>NW_028259136.1:4555000-5793668 GCF_977971745.1 Zootermopsis nevadensis | reverse complement strand
TATAGGACTGCCATGTCCAAATCATCCACGTAAGAAGCACCTAAAAAACCGTAAGTAAAATGCTATGTTAACCATTCAAAGAGCCAAGTTCATCTTACTGGTATTCAAAATTCCAATCTCTACATATATTACCACTCATGATGTTCAGAAAAATTCTTTTCTGAGAACTAAATATAATCCATAAATATGACCTGTGAGCAAAATGCTGAGTTACTGAATGTTAAATTGGTCAGTATGCATGGCCACTGCTATACAGAATAGGTGTAGATATTGAAAATACATACAATGACCAAAGAATAAACTAAAATGCATAATATAAACTAACATCAAATCTTAGTAACAATATAAAGAGCCATGAATCTGTGTCAAAAAAATCATCTTGGCCAGATTGCATGAATTAAAATTCTAGTGCAATTTGTTACCACTAAATTTTAAGTCAACCGCCTAAATTTTAAGAGAAAATAATAAAAATGGTTTTCACAATTCTGCTTCAGTAAAAATATGTAACTGGGTGAATTTCTAAACATTAAGAACCAATCGCTTTAAGTGTGTGCAATAAAATGCTATTTTCTAGACTGTAAACAAGAAAAATGGTGAAATGTTAAATTTGTAAGATAAGAACAGGACACATAAAAATATTTTCATCTTTTCAGGTTCCAAATCACCGTCCACTGATCTCAAGGATCTACCAGCTGCACAATCCACATCATTAGCTCACAAATCACCATACTGACATAATCATTTTCACACAGTTGAATAAGACTACTGTTGCGTCCTCTGTAGCCTCAGAATTAGTACAAGTCAATGGAAAAGCAAAATATCTTCCTATTTAATGAAAGCAATGACCAATTTTCAAAACTGTAACAAGTTCTTCCATCTGTATACAAAGGCACTGTATAATTGCAGCCAATAATAAAACACCATCATTATTAAAAGTTCAGCAATCTGATGATGCATATGTACTGTAACCTATAAGAAGGCACTAACAAGGTCACTCTTGCATTGATTTGATTATCTTTTGCTTTTCGGTTTGTATGTATAACAATTACTTTTTATTATTTTAAGTTTCAAGTCAGTATAATGTAGAATTTGAGGCAGCAATGTCAACACAGATGGATGTCTTCTGGGTTCTTGTACCACTGGCATACAGCTAAAATACTACGCATCATAATTACCCAAAAGGCCACCATCTGTAAGTCAGTATACTTCCTGTCAATGGTCCTATATGGTACCAACAGCTCACATAACTTAGTCAAATGCATCTAGATGCAAGATATTAATATGAACAATGTAAATATAAATTGATATTCATATTGACTGTCACGTAAGTTGTTTTCTAGTTGTTTCAGACATAAATACTTCAACCATGAAGCTTAAGGTTTGAGCTTAAAGTAATGTTATAAATTATTAATGTGTAAAAGAGTGGACTTTAATGAATCCAAATGAAGAAATATTTTTAAATGTTTGGCAAAATGTCAAATCTTAATTGTTCACACCATCTGAACTGTAATGTGTATTTCAAAAACAGCATGTCTGTTGGTTTAAACATTTTGTGTTTATAATTGTGTTAACTTTGAAGAAGACACAGAGCAGGAAGTAGTATTTTGATCAACAAATAAACATGAAGGTAACTGTATTTCCTTTCTCTAGAGACAAATAAGCCTGCTCTGAAATGTAACATACACAATACATACCCCGTGCAGTAAACTTCATCTGACACACGAATTCAATCCCGATACTTTTTGATAAGACCTCATCTGCATAGTCATCAATTTAGGTCTACCCTATGTTCACTAAGATTCCCATCCACATTTACCGCATTCATATACATGTCTTTTTCAACCTTGCTTATTTAATAACCTTAATAATATTAGACAAAGACCAAACAGCAAAAGGTTCTTCAGTATATCATTTTCAAATCTGTCTATTTGTCTTACAATTTTAATGGCATTCTTTTAGAACTCAACTTACATTTGTAAACATTAAGGTATAAACATTACATTTTAAAACGTGGGGAAAAAAGTTATGCAAGCAATGGATCGTACTTGTAACCTGCTTACCAAATAAATCACTAAGTAATCAACTGAATGACTGCTCTGTTTTCACTGTAGCTAATGACAGCATTCCTAGTACTGACTTACACTTAAGATCTTATAAAAAAACTGTAGCTCATTATTTAAGGAGTAAAAGTCAAATTGAAAAGAAACAAGACTGGCAAAGGCTGTGACATTTAGATCAAATGTAATATTTAATTTTGACAGCACAGAAAGGACATCCATAACAGCCACCAATAATATTATGTCTTGTAATACAAGGTTATGTTTTACTGACTTGACTTATTTCCCATAAATGTACAATCACATATGTAATTTGTAAACATTATTTTATGCCAACTGGTTAGAAGATAAAGAACACATACCCAAATTAAGAGCCCAGAAAAACACTGCAAACAGAAGACACCACCACACTTGACAAAAACTACAAGGCTTCTGATATTTGAAACAGATGGCATTAGCATCAGACATCTATCATGTGATCAAATTCCAGTGGTTAATGTGAATCAAGTAATCTGGACTACAATAATTAGGTATCTACTGTTAAATTGCAAATTTTGAACTCTGAACTGATAAAGCAAAATCAATCCAAATACACCAACTTTACGATGGTGGCAATTCATAATTTTCATTCTGTAATTGTTATGTCACTTTTTTCTTTTTTATGTTATTTAAAATACTGCCTATTTGTACAGTGAAACTAAGGCTCCTTGCAACAAAAAGTGAGGATTACTTAACATTTATTCAGTATTCAATGCTTAACTAATTTTATGGCTACAATCAGAATATATTAAGATAAAAGCAAATTCTTCAATAAAATATGGTAATACATACCTGTTTTAATGTGTGATCTTCAAGTATGAAAAAAAAACTGAAGCAGACCTGAAGCAGCAGATGAAATTCTTAAAAATGATTGTAAGTCGTGCTGTGAGCTATTGCCAATAAATGCAGTAGTTCATGGAAATTTCTGTAGGTGACACTAGAATACCATATGACTAGCAGTGGTGGCATGTGACCATTTCAAAAGTGTTGGCCAAATCCTGATACGTGGGTTGTGAACATTTGGGTAATTGAATATATACATCACACTTCCTCTTCCATGATGCACAATCACAAATCACACCATGGCACACATAAACAAAAAGAAACTGTCTTTCACAGTGTTCGCTGTGCTAACACAGTTAACATGAACTCTCCGCCCATAGTTACTAGTGAAACTGTAGAAACACAGTTTGTATGGGATGACAATAAGCAACTTGGCTCATTTCTGGAACTGTAGATACATGAAAACTTAAATTCTGGGATAATAAATATCCATGACCATTTTATAAGGGAGACAATACTACGACTAAGAAATTACAGTATGGGTTGTCACATCAAAATTTTTTGTTTTAAAAAAGAGTCCACTCTTTTTTGACAAACATTCGTCTGTAATCATTATTTCCTACTGAAATCCCAATTAACACTCAGCAGTACATGGAACAAAGACCCAAACAACAACTGTAAAGTCATAGGAATTATTAAGGGTGATAACAAGACAGGTTAAGTATGGTATGTAGCACACATAAGGGGGAAACAATAAACACGCAATATTTTGCAAGCAAAGATCTATTGCATGGCAAGATATCTATTACATTTACAGAGCATGAAAATATGATTCTAACACAATCTTACATAAACGTTTTGTACAGATGAAACTGGATTCAGCTAAATCAAGACAGGATCTGACTGGACTTTCTTCAAAAATGGTGACAAAGCTTTGTGTCTAATAACAGTAAAAGTGTTAGAGAGAAGATAGCGATCTTCTCACTGCCGTGAAAACCTCAAGTCCTACTTAGGAAATCTCTTGTTCAGGCAAATTCATCTGTTCAAAGCAGCAACAGAAATAAATGCAATAATTGAACCTGCTTGGGCTGTCTGGATTTTGTAACATAAAAGAAGCAAATGTTAAAAACATTTTAAAAAACCTATATCTGATAAAATAAAATACAAATCTTGTAACATTATTCCTCAGTGTGCATAGAAACAAAATATATCGCTGAGAATGAAGGAATAATATCGTCACAATGCTGACGCAAGACTATCGTCAGCATATCCAACCAGGGAATGCAGAGCCACAATAATCTCGCTACTTTGTGTAAGATCTTCTCTTACACAACCACCACCACCACAAACTGTCATGTCCTGTAAGATGGTATCTGCTATGTTGGTGCATCATGCCCACTGACTTTCTCTTGTACAGCATTCTCTTCTTCCTCCTCTTCTCTCTTTTCATCTTTAACATCAGTTTCATTATCCATAGTAGTCTTGTCACTATTCTTCTCATCAGGAACTGATGGGTTTTTAATAAATTTGTTCTTTTCTGTAAAGTACAAGGAGAAATGCTTCATATTTGAAAGATAAATGGTCTGAGTTTCAGCACGGAAGCTGGATATCCAGCCTATTTTCTATGGGTGCGAAACTCTCTCTTTTTCTCACATTAGGAAAGAACACAGAATGAGGGTGTTCGGGAACAAGAGTTCTGGGGACAGTATTTGAACTAAGAGTTATGAAGTCATATGAGGGTGAAGAGAATTGTATAATGAGGAGCTCAATAATTTGTAATTTTCATAAAATATTGTTAGGATGATCAAATCATGGATGACGAGATGGGTATGCAAAATACATGAAACAAACAATTGCACACAAAGGTTTGGTTGGAAAATCTGAAGGGAATAGACCATTTGGAAGACCTAAGCACAGATGGGAAGAAACTTGGAGATTAAGGAAATAGGGTGGGAAGGTGTGGACTGGATTCATCTGGCTCAGAACAGAGACCACTGATGAGCTCTTGTTAAAGACCATTGGTGTTCTATAAAAGGTGGGGAATTTTATTAGCTGAGTGGCTCAAAGCTTCTCAAAGACTGTGTTCCATGGATGACTGGATCATCAGTCCTGACTTCACTGCTGCACAGATTGCTGCCTACATGGAATATCTTGGGTTCAGTCAACTAAGCCAATGTATGGAAGACTTAAGTTAGCTCAGCCTCTCCATCAATGCTCATACTGAGTACATTCCTCCTGTGTCAGGCTGCCCATGGCAGATACACTTCTATGTCTACTAGATCTTGAAAGACAAATGAAAAGGGCTGACAAAACAGATTTACGATATAAATAAATATTTGACCAATACACATACCATAATGATCGAAAACACATGAAGGTATTACATTTTAAATTTTGGAGTGATCAAAGTATATTGTGAAAGGCTCCTTTTCCACTGCCTTACTTAAATGTCATGTTTGAGTCAACCAACTAAAAAAGGCCTTGTTTATAAGAAACATGGTGCAGCAGTTGTAGGTGAAGTGGGCATTAGTGCATAAGACACTTTATACTGTACATCTTACTCTTTGTGTAACTACTAGCATGTAACAATTACAACTACATGGTATCATAATACTCACCATACTTAGAGACATCGGCACCACAGAGCCGCAGGTAATGTACACAGTCACTGACAGATACATATGCCCTCATGGATTTAGCTCCACGCCAACCCACCATTACCAATGACAGAGGCAGAATGCCTCCATCAGAACAAGAGCTGTCTTCCACTTGATACACGAACACACAGCTGCCTTGTGCTGTGACACATGTTCAATACAGATCTATGAATTTAATTTATACAATCAAAACTTTCACGGTCAGTCAGATTAAAAAATTTCCTGCGGACTTATCGCAACTAAACAATTCTATTAAATGAATGTAAGCAGGACAGAATATCTCAACATATATATGCAGGCTTCAGCCTATCTACTAAAATGTCAATGTACTCATCTCAAAACCTTTTAAAGCTACCTCATAAATGTTTAATTGTCAAATGTACCTTAATGTTTGTACACCTCATAGCAGAAACATAAAACATCTGATGCTCAAATGACAAACTGAAATTAAAAACAATGTAATGTGCCACTGCTCCATATTAACAGCTTTTTTGTGTAAGCTCATGTCAGCACCCCTCACCTATGTCTTTCAACTGTTGCTGTGTAGAAGGATCCAAGCTGCTAGCCTCAGGTGGAAACTTGGGGTCATCATTTGTAAGAAGCTTGATCAGGTCTGCCTTGGATACAGAAATCTTTCGTTTTGGTCCAATGTATGGGAATATGCTATGCAAACCCTGTGAAGAAAATGGTATTCTTAACCAACTCCATGAAGCAGCCCTTCTTCAGAAGCAAACAGTACGTTCAGCTTCTCTGCACCAACTGAACATACTGTCAACTTCTGAAGAAATACTATGCTCCATGGAGTTTGTTATTACAATTTACGACTACATTACTCCGGAACATTATCAGTTTAGAACCACGATTATTCTCACCTCTTGTGCTAACCTGAAGGCACATTGCATGGACTTGTTATCACAGCGAACAAAGCTCTTCACACCAGTATTTATCAGCTGTAACAATTCCATTAAAAGTTTTTAAGTATCGGTAATAAGTAGTTACAAACACTTTCACAACTAAGGTCAATCATACCTCTATATATAAATATAACCATTCCCATCTCTTTAGTGGTTAGGGTAAGAATTAATCATGCCAGGCTGCCATTCAGGAGGAGTCATGGAGTATTCTAAAAACATTCAGATGCCACATAAACATTCCAAAGAACATATTGATTTACCTTGATTGTCTGATGGTTATTGACAACAATATCATGAACTGCAGGAGATGTGAAGTAGATATTCTTTTTCTTACCCTCTTTACAGCGTGTCAGCAGACAGGTTGGACTTAGAAGAGAGTTAATATCATAGAAATCCCTGTAAATAATACACCGCAATTAATGAGAAGGCATGCAGCCTTGTTCACCTTTAATCCCACATGACCTTATTTTGAAGGCCTATGCTTTAGTGAGGGAAGCAGTCAAATGTTCTTTTTATATTATGACTTTTAATTACATGACCTTATGAGGGGAATGGACAAAAGTGCATAATAAGGAACTTCAAATCAAAATATGAAAACAGAGGTAATGCAGAAGGGAATTTTAACACAGATGTGGGGACATCAAACAATACATACACGATTGAGGTTGGAAATCCACCATTTCATAGACTGAGAATTATACAGAAAGATAATATTATAATCAATCTTGTGGCAATGTTACCCTCACAATGAGGCAGTAAGTACCTCTGAAATGTCAGTCAAATTGCACCATACTACATGGCAGAAGACAATCATCTTCATGTATTAAAATATTGAAACTATAGTTTCTCCCACCTTGTAAGTTCACATGGTTGTTATATGTATATTATTGAAGGCACAGAATTAAAAGTATAAAGATGGCACTATGTCCAATGACATCATATGAAGTTCCATGAAATTACACACTTTTGCTCAATTTCATATTAGCAGACAATTTTCATGGTCTGTTCAAGTATAGTTCAGTGATGTTCCACGATGTTGACTGTGTAGGTGTACAAAGGTTATAATTCTTTTCCTCCAGATTTCTTAGAACAATTATACTCCAAACCTTAGGGCATGACTGTGCAGTTCAGTATACTTCTCGTCCTCTATTTAATGATATACTACTTTCTCCCACCACAGACATAAGTTATGTGACTTTCAGATCTGGAATCCAATGCATAGGATACATTTCCAACAGTTTGGATACCTGATAGATGGCCAGAGTGGTTCACCCTCTGTAAAGAACACGAACGGATCTTCCCTGTAGCCATGGATTCGTCTTCTTTTTCTCTGTAGTCCCCAGGGAACCTTATCCTCACTGCTACTGCCAACAGCATCCATCCCACTGTCATCTCTTCCTACCTTCTCACCCTCTGCAGGCAAGGTTTTGGCAGCTGCCTCCCACGGAAGTGGCCGCAGTTTTTCTATCACAGCTACAAAGAAGCCCCCTGTATCTTGTTGGTGAGGCAAGATTCGGATACTAAGGAGGTAGAAAAATGTTTCAACAATAGTTTTATGAACGTGATTTTGTATTCAGACCTTTAATATTCTGAACCATTTATCAACAATGAAATTCCTATTTCTCTCAGTGAGAGTGGATTTCAATATAAAACTGAGGAAACCCCTAAACAGAGAAAATTTAACACTGAAATTCTGGGGATACGGTCATAGAAAATTAACGTTAATGTATAACCACATGGGAATTCAACTGCATGTAAGAGTATGTGAAAACATATGGCAGAAAAGTAAGTCTGTGAACAGTCCTCATAACAAATAAAAGTAATCCTAGTAAAATTTTAGAAATGTCAGCAACACTATACTGACTACTGAGTTGCCAGGAATTAAGACCAGTATTAGTCATGTTTAAGATTTTTTATAAACTGTACCTTATGGAAGCTGGCAGAGTAACATGGTACTATCAGATTAAAAGAAAATAATGAAGACTCCAAGGTCACCCAAAAAATGGAGATTCAAAGAAGAAAATCTTACAACAGTATACCAATTTAACTGGGGGCTCCCAAATTTTAATTATTGAATAATGACGTTCAGGAGCCAATGATCTAAAGAAAGTAAATCTTTTATTCTTTCAGAATCTTATTTTCTCTGAGAGTACTGCCACAGATCTACTTCTTTCATCTCAACAATAATATAATCACCATCTCTCTAGGTTGAACTTTCCCACATCTTCAGGTGCAGGAGGGAACATCTGTGGTCGAATTTGTGTGTGCCATTTTTCTGGAACATCATTATAAGTGGCGTACCCAACCATATCACGGGATGTTGGAATCCAATGAGCTAACCCCTTTCTATACTTCAAGCCAGGGAGTTGGGATGAAACATCTACTAGCTGTACTGCACCTAATTATGAGATTAAATAAGGCGTTACTATTACAGTAAAGCAAATTATTTGAATTAATTGAAGTCATATTTGATATGCTAAAAAACTGATGATACTGTGAAGGAGCTGTTTAGGAAACCTAGAAGACAAGTTTCTCTCCTGCACTAATGCCAAAATCACCTTCACATAGCCAACCTTGTTTTCCCAAACAAGACTGGTGACAAAATTATAGCTGTGTAATCATTATAACTGGTGCTTGCAAAGTGACACTATGACGATTTAGGGTAAGTAACTTTAACTTTTATTTCCAAGATTACGTTTGATTTGTTAGCAACTGCAAATAACCAATACTGTAAAGTGAATTTTAACTCAATATTCTAAATCAGACAACCAATATAAAGGTCAAATGTCTCAGGAGGAAGAAGAAGAATATATAGCATCGTCATCTCCCAGAGAAATTTCCTCTTTGTGTGGCTGGTCTAAACAAGAAAGCTGGAACTTACTACATAACAGCCACATTGATTTCATAAGCAACTTACCTTCTGTTTTCACAAGGAAGCGATGTATCACAGCCTCATTCTCAAGTGGGTTAAATGAACAGGTAGAGTACACAAGGCGTCCTCCAACTGACAGCATCTCAACACCACGACGCAAAATTCGGAACTGGATACTTCAACGCATAACAGATAATTTTCATCAGTGACCAAACTTTATAAGTGTTATTAAATTATACTGTGGATAATATTAGAAAATATTATGATGCAAAATAAAAACACCTACCAAGACATAAATACGTTCACAGTAATTAGGTATATTATATTATATACATTTGTGTGAAGATAGCTAATAATATTTTCTAATTTTAAAAGAAAAATGGCACTACAGTACATACTTTTTATGTAAATGAGAAAGAAACTAACTGACCTACCAGCTCTGAAGTAAAGACTTTTCCAGTGTAGTCACTAGTGTCAACAATACTGCAAGTACAAATCAGTCGCTAAGTGATACCAAATTAAAATTGTATTAGACATACATCATGTGAGGAAACACTAAGTGTGAAGTACCACTAATGAAATAAAGATGTAGTTTTACCCATGCAGATTGTTGCCATTTGCAGTATTCCACTTCAACCAAATGTCAGGGTTCTTCCGCAGTGTGCCATCTCCTGAGCACGGTACATCACACAGCACTCGGTCAAACTTCAGCATCACCGGAGAACCATCTTCCAAAGAAAACCACTCACAATTAAAATGTGAAAACAGACATCATACGCTTCCTGCATTTATGCAATTTTATGCAGCAGAAGCTCCATATCATTAACCTATCTTCTAAAAACACCTCAGCACAGTAAAGAAAATACTGGGTCCTGATAAGACACATCCTAAAAAAAATAACAGACTTTGAAACTGTATCTGAATGCTCCTACAACAAAATAAATAAAACTTTCTTCTCCATTGCATTATTTCCAAACTGATCAATCTGGTGAAGGAAAGACGTTATAGCTGTCAAGAGTCTCCTGTTTTAAAATACTGCCAATAAATTTCTGTGTAGTCCTAATTTTAAAATCCCCAGACTGTATACATATAAAGACAGACTAATTTTCATGTCTGGAAAAATTAATCTATTTTATCAAATCAAAGTTCAAAATACTAAGGAATGCTGACAAGCTGTAACTCCTCTATTTGTTTATAGCACAACATATTTTGGCAGGAACAGCAACTCAACTGCAGTATCACTACAGAATACCCAAATTTTATTTTAGATTTTAGGAAGGAAAACAAAACCGAGATTATGGTGTGGTAAAAATTAAAATCCCCACTTAATGGTACCTGCACCTTGTCGTGGTGGTGGGGCTTGAGTACCTCAGTGACCCCAAGAGCTACTGGTAGGACCTCCCTAGCCAGATTGGTCGAGGGGGAAAGGTCAGACTAAGACAGGTACCCTGGTCCTCCAGGTTGGGGGTTGGTCACAAGGCTAACAACCTTGCACGGTAAAAGGAAAGATGTTTCGAAACCTCCATCAAAGCCTCGGACAGACGGACCTTACAGAGGACCGAATGGAAGAGGAGAATTGAGGAGGCCATGGACTGAATACGGACCGGACAGCCATAGAAGAAGAAGAAGAAAAATTAAAATATATAAACGGGATACCTGAGAAATGAACTTTCAAGTTGTTAACATTTAATGCAATATAATGGTAGCAAACAAAGCAATATACAAACATGTACAACTTAGGTTACTGGGGATGAGCTGCATTGAATGCCGAAAATTATTCAATATTTCAGCAAACATTGCAGTTACCATCTTCAGGATGAGTATGTAATGGTCGGGCATTTTTAGCAGCCTTACATAAGGCAGGCAGTAGCTGGAGAGTTGGAATGATGGTGCTGACTGATGGAGCGGAACAGCAAGCTGTTATCCAACAGGAGATGACATGTGGCTGGCAAAAGTAAGTGATGAAATCTTGTTAAAGGAATACGTAGTGAAGAGGAGAAGTGACAAAAGAAGTACTGGTGACCATGTGAACCAAATAAGAGTTTTCAGGAACTATAAGGTTTGAAAAAGATTTGACGGGGAATGGTCCGGACATGTTCGTTAATATGTAAATATACATACCTGTGCCAGTAACAGTAAAATTTGGCATCACAGCTGAGTCATGGTTTGTGATCACAATACAGGGTGAGTTTAACCGCTTGGCCTGATGAACCAACATGTAGCAACGATTGTTATCTATATCATTTGCTATCAAAAAACCAGCTGCAAACAGCAAGGCAAACATCTTATAAAGGAAAGAATTAAGAATACCTAAACTGAAACATTTAGATTTTGATAAAAATACCTCATGGAAAAAATAATATTTAATATATGCAAAACCTTCCACGTAGTGTCAACAGATATCAGACCCTTCCAGGAAAACGATTGCTGCAAAAAAGGATATGCAAGCTGTGAAGTCTTAACTCCTAGTAATGTGAGTTCTTTGGAAAGGAACTGCTGGTGTGTCCTGTATTATTACAAACTCCACAGTTACACACTTAATTTTCCTTCAGATTCTCATCCATTCTGAATAAGAATAACAGAGAGATGCAAAAAAGGGCTGTGGAAACTGAATCCAAGTTCACAAATTTGGTTTACAGTTTTTGTAACGCGTGTCAGTTTATGTACTGACCACTTACTTTAATGAAATGCTGATAATAATTCTGTAACCTAACAATAAGAAAGATATTAAAATATTGTTAATTATGTGTTAATAAGCTATATTTTACTTCTTTACATTCACAACTGAGCCTGGGTCATGAAATTAATATTTTTTATCAATTCCTACAAATACTGGTGCAGCACCAAGTATCAAGGTCTAATGTACTGGTCTCATAAAAGAAGAAGATAAATTAAATTAAAAAAATCCTCAATCAGAAAACAGGTCTAAACACAGAAATAAATGCAAGGCAGGCATACTGCATTGTACTGAATGCACTTATTAGATTATGAACGTACTGGGCAATCTGCCATCTTCAGCATGCAGTAACTCAATCAGTTGAGCAGTCTTTGAACCAGGTGCTGCGCACATATCCAAGATCTGGTGAAAACAAAAATAAAGTCATTGATTACAGTAGTAACAACATTACAAACGAACAGAGGAAGACACACATAACTGGGTTAATTTCCAGTATACAAACACATCCTGTCATTTGTATGCAATCTATCAGATTTTCACCATAGACTAAACACTATAGACACTATCCATCACAAGAGTACAACATATTAAATTCTTATGAAGATTTAGGAGAGCCTATTTAAACCAATTTTTTAGCAAATCCTTATAACCAGTTTACCTTATGATGTGGTTTAACATCCAGCAGAAGTGGTGGGATCATACTAACAGCCTCCTGTCGACTAATGTTGCCACACTCCGTCTCCGATATGAGGAAGTTGTGAAGACGAAAATAAGCTTCCGAGCGGCGGATGTCCTTTCGAGTCAACTGCAACTGCCATGCTAATCCATCTGGGTACCTGCCAATACTTGGCATTAAATACTTTGCTCATAAAATACAAAGCAAATATATAAATTATTTCTTACATGGTTTTGAATTTCCCAACATGTGAATTAAACAAGGCAGTATCTGTTGGTGTACAAGATGCACAATCTATCAAATGAATGTACCATCACCTCTCAGAGTACTGAATTCAGAAAGTTCAGCCTTTCCTGGTACACATTTCATGAGCTCAATGCGGTTATATCATGAATCATCAATGTAAAAGAAGCAAGGTTATTTTAGAGGGAATTTGTATTGGAAAAAATGTGTCTTACAAACCAATAAATACCATATATCCCTGTAAAATAACATATGTGGCATATAAGCAAGAAGACCACCATGTACCTTCAGTTATGTAACTGAAACAAAATTATACTGAATCATAATGAATCAAAATTTTAGTTACACAAACACGCATAGATACTATTATTACAAACTACGTGTACTTCATCTCTCTGGAATTAAAAGCTTTCCTCAGTACTCCATTTTCAAACACTTGCAATTCATGTTCTTCCCTCAGAAAAACAAACTATATTTCATCTGTAAAAATGTGTAATAGTTTGTTTTGACACTAAAGGTTTAAAGTATGAAACCATAAGAAAGTCATTCCAACTGCAAAAAAATATCTCACCATGGTAAACAAATGGGTTTCTGCTGTCCTTCCATTTCATCTTTTTTCTGGCTATCATCATCTTGTTGCAAATGATTTAAAAGACAATCTTTGAAGAATTTCCCTTTAACAATTCCCAGTAGAGCTCTTGCTTCTGATTTTGATCCAGTTATACGAAATGCTGTTGGTAAATTTTCTTTAATTGCTGCCATAAAACATCCCCATTCTTCATCTGGGCAGATTTGTTGTGACTGGTTACAAAACATGTTATAACGTTAATAATGAGTAATTTACTTAATACAACTGGTCATGTATGAATAACAATATAAAGCATGCAAATATTACAACTATATATCAGATATATACCTACTACCAGTACAAAACTAGTTAGAGAATTTTAATATGCTTCCTACACCCAACACAAAGCAATTAAAGTGTTGTCAGAACCAAAATGTATTGAAATAACACAAAGGGTATATGAAAAAAAAAATCCCTTCTTTCAGCTCCACATCCACCATCAACTTATTATGTACTGAAACCATCAAATTCAATATTTCGGCAGAATGCACACAGAAAATTTCGATTAGAATGCAAACTACATCTTGGTTCCCTTACAACAGATTCTGACTATATAGTGCTCCTTTCTGGAACATGGTTTGGTGTAGTTTGGTTTCATACTAAAATAAAATACTTAAGCTATCTCATTTTCGTCCTGGCTTGAATTTCTATAAAAATTAAAATAATTTACCTTGTAATACTGTTCAAATTCTGAATTTTCTCGTACAATCTCTTCATATGGGCGCCTTGGTGCTTTGTCATCCCATTTATTCTGAAACACATGAAACCAATGTGCAAGATATTTCAAGCAGTTAGTAACACCAAAGCTGACAGCTTAAAATAATATAACAGAACCGTCAGCACATTCGGGATTCATTTATTAACATAAATATAAACACCAGTACTATATGATTAAAATGTGGGCTTATACAGTATATCCCAATACTCTTCATAACCTCCAATTCAACGGCGTATGTTTTGAACATTCAAGCCACGAATAAATACTAATATAACAAAGCATATTAACGAACCTCTCTAGCTCGCCTCCTTTGAGCGAATTTTCTCTCTTTACTCCTAAAAGTTCTACCCCTTCCCATTGTCCTGGCCACAATATCTATTTTTTCTTTTTGGTAAGCTGGACAGAATACTGTTAATCAGCCACTAGACACACAAACACGTGGTCATAGTGTTCTTATTCTTACTAACATGCAGTTCGAGGCATTCAATCCACCTTATCGATAGTTCCCCCTTTGACCACCAGACCACAGTACATCAATGTCTACTTCACTCTTCTTATCCGTCAGTTTATTACTGCTCGTAGGATAAAATACAATTTTGAGGTTATGCATAATAACACAACCTACATTCCAAACTTAATCCGAATCCGTCCACAAGTTCTCGAATAGAATCGACTGGACAGACGATGGACATACAGCTCATAATACGTTCTTCGTATGCGGCGTGCAAGAACGACATAACATACACTGCTATAACCACATACGATTACATTCATAAATAACCATTTGCCCTTCATTCTACCTGCACGTTACTAAATTTAATACGAAAATATTCATCTATTGCTGCCAATACCTGCATTCCAAAAACTTTAAAATTCTATGTCCCAACTATTTACTGGATGTAGTCCGAACAGTAATAAAATTGTGGTTATTGCCGTATGCCCGTTTATATGTTAGGCCCAGGAATTTATAATTTAACTAGTTCACCTATTAAGAGGGTCAATGTATTTCCAAAGTCTAATTTAAATCACATGAACACAGCATGTGGTGAAGTACCAACATTACAAGACTATTTAGAGTGTTGCAAATAAATCTTTTACATTATAATTTTAATATATTAATTACACATTTCAATGTACAGGTGATACAAATACGCTTTGTAGTGGTTAGTTACTGTAGTTTGTATTAAACATCAGTGGTCAATGAAGATAATTACATAAGGACAACACATGTCGCTTCAGTGCCTGCATAAACTTCCTCGAATTTCACTGTGAATGACTGATACAGCATTGTTTTAGAGACAGTTGAACAAAGCACAATACGATGCTTACTTATAAATTAACCGAACCTAACAAAACCTTTGCCTATCTAAATGAATTTTGGTATGTACATTACGCCATAGATCAGCGTTTCACAACCTATGGTATGCATACCACTGGTGTTAAATTAGAATTAGTGGTATGCCAGTGAAAAAGGGTGAGAACCCCTGCTATAGATGACAACTCATACTTTGTCTTCCTGCACACGGAAATACCAACATGATGGTTGCTTTAAGACATTAGATGGAATTACATCACCATTATTCAAAGCATCAAAGATTTTAAAATATTTTCTCAAAAATCCAATT
The DNA here is from genome assembly GCF_977971745.1 of Zootermopsis nevadensis. NCBI lineage: Eukaryota > Metazoa > Arthropoda > Insecta > Blattodea > Termopsidae > Zootermopsis > Zootermopsis nevadensis. The sequence goes on along the minus strand of NW_028259136.1, from coordinate 5,777,779 downwards.
TCAATAATTTCAAATCTAAATGTTAGAGAGGAAGGTGGGAGTACATGACAATGATATGTGAACAAGAATAAACACAGCAACACAATGAATATTGGCATACTGAGCTCTATAGTTACGTAAGAGAAAATGGAGATTCCCATGACAAGCAAACCCAGTCAATAAAATGTATAATCTTCCATGTTCTTTATGTGCTCTGGTATTTATAAATTCTCTGTGTAAAAAGAACATGAAATGAATGCATAATGAAAAGTCCACTGGTCCATCCATATATCTATCCACATTTCACATAAAGAAAACTATGAGGTTATTTTGTTTACTACAGAACTGAGCACCGTAGAACAGAGAACATGACTAGTTTCTACTATGTGGCAATGTTCCCATCCACTCAGCAATAATAAATAAAAAAATAGATAAAAATTACAAAAATACAAAACCACCCTTTACCAAACAGATTTTGATCAAAATTGGTGCTGACAGGCAACAGTAAATCTGCATGGTGAATTTTATTTGGTTTGTACCAGCTAAAGCCTACTTCAAAAAAGTTTCAATTTGAACTTTGTAAAATTTTGGGAAATTAATCCAGAAAATATAGAATAATTAGTCATTACTTATATTTTAGTACTTTTTCAACATGGTTTGAATTCAACAAAATGCAAGGCAGATATAATGGATGACTGTGGACATATCTCTACTCTTATCTTTGTCAACAACAGGCTTTGAGACAGTGCAGATTAGTAACCTGAATACCTACTCACTCCGTCAACATTACATGTCTTTGCAATAAACGAACATCATAACCAAGGTTACTCCATGTCCAGTCTTGTTCACATCATTCATAATTTGACATTAAATACATATACGGGACAAAGGGAATATTTAATTCACAATAACAGTCACTTGTACAAAATATGACTTCCTCTTCTATCTCCTGAAACATACATGTTGCACACAACATGTTCATATTCCAATAACTTAGAAAAATTCACTGAAAAATATCCTGACTTGTTTTTACCATAGCCAAGCCAACAGAACATGACTGGCCTCTAGTTTTGTAATACAATACCTAACACAAGTGCCATGGGCTCAGGTTAACTTTCAAGTTGAATGAAAACAAACGCCAGAAACGTGGCATTATAACAGTGAACCTGAAAAACAGTATAAAATAATAACGTTCAAAGCAAAGTAAAGTAGCCCTCAAAATGAAGTCTACAGATCACATGTGTTTCAACAGCTGAAGTTACTCTATACAACCGCACAGTATACAATTCTACTCTTAAATGAACACACAAAATCACTGCAATTTTTCATCACAATTTTCAGACACAAATGTATATACATATTATCATTTTAGAATAGTTGCATGCAAATCTTATATCATAGTTATTAAAAACATAGTCAAGTTATTCTGTTTTGGTTTTTTTATATGATGAGAGGGAAAAAAATTTCCCAACACATTCCATTTGGTTAGTTTAATTTCAAAGCATTCACTCTTCTCTCTGCTAATGTAAAGCATGGCAGGTTGTTCACAAAAACACTTTAACAACCCCCCCCTCCCGACAAAAAAATGTATAAGATATATTATATGTATTTAAATTAACTACTGAGATCCACACATTAAAGTATGAGAAATTCTCATATGCACAAAACAGTAGACTCCAATCATCTGGGTATATTAAGTGACAAGTCTATCTGAACAGTCTTTTAACCCACATTTGTGATGTACATCCAGTCTGTGGGATGCCACTCATCTCCAGCCTATATGAAGTTGGTGGTCTACAACTACAGTAAACTCATACTACGCTACAAGTTATACTCATTTCACAGAAACGAATCCAGCAAGATACCAAGAATAAAAATGCCTCCCGGTTCTGAACTGTGAAGCCCTGATCCACACAGAACCTACGTACACCTTCAAACAAATATGGCATAACAATGGTACTTGGAGTTTGCTTTTTCTCAGTCACCAACACCACTTTCATGTATGATGAAATTATTGACAATTATTAGCAAAATGGTCCCTTTAAAACAAAAAGTAATATTTTTAACATGGGATGCCATTTAATGTGACATGTTTCATGGGAAAATTAAAGAAGTCACTTTCAACATAAATATTGACTGTTATCCTTAGTATTAAGTAACAAAAGACATTATTACTCTATTGATTTCAAACAATAAGCAAGATAATTATTCAGCTATGGTTGGCATCTTTATATGTGTATGTATCTTACAAAGCTTTCACTGTGCACAAATATGTCACACTAACAAATGGCAAACCAGAGAATTCATCAAAACTTATTATTGTAAGAGATATAAAATGAAATCAACATTTCAATACTTCACACTTTTGAATCAAAACTCCATTAAACAATGGTTATTTGGACAGCCTATTCATATGATGAAATAGGCCACCTAGAAAATACATTTCCAAAGGAATCAAACCATAGTAAATGTTTTTACATAAATATTAAATTATTTCTGATATTTATTTCCAAAATAAGTCTCCTTTTATATGGAAGGAGGTGAGCACATAAACCTAGTGCTGACACACACTGCATCCATTTTCCTTAATACAGAAACAAAGTAAATAAAAATGGCTGTCTTCTGGATTGTAGCACCATGTAGTATGGTAGAAATTTACCAATATTTCAGGAGCCCATGCTGTCTCCATCATCGCCCTGATGATGATGGAGGCAGCATGGACCTCTGGAACATTGGTAAACTTGTACCAGACTACACAGCCCTACAACCCAGAAGACAGCCATCTTCAGACACTCTGCTATGAAAATCTCAAATCCTACAAAAATAAATAAATTAGGTTATTCCCAGTGCTTTATTTAACCCTTTATCTGCTAATGAAGTGCTACTAGTCCTTATATGTTTCAATCTCGTTGATGCTTCAAGGTTAGGTTTGCACTATATATGTACATATTCAAAGATAGCATAATCACACACATTTGATTTTCAACATTCTCTGCTCTGCACCTTGGACTCAGAGATCTCTCTTCTGTTACTCAGATTTTATGAAACAGTTCCTCTTGCACTGTCTACAAGACCACAATTGGCAGTTAGAAGGTTAACCGAGCATCTATTACATAAAATATATTTTGGAAACAAATAACCACCACATATTAAAGTTCACACACAATAACAAGAAATAAGTCCCTGAAATGATTATTTTTTAGCTACGTTACATCCACACACATTCATATTAAGGCATAATATATGATGATAATGACAATTAATAATCAATACAACTGTTGTTAAGAACTTTTACACTTCTAAACTAATAAATAAATGGGACATGATACGAAAGAGTTTATTAACTTCCTTAAATTTGGATAGTTCATGCAGCAGCCTAAATATTGTTAAAATTCACAGCACGGAGTAATGTTTATGCCACAAACAAAACACTTTTTATGATATCATTAGAATAATAAATAATAACTAAGCCATGTGCTTACTCAGAAAATGTACCTATTGCAAATAATGAGCAACCAGTTGTTACACTTTACACTTTGAGTTGTATAAAATGGCGACATCCAGCATTGCCTGTGTGAATACAGCTGGTCTGAAGCTCACAATAACGTTGGATAGTTTTCAACTTGTATAAGGGTTAACATTTCTAAAGGATCAACATCCAAGATAGTGGTTATGCAACAAGCACAGAGAGGTGTACATGTTCGCTATGTACAATGGTTCATATGTGCAAGATAATTCTAAACTGCTCTTCCTCACTTTTCTGTCATTAACGAAAGTTTATTCAATAATCTTCTGAACAGGGCACAAGTAGACCCATCTTCCACACGGCTTGATGGCAGCAACACCGAGCAGGCTTCATTCAGTCTTTTTAGGGCTTTTTATTTCTTTAATTTTTTTTATACTTTCATATTTAGGAGAAAAATTCCAACAACTTTCTCTGCAATACAGGGGTTGGTTATATTGAAATTGAAAGCCTTATAATTCTTACTCTAGATGAGGTTGTCTATAAAAGATGCCACCTAGAGTGGTTTGCCACCAGAAAAATAGAAATGTTCCAATGAAGAATTCCAGCAGTCCTTGTTACAGTCTGCCCAATACTGTTAACTTAAACTAGTCCTTCAACGTCTCGGAAACGAGTGTTGATAACTAACATACTGATGTCCAAGCACAGCAGCACAATTTTACAGACAACCTTGCTGTAGACTGTGATCTAAAATGGTACACTGCAGACTTTAAATGTTGAAATGATGTTCATTTTTCTACTGGTCTGTTAAGTCGTCAGAATTGCCAATACCTTCCTTGCAGCACGAGGTAGGTGGCAGAAAGCCATCGTCATACATCTGGACCAGAACGTTCGCCAGCATACAATGTCACAGATGCTATGTAGTTATTGGGCATCACCTAGCAACACAAGCATCAAACTTCAAACCACGTTTCCTGAAGTTAATTATAAAAGCCACAGCCCTCCATGCTTTCAATATAATGAAAACCCATGACAATAATCTCTGTTATTTGGCAACGATAAAATGTCAGCCTCACCTTATAAAGGATTTTATGATATAACACACAAGACTGCACTTCAACAGGTCCCAATGAGTCTGCAGTGATTCAAGTATCCAGTTTTATAAATAATTCAAACCAGAAGTCAGGCATCGTCAAATTTGTTCCAGTATTGGAATTTCTATATCCATTAACAAATCTTAAATAAACTTGGTACCAAAATTTGCAGTATACTCAGATTCAGGTTCTTCATATTTTGGGACATCAACATTAAATGGTATTAAAAATATATTAAAATTGGCCGTCAATCACAATATAAGATAATTAAAAGATTAAAATATCATTTTTTGTTCCTTATCGAGTACTCGATTTACATGTGGAACATTTACGACATGTTTCGGCTATCAATAGAGCCATCATCAGGTGTTATGTTATAAACTTTTTAACTGAATTACTGAATTTTGCTGATTTTTTAATGATTTTTAGTTTTCATTTTTCTTATCAATCTTATGATTGACGGCCAATTTTAATATATTTTTAATACTATTTAAATAAATCACGATATGACGCACCTACAATATCTTAACATTAAAATGGTTAATTAAACATGAAAAATATTTACTGGAAACCACTATCTAACATATGTAAATATAATATTTCATTAATCCTCAAATTGTGAAGGATGGGAGAAAAAAAAAAGAAGAAAAAGAAGAAGACATGATCATTCTTAGATAAGAGTATAATTCAATATAATAAAAGTTAAGACAAACAAAAATGTGTGCTTTGCAGGGTACACAAAAGGCAAGATTTTGTGGGTCATCCATTCTTTCATTCAATTATTTTGTTCCCCTCGAATCTACCAGAACATGCATATACGAACATCCCCTTCACTGTAATGACAGTAGGGTAGGCATATTTTGGAATGCCATTACAACTAATTACCTCAAATATTATATCCTGGTAACCATAGCAGAATGTTGAACCAAAAGGATTCGTGGTGTTGGTTGAACTAGCTCGGTTCAGTACCACTGGTCTTTCACTTGGCTTCAGTTGCTCCGAAATGGCATCCCATTTGGTGTACGCTGAGATCTGATACATACACTCTAATCAAGCAAGATACAGCCTGCTGTATGGAGCTCAGAGATACCAGACTCTCTTTATCATCACTTCTAATAATATAGACATCAGTATTTCACAAGAGTCTAATTTTCACTCTCTGACATAATTAAATCAGTGAACAAATCCATATCTGTAAATACTTCGGAGGTAAATGTGATGAAAAACTAACAACGAAAAACCACATACAAGTTGTTATTGCACAGGAAGGACAGAGAGTCAAAACTGAAACAAGTAAATACCAAATGATAATGCCCAAGAACCACTGAAAAAAATCCTGTGTTGAACAACAGATTTATGGCAATTAAATACATGAAGTCTTTCCTCACAGCTATCCTATTTCTGTGTCACAAAAATGAAATGGATAAAAAGTAAGATGGGTGACCATTTGAATAAACCCTCTGCTCTTCATTTTTCAAAACAGAAAATAAATTACTTTTTCACCTTCTTAATGAATGTCTGGCATAGCAAATAAATTTGTATGCAGTAAACTAGAAAAATTATATTCATTCTCTTGTGCATGCACTTGTTATTTTCAGTCACATAATTTTGATAATTCTGCCCTTAAGAAAGCTTATGTAAAATAAAATTACCATACACACAGATATGCAATGTGTCTACGTATGCAAACATCTCCACTCATGGGAACTTGTAGCACTTCTTTACAGAAAAGCATCTCACCATAATAGATCCAGGAGGTGAGACATCAATAAGCTGTCCAGCATCCGAAGATTGCTGCTGTCTGGAATCTGGGGGAAGAGCCAGATGGAATTCACAACGGTGGTACCTGTAATAAAACTGTAGCTTAATTTATCTCAAAATCTTTGTTTATGAAGATGGCTGTCTTCTAGGTTGTTGTGCCATGTAGTCTGGTAGAAATTTACTGACATTTCCAAGGTGCTTGCCACCTCCATCATCAGGGTAATGATGATTGAGGAACCAAGCACCTTGGAGATGTCAACAAACTTCTATCAGACCGCATGGTGCAAAACCCCAGAAAACTGATTGGAATGAAAAATCAGCATTATCCCTATCAGAATTAGATCTCATTGGTAGTTATATCTGTTACAAATTTTTAGAAGTATTCCTACACATCTTCCACCTATGGGTAGATATTTCATAATTATTGTGGAAGAACACATCAGAATTAATTTCTTTAACTTTCTAGATTCTTCTACGTTGTTGTATACAGTCTGTTTTTGGTGAAAGCTGTAGCTCTGTACTTGCCACTTAACAGTTTATAAGCTGTCATCTCAGAATCCGAGAACCATTAGCCCGATTTTGACATATTTTGTATCAGAGGTACCTGCCCATCTGCCATGCCTGTTTTAAGCCATCTATAAGACAGCATCAAAGATTACCATTCAGAAATTGTAAACCACAGACAATAACAGCAAATGTAATGGAAATATTACGTACACACATTTTTCGATTTCTTCAAATATTCTCTCCTGTAAAAATCCATTATTATGGCATAACGCATGGTGTTAAAAGCACAAAAAAATTGATATTGTATCTTACAATGGCAAGTGTCTTCAGCAGCGTCCATTATGTGTAAAGGAACTTGGGAATATTGACTAGATTGAGGGATCTCACGAGAACAATCCGCCATAACAGAATAGTGTTGGATGATGTGATTTTGAAACAATAATACAGTGACTGTGTTTATTGCCTTAATCATGACTGTCTTCCAGTTTCATACTCACATACCGTTTAATGCACTCAGTGGTCAGTCAAGCCTTCAGTGATATTTTCATATCACACTGGTCATTTATCTTAATTTTGCAGCAACATCCACATAATTAATCATAGCCGATCCAGGAAAAAATACATCTTTGAGCATTTCTTCACCTTTCAGGTATCTGCATTCGAGGAAGCGTTCATATGAAAGGATTATTACTACTTCTGATCAAACAGACTCAATGTGGACTCCACATCACATGGTACTGTGACATGAGGGATGATGCAGACAGAGAATAAAATGGATACAGCTGATCTTGAACACAAGACCACTGCCATCAGAGTCCAGTGTCTTAGTACCAGGTCCCATTATTAAGTAATAACACAATTCTGCAATTCTCTCACCCTTGCTTTGACCATTCAAAAATCAGACATTATTTTCAAACACATGAACGCCACAATTCAGTGCTTACATATTGAAATTGTAGTGCCCAGGATAATTGGTATGAAGGACAAACTTCTTCACTTTCTGCGTCTTAGCATCAAACAGAATATCCTGTAAGAAAACAAGAATTGTCATTAAGATGTTCATCCACTTCATCACAAGGAATCAGGTTAACTGCATTATGGGATACAACTTCACATTCCAATAAAGAAAATCTTGTTTTCATTTTGTACTTTTAGTATATTCAGTTACTATAAAAGGAAGCCCTCTGTATGTTTTCAAGCACGACTCTTACGAAGTAGTATGAACACACCATGCCAAGAGTGAAGTAGTTGTAGAAAAAGTCAGATCTTCGTGCAGCAACGCGACGATGTGCATTGGGACTGTGTATCTTCATCTTATCCTCAGCTTTATAAAATATACGCGAAGGTGCCCCAAGTGCTGTAGCCACATCCTGGCATGTATCCCCAAATAGAACCTCTCGACTTAGACACTGCTTGCGTGGCTCCAAGATACGAGATGAACCTGACAACGATAAGAGTACGCAGGTTTTAGTGCTGAACACTAAAGAGTTATGTATACTTGAGAAAGAAAATAATAATAATACTGCCCTTCTTGAGAAGTAAAATGCACATAAAGAAATTGAAATTATGAACTGTTATACAGATTTGTAATGCAGAATTCTCACTGTATGTAACATACCCTCTGTAAACAAATGCAGGCGTATTCCTGTGGTGTGAAGGTGTTCCCTCAATACCTCAGCTCGTTCCATGTACAAGTGATTATGATAACAACACAATGGCAGTGCTGGTGAACGACTTTCTGCAAGGTTGTTGCCGGTATACACAGATGTGCGTGACACCACAGGTGATGACCCATTTGGGAATTGAAGAGACCCCAGACCATGAGCATATCCTGGCTAAAAAAAGAAGCCTTAATGATGACCTTAACAACATTTGTAAATTCTGATACTGCCATTCTCATCCAACTCAATGGCACAATGTTCATCGAGCTGTTCGGAGTTATTCAGCTAGCCGAGAAATTCCATTTTACGAATTATAAGATGTTATACGAGGCGAAAGACTTGGATGGATTCATTAGAAAGTCTGAAAATGGACATGTGATTTTGAACTTGAAATCAAAGGAGTATCTAGGTTTTGTCAATATCAACAGTACAAAAATTTTGAAAGTACAATGAAAATTTCTGTGAGCACCATCACAAACCATCGAACCAGTCATGTTGAAGACTCAGACGCTCCTGCTAAGGTCAGGTACACAATGAATTAGAGTGCTAGCAAAATTAATAAACCTACAGCCCAAACACATCACAAATGAAAGTTACTCACAGCAGATGCAAGGAATGTTTTCTGTTGATCCATCTAATAATGTATGGAACATATGAAACACTTCGGAAACGAGTGAAAGTAAATGTAATGTCTAATAAAACTAATACTTCACTATTACTGTAGGATCACCATCAACATACTCTTAACAGCAAAAGAGAAGGAACTTTATCAACATACAAGCTATAAAATTAAGTGTTATGCAATAAAGCCAGTTCTACAAAAATGTATATTTATTCAAAGCTTATTTAACCTTTATTAACCAAGCATCATGTTTCGTTCATGGTCCAGTTAGCCAGGAGTCGTAGTAGCATAATTATAAAATGTTAGAGCCTGTCCAGCAGCTCAGCTGTAGAGAGGTTCACATACCCTATTCTGGCATGATAAATGTTAATAATGCTGATTCAGCTACAGAGATTACATGGCGTCAAATGAGCAACGATGATGATTATGTACGATGAATTTGCAATGATGGACAAGAAAACTAACACAGCAACTCAGTTTGAAGTTCGCCCTTTATAGGGCAGTGGTAACTGTGTCTAACACCTGCTGTAAAGTTTGGTAAGTCAGCTTTTTGCCCACACAGTCTTCATGAATATGATATGGATTTCAAAATAAACAGCACAAAGGTAAAATTGTCTGTTACTTAAATAAGCACACCATGCAGACACATGGGGTAGTGGAGGGATAACTCCACACATTCTTAAACTTAGCATTAGGTGGAAATAAGTGATTAGCTTCACACTGGTGGTCTATCCACAGTAGTTAAATGGTTGGGAGATGATGCTAACCACTCACCTCCATCTAGTAACAAGGTTCAGAATGGTTGAAGCTACAGCCAACTTCACCTTTACTGCAAATCTCATCATTCTTGTTTGGCACTTCCTACATTCAGTTGAAAATTTTCGATCTGGCACCTCAATGAAACACCAGTGTCTTAAGGTTAAGAAAATGCAGTTTCATAAACCTTTCTCTTAGCGAAACATGGATGACCTCATGGTTTTATCCAATGCTATGGCCACTATTCGTATCACATTGTGAATGTAGGAATTATGCTACTCTCCTTACTACGTAGTTCTGTTTCATTGTGCTACGCTGGTATTATTAACCAAGAACACATATGCTGAATGTTAACTTTGTATTTACCTGAAACTTTGATTCAACAGGGAAGCAAAAGGAGAGACCACGGAAGTTCAACACAAACAGCTGTTTCTCAGTGTCATAAACACCTGGGTGTGTTGCACCAAATGAATGCTCAATTTGCTCAATACTTGGTAAAACTTCTGGTGAATTGAAAGTCAGTCCACTAAAACAATAAAGTGCACCATCAGAGCATTTTAAGGTCATCATTCTTACTAAATTCAGACTCACATTCACTTTTTGTTTAGAAAGTAACTTACCAATATTTTAACTTTACAAGCTTCATGTTATATATTTCTATAATCTGAAAGAAAAGGTAAATATACTATATTAAAAATATGTAAACTATTTCTGAGAACAAGTAAAAATTTCTGGTGTACAAATAACTTAAAAAAGAGTCTAGTCAATCTCACCTTTAATCTTTGTACTACTGGATCAAATATCAATCGAATACCATCCTGTGGCAAACTTATTACAAGATCAACTGTTAATGGATTCTGAAACAAACAATGTCACAAAATATAACTCCTTTCCACAAAGCAACTTTATACACCAGCAATGGTCACATGTATTATACAGAATGAAGTCAGATAATTGACCTAAGTTTGACAAATTTCATAATCAAGTAGGATATCTACATGACACATAGCAAGAAATCATAAATTTCTGCACTTTTATAAAAATTCAGCTAACTTAAAACAAATCTTGAACAAATTCTTACCATGTCACTGTATAAGACTTGAACACCCTTTATTATTCCCACTTGTGACTGAATTATGGCTACTGCCTGTGAAAAGTGCATTCCTAGAAGTAAAATACAGAAGACCCTTCAACAACCAAGAAACAAATTATTTATAATTCTAGACATTATTTTGTAATGTTGCATGTATGATGCAACAATTAAGAATATAACTACCACTAATAACAAATGGACTCATAAGGTGATGATGATTTAATTAAAATATTTTTATAACATTCAGTGAATGTCACAAATCAAGTGTTTAAAAACAAATGCATTAATACGCAAATAATAAACGTAAATATGAAAAAACCTTACCTAAAATAAACTCCCACTGTTCGCATCCTAGAGACCTTTCTGGCACTACTTCAAGTTCTAGCATGTCTTCAATGTACACTCACTGAGGTGATGACTTTATTTTTAAAGCAGTGTCACAATGACAATCAAAATGCTAGAAATATTTATTTTAATACGCAGCTCCTTTGTCTGCTCCTTCACAGCGCCATCTTGATTGTTGTATCTCTCAGCTGTCAACGAATGACGTAAGAACAGCTGGTGAGTATGAAAATATTAGTACTCACACTTGCACTGTGTATTTACGTCGACAGTTAATCCATACAATTAAATTTGTCCTAACTAACAGAACTGATGACTTCTGTTTTTAATCCTCGCAACATTATGCTTTTATTATCTTGAGAAGGAGAATTATATTCTATTCTCATCCTTCAGGCAACAGTAATTTTGAGTTGAACATACACACATCACGCCACTGATAATGCGTTCAAGACAGAACAAAACGAGCGAACGATATGACTTCAGGCACGACGATCAGATATTAGGGGATATTTCCAAGCAGAGTCTCTGCAACACGCGCTCTGCATGAAGTGAGCACACTTTAACATTTTTTTTTCAATCATGCTTCGAGAAAGTCATCAATTGTAAGGAATTTTTAAGAAGCTGAATAAAATTTCTGATTCCATATCTGAAATGTTTGTAAAATAAATAATGCATGTGCTGTACATGTGAAGAAAGTATCGCAGTTTATGGAATTGCTACAGTAACCTGCTGTAGTATTATGATAACGCCAATGTCACCTTGCCATCGGAGAGTTGAATGGACTTGTACACGTACATCTCGCTATTGTCCTTGCACCGCAATGTCATCTTTTTTTTATTATTCGCTAATTTAACGCCTTTCTCATGTGTCGCGACCAGCTGCATTAAAGGTGTGTAGAAGGTAAAGAGCATAACGACTTGTATTAGGACGCAATCATGGCATACTATTTATGTACTATTTATTGATCGTTCCATCTAATTCAGTCAGTTACGTAAAATGAAAAGCTTTTTCTCTTTCCGCGATCCTGATGAGTGCACGCGAACTTTGCGACTCGAAAATGAGTTGAACGTTTCTTTGGGATATGGATGTTTGTCCTTCATAGAAGGAAGAAGGCTTTGAGCAGGTGAGACAGCGGCTGGCGCCAGGGGTTCCTAGGGCCGTAACGGTATTCCATGTTTCAGTTGTCTGTATATGTCGTGGTTTACTGGTGTGAGGCCTGTCTTCGAACAAGTCCTCGTATTTCTTCGGCGTTTTTTTTTCATTACATGGTATTCACTGGGCACTTGTTAAGTCTAGTTTCCAGAAGAGATAACAGTGGAGGCACATTTACGATTTACAATTTGAAAGGGGAAAAATAAAAGCTTTTTTGAGTTCATCTCAAACGTCAAGCGAATGCGGATGCTGAAGACGAAATTTTCCTTTGTTTTAAGACAAGACCAAAGCCAATTCCGGCAGTCGAAACATGACGTAAACAGCGCTACTGGCAATCGATACTGGCGCCATCTCTGCCTTGCAAGCGAAATCAAATGAAGGCGATGACTCCGACTTGTTCCTTGTGGCAATCGTGGGTAAGTCAGTAACCTACACTACAGACTGATGCGAGCGCCTCTGTCTTAAACCTCTGTAAACATATCAAACGTCAAAATAACATTTGAGTTTCCGTGACGCGTCAACAGGAAACACTTGTTACAACTTCATCGTTTTCGTGCGATCCATACATAACTCCTTTAAACTTATACTTTAAATTGGCATAAAATTGGGGCATTCATTAGCAAATAAAAAAATGTGAACGTGCGCTAAAGAAATACTAGGAGAAATGTGTGCCATAATATTGGCTAATAAAGCAAGATTTAAGTAAAGATGGCGACTACTGTTGACAATAAATGGGAAATGGCTTGCTTAGATGAAAACGGTCAGACAGAAAAGTAAAGTACAAACAACTTGTCTTAGGTTAAAGTTATGAGTTACCACGTGGAATGCAAAGACATTTATGACGACGAAAGGCTGGGAATATAAATTAAGAACATTTTTACAGAAACGTAATAATTTAATGATGTAAAAATATGGAAGAAAGTGTTACTGTCCTAATTTAAGGTGCTGTCGCGGCAAGGACTGAGGAAAACTACGAAATATTTACGACAGCCTGTCTCCGGGACCGAGATTTAAAACCGAGACCACCAGAATACGAAGCAGGAGTGCGAACCACTCTGCCGCGACGTTATCTGATACTGCATATCTCATATCTTATTTGTGTTTTGTCTTGTTACAAAATCCGCAAGAAATTAGAACATTTCACGTAAATTATTATAATAACACTGCAGATATGTCAACATATCTTCCATCCGGCAGAAAAGACTGACGTTTTGAAGTTGTGTAGTATACAACAATGAGAGAAGTGGGGAAGATATAAGGCTATAAATACTTCAAGGCCAATATCAGATAAGCCTGTCACATTGAGTAATGGACGATTTCACTAAGCGCCAACAAAAGTGCATCGCTGCATTGTTGTCAAAAATTGATAGTAAATGTATCACACTTAATTTCCAAAATTGCTGTTACATGTTAATGTTCCAGTTTACATTATTTACTAAATGAAACAGAATTTGTTCACAAATTAAAAGTCTTCTCTGCCACACTCTGTATTATCAACACGTGGCACAGGGCCCAGCTGTTTTTTTTTCGAGTTGACGTCCACTCTGAGCGTTGACATTTCTGAAGATTCTTTTTCCAGCAGATTTTCGAAACCTTTTGGACATTTAGTGAGACTCCTTGGAGACTTCTATCTGCACAAGACAACAAAATATATCCACGCGTCGAGTAGAGATTTGAACCCACGATCCCGGTGATTTTGTGGTCAAGGCCCGTGCGTTCGACAGCGTTATCATCAACCACAGAACAGAGCGAAATAAAAGCGACCTTGATAAAAGAAGAAGAAGAAGAGAGTGCCTTTATACGTTACCACGTGAGTCGTCCATGATTTGTTAACGCCTTTGGTTTACTTGTGAGTTTTCTCTGAATCAGAACATTTCTGTTCTCTGTGAAGATAAGTCTTCATTCTCACTGCTACATCCTTCGTGTTTTATTTTAATTAAGAGTCGTTGCTGTCTAGACAAGAGCGCGAGGGGAAGTCGAGAGCCTCCGACACAGCCGACGGGAAAACAGAAAGGGACAGTTGTGCCACTCTACGTCGAGTAAAGTGAAGACGGGAGAAGCCAACGTTGGCCTGCTGAAATGAGTCTCGTCATACAACGGTAAGCCAAACAAACGATTATGCTCCGTATTATGCACGAAGTTCGCGAATATTGGACAGGGATCGGTCAGTTGTTTTCTTGCAAACCTTAAAACATATGCAAACGCTGTCAAATATGAATTCTTAAAAACCTGAGTGTCTCATTTTTAATAGGTTATCTGCAGTTTAAATTTTAAATAAATTACTGTGGACACAGGATGATGCCGGATAGATTTGTTTGTTATAAGCGCAAAATGCAAACATTTAATATATAATGAGACGACAACGTATTTTTATGTCCGTTCATATATTTAATCTCTCAAACGACTTGCGAATTTCAATTAAGACTGTTTATTGGTGGTCTACTTACGGACTTAATTTCATATAGGCCCACTTTTTATCTAATTTTGCAACAACAAAAAAAAAGCTGAAATCGAATTGTATCAGCTTCTTCAAAATAGGCAGATCGTACGAAATGCGTGTGCCAACTAATGCAATACGCAAAGCTGACGTTTATTGCTTTCGTCAACAAACTTGCAAGGACATGACTGACAGAAATTTGCAAAACAAACTCGGGAAAACGTTTGAGTCTTATCTGAAATGGAGATGACTTTAATAGCTTGGCGTGTGACCCGTCAAAGTTAACGAGAATTAACTTGTTTTGTGTTGGAAATTAATACAATTTATAGCATCGGCATCTCTGAAAATCGCATTGAAAATATATTTATAAAATAAATGAAATTGCAAAAATACTTTCGCGGAAACTGACGCATTAATATAAAACCGACTGTCTGACTCCAGCCAGACTTTGCCCCTGTTGCCACAAGAGTGACCACCGTCACAATTTAATAATAATTTCTCCGCATCGCATTGGTCAAGTGTCGTTTTGCCTTCGCCATTTCAAAATACCTTACCATTTCTTCAACCTACCTTTACCAGAAGGGCGATCGGACACTGCCTGGGAACCTTCACAGCCGAAAACTTTATCTGTTTCTCCCTCTAAATTTATCGTCTCACACTACTCTCTCTCCTCGGTTTTCTTCTCTCTCATTCGTTCGTGCATCACAGTGTTAAAAGCATCTCACAAGACGGCACCTTTCCGATGCCTACACCTGTACAGGACAACAAAAAGCAACATGCAGTTAGCACTTAATAGACATGTTCGGCAAAAACTAAGGCCAATACTCTTAAAATTTCTGCTTGGCTGAGAGAACAACTAAAAATTCGGACATGCCCCGATCGGGATTCGAACTCATGACCTGTGTTCGAAAGATTACGACCTGAAACCAGTTTCTTTAATACCCGTTGTGTAATATCAGAAATATCTGGCAGGAGAAGTATGTCACAGCTCAGCAAAACACGAACAAAAAAAAGTATTTGTCTTACTTTTCCTGGTTCAATGGTACTCCGAACACGGGAACGCAGCAGAAAGCTCGCGAGGAGCGTAAGCCTCAACTAACTGGCTAAGCAGAAAGCTCGCGAGGAGCGTAAGCCTCAACTAACTGGCTAAGCAGAAAGCTCGCGAGGAGCGTAAGCCTCAACTAACTGGCTAAGCAGAAAGCTCGCGAGGAGCGTAAGCCTCAACAAACTGGCTAACAACGCTCGACTCTGCTGTGTTCCACTGTACGGAGTAGCAATGAAGAATGAAAATAAGACAGAAGACTTTCCATCTTCGTTTTTCAGAGCGTTCGTCCCTGTGGTAATTCGAAAAGGAAAAAAAAACAGCACTAGAAAGCGCACTCAGTAAGATCAGTGAGTCCAGGGAGCTTTCAGTTTGTATGATGATAATGTACGTATATTGGATCAACGGGTTCAGGAGATCACAGATAAAGACGCCATACGCCATACATCTAACACAAACAGCTGCCTGGTGTCATGGTCACCACCAGATCCTGGAGTTAACAAGCAAAACAATACAATAGGAAAACTACAGCGGCTTCTTGATCACACCTATCGCTTTTCTTTATTTCAAAATGGAGCGAAGATTCATTGCGGATTTGCAATATGCTGATGTGATGCAAATTCTGTTTGTTTCCACATGTTTAGATCGACAAAATATGTAAGATTGGATTTGAGGTTTTCACGGCGGTGAGTCCGAGGATAGCTCTCTTCTGAATTGTAATACACTGATGATGGAGGCAGCAAGGACCTCTGAAACGCTGTTAAACTTCTACCAGACTACACGACGTTACAAGCCAGAAGACAGCCATCTTAGATATCTAAATTTTCCGGGATAGATATTTGTTCCTTATTTTGTAATGGAATATATGTATATGGAATCATGTTGGTATGCCCGATTATTTGTGCCCCGGTATTAACTTTGAACAAACTGGCTTACTATGGTGAAACTTGGTATGAAATTATGCCACTCGCAATCACCTCACCTTTGCACCTTCTAATTTCTTACCATCAATAATACCACGACACGACGGCCGTGCGAACGTCTGAGGTGGGAGCGACATTATTGCCACATAACGTAGGCCCTAGAAAGAAAAAGTATCTTAGAAAAAACGTCCAAATTCTGTTGGGCGTCATACATTTGTAAACTGTCAAGCAATAATATGGTGACCACGCGAAATTCATATTTAATGGAACTGCGAATGTAAAATTTTCAAGAGAAATACAATCATAATTACAAATTCTTATTTAAGAGTTTTATAATTTTTATTCTCTCCAAGTAACTGCCGTAATGTTACCTTAAAATAGGCCACGGCTGCTTCCCATTTACTTTCACAATAATACAATTCAATTACCTCAGCAGTTAATACGGCGTCTTATACTCGAACGTCAAAAATATTATTCTATGAAACGTCGCCTTCGAACCCTTGAATATGTTTAAACCCTTGATTATGATGTTCTTCTGGTTCGAAGCACAAGCGTTCCACTGGCCGAGATTCAAAAAGCAACCAGCAAACCCTGACCATACTCAACTGATCAGCTGTTCACACTGAAAATGTTACCTAGGTCTCAGGATGTGGGTTTAGCTTGTTAGTTGTCTGCCGATACTGTTGACTGCAGTTCTTGCCAAGTGCCATGTCAGTTTGATGCATAGACCATCTGACTGGCAACGTAAGCTCACGAATATTACCTTAGAAGCAAGAAAAAATAACGTTCCGAAACTCAGATAGCACAGTGAATGGCTACGGGCTGAATGTCCCGCGTGCTGAACCCAACCCAAAACGAGATAAGCGTGATAATGACCACTCAGTACCAAGGAAAGCCGGCGTTCAAAAAAGACCTGCGAATCTTTTCCTCGATGTTCCTAAAACGCCTCCACAACGCACTGTCCTTAATCACGAGGGCAGAGGAATGTCCGCTTGGTTTCGTGACTTCCATATGACCTTCACGTTTATGTGACATCATTTTGCCAACCAGGTATTTACGGTTTGGCAGAAATAAGCGAGAAAAGATATGACCTTGAGAATTTTAAAGAACTGTATCTCGCAAACTATTGGGCCAATCTTGTTGTGACTTCCATATGATCTTGACATTTACGTGACCTCGTTTTGACATGAGTGTGGTCAACCAGGTATTTACGGTTTGGCAGAAATAAGCGAGAAAAGATATGACCTTGAGAATTTTAAAAAACTGTATCTCGCAAACTATTGGGCCGATTTTGTTGTGACTTCCATCTGATCTTGACCTTTGCGTGACCTCGTTTTGACATGAGTATGGTCAACCAGGTATTTACGGTTTGGCAGAAATAAGCGAGAATATATATGACCTTGAGAATTTTAAAAAACTGTATCTCGCAAACTATTGGGCCGATCTTGTTGTGACTTCCATATGATCTTGACCTTTACGTGACCTTGTTTTGACATGAGTATGGTGAACCAGGTATTTACGGTTTGGCAGAAATAAGCGAGAAAAGATATGACCTTGAGAATTTTAAAGAACTGTATCTCGCAAACTATTGGGCCAATCTTGTTGTGACTTCCATATGATCTTGACCTTTACGTGACCTCGTTTTGACATGAGTATGGTGAACCAGGTATTTACGGTTTGGCAGAAATAAGCGAGAAAAGAAATGACCTTGAGAATTTTAAAGAACTGTATCTCGCAAATTATTGGACCGATCTTGTTGTGACTTCCATATGATCTTGACCTTTACGTGACCTCGTTTTGACATGAGTATGGTCAACCAGGTATTTACGGTTTGGCAGAAATAAGCGAGAAAAGATATGACCTTGAGAATTTTAAAGAACTGTATCTCGCAAACTATTGGACCGATCTTGTTGTGACTTCCATATGATCTTGACCTTTACGTGACCTTGTTTTGACATGAGTATGGTGAACCAGGTATTTACGGTTTGGCAGAAATAAGCGAGAAAAGATATGACCTTGAGAATTTTCAAGAACTGTATCTCGCAAACTATTGGGCCAATCTTGTTGTGACTTCCATATGATCTTGACCTTTACGTGACCTCGTTTTGACATGAGTATGGTGAACCAGGTATTTACGGTTTGGCAGAAATAAGCGAGAAAAGAAATGACCTTGAGAATTTTAAAGAACTGTATCTCGCAAATTATTGGACCGATCTTGTTGTGACTTCCATATGATCTTGACCTTTACGTGACCTCGTTTTGACATGAGTATGGTCAACCAGGTATTTACGGTTTGGCAGAAATAAGCGAGAAAAGATATGACCTTGAAAATTTTAAAAACATGTATCTGGCAAACTATTGGGCCAATCTTGTTGTGACTTCCATATGATATTGACCTTTACGTGACCTCGTTTTGACATGAGTACGGTCTACCAGGAATTTACGGTTTGGCAGAAATAAGCGAAAAAAGATATGACCTTGAGAATTTTAAAGAACTGTACCTCGCAAACTATTGGGCCGATCTTGTTGTGACTTCCATATGATCTTAACCTTTACGTGACCTCATTTTGACATGAGTATGGTCAACCAGGTATTTACGGTTTGGCAGAAATAAGCGAGAAAAGATATGACCTTGAGAATTTTAAAAATATGTATCTCGCAAACTATTGGGCCGATCTTGTTGTGACTTCCATATGATCTTGACCTTTACGTGACCTTATTTTGACGTGAGTATCGTCAGCCAGGTATTTACGGTTTGGCAGAAATAAGCGTGAAAAGATATGACCTTGAGAATTTTAGAGACCCGTATCTGGGAAACTAGTGGGCCGATTTTGTAGTAACATCCATATGACCTTGACGTTTACGTGACCTCATTTTGACATGAGTATGGTCAACCAGGTATTTACGGTTTGGCAGAAATAAGCGAGAAAAGATATGACCTTGAGAAGTTTAAAGAACTGTACCTCGCAAACTATTGGGCCGATCTTGTTGTGACTTCCATATGATCTTGACCTTCACGTGACCTCGTTTTGACATGAGTATGGTCAACCAGGTATTTACGGTTTGGCAGAAATAAGCGAGAAAAGATATGACCTTGAGAATTTTAAAAGTATGTATCTCGCAAACTATTGGGCCGATCTTGTTGTGACTTCCATATGATCTTGACCTTTACGTGACCTTATTTTGACGTGAGTATCGTCAGCCAGGTATTTACGGTTTGGCAGAAATAAGCGTGAAAAGATATGACCTTGAGAATTTTAGAGACCCGTATCTGGGAAACTAGTGGGCCGATTTTGTAGTAACATCCATATGACCTTGACGTTTACGTGACCTCATTTTGACATGAGTATGGTCAACCAGGTATTTACGGTTTGGCAGAAATAAGCGAGAAAAGATATGACCTTGAGAAGTTTAAAGAACTGTACCTCGCAAACTATTGGGCCGATCTTATTGTGACTTCCATATGATCTTGACCTTCACGTGACCTCGTTTTGACATGAGTATGGTCAACCAGGTATTTACGGTTTGGCAGAAATAAGCGAGAAAAGATATGACCTTGAGAATTTTAAAGAACTATATCTCGCAAACTATTGGGCCGATTTTGTTGTGACTTCCATATGATCTTGACCTTTGCGTGACCTCGTTTTGACATGAGTATAATCAACCAGGTATTTACGGTTTGGCAGAAATAAGCGAGAAAATATATGACCTTGAGAATTTTAAAAATATGTATCTCGCAAACTATTGGGCCGATCTTGTTGTGACTTCCATATGATCTTGACCTTTACGTGACCTTATTTTGACGTGAGTATCGTCAGCCAGGTATTTACGGTTTGGCAGAAATAAGCGTGAAAATATATGACCTTGAGAATTTTAGAGACCCGTATCTGGGAAACTAGTGGGCCGATTTTGTAGTAACATCCATATGACCTTGACGTTTACGTGACCTCATTTTGACATGAGTATCGTCAACCAAGTATTTACGGTTGGTAAAAATAAGCGAGAAAATATATGACCTTGAGGAATTTAAATACTTATATCTGGCTAACTAGTGTGCCGATCTTGTGATTTCCATATGACCCTGACCTATACGTAGCCTCATTTAGACATGAGTATGGTCAACAAGGTATTTACCATTTGGCAGAATTAAGCATGAAAATATATGACCTTGAGTATTTTAAAGACCTCTATCTGGCACATAACCTAACCTAATCCAACATACTGATCTGACCTGACCTAACCTAACCTAATCCAACGTAACCTAACCAAACTTAACCTAACCTAACGAAATCTATCCCAACACAAACTATGCACTGAGTATATAATGTGACTTATACGTGACCTTGACATATCCATGACCTCTAAATGATGTGTGTAATGCCACTCAGATTCATACACTTCTCTATGTATATGCGTGAGAAAATGGTACTTCGAATGACCTTGAAAAGTTTCATACTGAACCAGTGCGTTCCATCAATGCGGCACGAACCGCTCGTGCGCGCAGTGTCTACAGTCCCACCGCTAATCAAGACATTTTTCGCCTTTTATGGAACTCCAAAATTCATTACCGCGTTTCATGACAACCCAACAATGGGCCCTACCTTGAGCGACATTAATCAAATCCACACCATCACATCGTATTTATTATGTATTCAAATATTATTCTCCCTTCTGCCCCTACGTCTTCCAAATATTTTCTTCCCTCCTAATTTTCCGGACTGAAGACATTCAAACAATTCAAGTAATTTATTCCATGCATGCTAAATACACCACCCATTTCTTTCTGATTTCAGTTTAAAAAAAATGCTAATTTTTTTAGACGAACTTAACGATATAAACGTTTTCATTTCATCCTAATTTTCAACAAAAATTAAAATAATCATATGGCGTAGTGATGCTTGAGGTCACGCAAATTAACATAAATATCACCGGTGAGGTGTCACGTTCTCAAGGCGACGAGAATGTTGATGGCTGTCTTCTGAAGAGTTGCGCCATGTAATTTGTTACTACCATCAGCGGTAAATACCTCTGAAACGTCGGCCAACATCCCAGGAAGAAGCCTTATACAGGAATAGCCTATACCCAGATTAATCTAAATTATTCTGTACTTCCTTGTCAGATTACGCACTGTGAAATTCTTCAAGGACAGCAGCAAACGATTTTCATATAAAGTATTACAATATTCGAGGATAAACACACGTTAGGTTCGTAAAAACACTTGTTTCGTATGTACACAGCTTTTTCGCAATGGTGTGAGCAGCGGCCTAGCAACAAAGATGACCTTGACTGCGAAGGAGTAGGTCACGAGAGTCTACGACAACACGGGGTTGGACCTGTTTCCAATTTAATTTCTGATTGTAGTTGGATCATGTTTTAATTGGCACATCTTTTACCAAAGTGTAGGGTCTCCTGTGCTAAAGATGATACACAAATGAGTTACAAAAAAATCAAGACATTTCTTGGCCAAACGAGAGAGACGTTGTCATCCAGAATTATCCGCACTGCATGAATTGCATGTTACATCAGTCAACATGTATTTCTGCCTTGTGTACAAAGATTACCTAGCAAGTTCACGTATTATCACTTCAATAGACCAAAGTTTACGAAATAATTCAATTACGACCTGCTGAAAAAACAGGCGCATGTTCAAAACGCAAAATATATCGTGGCTCAAACATGGAGGAAATAATTTGCGATAACATCTGTCCTGAGGCTGTTTAGCGGCTGTGCCGGTGGTTCGCACGACCTTTCCGCTTCCTAGTCCTAGCGGCACAGTCGCTACATAACCCAGCTGTATTTGCCTACAGGCCCCGAACGGGATTCGAACTCCATGACCTCTCTGTTTCAACAGCCACCAAGTTTAGCATGAAGGTATATAGTTACAAAAAAGCTTTCCAGACACTTATTCACACCGGGGTTTTGGCTACCTCTACTGATTCATGACTAGAAGTTTCAGTAACTGATTATGTTAACTCTCACCACTCTTCCTGTAATTCTTTTAATTTCCTCTCAGCTATAAACTTACACCTTCGTTCGAGATTACCTAGTGAAACACGTTATTCTGGACCAGTTGACATCCGTCGGTTGTACTGATAAAATTAAAACATCCCTGAGCCAAATTCTACAGGAGGGTCATAACAGTTGGTTACAAAATGGCTTCCTGACTGATTTCCACAGTCCTTAATTCGTAAACAGGGTTATGTTTTGCGTTGTCCATAAATTTAACTTACATTAATGTGGGGGAGTGCCTTTAACATAGATCACGCATTCTCGTCGTGTTTCTCAAAATAAACAAACTGCAATGACTTGACATTCACAAGGCTTCATTACAAACACTTGTCGTGACATTTTATGTCGTCTCAACTGAAAAGTGTACGTTCTGCCTCTGAAGGAAAGTTCGCCCTGTGTGTACAAAAACTATGAATCTTGGTCCTCGTTTTTTCTTAAACGTTTTAACTCTTTATGGGAGAATTCCGAAAACGAAAACAAATCCTTCGAGGCCTTTCTTCATGAGTAGCAAAATGCTGAACAAACCGCAGGTAGCCTTGAGTTCATAATAGTAAACTATTTGATAATGTGACGTTCAAATATACGTCCTTCGATCATCCCCTTTTTGATTTACTGTCTAAAAACGAAAAGCGCTGAGATCATGTAAAAGGTGAAGAAAGTACACCTGTACAATTCTACTACAGAAATGTAATGTACACGCAATAATTGTCTTTCTAAGCATTAAATATGAATCATTACACAAAACAGTCGTTTAATACACAAAGTCTTCAAATGTTTGTATCATCCAGGTTAGTATGCGCACAAAGTGTTTAACTACTGATTGATTACTGGGTCTCTTTTTGAACAGGCAGCACACATCCTACCTACACCTCTGAATGGGCTTTGTTGACAAAGTTAAAAGTTAAAATGTCACAGTATTTTCACTGTAATCTTATAAGTTGTTTTATTTTGAGTGTGGTGTGTTGTTTTGTTGTGTCTTATTGTTTTTGTTGTCTTATTGTTCTTGTTGTGTCTTATTGTTTTGTTGTGTCTTATTGTTCTTGTTGTGTCTTATTGTTTTTGTTGTGTCTTATTGTTTTGTTGTGTCTTATTGTTTTTGTTGTGTCTTATTGTTTTGTTGTGTCTTATTGTTTTTGTTGTGTCTTATTGTTCTTGTTGTGTCTTATTGTTCTTGTTGTGTCTTATTGTTTTTGTTGTGTCTTATTGTTATTGTTGTGTCTTATTGTTTTTGTTGTGTCTTATTGTTCTTCTTGTGTCTTATTGTTCTTGTTATGTCTTATTGTTCTTGTTGTGTCTTATTGTTTTTGTTGTGTCTTATTGTTTTGTTGTGTCTTATTGTTTTTGTTGTGTCTTATTGTTTTGTTGTGTTTTATTGTTTTGTTGTGTCTCATTGTTTTGTTCTGTCTCATTGTTTTGTTGTGTCTCATTGTTCTGTTGTCTTATTGTTTTGTTGTGTCTTATTGTTTTGTTGTCTCATTGTTCTGTTGTCTTATTGTTTTGTTGTGTCTCATTGTTCTGTTGTGTCTTATTGTCTTATTGTAGGTCACTGCCACCGGGTAAAAACCCATTTGCAGTCAATAATAAATAATATTAATAATAATAATAAGACTGTTATCATAATTTATTACAAGATGTAAAGAACACGAATTTTAGATCTGCTTAAATTAGACCACGACCGCTTCCTTCTGCATCCTCTCATTAAACGCTATATAATCTGAGCTACTAAAAAGCGTCGTTAATCTGTAAATAAGTAAAATAAATAAATAATAAAAAGTAGGTTGTCACTCATATAATGGAATGTACTATCATGGAATTTCCCTGGACGGACTGAGTAAAACGATGAAAAACACGAAGCAGGAAGACGACGTTTGATTGTACTTTATCGATCTATTATCAATCCTCTATCTATCAGCACAGCTCCGATAAGAGATGATACGAAACGTCACATTACAAGCAAACCCGGTCACACCCATAAAGCTGTAATATCCGACTGGACAGAAGGAAACTCAATGGACCATAGAGCCCGTAGCCAAGAGAAAAATATCTTTTGTCCTACTGACTTTTAATTAATTAGAGTACAACTTAGACCACAAGCTGTCTGCATGATCCGAAGCTTTCACGGCGACAATAATAATTTTTTCTCGGGCTACCAGCCGAGTAAGGTGGCTTAATGAAGCTGCCTGTTTCTTATGCGTCCATTCAAAGAATCCAGTACAAAGAAACAGTATCTTACGTTGTTTATGTATTTAAGATTTAACAGGGCCAAATCGGAATCCGCTACTTAGTAACAGTTAACTACAAATCTTTCCATTGCGTCAATGCTAGAGGTTTCGTCCAGAGGCCAGAGCGTCACATTGTGCAACCAATTTAACAGAGATCGCGCGACTGCATACTTAACCCTTTGGAACACAAAGTTAATCTAAATAACATTTTAAAAATGTAGTTCCCACCTCAAAGAAAACACCATGTGTCTCCGTTACAAACACCAGTTGGTCAATTCTGTCTAGAGAAATAATCGCTGCATATTATGAGAATCATACAAAGTTCATAAGTAATCTTCTAAGAAGGTGGTGCATATAATTACCACTGGGCTATAAAGGATTAAATGTCAAACTTTGAAAGATGTTGATTTAGGTATTCCACTTTGGAAGAGAATTTTGTTTAATAATAAAATACATAAATCCTTGCATCTCATTAAACATCACGAAATGGAATCAAATTATTTAAAAAAAAATTGTGTTAGTTTCAGCCCTGAAAAGGGAAGCAGTATGTTCTTACGAAACGTTGGTATCTACCTTCAAGTCCACACGGTATTACAACCCAAAAGACCATATTTACCACCGTGAAAACTTCAAACCTCATTCACGTCAGGAACTTAATTTATTTTGGCCTTTAGAATCAACTAGAACGCTCTTGTTTCGACAGTGGTTCGGCCAATCACTTCATATACCGACATACGACTTAAGTGTGTCACTACTCATAAGCGTCTGCTTTCTTATTTAAAAATTATATATCGTACCGGGTCCGATAGTTCATGATAAGCGTGTGGGCTTTGTTCTTCAGTTGTTTACTATAATTTCTAAGTCTTCCGCTTTGCAGGAAGTAGGTCTGAGTAGTAACGCGACACTTAACCTCACATTCGACCCATTTTTGTGTTGCAGTCGATTATTCAACTTTATCGAAGGAGACTCTCGATACTTTTTTGTTGCCAGAATAAATTCTAGGGCATCAGCCCACTTAAATACCTCAAATAAACTACAATACTGAACGAAATAATCTCTGAGAATCATATGAAACACATGAATACACTCTGTGGGCAAAAATACAGAATTATTTAATATTAAAAGCAGATGGTACGTGTAGTAAACATTGGGCTTTTGATTACTTAAATACGTTACAATTTCAATTGTTATTTTTTTTACGGAATATTTCAGTAACTACTCTTTTATTATCACGAATATGACGTAACAAACGTCATCGACATCAGTGACGTCACTTCTGACGCGCGAAGGCACGAAAAATGACGCAACGATTAATAAAAAAAAATTGCGGGTTATCTCGAGGTACGTGACCCGCCATCCCTTCTCCCTCCGGGACAGGACTGGTCAAAGGGCCACATGTGGTTTTACCACGGCGGTGAGCGATATTCTTCGCCCTGATAATGGGGGCAACAAGGACCTCTGAAACGTCAGTAAACCTCTACCGGACGACACGACACTTAATCCAAAAGCCAGCCATCTTCATCGTGACGTAAGCCCAGAAATTTTCTGTTAATCCCAGATATTTCGACGAATCGCCTAAAATACTTATCCCAGAATCAATTCTGAACCCGACCAGAGCAGAGGATGTGATGTAACAAAATTAAAAGTGACAGCGACAATCATTCTGCAACTAGAAGCTTATCAAGATCATTTCAAAGAACTTGGATAGCAACCCCGGTAAACATTCTGGGGCGGAAGACGACCATTTTCGGAACAACACACATTTTTCAGAAGCCACTATGTAATGTTCCTCGGGAACAAGATTCGATCCTCGCTCACAAGACAGATGCACTTTAACATGGTCTGAAAATAATGTTTATTACATGTGGCATCTCACGACACCAAAAACAGATGTTTGATAAAATCGAAGGAAGTTTCGTGGTTTATTCCACTGTTCGATGAACGGAGGCTAGTTGGTGACTTGTCAATAAGACCACTGCAGCAGTAAAATACCGACTACACAGGCAAGAAGATTTGTTTCGAAACAACCCCTTCTGAAATAATTCACCTATTTGAATCACTTGAAGGGAGAAACACAGATTAAGGGTGTTTGAAAACAAGGTGCTGGGGATAATATTTTTACCTGAGAGGGATGAACTTACAGCAGAATGGAGAAAAATGCATAATGAGGAGCTCCATAATTTATACCCTTCATCAAATACCATTAGGATGACCAAATCATAAAGTATGTGGTTGACCGGGAGTTTAGCACGAATTCCAGAGGCGAGAAATGCGTACAAAATTTCGGTCGCGAGGCCCGAAGAATGGATCACTCGGTAACAATCCTCCGCGTTCCTTAAACGCCGCGGAATTTCGTAAGCAGATTAGCGAATGTAAATTTTGAAGGGTTCTGATCCAATGTGTTTGTTCGCTTGAGTTTTCAAGGTTAATGGCGTGTTGTACATTTTGTAATGGAATTATATTAACGTTTTGAATAAAAAAGCTGACTAAAAAGTTGCATTTAAGAAATTATATTTAAGTTTATATAATTTTATACACCTGAAGATGGTTCTTTAGGAACTGAAACATGTCGTGTAAAAAGTGATGTTCTAATGTAAATCGAACATTTCGATAGAAAATATCATTTAATATATTTTAGATATTTAAATGTTAATTATGGTAATATTTAATAGGAATTTTATTGTGATTAGACTGACAAGATTTAAACAAATATATATTTATCACAATATGACGCAACTTTATCATCTCTTGGATAAATAATATTAAAAATTCAGTTCGTACCACAAATAAAACACAACGCGTCCCCACTGAAAAGATGAGTTGGTTAATGCTCTGTAGGAAATAATCATTATTTAATATGAGAATCATACGACTCATAAATACGTTTTGAACAGAATGTACAGTTTGTAAATCTTACAGCAGATGGTACATGTAGTTATCACTGTTTTAAATATTTAATAAAGTGAGGCAGGACAGAAAACGCTATCAGTCGGGCAGAGACACACGGAAACAGGTTGAAAAATTCGTCCTACTTTATATACGTGTTTTAAATCGAAATTAGAGCTGTTATTTTTCAAGACATTTTACATTTGTCAACGATTTTGAACTCCTATGTTACATAATAAACGTTTTCAAGTAATAAACTTTACACATCTAACACACACGACGCCTAGACGGTTACATAAACTTCATAATGATAGCCCCCCGGATATTACATCAACGTAGGTGACACCCATCCTCGACTAGGCAAGGTACGTACGAAGGTTATGGAACAAATATCACAAGTTACAAAGTCTATTGCCGGTACTTGACAGTAACCTTGCCTTTGCCATTCACCACGAAAAACTCCACCCTTTCCAAGAAACCGGTTTATTCAGCTGAAATAAACGGAACCACGATGGCATTCTAGGTGGGACCTGTGCCCCTGGGTCTATATAAATAAACACGACACTACAGTTCCAATAGATTGAATAATTATACAAGATGGAAGATAAACTCTGCAAGTCCAGCGTTTATTTTTAAGTCTACATCTTCAAGAAAAATATTGCACACCACCGACCTACCACATGTTATAAATAAATAAAAACTCCCTTATTTTTTTAAAAACAAAATCAATTGTCCCAAAAATCTTGATCATATGAACATGGTGAATCTGAAAGGGATGTAACAATTTTATCTTAGTGGAAATATACCTGAAGTTCATTTCGAGACGACGTCAGACTTAAAGACCTTCCTTCGATGTCAGCACAAGAGATTACTTAACGATGACTGAGATATGAATATTGTCAGTACAGAGGGATATGGAGGAAGGCTTCATGTCGACGGTGATCTACTTTGTAGACCGATAGGTAGATACCAACGTTTTGGAAGGGCATCTCACTAAAGTTTTAGCCCTGAACATGGAAGCAATATGCTCTTGCGAAATTTGCACGGAGTTACACCAACAAGACTAATGTTGACATTAAATATTACTCCATGCTTACGAAGATATTACAGTTACATATTCCATGAAATTAAACGAAATCTATCTACTGGTTAATAACAACGTTAACAAGAGATTTGTATATGAAACAAATGAAAACAATTCAATGCAGAGAGATACAAGTTCGCAGGGAACAATCTGTGACTCTGTACACTGAAAGTCTTGGTTTCGTGACAGACGAGTGGGAGTTTAATGAATTTTTAAAACCGCTTTGAAAATGAACGGTCACGACCAAGAATAAACATTTCATGAAGTATTCAAGCTGACCGGAATTTCTGTCGATCACCAGTAAAATGAATAGGCAACGAAGTAGGTCGAACGTCAAAGAATTCGTGAATGAGTAAAACAAAAGAAAAACGATTTATAAATATCAGAAGACGGAATGAATAATTTTGAAGTTCTTTCCTCTGGATAAAAAAAAAATAGCGCATCACCGAGAGTTTCTTCACACGGGTTATTCTGCAGTGCGGACTTCCTATCACCTCACACATGCATCATTCCATCAGGCTCTTGGTACTCCTTTCGCAAAACAAGGCTAAAAATTCGCTGCTACTCAGACAGCAGGACGCCAGCTAATTATCTGTGCGCTCCTAAAGCTGTGGTAATCTGTCTTCACGATGCCATTTCAGGTCTGTCAACCTATTTTCCTTATTTGTAAGAAAAGACGTGTTTTGTGGAATGATGTCTGCGTGTCCCTCCCTTACCTTCCTCCTCATCCTGCCACCAAAGTAAAACAGCAAAAGACTATTGCGCCTATTACAACGTACACGAATCAGAAATATTATTTTGCTCCTTGAAATGAAAATAAGTGATTCTGGAAAATTTAAGATTCCACTAATTCAAAAACGGCCATGGTCTAATAAGTTACAAAGATTGTTTTAAGTCCTATAAGCCTACATGTTCCTTACAAGAGGCATCAGAACATGGTGAAGACCTAAACTTTCAAAGGTCAACACAAACTCGTATAAAAATTTATGATGTTCTGGGTTTTGGCGTCGTGTAGACTCGTCGGTAGATGCTACGACGAGTCTACACGGCGCCAGAACACCAAATATATCATTATTCTCACCGCCGTGTAAACCTCAAATCTCGCCTCCTATGGAACTCGAAGGTCCATTACCGTGTTCACAAAAGCCCGCAACTGAAATTTTACCGATGTTTAGATGGAATATATTAACTCCATCTTCAGGTCGTAGAAACAGTATGCTCCCCCAAAAACGCTGGTGTCTATCCAAAATTTCACACACTCTTACAGAACATCTGATGTGTTAAAGCCGTCTTCTGTGTCACCAAATGTCACTTCGACTATTATTATGCAACACCGCATTACAAATTTAAATGTTTGGACTCATTTTACTCGGTGATCTTGATGTCAGTTATTTCCGCTAAAATATATCACTGACACAAAGCCTCAGCCGGGCTGCCACGGCTAACATGAACATGTCCCAAATTTAATGGAAACTGCTAAGTAGTTCTAACGATAAAACTTGAGGTTACATAAAAATGACCTTCACATTGTGAGCTCATGTGTGAATCGACTGCCTCATTTACGGAAGTACACAAGTTGTTTGAAGTAATTAAAAAAAAAAAGATTATATATTTTCAGCTAATCTCAATTCCTGCCAAAACTTCGACTATATCCAAGCAGAATTGCATAACGCGCAGGGTCAGATTTTAAAAAAGTACACTTCAGTTCTCAGTTTCATTATTACCAGTGTTACCAATCACCAGGTCTATTACTGCAAGAACTTTGATCACTTGCATCATTGTTGGCTTGCGATGCAGGCCTCGACTTCTCCCACCCCAGCGGCGCTATCTAATGAAACCACGTCAATCCTCCCCTCCACACCTCACATCGGTAATGCCCCCTCTCCCTTCCCCACAATCCGTCGAACAATTCGATCCGCAGTATAAAATGCCTACGTACTCAAAGCAAGGGGATCACTTTCGGAACGTCTTTCGCACTTGCAAACACAAACTTCTTTCCAATGTACGAGGAACACCTTTGAGGATCTGCAGACTTTCTGGAACGAATCTCCGAGTAGCAACGCTGAACGTGGAAGACGAACTTTCTTCAGAATGCCAGACGTCATTGAAAAGGATCAAAGCAGGCCGTAAGTTTGACATAATTACAATTTGGCATCTGGTGATTGATAAGCCTAATAACAAAATAACATCGGACTCTGTAAATTCACACATGACCTCGCTTTTTTTTACGACTGAAAGATTTCAGGTTAACACGGCGGTGAGTGTGAAGATGGCTGTCTTCTGGGTTAAATAATCTTGTAGTCTGGTAGAAGTTTGCCAACGTTTCAGAGATCCTTGCTGCCTGCATCATTAGGGCGATGAGAACCTGATTGCAGAGTTAGTAAACACCTCTGAAACGTCGGTAATTTTTTACCAGACTACAACCCAGGAGACAGCCATTATATTTCTACTTTGTGGTTATTTAACAACGCTATCAGTAGCTCAGACTACACAGCGTTCGATGAATTTCTAAGGTATTTACCTAATGTGACAGAAACCAGAAAAACTCCAGTTAGGATCGAGATATGAACCCGGGAACTCTGAATTTCGAAGCAGGAAAAGTGAAGTTTGGCAGTACGAACTAACCTTGGGCCTAGAACTACATTCTCGGCACAGCGCGTCACAATACGCTGTCAGAGAGCATTCAGCTGTTCATTGTAGAAATAAATTAGTACTTGCTTGCATAGATTACAGCAGAAATTCTCAAGTTTACCTTAAACGATGACTGGTAAAAAGTAGTTTACGTAGGAAAGTTTAAGACAACAAACATAATTATTACTGACACGTCCAAGCGTGCTATTTACAATAGAATATTAACAAGTTTCTCTTTGTTATAAGCTCGATGCTTTCTTACAAATGATGTAAAACCACTTAAATATTTTAATATTTTCCGTCAAATCACAATTTTAATAAGATAATAAAATATAAAATATTTAAAATATCATTTCACGTTCCGCATCGAATGATCGATTTACAAATTCGATGCGGAACGTGAAATGATATTTGAAATATTTTATTATCTTATTAAAATTGTGATTTGACGGAAAATATTAAAATATTAACCTAATTCACAATATGACGCAAATATACTACCTTAAAAACCACTTTAGCCTATATATAATTCGATAAAAATAAGTCACGAGTTATAAAATGACACACAATAAAAAACAACTTTTGTCTTTTCATCTCAAACACAGTATGACTTAAAGGAAAAGGTAAATTGGTCATAAAACGTGATGTTACACTTCCGTCGACTTCTGTTCGAAACATTTTTCGCTCCGATAAATATTTTCGCGAGATACGCTCGATACAGAAACAGAAATGCGTGCTAAATTTTCCATGTGAAATGTCCGTTGTTGTCCGATTTTAACCAAAATTAGAATGTGCCGGCAACGAGCGTAAACACGAAAGCATTCTAGAAATAAAATTATAATTTTTCCACGCCGAAATATGTAAGTCCTAATACGCACATATTTGATGCTGACTAAGATTTGCGGATCGGATTAAATGAAGTCGTGGGCCGATAGAAGCCCGTCTATCGATGTTTGAGAACCAATGAAACGCAGGATTACGAGGGCCTTGAGATATAATTAATTCATTCAGTAAGTTAAGTCTGGAGTTCAGAGTGCAGAATCTGGCCGACAACAAACTTAAACATGACATAGCATACCCAGAATGCAACATATTCTATACCTAAGTTCAAAGTGTTTATCGAAATGATGACCGCACTAAAGTACAACTACGTCACCGTCAACGCTCATTTAGTATCGTCAGCAGACGAGATAAGGCACAAACTATCTAAGTTTATGAGTCGCATACATTCCACACGCATCGTCGGTCGAAATGCATTTAATTAACACTGCGAGGCTTTTGAGTTTATGGAAGCTGATAATATTAAAAAAAATCGACCAGTAAAACCACATACAGTGACAATGCACTTCCTTCATGTTTCCTGAAAAATTCTTACTCTTGATACAAAAAGTTCTACATTTTAAAAACTCATTCATCCCATGTCTTGGTTAGGATCTTCATACTTAGGTTTCATACCGAGAAGGGTATTAGAAATAACATTTAGAGAAAAGAGACGCACGGACGTCCCAGAATAAAATGGCTCAGCTAGTCACCAGACAACGAAGAGATAGAAGAGGTGAAAAGATATCGTAAAGTGAAGACTTATCGACCCATATAAGATGAAAAAAAGAGGAAGGTTTTTAACTCGATAGGGTAATCAATAGATGGCACTGGCGTATGTGGTGAAGTGTGTGTGTGAAAGAGGGTGTTTCTGTCTTGGGGTGAGGCGAGAAATGGCAAAGTGAAGAAGACTTATCCACCATCGACCCATATGAAATGGAAACAGAAGAAGGAATATTAAGGTTTTTCACTCGATACGTTAAACAACAGATGACAGTGGCCCGATTTGATGAATTGTGTGTGAACGAGAGATCTTGTATCTTGGGGTAACGTATTTTAAGATTATATATATCAAGCAAATTTCATATTTTATTTGTCTATGACGTAAAATTCAGTAAAACGAATACGTTCCCGAAGACTGGTCGTGTGTGCTAAAGTTCGTGCGTTCGAAGTGTTAATTTGTAATTATTTCAGCCATAGGTGACGATACAGATTTAATGAAGCTTCCATTTGAGCTCTGAATTTTATATTCGGAGGAGAGAAATTATT
The DNA here is from genome assembly GCF_977971745.1 of Zootermopsis nevadensis. NCBI lineage: Eukaryota > Metazoa > Arthropoda > Insecta > Blattodea > Termopsidae > Zootermopsis > Zootermopsis nevadensis. Next base: position 5,744,027 of record NW_028259136.1, on the reverse strand, counting down.
AATTATTAGTCATACACGTTTATCTGTGCCGTCTACTACGCGGTTCATCGAAACGTAACATTCCTTAACATATGTGTTGCATGAGGACTGCAGATGTCGATTGGCACTGTCATTTAGACATTCTCTGCCGTCATATAATTTGTGGAATGGCAGCCTGTTTATCTTTGGATTATACGTGACAGCTTTATTCGTTTACTTAACGTCACTAGCTTAAAAGTTCAGATTATTTACCGTCAAATGAGAAATAAGAAGCTGATAACATCCAAGAAACAACAATTTAACGTCAATCAAGTTTCTTTTTATTCATAAGTTTTAAAATTAATATTGACTGAGATCCCTGTAAGTTAATGTTTTGCAAAATTGGAAAGAATTACCCGTGAAAGCGAAGAGTAGCTTTGTTTTTAAGACGGTATGATTTTTTAATATGCTGACGTGTGTACGAGGAATGAACCACAGGACAAGGCCCAGGACGGAATATTGCTGCAATAAGCAAGCAAGCATTCGTTGAAGTGACCACGCGTAATTTATATCGAGTAGTCATTCTCCAAAATTCGTGGCCTGTGTGTCAGATCTGTCAATCTACTGTATGTTTCACGGTCATTTCTTTATTTTAATTTGTCGCTCGGGTTTCATGACAACACGATACGGCTAGCAGACTGTGAGTTGGATATTTAATTACATATCAAATGCAGTGAACGTTATAATTGATCATTAATTTGCATACGTCTTTAAAATAATTTAACTTCATGAACAAACAAATGCAAGACACGGAAAATAATAAATAATATTTCCATATTATGCACTGCAACTTGTGAAAATTACGATATGTAATTATTCCTGTAACTTTTACATCTCTCAAGCTTTTTAGATTACCTTAAGGTTTACAGGAAGTGAACAAGATAATTCAATAATTGGATAATTTCTTTCCGGGTTTTCATGAAATTTCGTAAGTATTTTATATGATATGTGGTTAGTCCAGACGCACACTTTGTAACTTGGCATGCCCGGTAATGCCAACGTGAAGGCTGGAGTGATGACGCCATTACGAATAGTAACCTAACCTGACCCATTCCAACTCAACCGAACTTGAACTTGAGCTGTAATGACTCTCCGTGCGAATTTAACTAGATAACATCTCCACGAATTTTCATAAAATTTGGTATGGACTTTATGCCACAGGTGATTACTCCAACCGCACACTTTTTAATTAACTACGCACGGTAATGTGAGCCTAACGACCGCTAAAACTCGTGAGGTGGAGTGATGATGACGCCATTACCAATAGCCCTCTGGGAATGCGATCACTGCTATGACCTCACATAACCTAACTTAGTCTCTACTAGTAACGTACTTCCTTGCATATTTAGCAACTACATAATTTTTGCCCGGCTTTTCCCGAGATTCTGCATGGACATGACCTAAAGTAATTTAAACTTTATGTTTGATATCCATCTGTGCGAATTTAATAAACTGAGCGCTTATGTACTGATTTTTATTTATTTTGATATGGACTTAATGTCATTGCTGATTAGCGCAAACGCATAATTTGTAACGTACTGCGCTCGGTAATACTAAATTTACTGGTACGTCATGGCAGTTCATAAAAAAAATTCTGTTAACTTTCTACTACACACACATTCACATATTACTTAATAATATTCTGTAACAAAAGCAAATGTTAGTGAGACATCTGAGAGGGTGATTAAGTTCATGCTTCCGGTGACACTGAACGTGATGAGGTATACTCCAGAGTCTTTCTGCATGCTGTAACTCAACTTTGAACTTTGGGCGTCAATTTACATATCTACCATGGCTTATATTTTTTATTTTTATTTTTTCCAAACATGAAACATGTTATTAGGTACCGCGATCGATAGGCAGTCTTAAGAAGTACATGCTAACGTCGGAAGTTAGGATAACCCTAGACCTGCTTGAGGTGTCCCTATGCAGGGGGTGATCCCCTCTACTGCTGACGCAGCTGCAGGTATCAGCCCGAAGGTAGGGCCACGTATCTGCTACTTTTGTTTCCCAGTGAAACTCTCTCATATTTTGCCTGATGTTCATCGATCAGTCAGACGCGGAAGTGTAAGTGTACTAGACATGAGCATTTTAAATCATTTACGGAACACTTCGAAAATCGTAAATTGTTTCATCATTAGGCCCACATACGATCGGTAGGTATTAGCGAGGTTTTGACGATATTCAGTGGTTACAATGGTGTCTTTGGTCGTGACGTACTGTGAATTATGTGTAACGTGATTTATTCAACTCTTTGAAGCCGGTCATCTAATTATTTAAGAATCCAGTCCGTACCGCGAAGAAAACACAACACTTCACCATTACAAAGGTCAATTTGTTAACGCTGTTTAAGGAAATAACACAGTTTACACATAGAATCATACAAAACCTTAAGTACATAACGCAGTTACTGACAGCTATAGAATGTGGTTCATATATATACCACTAGGCTATAAAGAATAAATGAAGCATTGTCAACTGCACAGGCCATACATCGTTGAATAGCAGGAAAGATCCCTGGACACTATTTTCAAGTAATCAAAAATAACATCATGTGACAATATAGTACACATAGATGTGTTTCTTTGCAGATGTGTGGCATCAGTATCCAGGTATGCCAAGTCACTGTCACAGCCCAATGTGGGATTATACAACCATCTCCGTGGGGTTACTATCTCCCATGGCAACCTGCATTCTCTAACATCCAAGGTTAACAAGCAAGCCACTCATAATTCTATTGATTCAAACTGCAGAATTCATGCATTAATCGAAATCTTCACTGCCATGAGAACCTCATATTTCAGATTAATTAAATACATTATTCTCTGTACCAACACCGAACTTCAAACCACCACTAAAATTTCTTGGATGACATGAGGAACATGTCAGAATTTATTTTAATAAGAAAAGGAAAATTTTATAATACAGGGACTGGCATTTATGTCGAAGGTTTTAACCCTCTGAATCTGAAACTCATATAAATAATATCTAAGAATTCAGTCCGTATAGTCGGCGCAGTAGTTTTTGGCCGGTGGAATTTTCAAGGGGAAGGCTAGGAGCGAGTCTGTTGTGCGATAGTGTAATGCTGACTGCACGGAGGAGCTTATCGGACTGAACGCCCAAACAAAAGAAATGCACTGACCGTGCCACCTCAGGTACACAGACTAGGCCCGTCCGCCAGCTCCGCTAGCGTTTCCACTGGCCGAAAACTACTGCGCCGACTATACCACAAAGAAAACGCAACACTTTACCATTACAAAGATCAGCTGGTAAACGCTGTTTAAGGAAATAATCCGTTTTACAGTGAGAATCATACAAAACCCGCAAAAGCAAAATGTAGAGTTAAAGCAGTTGGTACATAGCCTATAGTTATCACTCAGCTTTAAAGGGTTAATGGATGTGAACAATGGAGTCCATATGCTTCATACATATATTTTTATGCTTCCTACTAGTCTCCATTAATTTCCCCCTGCGCGAGCATATTTCTGGATCCCTTATTTTACACACTCAAATACATGCAGTTTTGATATATTTTAATCGTGAAATTATTTTTCAATTAAATAAAGACATGACATAAGAAAGTCTATGAATATTCTTTCAGAAAGCACATGAAGACACATTTTTATATGCAGAATAAATTAAGATGCAATTAATCTAAATACTATTTCATGATTGATTTTGCTGATGTGCAGGTACGTGCATACGTCGAGGAAAATATATCACTGTGTGAGCCAGACAGTATTCACATCTGCGATGGGTCTGAGGCTGAGAACTCAATCCTGCTCAGGCTTATGTTACGACAAGGAACGATACGACCATTACCCAAATATGACAACTGGTGAGTTTGGGACGTTTCAGTATCAAGAGAGGATACTGGTAGAAACAAAGATGCACTTTAACTCTGTATTACTACTCTGGTATGAGAATTTTTACAATTTGTTTTTTCTAACAAGTATCATTATGGTGACTAAATGATGATTATATGGGCAGAACATGTAGCATTCGGGGGATACAAAAATGTATACAAAATTTTTGATTGGTAAATATGAAAGAGACCACTCAAGAGACCTAAGTACAAATTGGAGGAAAATGAAATGAAATACCATTCTTTTAAAACAAGCAGAACAGGACCATCAATATCATTAAGTTATTGTAAATTTGTCTTAGGTTTCCAAAGCACAGTTTAGGAACTACTGTACTGTGCTAAAAAAAACATAATATTCATAAATAAACTGAACCTGCATTTCTGAGACAAGATAACTAGAGTTTTAAATTCACAATTACTCAACACCGACTTGCTCTCATTATTTCCTTCAAAGAATTACAAATCACTTGAATTCCTTAACAGCCTGAACATATTATTCCACCTTGTACTGAAATTAAGAGTCGCAGTCAGAATACGTATTATTTGTAACAGCATTTTAATTTATTTTCTACAAAGCTGGCTAGCGCAAACAAATCCAGCTGATGTGGCCCGGGTCGAAAGTCGGACATTCATCTGCACTAAGGATTCCCGCGACACCATCCCAACACCAAAGCAAGGTGTTAAGGGCACCCTTGGTAACTGGATGTCACCTGACGACATGGACAAAGCAATGAGACTCAGGTTTCCAGGCTGCATGAAAGGTAAGTTGAGTCAAGGAAGGAGAGTAATGATAAATTTCAATTAAGACTGAACTCGGAGGCAAGAAGGATCATGAAGGAAACCTGTAAATTATCTGCAGTATCTGATTCAGTCACAAACATCAATATTTCAACTCCTGACCAATTTCCTGAAATTCTGTAGAAACAGAATACTATTAGACGCCACCCGACATTTGTAATATTTAACTCATAAACACTACCAACATCACAACTTTAAAAAATTGTGAGATAGAAACAACATTAGTGTTGTATGATTTCTGGTTTTCACAGTGGTGAGTATGAAGATTTCTGTCTTCTGGGTTGTTGCGCTGTGCAATCTGGTCGATGTTAACCAACGTTTCAGAGGTCATACTGCCTACGTAATCTTTCCATAATTACATATCTTTAAAAATGATGAATTTAAAATGAGTAAGTAATTACCATGTAGCATTTGCACGGCAGAAAATTCACTAATCAAGATAGGTAGATGAATCTACAGTTTCTCCAAATGAGATTTGACCTTCCAGCTTCCCATACAGGACTTGACTGTAGAATAATAAAATAAACTTTTCCGTGTTCCAGGTCGCACAATGTATGTTGTTCCATTCAGTATGGGTCCTGTTGGCTCACCACTGTCTAAGATTGGAATTGAGATCACTGATTCACCATATGTAGTGAGTTCAATGCGAATCATGACGCGTATGGGTGCACCTGTCCTACAAGCCTTAGCACAGGGGGCAGAGTTTGTGAAATGTCTGCATTCTGTTGGAAGCCCTCAGAACGTGGATGTTGTAAACAATGGCTGGCCTTGTGACCCTGAAAGAACAATCATCCTTCACAGGTGAACAGTCTGCAAATTGTGTTGGCAATACTGAACAGCACCCAAATGTTCAACGCTATTAATATCAATGTTCAACACTGGACATAATCTTGAATCAATTCACATCCTTGTAACATATTTCCTGAAGATTCATTTTAGTATTACCCATTAAAATTGGGTATGCATTTTTTCTTATCAGAGTTAGCTGATTTGTTACCAGTAATCTCAACAAAACACAAAAATCCTTAGTATCTTGTGTCTTCTATTCTGTATCATAATTCATTCATTGTTTATCCCAAAACCATTTTTAGAACTTTACTTTCAGGTACTTTAAATTTACATTTTTCCTTTGTATTAAACACAAGGAATGTAAAATCAAAATTTTAAAATATTTTAAAATTGGCTGTTGTGTCTATAAGTTATGAATAAAATAATAATATGGCTACCTCTATAATGTATTCTAGTATAAGGAAATCTGTCATTCATCACAAAATACTCATGTACTTTCTTTCTTTTTACAGGCCAGAAAACAGCGAAATTGTTTCGTATGGAAGCGGATATGGTGGTAACTCCCTGCTTGGAAAGAAATGTTTTGCTTTACGAATTGGTTCCACAATAGCAAAGAGAGAAGGTTGGCTGGCAGAACACATGCTGGTGAGTTATGTTCGAAAGGTTCAGTGTTCATTTAGCACTGCTATTTCAACTGCAGAGCATTTGATAAGATGGGAAGATAAAAACTTCAGTTTTCTCAGCTGGGCATATTCACCGTAAACTCTGCTGGGAATCACATTATATCAGAGTGATAAAAATTTACAATGTGCAGAGAAACTTTCCAGCTCCTTCTGTGGGGTTGAAGTGCTGGAAGAATAATGTTACAAGGTCCTTTTCTTTTTTTCATCTCTCATCCATTCTGTTTTGTATAGGTTGATTGATGAAAACTCTCCAATCTGTCTTCACACAATCTTTCCCTTCTGATTTCTTGTCAATTCCTTTCTTTCTTGTTATGTTCTTACTTTACTGACAAGATTCTGAATCCTGTTTGTGTAATGAACTTAAACCCCAGGAAATCTCCTGAATTTTATCTTGCACTTCTTACTGAACTTAAAATTCATTTAAATTCATACATAAAAACCCGATGCTGTAATGTATATTTATATATATCCAGCACAAAGGGAATCTTGAATGACAACAAGTCACATGTGAACACTTAAAGACAGCAGAATACCTCTTCCTCTTATCACAGTTGCTGACTAGCAATGACTTGTATCAACCAACGCAGTGATCGCAAATAGTGGAAAGGCCATGGCACAGGCACAAAATATTATCTTTCTAGCTAGAACAGTAAAATCTGACTGTGTGATATCACTACAATAAAGGTTAACAGATAAACACTATACGAATTTTGAAGATAACCATTACACAGTTTTCTATAACAGATTTTTTACATCGAATAATAATTTTTAATTACAACAACCAAACCACAAGATCATAACAGAGAGTCACAATCAGTATAAAATTCATTACCTAACTGAGTTTAAAAATGTAAGTATTCATTTCCTGCATTTTTGGTCTTCTGTTGTATCACATGTTACGTTATATGCACGTTTGGGAATCATGTGTTCATCACGTTTGTCCTAACAGATCCTGGGTATCACAAACCCCAAAGGACAGAAAAGATATATTGCAGCTGCATTTCCCAGTGCCTGTGGCAAGACAAATCTTGCTATGATGTGCCCATCGCTACCTGGCTACAAAGTTGAGTGTGTGGGAGATGACATCGCATGGATGAAGTTCAATAGCAATGGGCAACTCAGGGCTATTAATCCTGAAAATGGTTTCTTCGGAGTGGCACCAGGTATCATATTGGAATATCAATAGAATACAGAATCTATTACAACTGTGTGCTAATAACTGAAAGTAAAACAAGATAAAATTTTCCATTACTTTAATTACATTCCTTGCAATATTTTTTGTTAACAATTAATGTGCAGTTTTGTTACTTCTTTGCCATCAGATGTTCCCCATAATTTCAGTATAAAATGATAATGGTTCCAGGTACGTCAAGTAAAACAAATCCCAATGCAATGAAGACAATATTCTCCAACACGCTGTTTACAAATGTGGCAGCAACAAGTGACGGGGGTGTGTTCTGGGAAGGAATGGAGGATGAATTGGCTCCAGGAGTGACTGTAACGGACTGGCAAGGCAGGCTGTGGGATGGAAAGACGCCAGCTGCCCATCCCAACTCAAGGTATTTGGCAAAACCTTCCTATACTACACTGTACACAAACTGTCATAATAACCTCGATGATGGAGACAGCAAGGACCTCTGAAATGGTGGCAAACTTCTAGCTGATTACATTGTGCTACAAGCCAGAAGACAGCCATCTTAGCATTCATTTAAACTATAAATTCAAACAACTGTACTGAATATTTTGCCATCTAGTGGTGTTACTAAGAATTAATTATATGGGCTGTGTAAAATAAGAAATAAAACAATGAAGGGGAAAAAGCAACTAAAAAACATAACCTCTTAAACAGAGGTTTCATATGAATTGTGGAAAGCAATTCCATTTATGTATTCAATACTCTCAGTATTTATTATATATTATATATGGAGTGCATCAATTTTTCCAATATGTTTCTTTGTTTAAGAAGTCAGTTTTCTTGATACAGGTTCTGTTCACCTGCATCGCAATGCCCCATTATCGACCCTTCATGGGAAGATCCACATGGTGTGCCTATTGATGCAATCCTGTTTGGAGGGCGCCGGCCTGTAGGAGTACCACTGGTTTATGAAGCATACAATTGGCAGCATGGGGTGTTTATTGGGGCCAGTATGAGATCTGAATCAACTGCAGCAGCTGAACACAAGGTACAGAGGGCTTCACTAACACTCTGGTAGCAGAACATAAAGACTGAATAATGCTAACACCAAAGTATCCAATATAACAAACCTGACAAGACTATTAACAGGCTTTGAACAGAACAGTAACAAAGCACTTCTTGGTTTTATTTTTCCTACAATTTTATTAACTTCATCTACACGGCGCTACAAGCCAGAAGACAACCATTTTCAAATATTAAGTATGCCTGCAGGAAACTGTTAAATATTCCTGTCTCTCTCTAACAGGGCAAGGTTATAATGCATGACCCATTTGCAATGAGGCCATTCTTTGGATATAACTTTGGCCACTACCTGACGCACTGGTTGAACATGGCTAACACGCCTGGCCGCAAACTTCCGAAGGTGTTCCACGTCAACTGGTTCCGTAAAGACAAGCAGGTCAGTATTTAGATGACTGAATTACCTTCACTTCTACATTACAGGAGAATGATGAAATTACAGAAGACATAAACTTAAAATTTGTGTAATGTTAGCAAAGATGTTGCTGAGAAAGAAACATAGCAAAGTTCAGTTTCCTTCCTAAATTAACAGATTAATATTTTGAATAGATTTGTGGAAGCAGTTCCCTCTTAATTCTTAAAGATCCATGAACCGTGCCTGAAAACCCTTTTTGTATTGCTATAAGCACAAATAAATGATTTTGTTAATTTATGAAAGACTGTAAAAATATGAGAATAATTTAAAATATATATATATACAGATGTTGACTGTACTATGTCCTGAGTTTAAAGAAACGCGTTGTTTTTCTTTAATAAAGTTTATAAAGTTGGACATGAATTTCAGTATCATACAGGTGTATCTGAAAAATATTGAAGACTTTTTCCTCCCTTAGGGTAAGTTCCTTTGGCCTGGTTTTGGGGAGAATTCCCGCGTCCTTGACTGGATCTTCCGACGAATAGATAATGAAGATATTGCACAGCCTACTCCTATTGGTTACATTCCCAAACAAGACTGCCTGAATCTAGATGGACTCAGTGACACCATCAACACGACAGAACTCTTCAGCCTGCCAAAAGACTTCTGGCTCCAAGAGGTAAGCAGAGTACTTGCAATCAGTATCAAAGTTAATTTTTATAATTAATAGCTTTTAATTTTTTAGTATAAATCCTATTACCTTTACGGTACGTACTGAATTACCACTGTTTGCAATAAGTATGTACCAGTACATTAAGATAGAGAACTGACTTTTCTACACTGTACTTGAAAGGTAAAAAAGAATTTGACAAATATTTGAGAATGAAATAATCTGAATTTCAAAATTCTGCTGAGCCGATACTTCTTGTTTTATAGGTGACAGACATTGAGCGATACTTCTCAGAACAAGTGGGGACAGATCTACCTGTGGCAATCGCAGAGGAGCTCTCTGCCTTGCGGCAGCGTTTGCTCAACATATGAGATGATCATGTTGTTAAACTGTCACATACATACATGTTTTGTACTGTTAACATCCTTTGCAAATTCTGTGCAACATTAACTACTACTATTAATCATGTATGATCTATAAATGTTCTGAAAGACTTACCATAAATAATGAAGCCTGTCAAAATCAGTAGTCATGGAGACAACATCCCCCACATACACCTGAAAAATAAGGACATAAATATTAAATTAATATCAGGATTGGCACCAGTCATCGAATTAATTCTTAATAATATTCTACTTCTGATTAAAATCTTCGAAATTATGGTACAATTGCCTTTAGAAACTTTAAACTTATTTATTTTATTTAGCCCAAAGTCAAGTATTCTTTTCTTTTCCCACTCTCAAAGGGTTGGATTTCTTTATTTATCTTATTAAATTTGTGTCAGAGAGTTTAAACAATATTTCCATATGTGTGTGAGTGATTTTTTGTTGTATGTACTATTTTAATATCACAGGACCCAAAACATGTCACAAAAAGAAAATATCAGAACAAACAACATGTACACAATATTTTTGTATATAGAGTTTAGTCTTTAACAGGTGTGTTTAATAAAATAAATCTGTAATAATCATACAACAGTTTCTCTTTACTCTCAGTACATATAACTGTCCTGATGATGGCAGAGTGGTCACACAATACCTGTGTGGGTGATGAACATTAAAATGAGACAGAGACATACTGAAAGGAAAAAACAGCTGATACCAACTTCTGCTATTACTCATAATTAAAGGATTGATTCTTTTCACAAAGTACTGCACTACTGCTCATGTTCATTACACTTACATTTCTGGAATACAACATATGATAAACCTTATGCCCCCCCCCCCCCCCCATGCACATGCTCAAGCAATGAATTTAGGATGTCTCGATAACAAAGTGTTGTAAGGAATATTTGAACTCAACACACAGGAAGTAAGGCACAGAGAAAATCACATTATGAAGAGTTTTAAATTTATCTTTCTATCATATTGTTTGGGCAAATACTTCAAGAAGACTGGAATGGCAGGACATACATCATTCCTGGGGAACAAGACAAACATTCACCATTTTGGATGGAATATATCAAGGACAGAGACTAATGGGGGCATTTATGCATGGGAAAATATCAACATGGATCTTACTGGAGCATGTTGTGAAGATGAGAGCTGAACTGGAATGATACAGTACTGTGGAAAAGACTTAAAGAATCAATATATATATATATATATATATATATATATATATATATATATATATATATATATTCAAAGTCATATATTAAGTTTGGTTCTTGGATTATTTATGAATGCTGTTTCAACTGCATAGAATATATAACATTCAATGAAATAGGAGAATCTATAAATAATTAGTAGATAAGAATTTCAAAGAAAGATAGCTGTAACATGGAGGTAATATCTTGGCACTCACCTGAAGACAATAAGGAAAATCACAAATAACAGTCAGGGTAAATATTAACCTGACTGACATTCAAACAGAATACCTCCCAAACACATGTTGGATGTTTAGATCAATAAAACGTTTTGAGTGATTTTAAAGGTTAAAGAAATAGAAAATTATGTTCCTACACCTACATTCTAGGTATAGAACACATGATCAATGACAGGTGACCAAATCAACACGTGGGAATGCATCTCTATCTATAATGTAAAGGTTAAACTGACTACTTTTATCGAATAGAAAGCAAAATTAAATAACGAAATGTGCTATTTTCTATACCTCTCTTTGTTTTTACTTCGTCCGTCGAGTACCTTTTCGCACAGCCCTCACGAAATACACAGTTAACCCGAAATGTCATTTGAAACTCGCATGAGGATAAATATGGCGACGTACTTTTACCTCTAGTGTAGGTATATGAATTTCCCTCCGCCAGATAACTTCCCCTTATTGCCAATGAACATCTGGCAGATGGCACCATAGATCATTTGGTATATGTTATAGGAATCCATAGTATGGGCGAGCGATTCAATAATTACGGCTTTGTTCCTTCAGTAGCCTGTTTTTGATTTGTACGTACTGTCAGTTCCCCCACTACGAAAATTACGCGGTCTTGGGAGTGGAGGGCAAAAAGAAAAGAATAAAAAATAGCATAAACTATGATATGAGCATCTACAAAGAATACCATAAATCGGCGTTAGCTGATTTATAGATGCACATTATCATTATTACATAGATGGCTCGGCAGCATGTAACTTGAGTATATGGTCTTCTGTCCCCTAACCATAATTTTCTATGTTTATTTTAACCTAATGTTTGTCTGAGAGGGATGATTTTATGTTGTATTACATTCCTGATATTTCTCAAAAGTTTAAAATATATGGGTTATGGGGGATGGGGAAGATGTAGAGAAATCCACACTGAATATGTACTGTCTTCTTATTAACACTGGAATCAATCACCCTTCCTGTAGACCATGAGGTACCCTTGATAATAAAATAATGTTTCTGTAATGAAAAAGAACAAATGATCACTGTGAAACTTTTATTAGTGTGTCAAAGAAGAGTGATGATAAGAAATTTGAAAAGAGTCAACTTTGAAATATAACATTTTATATACAACAGAACACTTTAAATTACCTTAAATATTCTGACTATTGTTTCATATAATAATCTAAATTTATATAATATAAATATTTACACACTCACACACAAACAAAAAGCCTCATTTATTAATGTGTTTGAAGCACACATATTAAATGCACTTAAAACTGAGTGAGGTATCTTAAACTAACAATAATGAAAGAAATGTAACTTTTGTGAAGAGGACACATAATTAAGTTCATATACAATGCACACATCTGTAATACTTACTAGTACTTCATTTCATAATTTCTATGAGATGATCACAAAGAATGCCAAAATTACATGAAAAACAATAATTTGACATACTACATACAGTAAGTATCCCCAGAAAGAAACATACACATAAATATTACTGAACAACACATTCATCTATTTAAATAATATGACCTGTTTACTTTGGAAAGTTCCTGAAAATCTCCATATATGATATCTATTCATGAATGTTATGAAAAAAATTGTCAAAATTAAGGATGCACCATACTCCTGTGTTCAGAGCAGTTTAACATTAATGGATTAATTTATGAATTTATATCCAGAACTGTTTAAGCATTATTAAAAATCAAGTTTTATGAAAAACTGTGTCCAATGGGGCCACTGTGTGTAACTGGAGAAGAAATTCATTGCTATATGCAAATGGTTCTTTTAATGTTCCCCCACTATCACACTTCCCTCAAAATAGTCTGTGTCTTCAAACATCACTTTTGATCTACAAGCATCAAGTTGCAAGCAATGGCTTTTCATCATACATATTTCCCAAGTGTTCCAAACTTGTTTCAAATTCTAAATTTGATAATGAATGTAAAATAAGATAAAATCCAGAGCATTTTCATCAATTCTTGAATGATACATTTTTACAAAATTATGTAACTACTAAAGTAATGGAATGTGCTTACAAAAACTGTGAATGCATTTGGAAAAGAAATAACCGTGAAAGAAATAAGAAATGAGGATGCAGTTGACCTGATACATGTCTGATACACACATTAATCTTTCCATTTTCATCAGACACAAGATGATCTCTAGGTTTCAAGCAGTAAATCCTACAAAATGTTTTCAATTACTGCCAAGAGCATTTTATATATTATAGCTTCCTGACTCTTACCTCTCTCGTATTTATATGCATGCACACGTGCACCAATTTTACTGGCACTTGAAAAGTTTTCAAAATATATTGATATGGTGCACCCTAAAGTAAAGGAAATCATGATAAAAGAAAATGCAAACACTAAGAACAAAATGCGGGCAAACAGATCTACATTAAGAGAAATATTTCTTTAAAACTGGAATGTGTACTGTACACATCACACTTTGTGTGTTCATAGAATCATAAGATTATGGTGCAGGCACTAACAGTATCATTTAAAAAGAATTACTTATTACTTAAAAAAATCACACTTTTCACCCACCCACTCTAATAAACAAGAAAATGTGAATTTTTCACTTTCAATTACAAAGTTCACATAGACAATGACTAATATACGATCTAATGCATGCAATTGACTATTTACAGTCTCTCTCCTTTCACACCATACAAACACAACAAACAAATAATCACAAGATACAAGACACTACATAATTTAGATTCCAAAATGATTGCTCAAACGCATATTCGCCAACCATTTCATTAACAAACACTAGTTATTAATTGTAGTATTGCCAACATGTTCTCATTGAACATTATGTGATATAGGTTTGCTTGGTATTTTCCAATACTGGTAACTTAAAGAGTGACAGAGATGCTACTGGACATAAAGTTTTTTAACACTCGGCTGTGTCAAAAAGTGACCAATTGCAAGTTCGGTTTCTCCCTGGAAATAAGCTGTTCTCCTGAGTATTTGAAAAGCTAATGAAATACAGTGGATTAAACATTTTAATTTTGTACCTAATTCCTCCTTGTTAGTTAATAAGTGCAACTGGCATCAAATTTTGAAATACGGCAATTTTTAATGCCTCATAAATATATATAAAAACACATACACATGTAGTACACTTCCCTGATGCTAAAGTCACATGTATTCATGTTCTTTGTGACTTATCTACAAATGCTGATTCATTTCTTCAGTACATTAGAAATACCACTTTGTTCACTGACATTTGGAATTCTCTGCACGAGTAATTTTCAAGATATTCCACGGGTGCTTGGTAAGATGAAAATAAGAACTTTCTCTCCCATTTCTCATATTACTAATTGTGGTAAGAAAAGTAAATATCCTTACATTCTTTCACTGATGCCAAGTTTCCTATTCCATTACAAAGAGCTATATTACATGACTTAATGGCACTTATATTTTGCGGACATTTCTGCATTTGAATGAAACTGAGGCTTTATGTATTAAAACTGACTGATCTTTCTAGTATTTGCATATGGTTGATTTTGTACTGGAATGTATGTCAGGTTCTGCTTTATGCTGCCATCACAGGAATATTTAAATTATTTGACAAGGCTCAGCTCCCAGTTTCTCACTACAGAGGCCTGGGTTAGTGCCCTGGGCAGTCCATGTGGGATAATGACCAGAAACACTCCAACAACTTTGGCATAAAATTGAGCAAGCCTGTGCAGCCATTCTAGCAGAAATCTTAGTACAAGTTTATTGCTCAGCTGTTTATCATTGTCAGGAGTACCTAGATGTTAAGAGCAGCCAATATGAAAATATGCAATATTTAACCAAGTGGCACACACTTTTGTACATGCCAAATATCATCTCTTGCTAAATTATAAACTGCATATTTTTTGTCACTGAAATATGTATACATTTTCTTATGCCACATATTTTCCAATAGTGGATATACATTAATGAAATTGGTTTTCATTTAAGTTACTGTCACCTTGATGAGTTTTCTTTCAACTTTTCTATTTTATGCGATACCAGAACTGATATCTACAAACATTCTGAATGTATTCATGCAGTGATTTTGAAGAGAAACCATTTTCCAAAATGACAGCATGAGTTTATATAGTGTTTATTTAACACAAATATAAGACAACATACAGCTAAAATGTTTGATTCTTCATCACAAGTGTAACGTTTAAACAAAGACAAACTGTTGAAATATTGTTTTCTCTGACTAATACATCTGAATCTGTTTGTTACAGTCATACTATTAAGTCTGATACAATTGCAACTACTAAACTTTTACGAATAATCTGCAACTATGCATTCGTCTAACGCCAACAGCAAAACGGCAATTTTCAATCACAGACAGATTTGTCAAACCTTACCACAAAACAAACGTTTTTATTTAAAAATGAGACCCTCATATAAAACTAAACTTTCTTCTTCAAAAGTTTCTCTCTTTATGTATTTCATTGAACCCCTTCACCTGGCATATGTTTAAATTTGTTCTCAAATAATAGTCACACAAAATAATCTGTTACATTTCCTTTTTCCAGTAAAACCTCTGATTTTTGCACACTCTGAAAGGAGTTTCTGAACCACAGTGCGGGAACCACTAAATTATATGCACTAAGGACCTTGTTCCTTGTCGGTCCTCTCAGCATACAGGGTTCTCAAAACGTCAAGAAACAAATGAAGAAAAGTACAAAAGGCACAAGAAGCATTTAATATTGTCTTGAACAACAACAAGAAATGCTCTGACAAGGAAATTGAAGATTCACTGACTTTTTCATCAACCCATATGATGAAACAAGTCTTCATGAAGTAAAGCAAATGCCAGCTTATACAAAAAATAGACAAAACACACGACAATACAAGAAATATATATAAATAAGTACTCAACTTGAAACCCAACAAATTAAAAATACTGAAAAAAGAAAATAAATTACATTTACTAAAAATAATCTTTGATCTTATTGAAGGTGTTAATAAAATGGCATTTTAACTGAAAACACCATGGAATGTGATAAGAAGTAACACAACCATGAAAAGTGCAAAACAAAAACAAAAAAACAAAAAATGCATTCAGTTTTCACTTTTTAAAAAGGTTTCTCCTTTCCTTACTATAATAGTACTTTCAAATATACAGTTCTTAACACCAGACTTGAAATCCAGTACCTAGCTATTAAATATCAAAAGTTTTATACAACCTTATAAAGACGTTCTTTCTTATATTTGCTTTACAGTTTGGGCTCTTAATAATCAAGGCCACCATAATTTAAGGCAATACAAATAAGGCCTCAAAGAATCTACTTCTGAGCTCCCTGAAACATCAGTAACCGATCCACGAACAGTAAGGCTGCAGATTCTCTGTGGCTGTACAGAGACTAATATATAATATATACTTCTGAGATGATTCTAACAGCAGCTCATTTCTGACTAGGGTACATTTACCTCATAAAAACAAGTAACAGAAAGATATTAATGAAAACAACCAAAACCTGTTTGTTTCCATAAATGACGGTCTCTTATTCCTGATTTTCTCCATTCTGAACTCCAAGCAGCCTGGCAGCCTCATCAGCAGCAGACGTTGACTGCAGAACCTTATCGATTATTGATCCCTGAATCCCAAGCAAGTTTCCAATTAGGTCTGTATTATCATCATCTGTTTCATCCCTCCTGTCTGTAGCTTCAGTTGTACACAATGAAAACTTTGAGCTTAGAATCTTTGCTGCGGCAGAAGCCGTAAAATTTTCAGAATCATCATCCCAGTGATTCATTCTTTTAGCTGCAGACACGGTCGTTATGTTGTTATTATTGTGATTTGTCATCTTAAATGCTTTCCCATCAACAGATCCTGATAAGGATGAGCCAACTTCCTCATCTCCGCTGACTCCAGTTGTATCTTCTCCTGAGTGGTGCTTCTTGGTATGACGATGGAGCATGTTACGCAGTGTGGTACCACTGCTAGGATGCTCCTCATCTCCACTTACCACAGACATATCTTCAGTTGAATTTGCTGAAGAGTTGTAGATGGGAGTAGAGTTGTTGTGCTTCTTGCGATGCCGTAACATGCTGTGTTTGAGTGTGAAACGGCGTCTACAGATGTCACATGAGAAGGGACGTTCGCCTGTATGGGTTCGCATGTGACGCCGCAAGTCCTCGGCGGACCAGAACCGTCGCATGCAGAAAGCACACATCACCTGGTTTCAATAAAGACAGATCTCATTTGGAGCAAGTAGATTTAAATACAAACAACATATGATAATTTAAATTGGAGCCAGTACACAATTCCCACAATTTTGACTTTCTAAGGTAATTTTCAGTTATCCAGAGTTTTCGAAACATTGTCATTATATGAACCACGCTTCAAATGATAAAGTGTGTGTGTGTTGCATGCACGCATGTGACACACACACACACACACACACACACACACACACAAAAATTAATCTTCTTCTCTACAATTATGAAGCTATTCTATCTGCAATTATGTATGAATTTGTGATGAGAATGCAAAAACATGCACCTGACTGGTGTTGACAATTTCCTACCAGACGACACACCGTTGATAAATGAATCTAATTACATTTGGCAAGATCACAGTACCAGAATATAAACAAACCACTAAAGATAACATATTTAATGCCCATTTCACACTAGTTCTTCATCAAAATAAGTCTTTGGGTGATGAAACATGGATGAGCACAGCCATAGAACCACATACTCACCTTTCTGTTGGCATAGTCTGGGAATTTTCCACGTAACTGCTCCAGACTCTCTTCACCTCCTGCAGTGCCATCATCAGGGTGTGGTGTTGGAGTGTTCCTAACATTGTTGTTATCCTCAGTTCCAGTGCTGGAACTGGAGTCAAGAGCTCCTTTTGACATGAGAAGCTCAAACTCTGATGGATGGCTCTCACGAATGTGCTCGAGAGCCTCCTGACGTTCCGCGTAACTACCTTCACACAGGTGGCACTTGAATGGCAGGTCCGCTGAGGATATCGTGCCACTAGTGCTGCCTGTGTGAGGCTCTGCAGCTGAAGATGCCTGCGCAGATGTATAGGCTTTTGTGCCCATCAGTGAACCGTCTGCCAAATTACTACTATAAGAAGAAAAATTGCAAGTATTAATATTCCTGTCTGCTGAGATATTGCACTGCGTAGTTTCAGAGGTGCTTCATCATCTGTGGTGAAGACAGTATGCGCCTCTCAAGTTCCGTTCTGATTTGCCAAATCTTACCTTTGAAACTGGCCCCTCTGGCAATCTGCAGGTGCCGATGACAAGTTTTGAACAGCGTGTTCATCATTTTCTTGCTGCCTAAGGCTATGTTCCAACTGGGAAGTTCCCCTGTCATCATTGGTGTCCTCACTACCACTACCGTGACTCTCATCTCCCTCATATCGGCTCTCAGGGCGACTACCGTCTGCAATGCTCACATTACAGCCCTCATCTGCAGAGATTACGGTCCTGAAAAAAAAACAATAATTAGGTAATAATATTGTTCGATATAAGTAAATATGAACCAATACACGTGAAATGTGAATATTAATGATAGGCACAGTGGTTAAATGTGAAATCTGGATAATCAAAAGAATAATTAATTACCAGAAACATATAAACCATACCATTAACCAACTCTTAACCACTTAATTCTGGAATGTACCTGGGTGTGAGGGGTTGAGCCGCAGTTGCAGGACTCAGTGGGTTGTGTTTTGTCTGCACATGCTTCTTCAGATTGCTCTGTGTTGAGAATGTAGAGCTCGGACAGTAATTGCATTTGTATGGCCTCTCAGGAACATTCCTCATGGTGTAGTTTCCTGAAGTCGAACCAGGCGAAGTCTCTGAACTTGACGATGAACCCCCACCTTGAGATGCTGAAGAGGCAGATTGTCCGCCGTGTTTGCGGAGCAGGTGGCGGTCACAATTTGACTTGGTAGTGAAGAGGAGTGAACAGTGTGGACATTTGTAAGGCTTCTGTCCGGTGTGTGTCAAAACATGACGCCTTAGGGATGATGACCAAGGGAATGTCCGTGGGCAGTATGGACATGACACACGATTTGGTGCTAGTGAATATGCACTTTTCTTCTTTTCAACGCCAGTGTTTCTGATGTTCGTGTTGGGCAGCTCACATTCTGACCTGCAAAACAGATTAACCCTCCTACTCATAAAAAAAACCATGAAGCTGTTTCATAGGCAAATATTTTGCCATCTCTTGACATATATATATTATGTGCTATAGGAATCAGGCCTCTAAAGCATCGACAAAACTGTACCAACAGGCAAGGCAGAACCTGCATCACTAGCTAAGTCAGACCACCAACAGGAAATATGCAGCTTTTGAATTCATACACAGACAGACCTAACAAGAAGGCGGCGTAGGATAGGACCGAATGGAAGAGGAGAATTGAGGAGGCCATGGACCAAATACGGACCAGACAGCCATAGAAGAAGAAGAAGGTTGAAGTGGCCCTCTAGTGGCATAATGTTCAAACCAGGTTTTGTGAAAACAAGCTTACTACTCTTTTTAGGCACCTCTACAATGAAGTTGCAAGAAATATTCCTGTTAGCGTCTCCATATCTGTCTGGCAACGTGTAAAAGTTGTAAACCACAGAATGGCTTTTTATTAAATTTTACAATTAGGAGTTTAACTAACATTTTCAAGAATGTACACAAACAGATCACATAATGAAACTAACAGACAGTTCATAAATTAATTTCTACTTGGTATTTATATTTACTACTCTTGTCTGTTATTTGAAATGGTTATCTTCGTTTACAGTTCATCTGAGTGCTGACGATTTTATCTGCCAGTTCATAGGAATGTAGCAGTAATATCAGCGTGTAGATAAGTGTCATCTTTTATCTCAGGAATTGACAATAGTTCCTGCTAGCTCACCAAATCCTGTTTGTATAGTTTGTCAAAACAAATCCTATAATTCTTTGCAGCTATAGAGCTTTGAAAAATATGCAGGCTTGCGTTGAGGTAATTCCTAGCTCAGACTGTAAAATAACATAATGACTACAAAAGAATCTATATTCAGCACATAGATTTCTTGCAATAACTAAAGAAGGACTATAAAATTTTTGGTATAAATAGGTTATAAATGTACAAACAAATTCTGATTTTGTTTACTCTCTAAATAATTTTCCTTAATAAATCCTCTGTGTAGTATTGAAGATCTTATGGACAATTAATATGTTCTCAAATGATGTGAAGTGATATCCTGACTAGAAATATGAGACCTGACCAATAATTTATGATTTAAAATTGCGACAGATTGAGCATCGCTCTCTCCACTGTGTATTCCGCTATGTGGAATTGAATCACGATTGTACTCACTTGTTTTCATCGCTGCCCGAATTGTTGCCTTCGCTATTGCTGCCTGCGACAAGTCCTTCTTCATCTTCCTCACTCCCCTCCAAGGCATCTTCTCCATCCTGGGTACCTCGAAAGTAGCGCTGGAAAGCCTGAGTGTGAGTCGTCGCATTATCCAGAAGCCGCGAGACGCTCGCTAGGTCCAAATCTTTCGCGCTGACAGTCACTCCTACTCTACTCCTGCTGTCACTGAACTTCTCTTTGGTTTCCTCCTTTGATTGTTTTTTCTCTGCACCTTCTTCTTCAACATCATTTTCCTCATCAATCACTAATTCATTCTCATCATCATTATCCTCATCCACATCTTTCCTACCTTCTTCTTGACTTTTCTCAGTCACTTCAGCTCCACTCACTGTAGGAACAGGGTGGTTCAATTTTGATTTCAGCTGCTGAGCTATAGCGTATTTTACTTCTTCAGATATGAACGCTTTACTATAATTATTGTTGTTGTTGTTATTATTGTTAAGATTCTTATTATTATTAATTATGATACTAGAATTATCTTTGGTTTTCTGGACAATTTCTGCCAGTGTTGAGTCAGTGGTAATCTCGTCCTTTATCTTTGGTACCATTATCTGATGCCGAGCATCTCCGTCTCCCCTGTCAGGATGAAAGTCATCTCGAATCAAATGAGAAATCTGATAGTTGTTTGATGGATCTGGAACGTTGATGATTGTCGGTATGTGCTGCGTCAGTATGTTATTCTTGGGCGGAGTACCGAGGCCGTCAGCATCCGAAGGTATACTTTTCCGTGCCACATCCTGATTACTTGGAATGTTGAGGTTCATGGTCAGGCTGGTAGGAATAGTGTGACTTCTCCTTCCAGGACCAGAACTTCCAACATTGCTCCTCTGCCTCTGCGTCCAGTACTGAGGATGCTGTTGTTTAATATGACGTTCCATGTTCGAGCGGAGTGTAAAACGTGCCGAGCAATGTTCACAGGCAAATGGGCGCTCTGTTCTGTACCTTCTCTGCTTCTGTTTGGGCATAAGGACCCCGTTCTTAATCACCATTTTCACAGATGAGTTGTCCCTTTCCTTTGCTGACTTCGGCGCTACAGACACCTTCAATATAGGTGGTGTCTTGCTAACGCCACTGCCCGAGGCAGACTTGTCAAAATCCTCAGGTGGGATTGCCTGCTGTTGTCTGGTTTCTTCGACATTTACATCGCCGTAACCCATCTTCCCATCAGATTTTCCTCTTGAGTAGTCTGAAAATGCTTGATTGTGAATTGCTTGTAGCCTTTCGGCTGTTGAAACCATCATGGAGTCAAAAATCGTTCCGCCAGAGAGTTGCAAATTGTTGATCAGTTCCTTATGTAGACGTGATCTGAACTCCTCCATATTTGAATTCTGCATCATAGCAGGTGTGTGCGGCATGAAGTAAGGGTGCAAGGCGAACGGATGCTGTGCATGATGGAACGGAAAGCTGTTGTTGTTTAGATACAAGTGGTTTAGCTGCGGATTTCCATAGAAACCTGTGGATGCTGTAGAGTTCATATCCAGCTTTGGGAGAGTGGTGGGACTCGAACTGTTCTCATGAGGTGACATGGCAGTGCCCCTGCTGGAAGCAAGTGTCTGTTTAGCCGAGGGGCCGAGCTGACGACCATTAAGGCTTTGTTCTGACTTGGACTGAAAAACAGTGGAAGGAGATCTGTTTTTGTTGTTGTTGTTGTTGTTGTTGTTGAACTCGCTGCTTCGACATTTTTTGGTTAGATCCTGGGGTTCTGTATTATCTAATTCTTTGGTAGGAGTTGCTGCGAAGTTCTTTTTGAAGGGATCTCTTTTTTTACTCAAATCCAATGCATCCATACTGAGATCTAGGGGAGAATCCACATCTCTTTCTGGAGATGGAAAAGAACTTAGAGAATGTCGTAGTGATGTCATTTCCATGGATTCTTTGTTTGGAAATCTTTGGTTTTCAGTTACAGGTAGCTTTGGAAAAGTATTGTTCTTATTTTTGGTTAAATTGACTAGGGCTTCGATGCTTGATATGTTATCATTGCTTTCTCTTTCCTTAATGAAGTCACCGTCATGGCTGGTCTCTTGATCTTCTACTTCATCTTCATCTCTCACGTTAGTCGTCATCGTTGCAACTTCTTGGGTTTTGTCCCACGATGACTGATGTTCTACCATGTTTTGGTGCGCTGACTTGGTTCGTCTAGGCTCATGTTTGAATTCTTCATATCGCTGTAATGTTTTCGATTGCTCATCTGCGGAGTTACTCCTCTTGCACTCGTCCAAGGAATGCTGATATTTTGAGGAATGTTCAGTAGCGCTCAGATCTTCCAGAGAGGATGAGTGCCGGTTTGTAAAAACCAGAGACCTCTTCACATCTTCTCTGACCTGTAATTTTGCTTGAAGATCAGGATCGTTAGTCGGGTCTTCTGAAGGATGATAAATAATGGATTTCTTTACATCCTCTCTTGATAGTTTGGAATGTCTGTTTCTCAGATGCCTCTCGCAATTTGCTTTTGTCGTAAAGGCATAGTTACACAGAGCGCATTCATATGGACGGTCTCCGTTGTGGGTTCTCATGTGACGAACCAAAGTAGCCTTGTCAGGGTTTGAGTAAGGACACATGTTACAACGAAATATTCCGACGCTTGACGACAGATGAGACCGATTGTGACCCTTCAGAGCTCGAAGATTTGGGAATACAGCTGTACAGAGTCTGCAAGGGAATTCTCCCTTCAACTTCATACGTCTGAATTCAGCGGCGAAGCAGTCTTGTTGTTCTTCTTCACCAGCTACTGAATCATTTCGCACTCCGTAATCAGGAGACATTATGCTCGTGTGAGGAGGTGATTTAGACAGATCTTGAATGAGTCCTCTAGCAGATGTCACAGATATAATACTCTGGATGTCTGCCAGGTCTCTCCCACTCTCCCCATTTCTGTCCCCATTCAGCGGACTGCAGTGCATCGAAGTCTCAAACACAGTTTCTTTCTTAGAAAGGCTGCGTTCAAACAGACCTGGCGGTGACAATGAAACTGATTTGTTCTGCAAATCTAGACCTGCGAAGAAGTCCTCGCGCTTACGTTCTTCAATCTCTTCTTCTGATTCAGAGCTTCTCATGGTTAAAGACGCTCTCCTCCGGTTGCTGCTGAGGTCAGTGGGGATGTCACTGTTGTTAGAGAGATCGGCCTCATTTTCACTGCAATGGCCATGGCTGTCCCTCTGGTGGATGTTCAAAGCTGTTGCGCAAGGGAATGCACGCCCACACTTGTCACACTGGAATTTCATGGCAGTGGACGGCTTGTGTAGACTCTTCTCGCAGACAGCGACAGCAA
The DNA here is from genome assembly GCF_977971745.1 of Zootermopsis nevadensis. NCBI lineage: Eukaryota > Metazoa > Arthropoda > Insecta > Blattodea > Termopsidae > Zootermopsis > Zootermopsis nevadensis. Next base: position 5,720,150 of record NW_028259136.1, on the reverse strand, counting down.
TGTGGGGGAATTTCTTGCTAGAGAAATCCACAAACGTCAGATCGTGGAAACCAAGCACGGTAGAATTATGCTGTTGTGAACTGCTTTTTGTTCCCTTGCCGACTTTGTCGTGCTGAGCCATGTGACGGTGCAAGTTCAGTGCTCGGTTATTCCTGAATGTCAGGTCGCAGACGTTACAGCGGATCTGGTACTCCGGGTGGTTTTCTTCCAAGTGTGTCTCCAGAATGTTCAGTGATACAAAGTCTTCCCTGTTGCACACGGGACAATGAAGACTTTGCTCAGGTGAACATCCTTGCATATCATGATGACTATTTGGCATCGCTTTAATTCGTCTTCTGTTTGCTGTTTCACCACTGTCTGCAGCGTCTGATGGAAACAATTCGGGCAATTTCCGTTTATTCCCGTTTTCACTGCCACTTGGTGAAGAAGATCCTGAGGGTTTTGTATCTGTCGGCGACGGGGTGTGGCTACCGACTCGTCGTTTCTTGGTGATGCTGTTGCCAGGCGGAGGAGAGGAAAGGGGACTCTTCTTGCTGTTGAAAGACCCACTGCTATCGGTACTACCGTCGCTCTCGTAGTTGTTGGAGCTCTCCGACTTGGAGGCCAGATTGTTGTGAGTCCTCATGTGGCGATGCATATTGCCGTTCGTGGTGAAAGCGACTCCGCAGATAAGACACTTGAAGGGCCGCTCCCCTGAGTGCACGAGAACGTGGCGGTCCAGCGAACTGGAGGAGCTTAGCACCTTATGACAGATCTTGCATGTGAAAGTCTTCAAGCAATCAACCGGAAGATTCTCGCCATCGTTGTTGTGCGAGCGAATGTGAAGGGTGAAGTCGTGCTGCGAGCTGAGGACGGTGTCGCAGATCGGACACAAGAACTTCATCTCGGAGTCTCCGCACTCTTCGGTGTCTGGGTCATCCTCGCTTCCTGTTCGAGTCCTGGAGTCGGAATTTACTTCACTGTTACCTCGAGATTCATCGCTTTTCGCAAAGTCTTTTAGGTCTGAGGCTTCATTTTCGTTGGCTTCGATACTTTGGCTTCTAGAGTTCTTATTGCTACACGTAGTTTCATTCGTTGTATTGCGTTCATTATCATCGTCTTCTTCTTCGTTGGCTGCTTTCGTTGTACGTCGAGTATCTTCGCAATTCTCAGTATCGGTTCGTGATGATTCGTGTTGAATCTCGACGCCAAAATTTGCATCGGTTACGGAATCTGTTGAAATAAAATGCCACAGCTGATTATAGCATCAATAAATTAGAACTTTGCACTGGTCTGGAAGAAACAGTTTACAAAATACATTTTATGTATTCGGTGTACCGAGGTCGTGAGTAACACAGTTCAAAATAGAAAATAAACCATTCGATTTGTCAATCTTTTGAAACCGTCGGCTATCAACGATGTAAATCAGGTCCTGAAATAGTCAAGTGAACTTGATCTCACACAAATAATTCCTACATCGTAACATCTACCACAGTGTGGCTAAAAAGAAATAAAAAAATAATTTTAAAACCGTACCTCAGAGACAAAAAGTTCAGAGTAATGAACACAAATCCGCAAGTACGAGAAATAGAAAAGTAGCAAGTATTAATTAAAATGGGCCTGATTTAGGTTTAATACTCATTACGTTCTGTAATATCTAAACCAAACTGTTCTAGCAAAAATACATCACACCAAATCGTGCGATCAATCTTATAACAGCAGTGACGGCCATTTTTAGAAAGTTCGATGCATTTTCCTACTCTTTGCCAAACCAAGTCTCCTTATGTATGAACATCATTTTGTCGTAACTGGTCAAATCTGAAGGCATTGCTTTGACCAGAGTTGTCAAATGCCTTGTAATCTCTTTGGGCAAATGTCGCTTGGATCAAGGATTGATTTGAATATAGACCTGTTTCGACGACTGGAGAGGGCATTCAGACGTGTGGCTGTACACCAATAGAATGAACCACTGCTACCTTCTTTGGCAACAGCCTATAATAAGATCATAAAATTTTCCTGTATTACGAAATCGAATGTTAAACTTCCAGCCAAGACGAACAATTTAAAATCTTACTTATTTCATTCTACTTCATAAAACGAGAAAAGAACTCGGACCGACGCTAACAACAAGCAATCACACATAAATTCGAAACACGTCAACATATAATTCGGCTTCTTCAAAAAAGTCCGGGTTTACGTAAGATGTTTCGACCAAGATGTATCTGACGTTAACGCGGGAGACCTTGAAGACATTTCATGGCTTCTGCTGCAGGATGTACACGCGGTATCACTGTTACAGAAAGAATTCTGAAAATAAAATCCCTTATCTTCATTCACTCTTCAAGCGTCTTTTCATCCTGTGATTGTGGTTGACATTCCTCAACTTCCTAAGTAAGACACACGTCACACGATCACTCTGAGGCCTCGTCTCGAGTTACAGAGGGTAACAGACTCAATTTAAGGACAATTGCCAACACAGGTCTTTGGAATTCAACATACGTTGAGATTTTACAGCCATTTTCAATTAAGAAAATAGGATAAAGTTTACACCTGCAGCATCCATAAATACATCCTTTAAAGATCAATGTTATCAGGAAAGTTATCTGATTTACGTAGGCCACAGTGAATTTCATTATTTATTAATGACATTTTCTGCGCCTTACGTAAATGAGATAAACGTCTTTAACACAGATTACAATTTTTTTTAAAACACGTTTGTTTAACTTAACCTTGATTCGATTAAGATATAAGTAACGTTTTAATAACTACATTAATTATTATTATTATTTATTATTTAGTGTTCTGTCTGACGACAGGTCCATATGAACAGGATCCTTCCATCCTTTTCTCGGACTGGGACCTGTTCATATACATTCTTGGCAGATGATCCAGAAGTAGTTTGCCATTGCCTTCTTCTGTGTGTGAATGGAGTAAATGTTGGGATGCCACGGAGAAACCGGGGAAGCCCCCGGAGGAAAACTCCGTGTTGCCTAGACCACGGCCTTGCCCAACACAAGTTATAAATTCGGGCACCGCCGGGAATCGAACCCGAGACCCCAGGATTACAAGGCCAGCGTTCTAATCGCTAGACCACCGTGGCTACTACATTAATTATCCCACCAATAATAGAGAATTAGTTCAGGCATTGTTACGTTTTCTGTCGTTCTTTTGTTTTTGTAATCGGTCCTATGAGAAAACACTACATTCTTAGTTTCAGACATACCTTCGTTTTGCATTGTTGAGGCTGGAGCCGGGGATGTGATGGAATGTTGTTGCATTGTTGCCATATCTTGCATAGTTGCTAATTGACGTGGATAGCCGAGTTTTTTAACAACTGGACGGAAATATTGCTGTATCAGTTACGGTTGGTTCTGGTGTTGACTCATCCTCGTCCGATGTATCTGAAACGGTTGCATCACGTCAGAAACTGATCTCGACTAACGAGGACTTTATTTTGTACCAAAGTCCACGCATCCACCTGGATACAACAATAATGGCACACAGACTTCTCTTCTGACTCTTCCCTCATACCATAACCTTTAAACCAACTCAGAAACAAGTGGATATGAAACATGCAGACATCTAGTTTAGAGAGAACAACCACGGTTCCGGAGAATCTGACGTAAATACGTCTCTGTAATGTAATGAAATGTAATAATTCTTATATAAGATAATTACTTGTGATATTCTAAAACGTTTTTAACAGCACAATATTATCTACTCTACAACGCACTTCAACAAGCGATTCACAGCTCAGCTCTTTCCGCAATAACGAAAGCGGATTGTTGACGGCAGCAATGAAACACAACAATGTCGAATAAACAGATGCCATAACAATTAGTTTCTTAGTTAAAGGAGTAAAGCATTGTTATGCACGCAGGAGTTCATATAAGAGCTGACCATTGTCGGTCCATATTTGCACATTTTCCTAACGCTGTTTTGCCGAATGACCCTTCCGTATGGACGTATTTACGTCAATAATACGACAGGGGTATTTGTAATTCTTCGGATATTCTTTTCTAAGAACAGGCCTCCGATCACCTCCTCTTGTAAGGTGTAACCCACACATTTCTTGTTTGACGTTACATAAACAACAAAATTGTTTTACAGACGAGAGTTGGCAAACTGCCGCATTCCAATTCTTCCCGTTTCTCACAATCTGCGATCGAAATGGCGGACACCGTACAACACAGAATCAGAGACTGGCATTCAGCAAATTGACGCGTGTATTAGGCAGTTCATTTTCCCGCCGCTGCACGTTTTGTAACACAACCTTCAAAACGACCTCGAGAATAACGAGTTTCAACTTAAATTTTGGAAATTAAGGTAAATTATTATATTAGATCTTTAAGTATCAGTGGCGAATCCTAATCCAGAAATAAAGTTGGTGCATAAATGCAATATCATACCCCCCTCCCCCCCCCCAAACAATCGCACAATAATACTAAAATATTAAAAATACCAACATATCGTCGTTGCGTTATATAGCAAAAACATTTATTTATAATTATAATTACTCCTGTAGTGGCTACCGACAGCCGCATAAGTTTGTTACGAGGTAAAGAGTCTAATATTAATAGTTGCCTCATTCCCAGACGTCTTCTGCGAGACATCGGAAGATAATGAACATTCATGAATGGCGAATCACAAAAGACTGACCAAGAAGTCGTCACGATACTCAGGAATCTTTGCCCAAACGACAGACGGCCGAACGCATGAAACTTTTCATCGTGAAATTAATTTATTCGATAAGATGCGTTGATGCTTTAAAGCTCGAAACTGTTAGAGACGCAGATGTTCTGTGTCTGTGTAACTTGCATCTCTTAAAAATGCGTTACTCGAAAACTTTTAACGATTATAGTATATTATCCATCACGATTAGGTTTCCACAAATTCATAAATTTCATTCTGTACTTGTAACCTTTCTCGCCATAAGAGACGACAACAGTAACTGGACAGCAGATCGTACGGAAGCCTCAGTACCACTCCTACTCTCGTGGAACTGCGTTATTTCCCCTTAAACCCAATTCCTTTGTTCATTTGTTGAGGAGTCACTTTGATGAATAATGAATGGTACAGGAGCCTATACGGGAATCCCTGTTTCTTGCTAACAGTACTCACTTACCAAGCAAGTTAACTCAGCAGTAAAGCCTTGTATTCTGGAGGTAACCTATTCCAACCTTGGCTGATTTGGCGACTATACTCCGATCCATCTTTGTATTCCTCGGTCCTTCCAGAGGAATAAGTAATTTATGCTCAAATTTGCCACTGGCGCAAATTTTTCAATCCGCCCAAAAGAAATCATTAAATAATACATACAGCTAATACATCGTCGTCATTTACACAGAAACATGGAGTAGTGAGCAGAGTTGCTTATTATTCTGGAAGTCCCGGTTCAAACCTCGGCCAAGAAACAGGCAATCCTGAGGTTTTCAGACTTTTCCTCAGTCCCTTCAGACAAATGCCATGATAGTATCTTAAAATACACCCCGGTCGTTTACGTCCATATGCTTTCCCATTTATCATTCATTATAGTCATCCTACCATTCGATGCGGTATATAGTCTACGCTAATGACGCTGTCATTAAATAAACCACAAATAAATACCCAAGAGCATTAGGTTATTTCGTTACAAACTTATCGCTCCTTCTGTTCTCCCAGCAAAACCATAGAGCTTGCGACAACGCGGTAACGCGTCGATTCACATTCGAGATATCGAGATCGAATCCCTGATTTTCCACGCCTACCAACACCACGACCGTCGATGACACAAGGCGATTAGGATTTTGGGGTTTTCACGGCGGTGAGCCCGAAGATGGCTGTCTTCAGGGTTGTAACTCCGTATAGTCTGACCGACGTTTCAAAGGTCCTTACTACCTCAATCATCAGGGAGATCGCTACAACCCAGAAGACAGCCTTTCAAACAAGCCGGTCAATGTGGGTTTTACAAAACCGCACAAAAATGACCTAGGGGGGACGCCTCTGCGAGGCGTACGGCTCCCACGAACTTCCGATACCATCGCCTTACATTATTTCTGTCGATTTCCAAGAAATCGTAAGATACTCATCCTTCTATCCTTCCTTCTTTCATGTAATTCCAGACATTTGTCCTTATAAAATTGTTTGTATTGATATTTGCTTAAATACGAGAACTATTTCTACTTATCTACTTTCCTGTTCTTAGCCGGATCTCTTACGTTTACATAGCTCTTCGAATCTTGACTGATTCGAAGAATCGTTTGCTATAGACACTGTACTATCTACGTACCCATTCTCCTTTCATTCCTATTAACGGTGCTATATTTCAAGAACGGTTACGTGTACACCTTTCCGTCCAAGCCCCTGTAAATGTCTCAAAGTGTTTTTCTTACACAGTTTTCTGTTAATAAAAACCATCATATACCAACAGCACGGTTAATTTGTGGATCTATTTAGGCCCAATGGCACACAATGCAGCTTTTGTGTATTTATTTTTCAAAAATAAAAACCTAACCTAACCTAAGCTACTCAGCACCTGGTACGGCATAGGTAGTGATAATTTGGTTACAATCATCTACATTTACAATCAAATAAATCATATACATGCGATGTGTTCTAAATCTTACCTTATTTGCTTTTCAGCATAAATATTTCTGCTACACACTAACTGTCATAGGTTTACGGTCTAACATTTTCGCCACAGCGAGAAACTGAAATCGAATTATGAACACGTTAATCTACTTTTCTGTACACTGGGCTATATCTTTCAAGCTCTGAGTTTATTCTTCACCATTGCCAATGTACAAACTCGTATTTGTAATGGACGTCTGTAAGGCGAAATCGTTTCATTTATTCTTGGGTCAATAGCAATTAGCCTATACAAACCTCATACATATGCAAAGAACTGTTTAAATTTTAATTACCTTTAAAAAGCCTCAAAAATAAATCGTAACATATTTTAAACCTAAATTATGCCGATTAGCTTTCTTCGTGTAGAGTTAAAACTTATCAGACACCACTAACTTAACAAGATTTTACAAATAGTTACATCGTCGCCAGGTTTTATTAATATCCTGTGGAATCCAAAGCTACATCCTTTATGATCCTAAGTCAAGGCAAGTTATCTCACCCAGCAGTTATCTGTGTGTCACATCCTCGAATCGTTGAACAACATAGATTTAACCCTTCGAAGCCGCAGCTGGTCTAAATAACATTTAATAATTCAGCCCGTACCGCATAGTAAACATTGCGATGATCAACTGGTTAATGGCTGTTTAAGGAAATTATCGGGTTACGCTTAGAATCATATGAAAACCATAAATAAGAGACACCGCGTTATAGATTGTTAAAGCAGGTGGAACATGCAGTTACTGGTAGGATTAATCGGTTAAATGCCGTATGAACAAAACGTATTAATCTTACCTTAATATTCCCAGCGTTACACGCCTTACAAGAGGCCGACTGCACAGCGAAAACTCCCATGACACTACACAACTCATCCCACAGCAAGCCAGGACTGGACTGGGTATCTCCGAGTTACTATAGCAACAGCACAGAGTTATCAAAAACATATCCACAGTCCGCAATCCCCCTCCCAGCTGAAACAAGTCTCCACCCAAGACATTCGTCGCACGCATTACGTACTGAACAATCGTTGAAATGCGAGATTTCAAATCCTCACGGAACCGAGGATGAAGACGTCTGTACTCATCGCCCTGACAATCGAGGAAGGACGCGCCTTTGAAACGTCGGTAACCTCCAGACTACTACGCAACAACCCAGAAAACACTCACTGCTTCGTTGATGCAGGCAGCACGAACCTCCGAAACGTCGGCAGACTTTCACCAGACCACACGGTGCAACAACCCAGAAGACATCCAACTTCACTGTGCAAGAAATTTGTCAGTGCGTCGTCATTATAAAAGACCTTTAGATCCTAAGTTGCATATATTTCGAAAATCTATTAACGTAAGTAATTTCAGGGCCCTACACGAAGCTTCGCTAGTGTCGCGCCCACCTCATAAATTTGATTGACAGCGAGACATTTTTATCTCAGAAGCCTATTTTCTTTACCTCAAGACAGGATCGCAGGCTAGCAGAGCAGCTTCCATGTGAATACCACAGCATCTAATCTCCAAAAGGTGTGTCCTTTAAGAAAACCGGTGATTCATACCTATGACGAGGATGCTGCTAACCGTTCTAAATAGCAGGATCAAGGTCTAACGTTCCACTGAAACACTCCAGCCCACCCCGCCACTGATATGGACCACACGCACAAACACGTTATTTCCCATTAAGCTGTTATCTGTCACTATCGTCACGACTGAATGAAGATCAAACACTAATCAGAACGACACGAACACAGTCAAGATTATTATTAATAGTACTTAAACCGTTTAAAGTCGAAGCAGCTCGTCTAAATCTTATTTAAAGAATTCGGCCCTTACCGCAAAGAAAACACGACACTTCCACATTACAAATATCAGTTGACTGATGCTGTTTAAGGACTTAATCGCTGTTTCTCGTCAGAATCATACGGAACCCATGAACACGTGGTGGACAAATACAGAGTTGTAGATTATTAAACCAAATGAAACATCTAGTTACAACTGGACTTGAAAGGGTTAATGATTCTTCAACCAACTTCAAGCGATTTTGTTCGCATTCGGAAAGATCCTGTATGAATACGAGATTTAAAACAGTAACATACCAATAATAATTACCAAAATATTTTAATAAATATCTGCTTACATGCACAACAGGCCTCATTAGGTCATGTACTCCTCTGGAAAATCTTCAGCACCGTAAAGATGGAGACAGTATGCTTCTTCGAAACGCAGACATTCCACACGGAGTTACGACCCAGAAGACCACAATGGAAGCCCTTACCACCCTCAGAACCTCAAATCCTACTCAAAATATCGTGGGAATCTGCACCAATTACAAATCAGTACTAATTTCGGTGGACGTTTCCTTTTAAGTAAGAGTCTGAGTTTCTTAACAGATCGACACGAATCTAGATTAAACTCGTCCAGCAAATTCAAATTTAATCGAAATCTGGTGAAGTAATTTTGATGATAAACGTGTGATTCGACGGCGAGACAAGAATTCATAAAAACAATATTTTATGGGTTTTGTGCAGAGAACTTGCAGAGAGTGACACGTATGCCGTCACAAGTTCACGGCGATACGAAACGTCGGTTGATTGGTAGGGACTGAGAAAACTTGCCTCGACCTTCATGCATGTCGTTCAGGGGTTCTCAAACTTTACCAGACCTCGGAGGAATTTCATCCATTTAAAGCCTTCATTAAACTGAACAGAGCTGCTCACAGCGATACAAACTGACAAATACTGACAACATTAACAAAGCTTGTTTTTGTTGATACATAGTAAAATAACTACAATTATCATCGCGCAGTCGGACACAACATGCCTACGACAACAAACGCACAACAGGCTAGGCGGACTGGTTGTATACCCCTATTTTAGTTCACGCTAAATACGAAGGTGATGACACATCGATCTTATGAATGAGAAATACCCATGAAAAGTATGACTCAAGGGTTCGCACATGGGGAGTTGGGTGTCCTAGTGCAAGGATATCCACAGACCGCCCACATGGACGGGAGACACACAGGCCAGGAAACAAACCACAGACCGGTCAAGTCCCTACCCAACACTCAAAGTATGTAATGTCCATCCATCTATCCCATGGTTTGCTTCAGTTTGATAGAAGTTACGTTGGATTGATATTTACAAGAATCTATATACGCGAACAGCAAGGCCACTGTTACAACTCCCTATGGTCTGCACACGCACAGTACACGCGAACGAGGAACATGCTTAAGTACTCTTCGTCTATTCGGCGAAAGGAGGTTCGTCATACCTTGCGTGGGCAATCTTACGGAAGTAAAAGTCTTGTATGTTCAACGAGATCTTCTGTGTGTTTTAACGATTTCGTACTTCCCTTCACGAAACCAGAAATATTTACATCTGTCCTGTTTTCCACAATACAAGTTGGTACGAGAAAAGTTTCATTTTACTTACTTATTTGTGGTTTATTTTACGACACATCCAGACACAGCTTCATTCCAAATACAAATCTTCTTCGTCTTTACTCGGCATTTTACGACACTGCACCAATTACTGAGACTAACTAGCGTCGAGTAAAATAATGGTTCAATGACTGTGAAAGATCGGTCAAGAAACCCTTCGGAGGAAAGGCAAATCAGCTGACCCCTCTTTTATGGTAGGCCTTCCCCTGCATTAACGCCGAGAGTCTCGGATAAACCACGAGAAAACCTAGACCGTGGGGTGAGGAAACCGCCTATGCCCATCTAGCAGACGAGAGTAAGACACCCAACTGTTGCTGCGACCGCTCAGGCTGGATGGATCGGTCAGAAGACTGGCTGGCCGAGGGGCTGGGATGACAGAGTTCGATGACCGGCAGGGTCTGGGAATTTTCTCTTCACTGTCTTGTCTAGATCGGATCACGGACCCTGCCTAGTGGTGTCCGGGGGTTGTTTCCCAGGGGTAAGCAGGCGAGGTATACTGGATTAATGTGGCAAATAATAAGAATCGGTGGAGGGATCTTCTGAATACGGTAACGACGGTAAAAGGAGGGGAATTTCTTCACCACCTGAGCGTGCTATTTGGTATCTCAACAAGGGCTATGATCTTTGGGTCATTTTCGTACTCTATCCTAACCGCGTATTAGAATATCTGAAAATGGTGTCACGCGAAGACGAATTCGTCATCGACTCATGATCTTGGATGTCAATTCCGTTTTACGTTAGTTCCAACCCACTCGTGCGCAATGATGAAGCCATCCAAGTGTTTCTAAATCTTACGACAGGATAAGCTACGAGAGGCTTCGCCTGCCTGATGTGAATCTTGAGATCTGGAAACACACTTCCGGTGTCAACCGTCATTCTTCCGGTAGCGAACATTCCGCAGCCTTTGATGTGACCACCACGAGCTACACGTGGGATGAGGGGAACCCCCCCCCCCCCCAAGACAGACCGGACGGGGGGATGACCAAATTACTCACATTATCTGAAAGCTATAAGCTGTCCCAACATGGAATAGGCTATAGTTACATTAGCGGGATTTCAGGTTACCACGACGAGTATGAAGATTCCTATTATCTGGGATGTTGCACCGTGTAATCTGGAAGAAATAGACCGACGTTTCGGAGGTGCTTAATGCAGCCACCGTCCTGATAATGGAGGCAATAAGCACTTCTGCAACGTCGCTGAATTTCTACCGGACTACCACTGGCCCAGTTACCCAAAAGACAGTTATCTTAATACTTTCCGCCGTGAGAGCCTAAAATCTCACCTAGAAAGTTTTGTGCTTCAAAGACGTTCATTTAAAACAAAATGCGTACATTACTCAGGGTACTCAGGGCCACAGACACAAAGATACCCAGGACAGATGTGACTACCTGAGGGGAGATACTGGATAAACTGTCGGTCTTTCAATTTTCAGAGAATGTGTTGGCTTAGCAATGCGTTTGAATTGCAGAAATACCAGCCCAGACATACTCATACGAAAATCTCAGCACATTGGTTACTGCTGTCGACAGCAAGTAACTGACCTGTGAAAGGTTAGGTTATTCTCGTGCCTGGATGAAACCTGACGGTAGAGCTAGTCTCAAGCATGCACTAGGTTCAGGTCCAGGCCCTCATACGTGGTGTTACGAATTAGAATAATTTTGCCTTTGGTTTACTTAATAATCGATTCCTTATGTTATACTTTAAAGTGACTGCTGTTCTAGAATATTCAGTACAGACTGACAGAACACATAATTTAGAGCAGTGGTATTCAACCTGGGGTACGCGTACCCCCGGGGGTATGCGAAGACATCTTAGGGGTACGTGAAATTTAAAAAAAAAAATTATTTTATGTTAAACACTGAATAATCAGTAATGTGATTTATTTAATTTATTTCAGATGTAGATTATATACTACATATAACTTGAATTATACACCAACAACTTTGGGGGTACAAAGTTGAAGAGAAATTATATTTGGGGGTACGCGAACAAAAAAGGTTGAATACCACTGATTTAGAGTGTGTTAGGCCTGGTTTTCGAGATTGAATGTCGCCGTTGTGACGATATTTTCATACTTTCTGCTCTGTATCCGCAATTGAAAATTTCAACATTCCTTCGTACTCCTTTAAAAAAAAGATGATATTATTACGGTATGTTGTCTCGTACTGAAGAGATTTAATACCACACAGCCACCCAGTTTATTTAAATTTGATCAATTAAAAACGACTAAACTCTACTGATAACACCAAATAGCTTTGTTAATGTCAGGATATTTGAAACTGGTCGTCAATTTGGCAGTCTACCAACGATAAAAAATGCAGGTACCTCAGAGTAACATTTTATTATGCTTTTAAGAACAACTTTTTTCATTCCTTTACCACTGTTATATTAGAGCCTGTACCAACTGTCCGACTATATTTGACACGATCGACTTTTTGGAAGTTGGCTATTCAGCACTGAAATGTTGTATATTTTCCCCTTGTACTTCAACAGTCAGTAAATCTGCCGTCTTCAAGGTTGCAGTGCCGCGTAGTGTGGTAGAAGTTTAAAAACGTTTCGGAAACTCTTGCTACCTCCATCACCAGGACAAAATTAACCAGCTGATATTTGTAATGGTGCAGTGCAGTGTTTTCTTTGCGGTACGTACTAAATTCTTAAATATTATTTAGACTAGTTTCAACTTCAACAGCCTAAAATTTTATATCGCTGATATAAACAGAGGGATGAACACAAATTGATCTGCAAAGAGTTTTGAAGCATGGACCATTAGGAAAAGGAAGTTGGTCGACCAATGAAGATATCGAATGATGCAAGGAGATCTTAATGGAAGACGTGTACTTGAAGCTGTTGATACTGATAAATAGCTTCAAGGCCAGCAAAAGCCCTCAGTAACAGAAGGAATGTTATCGTTCGCTACGATACTGGATACTGGGAATTGGGAACGACCCGTTCTTCAAGTTCCTGATCACTGCGTGTCCCAACTTTTCGTTGGCTCGATCTACAGACATTCGGTAGGACACCCTGGACGAGGGATCGGCCCGTCACAAGGCCTCTACCTGTACACAGGACAGCACAACACAGAAAAACGCGGACAGACATCCATGACTTGAGTGGGATTCGAACCCACGGTCCCAGCGACCAAGCGTCACAAGGCCCACGCCTCAGACCGCTCGGCCACTAAGAAGTGGACGGAAATCGTACTGACACAATTATTGCTAAAGTACTCTCAAGCGAATAATTATATATCCAAAACAGTCATGTTAATCATGTTAGCCGTGTTGGTCCAGTTAACGCTTTGAAAAACGAAAAATTAAAAGTCTCGTATTTAATTTTGTTCACTGGAACACAGCAGAATCGATCACGTAAAATGTATCTTTAGCCACTTGCAACGGACGTTAAGTCTCATTTTTCGTTTTTCAGAGCGTTAACTGGACCAACGCTCAGTTCTTGAAGACAAACCAGGTTTCTCTTTCAAAGACACAGAAATGTACACGACTATTATTTATATGGACATGAGCACTATCTGGTGTCATACATCTGTACACAAGAACAGGATGTGCCTTTATCATTATCACATTCTTCAGATTCTTGCCTTTTACTCATCACGAGTACGTCTCCTTTATCATCTTCGACGTAGCGGCCATTTTCACTATGAATTCGAACGCTTTTCCTGTTCGCTCTCCAAGAACTATAAAGGTATAGATGGTCTACCCACCTCTCCTTTGGTCTTCTCAGTTATTGCTCGCCTTTGTATATATAGGCTACCTCAATAACTTTTACGCACATCTTTTAACCCTTTAAAACCCAGTGGTAAGCATATGTACCACCCACTTCAACATTCAAAACTTTACAGTATACCCACAGATTGCATGCTTATAATTTTCAGAATAAACAGTGATCATTTCCCTAAGCAGTATTAATCAACTGGTTTATGTGACAGAGACGCGTTGTGTTTTCTTTGAGGTAAGAACTGTCTTTAAATAACACTTGCATGAAGTTCGACGTAAAAGGGTTATGTTTCATTTTGTAGTAGTCAGCGTAATCCAACTGTGTCTTACATTCTCAGACCCCGTATTTGGTTCCAAAATGCTGACGCCCAGTGTGTTTCGAGCAACGGCTCCATCACTCTGATGATGGAAGTAATAAGATCCTCTGAAACACCAATCATTATTCAACACGGTGCTACAACCCAGAAGACATCCATAGAAAAAAGAATAGCCTGCTTAATCTGAACACATCAATTACAGGTTTACGTAAACTCAAAATGGAAAATTGAAGATTCGTAAGAACGGCAGATCACGTATTCTTTAACCACGAGTCATTCCGTAGGAGGCCAACTTAAAGACTACGAGACTACAGGGAAAAATATCCTAATTTCATAACGGCAAAAATTACAAATCATTCGATCTTCTTCCAAATCGTAAATATCGCACCAACAAATTAAAACACAACTGACGTTACGTAAAAAAATTAATAGCCTAATCATTATGATTACAAAACGCAGTCCCTCACTTTGAGAAACGAACACACGTACAAATTGTTTGAAAGGAACATTTAAGGATGGTTAAAGCTCACAAGTATTAGAATCTGTGTATAAAAACATTAACAACAGTCTTTTGTTCTGTTCAACTAGAAGTCTTATTTCTTGGAACTATATAACCAATGGGTACCACAAGTCGATAATGATGATGCACTTCCGGTGTGTGTGTGTGTGTGTGTGTGCATTATGACACGCGTCGTGTTGGTGCTCGGATGCTGCTGAATCAGACCGCATGCTGTTTCAAGGAGGATGCACAAGACTGGGAATACGGAAACATCAGAACAAGAGATCTGACCTCTGTGTGAGGCTGCAGCGACAGGTAGATTGACAAATTACCTGCTCGACTCTCAGATTAATACAGAATGTGGGCTACAGACAGCGTCGTTAAATGAACCACAGACACAACAAAACTTTATAATTGTTTAATTTTAACCGTCTAATCACAATAAAATATTTTATTAGATATCAAAATATTAAAATTAACATTTAATATTTAAAATATATTAAAATGATGCTCTTTCTATCGAAATGTTAATTAAATGTTAATTGTAGTAATAATATTTTAATATTTAATAAAATATTTTATTGTGATTAGACGGTTAAAATTAAACAATTATAATCATCACAATATGACGCAACATTATCATCTCAAAAACTTTATAAATCAAGCAGTTTTTTTTTTTTACAAAAGTGAATAATTCAACAAGAAGATTAAATTAAGAATGAACATCCTAATTACGATCGACTGTACGTAATTCACAGACTCGCAATTTCCTTTCTCCAAGGAGCAAAGCAATGAACGATAGATATATCGATATTTATTTTGAAGTCGATTCGTTTCCGAGATAACTGTGATCAGATATGGCTGAAGGGGGTGAATTCGCCCTGTCTGTGGCCTAACCAGCTAAGGGATGACTTGACAAGAAGCGCCGAGAACAGATGAACAGATCAGTATCACGCATCTATCACGTAACTAACAATCGATATTTTACATCCCAGACCGCAGGCCCAATACGAATTTACTCTCGAAGCTCACAGAAGAAGTGGCGTAACACGCCTTGACATAAAAGCCAATTTTATTGCAGAGAACGGGATCCCTCCTTCGGATCGATACGTGTCATTAAATATCGTAAGAAAAAATTACCATCTTTAAACCCAAAATCTTCACCGGGACTCGAACCCAGGACAATTTCCCTGATTGTGACCTTTATTCCTGTAATTTCCTCGTCGAAACAAGTAACTTTGGTCTTTGGTCGTGCTTAGTTTCGGAGCTACAGTTAAACACCCCCCCCCCCCCCACCGGCTTAGAATTTTACATTACGCAACGTTATCAGTCCAGATCGTGGCATTCTGGGTGTCTGCGCTATGTAGTCTCTGTCTGCATACCAGCGTTTCTGAGAAACATGCTACTTTCAACCCTGACGATAAGGGCTGCATGGTCTTTCTAAATATTAGTACAGAGAATCAAAATACCAGAAATCATATCTGTAATACACAGCCGAATTTACCTGTACAATTCGTCCTGTATTCGAAAAGCGAATATATTAGAATGACGGTCCCCTTTAAAATTCGGTCAGACAAACCCAAGCAGATAATAATATTATCAATAAGAATGAAAATCATGACAGACATCGTTTGTAAAAAGGCACGACACTACAAAAGTAACATGTCAAATGAAGTCTAATTTAAAACAGGGGTGAATTTTTTTGGTTTATTTAACGAAACCGTCTGCAGGTGATATTGGGTCAGATGTAAGATGAATTCAGCGCGCAGGATGACGCATGGGTAGCTTATTAAGTCATGATTCGGAGGGACTGAGGAAAATCACAAAATAATCTTCTGGCGTGAATCGAGTCCGAGAGACAAGAGGGCCGATCACTTCACTGAACTGCGACGTCCATTACAACGGACTGGCACGAGCGCAGAGAAACAAAGAGACGTCACAGGAAGTCACTGATAGCGTCATCGTCATCATCAATCGTGTGTATTTTGTTGCTAATTGCATCTGCCGCTGTTAACGATTCTCATTTCATGCTTTAATGCACTGACAAACGCTTTTCTGTGGGGATGATTTTTGAAGCGATTTACAAAGAATATGACGACGTCAATTTCCTCCAGCGTGTAAGAGTTTTCAGATTCTGACGGCGACGATTATGAAAATTCCTATCTTCTGGGATACTACGCCGTGCAGTCCTGCAAAAAGTGACCCGACATTTCAGAGGTGCTTGTCGTAATAATTCATCATCCTGATGATGTAGACAGACAGCACCTCTGAAACGTCGTGCACCTTTTTTACCTGACTGCACGGCGAAACATCTCAGAAGCCAGCCGTCTTCACACTCATTGCCTTGAGAACCTGACAAAAACCACAGAATTAGACTTGTTCACTGGTTAAATATTCCAGAGTGACTTAGATCTGTCTTGAACTGAGGCCCGCCAGTGTGATGAAGTGGGCAACACCTGTCCTGACATGAGGCCAACCCCTGCACGGCTAGACACTCCTGCTGCTTTGGTTCTCACCCCTATGGCGGGGCGCACAATACAAGCCAATCTCATGACAGCATTCGCTAATACAACTATTGCAGTATAATAATCATCCAATTCTACCGCAGCGAAAACATCCCCCTACCGGGCCCCTTCACTCACCCCTAAAATCTAATCACCACAGGACAATACCGCCACCATCATGTACACATAAATTTGAACAAATAGCATTATGGGGGTGAAAATTTGTTAGGGGTGGAGGAGATACCAGTAACTGAGCAGCCAAGCCTCGTGGGTCCTTCGATGATGTTTCTCCACTTACCATCTTACACAGCAGTCCAAAGAAATTGCAGGCTGTCCCAAAAACACGTATACACATTATAACACGGAATATTAATTGAATAAAAATTTCCTTGGATATTATCCATAGTCTAGTAAATATAAAACGTAAAACGACGTTTCGGAGATGGGACTCTATCTCCGTCTTCAGGTTCCTACACAGTTGGGCCCACTAGATAGAGCTAATCCCTATCTCCGGAGATAGAGTCCCATCTCCAAAACGTCGTTTTACGTTTTATATTTACTAGACGATGGATAATATCCAAGGAAATTTTTTATTCAATTGGCCTGCCGTTCTGCCCTTAGAAGGACGAAGCTATTCTACATAATATGATCTAAACACAAATTCACTTCCTACCTCAAAGAAAACACCACGCCTCTCTGAATCTGATTAGGGAAATACTTGCTACTTATTTTTAGAATCATATGAAACCCTTAGATTCACTTTGCGGATAAAATTCAAAGTTGATGAACGTTTTAAGCACGTGGTGTAAATAGTTACCACTTTGTTTAAAGGATGACGCCTGGCATTCATATTTTAAATACGTGTCCTTTCTTCCCTGCGAATATTATGAATAATAAATCAGAGACAACCACGATTTCTGGGCGAGGTCCATGCCTTCTCGCCGTCCAGAGTCCTTGGCGTCGCAGTCAGAACTACCTCTAGATACGACGGGCGTCGGCCGAACATTTACCTGCAGATTAGTCTGTTTACTGAGACTGTTGTCACCATGGAAACGTTTGTTTCACCGCGAAATCAAAACTTTGGTACAAATGTCTACAAGTTGCGGCTACATATTGAAGGGTAGTGACCCTGAACAAGCAACGGTCGGCTTTTCCCAACAATACAGACGAGGGGGAAGGGGAGTGCGTGACGTGGTGTGTGATCTGGTATGCACGTACCGGCAAAGCGTCACCAAGTCTAATAACGACCAGAGGCTTCGGCCAATCGAGCAGTCACCTTGTGTCTCAACGTCTCGCAGTGCAACAGCGGCTTAAGTCAACCTCACACGACGGAGTGGCACATAATTTCGAATATATTATACCGGCTGGCGTTATCTGGGAGTGAAAGATAAAAATGTGGATATTTTGTGTGGTTAGAACGCTGGCCTTGTAATCCTGGGGTCTCGGGTTCGATTCCCGGCGGTGCCCGAATTTATAACTTGTGTTGGGCAAGGCCGTGGTCTAGGCAACACGGAGTTTTCCTCCGTGGCATCCCAACAATTACTCCATTCACACACAGAAGAAGGCAATGGCAAACCACTTCTGGATCATCTGCCAAGAACGTATATGAACAGGTCCCAGTCCGAGAAAAGGATGGAAGGATCCTGTTCATATGGACCTGTCGTCAGACAGAACACTAAATAAATAAATAATAAATATTAAAACAGTTCTCAGAGAAATAGGGTTTATAGATTGAATTCTTCTGGCTCAGGATAAAGACTGGTGAAGGTATTTTGGGATCACGGCAATGAACTTATGGGTTCTATAAAACACGACGAATTTCTTGATTCGCTGAATGACTATCAGCTTCTCATGAAGGACACTTCCACCGAATTAGTAAGTTGTATGGACTTGTCAATGATTAGAAGTAATCGGTCGGACACAAGAAGTTGAATAAGAACCAACAACTCAGATTCAAATGCGAGCAGCAAAGTTTCGTATGTACGAGTAAATTATAAAAGCAGAGCTCGTAAAGCCGTCCCTACTACATAAATAATCACTGCTATTTCGTTGGTTAGCTGCCGATTAATGCATAAAGCGATCAACACGCGGCTCGAAACATGTTTGATGGAACGTACTTTCGTTTTAAAAATTTAATTTAATTTCAAGTCAAATTCAGTTCTTGCACTGTACCAACTTCTATGTGTCATTTAGGGGTTAAAAGCGATGTAGAGGTTTAGCCTTATATATTTACCCGCGCGAGACTAAATGAGCTCAGGCGCTAAAGATGTACGTATTTAAGTTGTCACACCTTTTCATCCTTTCTTGCGAACATTTAAAAATTAATAACAATATTTTTACATAACAAATAAGGAGGGTTTGCAAAAATTTAACAAAAAGAGTAAAAGGTACAAAGGAAATCAGAAAGAAATATAAAGAATAGAAATAAAATACTTGTAAAGCAAATTAAAGAAATGAGTAAAAAAGGAGAAACTTTATATATCCGCCCCCCCCCCCTCTACCTGCTGTGTTCGTATCACGTGCTTTTGAAACCAATCAAAAACAGACAGATGTCGTCTACTGACTTGCTTTGCTACTACTAGCAACAACTTGTCAGCCACAGAAAAACCTCCTTACAAACCAGAAGCTCATCTCTTATTTAAGTAACAATATCAATGCGCTGGTGTTTGCTCATTGGCCAATTCCAAACTGAAAGTAGTTAACTATCTGGATACGTAATCTCAATTTTGTTCTGAAACTCCCCCCCTCCCCCCGCCCTTACAGCTCAAGTCATTACTTTACCCAACCAGGCTACCGGCTATCCCCACAAAGTTCCTCGTGGTTTTTCCCAGGCGTAACGAGATAGTACGTTAACGCGGGCCACGACAAACCCATTCCAAATCATCATCCACGTTTATCTTCCCATCTCATTCGATAAACACGGACCACGCAATGAAATATCACATTAAGAACGCTGAAATACGTTGGGCAGTGTTTTGTGAGTTGAAAGTTCAGCCGCTGTTGCACGCACATGAACACAGCTCCTGTAGCAGCTACCTTGGTTATTGATTAAAGAGTTTCTCGTTGTCATGACAACCAGATCCATACAGAGGCAAACATATCGTCACCTGCTGCAACCCGCAGAGAGAGAGAGACAGAGAGAGAGAGAGAGAGAACGTAACGGCTGGGATGAAGAATGAAAGTAAACCCGAATCTCTTAGTAAGGTAATTCGGTTTTAAATAATAATTAAATCGTTTTAGAAGGCACCAAGGTAAACTTCTACCAGACCACACGGCGCTAAAACCCAGAGAACTGCTACTTTCGTACTCAGCGCAGTGAGAACCTCAAATTATATTAAATATTATTATTTTATGCTCCACGAAACTAGTTTTTCAGTAGGAGAAAGTATTTGGGTCTTTCTGACACGTAATCTTACTGAACTACAGTCTGGCTTCAGCAGAGCAGGACTTAAAAACCTATGTTTCTATTATTAATTAGCTCTGTAAACACTAATTAATAAATAACACGAAGGCCTGTGGGGGGGACCCAGAAACGAAAAGAAAGTATTTGTGAGCTCGGTATAATCCCGCAGCGCACGCCTTCCAAGTATTCGCTGGGCCCCAGATCGTTGCCAGGTACGTGGATCCTAAGTTATGTTGAAATTCGTCTGCAAAAACCTACGAAGCCAAAAACTGGAATGATCTATATATTCAATCCACGTTCAGACTGCAAAAACGGATATGACTTGACGAAGAACTAAATGGCAGAGGAGTTTTCTTTGATCAGCTGAGAGATATGTCTGTTAAGGGACAATACTGAGCCAGCTGAATCCAATTCGTATCTTTACATTATATTTCTCGAAGTTTAATTTCAACCCCTTGAAACAGAAGCCAGTCCGCACCGCAAAGAAAACATAACACCTCACAATTACAAATAACATTTTAACGTTGAATAACGTTTATAAAATCACGGTACACTCGACGGAAACTGTTAGATGTAAGATAACGCTGGTGTGTAAGTTCTTCAAACGCCAATAACTCGAGACCTATGTAAGATAGAGCATATACACCTATATGTAAATTAAAGAGTAGATAAAGGGCTTTTTCTACATGATGTTTACTTTATTCTATAAAGCATATTTCACACATTTTTTAAATAATTACCCAAAACACGTAATAACTATACCCTCGTTCCTTAAATTCAACCGCTTGCCACGTCTAAAGCGTAAGAGTTAGATCGAGACATATTGCGGGTGAAATACGTAAATAAACACGAGCTTTTCAAATTTGCAAACAGATTTCAGCTAACTCTCACGGTTTAGGAGTTTAGGCCATTTATTTGGTAACAAAAAACGTTCTAGAGTGTTGAGTACATGACGCAACACATAGATGACCTGTCGGCAGATGACGTCACGTATAGATAATATGTAAAGGTATACATTAATGTGTAAATAAAATTTTATTTCAGTACAAATATACTTCTACAGTTAAACGTTATTCAACGTTAACTAGGGAACCGTGATTCCACTGTCAATTTTTTTTTTATTAATTCTATATAAGAAAATAGCAGAAGACAGAAATTTTCAAAATAGCAGTTGTTTACACTGAGAATCATACAAGATCCATAAATACAAAATGCACAGTTACCGATTGTTAAAGCAGGTGGTACATTTAGTTACCACGGGGTTTTAAAGAGTTATAGAGTCGTTATGTAATTGCTACCTCTGTTCCTTCAATATCGTGTCGCTTTCAGAAAGTGAAAACTGATTTTTTAGTGCGAAGGTATAGGCCTATGTCTTTCATTTTTTTGCAAATGTCTTGTCCTGGTGCCTGGCAATGAATTATGAAGTGAGCAGACATTGATTTCAAATTCCGAATGAGAAAGGGGGAAAAACGTATGAGATGACAGTGGAGCTGAATTGATCCAATCCCGGGAAAGTCTGAGAGTTGGACCAATGAGACGTTGCTCTTGAAAATGCCATGCGCAGTACATGGTGCGCAGAGCCATGCAACAAGTCAACCCCCATTAGACCTACAGTACAGTACAGAACAAATATCAAGAGACGCTATGTTATAAAAAGCATCTTTTAACGTAACGACGAAAGCATTAGAGTGATATAGATTAAAGTTTCTCTCTGATTAACCCTTTGAAGCCGAAGCTCATCTAAATAATATTTTTAAAAAAATTCAGTGCCTACCTCAAAGAAAACACAGAGACGAAGTGGTTGATTGTGCCTAAGAAAACGATAATTGTTTGCTCAGAATCATAGGAAACTCAAACACATTGTGTGGGCTTCTAAAGCAGGTGAACGAATATTTGCCATTGGGCACTTTAAAACGACGTGCAGTTACAACTATCCTAAGAGATGAAATCTACGTCTTTCTTCAGAGCATTCAGAGCTAATACCAGAGCCTTATCAGATCCTATATTCACAGCTAAGTATTGTTAAAAACCCCGTCATCGTAAACATTTTAAGGGTTTTAAATCTGTAATCCTTCGTCCTTTAAGTAGAATCATCCCTGACCCACATGTGCGTATTTAAAACAAGATAGACATGACATACCCAACTTATTTGCAGATTCATTCACTTTTAAAGACGTCAAACGTTTAAAAACTTTTATTTTTCAGACTTAGTATTATCACCAGATGGTGCTTAGTTGGGTATCAGGTGTCCCTCTACTTTAGGTAATTCAAGTGGAAATGAACATCAGCGTTTACCCTCAAAATAAATTCAATATGGATGTTCCTCAGACCGCCAGTAACATTCCAGCCGAATTACTGGGGATATTAACTACGGTTGACCTAAATTTGGGACACCCCTTAGTCGAGTCCAGGGGGTGTGTATCCCCGAGGCTTCCCCTCAGCGCCCCAAAGAGGAAATCGAAAAAGTTATATCACGCTACAGAATAAATGGAAACCGGACTGAGATAATTACAGAAATATAAGACATGATAGTCCATGATAGTCGAACTATCATGGACAGAACTGGGGATATCCGAAAGGCGGAATTAATTAGATGGAAACAAAGAACAGAATTAAAAAATATCATAAACCACTCCTCGGAACGACAAGAACTTCTTTTATGGCTATTATGAACTGTTACGTTTGTAATAGTGTTCCCTTAAGGGAACAGGCGGACGGCGTTGTGAAGTGTACAGGTGTTAAGTAAAAATTATGACGGCCCCGAGAATCATAAAATGAACACATCTCACCGTATAAAAATCGAGCTCTATCTCGATACCATTGTCCAGTCTAGTTCCCAGAACGTGCTGCTTATTTATGAGTCAATTTGCTGTTGGACAGCCCAAGCATGGCACTCGCTTTGTATATATTTCCCGTTGCCGTAGCAACGGCTTGTAACACGGCCAACGTGGCTCATCCATTTTCTTTATCCATGAAAATTAAAATCATGGAAAGAGAAAGATATATAAAAATAACCAACCAACGAACCACAATACATGGCGACGTTACCATGGTAATACTGAATTTCCTAACACGAGAGCTATCGTGCAAGATCGACGCAAAGACCTCAGACGATACTTGCTACATCATTAGTCATTCTATGACAGAAGTAGATATTCCGACTTAAAAGTTTCTTGTTTCAAGTTTTTCGAAACGATGCTCCAAACAAGATTGATTTATGTCCTAATGTTTGATCTTAACCACACCTACAGCATCGGTATTCCACACGCAATATCGAAATGTTACTTTTCTTCAAGACTTAATAAACTTTAATTATTCGTGTTTTTTTTCCGTCTAATCACAATTGTATATAAATAAAATTTATACATAAGATATTAAAATATCATTTACATATTTGGTACATCTTTTTACTACATGTTTCGGTTACATTGAACCATCTTCAGGTGTAAAGTTAAAATTATAATCTTATAAACTAAAACTTAATTACTGTTGTTGTGTAACTTCTGATGATGTTTACTTCCAAATTCATTGGAGTGAGGATATATTTTGAAGTGATAGTGGTTTAACATTGGCCTGTAACGTAAATAATTTAAAATATTTTTAAATATTACTGAACTTGAAAGAACGAGTATAGAAGACAAAATGTAATAAGGTAAAAATAAATAAAAATGGAAGGTAAAATGTAAAAATGAACATACCGAGGAAGAGCGTAGATATGTCTAATTCACAATAAGACACAATTATATCAACTTAATAAACTTTTCTATTTATCTCCAGAAATATCCGCAGATGCAAAAAATCACACGAAGCTAATTGTACAAATATTATATAAGCCCAGTTTGATATTTGCTTGTCTTGATGTATATGTGGTTCAGCTCATAAATTTCTCAGTAATAAAGACAAATGGCAGAACATTCCAAATGCTGCAACCATTAGGCAGTACTTCTAAGAGGCCTATGGCCAACGAAAACATTGAAATAAAGTTACACGCAACAAGGCTGATGTTAATTTTGTTCTCAGTTGAGAGTAATGTGAGTGGGATACGAGTAAAAAATGTTAAGAATAAAAAGATATGAATGGGATAAAATTACGAAATAAACCATTCCTCGTTGGATTTCGATGGTACTTTTACCACTAGTTATATTAGACTTCCGAATACGAGCCGTTTTAAGAAGTTTTATGTTATATCCAAGAGCAGAGAAGACACGAGGATGCGAACCGATTGAGCTATGTCACGGCCTACGAGAGCGATGTACGAAAAAGTTAAAAGTTTCTCAGTCCAAAAGAGAAGGAGAAACGATCCACGCGCTCTGCTGCTGTCAGAGCCCCCTTTTATATCACGCAAATTGAACACTAGTTAACATCCAACATAAGCTGCATTCCCTTTTCATACGTGGATACACTCCCACTTGGTCGCATATTTCGACACGAATGCATCATCATCACAACACGTGTTTACCAAAATGCAAGCCTTTGCACAGCGTACAAGGCATTCCTTACACAACTTTATTATTTGGTGACGCTGTCTGGCGTAGCGTAACTTGTCACAATCTAAAGGTAAAAATTTTGCTATGACCATATAATCAAGCAACTGGGAAAAAAAATCAGTTATTTTTCAGCACTCTTCATGGAATGAAAGCGAATAACAGAACAGCCTAACCTCACTTATGACACCGGTTCGCAAATTCTTTTGCTCTGAGCCTTCTTTGATGTGAATAAAAATTACTTAAAATGTGGCTTAGCTATGTCGGAATATAATCACTTTTTTTAAGTGTTCTGTCTGACGACAGGTCCATATGAACAGGATCCTTCCATCCTTTTCTCGGACTGGGACCTGTTCATATAGGTTCTTGGCAGATGATCCAGAAGTGGTTTGCCATTGCCTTCTTCTGTGTGTGAATGGAGTAATTGTTGGGATGCCACGGAGGAAAACTCCGTGTTGCCTAGACCACGGACTTGCCCAACACAAGTTATAAATTCGGGCACCGCCGGGAATCGAACCCGAGACCCCAGGATTATAAGGCCAGCGTTCTAACCGCTAGACCACCTCATCTTATTATTATTTAGTGTTCTGTCTGACGACAGGTCCATATGAACAGGATCCTTCCATCCTTTTCTCGGACTGGGACCTGTTCATATACGTTCTTGGCAGATGATCCAGAAGTGGTTTGCCATTGCCTTCTTCTGTGTGTGAATGGAGTAATTGTTGAGATGCCACGGAGAAACCGGGGAAGCCCCCGGAGGAAAACTCCGTGTTGCCTAGACCACGGCCTTGCCCAACACAAGTTATAAATTCGGGCACCGCCGGGAATCTAACCCGAGGCCCCAGGATTACAAGGCCAGCGTTCTAACCGCTAGACCACCTCATCTTATTATTATTTAGTGTTCTGTCTGACGACAGGTCCATATGAACAGGATCCTTCCATCCTCTTCTCGGACTGGGACCTGTTCATATACGTTCTTGGCAGATGATCCAGAAGTGGTTTGCCATTGCCTTCTTCTGTGTGTGAATGGGATGCCACGGAGAAACCGGGGAAGCCCCCGGAGGAAAACTCCGTGTTGCCCAACACACGTTATAAATTCGAGCACCGCCGGGAATCGAACCCGAGACCCCAGGATTACAAGGCCAGCGTTCTAACCGCTAGACCACCTCATCTTATTATTATTTAGTGTTCTGTCTGACGACAGGTCCATATGAACAGGATCCTTCCATCCTTTTCTCGGACTGGGACCTGTTCATATACGTTCTTGGCAGATGATCCAGAAGTGGTTTGCCATTGCCTTCTTCTGTGTGTGAATGGGATGCCACGGAGAAACTGGGGAAGCCCCCGGAGGAAAACTTCATGATGCCTAGACCACGGCCTTGCCCAACACAAGTTATAAATTCGAGAACCGCCGGGAATCGAAGCCGAGACCCCAGGATTACAAAGCCAGCGTTCTAACCGCTAGACCACCGTGGCTTTTTAATTAGCTACCGCGGATAAAAGGCTCCTACTTTGGGAAACGCTAGCTTAGATTTAACTCTGATGCAGTTTCATGCAGTAGACGCGCACATGCGCATTTGAATATCAGTAACACGATTGCAGGCAGCGTTTTTGTTTTGTTCTCTTGAAACTTGTAGGACGAAAGCTAATGTCAGTTACGTAACTCTTCCGCTCTGGGAGAATGACAGAGGAGAACAAACGAGTATGGCGGCAGAGGCTGGCGCCACACGGCGTTCCCGACGCGTCACGACGCTGCAGTGTTTGGTTGCTAGGGGCAACGCGGATGCTTTGTCTCTCGTCAGGCGCATCAATACCAATCTGTAGGCCGGACGTTACACCCGCCCCCCGCATCAAGATTTTTTTTCTCAATGCAAGATGCTGGGTTTGTCAAAGGCGTCGCAGTTCTAGAGAAAACCGACGCTTCTGGAACCCAAAGCCACGTGGAAATTGCATGGCCAAAATGGCGCTGGGATAGCTTTTCTCTTCAATTTACGATAGTTCTAAGTCTACGTATAAACATATCTTCGCGTTTGGTAATCACTGACTTAAAATGCGTAGATTTCAACAATTTTAGTTCACACTAGAGCAGAGCGCTCCTTTTGGAGCTCCTGGGGGGGGGGGGGGGTTGCGTTTTAAAATCTTGAGTAAGAAACTAAACCAACCCCCCGAATAGGGGGTTAAAACACTTGACTAACCCCCTTCGTGGGGGGTTAGTTTAGTGTCTTACTCAAATCATTTTTTCAAGTCATTTGTTTGATAACGTAATTGTTTGACTACAAATAGATTGACGACGACGACAAATCACGAATTTTTATAGTAGAAGATTATTAATTAATGTTGATTCCAGCATAGAATGAACTTTTCTGAAAGCATGAGGCTGCCATTTGGTCTGTGACTTTTATTCTTTGTGTGAACACTATGTACAGCGTTTTTTTTAAAAAACGTTCTCGGTTTTCACAATGAAGTTCATTAATGAGTTTAATATATTCACATGGAAGAGGTAAGATCTCTAATCTCTTAAACAGGCTTCTACGTGAATTCCTAAGTTTGACACCACCCATTATTCTAATAATTTTATTTTGTAAAATATAATTACGTGCATAATAACACAGCGTCATATTTTGCATCCCCAGCGCCAAATGTTCGTGTTAAAAATGCTCTCCATGTGTAGAAATTTTACATCCTTCAAGGTATATCTAAAATTAACGTTCGGTAATTTAATTCTATAAATTTGGCTACACAGCAGGAAGCAGAAGCCATCTTGGATTCACCGCTTCCCTGCTTAAAACAGCTGAACACTTTTTCGTACGTCCTGCAGCTGTTACGTCGGTAAGGTACGCAGTTGTATTGCGTACAAAATTTTATGTTTTATTGGTCGTGGTGTTTCGAATTATTATTATATTCTGACTGCAATCGAATTTTGTGTAGTGGTCGGGGGTAGCACTGAACATGCCCAAGAATCAACAACAGAAGACAGTCAAGATGGAACACGTTCAAACGCCGAACACACGTGAAGTGAGCAAATCTAAAGCAGCTGTGTTTTGTACAAGTAATTATTTTCAGTTCGCCGTTCTTTATACTGACTCTCATGCCTGTTCTGTACTTGTTTATTACGAATTGTAAACATTACTTATATTACAGTGGATGCTGAATAGTAATTTTTTTTTCATTTTGTGGTGTAAATTGCAATATTTCATTTTTCTAATAATCCACCTTCTCCGATCAATGTTAACGTTTATGATGATCATATATCATATTATGATGATGTTAATATAACCACCATTTTGATAGGTATGTAAAAGGTATAAAAAATTTAAAACCTTTTAATTACTTATGCTGTACATTCAGAGCCCAAGCCTCAAATTAAAAAAAAAATTAAATATGTATCAAAAGCTTTCAATAATCTTCTCTTCCTCTCTATATTTCACTTATCAGTTTGCTTATTAACTATTTCTCACTTCGGCCCTGAAGATTGAGACAGCATGTTTCTTCGAAACAATAGTGTCTACCCTCGAGTCTACACGAACAACATCGCCAACCTCACTGCCGTCAGAACCCAAAGTTTCACATGGAATAATTTTGATTTTTGTTTCTGAGTTATTGTGACATTTCTGGAACTTAATCAGTCCAACTTATGTCTCCCCACACATGCACGAAAAAAAAAACACTTACCGGCCATTAATTGAAGAGAATGAATTACAACAGAACACAATAGGAAAGGCTCTCTGGCATTCATAGCTCATGGTTCACGTAACAGTTCCATGTTCTTTGATCGCTGATGCGATGTAAAGGTGCCAGATCCTTTAGTGGCTGACCTTACCTGAAATAAAATAGAATAAATAGCACATTTAACATAAATAACTAATACTTGGCAAGGATAGGATACTGATGCCACTCATGATAGTACTGAAATAAGACCGCGGATCGGCTGCGAACAAAGGAGAAAGACACCAGGTCTGCGCAAAACTTAAAGTTGACCCTGGTGGAGGCGCCATCACCAGGATCGCCCTAAACTCCCCTGAAACACTGTTCAATATCTACCAGACCATACGGTGTAACATTCCGAAGGCCAGAAGTTTTAGTACACGTCACAAGAATCTCAAATTCCACCAAATTGTGCAAAGTGCATTTAGGAAAAAGTTAGGCTTATATAATAATAAATGTATCCAAATACACACACTCAAGGGTAGACACTGCTCTCAAGATCGGTGTTCCAGCCTCATTTCACTCCCGATTTGTTGTTTGGGGACGCGAAATCTTTGGAACCATCATCATTACGACGGACAGGTATGAGACGCCAGACATTCCACGAGATAGATGCTCAAGCCCTCTTGCGGCAATAATGACATACAGGGAGTGGCTTCCAACAGAATATAACCTACAACTTCAGCTTTCGGGGAAGAGCCGCGTGGAATGTTTAATTTTTATTCAACGTTTCAGCAAATATTGCAGTTGCCATCTTCAGGGTGAATGTTCAGTTTAAATCTCTGACCGTCATTACACCCGGCAAAACAGACCCTATAAAGACGGGACAGAAGGTGGGATGAATTGTACAGCAAAGATAAAATCCCCATCTCTCCTACCTGGTACCTGATACGGCCACGAAGGACTCCTCCTTCAGTATATCACGGCTCGAGGAACACTCATCATCGTCACAAACCCAATCGTCAAAATGAAAGTAATTAAAATCTGAGTCAGGCAGATATATCTCCGGTAATGTACTGGGTAGGCTCTAGTGCTTCCAGTCAATCCCCAGATTATTAATGTCGGCCTAATTGTAACTAACTAACTAACTAAATGGATTACCGATCCCAAAGGTTCATCACCGAATTAACCAAAGTCCTCCACCGGACCCTGTCCTGGGCCAACAAAATTCAGTCTCCTTCAACTCCTGTCTCCCATAGATCCCGCCTGACATTATCCTCCCATCTACGTCTAGGTCTCCCCAGAGGTCTCTTCCCCTCAGACTTCCCAACCAATACCCGGTGCACACCTCTTGTCCCATCCATGTGCGCTACATGCCCCTCCCATCTCATTCTTCTCGACTTAAAGGCCTAATTGTAAACTGTGCAATAATTTCACTCTCAGTTCAATTCCTAGCATTCTGAACGCGCATGGCTTCCTTCACTTCCTGTAGCAGTGAATGGTCGTTCTAGGGCAGGCGCCGTGAAGCTCTTGCAGAGATTCAGCAGGTCGAAGATTTCTGCAGTCCCCCACCCCAGAGCGACTAACTCCGATCACTACCTACCTGATGACTGGATAAAACAATATCTGGATGTAAGACAAAGACTACTTCCTTCTGTATCCTTAAAATTCATTATTCATTAATCTCCTTATCATTCTACACCACACGTGATCTGCGTTACTGACAGCGTCGTTAAATAAAATACAGCTTGGTTCACTCAGATCTTCTGGAGCGAATAACTGAGTTTACCAGATTTGAGGTTTTCAGATGGCAGGACAAGACCACACGATGTCTTCTCAAAAGTCAAGATAACTTTCATTTATGAAGCATATCAAAGATCGATAAAATTAAACTCTCTGGGCGGGGGGAGGGGGAGGGGATACTGGCGGTAGCTCACGAAAAGCGTCTCGTTTCGTCTATTCTGACCCATTCAGGGCGTGAAACAGGGCAACATCTTACACCTTACACTGTACGTGTGACTTCAGCACCGATCACTTGTCTGTTATGTCACTGATGCGCTAAGCACATGCCACCGGAACATCACATCACGAGAAAAGTCAGTTTCTTTAGGCGATGGATCTTATTAAGGTTAAAGGAGACCGAGCCATCACGCAACCTCTCAGATTTGTTGAGTTGAAAAATAAGCAATCTACAAAGCCTATTTAGTAAAGCGGTTGATTTGTATTCGGACGGATATTCAGTTCGAGTCCGGGCCGAGACACCACGAAAGCCAACCGAGGTATTCGTGGTTTTACTCAGTCCGTCCTGAATTCCTGGATAAGATTTTAAAATATGGTAAAATCGATCTTGTTTCAGGCCGTTCTGGACAGGAAATGCATCAGACGAATATTTACCTGCGCAGACTTTACTATTTTCATAATCTATTTCTCTGTGGCCTCCCTAAGATACATAGTATTTCCTTCGCCCCACATAAGTTTCCAACTGAAATGTTGTATACACCATTAAACTGGCCGTAAAGGATTATGGGAAAATCTAAAACAGTAAACACACACACACATTCATAAATATTATCCCATAAGACCCAAAATCCCTTGAGAGCAAATGACCACAAACCCTTCTTCCTCTCGCGTGTGGTAAGTCTTGGCCATCTCATCCTTATCGATTTAATCTTCCACAAATTAATCTCTTTTCTGTGTATTTTTCTCTATTAATATGTTAACTCGTCTCCTAGCACCAACCATTGTTATAAACAATTATTTCTGCACACACAATATAAATGTTCTCACTGCCCTAAAATAAGAAATAATTACCCACAGCGTACCGTGTAAACTAGCGATACAAAATTCTGCAGTACCGACCCTGTGACGCGCTCGCCTTAACTCATCAGCGTGCCACATTATAAATATAACTAGAGAAAGTCTGGAACCATAACAACAGCGAGATTCCTCCGCGGAATCTGAAACGGTTTCACTGGAACTGCATCTGATATGAACACTGCTCGTTTCTTGTTTGCTTCAGAGATAACCACACATTACTGTATGGACACAGAGTTTACGGCAAGCAGGCGCTCATTTTGTGTACTAATATTCCCGTCTAAAAGAACTACTGGACGAAAGACTGTTGACAATGAAGTAGGAATGTCGAAAATGTGGCCTATTTTAAATATATAAGTCGGGAGAGACTGAATAAAACCACAAGTCAGAATCGCCGTCCTTCGGACCGGAAGTGTAATTTGAAATCTGTCAAATGCGGATTTTAATCGATTGGTGGGATACAGACGAAGCCCTTCTCTGGCTTCAAAGCACGTGTCACAAAGGTGTACATGGGAAGTTCAGGTAATGATCCACTATACATCGACACCAGCCGGACGTGTGGTCTTGTACCAACGTTCTGGAGGAACGCGCAGACTCCATCTTAAGGGCTGAAACTCACATTCCCAACCTGACTCACTTCGGCCCTACGTTCGTCAGAAACTCTGATAACAACCTACAAGGCCACCATTATCAAAAAAAACCAAAATCGACATTGCGAGACCTTCAGATCTTAATAAATATATGAATACAAAAACAAATGCCGTCCTACCGGCAGTCTGCAAGTGTAATTTCATCTAAAATTTTGTTTAATTTCATTATGTTTCGTCAAAATCAATTCCACGTGAGTCACTGTTACAGCAGGAATATAAATAGATTCTACTTTAAAAATTGATTTCTAAGAACCTGAAAATTAAAGTTTACAAAACAATAATCTTGCCTGTTGTTTTGTATGGGTGCGAAACATGGTCTCTCACTCAGAGGGAGGAACACAGATTGCAGGTGTTTGAGAATCTGGTGTTGAGGAGGATATTTGGGCCTAGGAGAGAAGACGATGGGGCGTGGAGAAAACTGCACAATGACGAGCTTAAAAATCTGTCAGGGTGATGAAGTCGAGAAGAATGAGATGGGCGGGACATGTAGACCGCATGGATGGGACAAGAGGTGTGCACCGGGTATTGGTTGGGAAGCCTGAGGGGAAGAGACCTCTGAAGAGACCTAGACGTAGATGGGAGGATAATGTCAGGCGGGATCTATGGGAGATAGGAGTTGAAGGAGACTGGATTTTGTTGGCCCAGGACAGGGTCCGGTGGAGGGCTTTGGTTAATTCGGTGATGAACCTTCGGGTTCGGTAAGCCATCTAGTTAGTTAGTTAGTCTACTTTAAAAATACTACCCGCACATCTGTTCGTAAAACGAGCCTTAAAAAGGCAGACAAACATACAGAATGGATTGTTGTCCTCTTGTTTCATGATCAAACGTCACAACAATGCCCCAGTTTCAGCTGATTACAAGTTTATTCTTGGTCAATTTCACAGTCAATACGAACAGACGGCTTTATGGGGGTTTAACAAACGTTAGCATTCTTTCACCTCGGTCTTTACAAACAAGACAGATGCATTTCGTCACTTGTTTAATAAGAGTTTCGTGAAAAAACAATACCTTTTCCAAGACTAGAAGCTGTTTATTAAACAAGCAAATATTTCGCTATTACAGAGCATGCGCAACACCGTGATGCACTCGTAACCCTCAAAGATTGACGCGTTGAAGGAATTTGCTGACGGTCGCGTCTGCAATAACAATCAGCCTTGTAATTCGAAATCACCACCAAACATAAACGAGATTAAAATTACAATGGAAGAATGGGGTTATTAATGATCTACCGGTGTGATCCTGGCTTTGAATTAATCTTCTAATAGGCGTGATGAGTCATGCCTATTGTCTTCAGCTTCCCAATAAGGCAGAAAATCAACACCATCACTGATACGCGAGCAACTCAAGAAAGATGATGCAAACGAGATTAACAGCTGAAACAGATTTAACTGCTGTGTGAAAATTACAGTCTTCTGGGATGTTACAGAAAAAAAAACGTATCGAAACGTCGGTAATCGTCTACCAGACTACACGGCACATCCCATAAGACAGTCATCTTCATATTTGCCGCCGTCAGAACCTGAAATCTCGCCAATTTAGGGAATAAAATGCTGGCGAACAGCCAGGAATTCCCAGATTAGAAAATACAGCCCTTCTACATTGTACCTGGAGAAGACTATCAAACGTTACATCACAGAATTTGCTTTCTCATCGACGTGAAAACCTGAAATCGCATATAGGCCATAGTAGTTCTGCATATTTTAATAATTCTTAGGTTCATATCGGATGCTCACTTAATGAAAGACGAAACAAGGTATAAAATAATGGTCGAAGTCTCATTTGTGTAAGAAGTTAAACAACGCCGTGGGTTGCCAGAGACCAGCTGCTGTGTGACCAACAGCTGTCAGATGCCTAGGCTACAGGAGGGATGCTGTGTGATGCACTTCGCCGCCGGCTCAAAGCGATTGTTATACCTCAGAAAAAGATGCCGTGTACCTCAGGCCTTAAAATGGAAATTAACATGTGCCTCCTTCAGCCAATTATATACTACTTTCTAAGAACTAACGGAATATTGAGAGAGTCAGATCCAAAATGTATAATAATCTGTGAATTTAAAGCAGTGGCTCTTGACGTAACTTCATCACCGCAATAGCCAGTCCACCCTTCAGTTAAGACTTACAAGCACCGAAGACTGTGTAATGGTTTTAAGCAAATTCAGAAAAGAAACTAGAAACCATATACGTTATGACATTGCTTAGTGCATAAATTATCTGACACAAATTATCTAGTTCGATCGCCGTGCTCCCCGTTTACACGTTAAAAAATAAATTGCCTTTTAAAAGTTTCATATCTTTCATATACACTTTACCACACAAAGTTTCAGGACCTTATTGTCGCTCCCATTTCAGAATTACCTCAGACCGCCATGTTGGTATTACTGATGGCAGAAAATCCAAATGCCCTTCTTTTCTCATTAAAGTTACCAGAAAAACTACCTAGCAAGATTAATAGCTCTTAATCTTGCCTTGGATCGAACTGCGTGGTAACATCGATAATTTACCCCAAAATGTTCGAGAGTTAGCCTTAGGCTTTATCGATAATGATCGACGGATGATGCAAGTTGCGTGAAGCCTGTCGGTCCAGCCCTATGAATCTAATTAAGTTAGGTTAGGTGTGAGAAGGGTGTACAATGATGCATACACCGACAATCAGAAATAAACCAACCTCAGTTTGAAGACGACTGTCTCTTGGGATGTTGTCCTGTAGTCCGACAAAGATCGACCTACGTTTCAGAAATGTTTTCTCATCGCCCTGGTGATGGAGGCACTAAGCACCTCTGAAATTTCGGTCAGTATCCACCAGACTACATGGAGAAACATCCTAGAACACAGTCATCTTAGTACTTCTCGCTGTACAAACCTGAAAATTCATCAAATGTCAAACGCCTAAAGGACTGACAGTTTCAAGTATAAGACTCCGAAGTAGAAAGCCAGAAGGCCCAATCCGCGTAAGATTCAAAAGTTTCACAGAATTAAAATTAACAACGATAATTTCAAATGATCGTTACGTCGTGCTCCGACACTTGAAAGAATCATCGCGATGTCTTACCTTGCACCAGGTCCTTCAGTTGTGTTAACAGTGCATATCGAATTGAGAAGGCTGAATTCACTATATAAAACACTGCACCTTTTATCACATCTTACCCCCTGCAACAGTGCCCAGCCTTCATCCACTCTCATCACAATTCATGAAAAAACCACGATACGAGCAAATCTAAAATACTAGGCTGGCGTTCTCCTTAGAACTTATTAGAAATGTCACAATTTCACTGAAGTAAGAATCATGCTCAGGACACGTACCTCGATGCTGTTCATCTGGAAGATAGTTGAACGAAACCCACAGCAAGAAGACGAATGTTACTCAGGTAGCAGGATGCTGTGTGTGAGAGAGAAAGCGGACCCACTGTCGGGGGATGCAACAACACCCTCTGGCATCACCAATCCGCAACAGGGTTATTCAACTCACACACAACTGAACCTTGCATTTGATTGTAGTGGCACAAAATCGCGGAATTATGACATGTACTTCTTTGTGTTACGTTAAATTCTTCGTTAAGTGAATTCATGATCGTAACAGTCTGTCTTTCCGTTCATAATTCCCATCTCGGAAACTGATTAACGGATAAAATGTCAGTATCATTTATCTCAAATATTTCTCGAATGATAAAAATATTTATGTAAATTAACTGAATCATATTTGGTACATTTCACAAATCACTTAGTCAATAAACACAATCTACGTTCCTCACTTTTCAAATTTAAAAAAAAAATAGTAGATTTATATTAAAATTTAAGATTGATGTGCGATTTAACATCGATTCTGTCATTGGCATCTTTCTTATAACAGTAAATTTGTCCAAAGGAAAGCAAGCCCTCAGCATCTAGGAGGCGTTTTGTCTGCTATCCTCGAGCGTGAGGGAACGAGAATCACATACAAATTGTTTGATCGAATTCGAAATGGAAGAGAACGCTTGGAAAACGTATATGGTAAGATGTCAGAATAATTAAAATGGATATAAGAAAAAGCAAGCCGTAACCCACAAGATCTACATCGACACTATTTCTAGTGGTAAACCAATCAAAAGTGCGATATGAGGTTCCAACGGCTGTGAGTCCGAAGATGTCTTCTGAGTTGTAGCGCCGTGTAGTCTGGTAAAAATTTATGAATATTTCAGAAATCCTAAAACCCAGAAGACAGCCATATTCAAAACAGATAATATTTCTGCCAAGTGAGCAATCATTAATATCTGACCAAAGCGAAATCCCGCGCCACTGAATTGGTTGCAAACAAGAACTGTAGTGTGGCTCTTTGAACTCAGCGTCCAAATTGCGAAAACATTGAAGAGCCTTGCTCACACGCTGCCGTTACCTTGCAGCTCTCAGATTGAACGCCAGCCGGAAAGCAATAATAATAAAAAACTGTTTTTACCTGCGGAACAAGATGAAGGACTCAGCTTCTCTCGGTACCGGGAGCTTTCAGAAGGATGAATAGGGACTGAAGACGAGCGACCCCTCCTGCAGCCACAGTCAGAATCCGATGTTTCGATATGGGGACCGAATTACTAACGTGATCTCAACATATCCTAAGTTTCAGCTGGAGCAGACGTTTTCGACTTACGTCTTGTTAATGCATGCGTAAAACATTTGTTTAACACACGTTAAATTCACATAGGAAAACTTGATGCAACATACTGTTTCATTTTGAAAGTGACTCTTCTGAGATGTTGCGTCGTGTAATCTGATTATGGAGGCAGCAAGTACCTCTGAAACGTTGGCAGACTTCCTCGAGACTACACGACTCAAAAACCCAGCATACAGCCACATTCATTCTAGTCGCCGTGAGAACCTTAAATCTCACATAACCTTGAGTGTCATTAAATTAACGAAGAAACACACAGCATCCTTTACAGAAGCACAAACGCTTAATGATGTACAAGTGATTCTTCACACGTCTTACAGACATAGAAATAAGAGTCAAAAAATTAAGAGCTCAGTTTTAATGTATCTTTAATATGAGATAGATAAAAAAAAGTCGCCATCTCAAGAGGAAGTGGTCAGGCCCCCCACCTTCCTGTCGGGATGAAGCTCCCACGCTACAGAGGCGCCACCGACGTGTAGCAGCCTGTTTGGAACTTACCTGACAGTGGTGAGAACCTGAGTGTAGTACAGTAGGGTCGATCCAGTCCCCTTACTTGCATGCAAGCATTACACGCTCGTGGTTAAAAAGTCCTATATCCTTGTGCCAGTGTCTCAAATAACTTACAACTAAATTGCAACTGCCTCCATCATCAGGGCGATGAATCACCGCCCTGACGATGGAGGCAGCAAGTTCCTCTGAAACGTTGTTAAATACCTACCAGAGTATACGGCGCTACAACCCAGAAGACAGCGTTGAGAATACGGAAAAATGATCTAAAAATATTTATTGCCAATCTGCACAGAAAAGCTATCTGAGGTACGCACGATCATAGTATACGCCACAAATAAGAATGTTTAAAACAAAAGGATACTCCTTTATAAGTTGTATGTTCGTGTTCATTAAATAATTTTCCTGTGTGATGGGCAATTTCTGAAAATGTTAATAAAGGTTCAATTGAGTTTCATGTATATTAAAACTTCTAATGAACGACATGATTTGTGTGTTTTCTGAAAAGTAACAAGGTCACAGAAGTCAACACTCCCTCTTTAAGTACAGTAAATTCACATCCTTAAGAGTACTAGAATCATCCATCGGTAATCGCCGCGACTCGTAGGCAACTTCAAAAACGTGTGTGTTTTACGGGTCTGCAGTATCACTGCTTACAGGCGGCGGGACTTTGATTGATCTACACTGATCTCAGATAAACATTAAAAACATATCTTATATCTTCGGAGTTTTATTACCAAACAATCACAGAGGTACATAATTATTGTTATTTGTTTAATACCGGATTGTCCACAAAAAATCATAAATAATTTGAAATAACGTTAACGGAAGCAGTAGTGGCCTGTTTTAAAGCACTAAACCAAAATTTGTCCGTAAGGACTAACGAACACCAGTCAGGAAAAACAGATCGCAAGATACAAATTCGAAATCTGAACATTTCGAATATGGGCCAGAAATGTCGACTGCTGCAAGACAACTTGTTCCATGCCAATAAGTAATTAGGCACTGCGAGGGACTAAAGGATGGATGAACAGTTAGAAGAAATCGAGAGACAGATGTAAAGCCCGATAGAAGGCAGAGAGAGAGAGAGAGAGAGAGAGAGAGAGAGAGAGAGAGAGAGAGAGAGAGATGCAGATCGAGGGACAGGCAAATATAGACCATAAGACAAGGAGATCCGCGTACGCCGTGGAACCGAATAGGCCGGTAACTGGACGGAATGCCGTCACCACACTTCTGAGAGGCACAACGTAGCTCCTAGACAGCGGGGTGGAAGGGAGTAGATGGGACACAATTTCCTTCCATAATTATGGTACAGGTTCATACACCGGAAGTTAGCAACTGTCTACTTCTACCTCTCAACCTGGACTTGCACTGTTCGTCACAAGCTTCTAGCATACGCACTGAAACATCTTTTGTCTACACGTGAATGCAGGTATGCGCGGGATCCGCTCCCCCCGCTCATGTATACAAGTCAACATGACAGCTCTGCGTTTCACATGGATCTTCAGGGCATAATAAAAGCCGAGGAACGCATCCTGTAGGACTAGCAGCTTCAAAAGTGCGACATTGCAAGTCTAACGCACATACTTACGAAGTGAGACTCAATTCAGTTTCGAATCTATTACTGACGAACTTCTGGGATGCTGCGCTGTGGTAGAAATTGAGGCGTGAAATACCTAAAGCTTTTCGACTAGTGAGTTAATCAGTCTCAGATTTCTGTTGTTAAACGGTTAGGGTATGATGTATTAAATCAGGTATAGAGGGGATTAAGAAGGAGAGAAACACCGTGACCGACATCAGCCTGCGACCTTGAGGAGCGCGTCATCAGATCGTGTGCTCACGGAGAATCAATCCACTAACTTTCCGGGCGAATGGTTCGGCAAAAAAAAAATTCCTCGTCAATGGCTAGCATCTCGTTTATTTTTAACACTTTCACGTCCAACTAGCAACGGGTCTTTAATACCAGGGCAAGTCACTCTTCCTGCAACAACAGCGCCTCGTGTGACGGCAGTGTTCAAACTAAAAACGTGCAACAAGAACCGATAGTGTGGAACGCTGTAATTCCACGCCGAAATGCTACATTATAAGGTCGTAATAATACCTTCTACAATTATGTTAGCCCGGTTTAACATTTTGGAAAACGAAAATAAGAATTCATAAGATGATATAGTTGCGTCATATTGTGAAATTTAATTAATTATTAGGTTTTTGTCCGTCTAATCACAATTCATATTTAAAATTTACAATTAAGATAATTAAAATATCATTTTATGTTCCTCATCGAACAATCGATTTGCAATTGGAACATCTTTTTACAACATGTTTCGGTTTCTATATAAACCATCTTCAGGTGTAAAAGTTAAAATTATAAACTTAAAACTTAATTATAATTTCTGATATGCAACTTTTTGGTGATGTTCACTTCCAGATTCATTTTCATTCACTCCAATATAAAAATGAATCTGGAAGTGAACATCACCAAAAACTTGCATATCAGAAATTGTAATTAAGTTTTAAGTTTATAATTTTAACTTTTACACCTGAAGATGGTTTATATAGAAACCGAAACATGTTGTAAAAAGATGTTCCAATTGTAAATCGATTGTTCGATGAGGAACATAAAATGATATTTTAATTATCTTAATTGTAAATTTTAAATATGAATTGTGATTAGACGGACAAAAACCGAATAACGAAAATAAGAAGTCTTACTTTCGTGGTAACCCGTACACTGGAATAACAGAGCAGAACCGATCAGATAAAGTGCATCGTTGATTCAGCACTAGCCTGGCGCTCTCGACTAGCGTAAGCCTCATCTACTTGGCTAACAACGCCTAGTTGCGTGGCTGGAGTTGGCTAACGACGCATTTTACAATATCGGTTCCGCTCTGTTCCAGTGTATGGAGCATCACTAAACAACGAATGTAATGCACAAGGCTTTTTATTTTACGTGTTTCAAAGTGTTAGCCGGGTTAAGACCGCTAACACGGTTAACATCTGTTATAATTACAAATACAATGATGACCGAGCTAATGAAGAACACGTACACTCTTCAACAAAAAGAAATTTAATTCCCGTCAGATTTTACGGGTTATACGCGAAACCTAGTAACATAAATATCACTGTAATGTGAATAATGAAATCTGCAACTTATTCTTACAGTTCTCTCTGTCTGCTGTTCAGAGATGGATGAATTGTCAGCACAGAGACGAGCGGTCACTGCAGTGCCGTGAACCCAGACAATCCGTGCGCCATCTACGTGGTCATTAACATACCTACTGTTAATCTTGCCAAAACATCACAATTCCACGCAAAATGGCTGTCTTCTGAAATACAACAACGTTTAGTCCGACTAATATTGACCGACGTTTCGGATGAGTCTACGGCCTCCATCTTCAGGGCGCTGCATCACATAATACAGCCATCTTTATACTCGTCGCCGTCAGAACCTCAGAACTCACAATTTCAGTTCTTTGTTCGGGACTCGAACAGCGAACTTCACAATCAACAGCAGTGGGCGCTGTAAGCGCTCTGCATTGCCGGCTGTAAATCTGTTTTCAGACTCCCCACAGACCTCCCGGAGCTACTTAAGCACCAAAACAGGCCTTCGGTTCCATGACTTCGGGATTTCCCCCCACCAAAGCACGAAATCCAATTCCACCCTCAGCAGCCGGTAAAAATCAACACATTAGCTAACAACCCTCTCTGTCTCTCTGTATCCAATTGATTAGAGGCTCTCCCCCCGCGTCGCCACCAGTCACCCGACCGCCCTACACAGTGGTATGACGTCACTGAGTTCATGAATAAACGTAGCTAAGAGACAAGAACAAAACTTTTGGTAACTGCTTTTTTTTGGTTTAAACTTTAACCAGCAACGCCATCTTTTCTTACTAAGTGCTCAGTGCTGTAGACGTAAGTTGTTTCAACAGACTGGCTTTGCCCCATTTACGTATTACGGAAGACTACAAACAAAACACAACTTGAAAATGTCTTCTAGGTTGTTTCGCCTTCAGAGGTACTTCCTGCCTCCCATCAAAATCATCCTAATGTTGGATACAGTGAAAACCTCTAAAAGTCCATCACAAACACATTCAGGATAATCGATCTCGGTTTTCTTTCCAAATCCAAGAAATATCTGTCATAGAGATTTACGTCGCTTGCTGGAAGACTGATTCGCATCAACTTCGTCCAACGATACGCAGGAATGTGTAAGG
This sequence comes from Zootermopsis nevadensis, assembly GCF_977971745.1. Classification (NCBI taxonomy): domain Eukaryota; kingdom Metazoa; phylum Arthropoda; class Insecta; order Blattodea; family Termopsidae; genus Zootermopsis; species Zootermopsis nevadensis. Next base: position 5,678,730 of record NW_028259136.1, on the reverse strand, counting down.
AGGCTGTACCTTATCTCAAGGCACTATCCTGGCATTTTTCAAGACAAACAACGAAAAACGTCAACGTGACTGATCCCCAGATCGGATTCAAAACGGGTATCACCCGAACTGTAGCTGTGCTAACCTGTTCGGCACGAGGTAAACAATGGCCATGTTGTATTTAAATTTTTGGACTAGTTCAATATGTGTCACGGGACAGTGGAGATACAGTCACTGCGTCGTCAAACCCAGGAGGTTCAGACCACCTTACAGCGTGACACGTAACCTGACAGCAACACAGTGGAGGCAGATGACCCCAAGACGTGTCCAGCATCCCGCATTCTATTAGAATATTCATCTCACAATCACCATGGCAACCAACACACCTGCTATCCAACTCGACGCGTATGAAGGGAACACATTCCGAAGACAGCTGCTGAAGAAACGTGGTTTTATTCTGTACCACGTTTCATTAACATGATCGGTTGTCAGTAATAGCTCACGAGACAGTTATCCTGTCCTTATCCTGAAACCAGATGAATCTCCCCCACCCTCATCCCTACTTCCCCGAAATTAATTTTAACATCACCTTTCCACCTATTTCTTGCTACTTACAATTATTCAAACGCCTTCTACGTATCTTTTCATACGATTCTAAATCGGGAATTTTCAATAAATCACAAATAAAGTAACATGGTACGTATGTCAGTTACTGTGTGTAGCCAATGTTTGTACTTGCATGTATGACGTCATGAACAGAGAATCCCTACTCGGTGCAGGTCAGCCGTACGGCACGCGCGTTATAACCTCTGACATCACTCGGAGTAGCTGGACCGGAAAAACTGGTTCAAACCCCGGCTCGTGTGCCTGAATTACTATTATCCTCGTACGGAGGTGAAATATTGTGTAATCCACAAAAGAGCGTGGTGTTCCGGTAATCGGATTAATAGGTCTGCTTCCAAGTGGGCACGTGACACCTCTTCATTTGTTCGTGTCCATCACAACACAGTAACCTGTTACAACTATTCCAGGATAACAGAAATAAAATGGCGTACGGAATGCAGTTATTAAGGCCGAACTATGCAGCAAACCAACAGCTCATACTTTCGCGTCGTTAAAATTACGCAATTTCGGACATTTCTGCTCGCTGTGTTCTTGACATTCCGAGGGGGGGGGGGGGGGGAATGCGATTATTCAAACCAGTGGGGAGGCTTTTCTTAACAAACGATTCCGTCATCTTTGCAGTTATGCAAACAAATTCCTCAAAACATGCCCAATTGTCGAGTTTACCATCCCCGCCACCAAATGCCGTTGTCAATCTAACATTTGCATAACCACTCTCACAAGCCCTACAGAACAAGTAGGAGTAGAAGAAACACAGGGATATGATATGATAGTTGCTTGTAACCCCCCCCCAGGGGGGGGGGGGGGGGCACGGCAGCTGCAAAGAATGTCGACCTCCTCTTATTCCGTTTTTGCAGAGACGATGGTGTGGTACTGCAGTGTGTAAACAATCGTCCCAAATAACTAACTTACTAACTAACTAACTAGATGGCTTACCGAACCCGAAAGTTCATCACCGAATTAACCAAAGCCCTCCACCGGACCCTGTCCTGGGCCAACAAAATCCAGTCTCCTTCAACTCCTATCTCCCATAGATCCCGCCTGACATTATCCTCCCATCTACGTCTAGGTCTCCCCAGCGTTCTCTTCCCCTCAGGCTTCCCAAACAGTGGACCCAACCAACTAGATGGCTTACCGAACCCGAAGGTTCGTCACCGAATTAACCAAAGCCCTCCACCGGACCCTGTCCTGGGCCAACAAAATCCATTCTCCTTCAACTCCTATCTCCCATAGATCCCGCCTGAGATTATCCTCCCATCTACGTCTAGGTCTCCCCAGAGGTCTCTTCCCCTCAGGCTTCCCAAATAGTGGACCCAACCAACTAGATGGCTTGCGGAACCCGAAGGTTCATCACCGAATTAACCAAAGCCCTCCACCGGACCCTGTCCTGGGCCAACAAAATCCAGTCTCCTTCAACTCCTATCTCCCATAGATCCCGCCTGAGATTATCCTCCCATCTACGTCTAGGTCTCCCCAGAGGTCTCTTCCCCTCAGGCTTCCCAAATAGTGGACCCAACCAACTAGATGGCTTGCGGAACCCGAAGGTTCATCACCGAATTAACCAAAGCCCTCCACCGGACCCTGTCCTGGGCCAACAAAATCCATTCTCCTTCAACTCCTATCTCCCATAGATCCCGCCTGAGATTATCCTCCCATCTACGTCTAGGTCTCCCCAGAGGTCTCTTCCCCTCAGGCTTCCCAAATAGTGGACCCAACCAACTAGATGGCTTGCGGAACCCGAAGGTTCATCACCGAATTAACCAAAGCCCTCCACCGGACCCTGTCCTGGGCCAACAAAATCCATTCTCCTTCAACTCCTATCTCCCATAGATCTCGCCTGACTTTATCCTCCCATCTACGTCTAGGTCTCCCCAGCGGTCTCTTCCCCTTAGGCTTCCCAACCAATACCCGGTGCACACCTCTTGTCCCATCCATGCGGTCTACATGCCCAGCCCATCTCATTCTTCTAATCGTCCCAAATATATATAACAAATCATTTCAAACGACTACTGTAAAAAAAGAATAGAAAATCTGAAGATTTTTTAAGAACGTTAAAACAATGAACTATCTGGACATTATTCATCGCCTTGTTTTTTAAAACACGTTTCAAACGATTCGTTTTTCTAACAAAGAATCCAGACGATAGATAATGTCCAAAAATGTCGTTGTTTTAATAAGGCAACGTTGCAGAAACCATACAGTCTACAGATCCTCTGATTCCCACTAGGCTCTTCAAAACAAATCCGACACGACCCTGGATGAGTGAGATTTCACGTTCCCACGGCGACTAGTATGAAAATGACGGTCTTCTGGGTTGTTGCGCCGCGTATTATGGTAGACGATTACCGACGTCTGAATCATGCTTACTGCCTCCGTATTCAGGGCGACACGTAATCACTCAACGCTTCAAGATCTGATCCACTTAGAACTTCGTTAAATACAACCACATATTACTCAACTTGCAGTCTCGTCCCAGGCGCCAGGCACGTGACTAATTTGTAAGTGCACAATTCAGCGAAGTGATCAGAACAATGCGAGTCCGAAGACTTCAGAAATCTTAGAACAATGTCCGTTTCCGTGGTAAGGGAAACAACAGCTTTATATTGTGAAATTCCCATCACCGATATTTCCTAGTGTATTCTTCCAAACAGATCGCAAAGGAATTTCCTGTTGTTTGGCGCGTCTCCAAATGTAGGTACATGGGTGACAGTTATCTTCGCAGTCTCAACGGAATTACAGACGTTTCCGTAAACGCAGCGGCGTTCAAGAGAGAGTTGTAAAGCCGCTAGACTTGTAGTGAGATAACGTTTCGGTGAAATATATTGCTTCCATCTTCAGGGCTGAATTAAAAATGCTGAACAGAATGAGATGGCAATATTGTCCATTTCTAGGTAATATCCTACGATTCGACTCCAATGCGGAAAATCACTTAACATTAAAAATGGTCCGTATATCTCGGGCGGTACTCGAACAGGGTACCGTCGAAGGTGAATGTGTGATGAAGAAGCTTATATAATCATATCTGTAACATGTCAGTACAATGAGTCAGTCCTCGGTTTAAGAATATTCGTATTACGAAATTTCGACTTTATAATGAAGTTCGTACCTTCTGATTGGTTCGTCGACCACACACTACGAGGTGCGATCGGAAAGTTTCAAGACTGTGTCAATAGCGGGCGAACCGGATGTAGTACGAGCTTCTGCCTCTAGGGGGTGCGGCCTACATTCATAGTGAATCAGTGTGCCAGCCGGCATCATCGAATTAGCATTTGTTTCTTAGTTACGGGCGTTTTGGTAGTGCATTACACCGACCCTCCTGCGATTTCGGAATGGCGTGTGCATCAAATTTTGCCAAAGACTCGCCAAAACGGCTACGGAAACCTATGAAATGCTAAAGCAAGCATTTGGGGAGTCCGCAATGGGTCGTGCACAAACTTTTGTGTGGCATTCACGTTTTAAAAATGGCCGAACCTCTGTCGATGATGACGAGCGTTCTGGACGACCATCTTCGAGCACAACGCCCGAAAATGTTACGAAGATTCGGCAGGCCATTCACGAAGATCGACGTCGTACCATCAACGACTTGTGCGACATTGTTGGGATAGGCTATGGGACCTGTCAGCTGATTCTAAAGGAAGAAGTCCACATGCGACGCATCATGACAACGCGCCAGCGCACACCGCCCTCAAAGTTCGGCAGTTTTTGGCCTCAAACACCATGGCCGTCATCCCGCACCCTCCTTATTCGCCGTGTGACTTCTTCCTCTTCCCAAAGATGAAAATTCAGCTAAAGGGAGGAGATTTGAGACGATAGAAGAGATTCAGGCAGAATCGCAGATGGTGCTTGACAGGCTGACAAAGAAAGATTTCCAGGGATGCTTCCAGGCTTGGCAGAGGAGCTGGGATCGTTGTGTTCACTCCCAGGGGAACTACTTCGAGGGTGATAGATGAATTTAATACCTGAGATAAGTGTACGGGTTTTTATACGCGCAGTCTTGAAACTTTCCGATCGCACCTCGTATATTACGTTCTCTAGGTGTCCAAGATGTCCTCTCGTGGACATTCAACGCTTTAAAGCACAGTGCACCGCTCGCTTTAACAACCACCTACTCTGTTCTATGTCCGCACAACGTATTTATAGATTTCGTATGATTCTCGCAATAAGAATCGATTATTTCCTGAAACAACGTTAACCAACTGATTTGTAATGGAGACGTGTTCCGTTTTCTTTGAGGTACGGACTGAATTTTTAGATAATATTAAGACGAGGTTCGTTTAGGATTAAATAATACTGATTGTCTGTTATATCGTGTTCCACTTTTATCAAATTCGTGAGATGTTTTTGGCAGACATTCAAACAAATCTCCTTTGCCGATTGAACAATGTCCATTACACATGACACGCAAAGTGTGAACAGTTCAAGGAATCCCACTACGTCGTGAGAATGCAATGGGATCGTCATTTATTTCTTCGGGGAATCTCGTTACCAAATGAATCCTCCAAGAGGTGACCATCCAACTGCCTATTGTTCCAACGATTCTGAGCGACAGACTTTGCATCTTTCTCGGAATATGTTTTCATTCCTTACGCAATCATTTCAATTACAGAGAATCATCTTTCGTTTCGCATTTGTTCCTGTACCGTAGGCCAGTGCTGCCAGTAACATATGTCGGACATGATCGAGGACTTAAAAATTATCCTCTTTCGAAGAGGATAATGCAATATCAGAAAATAAATTCTTTGACGAAGATGGCGGTCTTCTGGGTTGTAGCACCGTGTAGAAGTTTATCAACGTTTCAGAGGTCCCTGCTGCCTACACCATCAGGGTGATGAGTGAATACTCAACAGCGATGCAACCCTGAACTCATAGCCGTGAAAATCTCAAATCCTATTAAATTAACTGACAATTAAGCAAGAATCTTTTTGTGTTCTTCACCCGTCTAGTGTGAACGAAGAACATTTCATGGACTTCGGTGGCAAATCGGACACTAACAGAAACTAGTGTCCGATCACATTACTGTGCTGATTCCAGCATATGTGGACGTCTTGGTGCGGGAGCAATGATTTTTTTATCCAAGCGTTATTATTTAGTGTTCTGTCTGACGACAGGTCCATATGAACAGGATCCTGCCATCCTTTTCTCGGACTGGGACCTGTTCATATACGTTCTTGGCAGATGATCCAGAAGTGGTTTGCCATTGCCTTCTTCTGTGTGTGAATGGGATGCCACGGAGAAACCGGGGAAGCCCCCGGAGGAAAACTCCGTGTTGCCTAGACCACGCCTTTGCCCAACACAAGTTATAAATTCGGGCACCGCCGGGAATCGAACCCAAGACCCCAGGATTACAAGGCCAGCGTTCTAACCGCTAGACCGCCTCATCTTATTATTATTTAGTGTTCTGTCTGACGACAGGTCCATATGAACAGGATCCTGCCATCCTTTTCTCGGACTGGGACCTGTTCATATACGTTCTTGGCAGATGATCCAGAAGTGGTTTGCCATTGCCTTCTTCTGTGTGTGAATGGAGTAGTTGTTGGGATGCCACGGAGAAACCGAGGAAGCCCCCGGAGGAAAACTCCGTGTTGCCTAGACCACAGCCTTGCCCAACACAAGTTATAAATTCGGGCACCGCCGGGAATCGAACCCAAGACCCCAGGATTACAAGGCCAGCGTTCTAACCGCTAGACCACCTCATCTTATTATTATTTAGTGTTCTGTCTGACGACAGGTCCATATGAACAGGATCCTTCCATCCTTTTCTCGGACTGGGACCTGTTCATATGCGTTCTTGGCAGATGATCCAGAAGTGGTTTGCCATTGCCTTCTTCTGTGTGTGAATGGAGTAATTGTTGGGATGCCACGGAGGAAAACTCCGTGTTGCCTAGACCACGGCCTTGCCCAACACAAGTTATAAATTCGGGCACCGCCGGGAATCGAACCCGAGACCCCAGGATTACAAGGCCAGCGTTCTAACCGCTAGACCACCTCATCTTATTATTATTTAGTGTTCTGTCTGACGACAGGTCCATATGAACAGGATCCTTCCATCCTTTTCTCGGACTGGGACCTGTTCATATACGTTCTTGGCAGATGGTCCAGAAGTGGTTTGCCATTGCCTTCTTCTGTGTGTGAATGGAGTAATTGTTGGGATGCCACGGAGGAAAACTCCGTGTTGCCTAGACCACGGCCTTGCCCAACACAAGCCTACACAAATTTAAAGACAGAGATTCTTGAAATCCGCGCTTCGCAACAGTACAAGAAAATGGTAACGTCAACCATGGGTAAAATCCTCTTAACGCCGAAGACGGTTACTCTGGCCAATGGTGGACAAAGCTGACAATCGCTTCACTACTAACATCTGTTATTCCAGGTATTCTAAGCATTATTACAGCTGAATATCAAGTATCACGTCTGTTAGCGAAGTCACAGACAGATCTATTGTCAGAAAATCGGTAACTCAATACTTGCATTCCGTGTGTATGTCGTCTTCTAACGAAGCGGTTCATTTAAGCACGATGTGACAATTGAAGGAGTCAGTGCTAGAACCAGATAAGTCCACCTGAACTTTTGTTCATTTACGTCTTCACACACATAAAAATCTGCTGGAATGGCCTGAAGTTCGGTGACAGTACACGGCGCTTAGCAGGAAACAAAAAAATAATTACATCACTACATTATTGAGATTTTGCAAAATTCTGTTTACATAAGTAGGTTTTCCTCAAACATATTCCACGTGCACAGCGCATTGATGTCAATATTTTAGGGTAGTTTTTGTGGGTTGATCCTTCCTTTAATAAACTTACGAGTCTCCTCCACATATTAATTCATCTCTCTTTTATCAGCCTTGTAGAACTGCCTGAAAGATGAAGGATTTGTGGCTTTCACAGCGGTGAGTCTGGTAGAAATTTACCGACGTTTCAGAGGTCCTTGCTGCTTCCATCATCAGGGCGATAATCAATCTGATGATGGAGGCAGCAAGGGCATCTCACCGCCGTGAAAGCCTCAAATCTTACAAATTTCCTTTGGAGTGTAATATCTATTCTGTTGATTATCTCTGTCTGTAATAAATCTGTAGGGTCATCTGCACTAAACGTCAGTACTCCATTTACAGATATGTAAGATGCAAAGTTCGCATTTGTTAACCACCTGTTTCGCCTCAAATAATCTGGGGTGCATCAGCATCAGTTGAAGTCTACTAACGTCACAGAGCTGTGTGTCACGGACAATGAGTCACGAGTCATCCGATATGTGATTCCTTGTATTACATGGCGAGATTAAAGATGGGTTCGTTATCGCCAGCTTCTCCATACATCGGCGTATTGTTCTAACTCTTTGAAGCCAAAGTTCATCTGGATATTTAAGAATTCAGTAAGTACCTCAAATAAAGAACAACACGTCTCCATAACAAGAATCATACGAATCTCATAAATACACTGAATTGGCAAAATGTAGTTACCGAATTTTGAAGCAGGTGGTACATATAGTTACCACCGTGATTTTAAGGGGCTGACAATCTTATAGAAGTGTACAACACGAGAGGCAAAGGCTTCAATGGGTTTTAGCACCAACAAGAATCATACGAAGGGTAGTCATGGACCAGCGTACATCAGTTTTTCTCTTAGTTCGATCCATTCGTCGGATCTCACCCGCGACCAACTTATCCAGAGCTTTAATTAGAGAAAAAATTATTGCGTGGAAAGGAAACACGAGAGTTCTACAATCGCGTTTCGCTGAGCAGCAGTTGATCCGTTGCGCCAGAGCATCAACAAACACCTTCTGTCCGCGCGCATTTTTCACCTCAGCTTTATGCCAACCACACCGGCCTAGCTCTAACTGTTCATTTGTTATCACTGTCGAACTAAAGGCGAAAGGAAAATTTTCCGATACTACAATTATCCCACATTAAGTAGCACAAGATTCTCTACATCAGTGGTATTCAACCATTTTTTGTTCGCGTACCCCCAGATATAATTTCTCTTCAACTTTGTACCCCCAAAGTTGTTGATGTATAATTCAAGTTATACATATTATATAATCTACATCTAAAATAAATTAAATAAATTACATTACTGATTATTCAGTGTTTATCATAAAATAATAAATATATATTTTTTAAATTTTACGTACCCCCTAAGATGTCTTCGCGTACCCCCAGATATAATATCTTCAACTTTGTACCCCCAAAATTGTTGGTGTATAATTCAAGTTATACATAGTATATAATCTACATCTAAAATAAATTAAACAAATTACATTACTGATTATTCAGTGTTTATCATAAAATAATTTTTTTTTTAAATTTTACGTACCCCCTAAGATGTCTTCGCGTACCCCCAGATATAATTTCTCTTCAACTTTGTACCCCCAAAGTTGTTGATGTATAATTCAAGTTATACATAGTATATAATCTACATCTAAAATAAATTAAACAAATTACATTACTGATTATTCAGTGTTTATCATAAAATAATATATATATTTTTCAAATTTCACGTACCCCTTAAGATGTCTTCGCGTACTCTCGGGGGTAAGCGTACCCCAGGTTGAATACCACTGCTCTACATCACAAGAAAATTGATCCGCCATGTTGTCATTACAGACTTAAGCAATTAAAAACTAAGGGATCTGGGTGGGTTCTAATGACGCAACCACCACACTAAATTTCATTTTAAAAAACCTTCTAGTTCTTCTCAGGTTGAAACAGTTGGACAGACAGACACAATAAATTCCAATTGCGTTCATTCTGTACACACCGTGCAAAAAAAAAAAGGAACGCTAGAAAAACACGAAAAAGTTTTAATTTTTTAAATGCAATATGATTAATTTTGTACGTGGTTAATTTTCTCGACATTAAATAACGTGATAATCTTCCGTCTTCCAGCCCCCCCCCCATCCCCGCTTATAGTAAGAAGTACACGTCCCATGGAGATTTTAAACAAAAATATATTTGAATAAAAATTTACTTGGATATTATCCATCGTCTAGTAAATATAAAACGTAAAAACGACGTTTCGGAGATGGGACTCTATCTCCGTCTCCAGGTTCCTACTCAGTTGGGCCCACTAGATAGAGCTAATCCCTATCTCCGGACCTTTTTTTTTTTTATCTAGTGGGCCCAACTGAGTAGGAACCTGAAGACGGAGATAGAGCCTCATCTCCGAAACGTTGTTTTACGTTTTATTACTAGACGATGGATAATATCCAAGTAAATTTTTATTCAATTGACTCTTCACCATCGTCAAGAAGTTTTAGATTTGAAATAAAAATATATTTATTTACTCTTGAAAATTCAAAGGTATACTTCAAGAATGTGAATCGAGGTAAACGCGACTGGCAGATGTGGACGGGCTCACGCTAGAGGGAGGGGGTTTCTGCCAGGGTACGAGAAACGCTGAGGAACACTGTTGTAGGACACCGATTCTTCTGGCCAAGTGGAAGTCGCTGTTCTGATGAGGCGGTGGTTTCATGTTCGCAGACCGGTAGCATGGTTTGAAACGGGCAAGTCAAGAGACAATGAGGCGCTGAACTGGGACTCTTAAAGGTGGGGTTAGGAATGTGCCGTACGGCTGCAATCGGGTCGTTACGACTAATGATCCGTGGTCACCGCGGTGATTTTAAACGCGGAGATAAATTCTGTTAACCCTCTGACAAACAAAACGACGAAACAACCTGTCTACAGCGGACTTTTAGGTTATAGCGTCTTCATGTCTCATTTACAACGGAAATTGACAAAATGTTGTAATGCAGAATTAAATACTGCGCTCTGTTCACACGGCTAACAGAACGCAGAAAATACTCTTACAAAATTTACAATTAACTTTGTACGCTGTAGCTTCATTACAACCTCCGTGTTCAGTTTTCGTTATTATAGATTTAATTCACTGACCAGAGCGATTGCCCTGATGATGAGGCAGCGAGAACCACTGAAACGTCGGTAGAAGTATCACATAAGACAGCTCATCTTCATATCCGCCACCGTGAGAACCTAAGTCTCTCCAAGCGATAGAAATATTGTTCTATTTAAAAATAACATGTACACCTACTTGTTGCTTTAAATCAAACTCCCTGCCCATAAAATCAGACACGCATATAGACCAAACCTGAGAAAAATTCTTCGAAGTTTCAAAGACACGACTAAACACATTCAAATTTGAAATTTTGGGGGGGGGGGGGGGAACAGATTTCTATGGCATAATCACCTTTCCAAACCAATTTTTTATAAATATTTAGCACACAGTGTAACCTGACTCCTACAATTCCGAATGTAAATTTAGGAAGCAGGCAAAAACTTTCTTCGAGTTGCCGAAAGGGTCGAGTCAAATTACCAACTGGGTGGTTGCTGGGGTCTTACGTGCGCAATGTAACTAACGAACTAACGGAGCAACGTACGTAGTTGTTAAACAAATGGATAACTCGTTTCAAAACTCTACAACACAAAACAAAAATGATTTCGAAATTTTAACGACTGCACTCCATGGGGCAAAATGTTTCGTGCAAGTACCCATAGGCTACTGTAAAAACCCAATGTTAAAAGCTTACGATTACGTCAAAAAGATATTACATAGCAAGTAACGAATGGCTATCGTGCAAAATTACTTATTTTGGTAACAATTTCTTTTTAAATCACTTCAATTAACATGCTTTTTACGAGTCTCTTCCCCATACAATCTTTCTTTTCTAACTAAAACTTCATCAGAACGAATCTTTATGTCGATGGGCATATCGTAAAGTGGAGGGTATCTGTACTTATAGCCAACCACCTTTCATTACTCTAATTACAGCAAGTACCACCCCCATATGCAGAGGAACTCAAAAATTGTATCATCAAAATCAAGAAAAAAACCTCTAAGATGCTGACATAAATGTTCGTCCAATTTCCATTTTTTGTTGGGGGAGGGGGGTGAAAACATTTACCAAAGATCAGAATCTGAATCCATACTATAACGACTTATTAGACATTGTACTATAACCTAACTTATGTATCCGAGGGATGCAATAAACTCTCTTTTCACCTCACATTTATTTTTAACATTTACACGGTTTCCACACCTTAAAACCAAATTATAGATTTCATCTCTTAGTTATCGTACGTCACGTCGGAGCACACTGGCACGACAAAGGACGGTTTAAGGATTTACCCCTCTACTGGTACATTACAAAAAAATCCTTCGCAAAACAGAATTCAACAAAACAATTCATTAATGAAGAAACCAACAGCATAACTGTTATTTAATCTCTGACAAAAATTACCTTTGCTTGGTTTATTAAATAATCCCCACCTTCCCACCGGAAAATTTAAACAGAGACACAACTAGACTACAACAGAGGAAAATAATATTTAAAACAGACGATTAGTTTCAGACTACAAATTCAAATCTTTAAGCTCGTTCATGGGCTCTAAATGTTTTATATTCCTGAAGAAAGGTATCAGATATGACGTAAACGAAACTTTGAATAAAGTTTAAAAAGAACTATCATCTATTATAGCAACGTCGAACCAGAGAACCGGCGAGTTAAATTCAAGAATTCTCTCCAATCGTATTTCGTAATCAGTGTGGTATTCCACAAATCTGAAAAAACGATATTATGACGTAAAAGTAACGGTTTCATATTCATTGTCAGGGCGTCCATACATCACAAGGCAACAATTGGAAAAAAAACACACACGAAAAGACACGAAATAAACCTTAAAATTTAATTTGAAACATTGTTGAACTAAATCCAGAATATAATTGCAAAGTAGAACAGCACACAAAAATACAGAATAAGACAAAACTAATACCAAATCAAAGCTAAACTGCCCAATATAACGATCTACATGAGATGCAGAATCACGATCCTCAGAGATGACATCAGTGTAAACACTTTCACCATAAGCAAACATTTAAAAAGTAACAAAACCATAAAATGCTGACAACAATATTTTCTGCCTGAAGCGTTAATTCATTCACACAAAAAAAATCATTAAATCGGTCACATGAGACAGTACATCAAACCAAGAAAGGAAAATGTAGACACTGTTCCTACCTGAGATCTCGGATCTTCACACTTCAAGAAGTCGTCATTAAGAATTCAAAAAGTTCTCAAGTTTAAAGCACATATTCTTCAGGATTCTTCGAGGTGTCATCTGTCTTCTATCCCACAACACGTTCGATCTAAGCGAGGCAGAAATAAAAGTGCCCGACTGGAATTGAAAAGAAATAGTACCTAGGGAATGTCGTAAGATGTATCTAATCTCCTCTCCCTTGCGCAGCGTTCCGCTCACAGAGTCTGACTGATAGCTACTGACCACACGGAGGAGAAGACACAGTGAGAGAGAGAAAGAGAGAGACGGATCATGCGATGCGCTCCCCGCGGTGGGCGACAGGTAACAACAGATCCGCAGCTACCAACATTACAAAGGAAAAGTTCACTGCGGAAACGCCCACTCCACTCGATGCACCATTTTCAAAGCACATTAGAAAGTGGAGTCTACCCAGTGTGCCGGACAAAATCATGAACAAACAATATAAAAATGTTATAAACGACAGTGGCGTATCAAAGTTTGGCCAAAATTAATTCAGGAAATGTAAGATTTCAGGTTTTCACGGTGTGAGTCTGAGGATGACTTGTCTTCTAGATTGTTGCGCCGTGTAGTCTAGTTGAAGTTTACCGACGTTTCAGAGGTCCTTGCGGCCTCCATCATCTGGGAAAAATCGGGCCGCGTATAAATTCTAAAGGAGCGAGCTGCATGCGGCCCGCGGGCCGAGGGTTCTGACATTCCCGCTACAACTCATCTGGAGTATCGATGTTGTCTCTTGGCCTGTAACGCCATGTGGATGTGTAGGCAGACAACAGCGTTTCGGGGTGACTTATTATCTCCATCTTCAGGTCTGGCCGCAAGAAACTCAGTTCTCACCTAGCGTGCAATTTCGGGACAGTAGAGTTTGATATACCCTAAGTGCATGGCATTTCTTTAAAAGTTTTTGTTATTCGGTGGATTTAGAACATTTCTCATTTTGCAGTCTGTAGAACGTTCTAAGATAAGTTCCATTTGCAGTTCAAGGTGTTGTAAACACCGACAGCAAAGCACAAAGAAATATGAAAACACGCTAATTAGCTCGTTTCAAATGACACACAAAGTGTAATGTCTGAAGTTCCAACACCTCTTCATAATAACACCCTTCTTTCCAGGCTTAAGAATGGCAACACTGCCCTCAAAATTATCCATCTTACCTGCAGTAAGGGGAATGGGATATAGTCTCATTTGAATGCCAGTGTCCTTGAAGTTTGTACTTCTTACAATTGTCTTCGAAATGTTGACCTTTCTGCCAGTACTTTGTTCCCTATTTCACATTCGCATGTCGGATGAAACTGCTCCAGGTAGAGCTACGTCACGTCACGAAAGTACTGCCCCCAAATTGAACCTGGATCCCTCCGTTGTTTTACGTAGCCGTCGCTCAGACAGAAAACATTAAAAGCAGATGAGATTTCAGGTTCTCATGCCACGAGTATGAAGACGGCTGTAACCTCTTCCGAAACGTCTGCCAGTACTTGACTCAACATCCCAGAAGACAGTCATCTTCAACAAACACTGAATTTCGAAACATAAACATAAAATATATCGACGACCAGTGCGAAGATCGAGAACGAGAGAATAATATTAAAACGGATCTTAAGGAAATAGGTTATAACCCTGTGAAATGGATACGTTAAGTATTTCCCTTGTGACCATAGCATGGGCTCGGAGGGTCTCGCGCGAGACCTCTTGTTAATTTTCTGATAATTATTCCCAGTCCTTTGTTACCGGTACAGAAAGGCGATAACTCGATAGCAGAATATCGATACATATTGCCCGTCCCTATTACCAGAAAGGAATTCTAAGGGGGTTAATCGCGTTTGCTCGCAACGCTGTACAGAACAAGTTGTACCTGGTCTTATGCTTTAAGTATGAGTCATTGCTGTGCTCGAACGTAGGCTCCTTGTTAACAAACTGTTTCACTACCTAAAACAATAACCCATTCCGATGGGATTCAGACCCCTACAGTGTGCTACTGCGTTTAGGACACATGTCTTATACCAACAATTTGTCGGACTTGTTGCAGGACGCAGGAAAGTAACTTATTCCTAGCCACATTTTACATAATCACGCAGAAAGTCGTGTTTTTCCTAAGCAGTTTCTACGTCTGACGATCTACGTCTTCATAACCTGCGTTTGAAACGAGAAATGATTCTAATGCCGACCACACTGGGGATAGTAGACTCGAATTCTACTCAAGGCACTGACGTATATTTAAGTATAAATTACATATAAACTCAATCCTTAACTAACCCGCTCCTGCGTTTGTAATTTTTCTTATATAAGAAAGATTTGTTATCTGTCTTCAAATTTGAAGGACTTACGTTTAATATTATACGTTAACTCAGTGAGTAAAGTTGGCCCACTTCTTGGAAAAAGTTATCAAGATTCTGAAATACTACGTCCTGAAGAAGTCAAAAGACAGCGAGAAGCTAAATCACATTCTGGCTGCCTTTATCCACGTCGAAATAGCCATATTCCCGAAGTCCCTGCCGGGAAACTAATTCCTGCTTTCTTAGCTTCAAGTTACGTTCTCAGCAGCCGACTAACAAGACAATTTCGCAAGGAAGACGTCGTGTGATGTAGACAGTTTAACGACCAGCATCGAATGTCACATTAGCTCTTAGTGCAGAACTGGGGTATAGTAGCGAGTGTTGGTAGCCGTGATCGCTAGCTGGAGATGCGAGTCAGAGTGGGAGGGGGGGGGGGAAGCACTTGCCCGCAGACTCTGCAACGACCCCTCCACCTGAAGGGGTGGAGTACGGGGTAGCAATTTCGTATTCACTGCCTCTCCAGAAGATAAGACCGCCTACTGCAAACAGCAGCGGCTTTTTCCAATTCAACTGACTTTGGGTCCTTACGAATCAACTTCTCGGTTCAGGGACTAGGATTACTAGCTTTAAAATAAATATTAACACAACTCAAAATATCTGGCGAATACCTACTATTCAGACATTGTTTTAACTGCAAAAATAATGGTACGTCCATGTGGTACGTATGAATATAATTCACCCAACACCAAACTGGAAGCATGAAACGAGGCCAAAGACCCCCGCGAGACGTACTGAGACGGTGGACTGATAAAAGTAAAGCAGTCCCACTACACGCCATGTAGGCGCTTAGGGGGAGAGTTGATACAGCTCCCACTCATTCTTAACCTCGGCACTAGATGGGGGTGAGTGGTCAGCGTCACACTACAACCGCGAGAAATTCTTGTATAGGATAAAAATATTAAACGTAGATTACAATATTATTTTGCAGTTTTAAATCAGTGGTATCTTGTAGCTAAATTGACATTTACACAAATAACTTATGCACCAAGTGGCAAACGGACAAGCTGGGGAGATGTTAACAGAACAATATAAATTGTATTACTGATGTAATAATGCACCAGGAAAATGTTTATGGTTTGTGTACTGAAAGTGACTTGTCACATATTTCACCCTCCATGCATTCTGCCTGGCATTGAGATAACAGACAGTACGTGTTTTCCCCATCTCAGTCTCCTTTGACTGTCGTAACAGTAAGCCTGCCAGGTAACGCGTATTAATTATTAAATGGTCGTTTCATAAATTACATACATAAAAAGGTTTTTTTTTTTGAGCAGCTGGTAGTCATCTGTTCGAGTAGGGTAAGCACCAGGGTCACAAAATCCATCCGATAAATTTATCATCCGTGTACGACAGCATCTCTCAAACAGCGTATTTCTTTTGGATTTCCTAACTGAAAAATTTATTTTCTCGTTTGTTCTACCAGTGCTTTCAGATCTAACCTGAGAGGCGAAAAAGATTTCAAAAAAGTATCGCCCTTTAATTTCTAGGTCTAATTCTAAAAACTGACCTCTACACTTTCTTTTGTCTGAAATTTTTTTAAAAAACTTCGAATTTGAGATACAGACGACCGAATCCAGGTGTTTCCTTAATTTCAACAAGACACACTCTTGCCGACAAAACACCTGCTTCTTTCTGAAGTAGAATTCAAAGCAGGTTGAGACATGCTGCTTGTTCCTAACACAACTATACAGAACAGAGTCCTTCTTAAGAAGGTAACAGTCTCTCAGCTAGTTAAGACGTTCCTCGCCTTCTATATGGCCGCCATGTTCACTGTCTTATTCACAAAAGATCATAACTGGTCCGTACTCTAAGCCAGATGAATTCAGTGCACATCTTCACGACGAATTTAAGATCCATTTTAATATTAGCCTATCCTCTCATGTACGCTGAGGTCTTCAAAGTCTCTTCCTACCAGATTTTTAAACTAAAACTTTGTATACATTTATTATCTCTGCATCTAGCCGTATGAATTATTACTTATCGCAGCCAAAAATAACTTAAGGAGATGGATGCAAAATCCTGGAGACCGCATTTTGAAACTTCTGGACGCCACTTCAGAGGAGGAGGGCAGTTTTTTTTTTTTTTGGGGGGGGGGGCAGCTGATGAACTCGTAAGGGGAAGTGAGGGGGAGAGTACTGAATTGAAGTTACAAATACATGGGGTTAATTTAAGTAATTACGTTGTAGCTGATCTAACAGACACTCCCCTTTTAAATCCTTGCCTGTGTTATTAGACTCGTCCAGATCTACGGCACATCGTGTTTGCGGCGGCCACGTCTAAGAAACTGAACTGTACTTGTTTGTTGTACCAAACGGAGTTTCGGTTAAATATTTTGACTCCACAGAACCGTCCCTTCTCATCCCTTGGCTACTTGAGATTCCGTACGAAAAACGGTACCGCGTGCTTCGGACAGATTCATTCTACTTCTCTCACAAAAACTCGCACAAAAAAAAAACTTTGTAAGTAAAATGGCCAACTATCTTGTCGTGATCTGTGTAAGAAATACACAGCCAATATATCAAGACGATGCAGAAAAGACTGAGGTGTCTCAGTAAAAGGTCCAAGTGCGATTTAACTTTGACAATGAACCTCAGCGTTCCATAAATTAATTTCTTGCCAACTATTCAACGAATACCGCTAGTTATCTTATAGTTTGTGACACCATGTAGTCTTGAGGTGGTTACCAACGTTTCGAAGAAGCATTCTGCCTCTATCTTCAGGGCTCGATCACAATGCGATTATGTTTTATTAATATTGCATGCGACGTCCAGAATACCACCATACCAGAGTTCCAATTTTTTTAATATTATATTATCGAAGTTAAAAATCACATTCCCTTGAAAATGTTACTAGTGTCACTCCCAAATCTCCAGTTCGCTACTCTGCCATCTTAGTATTAGTATAACGCAGTGGAATTCAACCTCTTTTGTTCGCGTACCCTTAGATACAATTTCTCTTCAACTTTGTACCCCCAGAGTTGTTGGTGTATAATTCACGTTATACGTAGTATATAATCTACATCTAAAATAAATTAAATAAATTACATTACTGATTATTCAGTGTGTATCATAATTTTTTTTTAAATTTCACGTACCCCCAGATATAATTTCTCTTCAACTTTGTACCCCCAAAGTTGTTGGTGTATAATTCAAGTTATACGTAGTATATAATCTACATCTAAAATAAATTAAATAAATTACATTACTGATTATTCAGTGTTTATCATAAAGTAATATATATTTTTTTAAATTTCACGTACCCCCTAAGATGTCTTCGCTTACCCCTGGGGGTACGCGTACCCCAGGTTGAATACCACTGGTCTAACGATTACAGGAAATTAAAAGCAACAAGCTGAGGTTCCCTTAAATGGCACAACTTTTATACAAATTTTCTTCAACATCAGTCAACATTTTCAAAGTTCGAACGGGACGCAAAGACGTAATAATGATCACATGAGCCCAGGAAGGAAAGTTTGCTAAAAGTTGCTCCTAGTCTGTTTGTCAAGCGTAAAGATTAAATTACACCGAAACGTTGATCTTCCTCTCCAGTCACTTGTTCACGCTTTCCTCTGTTTCAAAACCCAAGTCTCTAAATCAACTGATCAGGTTATGTTGGAGACGGGGCACACTGTCATGATGTACTTCGAGTCCGACCTTTCTCGTAAAACAAGGCTGAAACGAGTCGCGGACAAGGAACCCAGAATCCTGGGCCTGGATTGACTGACCCAGTACAAGTTTCCAGTCCCAACTGAGGCGCTGTCGGCCACCCTACCCTCACTCCGTCCGCCTTTATGGCGAAGCACGGCAGGTAAAAGGGCATGATCTTGCTTTTCAATAGTCATCTAATTGTAACACAGGTAGAAGTGGTCCTTCTGACCAGGAAGTAAGTCACCGGGCAGGCAGGAGAATCTCTTTGAAATCGTAACTGGACAGAGTCATCATTCTCCCTCACAAGTGCAGAACCTGAAAGGATTGAACCTAAATAAACAGACAGGCCGTTAACATCCCTCCAGCTTCCGTTAAGGACTACACAGTAACGGTACACAGCACACGAACGCCAGTTTAGGTATAATAAATTATCGGATACAGACATATTCGAAAATCGAACGTCGCGCTCACGCAGTTAACAAGTTCATATTTTGGAAGTACTGGGTTCGAATCACAGCCAGACATTAGCTATCTTCACTACAGGCTTTGATGGCGGCGTGTTGAAGGTTGCTGTATTCTGGGTCCCTACGCCGCGTGGTCTGGCAACAGTTTACCGACATTTCAGAGGCATTATGCCACGACAGCTTCAATAATCTTTCCTATTCTTTAATCATTCTGTCTTCGTACTCGCCACTGTATTAACCTGAAATCTCATCTTGCCATTTTACGCTATGTACCTATATTTAAGCGTCGTTTAATAAACCATAAGAAACAATACGCTTCCTTCTTATATGAAGTGCATATTTTCCAGCTCTGTACTTGGTTGCAGAGTTTACACCGTCGGTTACTCATGATTTTAAAATGAAAAATTTACATAACCTGCTATTTTTGCATCAAATATAGGCATAATGATTCAATAACCACATGTAAAAAGGGTTATGTTACTTGATATTAAGGTAAGAGGGAGAGAAGGCTTATCCCTTGCAATCCTTAAACTGTTAAATACTATACAGCACTCTCAGATGGAAATTACGTCGACCAACGAGCGACTCCAAATCTGGGAGAATATTTATTCCCACGAAAATAAACCCACCCCGTCCTACATCAGACAGTGCTGACCGCTCTACAATATCATATGGACCATGACCATGGTCAAATTAAGGGACAGAGGCCTAGTTAACCATTAACCCTTCCAAACGATTTCTTACCTGTAATTTGGAGCATCAGAAGGGCACAAAAGTCTAATCGTGGGACTTGGTCAACGCTACAATAAAAAATAAGCATACCTGCGAAGCGAAGATTTTTCATGGCGGAGAATTTTATCCGTGGTCAGTAACGCAGGTCATAGAAGCCCTCCTACCTTTCTGCTCCACATACGTTACATGACGAGCCTTTATGCTAGACGCATTAACATGCGACCCTTCCGAAGGTCAGTTCGTTGTGTTTCCGTATTCACCAGTCAACGGACCAAAGGGTTGGCCTTAAGATGACCGTAGTACGTTCTATAAAAGGTGGAGGAATGTTCCGAAGGTCCAAGAGTAAATTACCTGACCATCTTCGTAACTTCACCACATCGTTTTAATGTCGTGAGAAAATAGAGCTCCATTTTGAAATGTGAACCCTTTAGTTAGATGGACCATGAAAAGGAATGGAATAGGTTAAGATGACCGATGTCCCTAACGCACGTAAAAAATGATCCATTTTATCTTTATTATAATAAAGGGGTCTTATGGGCCTACATACCTGGAAAGTCTTATTTACTGACCAAATTACAATGTGAGAAAGTAGTCTGCTGGCGATTTTTACCGTACGAGAAATGCCCTCAGCGGTGAAATAGTTCATGTGGACAGTGAGACGATTTTCAGTTTTCGTTTCAGTAAAAAAAAAAAAAAAATGCTGACAGTGGAACAACGTGGGAATAAACGCCCTAGACTTCTGAGGAGAATAGACAATAAAATATCTCAACATGTACTGGGACAAAAATGTTGTATGATCCAAACCACCAAAGGGGTTATGATAAATTTTGGTATGACCGAATACGTTAAACGTAACAGGGCAAATCAAATCAGTTAGTTTGTCAGGAGGTGGGTAAGGACTTGCGTGTATGTGGAAAAAACAATGCGCTGGATAACCCCCCCCCCCCCACCAAAAACGAAACCTGGGTAAATATCTCAAATCACTAGATTTATAAAAGTATAATTGAGTAAAGAAGTTATTTACGTAACAATTTTGATTTTTTTAATTTGAAATTTTGCGCCGTCATTTAATTTAAATATCGTAATAATGCCTCCACACAGACTACTGCTCCACGAATCATCAGGAAAAGGGAACGTCGGACGACCAAGAGAACGTTGGAAGGACCAGCCGTGATTAACCCAAGGAGATGGAACAGGCCCGATGGTCTAATCCGTAAAGTTAATGATGATGATGCAGTAGCTATCAGATTGATCATCTAACCCAGTGGTATTCAACCTTTTTTGTTAGCGTACCCCCAGATATAATTTCTCTTCCAACTTTGTACCCCCAAAGTTGTTGGTGTATAATTCAAGTTATACATAGTATATAATCTACATCTAAAATAAATTAAATAAATTACATTACTGATTATTCAGTGTTTATCATAAAATAATATATATTTTTTTTAAATTTCACGTACCCCCTAAGATGTCTTCACGTACCCCAGGCTGAATACCACTGGTCTAACCTAAAAACAAAGGCCGTAAGCAATTTCAACACAAATTACATCTTTACAACTTGTTTAAGAACAATTTTAATATTGTTCTCACATCTACGTAGGCTTATTTATTTGCAGATGAGAAAACGGATCTAGGGAAATAAAGTTGGTGGATTGGTTGTGGACTGGATTTATTTGACTCTGGAATCAGTGGCAGATTCACGTGAACACGATAATGAACTTCGGATTGCATAAAAGACGGGGAATTTGTTGACTAGCGATGCGTAATTTCAGCTTCTCAATAAGGACTGTTCTCCATAGAATTAGTACACTTATATGGGAATCATGCACGCTACATGAGCCGCCCATCCCATTCTTCTCGACTCTATTATTTCTATATGTAGTGCTTGCAGACCGATATGACGCAGAGGCGATCTTGGGTCACAGCCATCACCTTTGAAGACGAGGAAAGAAGGGAGATGAATATTCAGAAGGACGAGAGGAGGGGAAGTGTCTAGTATTGTATTGAAATGGAACACGATCCAATGTGCCAGGGGTCAGGGTCTTTAAGTTAAATTATCCCCAGAGAATCATTAATACGGACAATGTGATCGGATTGATTATCCTTCGGCATCTGAACTGATACTTCCTGTTATGTCTGTAGAAGTCAAAGACGATTTTAATTAACGAGTGTCTTCATACTGCATGAAATTGTACTTCATTACGCTCTCTTTGCATGATGTACCTAATACATAATTTAACCTCTCGATTTATTTATTTCTCGAACCATAACGACGCCATGCAGCTTTGTTTGTTAGGATCCTCAAAAACTAATGAACCGTGATCACAGAAGCCCACCTTTTGATGCGAAATGCGAAAATAAATGACAAATTTACCAAATTGTAGTACACGTTTTGCATTCTTGTTTTCATACCGACGCTACATAAAATCACAGTTGCATCAGCATCATAAAATAAACCAGGAATCAACCAAAATTCCTATAAAAACTTATGATGAACAAGGTAAGGAGAAGATTTATGTCTTCTGGGTTGTTGCGCCGTGTAGTCTGGTCGATGTTCACCAACGTTTCAGAGGTCATACTGCCATATCGCCCTGATGATGGAGCAATATGACCTCTGAAACATTGGTTAACATCGACCAGACTACACGGCGCAAGAACCCAGAAGACAGAAATCTTCATACTCTGATGATGGAGGCAGTATGACCTCTGAAACGTTGGTTAACATCGACCAGACTACACAGCGCAACAACCCAGAAGACAGAAATCTTCATACTCTGATGACGGAGGCAGTATGACCTCTGAAACTTTGGTTAACATCGACCAGACTACACAGCGCAAGAACCCAGAAGACAGAAATCTTCATACTCATCGCCCTGATGACGGAGGCAGTATGACCTCCGAAACGTTGGTAAACATCGACCAGACTACACAGCGCAAGAACCCAGAAGACAGAAATCTTCATACTCATCGCCCTGATGATGGAGGCAGTATGACCTCTGAAACGTTGGTTAACATCGACCAGGCTACACGACGCAACAACCCAGAAGACAGAAATCTTCATACTCTGATGATGGAGGCAGTATGACCTCTGAAACGTTGGTTAACATCGACCAGACTACACAGCGCAACAACCCAGAAGACAGAAATCTTCATACTCTGATGACGGAGGCAGTATGACCTCTGAAACTTTGGTTAACATCGACCAGACTACACAGCGCAACAACCCAGAAGACAGAAATCTTCATACTCATCGCCCTGATGACGGAGGCAGTATGACCTCCGAAACGTTGGTAAACATCGACCAGACTACACAGCGCAAGAACCCAGAAGACAGAAATCTTCATACTCATCGCCCTGATGATGGAGGCAGTATGACCTCCGAAACGTTGGTAAACATCGACCAGACTACACAGCGCAACAACCCAGAAGACAGAAATCTTCATACTCATCGCCCTGATGATGGAGACAGTATGACCTCTGAAACGTCGGTAAACATCGACCACACTACACAGCGCAACAACCCAGAAGACAGAAATCTTCATACTCATCGCCCTGATGACGGAGGCAGTATGACCTCCGAAACGTTGGTAAACATCGACCAGACTACACAGCGCAAGAACCCAGAAGACAGAAATCTCCATACTCATCGCCCTGATGACGGAGGCAGTATGACCTCTGAAACGTTGGTTAACATCGACCAGACTACACAGCGCAACAACCCAGAAGACAGAAATCTTCAGACTCACCGCTGTGAAAACCTCAAATCTTACAAGGTAAGGAAGGTTTTCACGAAATAGGGAACCATCAGCAACTCCATAGAACATTGTCCTTCAGCTGTTCAACAAAAGTAGTGCTATCTATGGGACTCGAAGTTTCATTATCGTGTTCGCAAGAGCCCGAAATATGAGATCATTCTCTTCCAAATTGTGGAACTGTTTTTCCGTGGCGGCAGAATTTCGTGGAAAATAAACCGACACGCTAGCTACCAATCCGAACTTTACAATCAGCAGGGACTAGCAACCTGATAAAAAGAACTATACAAAATTACTCATACGTTCCAGGAAACGGTTTCATATTCGTCTTCCTACAATGAACAAACCGGTTTGTGTATCTGTCACCCAACGAGGTCTACTACTATCAGTGAAGGCATTTCGTGCACAGATGTTTCAGGGCTGGAAGTTTCTCGTACACAATGGTAATAACCATGAGACATGTTTTGTGAAATGACTTAGATTGTACAAAAATGAGCATGACAATACATGCGTTACGATAGCTGGTAAATTATTAAAGGTTGTGCCAAACTTCAGGTAAAGTTAGACAACTTGGAGACGACGGTAACAAATAAAAATTTTATTTACACGAAAAGTAAGAACAAATTCAATTCGTGGTAATGTTTCGTTCTTTTTTATTAAGAATCTCCCATCTTTCCCTACTGGACTAAAATCCTGAACATGAAACTATGCGAATTATCAGTGTTCTAAGTAGGATTTGAGGTTTACACGGTGGAGAGTAGGTTTGTTGCACCGTGCAGTCTGGTACAAGTTTGCCAACGTTTCAGAGGTCCTCAGGGCGATGATGGATGCAGCAAGGACTTCTGAAACATTGGTAATCTTCTACCAGACTCTACAGCGCTACAACCCAGAAGACAGCCATCTTATATTAGTGTTATTATTGTTTTAAAATGGGCGTAAAACTTAGTCTCTCGTTAAAACGAAAAAACAGTTTGAGGACGTTTGATAAGAAAATGGTAAGTACAACGAAAACTGGTTACACAGTTCTGATAAGAAAACAGAAAATACCAACCACGCCAGAAGCAGGCGTACATGGAAAGAAAATACTGGAAAGAGTGTTAACGGTGTTGACTACATTCAGCTGGCACAGAATAGAGTTCCATGGCAGGCCTTTTTGGACGATGACAATAAACATTCAACCATGAGCGTTTCAAGGAAGATTTTGAATTGTGGGATTAATTAATGAATAATTTATTGAGTAGAGTCTCGTTCTTCAGTTTGGAGGATATATACTTTTAAAATCTTACCTTTAATCAACTCCCACTTTTGATTCCATATACCGGCTTTCTAAATTATTTACACAGTTCTGAAGATGAAAAAAAAAAATTAATAGGCAAATATACGTTTATCTCACACATTTCTTTCATACAATTGCAGCCATTTCATTATTTTTAAACAATTGCTTTTATGTTTCTCCCATGTTAATTCTCTTCTGTTCAGTATGATAATGTTAAGCGAATAAATAATCACGACAACATAAAAATATTCCAAGTAATTTCCTGTCTGTTTCATCACTGCCCTGAGAATATCTGCCTTAAGTCAAAGAACAGCTTTTTTCGTAATAAGGTATTAATGTCTTCAACCATAAGCCTCGCAGCAAAACACTGCAAAGAAGTGAAATATCTAGCAATCTAATGCAGAAGCCATCCGTTTCCAAGAAATCACGGGCGAGAAACCGGATATCCTGAATGAGATTTTTCGTGGGTTTCATACGACCCTGCAGTCGAATTTGTGATCAGTTTCTTGACCTAAGGTACAAAATACCCCTCCGCAGAGCAATACCAACAAACTCTTCAAGTACAGTTCAATTTTTTTTACGTGACCGCTGATCAGCGCGTGAGGGGATGTGAGGGGAAGAGGAGAGGAGTTGAAATTATGGGTGCAGTGAGTTATTTAATTTGTAAAAGAACTAATTCACACGCTCCTTTAACTCCTTGTCTCTGTTATTGAACTCGTCCAAATCTACGGCGCATTACGTTTACAGCGGCCACGTCTAAGAAATTTAACTGTAGTAAGTATCAAGTCAACACGGCTCATGCCTATGTTTTGGAGTGAGATGTAGTTTTATACTGTTCTTAATTCGTAAAGTAAAATTAGATATCTAAAATCTTCTTCAGAAAGATGTATTTGGGTAGAACTGGAAGCAAGATTGAAAATTCCTAAAAAAAAAAAAATTATTATTATTTTTAAAAAGACGATAAGGACTTCAGTTCTGACTCACTACAGACGGAAAATTTTGCATGTGGGCGCAAATGACAGGGATTTCTTTAAACAAAGACGCATTTTAAATTGTCTCTCTTGACGTTATCGATCAGACGTTTCTAGAAAATGAGAACCCTGACAATTTATCATCAGTAAGAATACTTATTTCTGAAGACGACATTCATCAGTTTCTCTTTATTTATTCGAGAAAACCAGAAACACTTTTTCTACAGGATAAATGGCAAGGTAATTAGGTATTCAGAAACATAAGTCACAACTGATAACTGCAGACTAATTATAAGTGTCCATTTTATGTTGCAAACAACGGAAGGCACTGGTGGAAGGTGGAAGGGGGCGAGTTTTATCTGCAGAAGAGGAGCGCCATAGCCAACCAAGACTTGCACATATAAGGACGGCGCAAATAACCTAGAGCCCCTCACATGCAGATTACAAAAGCGTGACCTATAGCATTTGGAACTGCGACCTGTACGTATTCAGATTATGACAAGACCTACCGATTCTCGGACTTGAAAACAATGACAACTCGTCCAAGCAGGAAATACCAGGAAGTTATAATAAGAAACAATCGTCCCCAATTAAGAAAATCTAATTCCAAAGACCAGACTCCATCTTGAGAAGCTTTGTAGTCGTTCAGGTAGTCAAGAAATTCCCTGACATTACGGAAACAAAACGTTCATTACCGTACTCACAAAAGCATACCATATTCAAATGTTTCTTCAGCGTTAACACAAAACATTTATTGCTATCTTTTCCAGGAATGATTTCTCATT
Organism: Zootermopsis nevadensis; assembly: GCF_977971745.1. NCBI lineage: Eukaryota > Metazoa > Arthropoda > Insecta > Blattodea > Termopsidae > Zootermopsis > Zootermopsis nevadensis. The sequence continues at coordinate 5,652,109 of NW_028259136.1, read as the reverse complement.
ACTGAGATCTACACTGAAGGTTATCGAGCATAAATCAAACTTAATTATTTTTTGTTTAAAAAAGTCTTATCTTTCAGAATATGTGAGTATGAGAGAAAATAAATCTATCATTAATGTCTACAAATTTCATGTGCAACACCTTTAATATAGTGTAAATGTAACACAAAAGAGATTTGTCCCTGTGTTTTTAAGAAGGTACAAAGCTGTACAAATTTCTATTATTTTCGTAAAAAAGTACAACTCATGTGGAGACTTTCAGGTTCTCATGGCGTCGAGCATAGATATGACAGTTTCATGGGATGTTCCGCTGTGTGGTCCCTTAGAATACGATCGACGTTTCAGAGGTTTTTACTGCCTCCATTGTCGGAGTGATCGCCCTGATGATGGAGACTATCTCTGAAACGTCGGTAAATTTATACGAGACTACACAGCGCAACATCTCTGCGTGAGGTTACAACGTCTTCGCGTATGATATAGATCCAGCTTCAGTTTATCCACACGAATTAACGACAGGCAGTTTCCTCCCCTCCTATTCCTTGTTATTTATCTCATTGGCTGAACACCGGGGCGGAAGTTGGAGCGTCTCAGGAAGTTAACTTTTTTTATTTAGAAAAAAAAATACGATCTCCATCCGTCCACATACCACTGCCATGTGTAACAGCAGGTGTGGTATTTGCATTATAACAACTGACTAGCATCTTGCGTGGCTTTTCATATTTTTAAGGATTCCTTTGTATTGCTGGACGCAGAAGTGGGGGGGGGGGCTCAGTGACTGGCTGATCAGTTAAATAGTTTATAAAAATCCCACGATGCACAGACAAGATGAAACTTGCCTAACATAGCCTAAACTAATTTAACCTAACCGAATCTAACCTCCTTGCTTATCTCACGCAGGTCACCATGACTGCACAAGGCCGCTCTAACTTCACGGTTGCTCCCCGGTCACTGATATTATTTAATAATTCAGCCCGTACCGCAAAGTAAACACAACACTTCACCATTACGAATATCAAATTGTTAACGATGTTTAAGAAAATAATCGCTGTTTACACTGAAAATCATAAGAAACAAAGAAGTGCATACTTACACACTGTGAAGTATGTGGTACAGATATTTACCACTAGGCTTTAAAGGGTTAAATGTAACAGGGGTTAAGTATCATTTATTCCCATCCCTACTTCAGGATGCTTCATAGGAAGGCAGTGACTCGTAAACTGAGCGACAGTAAACGGGACCCTTGACAACCCCCCCCCCCCCTCGAACCATTCTGCTGTTGAAAAATATGCAGCCAGGTGTAAGGAAAATCGGACAACGACAAGGGAGAAGAAACAAGTGAGCAAATAGCCTCAAATAATCTAGTGATTGCACTGAAAGAACCAAGTTCATGAAGCTTATAGTCTCTCAGCTAATCATTAAATTCCCAGCCTCTCATGGAACCAGAATGTTCATTACCGTCATCACAAGAGACCGCCGCCAGTCACTATTCTGAGTCAGATTATTCCAATCAACATCCTCCAGTCGTGTTTCCCTGAAATCTATTTTAATATTATGTTCCTTCGCATCTTTTAACCAAAAATTCTACATTTCTCATCTTACTCACGCATCCTGAAAGCTCTGACAATCTCATTCCCCTTGATTTTGTCATCATAATATTATTTCGTGTAGAAGAGTGCACTGGAAGGCATATGGCAAGATGTAACTGGGCAGAAATACTCAGTCACAAACTACTAAGCCAGTTACTAACATTAACCTAAAGTTCCATCAGTCAGCCATTCAATGTATGTGCCTGTCAGTCCACAGAGCAGACACTAACCAAGTGACATACGCCCCTCTGTATGCAAGTGGGATTCGAAGCCTTGATGTCAGAAACAAGCGACATGAACATTGCAAGACCTCTCGTGGAGAGAGGTAGTACTGAGTTAATCCACAGATTAAAAATTTCGTAACTAAATTGCCTGAATTCTTTGATCTGGGTTCTACTTTCCTGGTTTTCCTGTGACAACAATTGGAGCTCTTCAGATTAGTCAGTCGGCTGTTTTACTGGCGTCCAGAGCTACCTACCCAAGCCGCGTTGTATCCCAACTTCGTTGCCTAGCAACGAGGCCAATGCAGTAACCTGGACATACCTATCTCAATAATAATATTGATCTGACCGCCTCTGCCTTTTACCTATTCCTTTCTCTACCTCTGTCTCTCCTTCAACATCTTTTGCACTTATACTATTATCAGAAACAGGACCATAAGTCTCTGTGGTGACAAAACAGGGCTGAACAAAATTCATTAGGAAGATGGCTGTCTTCTGGGTTATAGCCTTCATCATCACGGCCATCGACCTGATGATGGACGCAATAAGGACTTATGTAACGTCAGTAAACTTCTACGAGACTACATGGCGTAACTTCCCAGAAAACTGCCATCTTATCGGTCTGATGACGGAGGCAGTGAGCACCTCTGAAACGTCGGTCAAATTCTATTGGACTACGCGACGCAGCATCCCATAATATACCAAGAGAATCTGAAATTCACGATAAACTAAGATGACTGACAAAGGAAAAGTTCCTTAAAAATGAAGCATAACTGAGGATATAGGCCTGGAAGTTACATGCAAATTTAAAGGGGGTTACGCAACCAACTCATGATTTTGGGGCACCTGTCCAGTAACAAATGTTCCCAGTCAATCTTCGTATCCATGTTGAATCTCAGTCATTTGCATAGCTCAGTCAGTATAGTGACTAGCTACGGGCTGGACGACCGGGGTTCGATCCCCGACGGGGGTAGAGGATTTTTTTTCCTCTAGCCTCTGCGTCCAGACCGGCTCTGGGTGGCAATGGGTACCGCGGTCCTTTCCCGGGGGTAAAGCCGGCCGGGGCGTGATGCTGACCACTCACCCCCATCTAGTGCCGGGGTCAAGGAAGAGAGGAGCTATACCTCCACTCACCCCAAACGCCTACATGGCGTATAGCGGGACAGTTTTTATGGAACATTAATAGTGGGTGTAGCCTCGGCAGCTTTGTCGTGGAGAGCACACTCTAGAATCAATACGACTGCATCTTTTTTCACACCTGTAGGTCTAACACTGAAACCACATCCACAGCTTCTATGACGATAAGAGTCTTCAGGCAGCGAAGGTCCTGTTCATCACACCAATGAGCTTCGTAAATAAAAGGACGAGATGAGATCTCAGGTTCTCACGGCAATGAGTATGAAGATTGCTGAGATTACTGTCTCCTGAGATGTTGAGCTGTGTGGTGTGGTAGATACTGACCGACGTTTCATAGGTGCTCACTGCCATCGTTATCTTCAGCGTTCAACAATTCAAAAGTATTTATTTATTTAGTGTTCTGTCTGACGACAGGTCCATATGAACAGGATCCTTCCATCCTTTTCTCGGACTGGGACCTGTTCATATACGTTCTTGGCAGATAATCCAGAAGTGGTTTGCCATTGCCTTCTTCTGTGTGTGAATGGAGTAATTGTTGGGATGCCACGGAGGAAAACTCCGTGTTGCCTAGACCACGGCCTTGCCCAACACAAGTTATAAATTCGGGCACCGCCGGGAATCGAACCCGAGACCCCAGGATTACAAGGGCAGCGTTCTAACCGCTAGACCACCGTGGCGGTTAATTCAAAAGTAGACGTACATAATTTTCACACACGATCATCTTTATTGTATATGTAGTGCCCAAGTCTTAAATGGCCATGTGTAAATGTATTAATTGTAAATTTCCTTCGTCTGGATAAACAAAGCCAATTGTCAAGAATAATAAGGCAAACCAACACTCGAAAATTTTCTATGTCTCTCTTTATCTCGTTTTTGTCGTAGTTTCAAGACAAGAGGGAATATTATATTTACTGTTGGGCAGCACGAAGACTTATCATAAACGCCAAATATTATCACTCTAATTTATGAGTATGCTCTGCAATAGAAAAAAAAAGTAACAACTCATACAAGGACACAGAAGAAAGCTTTTAACCCCCACGAGGTAATTTCGTAACACGTAAGAATAATTACGTACGAATCAATGGCAATGCTCAAAAATTACTGTCTTCTATTGTGCAAGAACGTACAGACGGATTGCTATAGGGGATTCTAGGTTTTAATTAAATCCTTAAAAACTTAGCGGTAACTATATGTACCACGTGCTTTAACAACCGATTATTATGTAGTTTATATTACACGTATGTGTTTCGCATGATTATCGCAATAAACAGCTTTCACTTTGTGTTTGTAATGGAGACGTAGACCTATTGTATTTTTCTCAGATATGACCTTAATCCATATTTCCTTAAGATCTGTTTTAATATTATCCTCTTATCCACACCAAGATCTTTCAGATGACAAGTGACTTTCTCCCTTCTGGTTTTGCGATAAAAATCATTAATGTATTTGTCAACCTGTGCGTACTACATGCCTTGCCCATCTCATTTACCTTGATTTTATTATCCTAATTGGTGAAGAAAATAAATTATAAAATTATTTGTGATATTTCAGATTCTCAGAGTAGCGAGTGTGAAGGTAAATGTCTTCTGAGAAGATGTGCGGTGTAGGCTGGTAAAAACTGACGTTTCAGAGGTGCGTCCTGCCTCCATCATCAGAGCGAACCAGTGAGGCCTGAAGGGGTATTGTCGTCTGAACATGAAATTCAAACGGAAGAAACAAGAAATGCATATACAATTATGGTGGGGAAAGTTATTAGAAAACCGGCACTTGGAACACAAAGAATGAGATGGGAGGATAATATTAAGATTGAACTCAATGAGGGAGGACCACAGAACTGTATATCAAATCTAAAACTTCTTGACGATGGTGAAGAGTCAATTGAATAAACATTTCCTTGGATATTATCCATCGTCTAGTAAAATATAAAACGTAAAACGACGTTTCGGAGATGGGACTCTATCTCCGTCTTCAGGTTCCTATACAGTTGGGCCCACTAGATAGAGCTAATCCCTATCTCCGAAACGTCGTTTTACCTTTTATATTTACTAGACGATGGATAATATCCAAGGAAATTTTTATTCAATTGACCACAGAGCTGATTCAGGATTGTGCCCACTTGCTGTCTCTCTCGGATCTTATGTTTCTGCTGCGACAGACTTTTTCATGGAGTTGGATATATAGCAGAGCCCCGGTCAATAATAACGTAAAATATGTAGCGGTAGACGGCAGTGAGCGTGTGTTCGACACGGCAGCTTGTAGAAACAAGACAGGCCACACACACTAAGCCTTGGTGCATTGGTTTATTCATTAATGACGTATTTCATGTCTAGGCAACAGGTCTCATATAACACTGGACATGAACAGCGTAAATTCCGGACAGTGACAAGTGATGATCACCATTATACGTGTCACGCTGAATTGATATTCTGTCCAGCACAAATACCAGATTGATCCAGAGTCAACGCTTAATACTCTGATGTCCTAGGTACCCGGTTCGAATATCGACTGCGTTTACTGACTGTCCTGACTCATGTATTCACTGAAATTTCAGGTCCTTACGGCGTAAAGTGTTAAGATTGTTGTGCCGTGTAATCTGGTAGAAGTTTACCGACGTTTCAGAGGTGCTTGCTGCCTCCATCATCGGGGCGATGGAGAAGTTCAAATCTCAAAAGATGTATCCTGGTTGCCTCCGCTCAGATGATGCACTGTTGAATACGGTTTTCAAATTGAGAAATAACCTTTCAAGTAATTGAATATGATTCAGGGTGGGGTGAAGGTGGGGTGAAGGCGGGGAAAATGTCATCGAATCAGTGCAGTGGGGTTGAACATCCCTCGAAGGGGTCGTTGTCAGCCTCCGACGCGCTCTCTGGACCGGAAAGTTTAATATAATGAAAACATAACAGAGAGGGACGGAGAACTTCTGCTCGTCATAGTAGCAGCGCGGGACGGACAGACACATGTCGTAGCTAATAGAGGCAATTTGTTTTTCTTGTAACTTTACTGTTACAACTGAGATATTAGAAAGATTTACTAAATTTGAGGGAAATTGGATAACAGTAGTGTGCCCTTTATTTCACATACGAGGTGCGATCGGAAAGTTTCAAGACTGTGTCAATAGAGGGCGAACCGGATGTAGTACGAGTTTCTGCCTTTAGGGGGTGCGGCCTACATTCATAGTGAATCAGTGTGCCAGCCGGCATCATCGAATTAGCATTTGTTTCTTAGTTACGGGCGTTTTGGTAGTGCATTACACCGACCCTCCTGCGATTTCGGGATGGCGTGAGCAACAGATTTTGCCAAAGACTCGCCAAAACGGCTACGGAAACCTATGAAATGCTATGGGACCTGTCAGCTGATTCTAAAGGAAGAACTCCACATGCGACGCATCGCAGCCAAGTTTGTGGCAAGACTCCTGTCTGAGGACCAGAAGCAGAATCGACTTCTCGTTTGTCAGGAGCTCAAAGATCTTGCCGGATCGCCGGATTTAGCTCCGTGTGACTTCTTCCTCTTCCCAAAGATGAAAATTCAGCTAAAGGGAAGGAGATTTGAGACGATAGAAGAGATTCAGGCAGAATCGCAGATGGTGCTTGACAGGCTGATAAAGAAAGATTTCCAGGGATGCTTGCAGGCTTGGCAGCGGCGCTGGGATCGTTGTGTTCACTCCCAGGGGAACTACGTCGAGGGTGATGGATGAATTTAATACCTGAGATAAGTGTACGGGTTTTTATAGGCGCAGTCTTGAAACTTTCCGATCGCACCTCGTACGTGAAACGTCCAACTTGAGAACTGAAATGGGTCTGAGTCCACCAACCCTTCAAAACCACTGGTCAATCCCTCTTGCAAGATCCTTCGCCTAACCCTCTGTAATCATTCATAGCTTAACACGAATTTCTCCAGCCTTGAAGATGGAGGCAGTTTGCTCCTCCGAAGCCACACAGCGGCGAAACTCAGAAGAATACCTCTGACATCTTCACCGCCTTGAGAATCTCAAATTTCTGGCAGAAACGAAAACCATACAAACTAAACAAACGATGCATCCGAAGGATTTAATAGCGTAAGAAGTAGAGTCACAAGGCGTTCTGGGAAAAAGGCTGCGACATGACATATTTTTGCTGAGGATCAATACGATAGTTGTGAGTGCATCTCTTCCGTCATTAGATCAATAAAAAGCACAACAAAGCTTATTGAGCGTGTAAAAGGCGGGAAAATAAAAAAAAATGTTCAGTAGACCTGTCGCCCATAAGTTGAAATTGTCGAGAGTCTCCTGTATATATACGAGCGCATTACCAAATTATCTGAAATCCACTCAGCAGTTTCGGAGGTGAAACATGTGGCCTTCCACACGTCCAAACCTGACCTCCCCATCATTCATTAATTTAACGTACCCTGTTCGAAGTACTATTAAAACGTGAGAAAATTATATTACGAAGTCTCTAATAACTAATTTCTGAGGCAACTGCCATCTTGGACTTGGGAGAGACGACGCAGCTGTAACCATGGTTACGTTAATCAATCGTCAGTACAACCCCAAGTCAATAAGATGGCGGTTCAGTTCCCCCAGCTAAGATCAATTAGAAAGTCTTGTCCCAATTATCAGCTTGTCCTCAAACAATGTAAAAGCTTCTTAAATATCCACTACACATTGTAGCAATGAATCAATGCCAACTATCACCATGTTCCTCTTAACGGGAGTAGCAGGAGATATCAACTACGAATTTAGCATGGCGGTGTATCTCGCTTCCAAAAATAAGGATTTCCTTTTACAAATATACTAATTTGAAGATAAATATCCCGATAATTATACACAAGACGATTTTGGATTATTGGATTTTTGAATCCAACAATCCACACACCATCGTCAGAACCCTTTGGAATGGATCAGTGGTTTTGTCTTCCTGGTTTTAATATTCGTAATATAAATAATAGACTCAACTGTTTAACGTACTATGACTAAAATTAACGCGACAAATCTGGATGACACAGTGTTTAGTAACAAGCAAACTTTTATAACGACTTCAAAATCTTAAAGAGATCAGTAACTCTAATAATAAAATGACGTGACATTATTAAAAGCCCCTGTCGATGAATGAATTTCAGGGTTTCGAATTTATAGACAGCGCAGGTTTTCAGTCATCTGAATGAAATATATTTGTATATATATTTCTGAGGTAAAGTTACGATGATTCATCAATTGCCATCCTTGAATAAAAATAGTGTTGCCGCCATGTTGTTATCATTTTCCTACTGCGTCAGTGCAAGGCAACACTTCTTTCCTTATACTGTCTTGTTTAACATGAGCCAGCAACAAGTTCGAGCCAATCTTGGATATGGTTAAGTCTATTTTGCAGTTTTTGTTATGGACAGTGTTTAACCGTTGCGACAGACCACACAAGATCCAAAACATCGCGTTTTCTGTGACGTCATCCAGACTCCCTCATATATCCTATGCCAATTGCACGTTTTCACAACAGTAGTGGCGCTAGTGATGTTTCCACGTCTCACTTCGCATGACCGCCATGACGATGTCAAAGATGATAGGAAATCACAAAGGTGTAGTTGTTGTGAACACAAAAATTACTTCAAAAGTTGTTTGTGACCAACACTGGCGTGATACGAGTAAACAGAAAACACCTTTTCATATATAAAAAAACAGATTTCATAACAACAATACGTTTCTTGATCAGATAATAATTGCCTTCTAACAACGGGAGACCTACACTTTACAGTCATTCTGTCAGTTTGCCAATTGTCGCCGATATAAACAAGAACACTGCCTATTTCCTGCATAAGCCACATGTAGACAAGAGAACCCATGCCTTCGGTTTCTCAGGAAAAGATTACCATTATCTGAAAACTCAGTCAGTCCTTCCCTTCTTATCAGCAACTCATTTCCATTGTCTCTTTTGTTTTCGACCTCTTTTCATTATCATCATTCTTCTAAATATTCCTACCGCGCACCAGTTTCTAATCATCCGTGGACTTCCTTTCCCACGCAATGGCCTGAACGCTTATATAATGATTACGACGTTACGTGCTATAGTGGCATATATAACACGCACACCGATGTGCACGTGCATGGGAAACCAGCATGTGGTACCTGCCAGTGCGCAAGTGTGCTGAAACACGTCCGTGGAAAAAAGAAAAAAATACAACAGACGTCAATCGCCTATTGCGTCACAATTTAGCTTTCATAATAATTTCATACTCTGATAGTGCAGTCGATAATGACGGGAACTGAATAACCAACATCTGAATCCCGTTATGGGCAAAATTTGTTCCCTTCACCACCGTTGAATGAGAAGCGGTTGTTGGAAACATGGCCGAAGCGTGAAGCTCATACCTGGATTAAGTCCGGGGTTAAGATGTGATGGAGCCTTACGCCTAAGCCCCCATATACACTGTCATGACATCTGGTGTTGATAATCGAATTCGTGGAGGACAGAACGAAACTTGTAAGCCCCGCGACAGGAGATGTGTTGGCTCGAATCGATTGTAGCAAAAAGGAGAAGAAGACAACTGATGGTGGCAGTATGTACGTCTAAAACGTCGGTCAGTTATAACAGACTACGTGGCTCAACATCCCAGAAGACAGCCAGCTTCGTACCCAGTCATCCTCCGATAAAAGTATTGACTAAAAGTCTCTCGTGGTGGTGGTCGTCATGATTATAGGCAACGAACTTTAAAATAGCTCACGACAGTTTGTCCCCACATTTCTCATGATTCAGTATTTAAACTCCTACTACAACTTGAAGCACACAAGTTCTGCTGTTGATTTTTTTTTTTTTTTATTTGTAGTGTTCTGTCTGACGACAGGTCCATATGAACAGGATCCTTCCATCCTTTTCTCGGACTGGGACCTGTTCATATACATTCTTGGCAGATGATCCAGAAGTGGTTTGCCATTGCCTTCTTCTGTGTGTGAATGGAGTAATTGTTGGGATGCCACGGAGGAAAACTCCGTGTTGCCTAGACCACGGCCTTGCCCAACACAAGTTATAAATTTGAGCACCACCGGGAATTGAACCCGGGACCCCAGGCTTACAAGGCTAGTGTTCTGACCACTAGACCACCGTGGCGGTCCTGCTGTTGATACAAAGTCCTAAGTAGACTGAACGGCCAACCAGTAAAGTGTCTCATGTGGACCTACAGCAGAGCTGAACCTGTAAGCCACTTTCACATTCACGAATTGTGAAATAAACTAGTTTAACGTCTCCGTGCGCGACGGCCATCAGTACGAGAACTATCCATCAGGAGACTGAAGAAAATGCGTTTTAAAATGAAGGATATCGCGGTAATGGCGTGAGCTGACAAACTAACAAATGATAAAACGTCCAGTCAGCTTTGCCAATTTCACAAGACCTTATCAGCTTGTCAAGTCATTCCGGGGAAGGGCGAGTTGAGGTAAATAACTTATCAGCTGTTCTGAGTTGGCTGATACCCTCTTTATGTGCCCCATGGCTTTAAAGAGACTTCTTCCTGTAATGATCACAACTTCATAGTCCTTGTTCTCACACCCCATAACTGAGGACCATTCGAGTCTACTTGACACTTGAAGACGACTGTCTAATGGGATGTTGCGCCGTGTAGTCTGGAAGAGAAATGACCAACGTTTCACAGGTACTTGCTATTTCCTTCATCAGGGCGATCAACTCAGAAATGACGGTCAATTTCTGTGAGACTACACGGGGCAATATCCCAGGAGAGAGTCATCTTCACTCTCGCCACCAGAGAATCTGAAATCTTATTTGGCGTTTGCATCAGGTCTGTTCCGCAGTCGTGGGACACCACATCCGAAGCTCGTCCGGGAATAGGTTATCCTGGCAAATGTCCTTGTGTATTTTCGCCGTCCGTGCAGGGGAATTTCTGAACAGCACATTATAATACACCACGACCACCCTATCGATATATCGAAGTCTTTTTACAACACCTAAACTTTCGACACAACGTTAGAAATCCGACGCCGAGCGTCATGACGCCCATCGTCCCGATGCCGAATGTTTCGGACAAAGCAAAGAGGAAACTCGGCACTCAGTAATAAACGACACCGCATCTCGACGCCAAGCGTCGCGAAGTAGTCAATTTTCATCCTAACCCCTAATAACCTTGTCTAATTGAAGTCTGATGGTGCGTTATAATCTGTAATAGCTGTATTTTGGACTTTGTTGATCGTCTAAATTTCAATAAAGCTGAATCTCCTTCCGTCTTGTCTGCAGGTAAGAGGGGAAAGACAAGACAGATACCCAATCCGTTGGACCCCGTGGCTGAGCCTCAGACCTGGACAGATTTAACGCAGAAACGACGGACAACGACAGTCATCTGCGGGAGATAACGCATATCTCACAGGAAGATACAATCCGATGGAGAAAAATACATAACGATGAGCTTCTGTGATTTATTATGGAGCGTATAGAAGGCAGGAGCATGGAGAGATGAAAACTGCATGAAAGAATTTTAGTCAGAAATCATGAATTAAAAAAATCACAATATTTATTGACACAGGACCGGGGGGGTGGCCTTAGATAAGATGAATATTAAAAAATTGGGTACGAGGAAGCAGAATTTGCTCATCTGGCTCAGTTTAGAATCCAGCGGCTCTTTTTTGTGGAAAACGTAGTGAATCTAAAGGGCTTAGAACATGCCACATGTGGCCTTCTAGGTCCTTAAGTGCGGCTTTTTGACTGAATACAAATTTTACAGAACAAATCTTTTTATTTTTATTAATACATGCTGCAACCAAATATTCAAATGCTTTCCAACAAAACGCAGACACAACAAAGTCATTAAAAGATTAGTTAACTTTAAAATTAACAAATAGTTTTTATTTTTTGAAATTATTAATTACATAGTAGTTAGACTTCTACAAAATAATGTACATTTTTAAGTGTATCTAATTGAAGTTTCTTGAATGTGGCCTTATTTGATTACAGCTAAATTAATGCGGACTTCCAACATGAAAAGGTTCCTCACCCCTGGCTTAGAATATCTTAAGAAGATGAGAAACTATCAGCTTCTGAAGAAACTCTGCTACATGGAGTTACCTATTCGGTCTGATATTCCTACATGAAACATGATATCTTTGCAACAACAAGTTTGTGTTGTAGAAAAGTGAAAACGCATATACAAGACGGACGCATGCGTACTCCATTGCACTGCGCGTTATAACGCATCTAATCAAGTAGTTGGTATATACAAGCAAGAGTGGTCTACGTTGATCGTAGTCTATTATTTCGAAATGCAGGGAGTCAGACAGACAGCGTATGAATAGGCATTAGTCTCCTGAATAATATAAGGAAGTCATGTAATGTTTCGACATAAATAAAGAAACTTGATCATGCAGGAAAGGAGGGTCATCGTTGTTAAATGTTCATCTTTTATTTAGATTTATATCTGTAATGTATATGCTTCACGGCGGTGGGAATACTTCAGAAAATAGACTATCTTGCATGAGGATTACATTCCTTTATACCTCGACCCTTTAATGAGCTTAGGTTATTCACAGCTTGTCATTACATCCTGCTGCATTTATATGTGGACTCGCGACACACCAACTCTCTCACTCCTTATGTGCAAATCGTTTGAAACTCCCTTCAATTCCCACGCCTTACAATTTACATGTCCTCTAAAATGTCACATCTTCCATTGTCCAACACCTGATGCCCTCCAAAACACCGTGCCCAGTTGATATAGACACATATAATTTACATATCTTTCAGAATGATAATATGAAACAGAAGATTTGGGGTTCTCACGGCGATGAAATCGTCGATGTTGGTCTTCAGGGTTGTAACGCCGTGTGGATACGTATGTTTCTGAGGGACATATATGAATCCTGAAGATGAAGGCAGCATATTTTTCGAAACGTTGGTATCTACCTACAGGCCAATATGACGTCACATCCCAGAAGACCAACATCGACATGTAAGATTTCAGGTTCTCAAGGTGGTGAGTACGAAGAAGTTAGCTAACGTTTCAGAAATCTTTGTTGCCTCCATCATTAGGGCGGTCCTGATGATGGAGGCAGCAAGGACCTTCGAAACACTGGCAAACTACTACCAGATTAGAAGACGCTACAACCCAAATCGACGTCTTCAGCTCCGTGACAACGTCAAATCTTCACTTAAGTTGTTTGGATGACGGTCTCCAAAATTTGAAAATGGCTCAGAGTTGATGATGTCCTGTCCTTGAAGTCGACCGTTCACTTTATCTCTCCCTACAAAGGTAAGTGAAAGCTAACAATGTGTGAATGGTGGCTGTAAAGCAATTTGAAGTATCTTCTGAGCTGAGCACTGCAGTCTCAGAAGAAGAATCATACATAACCGGCTGTAGGATCCGCTGTGTCGAAAATGGAGCACTCCTTCAGAAGCGGAATGTCGCTCAGCTATTTAAGAATATCCCCCCACCCCCCTTTTGTGGAACCCTTAGGTTCAGTACCGTGTTCACAAGATTTCGCTACCGGAGCCACATGAATCCAGTCAATACCCGCGCCATATAACTTAAAAACCATTTTAATATTGTGCCGACATCTATTTCTAAGTCTTCCGAATGACCTCTCTCCTTCGGGCTTTCCAAACCAAAAGTTTGTTTTGTTATATTCTAGTCCGAGCGAGATTGAACTCGAATACACCTTTTTATAACTGATCGAATCGCAAATAATTAATTTATTGATGAATTAGTATTTCATATTGGTTAGTTTTAAGGCACTCTGTCACTCTTCGAGCAACGGAAACGATCAGAATACAAAGACGGAGATGGGAGAATAAATCCATGACAGATTCTTGAATTTTGTTTAATTATTTCAGTATCGCGTCCATTGGAAAGAGCCTTCTGGTTCTCTTCCCACTAATTACATTACGAGAAACTTTCGGTGAAGAAATCGAGGCCCTGGGACAAACGTTCTACACCTTTCTTACTGAAAGCAGTTAAAAACTGCCGGTAGGACCTCGGCATAGATCTCTACAGGTACCAGTGATGAAGATGTTTTGAACAATCAGCAAAGAACAGTTGATACCCTCTCTCTTCAGCCATATTTCATCCACACGAAGACGTTTATTCTTTCCCAAGGTCTTTCTTTCTCTCTGATCGACCAGTAGTACCGCCAAGGACCTAAAACATTTCTCTCTCACCGTTCTTTCATTCTTTCTTCAAAAATATATTTCTAGGAAGCTGTAAATTTCCTGATCCTTTTGTCCTCACCCATTATTGCCTTCCCATCTCACAACTAAATCTTGTCACTTCCTTTCACTCAACGGCCAAAGTATCTAGCGGGCAGAGTTAAAAGGATCTTCATATTTGACATGAAAATGCTATTTCTTCTTTGTTTAACTGATGGTACATGTGGTGTCTCAGCTACGGTCAAAACATATAAACAAAGGTTCCAACACACCTTACGTTCTGATAAAAGGGTCTAATCCTGAACTTCAGAACGTCAGTACCCTGAGGACGAAGGCGAAGATGGTTCTCGTAACGCTGGGTTTTTCTTTTCTCCATTCAACCACCCGACACGTTTAGTAGTCGGAGAAGAATTCATTTTAAATTTGTAACTTTGGTTTAAAAGGGATATTTGTTTATCAAATTTCACTTTCTCACGGCGACGAATATTAAAAGTACTCCCTTCTGGGGATGCTGCGTCGTGCAGCCTGGCAATCGCCCCGATTATGGAGGCAGTAGGCTCCTCTGAGACGTCGGTTATACTTCGCAACATCCCAGAGGATAGCTGTATTCGGCTACTTTCACAAGCGTATTATGTACGTTTCTTTCTTTAGAGAAGATCTAATTCTTTGCGTTAACTTATTCAATTTCAAATGTTATATACAGTAAAATCCCTCAAGTTGGACACCCCTTTACATTGGACACCCCTTTATATTGGACACCTTTAATTGGAACCGGCGAATATCCTATAATTTTACGTGTCCACAATACCCTATATCTTAGACACCCCTTTATCCTGGAACTTGAACACTCCTTTTGTTGTAAGTTGGACAGGTTCATGCACTTAGCTTCGATGCTTTTCAGGGAAACTTTTTCAGTTACATATTTTATTATTTTGAATTTCTGACTGATGAATGCCTCCTCTCTGGAGGATTATCTTATGGACACTGAACCTATCATTGGAATGCATTGCAAGTGTTCAACTATTCTTTTGGTGAACCCGTAACTCGACTACAGTATTGCAGAAGACACAGTTTTAACTCCATCAGCGCTGTGCTTGCATTTGAGTTCAGACTGTGTTAACAGAAATGGAATTTTTCTTTTTGCGATGGGGAAGCGAAAATTGGTGGAATTAACTTTAGAAAATGGGTGTAATTTGCAATGCATGGGATTGGGCTTCAAAAGATTATTATTAATACTATTGTCATTAATTCTTAATTCAAGTAAGTTGTAAATAGATTATATTGCCATTAGACCACAATCTGATTTTTCTCTTTCCCTCTATCTTGGACACCTCTGTAAGTTGGACACATTTTCGTGGAACACTAAGTGTCCAACTTAGAGAGGTTTTTACTGTATATTAATTTTCCAACACTCGAGTGGAATACCATTATTTGCAGCAAAATCGCATTCCATACACTGATCTTCGTTCTTAGTGATGATGTTGATGATCGGTATTCCATTCCGTAAACATTTATGTTCAATGAAAGGAATGTGGCGTTATTAGCCACTTCTGCACGCACAGATGCAGGAAACCGTGGGCTGGGACCTCCACAGGAGCCCCAGGTGCTGGCTGGCGCCTTCCATCTGTCCCACCTTCATCATCTTTCATCTTATTTCTTGCCTTCGACCCGACATTTTGTAGGAATGCTTGTAAAGTACCGGTAAACGCTATATTGAGCTAGACGATCCTCTTTTGTGGCATTTGTAAGATTTTACTTTGGGGTACTGGTTCCCTAAATCACTGAGAACCTACATTTTCAAAACAGGAGAAAAGTATGCAGGGATGCGGGTTAGGTACAATACCATTTGGACAATTACCTGATTTAGTAAATATAGTAATACCACAAATAAAACCAAGTAGGTAAAGTACTGAAAAACTTTGACCCCTGTTACTTATTGGTACCCTAAAGATGAATCTTAAGCCTAGGGCTGGGTCCACTCATTCTTTCTCCTGATTGTGAGTCACGTTTCACTGTTATTCAGGTACCGTATTACAATAACTGACAGACAAACGAACAAACTCGACACTACAGAATCTTCAGCACCGGATTCAAAGTCCAACTTGTTGCAATTACTCAGTTGAGCCCGTCGTTCGTCAAACCAAAATTTCTATTACCGAAAAACTCCAGTTTTCCGGCACGAATCGCGTCGAATATTGAAAAAAAATTCCAGCGTTTCTGCAAACACTAAAGTTGCCATCTTCAGGACGAACCTGTATTTGTCGGTTTTTGTAAGTCTTCTATACTATTGCTTGGTTGTTTGCTGTAATTTATGTTCAACAGGGGGAAACAAAAGAACTCGTAGAATAACCTAATCCAATGCCACTTCGTCCAGCAGAAATCTCACGGGGGAATGAACCCGGGATTAAAAGGCAGGTACATACATCCAACGACGTTAAGGATGGGGGGATATTTACCTCCACGTCCCCTACACGCCTTAATGGTGTTGATTTCGGGCACAGAACGTCTTTAATCCACTAAAAATAATCGAGAGTTCATTGTGGATGTAAACTATCTACAGCAAAGTAACCCGTTTGCGTCTTCTCGACCAATTATCAGCAACATGGACCAGCCAGGCTGTACTAGCAGGGACAGATGGCAGGAGAATATAATGAATAAAAAAGCTGGCGTGAGGTCCCCGCATCCACACCACCTGACCTGAAGCCAGCCTCTGTCTGTTATCGAGGCTCGTGCCTCTTCTGCGGGCTTGCGCGAGCCAGCCCAAACATCTGCGCAGCGGAGAGCGAGCGATCGCTTCTTTTCTTGGGAAGAGGTCGCGTTCAAATGTGATCACTCGCGCGATGGCTGTGTCTGGTTCCAATGCAAATATCAACTTGTTAGTGGTGTTTAAGGAAATAAATAAATGACAGATCCATAAATGTACTCTATAGGCTAAACGCACAGCTGTTGAATGTTAAATCTGTGGTACAGTACATATAATTACCGCTGCTCCAAAAAAAAAATATGAAGTTGACTGATCTGCTACATACCCGAGTAATTAACGAAGTAACTTAATGACAAATTAGCTAATATACTGCCTTATTAAGTTAGTGATTCATTGTCTAATCAACCAACAGACTCTACGACAAGATAAGTGACAGAGGGTATCAGATAGGCCAACCACCAAGATAACTAATAGACCTGACTAAATGATTTTAGTGTTGTTTTCTTTGAGATATGGACTAGATTCCTATGTAGCCTATTATTACCTTTGTTCGTGGAAGGCGGTAATTTTTTATACTTAAAGTAAGTATTTATGTATGTGTAAAGATATTTTGTAAGGGCAGAGGCGAAAAGTAAAATATAAAACAAAGGACGGAAAACCATAAGAAAATATTCATACGCGTTTTTAATTCAAGTCTAGATATCTGCTTGATAAAATTAACACTAATGAACTTAGTACGCTAGGCACGCCAAATTCTGTGGGTATACAAACGACAAACATTCCTACACTTGACGAAAGTCAGGCCTGTGAAGTTCTTTCGAGTAGTGGGCCCTATTTTTTCACAGATAGGCCTAACTCAAACACATCTAGCCTGTGACAAAACACTCTACAAATTCTGACTGTCTTCTGAGTATTACGCCGTGTAATCTGGTACAAGATTACCGACGTTTCAGAGATGTTTACTGTCTTCATCAAGTAATCGCTTTCGTGATGAAGCCAGTAAGCACATCTGAAACATCGGTCAGTTCTACTAAAAAACATGGCGCAACATCCCAGAAGACAGTCATCTTCATACTTATTAAGTTTTAAGCAACTCTGCGCGTGCATAAGAAATAAATCTGACTGCATAACCTGGCCTTATTAGTGTTCTCCGGTAAAAGCATTTCCGAAAAGAACCCAATAAAAGTGTTTACCGTACTGCCATTTTCAGCCAAATGCAGTATACGATCTCCAGCTGATAAACAGTAGAATGCTGAGGGCACGCCGACAAGAAAAAGAGACGAAATGGACTCACGACAGATGAGATTCGACACCAAAATTGTTCAGTCATTGCGGAAACAGTGTTCTTTATTAGCGGTCGTTACATTTGAACTTGGCCTTCGACTATTAGCGTCATGACTCGGCTGGGGTTAAGAGAAGCCGTGAGATAAGGAAATGAGGCGGGGGGGGGGGGGGGATGGACGCTCATTCGTTATCACCTGCCGCCACAGCGGAACACTTCTTAACCCTTTCCACGCGATGGCCGGGACCCCGCATGTCACTCGGAAGTCGGCGTTCAATGTACTTGGTCCCCTTTTAACAACTGCCAGGCGTGATCCAGAGGATACGAACCCTGCTTCGAATTATGAGGACCTGGGATTGAATCTCGGCGACAACAGAATATTATACCTGTATGTGTTTTAAATTCTTCTCTTTGTGCCTAGAAAAGGCTAAGAAAAAGTCGTCCCCGTGCTTAAGAAACACGACGACATACAGCTCCAAAGCTTAAACGCTTAACCAGGGCAAAGGATAGGGAGAATGGTTCAGCTTCACGTCCTAGTCTGCGAGGAAAAGATCCCGGTGAAATGATTACTTCTCCGATTAACACGGTCATTGAGGGTGGTGTTTGTACCACTAACCATGGGATAAACAGTTAAATTTTTGCCACGTACGAAAGATGAAGAAACACTGCCTTGTAGGGACGCACTTGTGGGTGTCTAGATGTATCGGTGCTTGGAACAGCCCACAGCTGAACATTGTAATTCCAGTGAGTGAGTCTGACCATCAAACTGCAGATCCTACTAGGGACACGCGTTCACTCACGCAAGCCACGTCAGTGCTAGCTGCAACCCCAGAGTTTCGAAACGCGAAACTTGACCACCATAAAAACAAAATCCCATCAAGATGACTGTCCCTTGGGTAACTGACGAGGTGCTTCTCCAGCATGAAATTGGCCAACTTTCATCCGACGCTACGTAACATAGTCAGTTCATACAGCGTCGTTTGAAATCCCTGCCTGCAGCTTGTAACTCACTGGAGCAGTTCTTGAGAAGCTTAAGTAATAAATAATTTAAAGAAATTTCAAATTTAATTATCTACAATAGATTTTAACTTACAAAAAACGAGGTTTGTGATAAAAATAGAACGGATAGAAGAATGAATTCGTGAAATGCTTGTTATTCAGCTCGGAAAACGTTCTGTGCATAAAGCTCAATGCAAAGAGCTATTGTTTCATAATTTATTTTACGTAGTTGAGAAAAGTATTCCTTTGCATGAGGGAACGAAAGATACTAAATATAAAACCAGAGTCTGAGAAGAATACGTAAGTGGAACAAAATAAGTGGGAAATTTAGTATCCACGATTTACAAAATACAAAAAACATTCAGGAAATGACCGTATCATGATCTTTTCGTCTTACACAAACACCGAATTTATTTTAAGATGTGTAGAGACAAGTGTTTTGCTCTCATCGCCTGGTCTCGCGCGGTGTGAACGTTCACAAGTTCGTTGTTAGTTCCTTACTCTTCAATTATCACATCATCACCTCCAGCCCCTGCAACAAGGGGCCCCTTGTGTGGCGCACTGTCTCACACGGTGCTTGTGACTGGCGACTAATAGCTCAGGCACGCCTGCTAATAGTTCGCATCTCTGGGGACATCGTCCCACCCTTCATTATCGGCTCGCAAACAAAATGTTTACATCCTTAGCCAGCTTCAAGAGAACTGTCATCAAGTGCATTGCCAGCGTGAAGCTGATCACTCATCTTGAACTAGTGGGATGGTTAATAATGCGTGGAACTTTCCTTCACTCTCCTCGTTCACCACGAATCTCGTCTGGGATTAAACCCGGGTCTCATAGGCAAGAAGCCGGCGTCTAGCCGCCTGAGTTATGGCACGGCCTACAGATGTCTGCCTACTTCAGGCAACTTCGTGGAGTCTTGCTTTAGAAAAAAGTAAAATGTTATATTCTAAGCACTGCGTTTTTTAAAAAAAAAAATACCATGCCAATTCACACGGCTAAGAGTACGTAACTGTGATTCATTTCAGCTTCTTCTTAAGAACAAATCTGCCTTGGCATTCATTTTCAGCGTCTCAAGACAGAACACGTAAGAATATCTATTCGATTTAATATTGGCATAAGCCACTCTTGCATTTCAGACAAACGTTAGCAATTGGTACGGACCGATGCAAACTAAATCCTGTAAGCGCTTCTCGCGAGGTGTTTGTTTCCAGAATATTTCGACTACAGTTCATCTGTGACATGAATTATGTAACGAAATATACAGAAAAAAAAATCCTAACGTAAACAGAAAGAAATTCACGCATAGATTCACACCTATTACAGTTCCAAACAGATGTTTTTTTTCCAAACATTTTAACACCGTTCATACTCAGTTTAACATTTTAGTAATCATAAACAACCTAGTCGGTGTGCAAACAAATAAATATATCACCCAACAAGTTAGAACAACGTCAATGTCTTACTCTTGTATTCGGGAGGTACCTAGTGCGAACTGATATTCTAACCGAAAATGACGGTATCTTGGGATGCTGCGACCTCAGAAACGTCGGTAGACTTCTACCAGACTAAACAGCGCAACATCCCAGAGGTCATCTTCATAGTCGCTGACGTGAGAATCTGAAATCTCATTCTCTCCACGCCAATACCAAGAGAACACCTTCAAATATACCACAAATGTCTCATTTCATGTTAACACCTACTCACTTATTCATTATAAATTTATTTTGCTCGAGTAGTTTTAGTAATACAAATATTGTAGCTATTCAGGCTAAATTGAGAAACAATCAGACTGACAAACCAACTAATACTCTGACAGCAGACTGCTAACACCAAACCAACAATTTAAAAGCCCGAAGACCGACATCGACGTTTTCACCACCGCGGGGAATCCTCAGTAACTGTAACCCGTAGCAGGGACGTATGGGGTTAGGAATCTTCAAACATCGGTGGAAATAAATTCCTCGAATGTTAATGATCCACGGGTTCTTTCCGTCTGCACAAATCGAGAGGCTTAGAACCTGAGTGAAGCCATATTTAGAGTCCTAATTGAATTTCTTATCCACACGGATCCGCTAAAGATGGACAGAAGTGGCTAGGTTTGATGAGATCGGCTGACGGTCAGTATCACGGGCTATTGTTTGGAGTTGCGTAACAAAGTCTGCACACGCTGCAGTGTGGGACGCGAATCAGCCATTTGCTGTCTTGCATTTCCATTATCCAGTGTCCCACTCAAATTACATTGTACTTAAATCAGTGACTGAAGTACTCATATCAAAAACGTTAGTATTTGGCTGACAAGTAGAACGAAGGAAAATTCATACAGAATTTTGGTAGTGATCTTGGAAAGGGACACTTGGAAGTTCAAGGGTACGAAAAGATGGTATCGAAACGAATCGTCATTAAATAAGTAACGATCATGTAAAGAGAACTTAAGTAGCGATACTATTTTTCTGGGTGTTACGCCATGTAGACTCGAGGGTATAACCAACGTTTCGTAGAGACATATTGTCTCCATCTTCAGAGCTGATGAGACGGTGACTTTATCCAAAATATTGGTTATCTATCTACGAGAGTACACGGCGACAAAACCCAGAATAGCAACATCGTCTTCCTCACTCTCGTGAGGAACTCAAATATCACAGAATTAAATAAATCAGGACCATATCAAATGACGGGATTTGAGATCAATGGAGTTGAACATACTGGAGGATACGTATCCTTCGGGTGTAAGTGAATTCTCAGCACGAGATACATGAGACATAGGCGTATCCCAGACGTAGCAAAATAGGACGATAGGTTCAAAAAAGTATAGTCGTTTGTATAACGCACGGATACAGGTTTACGGAGGAGGACTGTGACGACGATAATGGAACTTCGCGTTCCATAAGATTTGGCGAATATCTTATCTAGCTGAGCATACTATCAGCTTCCCATGAAGGGCCCTGCTCCACGAAGCCAGTTAGTTAGCTTCTCTACCTACTTTGAGGTAAAAATTAAGCCCCCATTGAAGAGAGATGAATGACAACATCTCTCAGAAAAGCCGTTCTGGTAAAGAGACTTAGCAGAATTGAAAGTTTTTACCACAGAAACGTGAAATCATTTTTGGGGCCGTAAAAACCGAGTCATTAAACAGATACGATAAGAAATGATGGTCGGCACACGTACAAACCGAATAAAGGAATGTTTTCATCACCTGCAGTGATTGTCTCCCATAGCACAAGGCCACCTCGTAAGTCAAGTTGGAATGATGCGTGCTGACAATCGATAAAAACCAATAACAAAGCCGGGCCCTTTCATCTCGTACCGACAAGAGATGACGTCACAGGCACGAGTGAAGGTGTGGTTAGAGAGAATGCACCTTTCAGGTTAGCTCAGCGGTAATGCATACAGGAGAAAACTATTCGAATGTCGGCCCCAATATTGGTTCCTCAGACAGAAATTAGGATTTAATCAGTCCTTGCAGAAAATTCTGAGACAGTCCTTTCTGGTTCTTACCATGATAATCGCCATGATGACGGAAAAGTAAGAACCTCTGAAACGTCGGTAAACATTATCTCGGAAGAAATACAAGAAACCGAATACCACAGGGGACTTATTCCCGTCAAATTTAACGGATCATACTACGCTAGTTAGTGAACAATAATTAAACAGTAAGAAAGAAACGACCGTGGCATGATTTTAACAATTCGGTTAACTGTCTGGAGGAACTGAGTATATCCATGGGGAACTTGAACCTAGTTTTTTACTCTAGCGACATTCGGCCCCGTTTTTCTAAGACCTGTCTGCGCCTAGGACTGTAAATCCGCGCGTAAGACTGAGAAGAAAATAGAAGGATAACATTTAAATGAATTATAGAAACGACGATTTGCCAAGACCTGAAACAGTCTGGGGTCGGGGCACTGCTGAGTTCGGTTGCAGGTGGTAACATGCTGGGAGATGCGTGGAACTCTCTGGATGACCCGGCGAGAGGTCGCCTGCTACCGTTTTGCTATTGTATGAACGTAACCACAGTCGAAATGACAGGTGGCGGTCCAAACAAAGGAATAGCGATGTAGCGTGTTGCGGGAAGTCATCTGGGACCCGTGAGAGGGACCCAGCGCAAGAGCGACTCAGGTTCGTCTTCTTTTGTACTTTGACTCATAGTTTCATTTTCAGGATCAGACAGACAGAGAGACGGACGGTGAGTAAACATATCAAAACTTTAGCCTTCCTACGCTGCAAATCGGTTACGTTTCATTTTAGAATTTTATTAATCGTGAGACGGTGTAAGGGGAAAAGTGACGAGATGTGTTGCACATCGCCTCTTATTATAACATAATGTTTACAAACGAGGCTCTAGAAACCGAGTAATGCCAAAATAACCAATTTCATCTCATATGAGAAAAATACAAGATTAAAGTAGTTAGTTAAACTTCATGTCGATATTGGTCTTCAACGAGGTTCGTACCTCAAAGCATCAGATACCAGCGTTTCGAAGAAACATATTTTAACCATGAAGATGGAGGCAGTTTATTCCTCCGAACCTCAACCCCCATATATTTAAGTTGTTTTCCAAGACTTTGTTAGATTTGTAGGATTTCTGGTTCTCAGGGTGGTGAGTCCGAAGATGGCTGTCTTCTGGGCTATCCTGTTGATAGAGGCAGTAAGGACCTCTGAAATGAGAGTAAACTTCTATCAGACTACACGGCGCAACAACCCAGATGACACCCATCTTCGTTGGATTTGGCTGATGTGTCGGTCAGCCAGCCAGCCAGGAGTAAGAAACATAGAAATGTAGTTCCCAGCTTCTCAGGTACGTTCAGTGGCGCGATACAACAGCAGGTGCTTGCGTCATTAGGGCAGACAGGAAGAAGGGATGACAGGATGCTCTGAAAAACCACGAAGAAGGAGCAGGCAAATGTGGGAAACAGGTAGGGAGGAAGTTGGCAACAGTTACCTATGACTGTTGGGTAGCTTCTGCCACGGAGCAAACTACATTAATGCAGATACAGGGCGGACAACGAGAGAGATCAGGTAGGAGACGTATTCAGCGGAGCGCTACGTAACGGGCTTACAAAAGTTTGGGTGGGAAGCCTGAAGAAGAGAGACCACTAGGAAGACCTGGGCGTTGATGGAATAATAATACGTGCTGCTTGGTCAGGGTTATCGCACGCCTCATATGGCGACAACAGAAGATATAAAGATGAAAAGCAGGGAAAAACCGAGAAACTCGGAGGAAATCCAGCTTCAATACCACTTCGTCCATTATGAACCTCACCTAAAGTAACCCGGAACTGAAAGCGGGTCTTCCCAATAGGAAGCCGACGTCTAAACGCCTGAACCATGGCACTGCTTCCAATACACTGCGGTACGTACTTGGACGTCCAAAGTTCTGTAGGCCAACACCGGAGCTTCTTTTCCGGCCCTGTTTTGAGACATCGCAAACAAACTCCCATTGCTTATACGTTACATAACCGATCGTATTACTGAAACAAACATTCTCAGTAGTTTGGGTAAATGTTTAAGTGTGCTTAGTCGAACTGTAGCAACTTCCTGTACTCCATTTATACGGAGTTTTTAATAAATTGTCGTCACACTTAGTGCATTATCCCTATGCATTTCTTTCTCTCTAAACGCAGAGAATAAATTTGCCTGCTGTCACTTCTAATGCAGTGCAATAAATTATTTCTTCTGACACTTGCCATTTCCACATCCAGTAACAACTCTGCTTCGTTACTTTTCTTCACAATGGTGACGAGATGTTGCAAATCGCTCTTTAGTATTTCCGGTCCTTGCATTGGGACCATTCCATCCTATTCATTTTATTGCCAGAATGCATTGTTTCCATACATTTATCTGTCTCATTTCCATTTCATCATATATAAATATGTGAACCATTTCACTGTCTTTAATATGACTTTATTGCAATATAAAATCGTTATTATGATTCGGTTCATGATTTTATCACTTGTGTTAAAAATTTGTATTTATTTCTTTAAGTACGAAAATACAAATATATCTTTATATATTGTTTAAATCTTGTCCGTCTAATCACAATAAATTCTTATTAAATATTAAAATATTACAATAATTAACATTTAAAATATTAAATGATGTTCTTTATCGAAATATTCGATTTACATTAGATTTAAACAATATATATTTATTATATCACAATATGACGCAACTTTACCATCTCATAAATATATCTTTCTCAAATATCGATTAATATAAAACAAATAATCGCATAATCAAAATCTCAGTGTTTAGAGGGGTCTTCTGGACTTTTACATGACTACCAACGTTTCGGAAGAACACACTGCCTCCATTTTCACCGCCATGAGAACTTCAGATCTCAACAAATGATCAGATGACAAAGGATTTTCTAAACTTTAAAACCTCTGTTTTGAAACAAAATTGAAACTGCCAGAAGAAAGTACAGCACTGCAGTAAAGTTAAAAAGCAAAACAAGGAGAAAATAATTATTCCACATAAATACGTTTGTTAAGAACAGGAACACACCTGTTATGTAGTCGCAAACGACAAAGAAGTTAGGTTAATAACACACCGGAACACTAATCACCATAATTTATCTTCCTGCTGGAAATACATTCATTCAAAACTCAGGGATGAATTATTAGGCATACCAAGAAAAGTCAAGGTAAATCCCCAGATGAGAATTGACGAGGCAAAGTGGCTACAGTATATAAAGATTGCTTACTTCTACATAGACACATAGGTCACTACTGCAGGGTCCCATGCAATGCTATTCTGCAGGGTTTCTCAACCAATAGCATGGTTTATGCTTTCTTAGACAAAGAATCTCTTATGAAGTTTTCGTCAGAAAGAAAATACACCAGAGTTTGTCTAAATTCAATATGAATTAAAGATAAAACTGCCTGTTACAGCGCAAGAGTGGCGTAAGATTACTAGCAATAAACGAAACGTATTCAACAACAAAACAGAAAGTAAGAATAAGCCTGTTACAAAAAGTGTTATACTTAATAGGGCCCCATGTTCATCTGAAAAGGAACAAATGTTCGAACGTAGGAAAAGTATGTGCAGACTAATTTATCCCTTTGAAGCAAGGTGGTTATTATATAAACCACCTGCTTTAAAATTCGACAAATTTTCATTGTTTTTTTTTCCCCTATCTTTACCTCTTTCGTGGAAATGTTCTACTTGAAAACAAAGACAGAGAGAGGAAGAAACACAATGATATAATTTTAGTGCTCACTAAAAGTGTGGTAGACATATTTAGAGTTTCATTTCTAATTTACGATGATCTTGTGTACTTAAGTAACTGTGTCAAACGAAAACTAACGTGAGGCGAGAAAAATTTAGTTATATATACACGCACGCACAGTTTGTGATTCTGATACAATTAGTATTACTGGTATCAGTTCAAATGTTCTGACTTAAAAAAATACCAAACAAAACTGGTCTACAAATGTACGACGTTGCACCCAAGCTCTTGTTTTCTGTACGGAACAAACAAGCAAACAACAAAACCACTATAGACAACACATTTCTGCAACAAAGTCTGTGTACTCACCGGACAGGTAGGTGAGATGGCATGTGAAGGCCAGACATCGCCTTTCTGGAAACAGAAAATGTATCGTTTTATTATCACAGCAAGTGAAACCATGACGTGATTTCAGAACCCACCCCATCAGGGGGTGGCGGCGTGTATGCCGAGAAAATCGAGAGTTTTTAGAGCTGTAAATATTTTCTTCGCCTCCCCATAGCAGACCAAGGACACTGCCTACGTATACATTTAAATAAAAATAATAACCTTGGAACAACATGGGTTTAAGGCTACAGCTTACAGACAAATTTCGTTTGGGATTTCGTCCCAGACTAGGTAACCAATGCTTGTTGGCCAACCGAGACTTGTTTTCAAACACATCTGCAGTTACCTTCACAAGTAGTTCAATGGCGGGTTTCTATGACGACTGTGATGTACTTTATGTAACCTTAGCAACAGAAATTCTGATGCAGCTTAACGAGAAAAGTTTAGCCTACTAAATTACATTTACTCTAAATAACGAAAGTGTTATCAGTGTGACAGGACTGCTGCTTGTGTCACTCTTGCTGTAAGCTTCGCCAAATATCACCTCTTTGTCAGTATATAGGTGAGGTACCTTTCAGAAATGCGTGGGAATATTTATGTTCACACTTTCCCTTAACAAATTCTAGTAAAACGCTAGGAACAGGTAGATCTGTTGGATTACGTCTGTAGCTTTAATCAGTTGATAAGTATTAGGCTAATCTATTTTCCCTTTACTTCTGGAATTAGAACATTAATGATGCCAACAATTACAGAAGCCTGCTATCGGAATTCTAAGGTCACATTTTTAGAACCTATTTTTCTAATTTAATTTCATCCTTCAATTACAGTATTTGCATTTCAAATGTAATGTCATGGGTATTTATTTATTTAGTGTTCTGTCTGACGACAGGTCCATATGAACAGAATCCTTCCATCCTTTTCTCGGACTGGGACCTGTTCATATACGTTCTTGGCAGATGATCCAGAAGTGGTTTGCCATTGCCTTCTTCTGTGTGTGAATGGAGTAATTGTTGGGATGCCACGGAGAAACCGGGGAAGCCCCGGAGGAAAACTCCGTGTTGCCTAGACCACGGCCTTGCCCAACACAAATTATAAATTCGGGCACCGCCGGGAATCGAACCCGAGACCCCAGGATCACAAGGCCAGCGTTCTAACCGCTAGACCACCGTAGCGGTAATGTCATGGGTATCCTACAATAAATTCCCTAAAACCTCATAAATTTATCTTATACCTAAGGTACTGGTCCCTGAAGTGAAAGGTAAAAGTTGTCCCTACTGTTGAACTAAGCACTACGACATACAGACGTATAGGGGAGTGCAGGTAAAACTCCAGTCAGTCTTAACCTCTTTTCTGGATGGAGGTGAGTGGTTCACCCATCATCATCATCATCATTAATTTCACGCCATGTTTACAGATTGTCTACGAGCTAGAGTCAAAAGTTATTTTTTGATAAAGTTCAATACATACAGATTCAGAAAAATACGTTTGAAATGAATAAAATATTACGATAAAACATTTCTTAAGACATGCAGTTCCTATAATGGTCGTCTTATGTAGACAGACGGAGTTTTTTACCATTACCATCGATTTGCCTTTGAAATGATTGTGATAAGCTTACAGTTGCACCACCACCACCAATAATTCAATTTTTTTATAATAATAATAACTTCAGAAAACTGTCATCCTAGGATCATCACACATTATTCGAAAGACACTGATGTAAAATATATATTCATGACCGACAAAAACAAAATGTATTTCAGAAATAGCTGCTGCACTATGTACCTCAGGGGCAAGGTTTGTCTCGGGTACATAGAAGTAAATACCCTATAAAATGGTGAATAGATGAAATAACATTAATAATCTACAGAAGTGTGCCTTTCGCGTACATAAATCTCCCCAGAAACAAACAAAGAAATAACGAAAAACAAAGAAACAGGTGACGCGCATACATGGACGTGTGGAGATGAACTGGAAACTGATAGGCGAGCGGTGGACGGCTTCTAATCCAGCGCGCTGAAACCCTGACAGTGCGGAAGCTGTGCCAGTAATGGGATCACGGCGTAAGACGAGATGCGCCCGGGATGGAAGCCGTAGACACGATCCGCTTGTGTCTCCGCTAATGCAGTCATCATGACATACTTCCTGACAGCCTGCTCCCACGTTCAGCGAGGCGCTGAGAAACGTTCAGTGGCCAGGATCGCGAAGATACAAATACGCTATCTGGGCTGGACGCCGTGCACCGCTGAGGAACAGTTGTCTCTGACACGCCATGAAGATGTATGGGGTAGTGGAGGTATAGATCCACTACTTCTTGATCTCGACAGTAGATGGCAGTGAGTGGCTAGTGATGAAAATGATAAGAGAAAAATAATTTACCCCTGCTGGGAATTGAACCCTGGACTTCCATCCCGTACAGTCTCTACATTGACTATCCTGAGAATGATACATGACGACCACGTAAAATAATATGGAATGATAGCAGTACATGGTATTTGAAATTCGGAATTTGGCATCAGGAGTTCCGTGCAGACGTTCCTACTATTATATATCAGCAAACAAATTTCTTTCCCGACTGCCTTTAAATACTTTAACATTCACACGTGACATCAGTGGTACTGCGCAATTCTCTCGCCATCTTGTTCAATTTTTAGTATAGTTGTAGGACCGCTACTGAAGATTCCTGAGTTTAAACTTAAAATTCAACATGCTTGACCGAACGGCGATTGGTAATTTCTCGTAACTACGTGAAGTTATGTAGATTATAATCGAAACTGCATAGTAGCCAAGTACTGAAAGCGACTCATATATCGAAAGACCGCGATTATAATACAAGTAATTTATTTCACCTGTTAGTCTTAGACCTCTGCAAACACTGAGATCAATAGTCTAGAACAGTGGTATTCAACCATTTTTTGTTCGCGTACCCCCAGATATAATTTCTCTTCCAAATTTGTACCCCCAAAGTTCTTGGTGTATAATTAAAGTTATACATAGTATATAATATACATATAAAATAAATTAAATAAATTGCATTACTGATTATTCAGTGTTTATCATAAAATAATATATATTTTTTTAAATTTCACGTACCCCCTAAGATGTCTTCGCGTACCCCCAGATATAATATCTTCAACTTTGTACCCCCAAAGTTGTTGGTGTATAATTCAAGTTATACAAAGTATATAATCTACATATAAAATAAATTAAATAAATTACATTACTGATTATTCAGTGTTTATCATAAAATAATATATATTTTTTTTAAATTTCACGTACCCCCTAAGATGTCTTTGCGTACCCCAGGTTGAATACCACTGGTCTAGAACGTGCTTAGTGAAATATGTTGTCCAAGAACAAGATGATTATTATAATAACGATCACATTTCTGTGGCAAATTTAATTATGTAGCTTCTTGGATGTGTTTTAGAAACGATGTCGAGAAGAAGACGCTTTGATAACACGTCAAAGGACCGTCGACGCTAGAGTTCAAGACAGTCAATACCTGCTGGTACATTAGATATCGAATAGTGTGATGGATCGATTCTAATCAAATTGCAGGGCGAAAATTACTTAGTAACAAGCACAAAATAAACCCACTGAAACAGGATATGTGGATGGACAACTACCCACGTAAAATGAAGACAATATAACACAAAGATGGCTGTCTTCTGCGTCGTAGCTCCAACTTTCAGAGGTTCTTGCTGCCTCCATCATCAGGGGGATAATGATGGAAACTCTCCCCAAATTTAAAACTATGGGATACCTAAAGTCTCCATTCCTGTACACTTACATGAAGGGACTTATATATCGCTTCAACGGTAAAGTACTCAGCACAGTCACAAAAAATGATTAGTCAATCGATTCAAATTTTCTATGTTATTGTGTGGCTTCAGTGGAAACTATTCTGGGATTCTGGAAGACAGTGTCCTGTGAGGTGATTTTTCTTAGGGTTGTATCCAATTACGAATAGTATAATCATCTATATCAGAAAGTTAAATTGTAGCATTGAATATTCTATAAATGGGAACTGAGTGTGTTACAGCTGGCCTAGTTAAGAGAGACAATGCACAGATACCACAATATTATGACTCCTTACGATGTGTTGTTTTCTTTGTGTAATGAAGCATCATCTTCATTAGCATTCAGCGGTATTTAAAGGCTACTCATCGTTATGTAATGATGTATTGCCCAGGGATGTTTGCTGCAATACGCGCGACATGTAAGCAGAGTGATTCACGCATGAATCAGACACACCACGTCAACTTTATCCCGACAGAAGTTCGTCACGATCTGCCCCAGGGATGATATGGCAACTTAGGGAAACATACGAGAACGGTAAGTGGTCTACTGCTGTAAACATTAATTTGAAATTATCACAAACAGGAGCTGACTTCTGTGCTTCCTGCTAAAAGGTCAAATGCTAAACGCTGTTTAAGGAAATAATCACTGTCTAGTCAGAGAATCGTCCGAAATTCAAAAATACAAAATGCAGTTACTGATTTTTAAAGCAGGATGTACGTAGAGTTACCACTGGTATATAAAGAGTAAAATTCCCTTCACGAAGTGCACTTGTGGTAGAGCAGTCATCACTGTCCATCCTCACATTCAACTGCAAGGCCGTGGTCTAGGCAACACGGAGTTTTCCTCCGTGGCATCCCAACAATTACTCCATTCACACACAGAAGAAGGCAATGGCAAACTACTTCTGGATCATCTGCCAAGAACGTATATGAACAGGTCCCAGTCCGAGAAAAGGATGGAAGGATCCTGTTCATATGGACCTGTCGTCAGACAGAACACTAAATAATAATAAGATGAGGTGGTCTAGCGGTTAGAACGCTGGCCTTGTAATCCTGGGGTCTCGGGTTCGATTCCCGGCGGTGCCCGAATTTATAACTTATGTTGGGCAAGGCCGTGGTCTAGGCAACACGGAGTTTTCCTCCGTGGCATCCCAACAATTACTCCATTCACACACAGAAGAAGGCAATGGCAAACCACTTCTGGATCATCTGCCAAGAACGTATATGAACAGGTCCCAGTCCGAGAAGAGGATGGAAGGATCCTGTTCATATGGACCTGTCGTCAGACAGAACACTAAATACATAATATCCCCATATTTGCTGGGAGTGACTGAGAAAAAACAAACAATTTAAGTAAATATAATCGGACATGGGACCTTCTGACACGAAGCCGTAGTGCCAACCGCTGCACCGCGATTCTCGACTCCCTGACTGCAAGGTCACGGGGTCTTCAACCAGTTCACACAAAGGAGCGGGTTAGCACATCTGTAACGCGTCTGATTAGTATTCCAAGCAAAACCCAGGAGAGTGACTCAAAATGACATAACAGTCGTTTCCTTCAATATCACGATCCATCACTTGAAATTCTTCCACATCTCATTCCACGCTGTAAACTGCAGGAGAGGACAGCGTCGTATAATAACAGTTAACCAGCTCGCACGCGCACGTCATCTGAAGTGGATCCACATACCTCGGAGGAAAATGCTAGGGCAATGTTTTCTGGCACGCGCGGGTCCTGGGGCGATGAAGCGAACTGAGATGCGATCTGCAGCTTCTGCGAACAACGTCTGCGGTCAGCGGACAAGACCTTCCAAGTACGAAGAAAATAAAAATGCACTTTGCTTCGTCCCCAACGCTTCAAAGTACTCAGTTAAATAACGAACATCAATTTTAACGTCTGTTTTACGCAATTTATCAGCCATAAATACACCGGATAAATAAGTTACTGAATAGTAAAGAGTCAATTTCCCAGAGCCGTTGCAAACTGACACGTTTAAAGCAAAAGTCATTTTGACTACGGCCGATGTAAGATGACAGATTATGTAGAACAGAAATAACATGTGAATCATTCAATACCAGCCGGCACTCCTACTGCTGACAGCAATTTTAACCACTCACTGAACCAAAGCACAGTGAGAGAACTGAAGTGTAACATTTTCTTTGAGGTGCGGACTAAATTATTAAGATCCTTATTATTTACAAGAGTTTGACTTCAAATTGGTAAGAACTTATTATGTGGTATCGAATAACACGAGAATAAGATTGTACGTAAATTCATGGCCGAGAAAGAGAATGTGATCTACTTCTGAAAGAATCGATAAAAAAAACAGAATACTTGGTCCCAGATCGGGATTCGAACCGGACGTCCCACAAATGCGGGTCAGACGTTGTGTATTCCCTGCGACAGATAACTGTTCTGGGTCGTTGAGTCGTTTTTACGCTGACAGAGTCCTGTGTCGATAGTTTTTATTGCAACTCGTGCCACCGGCAAGCGATAGACACCGGTCCAGGAGCATCAGATATCAGAGCTCAAGGCAAGAAGCCCTTAAGCGCCACTGACACATTGAAATCAGCAGAACTAAACTCTAGGCCTAGATGGCCATCCTCTGGGCTTTTGCGCCGCGGAGTGTAGAAGTTCACAGGCGTTTCAGAGGTGCTCCATCAGGGCGTAGATCACTCTGATGATAAAAGCAGCAAACACTTCTGAAACGTCGGTAATTGCTAATACCAAAAACCACCAGAGGACGGAATCCACTGCCATTATGCTAGCTATATCCACCTCACAATCTATTTCCCTAACATCTATTTTAATGTTATCATTCCACCTCCTTCTTCGTCTTCTAAGTCGAAGTTTTTCAAAAGCTTTCCTCAACGAAAATTCTGGAAATTTAAATTGGAAATTATTTACTCTAAATACTGTCATGGGGTCACTAGGTCTTGTTCTATTGTAGCAGATTTTTTCGCGCATTTATCATAATGATTAATTTTCTTGAACGCCGAGTAGTGGTCCTGTATATAGTACCGGATGCTGGCTAGGTGCAGAGAGGTCAGACAGCTTGGCAGGTGTGTGTGTGGAGAAGGGACACCTTCCCGCCAAGACTTGAATAATTATAAGCTTCGCTTAATCACCTGAACGGAGTGTGAAACTGCCTTCAGCAGGAACGCACAGGCTTGTACACAAAAGACAACATCGTATGAAGAGATGCGACAGACTGTCTGCTAGGAGACGGTGCGATATAAAACAAAGGCTGGAACAGATCTGAATTTCTCACGGCAGCGAAGAAGTCTATGTTGTTCTTGTGGGTTACAGAGTCGTATGGACTTACAGGTAAATGCCGACGTTTCTAGGAAACATTCTGTCTTCACCCTCAGGTCAAATCCGCGAGGCGATGCACCCAGAAGACCAACATCAACAAAGATTGTAAAAGTTTTGATGTATCCGAAGTTATTTTATTATTTAGTGTTCTGTCTGACGACAGAACCATATGAACAGGATCCTTCCATCCTTTTCTCGGACTGGGACCTGTTCATATACGTTCTTGGCAGATGATCCAGAAGTGGTTTGCCATTGCCTTCTTCTGTGTGTGAATGGAGTAATTGTTGGGATGCCACGGAGAAACCGGGGAAGCCCCCGGTGGAAAATTCCGTGTTGCCTAGACCACGGCCTTGCCCAACACAAGTTATAAATTCGGGCACCGCCGGGAATCGAACCCGATACGCCAGTACAGATATTAATAACAAGAGATGATAAAAGCAGATTTGGAGAAGCAGAAATGTGCCTACTATATCCATGCCGGCAACGAAGCTAAACGTTCTGTACAAGTACTAGGCCAACCTCCGGTTGTAATGGTGGTAATAGAGGTATTCCACAGATAAGACAGCAACTGACGCTTCAGATACAAACAAAACTCAAAAGAATTATAGGATATCTACCCAGCGGTTTGGGAGTTGAAACAGACTCAGTTTGTGCAAAGAACGCATGAAGCCCAGTTTCGTATTTTACAGTAATTAATATTTGTAAGTGTCGACAGAAGAGTGGTCATTAGACTTTTACCGTTTAATGATGTTGACAGCCTCGCAACGCTAGTGTGTGTTGCGGGTGGCTTCAAAACCCAGGACAAAACAAACGATCCCACTGAGCTGCTTGTTGTGTGTATAAAAGCGGAACAGATCATTACAAAAAACTGGTCCTCGTTTCCGGGAAACTCGACAAGGAACCCCTCCTCCTCCTCTTCTTCTCACTCCTGTCTACGGTTTCCCTTAACTTCGGATCGAGTTGACGGCCTTGATTTCAAGGGTTCAGGGTTCGTATCCCACCACAGATGATAACGTTTTTCTTCAACAATAATTAACAGGAATTCATTTGTGACGAAGCCTACACGTGCTGAAAAGACTCTAAACGGGTCCGACCAGCTGTACTATACCGTTTACCTTGCCACAGCTAACCCGCACTGGCTTCACGAAGCAGAACCCTTCAATAGAAGCTGTCAGTGCTCTCAGCTAGACAAAAATTTCCAAAAATTTTACGAAACACGAAGGTTCATTACCGCCTACACAACAGCCCATTGTCGGTTCGTAACCTGACGTAGACAACCCCAATCTACACCCTTCCACAATTTTTCCTTAAAATCCTTTAAAACATTAGGTGTTCTAGATGGTCTCCTACCTACAGGCTTACCAATCAACATTTTGAAAGCATTTCTTGCCTCCAGCATGCATACTATATATCCCGCCTATCTAACAGTTCTTGGTTCGATCATCCAAGTATTAGTTGAGGTGTAGACATTACGAAGCTGATCATTATGCGACGAACAGGAAAAGAACCCAGGCCGGACATCGGCTACATTGACACGTTAGGATCCTCACAGCCCCTCCATGAAAATCCGTGACTGTGCATTGTAATGGTCTACGGATATTTCCTTCACAATCGATTAATGTTTATGTTTTATTACACGTTTCGACGATCGAGAAATATCACTTTAGTCCAGTATAGCTGAATCGGTGGTAAACCTACGAATCAACCAATCAGCCAGCAGTATCAGTGCTAAATAAACGTCACTTGTTGCACGTGTCACCTTATGTAAGGTTAAAATAATGTCAAAATTACTAAATCTGTGTTACTGTTATTAATTATTTTACATCGTTGCATGCACTAGAACCAAGTGAAATGGCAGAATGACTGTGGACTGTGACGTGGAAGAGATGATGCCAGAAGTCAAGATGGTACAGTCCATGGCAGAACTTACAAATTTCTGTCATGAACTCGAAGAAGGACGAATGGCAGAATTGAATATCATCGTAACAACCAGCAACAGAACAGTTATTAACATTATTAGCTTTGCTATTTCGGTTATATATTTTACATTTTTTTAAAATTAAAAAAATTATTTTGAAAAATTACAATTCTAAAATGTACGTTTCGGAGACTGTATGTGCTTGTTCACGGAGGATGCACAGAGCAAGTATTCATTAACGATGAATATGACAAGCCTTCTGGGATGCTGCGCCGAGTAGTCTCATAGAAGCTGATTCATCGCCCTGATGATGAAGGCAGTAAGCACATCTGAAACGTCGATTACCTTCTACGAGACAACACGGAGCAACATCCCAGAAGGCTGTCATCTTTTAGTCTTCCTGTACTTTTTTTTTCCCAACTGACTAAAATGACGTGTCTGATAAAGATGACATATCACCATGCCAACTGGCACGACATAAGCAAAGCAGAGATTGCCAGACATAACGCGAAGCGAAACTAATTGCTGCCTTACGTAATACAATGATACAAAACAAAGGCGTGCTCATAGTATAACTGAGCATAAACGTAAGCAAATGTATTGTTCGACAGACAGGTGCATCAACAGTTTCTGCAGGTGAGTTACGAAGAGACAGTTAAGTAATTGCTGGATTCATCAGCAATTTGTTAGATTCAAGTTACAAATATGGTCTGTCTGTGACGTCTGAAGACCAGTGGTTCTCAACCTTTCAAGATTTCGGACCACATTTGGTGTTTCCTTCTGACTCCTTCTGAGTATTATTGAAATCCAGTGTCAATTTATCAGATGATGTAATCGATCAGTTGATCGATTACATCGAAATCCATACCCACGATCTTATAATAATTTTCTCTATGTATGGCGTTAATCTTGATAGAATTATGTTGGATAAAGTTTCGTAAGTCGTTGATAACAGCGATATTCCTCGATAATTACTACGACCAGTCTTATAATCTTCTTATAAATAGATAAAATAACAGATTTTTTTCCCCCACTGATCTGGAAATTCTCCCCTATTCCAAATAAAATTAACTGGGCTGTGGATCTCACAACGTATTTTATTCTCTCCTGCTTGAATCAAAAAGAGCGGGAACCTCTTCAGGTTGTCAGGGACCTGCTCATACATATATACATTCTTGGCAGAGATGATCAGAAGTGGTTTGCCATTGCCTTCTTCTGTGTGTGAGTGGAGTAATTGTTGGGATGCCACGGAGAAACCGGGGAAGCCCCCGGAGGAAAACTCCGTGATGCCTAGATCACGGCCTTGCCCAACACAAGTTATAAATTTGAGCACCACCGGGAATTGAACCCGGGACCCCAGGCTTACAAGGCTAGTGTTCTGACCACTAGACCACCGTGGTTTGATGATTACCCGGTGGTTATTGCAGAGTGTTGACACATGTTCTATTTTATCAAAAAAGTAGACAACACTGAAATCAGGAAGAAAAATATTATATTATTATTATTATTGGACATGTCCACCATGATCAGAGATTCATGAATCCACTCTTTCTTGATACAGTCTGGTGAAACTCAGTGTGGCAACGTAAGAAAGAATTTCATGCCAGTCGGTATTTGACAATGAACGCTCGTTGCAGCTATGAGCAGGTTACAACATGACTTGACCTGCGTGGGATCTTGGAAAGTCACAGCGATATTTTGTACGTATTTGTTAATCGCTTGAATTGTATTGAATTGCAAACACCAATAAATTTTATAACATGGGTTGCTTGACTTTTTGATTATCCTGTACCTTTTCAATAGCAATCTCAACCTCAAAATAACTGGGCTCAGCTGTCACAGGGGCCGCCACATTCAATAGACCTACACGCCACTGAAGTAGGCTACTCAAATACGAACTAATGTGTAGCTGTCGTGTAACAAGAGTAATTGAAGAAGTAGATGTGTTCCAGGTGTACAGTGTTCTAAAGTGTTGTTCCTGCGTGGTCAGCAATCCGCAAACCACATCAGGGTGATGACCACACACAAAACCTGATCTTAGTTCCTTAGATTGCAGCAAGTACCTCCTTGGACACTATTCTAACTCTGTCCTTATTTCATACAACTTCAGTCTCATGTTCTCAAGCTCTGGGCTTTTGGAGTAATCAGTGAATGTTACTTGTTCCATCTTTGCCCTGAAGCACAGATATTGTTCCATCACACAGAGAACAAAAAGTAACATATAGTGATAAGTGATTAAACACATGATGAAGGAACTTATTTCGCATTCGAAATTTCTCGGCTGTTGAAGAAATTTTGCGCTGTTATGAAATACACACAAGATAAAGTAAAAATATCTTTACAACGTCTGCATTACTACGTACTATTAGAATTATCAAATAAAGGAGAATGAGGTAGGCGGGACATGTAGAATGTATCGGGGGACATTAAAAATATTTACAATTTTTTTGTTGGAAAGCCCCGAAGGAAACAGATCACTCGGAATACCACGGCGTATATGGGATATAATATTAAAATGAATCTAAGAAAAAAGTGTGGGAAGGTGTGGAATGGATTCACGTGGCTGAGGACATCGACAGGCAGCGGGATTTTGTTAATACGGTAATGAAACTTCGTGTTCCATAAAATGCGGGGAATTTATTCGCTAGCTGAGTGACTGTCAGATTCTTAAAAATGACTCTGTTGATTGCAGTTTCTTAGTTATAATAACACTCTGATCATCACCACAAAACCAGCATCTGGATTGTGTCCCCAGTTTAATCATACTGTCACTCTCAGAAATTAATTTATTCAGTATTATTATTATTATTATTATTATTTTTTTTTTTTATAAGCTAATTTATTCAGATAGATTTTAATATTGCCCTCAGTCTGCACGTTCGTCTACCAGTTTTGTATTTTAAGGAGATTTTCCCCACACAACTGTGTATCTTGGCCATGC
This sequence comes from Zootermopsis nevadensis, assembly GCF_977971745.1. NCBI lineage: Eukaryota > Metazoa > Arthropoda > Insecta > Blattodea > Termopsidae > Zootermopsis > Zootermopsis nevadensis. Next base: position 5,613,542 of record NW_028259136.1, on the reverse strand, counting down.
AAATTGCGCGAGATGTTATTCAGACCTCTTGTATCAGATAGACCTAATCTGTTTATGTTCATTTGCCAAACTTCTGCAGTCCGTGTGTGTGGTCCATGTCGTTTAATGTTTTAAATTTAACGTTTTACTTGCCACTATTTTGAGTGTTAGTCCACTGCTGCTCCCAGATCTTTAACGATTACTTATCCTTTTTAAAACCTTGTTAATGTAATAAACTTTCGTTCTGTAGTAGTTATAAAAATTACAGGTGTAACGAATTATAATAAAATAGTTCGTACATAAACAAATACATACCGGTACCTAATAACGGATAAAGATTAACTCATCTTGGGCTACTCAAGTTCCTTAGGAGGAGGCTGAACAACAATGCTAAAGCTTTAGTCGTTTGTAATTCGCACAACGATAAGTCCCACTGACCATAAGAAAACCATTAGCAAAATGACCCTTAGTGCCATTTTGGGATGAAATTCAGAACACTTTTAAGCCTCGTGCCCAGCAGTTGGTCCCTGTCTTTCACGGTTATTTGCTCTGCGAGTTCACATACATACGGCTACTAGGCCTAATACTTGCCGAGTCAAAGGAACCTATTACGGTCACCTGAATCAGCGAAGCGAACCGGAACCTGCCCCTCGGATACTCCGTGGATCTGACGAGGTGCGTCTTACATAAACCAGAGCTGTACAGAACAGCGTGTGTTCCTTAAAACAACGGAAGGAACTTGGAAAAGGACCATAATTTTAACCTCTGAGCAACTTATATTTTTATTTCAAATACAGATAATACATTGCACTACAAAATTAGCCAAAAGAATCAGTGGTTTGTATTTAGGTGTGTCGTACGAAGTTTAGAAATACGTTGAGATAATCATCACGGTAAGTCTCACAGAGCATAACTTGACTCTGGCCAGGATTCGAACAGTGTACCTCTCGATTGCAGCTGAGAGTATCCGCTCTAAGCGTTCGCGAGGGCAGTTTGTTTCTGATCGGGATTGAAAAATAACGCGGGTCATGTATTCTTGCTGTCCAGGAGCTATAGAAGCGAGGTCTGTAACGAAAGCAGGAGACACTTCCTGCTCCCCATCCGAGCCATGGACCAGCGTGTGCAGTCGTGCGAACCCCTGGCGCGAGGTGAGGTATTTGTCGAGGGGAAAAAAAACACCTCGGAGATGTTGGCGGCTTTCACTGCAAAAGCTACTGGAGCATGTGCCAGCCGCCTAAGAATCTCACACCTACCCACACCAACAAATAGTCCTGTCGGCACAGACTCCAAACCTATTAACATTCATAAATAGTCGCACTTTCTCATATCCCATTTACATATCATTCTTTCTCTTGAGGTTGCAGACAACGTCTTCACCATTTCCTCAGTGTCTTGTAAGTCCTCGCATCTCTTTCGTCTTCCTTGATTTAACACCCAAGCAACAAGAGATGAAGTTCCTTTCATTATGTAATTTTTTCTAAATATTTCTGTTACTTCATCTTTCTTGGTCAAAATATCGTTCTTAGTAAGTCTAATTCCTCTTAAACGCCCTCAATCAGTACGAGAAATTTGATTCACCACAGCAAAAATCAAAAAAAAAAACTCTATCTTTTTTTGAGATGGTAAATCGAATATTTCGATAAAGAACATCATTTAATATTTTAAATGTTAAAGTAAATCGAATATTTCGATTAATAACATCATTTAATATTTTAAATATTTTAAATGTTAAAGTAAATCGAATATTTCGATAAAGAACATCATTTAATATTTTAAATATTTTAAATGTTAAAGTAAATCGAATATTTCGATAAAGAACATCATTTAATATTTTAAATATTTTAAATGTTAAAGTAAATCGAATATTTCGATAAAGAACATCATTTAATATTTTAAATGTTAAAGTAAATCGAATATTTCGATAAAGAACATCATTTAATATTTTAAATATTTTAAATGTTAAAGTAAATCGAATATTTCGATGAAGAACATCATTTAATATTTTAAATATTAATTATTGTAATATTTTAATATTTAATAAGAATTTATTGTGATTAGACGGACAAGATTTAAACAATATATATGTATCTTTTTTTATTTTTCGTATTTTGGGTAGAACAAAGTAAGATAAAATTCTGGACTGAATAATAGCAAGTAACTTCTAATTCAATCTTCTCTTTATTTCATAATGAATTCGACTTCTTATAGTTGTTGCCCAAATACTTCATCCATTAAAATGTATCGATAGCAAACTCACAGACTGCATCGACTTGTGAAATGCCAGCCAACCGCGACCGGTGCATTCATTCACGGCCAGACCCCTTGCAACCGCGCGAGTCGGGCCCTGCGCAACAAATTATTGAATTTCAGGGTCCACCTGAAGACAGCAACGCACTACAGAACCGAACCATACGAACTTCTCAGTAATTCGAAGAACTCTGAAACCCTGCTTCGGTAAATTATTACCGGATACAAGACTTCGGTCTAAGTTTCGTACTCTTGTTCCTCACCTAGAGGCCACCTTGACACTAGACGCGCCTGAATGATCAGCTTCAACCTCTCGTCGCCTTTACCTTTATCCCGGTAGTTCCCCTAAAATTAGGGAACAACCAGCCAAGTTGACTGCACCACCAGGTCCGGGTTTTGAACAGGGCAAGAACTCGCGACCACAAATATTTGAGACAGCTGTATCGTACAAAACATGACGTCATGGAAGCTGAAATTATGTTTTCTTATTTTACTGCCAATATTACTTCACAACTGAACAAATAACTCCATGGAACAGACTCCTACATGATAAACTGATAGTCACGTGACTAGGAAAATATTCCCCATCTTTTATCGTGTTTACAAGAGCCCGCTATCGGTCGATACCGTGAGCCGGCTGAATCCAATCCACTTCATTCTCTTCTGGCTTAAAAGCCAAAAATGTTGCTCTTGTTTATATGTCGGCCATGCATTCTACATGCCCCGCCCATCTCATTATCCTTGATTTATCTTAATAATATCTGGCGAACAGTACAAATTGTGGGCATCCTCGTTATGAGATTCTCTCCAGTCAGAACTGCTCAGAACAGACTAATTCAATTCTGGAGATCAAATTTCATATCCATAAAAAACAACAGGTAAATTTGTCGTTTTGTGTTGTTTTTTTCGACAGAACTCACAACAAAATGCATTCCTCACAAAACTCTGTTGCCTATTAGCCTTGCTCCAGGCGTTTCACCCCTTCAGTCCGAGGGTCAATAACTTTTACCGACTTTTCATTTAAAAACCACCAAAGGGCGAGCACCCTAGTTTCTCATTTTTACGGTCCACCTCTGTCCAATAACCAAGGAAATGAATGTGTTTCCATGCAGCGAGTTGTTTTCTACAACATGTGGGTTTAACTGTTAACCTTACGAAACAAAGACTGTCTGCATGCGTAAAGTGACCAGTATATGGTTCATATATCTTGGCACAATTGGCGGGAGTGACAATTTGTTGAGAGATCCTCGTTGGACGAGAGAGAAATGGCGTCTGTGAGAAAACTGTTTTATGACTTGAGCGTTTATCTTCCTTCCCAATGCATAATCGGCATAAGTCTCACACCAGCGTCACTTGTTTTTACTTCGTTTCAATTATGGATATCGTATACATTCAAAGTAAAGTTTTTCCTGTGACCAAAAAGACGCATTCTTAATCTCCGCACCAGACACAGATGAGTGACCACTGCGTATGGGCTAGATCGAACAGCTGGCCTGGACGTGGGACCCATAGGGGTACAAACGTTTCGAAGAAACATAAAGCCACTGTCTTCAGGGCTGATTGTCACGCCGTGAGAACATGCAGGTGGGTATCAGCGTTTCGGTGGAAAATAAAACCTCCATCTTCAGGTCGTCACAACACAGAAATACCATTATAAGCAATTTTATTCACCGTCTTTACACAAGCTTATATATTGTTAAAATCACATAAAATTATAACATTTCTTCATTTGATATTGTTACATTTTAAATGTTATAATTTTATGTGATTTTAACAATATATAAGCTTGTGTAAAGACGGTGAATAAAATTGATTATATTGAAGAACACAAGCATGACGCAATTAAGATATAAACCATTATAAGCATTATGATTACCCATGTTATTTCAACATACAATGAGAAATGCGATTTATAACATTCGGGGGCCACATTACTATTAACAGGAGCTATTCCAGCCGTGGCCTCTCCCGTATAAATACAGTATGTTGCACCAGGGTTCCGTTTCTTAAGCTGTTGGATTGAGGGTGTTTCTTTTCGCTATTTCGAGATATCTTTTCATAATAGTCATATTTAATGTCGTTAGAAACTTAAGTGTCTAATACACGCAGACTGCTAATGGGTTTACTTAGAAACTGTAGAATTTATTACAGTGATGGGTCGAGTGCAATATTTCAACTGCTGACGAGTTATGTCAAAATCTGGTTTGCAAATTAGAATAAATCAAACACGAAGAACAACGAAGGATGGAACAATGCAAATCTACACCCTTTTTTCATTTCATATCTTTTCCTTCTTACTCCCCACTTAACACTGTCAAAAAGTCTTCTAACCAGGAAACGTTTCAAGCTCTACGATATCACATTGTCCTTTTTATTACAGAACTGTGCTTTCCCTAAAAGCGGTGACAATTTGCGAGATAACTTTTATTTATGCCATGACGCATCTTGTAGTTGCCATACAAATAAAAAAAATGGATCCTTTCTTGTACAGCGTGCTTACTCTGCAAATTTCTTTTCACATAATAATTAGCTCTCTTTTCGCTACTCGAAACTAGAAACGAAGATCTCTTCTGCTTTTATTTGCGAGCCCTGCTCTGAGATGGCGCGGTACGGACCCGCCACGACCCAATGAAGCGAGACTGACTGTTGATCTCCGATCTTACCCAACAAGAATAAACACTGCGCGCGCACGCACGATGTTGAATATCGGTTCAAGCCTAAACCTGTCAAAACGTTTTAGGTTGTAAAAATTTTACAGTAACTGCAGTGTGTTTTCTAGACAGCGTAACCGTGAAACGAACGGCCTGATATGACGGGAGGAGAGTCCGATTCTTCCGCCAAATACATTAATACCATCTCACTGAAGTCCCAAATGAAGATACGAGGTGCGATCGGAAAGTTTCAAGACTGTGTCAATAGAGGGCGAACCGGATGTAGTACGAGCTTCTGCCGCTAGGGGGTGCGGCCTACATTCATAATGAATCAGTGTGCCAGCCGGCATCATCGAATTAGCATTTGTTTCTTAGTTACGGGCGTTTTGGTAGTGCATTACACCGACCCTCCTGCGATTTCGGAATGGCGTGTGCATCAAATTTTGCCAAAGACTCGCCAAAACGGCTACGGAAACCTATGAAATGCTAAAGCAAGCATTTGGGGAGTCGGCAATGGGTCGTGCATTCACGTTTCAAAAATGGCCGAACCTCTGTCGATGATGACGAGCGTTCTGGACGACCATCTTCGAGCACAACGCCCGAAAATGTTACGAAGATTCGGCAGGCCATTCACGAAGATCGACGTCGTACCATCAACGACTTGTGCGACATTGTTGGGATAGGCTATGGGACCTGTCAGCTGATTCTAAAGGAAGAACTCCACATGCGACGCATCCTGTCTGAGGACCAGAAGCAGAATCGACTTCTCGTTTGTCAGGAGCTCAAAGATCTTGCCGGATCGCCGGATTTAGCTCCGTGTGACTTCTTCCTCTTCTCAAAGATGAAAATTCAGCTAAAGGGAAGGAGATTTGAGACGATAGAAGAGATTCAGGCAGAATCGCAGATGGTGCTTGACAGGCTGACAAAGAAAGATTTCCAGGGATGCTTGCAGGCTTGGCAGCGGCGCTGGGATCGTTGTGTTTACTCCCAGGGGAACTACTTCGAGGGTGATGGATGAATTTAATACCTGAGATAAGTGTACGGGTTTTTATAGGCGCAGTCTAGAAACTTTCCGATCGCACCTCGTATCTCATGTTGGGTGATTGATATTGAAAGCCAGGGGTGTGTAGGTAATAATGTCTGTTGTTAGACCACATTTCAAATCGGCCAGTAGCTTTGTTTTAAAAAAAAATAAGGAGAAAAGACGCACTTCCTTGAATAAAGTTGACAGCAGAAAAATAAACTGATGTAGGACACAAGTTAAGAAGGTTCAGAGGCAATGATCTGACTCTTCCAGGAACCCGGAGCAGAAGCTCTTTAATTTAGCGACATTATTGTCGTCCGCGACCGTCCCACTGCTACTGACCTCCCCATGACCCAGCAAACAAACCAGGTCGGTTCACTGCAAACTTAACATAACGCACTGTACTCAGTAAAAGTAACCTTACTCACTAAACAACCAAGTGAGATCAAAGCTCGCCAATGAACATAAATGATCCAGTTTACGTCCTTAAAACCCGTTTTTGTGAGATTCGTTAAATACTTTTCTCACATCCTCTTCAGTGAAATAAAAAGTGTGCTGGCCACTGTCCAAATGTGTTAATATTCCTGCATATTACATTAGCAACAGAAACGCAATTTGTTATCGACATATTATTAAACGACGCTTTCAGTATGTAGAATATTTACGCGTCGGATGAAGGGACAACAGTGAGTAATGAATAAGAAATGATGTAGAAGGAAGAAGTCGTGGCCTACTTGTAATTACTATTCCACATTTGCCTGGAGTAACTGAGAAAAGCCGCGGGAAACCTCAGTCATGATAGCCGGTCTCCCCGGACCAAGATTTGAACCCGGGACCTCCCGAAAACACATAATAATAATAATAATAATAATAATAATTACAACAATAATGTGTGAACCTAATGGTAATTGAGCAAGCCAAGTTAGCCCACAAAAACTGTTCACATTTCGAATAAAAATATAGGTTTGAAGTCATGAATAAAACCCAAGACTCTTTGAAATAACTCTGTCAGTTGTACGTTAGAAGAGACAAGTGAAACTTATTGTCTTCTAAGAGCGTGTTTAAAAAAAAAGGTAACTATTCCGGGGGGACATTACACGGATAAGGAAAATGCTAACCACTTACTTTCACCAATTCCAAGCTTAGGGTTAAGTTTAAGGCATGGATAATTCGTTCTCCTATTTTCCCTACAAGCACACCAAAGTATTAATTCAATTGAAGCATATTTCCAGTCTGATTGAAACGTGAAACAACGGTACACATAAACTATTTAGCACGCATTTGAAACTTAAAAATTATTAAAAACTTAATTTTCTACATACGCATATTTCGTATAATTTGATAACTAGGTAGGGCCGCATAATACATCGAAGACCACCACAGAGTTTCGCACGCCGTTTAGACGAAAGGGCACCAGACACAATTAACATGCTGACTCAACGTCAGCAAAACGACACGGGCATTCATTTGCAATCACGCAGGGGCCACATTTCTATATTTTTCAACGGTCTATTTAGTTTCCTTCCAGGAAGAGAGAGCAGCCTGCCTCTAACAGGAATATTGTAACATTTTACGTTTCCTATCAACAGATTACTTCAGACGCCTTTGGGTTTACGTAAGAGCTTATCGTGTCTTTGATTCTAGAAAATAAAGAAACTTTCTCGCATAATTGTCTTGAAATACTACAAAACAACAAGAAAAATTTGCATAAAATATGATTAAGACTATTTATCTGCTTTTTTCCAAGTTCTCTATTGGTGGGAAAGGCCTTTAGTATTTAACTGATATCCAATATAACGAAACGAATAGATTTTCTACATGAGAACTGATTGTAAGGCAGAGCAGGTTAAGAGCGTTTCATCCATGAAATCAGAAAGGGAATTATCCGTAAACAAAACATGAAAAAACCTACAAAACAAACAGGCGAAGCAACACATTTGACTCGGTGAAGAGATAAATCAAAATTAAATGTTGGTTCTATCAGATATGTTTGCTGGTAAAAGCATGCATTGTATGTTGTGCCGTGTAGTCTGGTTTAAAATGACCGACGTTTCAGAGATGCTTACTTCCTCTAATATCAGGGCTTCCCTGGAACGTCGGTCAGTTTCTATCAGACTACTCGGCGGAACATCTTAGAAGACAAAACTTTGAAATGGGCCACAACCACTTCCTTCTACATGCCTCCCGGCTTATCAGTCACAACTAATATTCATTCCTGTTGTGGACGGGGCTCTACGAAGTGAGCCAAAAACCGAGACAACTTACGCTAAGTGTTATTGTGAACCACTGTATGGGGAGGAATTTGAACGGTACTTAACTAGAGAAGACTGTATCAACGGAGCATGACACTTTTGAGAGATCAATAATCACTACTTTGACGTACTTTAGCACACTGCTTAGTTATGGCTGCTGGAAATTACATAGGAAGTGACATGGACCTCTGCAGTGGGTGGGAAGGCACACGCCAGCCCCACCGCTCAAATTATTGTCATTACCAACTTTGTTTTCTGTAATTCCTGATCATTTTAGTTTTCCTTCGTAAGGATACAGACATTCAGTTGAAGTGTATCAAATTCATAGCTGTCCTTTGTTTCTGTAAGAAATTTGCTTATAAGTAGCGAGAAATGCACACGACTTTAAAATGCGACCAGACTAGAAAATAAATCTGTTGTAACAAAACCTGACGCTAAACGCCAATGATACCAAATCTACCAGATCCTGGCTTATGTTTACCTCGTCAAGATCATAAAATCCCTATTTCTACACCAAATATTTTAATATTGCCCCTACATTTTCCTCGTCTCTGTTTTTTTAAAAACACTTGCCAACAAAATTATCACTCACTGACTGTACGGAGCAAGAAATTCTTTGAAAAATCGATTGTATACTTGGCTTATCAAAGAAAAGCCCATTTTCTTTATAGAACCCGAAGGTTCATCACCGTGTTCACGAAAGCCCGCCTCCGGACTCTACCCTGAGCTAGCTGCATCCAGTTTGCTCCATCGATTCTTATCTCCCTAAGGTCCATATTAATCCCCAACAAAACGTTGTTACCAAATACCTAAAAGCGCCTCCCATAAACATTATACACGCATTAATTTAAAATTATGGTCTCTATAGAATATAAACTAATGACAAGCCTCTTTCATTTATGTTTGTTTATTAGAGAATAGAAATTCCTATACAATACAAACATGGAAAAGATACGCATCTCAAAAAATTTTATGGAAGGAATTTGAAAGACAAAGAGACTGACTTTCTAATAATTGCTCACGTACAAATTCTTCACTACAGTCAATCGGGCGTACAGCACGGGACATAGTAAACCGCATACAAATTAATTTAAATAACCAATCAATCAAATAATTTTGTCACATTTCACTTATAGCAACGCTACAAAGCGACCAGATTCTAGAAAAAAATCATCCTCATGGGGAAAAAAAATAATAATAAGAGAAAATGACACACCGTCACTCTTCGCCTGAAAACCAGTGGCGAGTGCCCCTTTCTGATCAGTAGTGACGTCAGAATTCAGATTCTAAAGGCGAGAAGTGCGAAAACGGTCGTATTCTCGAACGTCGCCTTGATGACACACGCAGTACCCTCTGAAACGTCGGTCAGTATCTTTTTTAACTAAACGGCGCTACATCCCGTAACACAATCATCTTCATCGTACGTCTTATCTTTAATTTAATTAATTTCCGCGATGTGTATTATTAAGCCTATTCATTTTATTGCAAATAGTAAAATAAACATTTTTCACAGTTACTTATTTACCTGCGAACGTTTTTTTGCACACTTCGGTCAAAAATTATAGAATTACCAATTTAATTTTAAATGATTTTAACAGCTACTTCCAGCACTAACAGTAACAAAACTATAGAATATAATAATAATACAAATGAAAAAAAATTGTAAAATATTTACGACAATTGTTTTAAGGTCCAAATTTGTTTCATTTTAATAGCCTTTAAATATTTTTAATATTAGACTTTTATAGTCCAATAAACATTATTTTAGATGTTATATGACATATAATGTTAAACAATTTATACAACCACACGTTAGTGAGCGTATGGCCATTGCAAGTGGGCACTGAGACATTAACGCATTTTGAAGAAAATAAATAGTGGTGTTGAAATACTTATGAACGTTACTGTGATAAAATCATCAAGTCCCGTCGTATATTTTCTTAGGAAATAAGAACGTACTCCACAAACTTCTTCATACTTATAAGGGCATGCGGTTCTATACGAGGGCAAGTCACCACAAAATTTCTCTGTCTGTCTGTCTGTCTGCAGGAAGTAAGGCCCGATTAGTTCGTTATGGACCTCGCCTCCAGTGAGTGTAAGCGATCCGTTATATCGCTACCTGTCTTGCGTCATAATTCGTCTCGGTTTATCCGACACCACGTAGCCAGCCTGCTGCATCTGTGATGGGGATCTGAAGCTCACAGCCACGCAAAAATCTCACCCCATTCCCTTTCGAATCGACCTCCGATTTATGCGGTTTTCAAAGCAGAACGACACCAAAACAAATGCTCTTAAACTGTCGTATTATTCAATTAATTCGTACAGAATCGATAGCGGTCAGACTACGGATCGAACTTCTGTGGTTTAATTCCCGGCAGGGGCAGAAATGTTTCTCTTCAGCACCGCACCCAGACCGACTCCGGGGTATTTGACGTAAACGAGGGAATACTGACACTCTAGAGGCGTTCTTTACGCCACATCACGGGCTGTGGTCGCTGCGATGATAAAGACCTTAAGGAAATGTGGGCTTCCCGAATACGAAGCAGGGGCGGGCAGCGTGTGGGACGACGGGGTGGAACAGCGAACCTCTGTCCTCCCGCTTGCACGTTACGTTGTGTGCCCAGGGCATTGACAGACGCGAGTTTTCGCTATTCCAGGCACGGGAATGCGAGGGTCGTGCGGCGCGTGACCTGAGTGGCTACCGATGCGGAAGTTTCGAGCATCGGGCCAGAGGAACGCACACGTCTTCAGTTTCCCGTCCCCCAATTCCGTCAAAACCTACGGCTGACAACCAAGATTGCTCTCACGCAGAACGCACATCATCTCGTCAAAGCAAAACCCATGCTCCTCTAGGACATCGGGTAAAGTCTCTGAAAGGTAAGAATTTTGAACACAAATACAAATTCACTCCACTAACGATACGAAACTGAAGCTCGGATAAACAGTAAGTAATAATTCAGTCCGTACCGCAAAGAAAACAACACTTAACCGTTACACAAACCAACCGGTTAACAATGTTTAAGGAAAGAACAGCTGTTAGTTTTGAAAGAAACCACGAATCCCAAAAATACACTATGTGGGCAAAATACAGTGTTACTTAAAGTTAAAGCAGGTGTTACATTTTAAAGGGTAAACATTTTTCTGACGAAGACTAAAAAAATCTATTTATTGCAGATATCAGTCTGTAGTGTTATAAATTATGGTGTTGATAAATACAATAAAAATAAAATAATTTACAGCATATTTCCGTGGTGGTACTAAAAAAACCCAAGTCGCTAGATATCATTATCGAGAAGAAGTAACCAATTTAGACAAACGTCAGTCGTCAAATTGGGCGCAATATGCTCCTCCGAAATGTCGCAGAAGCTGAGGAATTCGTATGTAATCTTAAAATTTAAATTCGCAACTTTTTATTGCTAGATTGATACGGCGGTTCCAAAAGTGAGAAGCTTCTAGTCGCCTCTCTCACACACACAAAAAAAGGAGGGCTAGTAGTGACTCCTGCTTACGTAATTCTCCTGCAAGACTGCAGCACGCAGGTACTTTTCTTCCATCCTGAGATAACTCAACCCGAAACGACAGTTTTTACGCGTCTGTTCTTTGTTATAAGCCGATAAAAAACAAAGCACACAATACACAGGAAGTACCTGCTAGAGTAAGAGAGATAACCCATCCACCATTTTGGTCCAGGGATGCTGTGCAGTCTTCACATTGTCCCTCCCACCAGTCTTCTGAATTCAACCAACCACAACACGTTTCACTGCGTCTGCGCCAACCATGATTCGTTTCCCGCTCCCGAAAATCACACACTAAATTAATCTGTGACTACAAGTGCGCCTGGTTGCTAAGCAACCGGTGTAACTTACACATATGTAGTGGGAAAGCGTCCTAAATCCGCACTGCCTAAAAATTACTTCCATATCACCGGAGCGTCGCAACGCATTAAGCCCCCAAATTATTAAAACAGCATCAAATGCTATCAATATTCATATTTTCTGCGGGTATTAAGCAAAGTCGATGAAAAATCACGCCAAGGAAAGAATAATTAGAATTGTTTCGTCCGGTTAAGAAATATATACTTGTTCTGTTATAATAACAACGCTGTTCGATGTCCCACGGTTTGTTTGTCTGTGTGACGTGCAGATGAATCTCTCGCTTGCATCCAAAAAGCCACATCCGGCCAGTGATTCAAGTTCACAGAAACTTCTTTATTCTTATTACGCGACTACGTCCAACTCCATGTGAAAGGCAAGCTACCTTGATGCAAGAGTTCCATGCAGCGGATCTAAACAAACATCCTCACGCAATGCGAGATTCCCGTGTTCATCTGGGTAAGAAATTACGGGTAGATGCCAACGTTTCAGAAAGACACACTGTCTCCATCTGCAGGGCTTACATTCCGGGGTGGATCGTTCATGTTAACCATGTTAGCCCTCTACGCTCTGGCTAACAACGCCTGACTGGCTATGGCTGGCTAACGATGCGGTTTATCCAGTGTATGGAGTATTATTATTTAGTGTTCTGTCTGACGACAGGTCCATATGAACAGGATCCTTCCATCTTTTTCTCGGACTGGGACCTGTTCATATACGTTCTTGGCAGATGATCCAGAAGTGGTTTGCCATTGCCTTCTTCTGTGTGTGAATGGAGTAATTGTTGGGATGCCACGGAGAAACCGGGGAAGCCCCCGGAGGAAAACTCCGTGTTGCCTAGACCACGGCCTTGCCCAACACAAGTTATAAATTTGAGCACCGCCGGTAATCGACCCCAGGATTACAAGGCCAGCGTTCTAACCGCTAGACCACCGTGGCGGTCTGTATGGAGTACCAAACAACAAAAGACAGAATACATTTTTTTAAGTATTAGCCGGGCTACCACGATTAAAATGAACGCTCCATCCAAACATAAATATATAGGTTACGACTCATAAATTTGTAGTACTGCTCAACTGTCGGGCCTTGAGATAGCTTCTGTTACGTCAGCTATGAAAATGGTTGAAATACATGGACTTAAGCATACTTTTATACGTATTAGTTTAAGTCAAAAACAGATTAGTGCTATCTTGTCCAGTAACGGGAGAGACTTTATAAGCAAGACCTTGTGCGTCAATAACAAGCAAAGAAATTAACATAGACGGCATCCTTAAGACACGTCACGATCGCAGGGCATATTTCCAGAAATTCTCACTCCCTCGCAGTTGCCAAATGGGACTCTAAAGTATAGCAAATAAACATAGTATCAGGAGTAAGTATTTTTCCAAAAAGAGAAGCACTTCAAATGACAAGAAAACAGAATAAATTATAAAATATGAAATGAGAATTAAAATGCAGCAGCAATACAAAATATGAACAGTACAAGCAAATAGACGACACATTATTTCAAAAACAAAAACAACGTATAAAGAAAATGTTCGTCATGAAAAGTTATCGTAACTGAAAGCTTCGAGTGTATGCAGAAATATATTTTAATATATGTACTTTTTATAAATGGAGTGCTTTTATTTGTAACAAAAACTTAAACCCTTCAGTACAACAAAAACAAAATTTCAAACTAGAGTACGGAAGATGAGGCAAATTTCTTGACAAACCCACTCTTCAGCTCTCTTAATAATTTTCCGTTGCCCTCTTCAGATTCCAACCCATAATTTCCCTTTTTATACACTTTCCCCGTCAGAGATACGAACTATGGGCCTTCTAGTCGTCGTGTACAGACCTTCTACATTAATCTAACTGCAGTCATTCCACAATGCTCAACGCAGAGTCACTCTCTTTCTTTCTAGAGCGCAATATTTGCTTCAGTGTACTCGCGAACCTAGAGAACTCCAGCTGGAGTAAGTAACTGCAGCTAGATTTGCTCTAGAATAGCCACCGTATCCAAACAATTATTTTAACGGTGGGTAAGTTTGGACCAGCGTAGACGATCAGAGCAGTCTGCGTTTACTCGGAGAATGGCTTCGTTGCTGATAACTGGCGTAGATATATAATAATAATAATAATAATTTTAATTAATTCTTTTGCTCCAGACCTGCTGACTACCACGAGGTACATGCGTAACCAACTCCAACATGATTTAAAAAGATCAAGTTTCTTGCACGCAAGTGGTGTCATTATCATGTCTAGTCTTTGGGCCATATATTCTTTGGACAACGTCTAATTTAGAACAACAGCGGCATAAATCCGTTCTGCGGAAAGCAGAACTCGTTCCGAGATTCTATTATTACCATCACAACCACCGCGTACCGTTATATGCCATTTATTATCTAAATTCATTCTCCTCTCCTCATACTTTTCTGTAGAAGGCTGAGAATTTCTTTTTTTTTAATTTCTCATCTCTTGTTGTTGACGATAAGATTGCATCTCTGTGAAGGCTCCAACACACGATAAAGTCCTAACAGTTAAAGAGACTTCTTAATTGACTATTAAAATTCGAGATTCTTACGAGTACACAATCTTTCACTAAATAACATTTCCTCCGTTCGTCATTCTGTTTGTGTGTTCGTTAGCCCGTAACCATTCCTGTGGCCTCGAAATCTAAGATGTTCTGGTGCCACAGAAGCGGTTTTGACTACGATTCGATGACATTTGTGCCTGTCCTGCACATTTCTAGGGTGTTTATCACTGTTATCATTCACAGAACGCCCACTGCCTGTCAAAAAATGTGGTTAATATGGTAGAAGTTTACCGACGTTTAAGCGGTGCTTGCTTCTCAGGGCGTCATCGCCCTGATGATAGATGTAGTAAGCACCTTTAAACGTCGGTAAACTTCTACCAGACTACACGGCTTAATAACCCAGAAGACAAGTCATTTCATACTCCCCGCAGTGAGAGCCTGGAATCTGTCTTATCATTTCAGTTGCTACGTTACAGGGACCATTTCTATGGAAAAGGATCCCTTGGCCAAAAACCAGCTACTGTCGTGAATCCACGCGTCTCGTGACAAATAAAAACAATCTCATTCTGTGGTGGAACTAATCAACAGTTATACGCACATCCTCATAGTGCGACGGCCAGAACTCTGTTCGCCTTGTTAGGAACCACTCGGAACCCACTTACTCCCAGTCAGTGTAAGAGCGGTACAAGAAACTGAGTTAATAACAGAAAGTCGACCGGAATTCCTCAGTCTACAGTGTGTTTATATTTACAGGCCCACTTCTAGCCGCTCAGTCCGCTTTGAGTATGCATCTCCACTAATGCGATGATTTTCTACATCCTTAACCCCTTCACGTACAGTGGTAAATATATTTACCACCTACGAACATCAGGGGCTGAGAACCAGCCAGGCTAACACTTTGAAAAACGAAAAATAAAAGGTCTTACTTTCTTTTTCAGTGGAACACAGAAGAACCGATCAGATAAAACGCAATGTTAACCACCTCGTTCAGGCTTACGCTCACCGTACTTAGAAGAGATATGACAAGGAGAGGCTTAAGGGGTGCACGACATTCCACCCAAAGATGTTAGCCAAACCACGACTGCTAACATACAATTTGCTTTCATGCTGCATCTCGCGATTTGAATTGTGTAGCCTTTGTTACGCACGTGTGCCGTGATGTACTTTAGATTTTGCATCACGCAAGACAAAGTTCGATACTCGTAAGTACTGGACTGTGAAAATTGTCTCGACCCCGACCCCCGGCACGAGTTTTTGGTCGAAACGTCTGAAATCACGCTCCGCCACTGCACACAGAACATATTAAACAAGCTTACACAGTATATAACAGTTTATTACGAAACTCCACGAGGCCGGATGCACAACGCAACTTACAGGGCATATTAGATAGTACCAGGAACTTTTTCCTCGGGTGTACAAACGACAGTAATCACAACCCCCCCCCCCCCCCAACTCCAACCACTATCAAACTTGAGAACATACAACGTGATATTTAATTTCTGTGAACACCCAACCCTGCCATAGTCCACTGTTGCTTGGATTTGCTCCTGGAATCTCCGTTATGAAGAAGCTGTACTGCTTTTTATTACAGCGTGGTGTTCCACTACGTGACGTCACGACAATCGATACTTCACTCGGGTCGCGTGACTTGGCGTTCCTCGGACTGTCACCAATTGTTTCGCGCGACCGAAGAGCGAGACAGCGTTGGCAGCTCACACACTTCTGTATAAACACCGAGACCACAGGATGGTTGGGTGGCGAACAGCCATTTAAGTTGCACAGTGGCTGGCTACAGCTCGAAACACGAAGACGGGACTAAAACATGACGACTGTCCTCCGAACGTCTTCGCGATGGCATTATTTTTACTAACTTCCTGGCTTTGGACTTTAGCCATCATCTGTTAAAACTTATTTAAACGTCTAATAAATGACAACTTTTCGAAAATTACAGAACTTCATCAGATACAGGCGGAGACGCCTACTCTGTTAGATGGGGCAGATCGAACCATTCCTGAATATGACTGTCTTCTGGGTTGTAGCGCCGTGTAGTCTGGTAGAAGTTTACCGACGTTTCAGAGGTACTTTCTGCCTTTATCATAAAAGCGATGATGGAGGCAGCAAAGACCTCTAAAACGCCTGTAAACTTCTATCAGACTGTAAGACTTGAGGTTCTCACAGCGGTGAGTATGAAGATATCCGTCTTCTGGGTTATTGCGCTGTGTAGTCTGGTCGATGTTAACCAACGTTTCAGAGGCAGTATGACCTCTGAAACGTTGGTTAACATCGACCAGACTACACAGCGCAATAACCCAGAAGACGGATATCTTCTATCAGACTACACGGCGATACAATCCAGAAGACAGCCTTCTTCACACAAACTGTTAATTCACCAGATGGAAACCAGGCACTGTAACGTAATACGTGCCTGCCCATTTAAATGAAGAGGTGACCTAAGGAAGGATTATCATCAAGAGATACCAGAGTACTTGGAGGATCTATTTCAACGGACCTTGGAATCTGCACAACTGGAAATTACGCAAAGCTTTAAATAACCCAGGTTAAACAGTGTTGAAATAGGATTATCACTGAATAAAGAACTGGAAGGATCTGGAAGGAAGCGGTTGTAATCTACCTTAAGGTTCTATCCTAGCACTTTCCTGAAGAGAACGAGAACACCAGCGAGAAACCTCGATTCATATAGCCGCTGGAGATATTACGTTTCTTTGTAACACTGATATCTACCTACGAGTCTACACGACGTGACAACCCAGAACGACAAATCGAACATCAAATATCAAAAAATCCGCTTTGTCTTAAGCATAGTTAAGGCTGTCCGTCACAACAAAATAAAACGAGTCTGTCCGAACGTGTAAAAACTGCCCAACAGAACATTCTACTCTCTCCTTCCGTGATACTAAACTCAATGCCTAAGGTAACCGCCTCGCCACAAGCAATTATCAACAAAACGGATATGGCAAATGGCAAAACCATGTTTTCTTCTTCTTCTTCTTCTTCTCCTCCATGAGAGACAACGGAAACTACAACGACACATGCTGGTAGCGCTCGACGTTAAGCGATAAGTTTGTCTCTCGCTCTGTGGCAATGACAGTGTACGATGTGCATCCCTTCGGATGCCATGTTCTGCCAGCAGTATCAACGCGTTGACGCACAAGGCATATAGAACGTTCCTCACCTGAGTGCTTCAGAGGACTCTCACGACACAAAAACAGAGGTGAACGATTTTTAGCAGTGAAAGGGTGATTCAAGGTCAGCCCACGGTTTCATTTTCTGACGCAAATACGTCTATATTGAAGGGTCATTCGGCAAAAAAGGGGAACGAAAAAGTGTAACCTGGTTACCTAGGAAACGTCATCTGTTTACTCGGCATTGTTGTTACCTATAAAACATTTCATTACATTACATTCAGCTACCACAGACCCATCTTAAGCGTAACTAATTCAAGTTAAATAAGCAATGTCTTAATCAAACTTTACTCAATTGTAAAGCATTTATAAAGGAAATATTAGGAATAAAGCCAATATATAAACTTCCTTTCCGTATAGACGTATTTACGCCAAATTCTCCGGAACCTTGGTTCCACTGACAACTTTTTAAACAAACTAAATCCCACATATTTATTGACTGGCTGATAATTATTATACTGTGTAATAAAGTTATCAGATCATTCGACGTATTCACAGCGATGAAGAGTCGATGTTTGTTTTATGGGGAATCTAGAAACCCAGAAGATGGAGACAGTATGTTTCTCTAAAACGTTGGTATATGCCTACGAAAGATCCCATGCTGATCTTCCAGGTTGCGAAACCTTTTGAACTTGTAGAACGATACAAAAGTTTCGATGAAAATACTGCTTCTATCTTCAGGACTGAAGACAGAGACAGCATATTTTCCTAAACGCTGGGATACGTCCACGACGTCACAACCCACAAGACCAACCGATGTGAGAATCTGGAATTTCACATCATGATATCAAATTCAGAGCATGAGGTCTTTTAAGGCAATAAAACAGCCCATCCACGTAAATAGTAGGACAATATTTTTCCAACAGACACAATGATCCAACTCGCAAACATGAGATGCCCAGTTCGATTTCTGGCCGAGGGCAGATTTCAAACTTCTCCGTTCTCCGTCACTTTCTAGAGATAAACGCGAAGACATCAAGCATAGGACAAGAAATTGTAGAATGATTATAAATGATTCCAGAGGAATATAGTGGAAAAACATCGTAGCCTCTTTCCAGAGTCGGAAATCACAAAGTACATCGGTCAGGACAGCCATTTACCGAGAACCTTCCGAATGTGTTAATCCCCAGTAGTTCGTAATACGTCGCTTTATACAGCGATGACAGCGCGCTATTGCTTTGATAATGCCAGAGTTGGTTTCCGGCTACAGTCCCGACTAAGTACAAGATCCCCTCCCCAACCACATCAAATTTCCTGCTATCTCTACGTGCGTTATTTCATACAGGTTTTAAACATCGCTCAGTACAAACGCTAATCAGTGCAATGACATCACGTACTGAACATACAGACGTAAACCATTTGCAGATATATCACTTATTTAACATCGTATCTCTGAAGATGGCTGTCTCCAGGGTTGTTGCGTCGTGTAGTCTGGTAGAAGCTTGCCGACGTTTCAAAGGTCCTTGCTGCCTCCATCATCAGGGCGCTCTGATGATGGAGTTACCAAGGACATCTGAAACGTCGGTAAACTTCTACCAGACTACACGGCATAGCAACCCAGGACACAGCCATCTTCAGACCCACCGCCGTGAAAACTTCAAATCCTACATCCTATCTCTGTTTAAATGCATCTAAATTATACAAAATATTTCGTATTAGAATAAGAACCTCTAAATTACTAAATTATTTTTGATAAAAAGTGAAATTACAGTGTTAAATCATAACAAACAATAGAAATGAAACGATACAAATTTCCTTTTAGTTGAGTTAACCTATGAGACAGAAGCTCATTCAGCCCCACCTGTTCTCCTTGATCCTTTCTAATTGCATATTCTAAAGCAAAGTTGGAAGAAATTGTGATAAAACATCTTGTTTTAGTCCATTTTAAATAAAAAAGGTGTCAGACAAATATTTACCTGGACAGAATTTACTGCAGATTTTGTTTAAACGCATTTTAATAAGCCTAAATAGTTTCATGGGCACATCAAGCTCAATGAGAATAGTGTACAATACTTCCCTCTTAACTGAATCATAAGATTTCTTATATTCTATGAATAGCTGATGTACTGTCTCATTGTACTCCCATTTTTGCTCTAGTATCTGACAAATACAAAAAATATGGTCAGTAGTTGACTTATTACGTCGAAATCCACATTGTTTATCCCCAATAATTTCGTCTACGTATGGACTTGACCTTGAGAGAAGAATGTTGGATAAACTTTGTACGAAGTTGATAACAGTGATGGGCAAAATAATTAAAGACAGTAACAATCTCTCCCTTTCTCCATAAACAAATAGCATCAGGAGACAAATAAAATTGTTTCTTCAAGACAAAAACAAAAGTTACAAATTCCTATTCTTCTCTAGGCCATGATGGAGTAGTAGCTTCTCAATTTTTTGTTTACAATACAAGCGTACAGGTAAGCACTTCGAAGCCACAATTTCTGTCCGTATTTATATTCGGTAATACTTATAGTAATTTAATAATAAAACTTACAGTACGTTGATTTTAAACACATGTTGAGTATACACCATATTTCTTACAATGGACGGCACAAACAAAACTTTACACACAATGCAACAGCCACCATACTGAGCGTACACTACCTTCAGTTGTTTCACATCCCCCTGACGTAACACTGCGTCATTGGTAAATGCTACTGTAGCTGGGATTATAAATGGAAAGACATCCAATTCATTTCTTAGAATTAAACTATCAGCACGGGATAGCAAAGATGATCCAAGCAGCAACGGCTAGGCTGCGAGAGAAATTTCAGGTTATGAAGTTGCCAAAGGAAGTGACGTAATCCAAAGAGACTTATGGAAAAAGATAAAAAGAATGAACAAAAGACGACAATTTCTGAACAAACAAAACAAAACGAAGAATATTCCAAAGTCTTCTTTGACTGTAACTATTTAAAAACAGGATTAATTAGAAAAGTTACACGCGTGAACACATGCAAAGGCAGATGACACGCATATTTCATAAGTTTAGATTAATCACAGGAGGCAGCTCCATCAGTGTAACCTAATGATTAAATACTGCGCTAGACAACTAGGGTTCGATTCCGGAAAGTATGAATAACATTTTATCTAAAAAAATGTTCTCGGCGGAGGTGTTTATCTTCGTCACCACGTCCAAACTGAATCCGGTACCCATCCCATGGTTGCCAGAAGCCCGTCCCTCGAAAGTGAAGCGGCCAGGTCGTACAATTGATCATTCACTTCCACCTAAAGTCGAGTTAAAGAATGTGTGGAGCTATACCTCCACTCCTCCACACACCTTCATGATATGGAGCTTAATTAAGTGCAAAACAGGCCTACAAATTTACCTTTTGAAGCACTGAAACTAAATCTCTTAAATCACTGCAGTTATTTATGACACTTTGTGCAAATTTATGTTTGTTTTTCAATATCCACTTAGAAATTCTGAGTAACTTTAAGAAAACATTCACAAATGCATAAGATTATATTCTCATTCTTTATAACCTGTAATTCTGCTTCTAAAACCGACTGACGTGTTCTACATAGCAACTTTAGAAGATAAATAAGAATGAACTGTAAAGGTGATCGCAGATAACGTAACAATCTGGCGGAAAAGCCACTCGTCCATATTACCAGGAATTCGTCTAAGGAACTAACAAGCCTAGATATGGGAGTGAATCCTGAGGACGTCATAAATTCGAGCCACGCTGCCATTTGTAAGCCAAATGTTTTAAACAGTTGACAGTATTGTACAAATTCATTATCTGGATGCGTGGACCTCTCAATCAGGACACTTGTAATTGTTACAGGTGGAACACTTTGTCATCTGAACCTTGCCTTAATGGCATGAGCACGAAACAGCGTTGGGTGTGGAACAAGAGTGAAATAAGTCTCTCCACTTCTGATTACAGTACAGGATGACTGATCAGTGGTTCCTGATTTCAAGATCTGAGAATCTTCAGTAGGATCGCGAAGGAATATCGAAAGACTTTCTTTTCAAAGTGCCGGTACTCAAAATACTGAGGCTAAAGATGGCGTACTGTGTGAGAAATTGAGAGTCATAGAATTTATACAACTGTTAATTCTACCACTTTTGTGTTTGAAGATGGCTGTCTTCTGGGTTGTAACGCAGTGTAGTATGATAGAAGTTTACCAGCGTTTCAGATGTCCTTGGTGCCTCCATACATACGGCGTTACAACCCAGAAGACAGCCATGTTCGTACTTACCGCCGTCAAACCCTAAATCTTACTTAGCTTTGCGTTTAACTGTTCCAAACCAATTAATATGCTACTTATTTTGACTTATTGGTTACTCGTGTGGACAGTGAATTAGAAAATATCGGGTAGAAAGCTTCAGTGTTCTGTCTTTGCCTTCGTACTAAAGTGTCACGAAACACACGTAGACTCTAGAATCGAAATGGGAACTTCCAAAATTCGAGTCAGAAGCTTATCGTTTCATCTATTGACGGCGTGCGTTCTAAAACGGAACAAACACACATGTCGCGTCTTTTTAGCACGGAGAGAAGAGTGCCTTGGAACGGTATTGCTCTGAATGAGAGATGAGAGTAAGCATTGCGTATATTGTGCGTGCATGCGTATGTGACGGCATGCCTCTTTCTTACAGGAAATGGGATCGGTGATCGGCTACGACCTCGTGGCCGTTAGGACAGCCATCACTCATGGGCAGATGGCAGCGTCAGGAACATGCCATCAGATAGATCACTACTAAGTACCGCTTATGGTGTCACGAAGGAGGTCTCCTTCAAAACTCTTTTCCGTGTTTGGGTTCCTAAGCTAAAAGAAAAGACTGCACGTACTTTTGTTGAAAAACCACAAATATTGTGTAAGAAATTCCGAAAGATGGTACGAGATATTTCATTTTACTGGTACTTTTAACCAAACGAGACACCTAATCCGAGATGAGATATCTTTTAAAAGGTCAAGGGATGTTAAATTAAGATAATTTCGATGGTCTAGACCTACGAGGTGCGATCGGAAAGTTTCAAGACTGTGTCAATAGAGGGCGAACCGGATGTAGTACGAGCTTCTGCCGCTAGGGGGTGCGGCCTACATTCATAGTGAATCAGTGTGCCAGCCGGCATCATCGAATTAGCATTTGTTTCTTAGTTACGGGCGTTTTGGTAGTGCATTACACCGACCCTCCTGCGATTTCGGAATGGCGTGTGCATCAAATTTTGCCAAAGACTCGCCAAAACGGCTATGGAAACCTATGAAATGCTAAAGCAAGCATTTGGGGAGTCCGCAATGGGTCGTGCACAAACTTTTGTGTGGCATTCACGTTTTAAAAATGGCCGAACCTCTGTCGATGATGACGAGCGTTCTGGACGACCATCTTCGAGCACAACGCCCGAAAATGTTACGAAGATCGACGTCGTACCATCAACGACTTGTGCGACATTGTTGGGATAGGCTATGGGACCTGTCAGCTGATTCTAAAGGAAGAACTCCACATGCGACGCATCATGACAACGCGCCAGCGCACACCGCCCTCAAAGTTCGGCAGTTTTTGGCCTCAAACACCATGGCCGTCATCCCGCACCCTCCTTATTCGCCGTGTGACTTCTTCCTCTTCCCAAAGATAAAAATTCAGCTAAAGGGAAGGAGATTTGAGACGATAGAAGAGATTCAGGCAGAATCGCAGATGGTGCTTGACAGGCTGACAAAGAAAGATTTCCAGGGATGCTTCCAGGCTTGGCAGCGGCGCTGGGATCGTTGTGTTCACTCCCAGGGGAACTACTTCGAGGGTGATGGATGAATTTAATACCTGAGATAAGTGTACGGGTTTTTTATAGGCGCAGTCTTGAAACTTTCCGATCGCACCTCGTATAAATGGGGTGAGGGCAACAAGAAACACAATTTTTGTAGGGAAACCTTTTGAAAACCGGCCACTCTAAAGACGAAAGAATAAGATGAGAGGACAATATGACAATTGATTTTAGAGAGGTTCTTTGTTAAGCTGTGGACTGAACTGAATTCGGATCGCGACGAAATCAAATCTATAATCTATCTGACTGACTGTTTTCCGTAGAGGAGCAGATATTTTGAAACACGCTGTGTGTATATTGATGCAGTCATCACTACAACTGAAGAACGTGGCAAGCTGCAGTATCAGCGACA
Organism: Zootermopsis nevadensis; assembly: GCF_977971745.1. NCBI lineage: Eukaryota > Metazoa > Arthropoda > Insecta > Blattodea > Termopsidae > Zootermopsis > Zootermopsis nevadensis. Next base: position 5,589,673 of record NW_028259136.1, on the reverse strand, counting down.
TCTTACGCTGCAGAGGTCAAGACCCCCTCGATCAGACACGGCCGCGTGGACACTTTCCGGTGGCAGGAGCAAAACAAATGAAGGGAATAAGTACTACGTCATGTTGTCTCTCCCCATTTGTCTCTTACAACAAAAAATAACAGATGTACATCGGCAGAGTTCAAACACGTACTATAACTAATGATTAGCAAATTTTTCAACATAAATTGTGAGATCATAAAGTCGCGGGTGAACTGTTAGCACCTCTCTTTCCCGAAGACCGCCTCCTTCCACATCCTCTACTCTTCATCCTTCACAACTCGTTCTATTTTCGCACTTCATTTGCACGACTACTAGAGGGCTAATATAAAAGGGGATGTACAATAGATCGCAAATTGTTGGGGGGTGCAAGGATTGTTAATAGACCACCCCTTATTCATTCGTTCACTCACCCCATTTGAAAAGCATCGTTAAATAGACCAATACAAAACTGAACACACTAAAATTATGTTTAATATTTTCTTGTACTATTTTAGAATGCTAAGACAGTTGCAAGTAAGATAATATTAAACATAAGGAAATAGGTTGATATAGTTGCGTCATATTGTGAAATTTAATTAATTATTCGGTTTTTGTCCGTCTAATCACAATTCATATTTAAAATTTACAATTAAGATAATTAAAATATCATTTTATGTTCCTCATCGAACAATCGATTTACAATTGGAAGATCTTTTTACAACATGTTTCGGTTTCTATATAAACCATCTTCAGGTGTAAAAGTCAAAATTATAAACTTAAAACTTAATTACAATTTCTGATATGCAACTTTTTGGTGATGTTCACTTTTAGATTCATTTTTATATATAAGGAAATAGATTGTCAGAAAATAAATTGGATTTAAATGGCAAAAGTTACATTTGTATGTTAGTTATCTATTTGGTATCAAATTGAAAGGATGTATGCTGACCTACTAAAAGTTTATTTTGGTGTGAATTATAAGAAAGCAATTTAAAAACGAACGAGGAAACTGCCGAGGCCTATTTTAAGATATTGAATTCAAATAAAGAGTCGAAGGAAACCACTAAAAATATTCGTCACGATCCGGTTACCAGAATTGAAAGCGGTTGTTCCGAAATGTGAGTCAGCATAGTTATCACTGAGATAACGTACTCAGTGAGCAGCTTCAAGGTTTACTTTTGTCAAACGATAACCTTGTTCACTCTCGTAGCAAAATGTCGTGCGTCTGAAACTTTTACATGGTTTTAAATGCTTTTTTGTAAATGACAGCGGAGGTTGCAGTATTTGGAGGCGACTTACCTTTTCAACCCCCCCACCAAAAAAAATCAGTTTCTGTGTACGCTGACTGGATGAGAGGGCTAGGTAGCCATCGTAACCAACGCCACAGCGAATCGACATTCTCAAATGTTACGTCCTCAACAGTCAACAAATTTCCAACTTGGAACCTGAAGGCTCATAACCGAGTGCCGTCTGTTTAGCTTTACACTGTGCCAGCTGAATCCACTCCTACATCCTATTTTATCTAAGCTTCAGTTGAATGTTATTCTCTCATCTACACTTTGGTCTCTTAAGTGGTTTTATCTTGAGGTTTTCTTTCCAAATATCACTTGCCCGTTTGTCTCCCACACTGGCACCTGATCTCCGTGCATATTTTGTGGTTTCAGCTCGGATCAAGACAGGCTCAAGGCACAGTTGCTTAGTGCAACAAGTAAGCCTGCAATTTAGCAAGGGAAGCCGACGGTCTGAAAGTAAGACCAATAACCACGGTCCTGTGGAATTCTAGCTGTTTCACATTCTAATGCCTAGAGATGCAATTAATGTTATCCTTCCGTCTCCTTGGTAGCACACCAGCTTCGTATTCAGGTGTTGAGCTATCAACTGATCATTATCGATGTCACAGGGGATCCCTTTCCAAATAGTTTCCTCACTACAACTTTGTACGCATTCTTTGTTTCTCCTAACTGAGCTACATGCCCACTTCATTGTAACCTCTGAAACGTCGGCAAAGTTCTGTTAGACTACACGGCGCAACAACCCAGAAGACAACAAACTTCAGGGCAAAAATGATTGAAGGAATGCTGTGGTCTTGTCCGTCACCCGTGGCAAGTAGGCGGAAAGGAATACATGTTGCTCTTACTTAATATCACCCTGTATCATGGAGTCCATCGTACAAAGGCCTCCTTAAGCAGCGACGGCCAATCAAGGAATTTCCTATTCTAACAGAAATTTCAGCAAACGCAGTCATAAAATTCCGCCATTGTAGATGTTACTCTAATTAGTCTCGCATCTTCAGAATTCACTTTTGTTAAGATCCACTTTCTCGCCACCACGTCGGTGTAGGATCATAGACTTATATTCTGAAGCACCTGGTTCATATCCCGCTAACGTGACTAATTATTCCCGTAACTTTCTCAGGCTCTCCAGGCAAATTCTGACACGATGCCTCGAAATAATCTACAACGACCTCCTTACAAATCCGTACCTACAACCTCTGCTGCCAAATCGGTATTATTAACCTAACAAAGAATAAATTATCACGTCCTCCATTCGCGTTGCATATCCTCGATCTATCTATCATCCTAATGATACCAGATTAATCTCGTTGCCACGTATGTTTCTGTCTTCAGCTATTAATTAATCTCTTGTGTTCAAACATTCTTTTACACGCCTCGTTCTGAAATGTCAGTAGCAAGGGATGAAAAGACGAATTAAAATTCATTGGGGGTTCACGATGGAGCCTTGAATGATAAAGACACGTTCACAGAGAAATCAAATGGAACACTTGTGACCCTCACCGCATGGTATTAACTTTCAACCCCCCTGAACTGACAACGAGCGGTTCTCATAGTTTACAAACAATGCGGGCGAAGCATATCGACTGCTTCCCCTCAATTTGACTACAATGCTACTTGTTGAATAGACTCTCATGTTCATGTTTGGGTTCTGTGTACAAGGTAATAGAAGTGTACTTTGCGCAAACACGTGGCCATATGCTTGATTAACCCCGGGGAAAATAAGACTGTTCATTTACAGCAACGATGGCCCAGTTAGTAAAGTGACTGCCTACAGACTGGACGACCGGAGTTCGTATTCCACGCGATGCTATATACAACGGCTCTGTGGCTCACCCAGTTTCTTATTCAACGAGTTATTATATTTATTATTTTATTTAGTGTTCTGTCTGAGGACAGGTCCATATGAACAGGATCCTTCCATCCTTTTCTCGGACTGGGACCTGTTCATATACGTTCTTGGCAGATGATCCAGAAGTGGTTTGCCATTGCCTTCTTCTGTGTGTGAATGGAGTAATTGTTGGGATGCCACGGAGAAACCGAGGAAGCCCCCGGAGGAAAACTCCGTGTTGCCTAGACCACGGGCGAAAGCTAACAAATCGCTTTCAGGCGGGGTAGAGGTTAATTCTGAAGATTGAAGCTGCTTATGCAAACGTCTCCGTAACATCGTATAAGAGAACAGAATGAAATTTGCCATGACTTGCATTCCTCAAAATTGCAACAGACACGCATAACAAATCTTATAAACCTATTAGGACGCGTATTTCCACATGTTTTAGTTCAGAAACTAACAATAATTAAACGAAACATAAAAACTCTTATAAATATAAACATACAGTGCACCAAGGCAGTCCTTAAATATGTTTATATATTTGAAATCATCAACTGATTTAACTTATCTTTTAAATTTTTCTATAACACCTATGTAATTTTATTATTATTAAATAGGCCACATTCGAGAAGTTACTGCAAGTCCGGATACTGGTACATACCAGCTGGTTGCTGTCCTGACACGTGCCATGTAATTGCATGTGTCTCGTTCTTCTTAAAATTGACATATGCGTAGCGAAGTAGCCGCCAGAAGGACTTATTTACGTTTACCGCACAAACTACCCACACTTTTACCTCGATTTATAAAGCGCGAGGTAGACATTTTGGGAGAATTTCATTTTGGGAATGTCTACTCTTTAGATATTTATACCAACACAGAGAATCTCCCATGAAGCTGCTAGAAACCTTTAAACACACAACTGATAATATTCCCATGTAACGTGCAACTTCAATCCTAAGTATGTAATAATCCCGTTAAATTTTACTAGAGCTCAAACGCAGAACGCCTGAGAAACATCGCTGTACAGAGTACTCATTGCAGTATTATGTACAGAACGCAGAGACAGCGTCGTTTAAAACGTAACCCAACACAAAAATTATATCAGAACCAGGTCCACCCCTCCCACGTAATACTCTTTGCCAACATCCCCCGTGATATTTGAGTTAAGTTCACATTTGTTGCTAGGCCGCTACTCACGTCTTCTGCGCAGAAGCAAAACGTGTGTCCACTCTCGAAAACATTTACTGATGTTCCTGAATCACTTACCAAAGCGTATCCTGACAAGGAAATATTGAATAAGACACCAAAACACCGACTGATAAACAACATTTCGGAGCGCGGGAAATGTTTGTGTGTGGCAAGTGGTTAACGATTTCAAGCAACAATTTAATATTCTCATTCGTCTTGTCGCTTTGAACGTCAAGGGGACCGTGTACGAGACATAAGATTCCAATCTACAGGCCTAACCTTACTATTAACTGAAATTCTAGTCCCGTTAATATTTTACGAAATATATATTTAAAAATTTTAGCCAGACCATCCAGATACGTTTACGAGTATACGATCTATAAAATAATATAATTTTTAATCAACCGCTTCGTAATAAAACAAACTATTCTTCTTAATATTTAAAAAAAATAAAACTTGAATGATCTATTATCTTGTTTTCAAGAAGGGGATATCACCTGTTAGCTGAGTGCGGTGACTAGATCCATTGCATGAGATACAATTTATAATGCCTTAAGAATAATCGCTCAGAGGGACAGACAATATCATTAAAAACAGCGTAGCACCTGTTTGGTTCATGTATCCTCCACAGCTGCCCTCTGATACAAAACTTTTTAACGGTCATCGCCGAGACGGGGATCTAGAGACACGCGTTATGCGAGGAAAGACTGCGTCAGAACGACTAGAGCTAGGATAGAGCTTTTACACATCCTGCGATGTTACGCGATGTTTTAAATTAATAAGAAGTAAAGAAATTATCGAAGTGTGAAACCTAATCTTTAGATATTACAGTTCTTCGTTAGTATAAAATTATTGTACAGAACATACGTTGAAAATCAGAATTATGGTTAACATTTATATAGGAATATTTATAAGAATACTTCAACGCTTGCCATTACGGTTAAAGTAAAGAATTTAAACTGCAGTGACTTGATCGGTGGCCATTTTAAGAATTACGTTCAAATAAATGATGAGCATACCCTTGATGATGATAGTCTGGGATCCTGCGCCAAGTATGCTGCATGTCCCAACTGATCACGACAGATAATTTTACCCGGTTCAATGAGGAATCCGACCATCCTTAGGTTTCCACTCGACTGTTGGAATAGAACCTTTATAGGCCACTTTCTCCTATTTCCAGTCACCCCATTCAAAGCTGCATATTACCTGCAGTTGACAAAACATCTTTAAGTAATTCAAGAATCTAGCCATAACCATTAAATATAGTATTAGCAACTAATAAGACGTCTACAAATAACGTACGTCCGGAATGAGTTACAAAAATATTATTAGTAGTAGTTATTTTCCTGGAATAACTTTAAAATACGGTGACCACGTACAACTGTTTCTGAATTCAAGCTTTGTTTACAGTTACTAACCACATCATAATTGTTCCAATCCATAAGCCACTTTAACTCTCACTCAGTTTGGGGATTGGCTTATCGATGTTTGCTACGAATTCATTTTCCTCAAAACAAACTGGTCAGTACGCTACGATTCTCTGAACAGACGAAGAATGGAACTTTTAAAATAATATAACTCGAAGTCTTCCTTTCATTACAAAATAGTCCAAAACCGCAACTGCCCGAGCTTTGAATAGCTTGTAATGGATAAGATTGCAAATTTAAATAACCAATCAAAATTAAGTTATCAAATTGAAACAGCTTCACGTCGATATATATCGGAATTAGTACGCCACAGTCTGTCAGATAGCAGCACATATATTGCTGCACACGAAATGCTTATATGTACGTCAGATGGCAGCACATACCACAGCGAAATAAATAACGATCCATGACTACCAACTGCTACTGAAATATAATTCTTTTTTATAATAAACTCAAGTCCGTTGCCGGACTTTGCGTCAATCCGGAAATCACATCAAAAAAAATGTTCATTCCAATATCAATGCTGAAGCTTATCTGAGAGTTTTTAAATTCAAACATAACCAATTGGACCTCACGAGATGTCATGTGAAGAAATATTAACCTCAAAAGTTAATAACTGTAAATGTCATACCTTACACATCTTTGTTTTGTGTATCAGAAACAATATGCTATAAGGTGGGCATCATTGTCCAAATTGTGGTAGAGTTTACCAGTCATCATTCTCCTAGTATTGCACTATGTCTTTATGACAGTACTTTAACTCCACAAAAGATCTTTCTCATAACACGTAACATAACATTTGCACTGCAAACAGTATGGTGTGATGATATGAAAAATACTGACATAAGGAGACCACATCAATCCTACCAAAGTTCATGTGCGAAAGATATGCAAAGCAATACTACAATACCTACATCTAAATGGTACACAGTATAAAACAGTAATGCTGCCATAGAAACCTGTACTTTGTTCTGATACAGCAAATGGTATACAGGTATGATAAATTACACAACACCATAACAAAATGTCATATTATTATGTCTAATGAAGTTATACACATTTTAATATATGTAATAATCTTCTTTTTCTTTAGCATTTGTCCTGCATTGGCAGGGTCTGCTTTTTCCTCTCTTTTTGGAGGTTGCTTGATCTAATTTAGACATTTGGTAGGACTCCTTGGACAAGTGATCAGCCCATCGCAAGGCCTCTACCTGTATACAGGACAGCACAATACAGAAAGACGCTGACAAACATCCATGCCTTGAGAGGGATTCGAACCCACAATCCCAGTGTCCAAGCAGCACAAGGCCCATGCCTCAGACCACGCGGCCACTGTGACCGGCTTTTAATATATGTAACATAAGCTAGAAAATCCTTAAAAAAGCAAAATTGTAACCAGTAATATAAAAATAGTAATGTAAGTACTTCACCTGAAACCCTAACTCCATCTGCAAATCGAATAGTTTTATAACAAATATATACACTAACTTATGTATGATATTTTACATAAATATTTTATAACACTATACATTATGCTCTTCCATATCCTTATGCTGCTTCCATCTTTGTGGGTCAACTTACTTAATACATGTAAGAGACTATTCATTTTCATGATGGGACTACTTTCCAAAAGTTCCATAGCAGCAGTCAAACTGCAGAAAACAAAATGACTTACATGGCAATAAAATACAAACGGATATGCACATATGCACGATATATGGCGTAGCATGCCAATGACTTCAGTTCTTCTGAATTTGCAAAGAGCAAAACAAAACAATTCCAATCTAAACATGTTTTTCACATTTACCGATTTGACTTATTTACTGTAGGTAACAAGAAACTTGGATATACATCTTAATTAGACAATATCAATATGGGTTATCAGTGATACAAATTGTTGTTCTCTGCATTAATAACAATTAATTGTTATCATCGTCATCAATAGCTTTCCACATCTAGTCTCATGCCAGCATTTGATGGTCTCCCCAAAGACTTTCACCCATTTGATCGGTAAGAGAGAATTTGGATCGAGATTCTTGAGCACAGTATTCAAAGAACACAGTTCTTTGTTTAGCTCTGTAATTGTCTGTGAATTCCAAGTAGACTATGCATTTACTTTCTTAGTCCGAATGAGTTCAGCCTCTTGTTCTCCCCATTAATTTAATTTGTTCATCCTTATTACATTTCATTTTATCCAAGTATATACCCACCCCCCAAAAAAAGATCCATTTTCTACTCATTCCTTCAAGCATTTCAAAAATGCTTTGTTCCTTATAAAGTAATGGAATATTATCTATAACACTATGACTGATAAGATTCATACTCTATGAAGAAAATAAACAGAAGCACATAACAAATAAAAAATACAGCATTTGACACACTGAAATTCTGTCGGCACAATGGCCAAATTAAATGAGATGAAACATATGTAGAGACGTGTAATATCAATGGAGCTCATAAATTCATCAATTCTGTTCTTATGCTAAAAGGAACTAATTACATTAAAACTAAGGAACAAGGTTCAAGGCATCAATATCACGTATCATACATAAAAATAAAATCATAGCCCCACCTAAAGTTTGCTCATGACAGATCCTACATCTTGTGGGCTAGTAACTGTCGGGAAGCCACCAGTGAATGCAGCCTGCAGAACTTCATCAACATGATTCACCAACACAAATGCAAGATCCTTCTGCAATGAGATAAATGCTATCATGAAAATGAGTGAAAAGTCTGTGTCTAGAGCACACAAAGTTTTCAAAGGCATCTCTTGCAGTTAAGTTTTTATGTTCACTTATTACAAACATAAATCTTTTGCAAACAGACAGCAAAATTCATGTGCGATAAAAGAAAATAACAGTGTTAATCGGGAACAAAATGCATGTTTCGGAAATCCGCATCTAGGAACACACTACAACTAGAAACACGAGCAAAAATATTCTAATGAGAAATGTAATACAAAGTACTATATAATGGATGTACAGGGCATGAGAAACATTCTTGCCTATGAGAATATAAACATACTTGTACATATGCATAATGATCAATCTATTACCTTCACATTATCAGGAACTTCATGCAAATCCTTTTCATTCTTTTTAGGCAGAATAATTCGTTTCAGCCCAGCACGATGGGCCGCTAGAACTTTCTCCTTCACTCCACCGACCTGATTAAATAAATCAAATACGAACACTGTGACGTAACAGATAAAATGTTGAAATTACAGTAATTTATATTAACACGCATTGTAATTTAAGCCTGAAACAAGCATATTTTAAGATAAATACAGAGGTATGGAATCACTTAAATATTTACAATCTGAATAAAGAAGTAGAAAATCAAAATAGAATTGGTATTAACACACTTTAAGAATGGACATCCCCCCTACACACACGAACTTCTGAAGTATTATAAAATTACAAACCAGTAACAGAAAATCTATTAAAGTAAATCCCATTTAAGGAATTTAAACTAAGGCACATCCTGATCTTCAACACTGCAGACAATCCAGTTTACCAACGAACTCATTACATAAGAATGCAGAACTTAATGCATTACTCACTGGAAGTACTACACCTCTCAATGTAATCTCGCCTGTCATGGCAACATCAGTAACAATGGGTCGCTCAGAGAACAGAGAGATCAAAGCTGCTGCTATGGTCACACCTGCAGATGGCCCATCCTTACCAACTGCACCAGCAGGAAAATGAATATGGAGATCTGTGCGAGATAGGAGCTCGCCATCTATCTGCAGGCCATACTGCAAAACCATGAAAACATTCAATTCACATGAAGAAACTTAGATGGATCCACAGTCAAGACAAATTTACAAACATTCATAACTTTTTGACAACGGCACGGGAAACTGAACGTGTCTCACCTCACGTGCAGATGTGCGAACCCAGTTTAGGGCTAACTTAGCAGACTCTTTCATAACGTCACCAAGATGACCAGTGAGCACTAGTTCACCATCTCCCTCCATCTTGCTTGCTTCTACAAGCAACACCTCACCGCCGACAGTTGTCCATGCCAAGCCCACTGCCACGCCAGGTTGCCCCAGTCGAGACCACAGCTCATTGCTGGAGTACACTGCAGGCTACAGGTAGATATGACAACACACATTTACATGGAACAAACCTGTAATTTTCATGCATTAAAGAATTTTAGAACTTGTCCAGTAATGTACACACACTCAGCTTTTAATGACTCAAATATTATCTGTATAATTACAGCTGCTTGAATGAGATGGCATTAGCAAATTAATCAATTGAAGAATGCAAACCCTAAAAAAGATTATCTTTAATAAGCTTGAAGTGCTAAAACCTTGAAGATGGCTGTCTTTCTCAAACTCACCGCCATAAAAACTTTAAATCCTACATGCTAAAACCAATTTTGGAAAAAAATTAGAAAAAAGTGTGGAGAGGTACATCAAAAGAAATTAAAATGGGGAAGCCAGGGCCAAAATTGAGCTGTAGCATGATAAAGGAAGCAGAATATAAACAATGATTAACCTAAACTAATCTAAACACTGATTAACAAAAGAAATACCCCTAATATATCCTGAAGTGCAGCTTCATCCAAGAATATAGGCAGTTTTATTCTCCCACTGTCCTTGCTAGTGAGATCCCCTGTTGTATCCATATTCATTTCAGCAACACGAACAGCTACTGCACGGCACAATGCTCCCAATTTGCGCTCCAGAGTTCGAACCCCAGCTTCACGAGTGTAGTATGATACTATAAAATAGGGTTTTCATGAATAAATTAAACTCTCACTTAAAATTCGGTCGTAATATGAGGCTTATATCTTTCCAGTTCTGTAAATCTCATGACAGACCTCATACAAAGAGTATGCACCATTAAATGTTTTGCGAACAATATGAGCTTGAAATGAAAATATTTAAAATAAGATATCTAAATTGGACTGCACAATATACTGTTTTCTATTAATCCTTAACCCAGACCAATCAGACTTAATGATGCCAGTGCTCTGAATAAATCATTTCTGAATGGTATAAAATTTTAGATCTGTACAATATACAATATACTCACTGAGAGTCTTGATGCTCTCCAATGGAAGTTGCAGCATGTGAGATGTGAGGCCATGCTCCTCCAGTTGCTTGGGCAGAAGGTGACGTGAAGCAATATGTAACTTTTCTTCCTATACACCACATTTAGTCTTAGAATATTTTACAAAAAATGATAACACATATTCCATCAATTTTTTTTCAAATTTAAATTCCAAAGTTTAGTTACACAGAACATGTAAAAAATTCCACATACTTTTTAAATGCAGACTTAAACTTTAAATGTAACAGATTGTAATAAGACATTTATAAATCTGTGATAAATTTAATATTCAAATAATGCAGAGTTACACGAGACAGAACACAGCATCCTGATGGGCTTTGTACATTATTCTCGAGACTACAGCTGTACCTGTGTGTACCCTTGGACAAAGATCAGTTCCATACGGTCAAGTAGAGCAGGAGGAATGGTTTTGGTGTTGTTGGCTGTGGCAATAAACATCACTTGAGACAGATCAAATGGCACATTCAGGTAGTGGTCCACGAAGTTGCAGTTCTGCTCTGGGTCCAAAACTTCCAGCAGAGCTGCTGCCGGGTCCCCATGAATACCTGTGCCCTGAGTAAATACGTACCACACTGACGTAAGGAAGATACAATACTGATTATAAAACAAAACACAGTGCTTCAAACTTAAGTAAATTCTCTTAACTTCGATAAAGAAGTTCCTTTAGTAACAATATATTTATTTATTTAATTGCCAAATGGTAACGTTAGTCACCTTACATAAGTCAATAATGAGAAGCCCACTTGAAGCCACATATATCCACATTCTACACAAGGGAAGTTTTGGTCTCATAAGGCAGAGATGGTCAGTTTCTACTTGCACAATCTGTTTTATATTTATATTAAACAAAATTCAAATATTACTTAAAATAATGTTAATAAATCTAAACACACTAAAAGCTATAACGTCCAGGTAGAGAATTATTACTCTAAGAATCAAAGACACTTGTATTAACTATTTAAAGCCTACTGGTAAGTATTTGTACCACCTGCTTTAATGTTAACAACTCTGTATTTTGCCCACAAAGTGTATCTATTTCTTTGCATGATCCTCATAATAAACAGTGACTATTTCCCTAAACAGCATGAACCACTTAATCTTTGTAATGCTGAAGTGTTGTCGGCAGTACACAGTAGATGTTTAAATATTATGTAAATCAGCTTCAGGTTTAAAATGGTTAACAGATGACACATGAAGACAGGAAAGTGTCATGAACCCTTAGGAGCTGGTATTGTGCATCCAATATGTCCACAAAGGAGCATTAAGGGTTAACAAACAGAGGATACTTACTAGTTTGTCAATCTCATCAAGTAGCATGACTGGGTTGTTAACGCCTACCGTCTTTAAGCCGTGGATGATTCGGCCAGGCATTGCGCCAATGTACGTTCGGCGATGACCCCTGATATCTGATTGGTTGCAACTGCCTCCAAGGGATATGCTAAGCAAATAATTATATAAGGATAATAAAAATTATACAAACACTGCACTATATGACTTTGAAATATGAAAACAAGACCATCTTGGGATTTATAAATACAAGGTTAACTCTACAAAGTTCATGATGATGATGATGATGGAGTATGTTAATAGTTAGTTATGAAGGTGCTCATTAGAAGAGGGTAGGGGACTAATTTTTGTAAATACAACAAAGTAAAAGACAGATCTGACATCATGAGAAAAACCAAACGTCTTGCCTGAATAAATATATTTTATAGCAGACCCTAAAGAAATTCTCTTAATGTAGTGTTTCCACATCTGTTTACTATAGAACACTTTCAGCTCAAAGAACACTACGAGACTACCACCAGGAAACAAAAAGAAATAAAAAAGTTAGGTCTTTGTAATGCGCTTCATTCTATAATTAGAAAAATAAATTATGCTGAATTATAACATCTAGACCACTCTTGAAAAAACATAAAAAACTACAAGACAGCAATACAATCTGTGTTGAAGTATGTTTACTCATTAACAACCAAAGAACAGTAGATTTACTTCATATCTCAGAAAATTCAGTTTCACCATTTTATGAAATACTATCTACACATCATTATGCTCTCTTCTTCTTCTATGGCTCTCCGGTCCGTATTCGGTCCATGGCCTCCTCAATTCTCCTCTTCCATTCAGTCTTCTGTTAGGTCCGTCTGTCCAAGGCTTTGATTGAGGTTTCAAAACATCTTCCTTCTTACAGTGCAAGGTTGTTAGCCTTGCGACCAAGCCCCAACCTGGAGGACCAGGGTACCTGTCTTAGTCTGACCTCTCCCCCTCGACCAATCTGACTAGGGAGGCCCTACCAGCAGCTATGCTACCGCCAGCATAGCTCTTGCATTATGCTGTCATTAGGTTCAAATTAACTGTGAGATTTCTCATGCAGTTTGTGCAACAAAGCTCCTATGACACGGTACGTAAACAGTTTCTTACAGGATCAGATAAAAGCCTCAATAACCTTACTATTTAGAAAGATATAAAACATGCTTAACATAATATTTCTAAGTCCTTCTAATGGAAGAGTAAATATTTTGTATGTGCATTTCCTAAATAAGATGATGAACACCTTTACAAGTTCTCTGAACTCTACACCTTCCTCTTCTGTTAAATAATCAATGAACACAACACAAAATGAAATATACTAACCGATGAAATTCACGTCCAAGAGTTTGGGCAATGGAACGCCCAACACTGGTTTTGCCAACACCAGGAGGCCCAACAAAGCAGAGAATTGGTCCTCGAAGGCTATTTTTTAACTGCCTGACAGCCAGATACTCCAGCACTCGCTGCTTCAACTTATCCATCGCATAATGATCCTCATCCAAGTCCTGAAAAACAATTGAAGTATGACTAAATGTTTATAAGTTTAAACTGACGGTGACAGAACATGAATGTTACCGCAATGTACATATGGTAGCTGACACACTTTACAGGCAAAGGGTGTTTAAAAAAAAGTACTTCGTCCAGTGTCATCATGTGGAAGGAATGTGCAGTGTGGAGATGAGTTATTTACTCTGCTGAGAACAAAGCTATGCATTTAGAATACTGCACATGGGAAGTCAATACAGCAGTTACAGAAATAAATATCAGCAAACTGATATTCTCATAGCTGTGAAGATGTACACAGTGCCTCACAGGTTGAGTCTCGAGTTAACAGAGCTATATGGAATATACGAGCACGAAACCAACAGACTACTTTATATGAGCAATCTAGGCAGAATATTCGAGAGAAATGCCATGTTGTACTGCACCTGCACGTTTTGCATGCTATGGAACCCTTGTTGGGGGAAAGCCATGGAATAATGGGAAGATTGGTCAAAGGATGGAAAGAAAATAGGCTGATGATTATGAAACCTTCATTCTTGAACTACTTCTTACCATAACCCACCTGTCGTGCCTTATTGATATCAATTGTTTCAGGAGACGATTTTGACCACGGAAGTTCGGCCATCAGTTCTACATAGGTGCGTATGATACCACTCTCTGGGCTAATTGATGCCAATTTCTTTAAGCGCTGCAACTCCTTCATTGCCACTTTATAAGCATGTGGAGGTAGCTTGGCAGCCCTGGTAAGCAAGAAACATACAAAAACTTGAAAATAATACCTTAACCTTTATCATGTGGTAACAGAGCACTTAACCTTGGGTTAATGATTTACTGGTATGCTAGTGCAATGCATGGCCAGCTGAATCATGTGTAAGCACTGACAAACAAATGATAAAGGTTAAAATTAGTCGTCATGTAAAAGTGGCAAACCTAACTGGCCAGTATGGATCAAATTTTATTTTAAAGTCCCAAAAAGAAACACAAAACTTAATTCACAAGGAATTAAAAAATGTTAACTGAAAAGACGAGACCTTGGGAAAACTGGACTGTACTGGCTCAGTATCATGTCAAATGAAGTTTGGAAATACGCATACCGAATCTTCAATTTCTACAAAGACTCAGTTTTGTTACTTCACTCACACAGAACAAAGATGTGAATTAATCCGTACCTCAGTTTGTTCTGAAGTTCTTGGAGTTCATCCCCTTCATCGTCTGTTGGTATGACGCCATCATTTCTAGAAAACATGCCTCGCTGAGGTCTTATGATCATAACTTTAGTTTTAGGTGGTACAGTGTAGTGTTTTTCTGTATGACTGTTTGGAGATTTGTGCAACATCTCCAAGCCTTCAATCTGACGCACAAGGAGAGGCAAAGCTTTCTTCAGACGTTCTGACAAGTCCACTGCATCCAAAATTTGCAGTTTCTCTATGAAAGACGCACTGACAAGAGATGCACAGAGATCAGCGAGGTGATGAGCTGGCAGAGTGCCAAGCATCTTCTATAGGCAACAGAAATAAAGAACACTGTGACTAGAACAGTCTCGGCACCAAATTAAACCTAGAACTGTACCTCATATTGACTTCTTCACCAAAATTCCAGTTACTATGGAGGAACAATGATTAAACCTCTTAAAAATATGCCTAGTGAATACCAGAAATGACACAGTTTTGTAACAACAGGTTTTATATATATACATACACACACAAAACAATTAAGATTTCCATGATATTAACAAAGTGATATTCTGAAAATATCAGGAGTGTTCATCACATTTTTGTCATACAACCTGTGATTCAGTGCATAGGCCTATTATTTCATGACAAAATACTAGATTGCAATCCTTAATTTAAAAATATGTAAGGTGTAAAAATAAAAATAAATATATTAACGTGATACAAAAATATCCACTGTATTTATCAGACAGTACCTTCAATCTAGCCACAGTAGAATTAGAAACATCCAACATTCCAAGTAGTTTTGAGGCTTCTAGTCTGAAGCTCTGAATAAGATCTATCAGTTCCTGATTTTCATCATCTTCTGTTAATGCAAGAATTGGAACGATTGTTAGTTTTGATCACATAAATTGCCAAATGTCATGAAAATACTGAATCATGGTTTATTCAAGAATACTTTCAAATGTACAGGTTAATAGCTGAGAATTGTGAAAGAGATGGAAGGAAACAGTGAGAGTTCAATTTAAGGTATAATCATGTCTGGCTGGAAGGACCTCAGTCAAGATAGCCAATGTCTAAGCAAGGATTTGAACCTCAGATCTTCTGAATATAAATCGGGCACACTAACCACTTTACCGTGACACCCAGTCACAGAATGAAGCAGCAATATCAAGCATGGGGTATTCTGTGAATACCTGATTAGCATTCAACTTCAAAAATTTTATACTTTTATGGATACTAAAAATTCATTATCAGTCATTTTAAATGCAAGTCAGATGTACCAAAAATGATACCAATGATACCAGATCCACATATAAATGCAAATTATTCTTTGTGAAGAAATTTGAATGCATATTGCTAGAAAGCTGTCACTTATGGCTCCTCTTTCTTGGAAAAAAAAACACCTAGCTACATTTATGGTGACAGCAGAATACATTTGTGATTGTTTGTCAAAGAATCCCCTGTACTGTCTACATACATGAAGTGTGTACAGTAAGTTAAATATAGGCTAACAAAGACCATTTTCATTATTACAATGCTCTGCTTTCAATTGTTTCTCAAATTAATGTCTGTGGGTGAACTGACTTCAAAACACAAAATTATAATCTTAGCACAGAAAAAACTCACCATCATCAACTGCCAGTTTGTCAAGTTGTGTGACTACTCCAACTAAATATGGTACTTCCATTACAAGTTTCTCCAGTCGAAAACGACACAATCCTGTCACAAGGAGTGTAAATGCTGGCTGGGGCCAACTGATACCAGTGACTTGAACAACAACTGCAGCAGTACCAACTGTATGCAATGGAGCATTGCCCTATAAGAGTTTAAAAATGTGAACAAAAATTAAAAACCAACCTGTATGTAAAAGATGCTAATATCACAACACACGCATTTCTCTTGTTTAAAACGCAGATATGTGAAAGTACATGAATAAAATTAAATAAAACTGCTTTCTAAGGAATTAATTATTACGATAAAGTCTTTGTCATTTACCACTGACATGATATATATTGCAAACCATGTTTATGCTTTATACAGATTGACTGAAAATTATATTTTTAATTTAAATGCAAAACACTGTTTGGGTCTCCACCACACCATAATTCAGGACAGTTTTTGATCCCACAACGTCCTTTTCGGATTGGCTTAGTTTGTTAAGTCTGGTTAGATTTTTCTAGGAGCACCCAAACCATATTCTGCATTTGCTGCCATCCACTTTTACTCTGTAAACAGAACTTACAGAAATGTCCAAATGTTGTTCGGGTTCTTTAGGTACAACTCCTATTATGGTGCTTGTCAGTGAGCGTTGATTTAGAAGACGACTCTTAATCATTGCCATGCTTTAAACAAACACAAAGTGAAAATGAAACCTCACATAAAGCAAACCTTTGATGTGAAATAAAAATTACAAGCAATCATTACAGTTTCCCGTATTACAATCTTCCTTCACAACCGACAAAGTTTTGGGTACTTCCATTTCACTTACTTTCGTGAATTTGTAACGGGGATTTTCATCGACGATCCCGGCAGAAGTACCTCTTCGTCGACGACAAGCAATGGAATTTGTCGAGGAATACTCATCATTGATGTCATTTTGAAAACTGGATATCCTCACTAGTGGTACAAATATTATTACAATACAAACAGAGAGCGACAACTACTGTCACATCACCATGATCAGCATATTCGCAAACACAGATTACAACTGCACACACTCCATAAGAACCAAGGAGCACAGAATGGAAACTCAGCTGTATAAGTGCCTGTAGAGCACTCTGTTGATAAAGAATTGTAATATCCGCTAGTCAATCTGTAGGTATTCTGTGATATTTACGTTCATAACTTTTGAGAAGATTGGATAGATTTATTAGATTTCATACTACTTCCATCAAGGCTAAATAGAATTATCCTTTTCAGAAATCCAAACATTTCTCATATTACAGGTAAGAAATATAAACTCCAGTTCTGGAATCTGTTATTTAGTCCTCGTACATCAGAATCTACGTTTTTCTTTGATTTCACTTGTTTTTAAAGTTTACGTAGCGGTGGGGCTCTATTTAGTTCTATGGAATCGGCCACAAACTTCCCCCATAGAACGTACTAAATTTCCTCCTGTTGGTACTATGATATGTGACGTCACACAATGCGCATAGAGTACCCGAAGTATTATGTTACTAGTAATTTGTGACACGAAATCTTATGCCCCTCCAGGCAAATACCCAGGATATTACCGCTAATTACGCTACATTCGCCTCTTTCCATAGCCTTTCCAATTCTTTAATCATTAATCCTACCATTCGAAGCTATATAGCCAGAGCTACTAACAGTGTCTTTAAGTAAGCCATACGTAAATATTATTTTTGAAAACTCCGGATATGAAAGCTCAAAAATTTGGTGAAAGGGGCATGCAAAAACTGTCCACTGATAACTTGTGGTAACGTCTTACGCAATATGCCAGTCTTTACATGCTGTAGAAACAGCTTTCACACGATTACCTACTGCTTCAATAATATAAGACATTGTTTTGTAGACTTCTCAGCTATTGTAACCATTATCAAGAGTTCTGGAGCAGGCCACTTGTAGACCCATTACAACCTTCCTTGAAGCGTGCAAGTAATTGAAAATTCCTTATGATAAATCAAAGAATAGTCTGGTGATAGGACTGTAAACTTTTATTCTTCGATCGGGCTTATGCATAGACATTTTGGCCAAATCTAATATGGTTATACATCACAACTCAGTCACCAAAGTCTTGCCTATTAGAGATGAAATCCAACTCTTACATCCCAGCAAGTGTTAATTCTTCTTAAAGTGCCTATCCGTTAATACAGAGAATAAATATGAATTGTGTTTCTGACAGTCATGGAACTTAATGTTTGGGAATTCACAAGACACTTTAAACTAGAAATGCATGAGACTCAACCTGAATTTATTATAATAAGTGACATTTTTTCCAGAGATTTTTGAGAAGAAACTTACTTTGTGCAACGATGTCTGATGCATGGGAAGAAATTCAGGCCATTAAAAGTAAACGGAACAGCCTTCGTGAGAAATTACAAAAAAGAAAGAAAGAACGACAAGATATCTTAAACCAGTCTGGTGGAGCATTAGCATCAGGTTTCTGGAACTAATTTCTTAACAATTTTTTAACCAGTGAATCAACTGAGTACATACAGGTTCTGGCAGACTCAGTATGGTTCTTATAGATGGATTTTTACTACATGTAATTCATATGTATGTTTAAAAAATGGCACTATGATGCAGAATATTTCATTCTGAACTGCTGCTGTGGCTCATTATTGAGTTTCAGTGACATCTTTAATGAGTGTTACTTAAAATTTTACAAACCAACTAGGCATTTCTCACATACCCTCATTAGACCTGACAAAAAGTTAATGACCTAAGACATCATTGCTAGATCTACATTATTTATAGCCTATTAATCCAACATATTATTGGCAGACTTTTATTTCAGATGTCAGTCCTTCTCTATCAAAAACAAAAGTGTTGTCTTCTGAAGGGAGTACAAGTGGAGTACCATCTCCAGTAACTCAAGCCAAAGGTAAGGAACACGTCTGAAAGTCAAAATAACCCAACTCTCTGGTGGTTTGGTTCAGGATGTACCTATTTTTGATGTGGTAACTGGTAATGGGTAAAGGTAAAGTTGCCCCCATGCTTAAGCACCATGTCATGAAGATGTATGGTGGAATGGAGGTGAATGCTCGCTCATCTACACACTTTAGCATTCTGGTAACTTTACTACCAAGGAAAGAGTCTCACACTCATATGATAGGAAGCTAGGCAGGATCTAGAGCCAGTCGGGATGCAGTGGTGAAAAGAAAAATGTCTGCCTCTGCCAGAAATCAAACCGTAGTCATCCAGTCTATGGCCATGTGGGTACGTTGTGACTAAACATGATCAAAATTAAATGTCTTGAGTGTGACTTGCAGGTGACATTTTTCCACATTCGTCTTAGAGAGTAAAACAAGATTTATATTTATACATTATTTCAGATAGTCTGATCATCATTTAATAAACCACAAGTGAATAAATAACATTTCAAACAAATTTCTGCAACATTAGTTAATTAACTCCATAACACAAATGACAACACTAATATCTGTGAAATCATCCAATCATAACAAGTACCTCCTACTTACTGTTTGTTTAGGTGATTCAAATAATGATTGTTGCTCTAGATGAAACAGAAGTGGAGCCAGAAGATGCAATGAAACCAGACCCAGAAATTGAAAAGCGATTACTGCGCTGTCTCAGTGAAGTGTCCCTTACTTTGCCAACGACATCAAGGGAACTAGCAGCTGCTGTTGGGAAGCAGCTAGGGCGCCATGTTTTCCATATTTCAGTAGTCAACCTCCTGCAAAAGTTTACCACTCAGCAGCTCATAGTGTGAGTCACGAAATCTGGATAACTTGCTAACAATTATTTTTTCACTACATGGACTCCCACACAATGATTATCATCTGAAACATGCATTTTTGACAAACCAATGAACCATTGGACCTCAAAAAATTTGCTACAACCTTAGAGATTAGACTGTCTGATTCAAAAGTACTGAATTATGTAGTGAGGTGTCACCTCACCAGTATTGCCGGTTGCAGCACAAAATCATGAGTCTGGTTATTTAATCGGTCCTCATATTTTACAGTTTGAAATGTTTAATTTAAATATAAAAATAAGTGCATATTAATTATGCCAACAACCCCAAATTAAATGTATAGGACATTATCACTGATGAAAAATTAATATAAATACTGCAAATAAGATTTCAAAGTAGGTTATTTTATGTAGTGTATTGTTTCAATATAGGGGGCTGTTGGTTTCAGCTGATTCCAAAAGAACAATGTCAGTATAATCTAAAATCCTTGCATATATATATGTCACTTATTCTTACTGTTAGAAAGTGAGATGAAAATTTTATTATCTTCACTGACAAATTTTTTTTCACATTTTCTAGTGTCAAAGATGGGAGTAAGGATGGAAAAACGTTCCTTGAAGTGGTCACTGCTGAACACACAAAGCTGGTGGCAATGGTAAATGAGGTAGAGGCTGATGAAGCAGGGCCAGAAGCAGGGGACGAACAACCTGCAGATGAAGTACCCAAGAAAAGGAGGGGAGAGGAAATTGAGAGTGAACCGGCTCCTAAAGCTGCAAAAGTGTCGGCTCCTGACAAAGATGAGAAGAAGAAAGAAAAGAGAGATCCAAAGGCAGCTGATATCATGGTACAGAATATTTAGGGGAAAAGAACTGGGAATAACTTGTGGTGAATTATATATTTTGTTAAGTTCTTTTGTTTACTGTTGTAATGCTCACATGTGATCTGTAAGGGTGGATTGAATGAAAATGGCAGAACATAATTTTTTGTATGCTTGTATATCAGTTATCTGCATAGTTTGGTTTATTTCTGTAAACATACAATGGCTTCATATGCAGGAGCAGTGGTTACCAAACTGTGATTCACTAACATCTTCTGGCTAAATGAAATATTTAAGGGGTTTCACAGAAAAAATGCACAGTAGTGGAAAATGTTCCAGTTGCATAGCTGAGGTGTAAAGGCACATAGTTTTATTTTCTGTTCAGAAAACAAATTATTTGTGAAATACTTTATAAAGGTTCAGAGCCATGAAAGTGAAAAAGGGGGAACTTTTTGATAACATACAATTTTAGAGGAAGTGAGTATATTTGGTTATAATGAGGAAAGATTTCTCATGGTGATAAAATCTGGGAACTACTAACAGAGGAATATTATGTAATTTGTACAATAATAAGTAAATTAAAATGCCCTCTTTGCAGTCACTGTTGTCAATGCCATCAATTCGTGAGAAAGAAAACAAGAAAGTTGGTGAAGAAATACTCGATTTGCTGAGTAAGCCAACAGCTAAGGAACGATCACTGGCAGAGAGGTTTCGTTCACAAGGCGGTGAGAACTGCATGAAGTATTGTTTAATGATTACTACTCTGTAATACTCTTAAAAGTATAGAAAGAAAAAAAACACCTGAATAATTAGAAATTCATGTTAATAACAGATTCCATGGAGCAGAATTCTCGACAACTAATAGTCTCTCTTTAGTCAAGAAATTCCCCACCTTTTATGAATTCAATGGCTTGTTACCATGTTCAAAGAGCCCACCACTGGATCACATACCACAAATTCAAAATTCTCTCTGTTGGCTCAAATATTCCTTATATCTAAATTTTAATAATCACACTGTTTGACAGAATCGCCAGTGATTCGTAACTACAAATACAGTGTATCACCAAGTACCCTATCATTCTTAGTCTGCTTCTTATGTATTCTTTATACAAAGAAAATACAATTAATGTATATGAGAAGGTTACGCCTGTCCATCTGGATTTTTCAACTTCAGAACTGCCCACTGGAATTTATATTCGGAGTTTGTGTAGTAGTTAGACTAATTAAATTTTCTTGTGTAATTCCTACCTTTGCAAGATTCACAAAATGGAATCTCATGACAGTGAAGATATCCATGGCAGTCTTCTGGGTTGTGGTACTGTGTGAACTTATAGATGGGAACCACACACAAGTCCACACAGCATCATAATGCAGAAGACCACCACAGACATTATTTGATATGTTTGTTCCCGTAACAGGTGCACAAGTAATGGAGTTCTGTCCACATGGAACTAAGGTTGAGTGTACCAAAGTAAATGCATCAGAACCATGTAAGAAATTACACTTCAAGAAAATAATTCAGAAACACACGGATGAAAGCCTTGGTGATTGCTCATTTCTTAACACGTGCTTCCACATGGACACATGCAAGTATGTACTCCTAAATGCTAGGATAGGACAAATTATTTTACTGAGGAGAATTCCATTAAAAAAATTGCCATTTTCAGTCACTACTGTTATGAGGAATATTATCATTATTTTCTATTGTGGTGATAATTTTACATAAAATTTGACAGCAGCTTTAACAAAATCATAAATAGATATTTCACATTTATAATCATCCTGACATCTGAGACTACTAATGCTCTGCACTTGTTGCATCAGTCAATAACCCGACAACCTTGTATTAATTCCAAGTTAGTGACAATACCAAACTTAATATATGTTGATATGCTTTTATTAAGGTATGTTCACTATGAAGTGGATGGGCCTACAGTACAGTTTCCAAAAGAAGCTGGTGGCAACAAGGTAGAGTGTGTGGAAGTAAAGACACTGGGCCGCACACAGCAGGACATGACAATTCTCTACCCTCCCCAGTGGGTGCAATGTGACCTCCGCTACCTTGATATGACAGTATTAGGTCTGTGTATAACTTCATAGAAGGTATAAAATTAAATTAATGGGTTCAGTGTTATTTTTATGAAATCTTGTAACAAAATTGGAATAGAAACACAGAGTAAAGGACTGTCAAATAAAGCTGCCAAGTTGTTTTCTAAACATTTCATTTCAGATTAGATTTTAAGTTAAACCAACTTCACCAATTTGCACTTATTAATTCTAACATCAGTATTGAACATATTCTTCTTCTTGTGGCTCTACGACCAGTGCAGGTCTTGGCTGCCTCCTTTCAGAGGTTTCTTAGTCTTGTTGAACATATTAGTTCTGCTGTATCCAGGGCTCCAAAAACACAACTTAAATTTACCAAGTACTTAACAAATTCACTTGAAGATAGTCTGTTACTAAAGGAGATATTTATAAAACTAAATTAAGATTATGGGACAACAGTAATATATTCTTGCATTTGTTTATTACATTCTTGATACATTTAGATAAAACCTAACAAGTATTTGCTACTGTTCTCACTTAACTCAAAAGACCATAATCAGCATTTTCACTGCCATGAAAACCTCAAATATCAGTTAGTTAGTAACATATTAAGATGATGATACACAGAGTTAAAAAGACACCCCAATTTAATAACACATTTTATCTGACATTTTATTCAGGAAAGTTTGCTGTAATTATGGCTGACCCTCCTTGGGATATCCACATGGAACTGCCTTATGGAACCATGTCTGATGATGAAATGCGACAACTTGGAATTCCCACATTGCAAGATGATGGACTTATATTTCTCTGGGTCACTGGCAGGTCAGCTGAAGGTCATGAGCATGGAATTATGTTTTTAAAAGTTGCAGTAAGAAAAGCTACTTTTGTGTGAAGGCCAAAAATGTCTATAAGATCATTTTGAGAAGACTTATATTGCTAATAAATGTGTCATTCTTTCACAACTGCTGGACCTCCTTATATTTAATGAAATATAACCTGTTTATTAACTAGCATGCTTTACTTCATAGTAGGGTGGATTGTGCAACATTTCAGAGCCATGGAATTAGGTCGAGAATGCCTCAAGCTTTGGGGTTACGAGCGTGTTGATGAGATCATCTGGGTGAAGACTAATCAACTACAGAGAATTATTAGAACTGGTAGAACAGGACACTGGCTGAACCATGGCAAAGAACACTGCCTTGTGAGTACATATAATTGTAAACAAGAGCTTCACCTAATGTTAGAACTGAACAAGATGAATGAGATATGAAAGGCATGAATCATATGTGGGAAAAGAGGAAATGAACACAACATTTTGGTTGGGAAACCTGAAGGGAAGCAATTCATTGAGAAATCAAGTAGTTAAAGGGAAGATATTAAGGTACTATCCTGGAATTACTTGGAGGGACTCATGAAAACCCTCAGTTAGGACAACTAGTCTCCAGGTTGAGATTTGAACCTGGGATCTCCTGAACATGAAGCAGGAGTGCTAACTACTTGACTGGGGTGTTCCGTGATAAACCACGTACTACAGATTAAATACAGGATTTACAGACTTTTTGTGATAGTGGTATTATGTATTGTTTACTGAAATGACAGTCTGAAACATCAAGGGAAAGCAGTCACAAACTTTTATGTTCTATAATGATTTCTACTTTGAATGGTGTGTATTTGGATATGAAATAAATAAATAAATAAATGTCCTATAATACTAGCAAGTAAGTCAGATGGAAATCATATCACAGTATGTCATGAAATATGATGAGAACAGATAAAGTGATTGTTCCAGAAATAGAAGGGCATATATCTATTTCCTATGATTTTAGTGTTTTACATAAATTTTCCTATTGCAAAACATTTTGGAAGGTGTAACATTTGTACCTGCAGGTTGGAATGAAGGGTAATCCAGACAACTTGAATCGGGGTCTAGACTGTGATGTAATAGTAGCAGAAGTAAGAGCAACTAGCCACAAACCAGATGAGATCTATGGAATCATTGAGCGTCTCTCACCTGGGACTAGAAAAATAGAATTATTTGGTCGTCCACATAATGTTCAACCAAATTGGTGAGTGTATATATTCTGAGGAATGTTTGAAAACACAGTGTTAATCCTATGGGCTATTAATATTTATTATTTTCTTTAGGATAACACTGGGCAACCAGGTGGATGGTGTGAGGCTTGTTGATCCTGAATTAATTCAAGCATTCAGGAAGCGTTATCCAGATGGAAATTGTATGACACCGCCTAAATCATAATGTACTTGATGTGAAACAAAGAATCAATTTAAATTGCAATGTGGAAAAATATTTATTTTTAACACTGCTCATCTTTTTAAGTACAATATTCTTAGAACTGAATTAGCATGTACACTGTTCCTTCAGGGGCCAAGAAATGATCCTTGCACTGGCAATAAAACTTTTAGGTGTGTACCCAATTGAATTTTGGTGTTTGTGAACTTCAGTTTGGGTTTTAAAGCTTGAAATAAAAAATTAATCCAACCCTGTACAGCATCCTAAGTCCCAAGATGCACAGTTGTGTTATATTCTGCATGAATTGGATAGCTTTGTAGGCCTGTTTCACAAAACTGAAAAATTACACAACTTATAATATGTACAAGGAATCGTATGAACCCTTCCCAAACTGTGTTCACAATACTGTAATTTTGTTACCTATGGAATAAACATAACTGAATTAATAATCAGCAGTCCCACAGGTATGACCCTCCAGAGCTTAATCAAAACAATATTGCATACCTTGACCAGGTTTATCAATTTAAGCTTTCATTCAATTAGCTGGAATTTGAGTTACATACAGGTCAGTACTTGGTGATAGCTTAAATTTGATGAAGGGTGTATATTGTAAAGGAAACCAGAATGACTGAATTTTAGAAATCTGCAAAGACCACTGAATTTAAAAACAAAGACTATAATTACACATGATTTAAATTTAATGCCTTTAACATAATTATGCATATATTCACTACCATTTACAATATATTTGTACATAGGCAGAGTGATAAAGCACATGCAAGGTTTCCATATTGAACCTTTCACAGATGTTGAGAAAAGTGTACCTAATGTGAAAGAAAAATTCTTTTTTGAGCAAACTGGTTTAAAGTCAGCTGTGTACCTTTCTTCTTCTTGAAATACCTTGAGCCATACTGACCTTGTTTCTTGATTTCTCTCCCCTCCTGCATCCTCTTCTTTGCTGTCCTCTTCAGTGAGTTATAAAACATATTGTTCTGCATTTTTATTTCATTTCTTACTTTCATGTTATCACCAGCCTTTACTCATAATTTGTCTGCTTGTTACCTTGCAACTGAAACAAATAACTACATCAATTACATTTATATATAACATGTTTAACCCTACAATAGTAGTCTTTTGTATTCTTTGCCAAATGCGGTTGCTGTAATGTTCATTTGCATTTTGAGATTTTCCAAGCAGCCTAGCATCAGTAAGGTCCCTATATACTATTTTCATAGCATTTATCATAGTTTTTGGTAGTGTATGTTTATGAACAGACTGTTCATCAGTGATCACAGCTTTATTTTACAAACGGCAGTTATCTTAGGGGCAAAGACTATGATGTGAAAATTACAAGTTTGTACCTACCTTATACCACCATGCTTCCAATATAACCATTGTAATTAGTAGTGCACTTGTGTATCTTTATTTACTGACAATGTGTAATATATCATGAAAACCATTCCATGCTAATTACGCAAATTTTCATTATATTTGTTTTACGGATGCTATTGACGCTTTGTTAAAGCCACATGCCTAATATGGTAACGAAATACTTATTGCTAATCCCTTCCAAGTTTATGATCAGTAATGTGTAGTTATCACAGTCACAACTTTTATAATTGATAGTTCCACTTATTGAGATAATATGCATATATTAATAATACTATTGCCAAACTCAGTGTCATCCTTCTTTATATTCATCACGGTAGTTTCGAACATCGCACTTCTTTTCATACGGTCGACAAACTTCTAGGTTAGAAACAACTACATCTGTAGTTAAAACAAACTGCTTACCATAAATTTCGGTAAACCGATTACCAAGACACTTCCGTTTTAACGAATTTCTAGTCCTTCTCATAGTGCACATGAGAAATCGCATACAAAAATGTCACAAAATGAGCAGACACTATCACAACCACGAAT
Source organism: Zootermopsis nevadensis (assembly GCF_977971745.1). Classification (NCBI taxonomy): domain Eukaryota; kingdom Metazoa; phylum Arthropoda; class Insecta; order Blattodea; family Termopsidae; genus Zootermopsis; species Zootermopsis nevadensis. Next base: position 5,562,421 of record NW_028259136.1, on the reverse strand, counting down.
AATTTACATGTAACTTGTAATTACAAAGAATTTAAGTTGAAAAGAGATGCAAATCGGAAAACAGCCTTTGGTAAGTCATCTGTAGGCAAATAAACAAACTAAATTTCCCACATATACGACCTAGAACAAAATTTATCCAAACTCTACACATCACATTGGCCTACGTAAATTCATTTTCAGTACATTAGTAACACCATCCTGCTGTACGATAGTGATTTGGAGATAAAAGCATTCCTAACCTTCACACTAGCTGTAAGTGGCTGGCTCCCTGCTATGGCCATATTTACTCACAAGCAATTAACTCCCTGGTACCTATTACAGGAAAGGCTACAGGAGGCCCATACATGTGTTGAAAATGGTGTTGAATAATTATCTAGAAGTGAAACCCAACCATTCACTCCACGGCAAATTACTCCAGTGACTACGCTCTCTTTAACCTCTCATGGGAACATGTCCTCAAGCTTTGAAGGCTTCATTTTTCTGGAAATTTAGACTGATGCACTCATGTGCAGCATGAGTAATGTGATTTTTTTAACTACGGTTTGAAAATGTTTACCATCGTATATCATTTTGTTGAACCGGTACCAGAAATGTGCTAAACATTACTTTTGCCACTAACAGGTATACCTATGTGATGAATACTGGCAAAAGAAATAAAACTTCTTTCAGAAATAACTGTACACACACTGTACAGACCAACATGACATAAACATTCTAAAACCAAACTACCCTTACTCCGATACCAGCCAAATGCCAGGTCAGATAGGAAGCCCCTTAACTATAACATATAGCAGTCAGTACTCACTGGAAAATGAAAATACTGAAAACCTTACAGTAATACTTTTATTTTGATCTTTGTAGAGTAAATAAAAAATAACAGTACAGTAAATATTACCATCTTCGATCAGTGATAAGTAATAATACTTGCATAAGAATATCAGCTGCCTATCAAGTACTGAATTCAGTTTTAGTACATGGAGTGTCATATTTTTAAAAATTGTAAACTGGATGATCATGAAGTTCACAAAAAATTAATACAAAATTATTTAATCTAAAAATACAAAGATTAAAATATCTCTTGCTCTAAAATTAATGTCTTAGAATTGCAACAATTTTTCATAATCCAACTCAGATCAGACACAAAGACCTGCAGAGAATAACTGTACAATATAAAATAAAGCACAATCAGAACCAATAGCAGGCCCAATCTTGTTTCACTATAAAGTAAACCTTTAAAGTGCAACCAAAGTTACAAACAGCATTTAATTTTTTCAAATGTAAGAAGAAAGAAATCTCTACACTATTCATTTGCTGAACAGATTTTGTAACCATCTTCTGTAAAATTAAGTAATATCTATGAAGTTTTTACAATGGGAAAGACAAGATACAAAATTATTTACAACATGAATGATGATGAACTCTAAATGCTAACACAATCATAACAACAGACAGCAGTTTCTAACCGGACGGAGCTGTCTAATCCCTTAGGCACATACTGCAAGTACTAATGATTCTTTATCATTATCAAACCATGCCAGTACACATCTACCATTAGTCCTTCACTACAGCTTACGTAGTTTTGTGAACTGCAATACTGAAACTGTTTGACCCAAATGTCTCATTAAAAATGGAATATTCTAATCAATGGCATTATGCATACCTGCTATTATGAGTAATTACATTATGCACATCCTGTAAATTCATGAGGTTGGATTAATACCAAAATTAACAGCAGAAAGAAGCTACATTACTTCTTGCTATCACCCTCATGTAAGCTTGCAATGAAGCAAGGCCAGATGCCTAAGAAACATGTCACTTCTCTGCACAACACTAACATTGCACAGTCTTTACAATAAATTCCAGTGTTGTTGAGGAGCCAGCTCTCCAGACCACTACCTGTAAATATTAATCAAGTTTCTTTCACAAGATTAGGCTTATTAAAATGAAACAAAATAAAGAATAGACAAAACAGTTTAAAATATGTAAATAATATTTTCATACTACACACACAGTCTCTTTAAATCATTACAGTCTGCTTGCACAATGCACAAATATTGTGCATATAAAGAATACAAATCTATATTGCCTATGGAAAATATGCAAAAGTTGGCATCCATGTTACTGATAGTGATGTGTTCATTGACCTGTATAATTAGCAGCAAACAGTGTGCTGAACTCAGTGACACAAATTAATACATGTATATTTTAAATATCGCCAGTAATATTGACATACTGATTGCTTGCTTACAAACTTCTTAAGTTGGCTCCATTAATATTTTATGTACATAACAGTCTTACCCATTAGCATCTGAATCTGTTATAGTATGATAATGATTCCGCATACAAATATAAATTAATACAATGGAAGTTTCTCAACAGTAGAATAAGCATACAAATAACCAATCAGAGATTACAATGTCAGTATAGCATACTAGTTAAAACAGCATCACCATAAAATGAATTTTTCATTTATAGAATGTCAAATTTTCATAAAACTGACTTATGATTAAGAATAATATAAATTTAATACATAAGGGCCATGAACACATTACACCAGACACATCTTCATAATCCAAATATATGGCTCTTTTAACTGCACTTTATAACAGATTTAATTTGGGGAAGAATTTGGAAACTGCTCCAGTAAACTCTGTGATTTTTCCAATTACCCTTTGATCAGTACATTTTCTATAATCTGCCAGACCCCATGGAGTGTCTTCATATTTTTGTAATTTAAATAATTTCAAGTATCATCACAAGTCATTCACCTTCAAAACATTGCACTTTCCAAATTGATCCATAAACAAACTAAAATTTAAACTAATGATATATGATAAACTTCACATTTCATTTCAACTTAAATTTTTTCAATAAATTATGGGAAGACAATGAACAGGGACTTCAACAGAGTAAGGTTCCAATGGCAGAAATTCTAAACACCCACAGCACCAAGAAATACATAATCTTAGTGTGGAAATACTGCTGAAAAAACTGTTTAACTTTCATTTTTCTCATTTGCATCTGATGCATTCTAGACAACATGAAGATGCCTGTCTTCTGGAATGTTTTGCCATGTGGTTTCGTAGAAGTAGTCTTGTAAAATTCTACATGACATAATATCTCAGAAGACAGTCATCTTCATACTCAGTGCTATGAGAAGTTTAAATATACACAATACATGAATTCATTAATCTTTATCATACAAGAGTAGTATATTTAAATTCCCATACTTTGGGGCAGGTGGCTGGAGTTTAACTCCTTAAATATGGGTAGTGGTACTTGCTTCTGCAACCACAAGTAAGCCACGACACATGACCGACAAAGTTTAACCATCTAACGACATTCTTAAGTTAAAGTAATCTTCAATGAGAAATGGAACACAGGTCTTATATTGGAGGGAGGTGGGGAAAAAAAACACCAAGTACAATGTCTCAAAAGTTATGCACACAATTTACATATTAGTGAGCTAAACATAGTACAAATACAGTACAAGAGAACATAAAATTATTCACACTATTATCTTACCAATTCTGTTATATTTTATATAAGCATGCTGGTACCAAAGAGGCCCAGTGAATGGCTAGGTTAGACGAGGAATAAGAATTGTCAATATACAGTACTTCAAGTGAAGTATATAATGATTACTGACAAGCTAGTGGCAATAACAGTGTTCAGTTGCGTTCATTCACAGTGTATAAGAGTTCATGTTTTGAGAAACAGCATGGTGAGGAATATTACTACACAATTTTCAGACAGCCCACAACAAGACTGACACCACCAAACCTTCAAAAATAGAAGCATGCTTTTTCTTAGTGTAGCACTGCAAAGAGAGTAACTGGCACTTCAAGGAACTGCAGCACTTAAATTTTAAAACAGATTATCATATTGGGGCAAAATGTCACATATCTTAATTTTTATCACTGCACTTAACAGAATCCTAGCCACAAAATTTTTATTCTTCTGATATCACATCACAACTTTATGGCAACCTTTGCAGTATGTGAAACTTTTGAGACATGTGTTTAAAAAATTGAAAACTGTCTACTACTCTCACGCAATTCCTAACGTATTGAATCAGCACTAGATTGTGGTAGCTATCTCAAAAGAAATTATTATGTACACCTCCTTGCATGGAATGTTATAGGCAACATGATTATCTTTGTCTGGAATGAATATCTACAGTAAATTTGACTATTATACTTCTAGTTAATAGCATTCAAGGTCCTTTCTCAGTAATCCTAGTTCTAAAATAAAGAGTAAGTCAAAAGTAGCTTCACACGTTCAGAATCCTGTAATTTTGTATACCTGATTCAAAATGCACCAACTGTGGCAATAACATGACAACAAAATGGTGATTTACACTGGTTAAGAGAGGTTACAACAAGTATTTTGGTTTCAGGTAACAAAGCCTGTAATTACAGGCGACTAAAAATATTTTAGATTCCGGACCTTACTCAAACTTTTTTTGTGGGTATTCACTGAGGATAGGGGTTTTATCATCTGCCATTACAGACCACTGCATATATTTCAAGAGCCACACCCAATATTCAGCAGATAATGGCAAGAAACTAATGAAATTATATGATTTGAGCATACAGCAATGCTACTTATTTCTTTTCTGTGTTATAACAGTAAAGTTTTACAAGCCTTGAAACCTGTGATGCTACTTCTAGCTTGCTGATGTATTATAACAACATACAATACTTTCCCTGTAGTCTCATTTACAATTAAAAACAGCATAAATTTCTCTATAAAAATACTAAGGAAATATTTCATATAACATTTATAATACAAGTTATTATAATTAATTATAGTAGTAGTCACAAAGATGGACACTTCCCCTTATGAATGAACACTTCTCAATATGGGCGGATTAAGTATAACTTTTAGGCACTGGCAGTTACCATGCTAGAATATTACCCATCCTGATCTGAGACTACTTTCAGCAGCTGCCTTACAAGTCTCATACATAATTCTCTTTCCGTTGAACATGACAGATAGATTAAAATTAAACATTTCATCTCTCTACCACACAGTTGAATCACAGCTGTACATTTAACACATAAGTCATTCACATCATTCTCCAGTCTTGATTATCTTAAGCCATTGAAATGTCAACATGTCTTTTTGACTTCCTCAAAATACATAAATATTGAGACCTATCAGGAATGAAGCATTCATGTTAACTGAACCATAAAAGTAAGACAAGACTTTTTAATTTTTCTCCAAAGTGTTAGCAGGGATAACACGGCTAACACGAATGCTCCACCCGATACCTACGTGTATTTCACAGAGAATAAACTAAAAAAAATTTCATACACAAGAAAAGAAGGAGTGTAAATGTCAAAGGAAAGCACTGTCCATGATGAGCAGTTTCACAAACAATATGCCAAATACACATTACCATCTTATGCACACTCTACAGCCATGGGAAAGAAAGTATGATGCAGTTAAGTTCATCTTAACTCTTTCACTGTTCAAGAAAAATGTCAGTTGGTTACATATTAGCCAATATTTAAAAAATGACAAAAAAAAACAGTATTTCATCCTTGCACATGTATATATCAGCCAAAAAATCCATAAATATGGTTTAACTGTAGTACTAAACCTTCCTTTCTCTTTCAATAAATTTCTATGTTTTTTGGCAATCTTGGGTGTCCCATCAGTTATACTACATAGGCATTTTTGAAGGTTATCAGAAGAAAAGTAGCAGTACAGAAAATTTATCTGATAGTCTCTTTTCACAGTTTCATCTAATGTTTTAATGCAAACATTTATAAAAATACTAATGTATGTAAAAGCAGATTATGAAAACAAATGTAATCATGAAAACAATATGATACATTTAAACTAAGAAAATAGAAAATTTGCCCTTTATCCAGTTGGATATTAGTATCCATTATGACAGAAGGGTGTATAACTTTTAACAATATTTGCATACTGAAATCATTCAAAAATGTTTTCTATACAGTTTGATCATTTTCTGAAAAACATAATTCTACTTCCAATAACAAAACCCTAATATGTATGGTGAATGAAAATAATGGTATTTCAATACTTACTTCACTGTACTCAGTAACTAGATAATGATGTGATGCACTTGGTCAGCAAATCAAATTACAAAATCCTAGGTCTGTAACCATGGAGCTAAATGTTAATCACACTAACAACATACTTCTGTTCATAAAGTGAAGAAAAAGATGCATATATACACAGATTAATAAGCTGAGAGGTGCCCCAATATTAATTTCTATAACATAATATTGTCATGAATAATACTGAAGTAAGAAGAGTCAAGAGTTTCCAACAGACACATTGCTAGCACTACAGTACCTGACTTCTGTTAATTTTCAATGCAGAAATAAGAAATAATTCAAGTTTCCATAGTGCGAGAAAAAAGTGAGTGTACTGACACTGTCACTGGATTGGACGTTTATGTAGCCAGTTAGTGAAACGTGCCCGAAAGTTCTTTGTTAATACTCTTTGGTTCTGAATACTGAAAAACAAATACAAATTTCTTGTTGACTCCTCTGGTATTAAACCGATACATTAAATTCTCATGTGATTAACTCCCCTTCTCTCCCTTCCCATGACATTCTAAAACTGACAATATTGCTTTGAAATATTTGTTGATAAAATATTTCCACTTTTTATAAATTAATTATGAAGGATCGATGCTGAATAGGCAACACAGAACCTTACAATTAAACAAATAATAGAATTTCAAAATAAAAATTAATGTAACTCTCAGGTCTGAATGGGAAAGGAAACTAAATTGTTGCCTTCACTTATAGGAATGATTTCAGCCCACAGTTACATTTTATATACTTATTTCATGCAATTAAGAAGCTACCATCAAATTTCAAATGCAATTTCTGGTGAACCTACCAGCAATACTTACATATGTAACGCACATGTTCATATCTGAACAACTGACTTACCTGAAGTGACAGCATTTTCTTCAAAATGGACAAATACATTTTTTTAAGCATCTGTATCAACGAATGAAATAAATTAAAAAAAACTGTTCAGTACCGACAATGTTTCAGAGCATTCAAACATCTGACAAAAGCCACTTCTTGGTAAGTAAATATATTACTGTTTAACTGCTTTCAGAATACTTGCATTTATACACATCACTCAACAACATACAGCTTTGAATACCGATTAATAAAAAAAAGACACTAATCACTTTTCTGCAACACTCCAATTCTGTTACATAATGATTTTGATCTGGCATTACTGTTTAACCTTCAAAGATAACCAAACAATGTCATGCCATATAAAACAATTATTAATAAAAGAAGGTTTTAAGAAAATAAATAAATTTTTCCAAAACATATGGTCTCTGATAATGTTCTCCAATGAACCATAATTTAAGCCAGTGTTCAGGATGAGATACATACGCAACGTTCAGAGTTCAACCAAAAATGACCAACTGAATTTCAACCTGATCTCAAAATGGACAGGCCAAACACATTAATGCCTACAACAGTATGGAATGTCTTTCATCATCTATCTCTTCTCCATAATAACTGGGCATACACATCAACTCCCAAGGTTTGACTTTTTCATTAAAACTTATATTGTATTTTTGGTTTCACAGGTATAACTAAAATCTATGTCTTGATATGACTAAGAATATCCACATGAAAAGAGTATCCCATTCTTGCACTATCAGAATGGAGCACCTGTTCCTTCTAAAGCCGCAAATTGCTTTCTAGCTATTTTGTCTTTACAGTCTCCCTTTCCAAAGTACATTTCCCGCATCTTTTCTTACGGTGTAATGCTGTATCTGTAAATGTATATCATGCTACAACATATATAACATTTCCAGCATGCACAGAAATACTGACCTAATGAAATGAGCACCAAATGGAAGGTAATGCAACATGCTTTCTGCAATTCTTTGTTTAAAATGGATTCATGTGTAAATATTACAAAAGAAATATGACAGGACTGGGAAGTTTCTCATCATTTAACTATAATATCTGAAGTAGTCCCTCACAGATGAAGAATGCCTTCATCTTTGCCTGCTGTTCCACTACCACTAGTGGTTAGATGCGCTGAGCCCGAGTCATCCAAATTCCCACCCGTGAGATCCACAATCTCATCTTGATCATATCGATCATCATCAGAACCAGTTGTAGTAGCCGAATGAGTCGACTGCTGCGAGCCCGATGACAACTGGCTCGTACGGGAGAAGGAGCCTCGACGTGGTGGCGCAAGTGTACGCTGGTTTGCAGGTTTCACTGTGATGATCAAATTGGAGCTGTTTGCTACCATCATATCTGTGACCTGTACAACACACTTACAACTGTAACTTCTCAATACAGTCTTCACCTAATATTAATACATCAGGGTGATTAATTAAATCTGTAAGGATCAGCCGGAAAGGTCATGTAGCCTGTATAGAAGATATAAGAAATAAATACAGAATTTTGGCTGATGAATATCAAAAGAAGATACAATTGGGGGGGGGAACCATCCATAAATGAGCTATTATTACAATTGAATGCAGTGATATAAGTTGTGAAATGAATGACATAGCAATAAAAATGTTAACTGTGATCTTTTGGTTTGTAACATTATGTAGGTACTTACCAGTGTTTTGGAGGAACGCATCATGTTCTCCATCTGAAGATGGAGGCAATACATTTTCCAAAAAGATAACCAAGTATACGATTACACATTGTCACAACCCAAAAGAATTCATCTGCTCAGCACAGGGAGCATTAAAGTGCAATATTATTAACATGGGGCTCTTTCACACCACCACTCGTGACTTAAATTACCATTAGCTCTCATGTAAGTGTAACTTTGTAGATACAACTGTACCAGTATGTGACTTCAGAAATGACATTACCTGATCAAGAGTCTTGCCATTGACCTCAATACCATTAACCTCTAGAACTTCATCATTGACTGCAAGGAGTCCTGTACTCTCTGCCAAGCCACCTGGTACCAAACGTGAAATGAAGATACCAGGCACTTTCTCCAGACCAGCCGGTGTAACCCGAACGGATGTACCATCTCGGATGTAAAATCCCAGTGGTTTATCTGAACCATGCTTCAACAATCGCACTCGACGACACGTCTCAGGTACAATATCAACATCAATTATTGCTGACACCTATCAAGAAAGATGGTTACTTTTACTTAATCTCTTGTAACTGATAAACTTTACTGCCATCTGATTTTTGACAATACATATTTTTCAAATGTTTATAACTACAATAAACATAATCAAATATAACTCACAATTCACTATCCTCATCACACAGTTCCAAATTAGTAAGAATTTCAAATCAATCAACAGTAAGAAAGAGCTATTATACTTTCAACGTCATGAATACATAAAGTGCGTTCATACTGATGACTATAATTATTTTTTATTTCATAAGTGTAATATCTAAATAATACACATCTCAATTTCATCACATGACAAAAGATAGAACAAGAGGAATGACTTAAAACCAACCAAACATGCACAGTAATTGGAAAAAAAAGTGCATATGCATCTACATGCATAAACCATCGAAGGATAAATGTGAAAGCTGCAATTTCTGTTCACTTTCTTACCACAATATGGCAGTAATAAATTAGAAAAGTGAATATTAACTCTCAATAAGGTATGACCTACTTATTCTGAGGTCCTGGCTAAGCAAATGCCTAAGGAAGATAATACAAAGAAAGTGTAACTGCACTCTGTGCCACAAAAAGACCACAAATTTGTACAACATAATTGCTACCTCATTTGAAAGACTCTAATATAGTTACACTGAACCACTATGTTTTTTATATTGAATGACACAAAGGCTGTGAATGATAAATTACCAGGAACCTTGAAGTGAACACTTCAACTGAGATCCAATCCCAGAACTCCTTGAATATGACAACAGTGCCAAATATTATGCCATTATATTTGGTTTTATTTATTTATGCATTTATTTATAGCTCATTTAACAATGCTTACAGTAGTTCAGACTAAAAATCATTGAATTTGATGATGACGGAAAATAATGAATTGGAAAAGATGTGGCCATGGCCTAATTATGGGTACTATACCAGCATTTTCCTGGTGGGACCAAGGAAAACCGCAGAAAAGCTCGGTCAAAATAACCACTCTCTGGGCCAAAATTTGAACCCAGTATCTCCCAAATACAAGGCAGGAGTGTCAACCACTCGACCATGACATTCAGTATGATATTTTGTGGAAGATTCTTTGTAATCACCTTTAACCATTACAACATTAGTAAGTCTGCATTTATTACAGTGTACACAAGAAAATTAGTTCAAAATGTCATGATGACAAGTTACATACCTAAAGATTAATAATGTTAATGATGAGAGAAAACAAAAACATTCCAACGAAATGACAACCTTCACAGGTGGACTTTCACATCTGTTTCTTCTGTCAAACAGGTGGCTTTATTTGTGAAATCTTCCTTTACCTAAACATCCTGTTTTTCTACTTTTAGTTCTTCTTTCGGTATAATAAACTTCAGTACAAACCTCTTTAGTATTACAAATATGAACAGAGAAAGAAAGCTTACTTGTCTGAAATCATGCGGATTTGAGATACAAAGATGGGCCTTTGGTCGGCCAGGTGTTCCCAAAATGGAAGATATGAGGTTGCGAGGCTTGTATGTACCATAGCCATTTAACTCCTCCAGACTTTCCCCTGCAAGGAAACACACACAGATGCAACTATTCAGTTGGAGGGGGGGGCTGTATAAATACAATTCAGTACCTTAAAAATACCATTTAAAAATTCATTATATATTGTTTGAATAATTATTACCATTTTAAATATTACTGATGATGGTGTCTCAACAAATTCCTACAGAAAAAAAGCAACTGTTTATGTGTTACCAGTAAAGAGAAACTAACTTTCAGCAACCAGAAAATCTTAAAACCTGGGTAATACAAATCATACATGATGGGGGGGAAAAAAGAACACTTAATGAAGACAGATCCCAAATTTTCCTATACACAAGGCATGACAAATCTACATGTATCAATCTATATAAGAGGCAAGTGTCTGTATCTGCATCCATTCTCGCTTCATACAAGGACTCCAAAGTTACCGCCATGGTCAGAAATACTACTGGCACTTATTTTCCAAAAGTGCTTTTAGTACTGTCAATTCGCTCTTCTTCTGTCTTCAAGTGATTCAAAATTACACTTTCACAGACAATTTCAGTATCAGGAACATGAAAATGCAACACAAGGGCAAATCAGGTATTATGGATGTTCCAACATTGATAGTTGCTCTTTAGCACAATTTAAGGTGCTATACAAGCAAGCATTTGCCTGGTAGGACAGAAAACCACAAAAAAAAACCTCAGTCAGGATAGCCTGTCTCTGAGACGAGATTTGAATCTGGGGCCTCCAGAAAACGAAGCTGAGTGCTAACCACTCGGCCGCGACTGTTGGTCCGTCTCGTATACTGATAGATGACAGAAGTTAAATGCGACCAACAATTTCTGGTGTGGATTTCAACTTAAAGTTTAAGTGAAATCCGCAGGTGGGTGGACGAAAATAAACCCAACCTGACGACTGTCTGGGAGGTTGCCCAGTGTAATCTCGCAGAAACTGATCGACGTTTCAGAGGTGCTTACTGCAGCAAGCACCTCTGAAATGTGGGTCAGTTTTTACCAGACTACAGTGCGCAACATCCCAGTAGACATACTCGCCGTCAACACAACCTCTCTTGCATTCATACACTTCATCGTTTCTTTTGTGAAGAACAGAAAAGAAATCAATGTGTAAAATGCGTTTTTATATTTCAAAAAAACAGTCGTTTTATTTCAGCTAACATGAGAGCCAGGAACCTAGAACTTGCAACTTTCTACCTAACACGTGGTAAATTCCTTAGTCAACACAGCTTTTGTGTCATTAGCGACAGGAATACAAATCTAAGCCAACTAAACACGATGACTGAGAATATGGGTTAACCAGAAAACAAAACAGCCGTGTACAGAATTGACCACAGGTGTCCATTTGTGTAACAATGTGCAGCGAACAATGGCTGACTCATACTAGAGATAAGTACCCAACATGTCGGAGTCCTCCCTCCCATGAAAAGCTTGCAACACAATAACTACGCACTGAATACGATAAACTATTTACGTTCTTCTCTCTGACGTGACAAACAGGCGTTGACCTAAAAAAAAAGCTGTGGGGTTAACCCGACAGTCTCCCGGCTCATTTTAATCAGACCCGTGGTTATACTCTGCTGCGTCGCAGTTCCTGAACCAAGTTTGTCAATATTTCCTGAAGTTGAACATCTTGCAGCAACACTGAACACGAATTACGAAATTCTTAATAAGGCAGGAAGGAGACCTCTCGAAATTCTGAAGGACTATTTGCATGTATTCATTTATCTGCAGGTCATTTAAACACGCTGTCAGTAGTTCAGGCAATATAGCGTTGAATGATGGGATTAACAATTAATTGGAAAGGGCGTGGAAGGAAGCGGTAGTGGCCCAAGGTACTACCCCAATATTTGTCTTGTGGGACTGTGTGAAACCACAAAAAAAAATCATACGATATATGACAACTCGTCTCCAGGACGAGACTTGAACTTGGGACTATAGAAAAGAAAGGAGAGACGCTAACCACTCGGCGGCAACGTCTCAGACGTTCGTTCGCGAAGAGAACCGGTAGCAATACTTGGAACGAAGCGACCGGTACAACGCTCTGAAGAATTCAGTCACTCGGAACAATAAAACACGCAGTTAATTTTCCCCCCTCCTTGGGAAACGGAATTAATTCATGTAAAATGTGAAAGTCAAAAAGAGCGTGGTAGAAGAAACGTATGTATGCAGTTGTTCACTTATCTTACAGATAGAATCCTAAGCGGAAAGAATGCATGACGAAAGTTTCTAATTCTACAAGAGGTTCATTCTACATTCCTTTCCGTCAAGATAGTGTTTGCTCTCTTTTTACTTCAAACAGGATTTATTACAAGGCTGACTAAAATTACGAGTATTCAATAGACGTTATTAACATTAATCACATAATGACAATAATAATGTGTTTCAACAAGGAATATTAACACCACCTGTCTACGGTCCTGTCAAAGTCCGCCCTCAATCAGCAACATCTGAATAATTCAAAGTACAGTACTATGCGCTTGAACAAGCAAGTAACAAAACTGTGGACGACCTTGAAATATTTCAAAGCACTATTCAAGAATTTGCTTTACACGAAAGGCAAAAAATTTCGGTGATACGATCAGGCCTCAGACATGAAACAAAGTACCCCACAAATACAAAGGGGTGTGGTAAACCTTTCAATAAGAGTGGGTGATCACATGAAATATCCAAGTAATTACAGTCTCAGTAAAGGCAGCCATGACAAATTTGTAAAATATCTGGGAAGAACCTTCTTATTCACAAATTATGAAACACAAATCGAAGGTGTGTCACTCAGTGACTATGTCATGACGTCATCATGGGATCCCCAGCGTTTCGGGGGGATTCCCCATGTAACAAGAAACACTTGTACACACAGAAACATTTATTAGGTCTTCATGTAAAGTGCCTATTATTGCCATCTAATTTCAACCAAAATTGGAATGTAATGATATATTTAATTAAATTCCCCCCATTATTACTTTTAATGAAAATCCATTCAGCTGTTCTCTCAAGTTGTTACATGCAGGCATGTCCAAGGTAACATGTGCATTTTTGCAAATTTCAGTTGTGAACACACCCCAAAAAATTGTGGTAACATAAAAATCCATATTTTTTGTGAAAAGCTTCATTTTGCTAGACACTGTACTGGACAAGCGCAAACTGATAATGTATGCCAGGAATCCCATCTGTCAAATGAAGGGCCCAAAACAGATGTACCCACCAATCTCATTTGTAAGGAACAAATAAAAAACATAAAAAAGTTTCCATTAGAATAAGATGAAATATACTGGAACATGAATTAATTTCCCAATGTTGTTTCACCTTACTTATTAATAACTGAAATTTATTATTTCTTCCTTTTCAATAGATATGAGAAAAGCCAAAGTATTGCATACAAAAGCAGCCAGGGATATAATCATCAGCTGAAGAGGATGGACTCATGAATAAATCAGGTATAGCCTTGGGACTTCATAAATGGATGTACTTACAGTCTGCATAGTAATGAGGAACTCAGGAAACATTCCATACGATTGCAGGCACATGCCAAAAGTGGTTGGCTTTTATTAACAGGAATTAATAAATTAAACACAAAAATGCTTGAAAAGAGTACAAATATTTATGTTTCCTGTGGTATATTTAATTACTTTTGTTAGTTAGAAGTAATGAGGATGTTTGAGAACAAAGTCCAGAGAGAATAAACTGAACCTCACAGAGGAACACAGTTGCTACACAACAATGGCTGACTTCCAGAATTACTCAGACAGAGCCATATCCAATACTAAATGCCATTAAGATTCAAATGACACATGGCTTGTCATCTGTAGAACACTACTGTGAAAAACAAAAAAAAAGAAAATGTGACATAGATGAATGTTCTAATAATACAAAATCAAATAAATTCAACTACACTGTCAGCAACATGATGAACAATACCTACCTTTCCTCTGCACGATGACCCTAAGCAGTGGACGGGCTGTGAGCAACGCACGGCCAAGGTTGTCGTCATTGTTGATAGGTAAGAGGTCTCCATCCCGAGGATCTGTATATGAGATGAGGAAAGGCACATCGGCCAAACGGTGCAATTGCTCAACCAGCCCCCTGAACTCTTCATACTTGCCAGCATTTTGTCGTGACACAGAGAACCGACGGAACTCTGCATCAAACTGGAAGAAATAATAATTACTGTGAAACTACTACTGCTACTTTTCTGTCTTTTCCTTCTTCTCATAAGATGATTTAACTTCAAGTGGATCACCTGACAACCTAGAATTCCCACAACTCCTTCGCAATTTCTTTCTAATGTCTTCCTTCCTGCTGTGTGGCATCTTTCCTAATATGTTATTCCCCACTTCATCCCAATCTCCATCTTGGGCATTTTCCTTTTCACGTACAAGTTAAAAATATTCTTTGGTATTTTCTCCCCATTCAGTCTTGAAATGTGGAATTATAACCTCAAATAGTGAATTAACAATGTAAATTATAGGAATTTGCTAAAAATCAAACAAAATCTTAGCACAAGTACCTGTAGTAAATAACCACATCTCAAATGTGGTATCCTTGTTTTTCAGTTATCCACATTCATAGTAGAGTTTTTTGGTGCTGCATCACATTGAAAAAATTAAAATATTGGGACTTTTTCAACATACCGCAACATCCAAAATACTCTGAAAAACATCTCCATTCTTTGTTTATTGTGTCTTTTACACTGCAATACATTTTCCTTTTTCATACTCCACGATTACTTGCCATTCCCATTTCCTTTCTCCCATTATTTTATCCATTCCTTCTAACCACGTTCGATTTCCTTACTCCACGTTTTGCAGTTGCATACAAAACTTAATGTAGCTGTGCTGTAAAACAGCAACATTTATTTTCTCTGTCTGTCCATAAATGAACACTCCACACACAAAACATTTCATGTCACCTTTCCATTGGAAATAGTGTTAAAATGAAACAATGCGTAAACAAACAAACAAACAAAGAAACAAACTTTAACATTTTAGTCCGTCATCTGTGTACTCACTAGTTTTCCAGCCAAAAATCTGTATACTTCTCTCTCCCTGCATGCTGCATGCACTTCCCATCTTAGTCTCCATGAAATCATCACAATAATAATATTTGGTAAAGAGTGCAAAGTATGAAGCTCAGTGTGTATTTTTCTCCAGCTTTTTGTTGGTTCCTCCCTCTTAGGGCTACATACTCACCTCATCACCCTTCTTCAAACAGTCTCAATCTATGATCATCCCTCAAGCTTCACACCAATACAAAATAGGCAAAAACATGGTTTTAAATATTTTAATGCTTGAGTTTTTCAATAGGTACAGTGACTTCAAAATATTCTGAACTGAATGGTAGCAAGCAAGAATACGAATATATATATATATAATGATGACTACGACCAACGTCCACATTTTCACGTCACCTCTTTAAGTGTGTATGAATGGAAACTACAATGTTTACAACTATCTCAAATTAGAACGTACATAATCAACAATTTCCACTCAAGTTGTAACACGTCATAAATTATTTTACGACCATGTATTGTTCAACTATAACAAGAATAACGCAAAAATATCATAAAGAGTTGCATAGCACTTCGTTACATGAAAGGGGAAGACAGGTAATTAGCCTTAGTTACTCACCTTGCTTTTCACCTCAACAGTGCCGCTGTCAATTTTAAGTTGACTTTTGGAGTTCTTCGACATTGCGGAAACATTTAAGACTTCACCTCCCACTTACACCGAACATCAGAAACATAAGAACTAAATAAAACATCACACATAGGCACACTCACGACCAGAATTCTTCACATTACTTCATTTTTCAACGACTCGTCACACTAACCACGAAACGAGTGAAAATGACGTCACACGCACCTGCTCCACGCTGCACCAAACTTGGTACATTTACCGACTATTGTTACTACCTCATATTGTCTGACAGAAAAAAACAAACAAAAATCTAATAACTTTATAATATTACAATTTATTTCCCAGTACTTCAAACTGAAGCATAAATTTATTCAGGCGTCTGTGAACGAACCGGAGCTAAAACGAGCGGAGCAGATCTGAGGTGCAATGTAATGAAACCAAAGGAGTGAAGCCACAACAGGCTCACAAACATTACTGGATAAAAATATATCTATAATTTTTTTAATTTGTGTGTGAAAGTAATTGATATGTTCAATGGATCATATGGATATGAAGAACCTAAAAGCAAAGAGGAGCGTGACGAATTTAGGAATAAATTACGTCAGCACAAGAATGAAATCAATAACCCTTGTATAAAGGTTGGTATAGAACACAGTTAATACCAACATAAAAGATAGTACAGCTAGACAAAAAATATTAATGTTTACATGAACTAGTTGCTGGACGTTTTCTCAAGGCAGGCGAATTAACTTCGCACTGTATTTGACACTCGTCTAAATGTCCTCTCATCTACGTCCAGGTTTCTAAAGTGATCCTTACCTACAGATTGTGTATCAAAATTAACTTTTGTGTTGTTGTAAGCTATATCCATTCTTAATATGATCACCCAAATTATGTAGTAAAGAGAACAAATTATGAAGTTTTCTGTATCCCATTTATTCCTGTTAACATTTAATGTCCATGCTTCACACTAGAGGGTACCTTTAGCCAGCTTTACTTCCACTTGCCTGAAAATTAAGCATGGTAAGAAACTACTTTTAATTACTGAAACACAAATTTTACCCTTAAAAGGGAAGCAGCAGTTACCCAGATTACTAACCATCAACAAGGTGTATAGTGTCACAACCCAGTAGATCGATTTCCAAACTCCTATTGCCATTAAAATGTCAATCTCATGTTCATTTATTGTTTACTGATGCAGGAAAATGATATGGTTTTCAAGTGCTTGGAGAACAACAACTATCAGCATGACAAATGTACTGACTATTTTCAGAACTACAACAGTTGCAAAACTTTTTGGGTATGTGTTTTTGAATGCCTTGGTCATTTTTAACTTAGCAGTACAAAATTAAATAAACAAAAAAAAAATGAAATACTTTTGTCTCTAGGGAAAAATCCGTGCAGAGAGAAGACAGCAGGGTAAAGTGCCTCATCTGCCTCCACTTGAGGAACGTGAAAAGATTCGAGCTCAATATGTGACAAGTAAGAAGTCTGCAAACACTTAGTGGCTGAGTTTGCAAGCAAAATGTGGCAGAAATATTATGCAATGAAACTTCATCAACTTGTATAACATTATCTAGGATCTCATCAAAGTGAAATACTAGTGAACTCTCAATTGCAGTGGTTTATTGGAAATTTTTCATACTTTAGAACTTTAGCATATATCTGTCACTATTTTCCTTACTGTCAATGATTTACTTTTCTATACCAATTATTGAATTAAAGGTACATATAATTATCTTCCACAAAACTTGGTTAAGTTACTATATTATATTTTCATTTAATTATAAAGCAAAATAATTTAAACTATTCTTTTTACCAGAAAATGTTGAACTTTTCATGTCACTGTATATATAGATTTGACTGCTTTGGAAGTTACAGAAAAAGACTCAAGTAAACCACTTCATTTCAATAACTGTGTTCTTATATTTATTTCCCATGTTTTAACTTTGTTTATTTGTGTTATATGGTAACTTTTAATTTAAATTTACAATAGTGAAATTAAGAAAAGTCTATGAAGTTATCATTTGTTTATATCACTATTTCCCTTCTTTCCTTCCTGTAGTTGATAAATTTGCAAGTACAGTAATCTGGCAGTTTTTTTCTTATTGACTGATGTTTCATATTATGTAATACTGATATTTAACATGTAATTTGTGAAGTTATTTTTTCAAGTTATAAAGAAGTTATGTCACAGTACTGTGAGTTTATGAAAACTAGTACATCCTAATAGAAAAAGCATCTTTTACAATTCATAATTAGATGTTCAACATTGCCAAGGAGCACATGGTGACCATGAAAACTTGGCATTGAATCTGAGGTTCATCTAAAATTATCCAGTAAAGTAAAGAGCAAAGTTGTCCTGGGTACTTCACTAGATTATTCTAACTGATCAGTGAGTTTCAGTTTTATGTATGTGTATTTGCCCTCATTCAGCTTATCATATTTATAGATATAAATTCTGTCATGGAAAAATCCTGTTCTCTGGGATCTTCTTGAAATATTAGGCAGTTACAACTATAATTACACAAAAACTGCTGCCATGTCAAATATTAACATATTTTGAATCACTTTCTAAAATAATCTGCATTTCATCCAGAGGAAGAAAAATCAATCCATGCAAATTAATTTTCTTGAAATATAGTCAATATATTTTATCGATTACATGTATATTTGAGGATGAGAGATGGATTTTACATCATGCAATATGGTCTTCAGTCAGCATAACATATCTTTCTCTTTTCTTGTGTATTTAAACAATAACAAAACAGAGGCACAACAAAATGCATAAAAATTACACTGAGAATCAACCCTACAAACTACACCTGATTATGTACAAAACATAACCAGCTTTGTCATGATTAAAATAAACTTTGCACTGTATTCTTTAAAGTCCTGGAATAAGACTCACAATATAAAAATAAAGTAAAGTCCAATGCTACGAGGGTGGTTAAAATTCGAACTGGAATTTTGATCAGTGTGTAGATACTATTATTTGTTTCATATTAGGTGGTATTTTCAAGGTACAAAAACAATACTACAGACTATACAAAATGACATTGTTGTTTGTAAGAAACAATGAAAATTCCTTGTCAAGTTTTAACTCCCTTTGTAAATACTATGCAGCTAGTGAAGTAATCTACAAACATTAACATTGGTGCTTCATGCTGAAAGAATGGTAATACAGAGAACTTGAATTTGAGAGTAAAATATTTTGTGTGTGTGTTCAAGAGCACTATACTATTCATCAAGAACATGAAAGCACTTTAAGCCAGGGTGGTCATAATAAAATTTAAGTTGCAAAATGTTTTAAGTGCTTACTGCAGAAACATTTCTATACCAGAAAATCAGTCATCTTTTATGTAGTTTTAGTTATTCAGTTTACACCCATCATATTTTAAAATTTGTCTTCATATTATAGATGGAGATTATAAGCACATGACAGAAAACTTACACTTGGGTATCTTGAATTATTCTGGAGCTTTTCAGCCATGATGATAAATGTCACAAAGCATATGGGGCTATCATAACTGACCAGCTATAGTCACTTGCAATGCATTTAGAATGATATGTTATTTCTATGAAACTAGGTGTGAAAGTTACAGCATAATATGTAATTTTACAGGCCATATTCTTTAAATTTGTCAGCAGGACTAGTTTGGTAAGCACACTGATTATCACACTTGTAAAAGATGATTGAAGCTAGAAGAGTCAGTAGAATGCAGTGGGTTTTAAAAGTGAGCACTGATACACCACTAAATAAATTAAAGCTTTTATGGATGTCATTATTACTTAATGAATAAATAATAATGTGTCTGAACAAAGTATGGACTTTTTCTCATGAATATGAAAATACTTCTGTATGCATGTGAGAAAAACAGAACAATACACATCTGTTTGCTGATATGATGGTGATTTATGAGCCTTTGTAGCTATAAAATAGAATGATTAGAAATTATAAGCATACCTGCAAATTTTGTATAAAACCATGTTTCTGTTTAATAAACCATTGAATAAAGGCTTATAGGGGATACAGAGCTTAAGCTCAAAGTATGTTGTTTGTCTTCTGGTATAGATGTACAAAACATAGTTTTCACCTCAAAAATCATTAAATAACCACGGTAATGGTACTTAAGACTACCCTGGTTTAAAGAAATAAGTTTTAGGACAATATCCTTATAATATCTTAACTGTTTAAATAATTTTCTATTGCAATCTTTTTAAAGTTATTTCCAAATTACACAAAAGACAGAGATGTTCAAAGACTGAAGAATTTCAGATTTCATTATGCAGTATAATAAATTATATTTACAAATGCAAACATCCTGGGGTGCAAGTCATCATTAGTTAGACCTGGCATAAAGGAAAGTACTTACTTATTACAGCAAATGACATCACACAGGTATGGAAGAGAATACAGAGTATTCTGAAGCATGGAAATGTCTTTTGGCAGTTCTTTAATAAGTAATGCACATTCCTTTCTCTAGTAAAATGTTGCATACAAGGGCAACCCACCAATCATTCCATAATTATATCAAGACTGGACCATGGAATGCTGAGGTCTTTGAAGTATTTGTCTTTCTGCTTAGTGATGCCCATTCACAAAGCTAGAACATCAGATTTGCTTCTAAACATGTCATGACTACTATAATTAACCCTGAAAGAAATACTTGAATTTGTACCATTCCAGGTGGGACAAGCAATTTCTTAATAACACACGTCCTGTATAAAAATATACATTAAATGAGAGATATAAATGTGTTTAATTTATATTTACTTCACTAAGTTTTCTCATTATTTTTTATTATTATCCTTTTTTATGGGACACATTCATATGGAATAGACACCATTCTCCATCAGTGTATATTTTATGCTATTTGACCTTAAATCTCACATAAAATTGTATTTATTAAAGACATAAAACATAAAAGAACTTCAGATGTAAGAAAAATTAGAAATGAAATGTTTAATTCAATGGAGAATTCCAAAAGTAAAGCCACCAGTCTTGAACATCCCTTACAATTTAACAATAGTTTTCACATATTTCATATACTTTGTAACTTAAACTATTATGCATGTGTATTACAGGTATATTATTTACACATAGGCTATTTTTTTTGATAAAACAGTCATTCATTGTAGTACTACTGATACTGCAATAGTCTTAGCAAAAACAATGTACACTCAGGAACAATGAAAACACCCACTTCTGCTGTCCAGTACATCCTTGCTTGCATCCAAAGCTGGGTTCATACACACAAAGATAAGATGACCAGAACAGAAGAGCTTCTTTCACTCTCCCTACATAAAGCCTGAGTTTTATATTAAATAAACATCATTAAAACTGGATTTCAATTAACGCTTTCCAGGATTTATCACAAAATTATTGCAGAAATATTAAAAAACAAAAGAATTTCCTCTCATTGCAAAAAAGTAATTAACTGTTAACAAAGACTGAAAACATGTTGCTCTTATTTTATTCATCTTTTCCGTCTGGGAAAAGTATTTTTTAACTGACAATCACTACAAACTTTGACAACAGATTTTCAAATAGGGAGGGTGTTGAAAATGTTAACAGGTTAGGAAATGTAATATATACAGCTAAACAATCAATTTTGTCCAAAAAAAGTGCAAGTCTTCATGTAAAGTGTCCATTATTTTTTTTATTTTAATCAAAACTAGAATTTGTTGACATATTTTAGTACAACTCCCCAATATCAATTTCATGGAAATCAGTTTAACTAGTCACAAGCTGTTACATGCATACAGGCAGGTAGATGGAGCAATTTTAATAGGCACTCCACAGGGTTGCAAATGCATCAAAATGGAGTAACACACTTGAAATTGGAATGAAACCCCTATCTCATTTACCTAAAAAATTCCAATACTGAGATCTCATTGGACTTATAGAAACAAATAAGGAATTATTATGCAAAGATCTCAGTTCTGAAGGAATATATTTTTAATTCTTCCTACTGACATATCAATTATGCATGAGTATAGATCAAATTCCAAATTTAATGAAAGAAGATTTCTTTGACACCTTACATTACACTACCTAATTCTGAAAACAGCCGTTCTCAGACATTTACAAAATCACTTGATATGATGCATTAACACACAGCTTAATCTTTGGATGGTGTCTGACTGCTATGCAATTCAAAGACAACACAGAAAGAACTAATATGTGTTCTAGAACAAACAGAGCATAATTACTTAATGTTAATTTGCCATAACATATAATATTGACAAGCAATGAATATTACATACTTTTTCCAGCATAGCTTTTGAAACATTCTGTGTTCCCCAAAAGATTTACAACTCAGTGTCATGAACCTGTTATAGAAATCAAATGCAACATCCAAGGCTACGATTTTAACATATACCTTCATGTCTCAAGTAACATCACCTGAATTTCAATTAAATTTTGGAAACCACCATTTTAAAATGCATTAATATGAATAACACTAAAATAAGTTTACATACAGAGCATGTCACAACAAACATGTAATAACTCATATAAAACAATTCGTAACTTAATTATGCGTACATTTTATGGAATGGCCACAAATTGCTTCCCCACTTTTTAACCTAGCACTAGGTGAGGCGGTAAACTTTACACCAGGGAATGGGACCTGAAATTAATTTGACAAGAGGCCAGGTAGTCCCAGTCATTCTGGACATGGCAGTGAATAGAACATCCTGAAGCCCCAGTCAGGAAACAAACCTTCGTCATTCAACACATTACCAGTCACTTTACTCATCATGGTTCCTATTAAGTCTAGAACAGATAAATTAAAATAAATGGGTTATGGGTAGTCTCAAAATGTTGCATGTGTTCAGGGTATTGTAATTCTGCATTCCTTATGCAAAAAGTGGATATCATAATATAAAAACAGCTAATAAAGGTGCAAAAGTGTGTCAAAATTAAAAATTTGGGAACAACAGTAACAAATCAAAATTGCGTTTATGAGGAAATGTACAAAATAAAATTCAGGGAATGTTTGCCACTATGCAGTGCAGAATCTTTCGTCTTCTATCTAAAAACATAAAGATTAGAATATACAACATTATAATTTAACCACTTTCTTTGAAAAGGGTGTCTGAGAATATGGAACTGAAGAGAATATTTTTACCAAAAGGATGAAGTTACATGAGCGTGGAGAAAACAGTATAATGAGGGGCTCTATAATTTGAGTTCGTCACCAAATAATATTTGTAGAGTTTCCAAAATCTATTTATTCCCTAATCTCATAATAAAATTAATTCTTATCTGTTAATGTTGTTTCCAGATCTTTAATTTTTAAAGTTTTTAATTATTTTTTATGTAGTTATATTTTTACTTCCTGATTTTGGTTTTTTGCCATGTTCATATATTTAGTTTCATTTATTTTAACCTAGCCTATAAAAGCTCTATTTTATTCTTCACGGTATTTATATTCTCCCTTACTTACATCATCAGCACATTAACAAGTACCATGGCGATTTAGTTCGGTCTCTTCCTCATGTTTGTATTATGGGTATATGAAACACTGTTATGTATTATGGACAATCTGTACGTGTTAACACATACAGATATTATGTTTTGAAAGTCACATTTCATCTTATATGACTGCCACAGCTAAAGCCAAATTTAGAACTTCACAGACAGAAGCATCACCATTACAGTGCAACATTGTTTAATGATGAAGTCAGACTTCAATATAAATTGAAGTGACAACATAAGATGAACCACATAGAACATGGGGAAAAACATAAAACAGACTTCTTGCATCAATTGCAGTAATTTCTCCTAACCATTACTTAATACAGCTCATAAAATATACGTAAATATTTAGACTTCTGTATGCCCTCTTTCTCCCTACCTGGCCTGATTTACACAATGTCCACAAGTTTATACTAAAACATAACATTAGCATCTGTTATTTGAAAACAGTGTTAACAGTCAAGAATGTTATCTGAAAGTGAGACAAGATTCCCTATGGCTGTAAAAGCCCTTGATATGATACAATTTGTTCTTTATCATTAATCCTTTCAACACCAACCCTGAGTAAGTATACAGGTTAAGCATACTCTGCACATTGTTAGTCTCAGTATAACCTGAAGTGTCATGTACATTTATTTAAATGTTTACTCCAGGTAGAGTATTCTATATATGTAATATATACTATGCTGTCAGCAAGTGAAAGGGCTCTTTTTCGCAGTTCTGCCTTTTTCCACTATTATAATTTTTGAAAGTAGCTATGGTAAACAAAAAAGTCAAGTAGTTGATTTGTCATACGTAGCAGACAATCTGTTCTGTCAATTATAACAATTAAAGGTCTTATGACTGTCCAGTTGAAGTTAGTGTCCAATAACAAAATATACAAATACAAGTATGAAAAATGTACAATTCAGAAACACAATGACAAAGTATATGTGATCAACACATCTTCATTCAGAATGACCCACTACGTATACCATAAAACTGGGGTTCTCAACCTTCCAAAACCCATGGTAACATTCACCCTTTATTACTAACTCACCTCTTGGTCATAAATAATTTATCAAAACTTCATGGCAATTTATTAAAACTACTACTACCTTACTATCCCAAACAGGTTCACATATCACCCATTCATTTCCTTTACCAAATGTGTTTATATGTTACTTGCTTAATTATTCACTTAAAATTAAATATTTAATTTAGGCCGTATTTTTCTTTATGAGGGGAATATAATATTACAAAAAGTGAAAGCAGGCAGCATGTGGCCCACAGGTTGAGAATCCCTGCCATAAAACATAATACCTACTTGTTTTTAGGAAAGAGGACCACGGCTTTTACAACAAACTGAAAGAAACTTTATATGAAATTACACTCTTTAAACGTACCTATTTTTACTAACAAAGAACATCCTAAAACCAAACACACTGGTTTTATACAAATCTGATGATGACTGGCACAAAATTCTACAAAATAAAGCAGTACTATACTTTCTATAGTACAAAATGTCAAATCTATTGCTGAAGTTCGAAAATATGTCCGAGGGACAGCACGTGTTCATAAAAAAACCGAGAAATACCACTGTAAAACAAAATATCTTCCCTAAAAATATGAAAAGCATGAGTTAAAATGGTAGCTGCAAAGATACTGACCAAATGTGTACATGCAAGTAAACTATTAAATGCATGACAGACACATGTCAAAGACCCACAGAAAATTCTTAAATAAATTAATGGAAATCTATTACAACAAACCAATAACAAAAATATTCTAAGATTAATACAAGACAATGGTCATTAATACGGAAAGTATGTAATGCTGTTCCTCCTCCAGCTGTTCTACACAAAATGACAACACCTGGAATACATTTTTACTGCAAAATACTGATTAAAAATGGGTAAAATGAGGACACTGTCCACAGTTAAAACCCAAATGCATATAAGAGCAGGTGACAAAATACCAAGTTTTACTTCTGACTGTGATAAGTGAGGAAGAGTTGAAATATATTTTATGCATATCTCAATAGGAATCATACATAAATGCAGCAGCAGATGAAGTAAATCTTGTTACTGAAATGACAACAAAAACTCACAAATAATCAACAGGTTCCATCCAGTTCCTTGCAATCTTTAATTTATTACTATATTGGGAGGGCAATTACTTCTTTTTATGCCATGACAACTATAAAAATGAATAAATACCACATGCAGGGCTTGGCCATCATCATAAATTTGTTAGTATTCACTTGTGCCCCCAAAAATGCACAGTGAGGAGGAGAGAAACTATTTAAACACTTTTAATGTCACCTCCATATTTTTAATAATCAGGAATTTGTCATTCCATAAAAGCCCATAAATTTTATTGGTCTGCAGGTTAAAATAATGTTTCTACTCACGAACCTTCAACAGTGTCTGTCAAGCACTTAAGGTCCAGTATTGTGAGCAAGTGACAGCAGCATCTGCCCCACTTCAAGTCTTAGGCACTTCTACAGAGTGCCGTCACTTGCTGTTTCTTCTACATCTTATTGTTCTTCTTAAAATTACACTACAGTGGCAGTAATAATAAATAACTAACATTACTGTGCAAGTTCCCCTTGTACATGTCTAAATGTGTACAAACACATGGCATTTATAGAGGTGTGATGATCATAAACGAAATATTACATTCCCTTGTTCGTCGTTATCATTAATTAAATGTGGTATATGTTTGTATAGGTATGTGTACACAGTGTCCAGTGGATAACAGCTCAAAAGGAGCTTGGCAACAGTTTCTGACAAATTCATAAATTTCTCCACCAGAACAATGGTACTTTTAATTTAACTTTCATTTTCTCTAGGGACATCTCGGTTTTAGTTTATGTCAAAGAGTTCAACACGTGCTGTCTGCTAGTAGTCATTCGCTATGCTGATGGATGCGGAAACAACTAATCCGAAAATGCCTGCACATTTGGCGCACCTGTAACAAAACATCAAAATAAACAAAACCACATTTTAACTTCTGTTTTTATAACACAGACTGACAGTATTACTATGATAGTAGTTTGGACATAATCAACTGTCTGTTAGTGAAATTACACCAATACAGAAATTATAAAATCTGGTTGACAAAGTTGATTGAGAATTAAACTACCCCAGAACCATGTCTAACAGCATGCTTAGGTATTAATGGTATTCAAATTACAAGTTATGTAAGTTATTCACCAGCACGTACCACACAAGTTCCATAATGGACGTGTGCCACAGTTGCAATCAATGCCAAAGAGTAGAGCATGCCCAGCTCCACAGAGGCCCCAACAGACGATGGTAACATTAGAGAGGCAGCCAAGACAAGTCCAGTTGGTACTATAAGCCAGTTGAACAGTTCACAGCGCATTGACGACATCTGCGATACTATCAGTCTACACTGTAGGAAATGCGGGAAAGTGAACTGTATCAGGAATTCACTAATTAAATATCATAGGGCATTACATTTAAATATTCTGTTATACTAAAATTTTAAATGTGCTGTTCTTTTCTTCTATCCTCCTATTGCAATAATTTTGATTAGAATACTGAAAGACATATGGCATTATTCATTCACCACACAATATCCTTTCATCTGCCAATATGAAATCTGATTCATAATCACACTCTATGCCCCCTGCAGAAAGGCACAAACCAATTAACACCAATCATCTTAAACTTCTCACTGTCCAGAATAATTTTCTGATGACAGTTTTTGTAAAAATAAATCACAAGTACAAGTGAGTGTCATAACCTAATTTCAGTGATGTTTATAAAATTATATAACTTTCTTAAAACAACGAGACCTAGAATTACAAGTTTATGGCTGTAGTTCTTCCATTTTTTCATAAAATAAACATTACAAAGAAAATCATAATTCTGACGTATTTATACAAGAATCAAACACCAAACTGTCAGCAACGTCTAGGGAACCAACTAATACCACTTTCTTGTGCCATATGATTGGAAACAGTCCACCCCATGGAGTGGAATGTGACACGATCCATTCTGCAAAGCCTACAACAATTTCTTACATTTGCAAAATCAGAATTAAATTTTGTTAGTGGAAACATAAACAGAAACATTCTCATGGTATTTATAACATGAAAATTAATACTCACGCTGTTGATTGCATATGTCAATATAAAAATAAAAATAATGCAAAGCAAACTGCATGAAACTATAATTCTATGCTTCTGAGCAGTGGGGTATATTCATGTATATTATAACATTACAGTTCCTGCTGTAAATATGTTAAAATGAATTAAATTCAGAACCTGAATTAAATTAACCAAAACTTAGCTAGTGAAAATTTATTCACACCACCACTTCATCTTCTTGAGCGCCAGATGTCCTGCTTTTGATAATAGGGGTCAATAAGCGAAAATGAGCTTGAGAGGTGAGATTTAAGAGATGTATCCTACACCTACACTCTGAGTACTAGCTCTTGCCATTCTTCCCACAAAGTACTTACATGTTCATTCCTTTTTCTTCCACTTTATGCAAGTCATCTATATATGTACATCAATCACACTGACTTATTTATTTCTTTCTTTCCTAATAATAATCATTTTAGCAAAAATTGTGTCACATATACACTCAGATATAAACAAGCAGTGCAGCTGAGTCGCCTATGTATTCTACGGCCAGCCAGTCCCTATAAATGTAATAAATTCCTTGCATTCCAAACAGATCATGATCTTGTACACGTAGGCAAAACTCATGGTCCACAGATCACATGCAGTCCTCTTTGATGTCTTATTCAGTATGCTTCAGTTCTCAAGTGATAAAATTACATGCTTCTTTCCAAATTGACATGCACAAATAACCTTAGAATGCTGATGCACAGCTAAACCCAAAGATTTCTACCACGTCACCTTTTTTAAGTGGCCCTTAGTAGACACTGAGTTTGACATGGCCGAATCCAGGATGATCACAAAGCAATATGTCCCACTTACACAGATGTTTGAGAAGATGGTCCCAGAAACCAGGTACACACATCTTGGATCCAGATTTACCACATCTGCAGGAGAGTATATAACCCACAGCGTGCACACAACAAAGAAGAGTGTGACAGGTGCTAACGGCTTCACTGCCTCCCAAAATGGCCGCATCTTTCCTGTTCCATCCCGGTATGACCTACAATAATAAATTGCAAATGGTATCAACATAATACTACCTATGTTCATGAACATACAAGTGATATTTCTATTGTTATTGTTGTCACTGGTTCTCTTGTCATTATGGTTCATCATTATCATTATAGCACACCCTCCTGTTCGCACACGGCAAAACTGTGAAGTGTGTTCAGACCTTACGGGAAAGATGAGGTTAGGGAAACCAAAACCACATGACACATGATACTTAATATGTATAATCAATTAATAAGCATGGACGCATAGGTGTTGGTGTTTACTCAGAGGAAGTCAGCATTCCTAGCTGAAAGATATCAAAGTGATCAAAGGGCAGCAATCAGTTTTAAAAACTGCTAAAAGTACAGCTGAAGTACATTCAACGTGGCATGATATGTAAGCAGTTACTGAGACTGGTGTGCAGATGAAAGTTGTAGTGTATTTACTCCATGTCTCTGCAGAACAGCTATTGCAAAGAGAGAAGGGCCTGCACCACAATGCACAAATATTACCAAAATAATTTTTGTGAATAAGCAATATCGCAATGCGCAACCCCTCAAATGAGGGTCTGCTGTATAATCAAGGGCAGTCAACAGTATTATTACTAAAATGGCAGGGACTTCCTTGTAAAGTTTATAGTTACTTAGCCGGTCAACTGTCTGCTTTATTGGAACCTCAAAATTCATTACTGTATTCACAGAGACTTATCACTAAACTCTACAGAGAGCCAGGTGAACCCAGTTCATCCCTTAACATTCTACTCCTTCAAGATTAATTTTAATATATCATCATATTTACAGCTTGATTTCTTACTCTGCATAAGAATTTACTTTAGTAGAAAGTTTTTAAGTACCAGCATAGTAAATATTTATGAAGAAAATATTTTGACAATTATTTTGCTCTAAATAATAAAATATTCTCACGTGATATCTGTAAACAGCTGTAACAACCAACTGTTTATATTTATATTGGAATTTATTACTGTATTATGACATGTTCTATATCCTTGGCTTAGTACAAAGGATCTATGGGATGTAAATAAATTCTATTTAATTCTACTGTACCATTGAAGGAACTGTCAAACTTCCTGCTAACACCCTACCACATAGAACTTGCCCTCTTGATCTAAAATGCATTGATATACCATCCCATACAGGTGAAATACCATATGTAAATGAAACGGACCTTTTTAATGTCAGTCCGAAGACACACCTGCATATTCTGCTTGTTAAAAATGTCATGTATTGGGGCCCAGATCTTCCATTTAAATTAAGATAGAGATCGGACAATAAAAATCTTCTTGGCTACTCATTTTATCAGGTGATGACAATAAGAATGTGTGGAATCTTACCTCCACACCTTCATATACCTTTGAGGTGTGGTGCTTTTGCACTGGGGCAAGTTTACCTTTACCTCTAGCAACTCAAAATATGTATATTTGACATAAAGTATAATGAAAGACTGTCAAAATGTGTTATGACTAATTCTGTGCTATATTATCCATAAAGTTGATATTAGTTTTAGGAATGACAATGATTCATAATCTTAACTTACTTATATATATTCCATAAACACATGGGTAGGTTTGATACAATGGCACATATGTAGAATGTTAGTTCAAACATGTGGCCAGCTGATATCCCACCTGGCAAGGTGAATGACCAAACCTGATGGCCAAATATTGATGTAACTATAAATATAAAAATGGCTACCTGAAAAACATCAACAAAAATATTATAATAGAAGAACTGGCATTAATACACAAACAGCAATAAATCAAGGCCTTAAAATAGCATAATTAAAATAAAAATACACATTCTTAATTTACTTTCTGAGGTTCCTCATAATTTGAACCCTGAACTGTGGACCATTTACTCTGTACATAATCCTCCCAATGATGGCTTCAAATTTACTAATCCACCTCCAGCAACAAGAGTAATTTGCCACATTCCAAGCACAGTGGTCTAAAAATTTTATTGTATTTCCTCGACTTTAAGACACACCCTTGATTTAGTAATAGGTTTTTAGGGAAAAAAGATGTTATATTGATTCACATATGCAATAAAACGTAAGAAGCACCCTGATTTCAGAAACTTTAAAACAAAAGAGAAGGGGGAAAAAATGAGAAGCTGAAACAGGACATAAACCCCCTATTCTTTATTACAGTAAGTAATGGAACACAGGAATAAAAAGAATTATATAGAGTTGTACATTACTTTTCCATACATAAAAATTATTTACAGCACTTCACTAAAAAATGGTACTGGTGTAATAATATCACAGTTCAAACTATGTAGTTTTTACTTCCATAGCTAGATGACACATGCAAGTACCTTATGCAATTCCTTGAATGATCAATCAACTGCCATTCATTTATTTACATGCAATATTTCAAAACATTAGTCTAGTGCTAAAAATAGACAGGCTAGATGGTAAGCCAGCAACAGAGTACCTAGGAGTGAACAGGTCAAGATGACTTTATAGCTAAAGAGCTTATTATGAGCTGTATGTAACAAATGTCTTTGAAACTTATGTACTAGATCAAATTAAATGTAAATCAATGTTACATTAATGTTAGTATAACCAAAAGTAGAACAAGAAAATTAACCCCATAGAAACAACCTGCAAATCTTCACACAAGACAGATATTTCTGCCTGAAATAATGTCAGCAAAAACAATGAAGAAATACCTTTGGTAAATTACATATAGACTAATTTATAGTGATAAAATTTTAACAAAAGTTCCAACTTACCACCATTGAGGCGTCATAACCCCAAGGCAAGAAGAGAACACCCGTAATGTGTTTCTCCCAGTGAGAGAGATAAAAATTAACAAATACATTCCATAGACAGAAGTACATTCGGAGAGGAGGTATACTGTTCACCCCACGACCAAACACAGAGAACACACAAGTTGGGATTAGAAATGCTGTCCATGAGTCCAGCCCATGGTCAAACAGCTCACCGAGGGGGCCACTGGTCTGGGTCCGTCGGGCCTGTTTCCCATCAATACCATCTGCAGCACATTCAAAGATAAAATTGATATGACAGAGCCCTCTGAATCATGCAACTTACCATAAAAGCAATGCTTCCAAATTATTTTACCAATTGGATATAACAGCGATACTGAATGTTAGATTTTAACTTTTCCTGAATGCTCTGAAATTTTTTACTGAGGGAAACAAATATAATCTTTATCCTTTACTGATAGATTTTCTCACTCTTCAATATAATTATCACTACTACTGTCTTTACTTAATACATTGTCTAAATATTCTGTTATTTCATGAAACTGTATCAACTACTGAGGATAAGTAAAATCAAATAAATATGATAAGTGACGAGAATGATGAACTGGGATGAATGGAATGTGGCTGTGGCCTGTTTCAAGATATCACCCTGACATTTTCCTCAACAATTTTAGGAAAACCATGGAATAACAATCATGACATCTGGTTCTTTGATGAGGTTCAACTTTGGATCTTGATTGTGAACCATGTGTGTTTCTACTGCTTGCCAATACAACCTTCTGTTTCCACAACATCTGTTGCATCAGCATTCACCTAAAGACTGAGGAAAACCACAGAATGCTGTCTGGCATCACTCTGAGCGCAGAGGAGAAGCAATAGAAGCATAATGTTGTGTCAGAAATTTCAGAAATGTATGGAGGACTCAGAAAGAAGCATTATCAGACCCATGTTCATTTTAGCCTTTTGATTGTTTTGATTTGTATAACTCGCCTTACATTTGTGCAGACCTGTAAATCACATCATGTATAATGTATGAACCCATGCTGGCACATATTTTCAGTCTAGTCTTTTTTCCACACTTTTGCTGGATGCCTTCACAGCCACTTAACAGATGGTGCATCATTATCAGTCAGTTACACTGTAAAAGTGTACGTAATATTCTGACAGAACTAAAATTTAAATTCTCTGAAAAAATATATTATTTCCTCTCAATGTACACACGCACATTTAGAAACATTATGTTATTTAAATGATGTGAATGGTTAATTAGTCAACTCACCTAATGTATACGCTAAAAATATATTAAGGGCTGCCACAGCCCACACCCATTGAGGAATTGCTGGAACGTCTGAATGTTCATCACTTGATGCATAGAAATTATAATCATAATATGAAAATATCATGAAATTGAGAACCGTAAACAGGAATCCAGCAAATGTCAACAGATTTGGTGCAATCCATTTTGGACACCACTGAAAGATGGGAAAACATTATGTACACATAAAATAAAGAGGTTAATGAAAACTTTTTATCTGGAGGCATTTAGCCTCACCCAAAAATCTTCAAGTCCTCCACATTTGCCAGTACATATATTTAAAGCCATCTGATAAGTCTATAAACTAGATTGATTAAACATGCTCAAATACATAAAAAAAGAAAAACTCAGTGTTAAATTTAAATTCATTTCATTTCATCACTTCCAAATATTACTTGAGAGCATATTCACATTTCAAGCTAATCACTTGATAGGTTAGATCACATAAAGTACCAACATGAAGCAAACTTCTGCAATGTGAACATTTAACTTACTTCAACAACATAGTTCCAAAAAGGATGCATCACATATATACTCAGCGGACTAGTATCCACGGCACTGTACTGAAATACAAACAAGACATGCTTATAATTAAAAAACAAACATTATTAAATAACCAATGAACTTGAACATCTGGAACACAGCTGCTACCTTGCTAATAAAAGGTTCAGGAAACAAAAGATGTGACAAAAGATCAAGTCAAAGCATGGTTCTGAACTTAACCTCTTCTGATTCACAGATTAGTAAACATCAGTGGGTTTTCATAAGATCCATATCCTAGCTTTCTCACACTGTACAGTACAAATAATAAACTACAATATAACTGCAGCCAACACACCTAAACATCTTTACTTACACACAAAACAAATGACTTTATATGGTATTATACATCATAATCATTCACACTGAACATTAATAATAAGACTTACACATGAAAGTGTACAAGTGTGTGTGCACGCACACATACGAACAGACCCTACCCCAAGTCAGATAAATTCAGTTCACTCTTCACAACCCATTTCTGTAAGGTACACTTTAATATTATTTTCTTATCTATGCCCTATGTATTCAGACTTGGTATATGCCTTGTCTGTCTCATCAAAGAAAGGATTAACATGATTTTACTTATTATTTATATTACTCATGTTGTAAGAAACTATTCCAGTCTATTTTTAAAATAATGTGAAGTTTGTGAAAGTCTATAAGAGCTTTATTGTCTAAAGATGGCTGTCTTCTGGGATGTAACATCATGATATGTGTATCAATACCTACCAGACTGCACACTGCACAGCACTACATCCCAGAAGACAGTCTCGAACAAGGTTTGCATAATTTTTACAAAAGTTCACAATTGAAATGTATGTTGTTCCTTCTAAGTTCACTTTCTCTCCTTGCTGAAGAATTATTTTTGCTTTCCTACTAGTGATACAATGAATTCAATATGTTCCCTTAAAGTGTGTAGTAAAGAACATTCAGTCTGAAGATGGCTGTCTTCTGGGTTGTTGCACCATGTAAACTTCTATCAGACCACACGATGCAACAACCGAGAAGACAGCCATCTTCAGACTCACTGCATTGACAACCTCAAATCCTGCAAAACATTCAGTCTGTGTCTAATGTGTACAGGACACACCATGTTCTGAAAGAAACTGGAGAAATTCTGACAACGAATTAGGTCCAGTGGCATACTCTTGTCATGATCACGATGAGCTTTAGCATTAACAAAAATTTCTTGATTGAGAGAATAACAGTAATTTTCTAAACAAAGACCATGTACCATAATACTGATCACAAAATGAAGACACATCACATTCAGACTGTAACAAAGTGTGATTTCCTGGTCTAATTGTGTGTGAAGGAACTTGTACAGCACATTTTTACTGTCCTGTTAGTGGAACATAGCATTTCAGAAAATTAATAATTCACTATCAACAGATAAGGATGGGAAAATATATGTTTCTAGTATCTGTCAAGTATGTTGGCTGACTGCCAGATACCAAATCAAAGTTCATGGCCCTAGTCTCCTGACTTAAACTGTCTTTAACTCAGTAATGTCTGGTACTGTGCCCCTCTGTCCCTTGTATTGGAATTAGGTTCATAATACAGCTATCTAAACTAGGAAACTGCACTTCAAGAATGATAGGGAAATCTAAAGCAGTAAAGACACACAGTCAAAAATACATTATAAGGTCAGAAAGCCCTTAACAGCAAATAATCAACCAAGCAATCTATATCAAACACTTACTTATTATCATGATCTTCAGGGACCTTCAATATCCTGAGAGCGAGGATGAAGATGATACAGATTGACACACTCCTTATGAGTAAACCTACATGACGGGACTAGACCAGGAAGAAACGTGCAAGAGTGTTTCTCAAGAAAATAATGGTTTCTCAGATAACCAAGACGTTTCCTTCAATTTATGGGACCCAAATTTTCATTATGTGTTCACATTATTTCCTGTTCCGATTATTAAGATTCATTTTTATACTATCCTCCTTTCTATACCAAGGTCTTCTAAGTCATTGCTTTCCTTAAGATTTTCAGAGAAATTTGTGCATCTTTCTTGCTTCCCCCATGGAAACATAAGAGTTAGCAGGTGAGAGATAAAGTTTTATGTACCCATAACGTAGGCAATAGATTGACATGCAGGGCAAATTAATTCGAATACATTTTCGTATATTAAGGTATTTTACATTTGAGGAAAGTTATCGTGACACTGCAAATTTAGCTTGAGTAAGAACATCACTTTCGCAAAATAGCTTTTGTAAGCTTACCTCAACCTAACCTCAAAATGCACATTATTACAACGTAGTATTACAATATGCTCATACTATGAACGAAAGAAGTAAACGGCGGCAAATATATTTCACTGCTAGCGTACAATTACCTTATAATTTTCAAATCCAGATAAATGTTCCTGGCTTAGGTACTGCACTTCCATTTTTCTTTGTACGTTTCCTTTCACTATTATATTATTTTTATCCAGTTACCGGAAGAATGCACTCAGATTTATCATAGGACCAACGCATTTCTTTTTTGTGTCACATTTTATTATATAAAACACATCTATTACCACAAGAGGCATGCACTACCTCGGCAAGCGAATAAAAAAACAACACAGCACAAAAATGGACAAAATAGACCACAGATGAACGAAAACTACTGACCGCAATTCGATTTGACTTAATGTTTCTATTGTTTTAACACTATCATACTTTGGCGCTATTTGACATTGTTACATCGGCAAATGCGAACTTCACACAGACGATGTCAATCACGTAAGAATCGCGCACATAAAGAACGTGGTAGAAATATAAGCCAGAGCAGGGTGTTTCTGGGACTGATGCAAATTACCGCGTACTGACGGTTCCGGAGAAACTGACGTAAATACGTCACCGTAATGTAATGAAATGTAATAATTCTTATATAAGATAAGTACTTGTGATATTATAAAACGTTTTTATCAGCACAAAATTATCTAGTCTACGACGCACTTCTTCTACAAGCGATTCACAGCTCAGTTTTTCCGCAATAACGAAAGCGGATTGTTGACTGCAGTAATGTAACACAACAATGCACGCAGTTCATATAAAAGCTGACTATTGTTGTAGGTCCATATTTACACAATGTTGATATGGATCTTACACAAATTCGTTACGCTTTTTTGCCGAATGACCCTTTCGTATGGACGTATT
This sequence comes from Zootermopsis nevadensis, assembly GCF_977971745.1. Lineage (NCBI taxonomy): Eukaryota > Metazoa > Arthropoda > Insecta > Blattodea > Termopsidae > Zootermopsis > Zootermopsis nevadensis. The sequence continues at coordinate 5,525,743 of NW_028259136.1, read as the reverse complement.
TACGTCAAAAGAAATGTGCATGTAAAAAAACTCCTGATGTAGTCTGCAGATAGGAAACGTACATTTTCAACGAAAATTAAAAAAAATGGCTGTCTTCTAGGTTGTAGTGCCGGGTAGTCTCGTAGAAATTTACCGTCTTTTCAGAGGACCTTGCTGCCTTGGTCATCAAGAGATACCATTAATTCCTATTATATCAATGTCTTTCATATACTAGGGCAGAACGCTCCTTTCGGAGCTCCTCGGAGGGGTTGGTCAAGTTTTTAAAAAGCAACGAACCCCTTCGGGGGGTTGGTTGCGTTTTAAAATCTTGTGTAAGAAACTAAACTAAACCCCCCGAATGGAGGGTTAAAACACTTGACCAACCCCCTTTTTCGGGGGAGCTTGATCAAGTGTTTAAAAAGCAACCAACCCCCTTTCGGGGGGGTTGGTTGCGTTTTAAAATCTTGAGTAAGACACTAAACTCGGCATTGTTGTGTTGTACTCGGCATTGTCGTGTTCCACAACAATGACGAGTTTGTTTATACTCGGCATTGTTGATGACGTAATTTATTGACGACAACGAGGAATCACAAATTTTTATAATAGATTCTCCATTTATTAGACTCATGTTCTGCAACAGCAGCGCAAATTACCCTTTTTCCTTTCATACAATAATTTAGATGGCTCTTAGAAAAACTATGGTTTATTCTGCTAACCCCCCCCCCCCCACACACACACACACACACACACATTTTCATTTACTGAAGATTTTATATTTGTTCTTTTGGTTTACTCAATCCTACCGACATTAAAACTTTACATACTACACTTTTCCCTTGCCCATTTACTTACTGAATTTTTTCTTTTGCAACCACCAAATAACCACTAAACACATATCACTACCATATTTCCTCTATGGACTTCACTGCTTATATCTAATAAAATGCAATGGAATTAGCTTCATGTCATCGCATCATATAAAGTCCAAATGGATGGAAATACGAATGTCTACAAATTATTCTTGACAATTAAAGCGGTTTTTTTAAGTGCTGAAGTTTGCTACTGCAACTCAATGTTATTAATTTACTGCACACCCACATTCTAAATTATCATTTTTAAAACACTCCCCATCCCCACTTTTGTACTGAAATGAAGAGTTTATAGACTAGGATAAAACTAGTCCTGTATTTGATTCTAGAGATTAAGAAGTAAATAAAATATGTAATTAACTACACTTTATTAAAATATATACATACATATATATATATATTATACATTTCTCATTTACTACTTTCTGGTAAATTTTAAAACCAGTAAATATTCACCTCTGACCTTACGCTCCTTAACAACATGCATAATAAAACCCAGATCATTCATGAGATGCTTTATATCTTCAGGACAATTTTCTGAAATTACAACCAAGTAGAAGACACCACATCGACTCAGAATATCTGGAATCTTCGGAAACAGTTGGTCCATAACCTGTTGGAGACACAAGACAACCCAAAATAAAAATCAGAGGGCAATGTACACAAAGTTTAACAATGACAAATTGATAATGACATGGACTGTAATGGGGAAGTTGGGATCTTAATGGATTATATAGATTTGGGTCAAGGTCAAGACAGGAAGACTGACAAATCAGAACCAAGAGAAAGAAGCTGGAGCCAGGAACATGAAAGTGATCTTCAAGGGTCACCAGATATAAAGGCCATGAAAACCTCCAGTTATACATGTGGCTCCTGTTCATTCATGACACGCAACTTGCACTGTGCAGAATGTAGTGAGCACTGGTTTTAGACACCAGTCTCACAAGAACTGTCTGAAGAAATGTATGGGAACCTTAACACTTTCACAGTAAGCTGACTAGTGAAATCTTACAGAATGCCCATTCTAAGAGTTATGCACCCTTCTACCTCAAACTTATCATGCAGCCTTGGGATGGTTAAATGTCATATTGAAACATTAGAATTATTGCTTCCTGATGCCATAGAGCTACATTAATTTATCTCACCATTACAATATTATGTTTTATGAATATCCAAAATGTGTAAATATATTTTAGTGACAGTGCACACATCAAATACACCAATAAAAATAATTTTCCAAACCAGTCTCTAACTTCTTTACCCCATCCACAGAACTATTTTGCCAACTGTAAGAAATGTTGATACACTGATGTCAATTGTGAGACATTCCACAAATGAAGGTTTAATGGTAAAAATAAATGTGTGTAGACCAAATATTGTATGAAATTGAGGTTATGTTTGAGTAAATATGGCCCAACAAAATGATCACTACATTTTTCTCGAATAGCAATTACATACTTATTCAAGCAGACATCAAATTACCAACAGAAAGAATGAATATTCTATATGGATTTAATTTAACATTTGACTTTATTTATATCCATAGTAACAAGTCCAAGTTTATGTAACACAATATTCTTGAAATACATTTTTGATAAATACAAATTTTAAAGTCTGAGGTTCTCATAATGTTGGTAATGTTGATGTCAGTCTTCTGCATTGTAACACTGTATAGGCTTGTATACAGATACTGCTGTTTTCAAAGAAAATATGCCTTTGTATTCAGGAGTGAAGATGGTGACAAGAGCATACACTGTTGCAACCCAAAAGATCAACATTAACAAAATATATTGATACATAAATCACTAACTTATCCATCTTGTGCTGTACTTACTTCTCGTCCTCTCTCTCCACCAGCCCAAGCTCTTGTAAGATCTCCGTACATTTTGTTCCCCAAAATTTCTTCAGATGGTGTTACAACATATGGTGGATTGAAGATCAATACATCAATTTTGTTGTCCAAGTGGAATCCTGACATCAAATCCATAGCAACCACTTCCACATCAGTCCCATTCAACTGTGCAGTCTTTTGTGTCACTTTGCATGCGACCTGATTAATGTCAACTGCAATATAGAAGCTGGTTCTACCAAGAGCTTTTGCTACTGCAGTGATTACAATTCCAGAGCCACTCCCCACCTCAACACACACAGTTGGTTTTATGTTTTGCAACAATGCCAGATCTTCCTCTAATGCATCAATGAGGAGGAAAGTGTCTTCCGCTGGTTCATACACATGGTCATATTCTATTTTGGACAAATGAGATAACGAGGGTGTATCCATACTGATTATGGATATACAGAAGTTAAAAAAGGTCCTTCCAGTAGTGAAATATATGACAGAAACTAAACTTACTCCCACAAAAGCTTGTGATTTATATAAATATTGTTTTCAATTATAATAAATATTACCTAAAATGAATACCATTCTCCCAGCATATTTAATTTATTTTCAATTTAACATTTAGCATGTTCCACAGTGTTTGGAAATGGCTGAAATGTGTTAAATTTGTATGTCTTAACAAATTAGTCCATACTTAAAACCCACCTTTGTATGATGGGTGCCAGATAACAGTAACAAGAAAGGAACTCCAATAACAAAAGTAATAAACAATAAACATCTAAATTCTGTCAGCCTCCCTTGGAGGTTGGGGTGGGGGAATGCACCCTTTATGCTATAGTAAAGAAATGAAACCAAAGTTGATTATTAGTTGTGGTTTCAGTTACTCACTAGCTGTAACTTGATGCTTCAGCCCCTTATATTAATAGAACTTCCACACAAAAGCTTCCTGCATATATCATGGTACCTTACATAGATCTATATTTTAAGGAATGGCAGGATTTTTGGATATGCTTCTTCTATTGGATGGAAGGATTTGTAGCTTCAAGGGGTGTGGATGTAGGAGATGGCTCTAACAGAGCTCTTCGTCTTGACTGTTCCCTCTCTATTTGTATATGTACTTTATTCAGGCGATCCTGCAAAAGAATATACATAAATTTAAAGCTTTATTTTTATACTTCTTCAGCACAATGGCAGGAGAAAGGAGCTCTACTCTACTTACAAATACTGATATACATTAGACAAAGCACTGCAAAGTAAGGTGGAACCAAAATAAATGTAGATAAAAACATCAAAATTATTAGTGTTTTCCAAAATACAAATATAAATGCATTCACATTTATTTCTCACCTAGTGCATGGCATCATTTCTAAAAGTTATGAGCCATACATACTAACTTCTAAATGAAAAGTGACCATTCACAAAGTATGAAAATTCAAAATATTAAAGTTAAATCACAACTAAGACCGCCTATCAAAACATTCTGAGACTGATGTATTTATTCAAGAAACATGATGACTGAAGAAGTTCTGATAAGGCGAGAACACTACTGCGCACTGGAAATCACTTGCAAGTAACCCCACCACTACAACAGCTGCACTCAACGTACGCAAGGGCATGTTTAAGCACTTCACTGTATGTGTAAAGATTCATGTTAAATTTGGTGAAATAGGTTTAAAAGCACACAATGTTACAAACAGAATTTGATGACGAAGCATTAAGCCACACAACGTTATGATAGCTTTCCAAGTTTAAGAAAATCCGAACATTAGTACCGGAAAGTCATCCGTCAATATTCATATATAAAGCAACAGTCTCACATATAAGATTTAATTAATTTAATGGTAACTGTCCTTTGTCAATTCATAAGGTTGCTAACTAAACTGGTATATCATAAAAGTTGTAAAATCAATCCTCACCAATGCTTTAAGAATCTGGAAAGTGCAGGGAAAATTTGTTTTATGGTTACCATCTGAGGCCATAATGAACACTGCATGCCTGTAAATCTCAATCTCTGGTCTCGTACCACAAAAGATCCAAACTTTCTAAACACTATGACCGGTGATGATTCTTGTATATAAGACTATGATCCGAAAGAAACCCAATAATCATCCCAATCTGACACCTTATAAAAGCATAGCAGCTAAGATAACATATGTTATTGGTATTTTTGATCACGAAGGCCTAGTTCATAATGTGCACCTTATTGAAAGTCAATAAGTGACTGACATATTTTATTGATGGGTTCTGGCATATTTGTACTATTCAATCAAGGGTAAAATCTGTAAACTTCAGAAAATGTCACCTGGCCTTCAGCATGGTGAATAAGTTTTGAGTTTGGTAATTATTACCCGGCATAATTTTAGAAACACTGCTTCCAGAAGTTATGTCAACTTTACCTGTACAGTCTGCAATATATTGCTGACAACAGTTACTTTTAACTTTGCATTTACGAGTTTCCTAATATACAGATCAATATCCAAAGGACATTGTTGTGATTCTGAAATCTTCTTTAGTTCTTCAGACAGAACTTCAATTTGTTGCTTCAACTCTACTTGGCTGATTCTGTGAAGAAAACAAAACATTACAACCGAGCAGTAACACAAGAATTTTGCCTTCGGGACAAGAAACACATTTATCCAATATAGGAAAGATTTCATAGTGGTGAAAAGGTGGGTCATCTAGTCATGTGAGAATATAATTTAATGAAATAGGGTAGGAGGGTGTTGATTGGAGTCATCCTGCTCAGGGTTGGGACCAATTAAATTCTTGATAAGATGAATGGTATTAGTTTCTCAAGAAGGACTATACCCTATGAGTGTAGGCAATTACCAACATTTCAGATACACATACTACCTCATTCGTCTGGGTATTGAAAACAAATTAAAATATATCATCAATAATAACCTACACATTAATTACACACAACTGTGGGATTTAAATTTTCCATCCAAGATAACATTTTTACATGTACCCGCGTTCCTCATCAAGTACTCCCAACATTAAATCGGCCACAGCGAAATTTGTAAGTAGGGCATTATAGGTTATGTAACATTAGAAATATGAAAATACAATAGAAATTTTTATATTACCGTGTAGCTCGTACTCTTTCATCTAACTGATCTATTGTGGGCTTCAGTAAACACATTAAACCTTCAGCCAATGTATCCCGCGTAGGATTTTCGCAGAAATCTTCAGTTTTGTCATCTATAGACGTCGTAGTACTCTCAGTGTCCAAGTCCATGATTTCGCATATAAAACAGTATGACAAGAACCACCACCCATCACAGATTAACCACTGTACTCTGTGAATACGGGTACAGGTGCCAAGGATCACAACAATTTTACCACCAGCGAAGCGCACGCTTGCCATAAACTATGAGTGAGTAATATGATTCTGTCATTTAACTTAGGTACATGTTAAAATAATTTTACTTATGTCAATAATGTCTGAATGCCTTCACTTCAAATATGAAGTTACAGAAATCACGTTTAAAAAGTACATAAGTACTAAATCTCTTTAAATTAATGATGTCGACAAATTACATTTCACAGAAGATTGATATGTGCTGTCACCTACAGGACGAATGGATAACCACTACAATAAAAATTGCAAATCATGAGATTAGGGAACTGAGGGCACTTTTTGGGAAACTGTGACCCAAATATGTCAACAAGAACGAAACTCCTTGACTGCTCGATCAGGATACAATTTTTTAAACATGCAGGTGACACTAACCAAGTGGCCAGAGTTCGAGGGCCTATAAATACAACATTCAAAAAATTCGTTACATTCAGGAACACAAAATTTTCGTCGAACAGTGATGTATTTTGGTCACTTTTCCCCAACCCCTTAGATTTTACTCAAGAACCAAATTAACGACTAAAACAAACTCCATGGTGCTAAGTCTTTCTTGAGGAGTTAGTAGTAGCTCATCTAGGCAATAAATATACCCTACAAAAATATAAACAAGGTTCGTTGAAAAATTCTTTCATTTAAATAATGTAATAAACTTAAAACTGCCTCAGATGTGTGTGGTTTAACAATGGTGTTTTTATGCAGTTCATATCAGATAAATACCAACCTGTTTACGCTATTTAGCTGTGTATTCTAACTGCATGGTATTCCAAGGACAGTTGATAAGTATTTAGCCGGTCTGATTTTCTTTTCCTGCTTTTATGAAACACCAAGGTCCACCACCAAGTCTACAAATGCTGGCTTATGGACACTACTTCGACTAATTCATCCCAGTTAACATCCTCACACTATTTCGGTTTTATATAAATTGTAGTCTCGGTAGATTTGATGCATAACAAGACCCAATGATTTCTACTTTAGTTTGTTGGTTACTGGCTAAATACGTAGGAATAAATATATGAAAAAATAAAACGATGCAGGCTTTTCTAAAAAAGTTGCCCCAAACCAAAATTTATAGAAGTTTATATGTACTACTGTAGTTCAAATCTGATCCGGAAATTTTAGCAGCGCTTCAGCAAATCATCTTGTTCCATATTAGTTGTATCGAGATACTTTCCATCGATATGAACGTAATCTATTTTATTCTTGCAGTCCCACAGAACAGAAGTTTCAGAACGAGTTACCAGCTAACAAAACACCGAGAAACAAAAGCACGTTTCGACCATGAGCCTCCATGAGGAAAACAAGATAAATGTCTTTTTTATCTTTATGTTAAATAGGTATTCAAACTCAAACTGTGTCACGTAAAATTTCAGGTTTTCAAGGCGATGAATATAAACATGACTTACTTCAAAGATTTTAGAAGAAACAAATAGATAATTTTGTATGTTGAATGATTTATTGATCAACTAACTGCATGCATTACATATTACGTGGGTAGTTCAGTAATCAGTAAATTTACAGCACATATGACCAAAGAAATTGTTTCTCAACAGATACATGTGTTAGTACGAAAAAAGAAACCGATTAATCACGGTAGCCATACGGACCTTCCCATGTATTAACCATGGTAGTTTATTTCAACAAAGTGGTCTTAACACTTGTTTCCTTAACATTAGTATTCCATTTGATTTCAGAACTGTTGGCATATTTTTCTTTCCTTTTCCTTTATATATTTCTTCTTCAACTGTTACGAATTCCAGTCCTGCCCTTCTTCAATGGAAAGAATATACGATTTAGTAAGAATGTTAATTATGAAAGTATAGACAGTGTTTATATTTGCTGTAATCTCGGTGATAATTCGAGCTACGACAGGCAGTTTTAATATGCGATCGAAAACACTTTGTAAGACGGTTTTATTCCTACCACCGATAATAACAGGATATTCTTCATCAGAAGAAGCTACTGTTACGAATTCCATTAAACACAATACGGCCAGCAGCAGCAGGACCATACGCGCTGATGACTTCATAACCTGAAACATTATAAAGCATTACTATTAAGAGGTAGTAACGGGAGCCTGGGAACATGCCATGAAGAGGAGCTTTATATTTAATACTCTTCTCTAAATATAAATAAGGTGATCAGATCAAGGAAGATGAGGTGGGCACGGAAAAAAAATTAGACGTAAAACCAGAATGGGAGGAACTACTTGGCAGTTCTAGACGTAGATGTAGGATAATATCAAAACAAATCTTAAATAGTCTGTGATAATGTGGACTGGATTCATTTAACTTAGGGCAGAGATCTCTGGTTCCCGTGAACACAGTAATGAACGTTCAGATTATATAAAGGGCAGAGGAATTTCTGACTAGTTCTCTCCTCCTCACGTAGTTATAAGATTGTTTCTTAATGTTTCACTGACACTTATTTACAGCATGGCAAATTTAATGTGGCTTGTATAAACACAGCCTTCTAATTACTCTCTGGATCTGAGTTTTTGGATTATATATGTATATATCATATGGACACTGATCACGATTACGACCATAAATAGTTCAATTGTGCAGCACTTAAAACAACATAAAATTTCAATCCTTAAAATATGTTATCTTGGTAACAAACCTTACCTCTAAGCTTGTAATTACTCGTTCTATGTGCCAGCACGTCTGACAAGTAAACAACCGGACTGAAACTAGTACTGCAACCGAAAATACTAGTTGGTGTGTTCATTTACACGACTTTCAACACCGCTTACAATGTTATTTCAACGGGGCATATCTACAAGGACATTTGAAACAAGTCGTTAGCAAATATTTAAGATAGTCCCAAAGTCTTCTATATCTATATATTCTCTGTAGACAAGAAGCATGCAATCTAAAAGCTCATTCTAAATGATGTCCTTAGACACTTTCAATGCTCAAGCATAACTTACAGAAATAACCAGACCCAAAAAGATGTTACAGTACTCCCTTGATGCATGTCATTGATTCCTTAAAAATGCAACATATAAGGAAACATTAAATAATTTGTTAAAATGACAATTTATTCTGGGAAAATAACACAAATCAGCATCAAAGAAATTTTTTGGATAAATAAGCACAAAATTTTTGGCGTTTATTAATTTACTAAATAAGTATTTTATTCATACAGATATTCACATAATTATTAAAATTGTAATTTTATTAAAAAAAATGACATGGACGATTATGAATGTCATCTTGAAAAATTAACTTTTAATGTTTTTATTATCTACTGTTCTTCCTGTTTTGGGCGGTATTTCCCATTCACATCTAACACTTACCACTAGCTTTCCACCTTAAAACCCAGAAATAATTTTTAATTTTGTTTCCAAATTTGTGACTTTTGACTTCACAGACATGGTCATCGATTTTATCATAAAATAATTTTGGTAACAAATCATCAGTGTACTACTGGATTGTGAAACAAAAGGAGTGCTGCAGGTAGACTGTGCTGTGTGGTGAAATATGTTCTGAGAGTCACAAATGCTCGGTGATTAGAAAATAAATGAAGGAAACAGGCAGATATGAAAACAATAGCATTTAAGAGTAACTTACAGATATGAGAAATGATTGCCAGAGTTCACGGATACCGAGGCTTACTGTACTATATCCTGATGTGTGAGACTCACTGTATCCCTGCAGTGTAAGCTCAAACATACCACAGAACAAAATAGTGAACCATTCTTGAAAGCATTTGCCTAATTTTAACTTGTACAATGTTTTACATATTGTTGGTACTCTGTGTCAAGTGGGATGCCAGTGTTCATTCTACCATAAAAGTACTATGTGATTTTGACCACTATTGCTCATGGTTAGTTTCATAAATAATAAAAGATCAATTGAATCAGTCCAAAGAAAGCAGGGTATTATAAATACTATGGAATGACAAACACTATGAGACTTTAAAGATGATTCAATAAGTCTGAGACTTGGTCCCTGTAGCCTAAATCATTGGTATTCAATCTCTTTTTTTTACGTACCCCCAGATATAATTTCTCTTCAACTTTGTACCCTCAAAGTTGTTGGTGTATAATTGAAGTTATACATAGTATATAATCTACATCTAAAATAAATTACATTACTGATTACTCAGTGTTTAACATAAAATATTTTTTAAAATTTCACGTACCCCCTAAGATGTCTTCGCATACCCCCGAGGGTACCCAGGTTGAATACCACTGGCCTAAATCATGTTGACACTGAACAAAGTCAGTACTTCAAAAAAATCTTCATACTTTCAAGATCAATTCTGGCTCTTGTACACAACTCTCGTGCTCCTGGTTTATGTACTGAATTTTAAAAGAAACGTGAAAGAGAGTTTAGCTAAACTTGATTATGATAAAACAAACAGAACCTTGACAATTCACTATCCTTTCAACCAAGGTAAGTAAAACAAGAACTGTAATGTAACTAAGATAGTTACTTACCATTACGTTCATCACAGGTTGTTGCAAATTCATTCAACTGCAAAGCTGTGACTCGCAGAACGTTTGTCTGTAAGCCCACAGTTACAGTTGGCAATTACATGCAATTCTCCAGCCACTGTCAGAATTTATAAAGTATATTTATTCTGAGAAATTTTTTTTTATAATAAACTGGCTACAATCAAATCTGAATGTAAAATATGAGTACTGAGAAAATGGCTCATGCATACACAAAAAGAAAGGAAGTTTATGAGCCAAAATCCTTTTATGAATTTTAACTTAGGTTAGAACTTTCATTCTGAAATGCGTATCACACTTTCTTAAAACAAAAGCATGTATACTGCTTAAAAATAAAAGTTTTAAAAACAGTTACATGGCACTGGACAACAAATAATAAAATACAAGAGTGTCATAAATAACAGTAAACGTGATGTCGAGAAGATATTCCAGTCTCTTCAAGCTTAAAATACCATACACATATAGTTCCTCCTCAGCAACAAAGAACCCTTGATAGCCATGGATTTGCATGTTTGAGTGAACTGGAGTTCTTCTTTGCAACCTGCTACAGCTGCATATTGCTAATTGACACTAGCATCATAAATTTTGAACTGCATGTCACCTAAAATGGCTGAAACTGTTTGCATGTTACATGTTTTTTTATTGAAAAATATGACATTTTACACTTCATAAAACCTCTAAACATAATTTAAAAATCAAAATTTATCGACATTTAAAAAAGCTGATGCAATCCTTCAGCTGAAGGTGGGTGGAAAATCATAACTGAAAACATGACAAACTAATGAAAAAAAAGATGAGTGTAATGCTACATGATGAACACAAAATGATTAAGAATGGCACCTCACAGGACTGCACATTCTGGAACCTCAAGTCAATGCGACCTGCTTCAGAGATACAAAGTTCATGACATCACACCAACATCTAAATAAACTGTAATAAAAACACTTAACCTTATTTCATCGTCTTACTACATTAAATAACTTATTTTTTCAGCCATTTGTTTGGTTTTCTTACTTTTTTTAAAGTTTGTTTATGCATTGCAAAAGAACAGTTATTTGAATACAACATATGTCATTCATGATATTAAAAAATGCAATTAATTTTAGCAGAATACGCTGTTTAGTAAAGACAGAACAAAAACTGTATACTGGTACTTTCCTCCTTCTGTTTGCCCATGAATTCCTCCACGTACACCAAACACACACATTCACTCTGGGCCTCAAAGACCCTGAAGTCACTACCGCCCTTCACTCACCAGCTCTAGTGATCAAAGCGATCGAGCCAAAATTGATCACATCTGTATCAGTACCATTCTCAAACACAACAGATATCATCGTAATAAGTACATTCCGCCTTTACGCAAAATATTGCTTTTCTGGCGTTTTAATGGGCGTCCTCTTCCAGAAACATTATTGCTAGGACTAGCGTGTGTTGAGATCTCTGTTATGTTGTTTTGGTGTTGGGGGTAAGTACCACGAGGGTTGTGGTGAGGAACTGAAATACATATAACCCAATATTATTATGAATACAAGTGTTCGTTCAATAAAAACAACAACCATCATCATGCCAGAATTACATGTCAAGACATTATAGAGCCCGAAAATGTAAGCTGGAGGGATGGAGACTAGCTCCTTCTAAAGTGGCCCATCCACGTACGAGTCTGGCTCGGCGAGCTTGACTCGTGAGCCGGGATCAGATATATTTCACCACACATGCATAGCAGACTCAGCTCGTGACACTCCACTCACAAACGAGTTTGGCTCGATGGAACCCGAGCCAAGCCGGACTCGCAAGCCAGACTCGTAAGTGGATGGGCCGCTTAAGAGACACTACACAGTAGGAACCCTTTAGTCCCCCTTATTTTACCTGATGACGGAGACATATCCAGTCCCCAAAATGCTGTTATGAAAAACAAAAGACAATGGATAATGTCCAAAATGTTTTGCCAAAACCATTACGATACACCATCAACAATATCCTTTACAATGATCTTAGTCAAATATGTTTTCTTATTTTGGGTGACAACAATTACATTCCTACCTAGAGATGCATAAAATCTTTCATTTTTGGAAAACCCCTGTTGTGTGGAAGGCGCCTTGGGAGCCATCGGTGGTATGAAAGTATGTGTAGCAACAGATGACAGTCCCACAGATGACAGAGCACTACCGTACCGGTTTGAACCTCGACTGCTTTCAGAATCCTAAAAACATAATGCGGGATGATTCATTACGACTAATTTAAAGAAATAACATGCTTCTCTAGCCTGGCACTCTTGAAGGCAAAAACCTCCTGAAGGACAGGAAACATGGTACACTGCTGAGGGGTCTAATGTCATCAGAAAAAACCTTGCACCACAGCTGATGGCCAATACTTACTGTGTCACTGCCAGTTCCAGATTCCAAGGTTGAGGCCTCACTACCACTAGAAGATGATAAAGAATCATCCTCATCATGATTTGTGATGGCTGATGTGTATGATGGGACAGGGAATGTTTCACGTATCCATGCCCGGTAGTCAATTACTTCATCTGTCACGCGGATTATACGACCCAAGATACTGAAAATATCACATTATATTAAATCACAAAAATAACTGTAAAAGACAGTAAAAAGTGAACAGAATTTTCTAAAACGAAATTATGTAGAAAACCATGCACAGAATACCTTCACATATAAATAAGCCCACCTGCAACAGAAACAAGTTCTGGAAGATAATAATATTCAATGCTTACTGCACACATTTCCACTGTCTATTGTGAACAACCTACTTTTCTTTAAATGCTTCCACCTGCATTTAGAAAATAGCTGGACAGTCGAAGAACAAATATCAAAGATTTACACTGCTGCCATTTTTTTAAATTTAATGCAATGAAGAATGCTGTTCATCTACCAGGCTACAAAAGTTAACTGGCTGCTACTATTAAACTGAATACAATTTACAAAGCAACTATGTTTACTTTCTAAATAATAATGATTAAAACAGAAACTGTAGATATGTCACTAAACAAAATTTTAGGTGGTCATATTAAATTGTTGTTCTTTCACCCAACTCTGGAGCCAACAAAACTACTACTCCAGCACTGCTGACAGTATGGAATTATAAAAAATGCAGGTGGAGTAACCCCCTACGGCATTACATCCACACCAAGTTGCATGTATGCATAAATACCCATCAAAACCCAAATATAACATAGCAAACGACATGTCAAACCTATGCTTTTTTCATTATAATGAATCTACATTAAAATGTCATAATATAGTTCCATAAGTTGTGCAACAGCAAAAGCTGTCACTACAATTACTTCCTGTTACAAAAAAATTAAAACAAATATAATGATATAAACTCCTCTCACATATCCAAATCATACACTACAAATGATTCTTCAAAAATATACTCAGACACTGCTAACATGGCAATATATTTATACCATATGTTTTTACCTGTATTTATTAGCATCATATATAAAGGTGTTTAGAGGATTCACTGCTTGTGTTAAAACAATGTAGGCATATTCAAAAGTTTGTTTCACTTGTAATGCACCATATGAGCTACGACCGATGTCATTTCCTGGTGTCAAAGGATCTTCTATACAAAGCAGTGATGGGCGATGACCATCAATCATACCACGCAGGACCTGTAATACATATATACAGAATTTCACACACCAGTTGCCTACCAAAAAATTAAAACAGGTTTCTTTACATTAACATTTTTAGACAAAAAAAAAATTCAAAGGAGAATAATGTTTCTGAAAGAGGTACTTCATTCTTAACACTGAAAAGAGTGAACATTATTCCCTTCTGGAACTTCAGACGTTTTTAACCACTTCACATTTTCATACATTCAGATCTTAAGGCTGAAACTTCAAACATAACACTTCCTCTGTTAAATGCTCATAGCTGAGAGATTCTAATAAGGTGCATGATTCAGAATCTGTTGTAATTAATGTAACAGTCAATAAATAGATGCCTCTTAAAACAATACGACAATGACAGAATGAATTAGGCAACATGTAAACGTAAAATGTTTTGCCAAAATATCAGTATTTCAAAACACTCTCTGTAAAAACTTCCCTCGTGGGTAAAATAGTCATAGCTATAGTGGGATGAACTGCCAGCGAAGTTTGAATGTGATCTTCAGAGATATGATACCATGTAATTTTGTGGGTAATAACCAATGTTTTGTAGGAACCTAATATCTCCATAAATCTATCATTCTCACTAACATTTTTCCTACAGCTTGCACTAAAATTTTAATACCCTGTCAGAAAAAGTATATACAACTAGCCCTACGACTTGGTTTAAATGCAGCTACAAAAAGACTAACATTACAATACTGTGTCAAATGTTCTTTGAAAAACTTTTGACGTAAATACGTCTCTATGGAAGGGTCAGTGTCATTCCTCAAAAAAGTGTAACGAAAAATGTGTAAGACAGTTACCTAGGAAATATCAACAATTTGTAAATATGGACCGACAACAATGGTCAGCTTGTATGCATTGTTATGTTACCTAGGAAACGGCATCTGTTTACTCTGCACTGTTGTGTTACATTACTACTGTCAACAATCCACTTTCGTTATTGCAGAAAGAGCTGAGCTGTGAATCGCTTGTAGAAGAAGTGTGTCGTAGACTAGATAATTTTGTGCTGGTAAAAACGTTTTACAATATCACAGGTACTTATCTTATATAAGAATTATTAAGAAATCTATTGTTGCGTTAATTTGTTGCATCATACTATGTACAAGATGGATGACATTGAAGCTAAAAGACTCCATAACGCAGAATATATGAGACAGTACAGAAAACGTAAAAAAAATAGAAGTATTAAATAATGAACTCCAAAGTGTATGGTCAATGGTGAAAAAGTTTTAATTGTAACCCTGTATATTTGTAACCATTGAGACACAGAAAATCCTAATACAATGCCGATAATATTGACAGGAGATTTAAACATTGTTTTAAAGGAGGAGGAAAATCAAAGCTTTCTCACATTTATGGAGAAAACGTTTGGCTTAATGTTGATGTCAAATCAGTACTACTAGATCAAAATCTTGTATAGATATGGTGTTTGCACAATATGTTGATACTCTAAAATGTACAAATTTTATAACA
This sequence comes from Zootermopsis nevadensis, assembly GCF_977971745.1. Taxonomy (NCBI): domain Eukaryota; kingdom Metazoa; phylum Arthropoda; class Insecta; order Blattodea; family Termopsidae; genus Zootermopsis; species Zootermopsis nevadensis. The sequence goes on along the minus strand of NW_028259136.1, from coordinate 5,510,122 downwards.
TATTTCACCTACCACAGACCCATCTTAAGCGTAACTAATTCAAGGTAGGCAGTACTATCTTACTCAAACTTTAATCAATTGTAAAGCGGGTATAAAGAAAATATTTAGAATAAAGCCACTATATAAACTCCTTACCGTATAGACGTATTTACATCAAATTCTCCGGAACCGTGGTTCCACTGTCACTTTTTATCATTAACAATAGAGCAGACCCTCCTTGTTCTGAGGTATATGCACTGCAGTTTTGCTTTATTTGGGGTTTTAAGCTCAACATTAACTTACCCAAAAAAAAGGGGAACCCCCACAAACAGCAAGGGTGTGTCATATTGAAAAATTAATATTTAAACAAACTGAAGCCAATCTAATTAAAACAATAATTTAAATATGGCCAGCAGCATGCATAATGGTTAAAAAATGTTAAAAATAAGCTCGTCATTTATAAGTTCACCTATAAATTATATATGCAATAAAATGTTAAGGAGAGGAGTATTTCCGGATAGATTAAAATATGCATTAATAAAACCATTATATAAGAATGGTGATATATATGATGTGTCTAATTATAGACCTATATCACTTTTAACATCTTTTTCAAAAATATTTGAAACTATAATGTACTCAAGAATTTTGGATCATCTCAATAAATACAATATTTTAAGTACTGAACAATATGGATTTAGGAAAGGATTAAAAACAGATAATGCAATCTATAAATTACTACAGAGATTTTAAATGCCATGAATAACAAACAAATAGTGGGAGGCATCTTCTGTGATTTGGAAAAAGCTTTTGATTGTGTTGATCATGAAATTTTGTTATTTAAGCTTAAATTTTATGGTATCAATGGGAAAGATCACGCACTTTATGAATCTTACTGAAATAACAGATACATTAGAACAGTATTACATACTAATGACAGTAACAATACAGCCTCGGATTGGCTTAAAGTTAGATATGGAGTTCCACAAGGGTCTATATTGGGACCTTTGTTGTTTCTTTTATACATAAATGATTTACCCAGTATAATAACTAAATTTGCTACACCTATAATTTTTGCTGATGATACTAGCATCTTATTTTCTCATTCTAATACAAACGACTTTAATAAACACATTCATGGAACATTTGAAAATATAAATAGATGGTTTAGAATGAACAGATTATCACTAAACTTTAATAAGACACATTATATTAATTTTAAAATTAAGAGAAAAATGTCAGATACTGTCACAATAAGTTATAATAATAAATTCATTAATAATATCTTCTGTACTAAATTCTTGGGAATTATGATTGATGGTGCATTAACTTGGAAGAATCATATTGATCTACTTATTAAAAAATTGAGCAAGGCTTGCTATGTAATTAGAAATATGAAACCATATATGTCTATTTCAGTGCTAAAGACAATTTATTATGCTTTCTTTCATTCCTTAATGAGCTATGGCATCATTTTCTGGGGAAATTCATCTAGTAGTTACACTATTTTTCTCCTTCAGAAAAAGGCAATTAGAACAATGATGGGATGTAGCAATAGAGTATCGTGTAGAAATATATTCAAAGAATTAGATATCTTACCGTTGGCATCACAATATATATTTTCTTTATTATTGTTTGTATTACAAAACAAAACTCTTTTTCCATCAAACATTGACTCTCATACTATTGATACTAGACAGAGACAAAATTTGTATCTACCCCAAGCCAATTTAACTATTTATCAGAAAGGAGTTCACTATGCGGGTATAAAGATATTTAATAAATTACCCACAGAGGTTAAGAATACCTCAAATAATTTTAAAAAGTTTAAGGTTGCATTAAGGCATTTCTTAATTACTCACTCGTTTTACACTGTGGATGAGTACTTAATTGGATAACTATTGTAATAAAAATACTAATTCTATTGTCTTGAATTTAGTACGCTGCTTGTCTAGATGTAATTTTTTTAATGTATGTATTTTATGTTTTTATACTTGAGTTTGTGACGTGTTCTATATCCACTATTGGATTCTTGGAACTTGTAAATAAATAAATAAATAAAATAAATAAATACAGAATTTAGGAAAACGTTCCATTTTCAGGATGATCCAGTTCTCGGAAGTTACGGAACGCTACAGATGCTAAGCTCTGCCAAAATAAAATGTAAACAAATGATCTAATACACAGACATAAGCATAAGATTCCTGATGTGTTCACCTCCTCTTTGGATATGTATGTGCCTCCATCCTTCACTCGAATCCCAGTCTTCATATAATTGAACTTTCTTCCATAAAGTTCAAAAAATTCTATAAGAAGAACGCCCAAATTTGCTCCAGGACAGAAAGCATTCTGCCTTGGATGTAGCTGAAAAATACATAGAACTATATTCTATTAAGTGAAAAATATAATTTATCATAATCTTAAAAAGTGCAACACTGTGAAATACCTGCAAGAAACTGATAGTCATCAGTATAAGGCTATAAGAAGAAATGCCTCCAGTGAACACTTCATTAAGGTCTCGCTGAAGAAGAAACTGTTTAAGTACCAGTACAAGTTTGGACAGCACTGGAAACCGTTGCTTGAAATCTTTTATAAGTTCAGCTGATTTTACTCCATTGCTCATGTTGAAACTGATGTCCACTTTCACATCAGACGCCTTGTCAGTCAGTTTTACAATAGGGACCTGAGAGGAAAACCGTGTTCTCATAAATTAGACACCAAACAGGACTCACATTTTAACTTCAAATCACACTGATTCAACATTAACCTATGCATAAATCACAGTGAATACAATAGCTTAGTTAAAACCACTGGGAATAATGATCTTTTCATCATCACATCACCCAATAATGTACAGTAATTTAATAAACCATGGACTAATACAGTAATACAGATTACATTATGGGATCCATTCTACAGCACTGTTGTCTTTGTGGAACTGGGTCATTAATGGGTCCATTTCCCATACTTTTAGCAAAAGAAGGGGGCCCTGAACTAAAGAAATAACAGATACCTTATGCTATAAAATTAATGTTTCTTTTAAATGCTGCAATTATCCTGGAAAAGTTATTCTATTATAATTGTATTACTGATGGTAGATTGCAAAATAGATAAGTTGAGAAGCCGCTTGCCCACACTGAAGCGTGTAGGTTCATACTGGCGATACCAACCGTCAGATAAATTTACCCATGGAACTCCAAAATTAACAGGAACATAATTTGAGAATCACAGACCTGATCTCTAAAATGAATCAAGGACAATAATGCCAAGTGTTATCAAGAGCAGAGAAGTGGAAACATAAACAATAGAAACCCTGCATATTATAATACTTACTGTGGCTTTGTCCAAAACTTTTAGTGTGCTAGGATCTGCAATGCCATGTTCCAACAGAGACTGTTCAAGAGTTCTAAGTGGCAATGTTTCCCACTTACCAATCACAACCAAATCAATATCACTGTAATAAAATAAATATATTATCATCTTAACCAAGTTGACCACTATAGGTTATGCAAGAATAGACACACAATTTCACATAAACTGAGTAACACAAAATATGAGATTGTGCCTAAGATAAACACAACTACCAAGCTACCACAGACAATTAAAAAATTCAGCAGATGACCTAGTTCTGCCCCCTCCCCAATAAAAGTAAATAATATCATTAATAATGTAGCATATTTATAAGGACCACTTTTAATGAGGTAGTAAAAGGTTTTAAAAACAGTAGAGGCAGAGGAATTGTACTAAGGTATGTCTTTGCTATTTCAGATTTCTTCATGGATACAGCTTTCAGGTCTTCTGTAGCAACAAGTGATTCAAAGAGAAGACATATCTATTCTATCTTTAACTGTAATCCTCTTAATGCAGTATGTTTGATTCAATTTACATTCTTTTCTTGAATTCATTGATTACAGTGGAATATGAACTGATGTCTGTCCCTTCTATATTTATAAATCTTAAAATAACAAAAAAAAGAAAACTGCTAACATAGAACAACTGAACAGTTCGAAGGACACAAGGTTCTTGTGGCTGGGGGGATGACAATGTTCTTCTAGGTTTTCACGCAGTCCAGACTTGTAGGAAGATATCACTGTTTTGGAGAATCATACCGCTTCCACCTTCAGTTTTCAGATATGCTGGACAGAACAATGTCACACTGTAATATTTCAGGAATCTACAATTTAAGATATTAAAATGTCTCAGCAACAATACGTACTACTGTCATTCCTAACCAAGTATTTCATTTTGTCATATTTTAGAGAGAATTATTATGCATATTTTGGGAAGGGAACATCCTATTCTGTGTTACAGAGAGGGATATCATGGCAGGCAAAGTGTTTATGAACATTTTCACAAACATTACACAAAAATCACCTTTCAGATGGAAGAATTTATGAAAGGCAGTATCCCCAATGATGTTATGCAGTAAATACAGCACTAGAAATTTTTATATGAAACATAAGGTCAGTGCTACGTGATGTAAATTCAGACAAATGTTCATGGTGTTTCAGTGCCCAACATAACAATCACAGACTTAACAATTCAGAAAGTGTATAAAACATAAGTTCCATCCAAAAGTCAGTGTAAACATATCAGTACTTATGAGAACTGAATCAGTAGATGAAAAGAAACATACATTAATAACACAATTGCAGATTGATAACACTGATAAAATTATCAGTTTCACATTACCTTGACCTTGTAACAGCAAGATAAGATGAAATCACAACAGACAAAACTCAAGTAAAGAAACAAAGTGTGAAGGAGATAATTACTACAGAGGCGCCAACATTAAATGTAACACATTTTAACTCAACATCCAATTTTTCATAAAGGAACTGCTCCATATTAAACTGCCATAACCATCTTGAAAATGTTATTCCTTGAGCAGCTGATAGATGTTCAGCTGCTTAAACTATGCCCACTTTGTATGGAACCTGAAATGTAATGCTGTCTTCTTGGAAGTCCAATCCAGATGTATATAAAAGCAGTTTACATATCCCAAACCAATCTACATAAGATCAATTTCAATATTATCCTCTGTAATCGCAATTTTTCATTGGGTATTTTTAACCAAAACTGTGTCCATTTGTTTTTCATCCATGATACATGACTCACATGCCACTGCCTCCTGAAAACAAATACCTTGTTTTTAATGACAAGAGTGGGGTAAGACAGAGTTCCTTGGTACTGTGGGTACTGTACCAGTCTTTGATGATGGTGATACCAGATTGAGTTTGGAGCTTTGATGAAATGATGAACAGCAGGATAAACTTACAATAACCACAGAAAACCTTGGCAGTGAAGCACAACTCTGTCCATTATAAATCCAACTACTCTGGAAGCAAACCTGAGCCTCTGCAGTCTGAAACAGGAGCTATGATACAACTTACATTCAGATATCTAATATGACAACATTAACCGTTTTTAACAGTGCAGCTTACCCTTACACAAGTTTGGTGCAATGAATTTTGGCACCACTGCAAGTCAATAATTCTCATGAATTGTATGCAATACCAAGGTTAGATAAGACATAATAAATTTTGTATGGATGTCCTCTGGTCACATATGCATAACAATAGCACATCAAAACATTTGCGGGTTATTTAAGCAATTTTCAAAATTTCTTACAAACCTTGTAGGAAGATAAAGCCCTGTTCTGAAGCTTCCAAAGATCTCAACCTTCGCATCTCGCCATAAACCAAGAACAACCTTTTCTATACGACGAACAACACTGACACGCAATTCATGTTCCTCCGGCGTGGGGCACATGTAGTTATAGAAATCTTCAATCTCTTCATGAAGGCTAAAATCATGAACAGTACACAATAACATCAACTGATACATCATACTTAATAAACATCAGAAAAGCCAACCTCAACGCATTATTTCACTCAAATAAACCCAAAAATTACTGTGTAAACTGTTTTTCTTTCCACGTACCCTATTACCCCTCTACCGTATGTTTTATTCGGCTTCTTCCAAGGGCAACCTCCATGATCGCCGATAAGAGTTGCTTGGTTATGGTTCATGCCATATGTACTAGCACGATTCTCTCTTTTCCTACGTTTACGATTAAAATAATTGTTACAGTTCGCTGTCACACGAATATGTTGATCATCACTATTCGTTGTACTATCCACTGGAATGTAATCATGTGATTTTGTACCTAAACTCGTATTTACATCTATAAGATTCATGTTGTCCACTCCTTTTTGAGTTTCCCAAATTCGTATCCACAAATCTTTCGCAGGGCCTTCTTGTTCAGGTTGAAACCAACCAATAATCGGATCCATCAAAGGCACCTTGCACGTATGCAGGCGCTTTGACTTTTCTGACGCTGCAAATATCTAATCGAACACATACACATGCATTTATAGAAATTCACAATTAACACGCCTATTCTACACCGGTTGGCGGTTACAGTAATACCAATGATTAGTACTACTAACTATCACAAGATGACAGCTTCATAAGGGTATCAAGGTAGGAATTAATTTTTTACACTCATTATTGATATATCATCAAAAACGAAAAGTAGTCAACAGATAATTACAATAAAATGAAAACTGTTTTACCAATGAGTCTTTGTTTATATAGTATAAAAATGAATTAAATTACTATAGCCATGTAAGCATATTTTAACTGACAATTTTTGAATAGGCTCAAAAATAATCTTCCCTAATTGTTATACCTAGCTTTAAAATGTTAATAACTGCATGATTCTAATTTGGAAGTCCTATATCTCACGTCTTAGTTAATTAAAATGCCTTAAAAAATTAATTAACATAACAGAACCTTCTCGAATTACATTAGTTCACAGTTTCGTCACAAGATGGAAACTACTCTCTTGTGGCGGAACAATACGAATGCACAGGAACAAAAACCACACATTAAAGGTGGCGACTGACTTGTAACATTTACTTGTAATGTAACATTCGCGGCGAGCATGTTACATTACACCACAACTGGTGAGGCGTATCGAATGCTCGTTTTGAACGCTCGGCTCGACTGTGCTCATGTGTGCTCCATTCATTTCATTCAATATGTCGGACGTGGAGGTTGTGTTATCTTTGTTTCATTTAATACGCTACTCTTATCTAAAGAACTCGTGAATGCTCGTTACGACACCGCTCGACTGACTTGTAATGTAACACTCAAAGGGATTCGCGAAAAAACCGACAACACGATGGAGCGCCCGCGAGCGTGAGCGGCTCGCATCGAGCGGCTCCGTTCGCTGTCTTCACTTGTGTAATGCTCGATTTGCAACACGTTACATTACAGGCAAATGTTACAAGTCAGTCGCCACCTTAACAAAATCACTCACACCTTGAAACCGATTTTAGACTGACAATCCTTATGCGTCACATCATCTGTAGTTTCAAGTAACTGTTTTGCGAATTTGTAAATATACATCACATTAAAAATTCACTGTCATTCCTGCATAAAAACGTAGAAATTAATAATAATTTACCAAACTAATTTTATAAAAGTAAACTCCTTGATAAATCATTAGTTGTTCAGTTTAAGCTATTCCCTGCTTTTTATGGACTTCAAAGATTCATTAATGCTCACAAGCATATATGAACTGGAGCATTATGCTTGTTCCTATCCTGAATCACACAAATCCAGTCCACTCCTTTCCACCATATTAATAATTTATAATAGATTTTAATATAATTCACCCACAAATGCTTAGGTCTTCCAAGTGCTGTCTTCGCTTTACGATTTCCAACCAAAATTTTGCATGTACTTGTTAGCAGTTCCACATATGCTATAGGCCCAACCTATTTCACTTTTCTTTAGTTTATTAACCCAACATATCATGAAGAGTACAAATAATGATCTGGTTGCTCAGTTTCATGATGAAGGCACAACTGTGGGTGACACACTGGCAAAACCTACTAACACCAGAGATTTTTACCAGAGTTATGGAGAGTCATCACTACAGCAAGGCTCTACAAAGACAGTGATGATGGATATTCACAGGACATAATTTTTCATAATTAATATGTGCACATAAGATTTGGAAGAAATAAATTATCAACTGTCATTTACAGGTTTTATTCCCAAGTATCAGGTCATTCTGTATGAGATATGGGGATAACACACTATGTTCTAAACCTCAGAACTACATGGAGGCAAGAGGTAAGCTTCATGCCTTCCCCAATTTTAAGAATTCTGCTAAATCACACTTTCTGTCCTCTGATGGCCATTACATTTCAGTCACACTGTTGTAAAAATTAATGTGACAGAATGACTGGCACAGAAGACACTGTGTTAACATGCTGAAAAAAGTTGCTCATAGTGGGAAACTAAACAATATTGCATATCAGCAAGCACAATAACTTTACAGCACTTCGTAAAACAATCGTAAGATCCAAAATGAATGCAATGTTAGCTCGGCTTATTGCGGCACTTCCTTACTGGAGAAGGGTGGGGTCAAAACTTATGAAGTTGCATAAACATACACAACATTCTGATTCTTACCACAGGTTTTGTATTTGCTGGTCCTAGAGTAAATGTTATAATAAGGCTGTACTGTACAATATAAAAGATCTCCATTCACGCATTTAGCTCCGAGTCATACGATGTCACTAATCAAATGATGAGAACAAAAGGGTAAATTTTAAGAACAAAGAGAGTTTAAATAGGAAGAGTGAAGGATTTCAAAATGGCTTTCTGGGCCAACACTGATGATTGAGACAACCTGCAGAAAAGTTGGTTTATTGTACTACCATAGATTCTACTTGTCAAAAAAATTCTTAATACAGAGCATGTAACATAACACCTCAGTCTTCTGTTCGTGGATTGTTTGACTGATACAGTTAACTGACAAACATTTACAATAAGGTCTTCCAAATAACACATTCTTTCATGTTAAGAAATATGGTAACTTTTCAATATTACACAAAAATGAAAACAATGCTCACTTGTAGCATAACTAAGGAACATCACTGAAACAAAATAAAAGCCACCAGATGGAAAACCTAACTTTTAAATGCATAAATTATAAGGAAACAATGATATACAACTTTAGGTAAATTTAATATCGTGACGCGCACCAATCTTTATTATAGATTCAATGTGTAATTTTTATCAGCAGTGGAATATCATCACTTCAATTTAATGTGCCAGTTACTCAAAATTAAAATGATCCAAAATATTTGGTTATTAAATGCTTATTGTTGCTGATCATAATGCGCTATAACACGCAATAACACAACTGTCAGCATACGATAGAACAATGTAACAATTCAAAACTCAACTTGGATATGTGCTTGAGCTCAGCGATGCCAATTAGAGCTTTAAACCTTTACTCCACACACAAGAATGTTCTGTATAGGACAATAATAAGTTTAAAAGCTGCAGAATTCATCTCCAGAACAAGGAAAATGTTTTCAATATGACTAACATAATACACTCAGCTCCTAACATTTGGCAGTAAGTATGAAACAGAGAATTGTATATATTCAAGCAAGTCAGTTGCACTGACAGGATCATCAATACATTACAAAAGTGTATATAATACAAGAATTAATCAGCAATTTAAGTAAGGACATTTTGTAAATATTTTATGGAACTCTGACTTTACCCTAAATAGTCTTTGTCTTGCTTCCTTCCATGCTCCACATTTCAAAATACCTCTTAAAACTTCAAGGTGTAAGGTACTCCAAGAGACGATAATCTGAAACAAGGTAGTTAGCAAAACAACAGTACTCAGGGCTGCCTTAACCTTGAAGGGGGGAGGGGGAGGTTTAACTGAAAAATTGTAAAAATAAAAGATTGCTGCCATTTCCTTACAGTTCATGCCTGCTGTGCTGCCTCTGGAAACATTGTTTTCACAAGTTCTTTCTTGTTAACTTTCCCCATTGCATTCTTGGGTAATTTTTCCACTACTTTAAGTACAGTTGGAATTGCATATGGTGCCATCCGTTCTTTGGACCATTCTCGAAGTTTAGAAAGAATGATTTCCTTGCCACTTTTTGGAACCACCACTGCTGCCACCTGTATGACAACAAATACAATAGACTTCTATTACATACCTACCGACATGTTAAGATAGGAGCACGGCAATCACATCTATCATGATTTCAGGAAAGATGGGTGTCTTGTGGGTTGTAGTGCCATGTAGTCTGGCAGAAGTTTATCAACAATTCAGAGGTCCACGCTGTCTCCTTCATCAGGACAATATCAGTAGATTTCTATCAGACTACATGGCACAAGGTTGAAGACAGCAATTTTCATATGACTTCATACAATAAGAAGCCCAGATATGCACACAAACCTAACGTTCATTTATATCCAACAAATTTTCAGTAATTAATAACAATAAACTGTCTCTTCTATGTCAGTCTGTGATGCGCACCTTTTGTCCCCATGTAAGGTCTGGTACACCAACCACAGAGCAGTCAGCTATGTCTGGATGTCCTAGAAGATGAGTCTCTATTTCCACTGCGCTAACCTTATAGCCACCAGTCTTGATGATATCTACAGATGTCCGACCAAGAATCTTGTATGTTCCATTATCACAACGAGCTGTATCACCTGAAACACGGTACGGTACTATCCTGTAAGCATAAACTCAGGCTGGCCAATCAGGAGGGATTCAAATTGGGTGGGACATGTCAGCTTCTAGTCTATGCTGACAATGTAAATTTATTGGAAATATATACATCATAAAAACACGGCCTAAACTCGACTAGACACTAACGAGGAGCTTAGTCAAAAAGGAAACAGAGATTTTATCATGTCTCATCACCAGAATATAGGTCAATACCATAATGTAAAAACAGCTAATAAATTCTTAAAAATATATAGCAAAATCTCAGTTATTTGGGAACAGTGCCAACAAATCAAAATTATTTTCAAGAAAAAATTCTGTACAGACTAAATATAGTGACTGCTATAAAAAACTTAGATTAAAATTTGTCTGAAAACACATACCTCTTGTAACAACAATTTCTTGAGAAATACTGAAAATGGGTGACAACATCATTTACAAGTATATGACAGATATAAACAGCTCAACTATAAAGGGTTAAGTGCCCACAACTTGAAACCATTAAATAAGATCTGTGGTCTTACCCGTTTTAAACCATCCATCTTCTGTAAATGCCTTCCGTGTTTCTTCAGAATTTTTCCAATAACCTTTAAAAACATTTGGACCCTTCACGTGCAATTCACCACTTGTATACTTTGAAGAGAGAATGTTTCTTCCTTCAGCAGCAGGCCCCTCTACTAGAAATTCGTAGTCTTCATTATGAGTTTTCGCTATCTGTACCTGCATTCCCGGCAGTGGAGTTCCTACATATCCTACAGTCACCAACAATTACAAATTATTTTCCATTAATACATTTATATTTCAAATTTTGAACTGTAAATGCTTTAAAGACCACAAACTTTGCATTTTGCCCAGAGTGCATTTATTGGTTCTGTAAGATTATCAGAATAAACAGTGATTATTTCACTAAACAGCATTAAACAATCATTTTTTTAACGGAGATACAGTGTTTTCTCTGAGGAAAGAACTGACTAGATATTATTCAGATGGGCTTTGGCTTCAAAGGGATAATCTCAAAGGTACATGACCTTTGAACAATGGACAGTTATTTAGCACAGTATATGCAGAAATCAGTGCTCTGTGACAATTCTCTCTCATACCATTCACTGGTGAACAAACTGTAGTTCACAGACAAAAATACTTGCACAATTTTTAAAATGCTGATGTATTTCTATATATCAAGCAATTTTAAATATGGACAAAACAAAAGACTGTGAAAATATTCTACAGAAGCTGTTCCCATTTCTAAAGATCATGTGTGAAGTGTTCCCAGAAACATTTATCAATAAATTGATCTCTGTTAAAACATTTAAGTTAATCTGTTATCAAATAAATATGTTATATTTTAACACAATCCTAAACATGGTAAGCCATTTCCTTGTACATTCAAAATTAAAGTCCCAGTAAAGGTGTGAAAGGGTGAACATACACTGTATTAATTTCTGTGGTTCTCACCTGGTTTTCGAACACCTTTAAGGGAGTTGGACAGAACCATCCCAGTCTCTGTCATTCCATACCTTTCCAGAAGTCTGTGTCCAGTGATTGCCTCCCAGCGTTCAAACAGTGGTGATGGCAGAGGAGATGAGCCACTGACCATCAGTCTGGTAGAGCGGAAAGCAAAGTGCACTGGGTATACAGAAAAGCTTTCCCATAAGACATCATTACCTAACAATAACATGTGTTGTCTAGATGTATATTACCCTCAAGACTCATTAACCCCCCTCCATTTCCTGCTTCTGTCCTCAGTGACCTCTAACAAGGTACATGACATTCCACATCACTTGTCCCGCAGTTAAAGAAGAAACCCAATAATAATAATCCGTGGTGTAACAGCCCTATGAGAGCCAAAGCCGACTAGCTGGCTGCTGGCCTCACGTTCACATGCCTAAGCAGAGGTGAACAATCATCCAACCAGATATAGGGTGACGTGTGGTCAGCACGACGAACCCCCAGCCATTGCTAGCTTTCCTGACCGGATTAAGGTACTCATTGTAGCTCCCCAATTTCCTCACGATGCTGGGTTGGCACCGATCCCATACACTGGTCGAAAATCTCATGAGAAATTTCTTTCCCCGAGACTCGGACCAGCGTGCATTCCGTATCACCGGTCCGAAGCATGATGCCTCAGACTGCGTGGCTACGGCGCGGGACGAAGAAACCCAATGAGGCTGTAAAATGAGTCACTTCTATCTGTTTAAGGTTCAATGAGCCTATTAGGTCAGTCCAGGCACCAGATTCTCCAGCATGTTTTGATTTGTTATGTGAACAGAAATCTATACATGAAAAGTATAACATGTGTAGCGTGTAGTAAAGTACAGTGACTGGTGTAATTTGCACTTTCATTTTTTAAGTGTAAATATGGCAGTCTGTGATGAAAAAAGTAGGTTCAATATTTACTAAAAAGTGAGGCACCATACTGCATATTTAAATGCACTCTGCCTTTAAGACTTCAAAACACAAAAAGTTGGAGGTTACTCAGTCTGGATGAAATGCTGACCTGTTCTTATACATCACAATTACTGTTTCTCAAAAATTACCAAATTACATCTCTTTAAACTAATAGATTGTATAAGTATACCAGTTTCCATTAAACTGCAAGGTATCAGGGCATAAAATTGCATTTCAACTGGTTGATTACACATGGAATGACAAAACTGAGCATTTATTGTTTTTGAAGTTGATGTGTCATGGATATTAAAATATAAAACAGATGTGAATCTTGACAGATCTTCTCAGTGTAAGGCAGTGGTCCCCAACCTTTTTGTGCCTACGGGCACATTTGAGAGTTTATGAGATCGTGGTGGGCACCAACCAATTAACGAAGCCAAATTTTCTTTTCTCTGGACAAATAAGATATGGAACCAAATAATATGCAAAACAACACGACGTTTAATGATACAAGAAACCATGCAATCAAAAATACGTATTTTTGTAAGTACAATTATTATTACTCAAGTGGGAAGTTAGTACGATGTTTGGCGCTGCATTTCATCAGCCAGTTTTTCAAATTTGGGAGTGTAGGATGATGCTGCTGCTCGCAAACAATCGTCAAGATGGGCATCAGTAAGTCAAGATCTGTGCTTTGATTTTATAATGTTTGTGGTTGAATGGCCTTCATTATTCAGTATAACCTCTTTCCATAACAACGTCGGCACCCAAAAAAAGCCTTGGCGGGCACCGCGTTGGGGACCACTGGTGAAAGGCATTGAAATAACAGACAATCCCACATATAACCCAAGCAGTAATGATTTACAAGTAGATATAAAGCAATAAGAACCATTCTAGGCAACTATTTAATATTTGTATATTACAGTATGGTAAAAATCCATCCCAAAAGCGAGATGGCTGAAATGAGCCATAATAACTATGTAATGTGTCCCACTTAATATGGAATTCACCATGGCATCAGGGAGTTATAAAAGCAAGCAAACTATAGAACACAGCTGTCAAATGATAGCAGATGGGTTCTGAACTATGTGGGCTCCTATGTAGAAGTGGATAGCTACTAACCTTATTTTCTGCGAACATACTGTTTGTATGTATTCCTGCATGCGGGCATTCTTGGTAAAAATACGATCATACTCTTCCACTAATTTCATATATATAGTGGGAACTGCCATGAACATGTTCACTCGTTCACTTGCCGGCATGTTGATTGCTAGAAGATGACTCCACACTCGAGAAACCTCAAATTTTGGAAGCATTACACACCTACGAGTTAGTCAAACAATCAAAGTCAAATATCCAACTAAAATATGATTAAAATTTAAAACCACTACAACAAAAATAATGGAATATAAACATGTAATAATGTTTAGTGGGCTGCTTCCTAATGTGTTCTTTACAAACACTTTTGATGTTCATTTACCACAGATACAAATCTACTGACAGGGTTAATCGGCATGCATGCATAGTTTGGCCACATGACCAAAGTTTTTCATTCAGTGAATACCTGTTGCATACACCAAGACATAATAAGCCAAGCCACAACTACTATGGAGTGAAGACGTCAAGTAAACTGATGTGGACAGTTCCCACTCAAAATGTAACTAAAAGAGTCATGTCTTACAATTAAGCATTCACTTTATGTCCAGAACGCAAGGAATGTCCAACATACTCGAAAGAAGGAAAATAAATTGTCGGTGGAGAGGGCTGTTTGTGATATCACCACTGCTAAATAATTATCTGGAATTGAACGTTTTAAAAAGATGTACCTTCCAATATATTTTAACAAAACTGTGTCCCATAATTTTAAAGAATGTGGTAGTACCTGCCACCAACTGCAAGAGGGCACAGGAGAACATTCACAATCCCATGTATATGATGAAGCGGTAGAGTGTGGAGTACAGTGTCCTTTTCTGTCCATCCCCATGCCTCAACAAGGGAAGATACCTGGGCATGTATATTAGCATGAGTAATAACTGCCCCTGAAACAGAATTTTAATAGAGTATGTACTCATATTAAGAGACAGATATAAACAGATAATTACACAAATATGTAATAAAATGGATGAACCCCATTACTTCTCACTTCATAGTAAAATATGAATATTCAATCCATGGCAACCTGTGTCAGTGCTAGGCTTAAACTGATGCAATTAACTATGGTTATTACATCAATTCAAGTTTGCAATAAGCTTTCACTGGAATGTAAGTTTATAAACCAATAATAAAACGCAATTTAGCTCATGGGCTAGAATGCTAGATTAATCCATTGATAATCATAGAAGTTTGTAAAACATAACTTTCAGACCTCTCGCTGTCAACATGTTTGTGTAATCGTTGATTTAATAAACAATATTTGATGCTGTATAGCCTTGTATGACATAACTGAAATGACAAAAAAAATCTTAAGTATACCCTTGGGTGGTCCAGTTGTCCCAGAGGTATAAATGATCAATGCATCACTGTCATTATAGAACTGAGGATCTAGTCCGCCTTCCAAGGGTTGATCCTCTTCCCATGGTGAAGGTACTGGTATTGCAGGCAACAGTGTAGATTTAGGGGCAGACTTCATGGCTAGGACACGAAGTGCTTCATCAAATACCAACAGTCTGGCTCTAGATTTAACTGCTAAGTTCTGAAGACTATCAGCATATTCTGTAGTTGTCACAACCAAACTGGCCTCACTATTGCTAATATAGTGTTCATGGACAGGAGATGGATGGTCTGCCATCATTGGAACAGCTGTAAAATCATTGAAAGCAAGCCACAGTTATTCAACAGAAATAAATAATATTATAACATTTTGTAATTCAATGTCAAAGGCCAATTTTGAGAATGTCTAACAAAAGCCAACATATCAATAACTCTGTTTATCTTCACTGTAGAACTGTGATTTAATAATCTCATGGTCCTGCTTGTGTCATGTAGAAAGCCCCAATTCAGGCAGAAAAATGTAGCACTGTTGTCAGCTTTTCATTTTAATTCCAAACACAGAAGAATGATGTTGCAACCTGGTAATGCTCACATTACATTCCAGTACATTCAAGGCGGAAAGAATGTTCAGGTGCTTCTCTGACAAAACTGAGCAACTGGCAATTAGCAAGGAAAATATGTAACTGTCAGCCAATGCTGTTTTGAGACACACCACACAGCACTGATTGGAAGGATCATAAATTGTGATTCTAGTACAATGTACTCTCTGAACACTCAACACCTGAAGAAGTACAAGTCTGAATACATAAATCAGATATCAATCACAAGCATGAATTTGTGCTCCAAGTCTGTAATACACCTTACCTATCTGACCACTCATCCAGCATGCCCATTGAACAATGACATATGATGCATCATTGGGGCAGAGGAATGCCACCCTCTCTTGCTTTTTACCGTCCAAGTAACTCGACAGTTCTCCAGCAAACTGACGGCTACTGAGGAATATTCCACGATATGTGTAATCACCATGGCGATCCCGCAATGCAATTCGATCACTGTATTGTGGTGCATGTCGAAATATTGGCACTACTGAAGATTTAGGACCACTGACTGATTCCCTGGTTGCGGCACAGGCTGCATAAGTTTGCTGCCAGCATCGTGAAGACAAATAGTAACCCGCTGACTGACGGCCACAACAAACACCCAAATAGCGACCAGCCAGCAAACATGCCATTTTTAATGTTTGTAACGATACCCCTGAAACTTGAACTAAGTAAAACACTGATAATAATACATTAATAATTGAAATGAAATTAACATTTCAATAAATGCTGCCTCAAAGTATACCCTTGTTATGCGAAATGCTAGTCAAGGTATTACTTAACTTTAGAATGCTGCACTTTCAAAACCTATTTGGAAGTCAACACAGGTTTTTAAATCTGTCGTTGAAATACTTAAGTTGATCTAGTAGTTACTTACTACCTTCATTTCAATTCTATGCACATTAACAATGAAAACTGGACAAACATTATTCCAAAATAGTACGTCAACCTAAAACACGACTAATTTCTACAGCCGCCGCGCACCCACACAGATACAGACAGGCGCAACCAAAGATGGTAAAATACAACCTAAATGCGCAATACAGCACTTGATCAGAAACATACTCTACTCTTACAATTTCGAAGGACATCCAAGATTCCAGAAAGGATAGTACTTCACATATGAATTATCGCAGCACATCGTATTAGTTTATTCTTTTCGCTAAGGTCCCATTAGGAACATTAAGGACATATAATGTGTACATTACAGAAACCTTACAAATCAATGTTAATCATACGATAGTCGATGGACCATTATTAGCGGCATTCACACATTTTAACACAGATGGAAACATTTGTCGTACAAGCACTAAATTCTTTTTTCCATTTCCCTTTAAAGCTTAGACTATGTATCATTATAAATTCCTTGACATTTTACGTTCTCATGGCGGCAAGAGTAAAAATTACTTTTCCGGGACTTTCCTTCGGCTTAACCACGCCTTTCTATCTTTCCACCAGCCTTGATATGACCAATGCACGTAAACAACTGCGGAGAATGACTATTTCAAAAGTGTCAACCAAATTCCAAGGCAGTGAAAATTGAATATATACATCATACTTTATCTTCCATGATGCACAAATGGCACACACGTAAAAGTAGTACAGTACTTATGCAGAAATCATTACTGTACTTCATCCTTCAAAATCGTAATCTCATTTATGGTGAAATATTACAGTCCCCATTTGTTTAGCTATAATTCACATTGGTGTCGATTCTTCGATAGTTTTGTTTTAATGTGAGGATTCGATAGAGAACGAGGTGATAAGTATTTGACACTAGTACCAACGAATGTATGTACTCTTTCATGAATGATAAATAACAGTTAATACCTGAATAAGGTGTGAAGCCATATATTATAAATACGGACGACATATACAAAGACTTACTCGCTGTAATATTTATACAATAAGTGAGCAACACAATAGTTTCCCCGCTTGACGGAAACGTAGCCGTCACAGTCGATTAGTTCACGCTCGTGAATTTGGGAGGTGCGGGGTTCAAATCTCGTTTCAGAGACCGACTATCCTGACTCGTTTTTGTGTGTTTCCTCAGTTTCTCCAGGCAAATGACGATATAGTACCACAAATAATGGCAAGGCCGCTTTCTTTCACATCTTTTCCAGTTCACTGTTCATTAATCCCATCATTTCTAACTCTAATTCACTTAATGCTGAAAAGCCTGAACTACCGACATTGTCAAACCGAAATAAATAAAAATAGTGGCGCAACGGTAGGTTCTTTTTTCATTTGGCTTTCCCATGCTAGTGCTTATTCCATCATACCTGTCTGATTCAACAAGTCTGACCAGGGAACACATCACTATGATCTGAAACATTGCTGTCCACCTACAGGTCCACACATCATTACAACACAAGACCAACATGGACACTTTCTTTGTGTTTGCTATATGTCTAAACATTAAATAAATTGAGATTTGCAACAAATTCTATCATAGATGTCATTTTGGGACATACTAAATACATGCTTATTATTGTTTTAAATTTAAGAAAACACAATTTAAAAATTGTGTAAAATTTTATGGGTTTTATGTCACTGGTGCTTTAGACATCTTGATGCATTTTTTTTTAGAGATTAATAGTTTATTTTCATGAAACAGTCATTAACTTTAAGGCAGTGAAACACAAAGGTTTATCACTACTAATACCAGAGGCTACCTTTTATATTGTGGCCATAGAAAAATGTATAATTGAAAATCAGTAAACTGTATGAATGATATTAAAATACCAATATGGGCAGTCAATGCAGGAACTATTATTACAACTCTTCAAATCTGTGTTATGATAATTCTAACTTATATCATAGTTGTTATTCCTCATGTAGTTCTGTTTTACCAAATTTTAACATATAGTGTGAAGAGTAATCGATTTTGATGCTTGATACATAAGCACTTTAATATGTATGCACAGTTTTTACAAATTATGGTTTATATAAGTAACGACATTAACCTGAGCTGCAATTTTCAGGCACTATGGGTCGCACTCGGAAAGACAGTACAGGGACTAACACAGTGGATCACTATCGGAAACAAATTGGTACGAAGTGAAAGTGATATTAATGTAGCCATTTAAGCATGATTTTCAAGTACTTCCTATAGTACATAGTCAAAACATTTTGTGTCAGTATAAGTTGAAGAACTTGCAAATCAAATATGTAAGGCAAGGAACGACATTTCACATTCAGTATGAAGTACTAATAAAAGATTGTGATCTCATAGTATGATTTTCTTTCCCTCCTCCCCACCTCAAGTTGAAAAGCCATGGTTGGTATTCAAATGGGGGCTATATTTTTTGAATTTCAAAACTGCAAAATAGTATAGTGCTAGTTTCAATTGTGTTGCACTGAAGGAAAAATGACCAGTCTTATAGGTTATGTTACTTGTAGGTATGAATTATTTTAAAAATATTTAATTATTTGTTGTATTAAAGAAACTCAGAAAACTTCCATAATTCATAATGGATATATTTTGTGTGTGAAATGTTCACCTGGACATCATAAAATGTTCCTGATATTGCATACATTATTTTTCCTACAAATACTCCATGTATTTTGCCGATTAGAAGATGGTAAAGACTGTATAATTAGTATTATATATAACTGTATAAGAGATAATGATTGCCAAATTCTAACATGGACATCAGTTTTCTGATATATAGGTGTCCCAAAAAGAGTATACACACAAGGTTAACATTTCCTATTATTTGTATATACATCTTCTTGTGACAACCTGTATGTAGCCTTTACCAACACTTAATAAGGTACTGTCTAAAAGGATAACCTTGAAGCACTTGAGAGTTCAGAGGCATTCCAGATATGTTGTATTACCAACTTGAGCACTGTTTTGTGTTTCCATTCATTTCTATAATATGGCATTACACTTTTATAGCAAAGCAAGAAGTAAAGAGGACCAAAGAGACCTTGAAGGGGATAAAGTTCCAGTCAGATAAAAAGGCAAATGCTCCTACCATGTATAAGGTACAGTACAAACCATACATATGCTACAGATATATGAAATATTTCAACATGAAACTATGTAAGGATTAATATTTTGTAAAGTTGTGTTGAATCTTGTGTCATGCCTTGTTATTGCAGGCATAACCAGGATACACAGAATGGTGTACAAAATATTTACCCATCTCTTTTGTTTGTTAAAATCACATGTTAAGAACTGATTTCAAACTTTGCCAGTGGATGCAGCAGTTCAGGAAGTTACTGTAGGTGACAGCTGAATACTATGTTGCTAGTGATGTAATGCAATAAGTGAGCTGACAGTATTCACTGCTATGAAAATCTCGAATTCAAGTGTGAGGCTTGTTGAGCATAACACAATAAGAGTGATCTTTTTTGTGGAAAGTTACATGTCAATCTAAAATAGATAAACTTTTGTGCATACTTTAGTACCCACAGGGTCCTGCAAAACAAACAAAATGCACGATCACCAAACAGTTTGAAGAGGGTGGTTGTAATGGAGTATCATCTTCATGCTCTTAAGTGTCTATAGCCTGGGGAATATTGAAATTCTGAGTTACAATGCAGAGATGCCCAGAGAAGAACTGTAATGTGCCACATGATTTCAAAAGATTTATGCTGGAAGTCATCTCACTTGCATTTGTATTGAGGTTATAAAGCAGTCTGGGGTTCATACTGAGCATGTGGGATTTGACGTTTTCACAGTGGTGAGGATGATGATATGAGTTTTGGCACTGTGAAGATGGAGACATTATATTTCTCAAAAACGTTGGCACCAAAACCCATATCATCATACTGAGCATGTTCTGTGCTGAGAACCGCATTCCAGACTTGTGTACATGTAGGATTTATTAATTTTGATTCTAGTTTCCATGTAATGTTTAAATAGGTAAACATGTTGTAGACCACCATGTATCCATATGCAGCAGGTTCCAGTTAATTAGGCCATCGGTTAATCAGGGCAGCCATTTATTTTGGACAAATATTAAAGAACAAATTTTTTTAACTCTTTACGTGGAACTTCGCATAATTGGGGCAGCCACTTAATTGGACCAAAGTGTTCTAGTCCTGATGTGTCCCAATTAACTGGAATCCACTGGATTTCCCACTCTAACAAATATAGATATTACTTCATATTGAAATAATTAACATTTTTCCTCCATCTTTTCTTTGCAGGATATCAGCATAATGGTAGGAGCTATGCTTTTTCTCTGTTTCTGTGTATATATCATTTTCTATGGTCTTTTTTCTATACAGTGAGCAAAGGAAAATGAAACATGTTGATTTTAATCAGAAACTTGAGCTTAATGAAGTATGTGTTTCTGTTCACAAACAGTGCTCCATTTTCACTCAGGTTCTTGGATATCTCAACTCATGAAATATTGGTCTAGTTTACAAACTGTTATTTTTTTGTTTTTTTATATATCAAGATTCTACAAGTATGAATCAATTAAATGTTTTAATTTTTTGCAATCAACAGTTTATTACTGTTACTGAATTGAATTGTTCCTCTTTATAATAATAAGAGAGTGAGCATGAGTTGACACTCTTTGCTGCTGGTAACAAGTGACTTTTATCTTTTATTGCACACTATAATATGATATCCACCATTTTGTTAGCTTATGCTGCAATCCTTTTTTCAAATGATTTTATAAAGAAATATGAAACTAGTATGGGAAAAGAGAAGTCTGAAAAGCAAAAAGACTCTACAAATGTGCTTCATGACACTAAAATATAACAATTAGTTTACCTTAGGTTTATTTGTTATAATGTACAGATATAATCAAGACATACCTTTCAGCAGTGTCTTTATGGCTTATTTTGTATTTACAGAAATTAAGTAAACAATATATCAAGTTTTTAATGATAACAAAAATAATACCATATACATTCTATTACCCAAGTCACTACAACACTACTACCCTCCTTAACATTAGCCAAAATTATTGCTATTGTAATATTTCTGACTCTACTGTCTTCCTCTGATGATTAAAAATAAATACTTTCACATTTCACACAACCTTCAAGCAGCAACACTGATTCTGTCTAGAAAGCAAGACTTGTACTAAACATGGTCTTACCTTCACAGTTCACTGAATGTACACAATGGTGGCATAATGTATAATGAAATTAATGCTGTTTTAGTGGAATGCCCAGGTGAATGTATATACTTCTTCAGCCCTCCATTTCAAGTATGAACCGTAGTTGCTTGCAGAAGCTTCCACTGGAGATTACTGGCCAACATCATGAAACTTTTGGTCCTTATCATAAGGGGCCAGAATAATAATTGAAACATTTTAAGAAAAACAATGTTCATGGACAGTTACTTTGCAAACTACCCTGTTTCAATTAAAAACAATGAAAGTACAAGGTAACAAGAGTAGAAGTAAAGTACAGAGTGATTTAAATATTCGTGTGCCTAGACAATTTATTTTTATATTTATTTAACAACACTACCAATAGCTCAGGCTGTATAGTGTCAGACAGTTTACTTTTTATGGAGTGTCCCAATTTTCATTAAGTTTCCAATGTCATACTCCATAACCGTCAAGTCATTCTAGTCCCCTTTCTCAACTTATATGGTGGCCTCTAGGGTTGATACAGCATCCTAAAGTGCCAAAAGACACGTTAACTATAATTTCACTATCGTGATAAAGGCCCACAGAAACTTATAAGTCATTGTATATACAAAATGCATTTCTATCTTTAAAATGGGGGATATGATGGTCCCAAAGCTACAGTGCCATTTCAGTGGAGATTGCCTTCATCGGCAGTCATTGGCTTTAGTCATATACTACAGGCACCGTGTCATGTTACTTAACGTAGCCGTTATAATGTTACAGCACATGCTAAACCAATGTCCATATGTTTGCCACTATGAAATTTAAAACGAAATATAACAAAATACTTCAGATATCTGAGTCATCTGAGATATATTCTACAGACGTTGATCACCGACTTCAGTCAGTACAATGACGGCATAGGCTGGGTTTAACTTCTGATGGATGCAAAAGATTCTTCTCTGTGCTGCTGTGTCTAGACTGCTCTGGGGCCTACCCATCAAATGGGTAGGCCCCAGGGGTAAAGCAGCTGGGGCATAAAGCTGACTACTCACCTCCATCTTGTGCCGAGGTCAAGAATGAGTGCAGCTATACTCACCCTATACGTCTTCACGGCTTGGTGCTTAATAAACATCACTGACAGGTTTATTGCCAAATCTAAGCATACAGCTGGTAGTCCAAGAAGAACTCATTATACTAAGTATACCTGTTGCCAAGGTAGATATGGTGTCTGCCAGTCCAGTTCATTTTTAGTTTGTTCAGTTTTGTTCCTCACATCATCGTTCAATACATCTGCATTCTGATACTAGATTCAATGAATGTAAGTTAGAAACATACTTTTGCCTCAAAGCCCATAATATGTATGTGTGTTAATACATGGAATATTAATATCAGATTATGCAATAAAATAACATATTTTAGAAAGGTTTTAGGACTACTTGATAAAATGGCAGATCAGATAAATGGAAATTACAGAATACAATTTGAAAACAAAATCTACAAAAAACAAAAATTAACTACAAGAAAGGCTGACAGATGCACAAAATAGTGGGAAAGTTGGTGTGATAAATAACGACACCACAGAAATGAACTTAAGATAATATACAAATATACATTTCCCCTTAACTCAGGTCAGGAAGAAATTCTATGCTTAAATAAAATAACAAACTACATAATCCTGGAGCAGATAGACCAAGGGAAGTATGACAATCTTGCTAGAACAAAAATGGTCTTGAACAGCACATACATCATAAATATACATTACTACTGTCAAACATCAAAGGTAGCTAGATCTCAAACTGAAATGTTTTTAAGCCATTCACTGCTGCCCTTTCATGCAAGTGTTCAGTACCATGTAGATACATGAATGCATTATCTGAAAGCTACACTACATGTTTAAACAATTACGTTCATCACCAAGTGGATATATACATAGAAGCCACTAATGAATTAGTGCATGCAGTTCAGTAGGTCTTACAGCGTGATACATTATTATAATAAATGCATAATACATGGATTCTGTTAATACTGTTAACAAAATTGCTATATATTAAAATGCTGGCTGATAACTTTAAAATAACATGTTTGAGTCAACATTTATGTTTTAACATATTAACTACAGACGATATGTAGCATGACCCTTATTTTTAATGTCTCAGCATTTTAATATATATCCATTTTATCTAAAATTTAATGGATTCCATGTATTTAAATAAACATTTATCATAATAATACATGACAAGCTGTAAAATCTATTGAAAAGGGATCCAGTCTAATAAGGTCATTATTTCAACAGTGGCTGATAAGGGTGGAAAAATGTAGTGGTTTTTAGATAACACATCCATATATAAATGTGTTTTGCTATACCCAAATATATGAGTAAGAAGAAGTTACAACCTATTACTACAAACAGCAAGAATGTATAGATAGCTGTGTAGAAAATCTTACAGCTGTCACGACATGCCATATCAATACATCATGTAAGTAACAAACATGGTTAAATATGATAAGAAAATACTTATAAAAGAATGTACTTGACTGATTACTGCCTTCTATAAACATGTTTATAACAAAATTGTTTTATCAATGTGGTATTCATAATATTGTTTTCCATGTAGATTAAGTTCCAATAACCTGCATGTAAACATTTACAAATAAAATGATTCCTCAAACAATGAGATAAAATCAGGTAGTAATATTTATACCAATATTCATGGTTTTGATATGATAAAATATGGTTACACATTATTATTACACCACAATGTAGCACCTCTGACACTGATTAATTATCAAGTATAAATAGTATGACTTTCAATGTATAACTAGTACTGTCCTCCATAAATATACTTACATAAACGATTTTCATACACGCTTCCCTTGTACATAGCAAATTAAGGTCAAGAATATTCTCTAGGGATAAAAGATTTAAAATGTACGAAATGCTGTTTTTTAAAAGATACATACCTGTTAAAGACTGTGACTGTACTTCAGCTAAAGTTATCACACAATAATTCCATAAAAAATTACATAAAACTGATTTATTACTTCAATTTATGGTACCAACTTTCTCCATTAATACCAGTAATCTCTGAATGTAAAATGAAAATCCCACCTGACAAGCTTTATAACCTTTCCACACGCTATGAGGAACGTGACCTGGAAGTTCATGACAAAATTCCTACTACCATATAGTTGAAGCATTACTAGTATTACTAATTTGATGATCCACTTATGATAATTGAATTGCTATTATTATTTATTCCCCTTCAAGGTTTTACACGATACTTTGGCATTTCTCATGGATTTTCTGGAATGGATGTTCCTTCTGCCCTACAAAGTCAAGCTGTCAACTTCATTATATAAAATAATTCCCGATGAGGTTGCATTTGCCATCATGGTGTGAAGATATTTCCTTTTCTGATTCTCACCACTCAGACTGCCCAATGAGGAACTAACTGAAAGTATAGTTACAGTTTCATGTCAGATTTTTTTTCTGAATTGAAATACACTGCATCAACTGAAGAAAATTGTGGCAGTGAGTGGATAATACAGGAAATAATGATGAAACAGGAAAATCTCATGCATGTTATAAATGATATTTTATCTCATTAAATACCTGATGACACTTGTTACAATTCACACAATTTACAAAAATGATGTATCGTTAACTATAAATCAGGGGTAAGGGCATGTTCTGTGCACAAAACCAAGGAAAAACTTCTATAATGAGATATACAGTGCACTTTGCAGAAGCATAAGGACACCACTACGACCACATTTTGTAATTTGTTGTCAAAACAGTAATTCATAATGTTGGAATCAACAACTTGTAAATAAACACTTCCCTGCAGATGTTATTATACCGTACCTTTTATTCCACTGAAATAAAATGGACCATAATATAAAGTGTCCCAACAACCTGTGTTTGCACAGACTTACTTATTTTGCTATTTTTGTGCATAGAACATACCCCAAAGGCAGTGCTGTATAAGAAACATCATGTATAATAAAACAGAAACAGAAATAAACTACTCCAACCTTCAATGTCAATGCACCAAGGCTTACACTTCGTCCTGTTCGCCACAGCAGCATACCGCTAAAGCATGCTAAACCCATGAGTGAAGTCCAGCCAGCAGCCCAATAGGTTTAAATCCCATCTTCCCATATGACAAAGCTCAAAAATGACTTGACATTTTAAAAAAAGTTTACCTGATGGATAACAAACTGTAGTTAAGAAGGTCCAATCACTGAACTCAAAGAATACTTATTAATTTCTCATTATCATATCATACGAGAGATGAACACAAAAATGAAAGCAATAATAATATTGTAATAATATGTGTATAAAACAAAAGATATTTCCTTCAATCAATTTCAACAGCATCAGTACATGCTTTGTATCTTACAAATTCTTAATAATCAAACATAATTTTGTAAAGTCTTACAGTATTATTTACACATGGTTTAAGTTACAGAACTATGATGTTGCAGATACGACTGTAAACACTTCCTTATAAATCCTTTTTTCTGAACATGAGGCAGACACTATAATTATAATGCAGCTCACCTTACAGTGTGCCTATTGACCCACAGATGGAAATCTAGTTCAATGCAGACAGCGGGTTATACCGAGGTACACAGTAACTTCCAGTTCACTCAGTAGTCTGAATCTCCCTTAGTTCTGAACGGTGATTTAAGCAGGTGACAAGAGTCTGTTACAAGTGAAGCCTACATTAGGTATACTATTCTATTAATAGGGATACGATTATTAATTTATGACTGTCTCTTAATTACTTAAGTCAGGCATGCACAAATTTCTATAAATTCTGGAGCCACCTCCAAAAATTGTAAGCCAGTTTGTTTATATCTGTGTCAGAAATGAAAATATTTTTAGCTTGTTTGTTAAGAAATTAAATACGAAGATTTCTGTCTTCTGGGTTATTGCGCTGTGTAGTCTGGTCGATGTTAACCAACGTTTCAGAGGTCATACTGCCTCCGTCATCAGGGCGATGAATATGCCAATAGGGTGTGAGGAGTTGGATTTTATAGGCAGGGAAGTGAAAGGTGTAGCCTGCCCCGAGCCAATGGGAGCAGGTATGGGAGTGGACCAATGGTCTCAGATAAGACCAAGATACAAAACCACAATAATAATATGCTGAAAATTCTAGGCACTAAAATGGCAATTTTAGGTGCCATAGTGATCTGGGCTCAGGATTTGTGCAAGCCTTAATTGTGGAGTTTCTAATGGAATGATGCCACTGTTATATTAAAAATCAGTTACAAGCGAGGTTCAAATCTGACCCAGAATTTTTACTGTTTTTCACAATGTGGATCAGTATAAGTTTTGCAGTCATTGCAAGGGATGGGGCAGGTGTGTATATGTAGAGAAAGAGGACATCAAAAAGACTGCCTAATACAATGAAACAGGCAAAATTATTTACTGAAAAACCACGAATAAAACTCCAGTTAACTACTTATGCGTGTTATCTGTTCAACCATTAAGAAAATAACTGCCGAGTACCATCATGATTACAGGAGACAATGCAAGTATTAAACAATTCTTATGTAAGATTTGAGGTTTTCAAAGCGGTGAGTATGAAGATTTCTGTCTTCTGGGTTGTTGCACTGTGTAGTCTCGTCGATGCTAACCAACGTTTCATCGCCCTGATGACGGAGGCAGTATGACCTCTGAAACGTTGGTTAACATCGACCAGACTACACAGCGCAACAACCCAGAAGACGGAAATCTTCATACAATTCTTAGTTTTTCAAGGAAAAAACTACATTCTGCTTAATTAAAGAGCTACATACCTATTATTCTATGGTTGTAGATATTTACCGTATCTCACACAGTTTGGGATAATCTACAAACTCAGTACCATAGATCATGATTGTTGCAAATGTAACTGCTACCATTGATCCCCAGAATAAAAGGTATAGAAGACTTTCAGTTGTATACTCTGCAACACAATATATCTGTTTGTAAGATTACTGACCATTAATAACAGTTAAAGTTATTCAAAGCAGTATTTGCCATGGCCACATTCATAAACAAATTAATAAAGTACACAGTGGATAGGAGGATGCAAGGAATAGCTCAGTCAGTAATGTATTCTATATTTTGCACTCAAATTAATAATAACCCTTCATTTTACAACTCTGAAATTAAGAAATAAAGCTTGTATGTATTAAAATCTGTTTTGAACCTGAGTTCATTGACAAACTTACCAGATGGAGTGAAAACGTTTGCGAAGAACATAGCGATGGCAATCAGGAGAACCAGTGGGAACTAAAATTAGAAAAACATAGCTTCAAAATGGATGTACAAACTCATACAACACTGTGTCACACCAAAGGTATAAAACTTTTTAATATTAGATTTATAATGCACAAATAAAAAGCTTTTTATGAGTCAGGAAAGAAAAAAGATGCATCTGAAAACAACTGAGATTACAACAGTCCTTTGTTCAACTTTCTGCCATATTAAAGTACTTTACAGAACTGTTTCAAAGTACACTAGTTTGACACCCACTGCTATGCTATTCTGCCATCAGTGTGAGCAGATAATTTACGTTAACACACAGGTAATATACAGTGATTTTTAAAGGAAAAATTCCCTTGCTGTACTAATTTTCCTGCTATCTAGACAACCATAATTGCAGGATCTATCAATCGGCTGCAATCAGATGTGTCTTAGCACTATACAACTATAATTTTATCAACTGTTTGTATCGGCATGAAAGTGGTCTCATTCAAAAGAAAGGAGGAAAAGAGGGTATTTAAAAACAGTGTTAAAAGAGAATATTGTGACCAAAGATATGTGGTCTAACAGGAAAAAAGGAAGACAATTACATAACAATGAGAATTCTTCACCTCATTTATTCAGTTCTTAGGGTCATTAAAATCAAAAACAATGAGGTGGATAGCCATGCAGCATTCATACACAAAACAGGAAATACAGAGAAAAATTTGGGTGAAATATCTTGAAGAATGAGACTAATTTGAGAAACAGGAACCAGTAGTTTATAATTCCAAAGCTTATGAACCTATGTGGGACGGGTCTATACGCTATGCTGCTGCTATGTCAACAAATACAACAAAATATTCACAGTCCCAGTGGTTCCGAAAGTGTGGACCATCAGGATCTGATATTCATTCAGGCAGTCCACAGAACAATTGGGATTACACACACACACACAAGAAATTAACAAAAATAAAAGGACAGGAAGTACAAAAATGTCAGGACACCCATGGAATAAATTAAATACAATAATAATGTTTCTTTTATCTTTAGCATCTACAGCACAGCACATTAGAGACAGATAATCAAGTGGTCTGCTAAAACCACAAGCAATTTTCAAGTGGTCTGTTGGGAAGAAAGTCTCAGAACCACCGATCTATCCCATACGGGAGCTACAAAACACAAGTGGTTAAAGTGACAAAACAGTTAACAGGGTAATCTGAGCCTGATAACTTATATTACTCACGGTAATATACTTCCAACCCTTTTCCACATCAAGAGGGCATGGTCTTGTGACACCTTCTCCCTCCTCTACCATATACCGGCCCAAAAACAGGTCAATAGAGTCCTGAAAAATTATATTAACCGTGGCAGAATTTAGCAGTCAATTAAACTTCACCAATATCACATGTTCAAAACAAATTACTGTACAATATGGACAAATTAATACGTCAATCCATATGGTTAATATTTCAGCATTATCATCATCATTTCACTGAATCACATACTATATGGACACTAATTTTTTCACTGCAAAATTAAAACAATTTCTAGTATATTATATTCTTACATATAATGCATGACATCAATAAAAAATCTCACTGCTAAATTCTACATTAAGTACAAAATCTGAAGTGAACAGACACACAGCGCATTCAGCATAATGTTAGGCAGTTTTTGAATTTAGGCAGGACACAAATGTAGCCAGCTGTGCCCTTAATCTTACAATGCCTAATTCCCTAAATCATAAATGCTGAAATGGCATTCAGTTCAGAAAAGTAATTCCATTTCCACACCTTCACATACAGGCAAAGACAATCAGGGTGAACGCAGACTGAACAGCTGGATTCAGTAAAATTGCAATGCTGAATATACAATTTACCTTCAAGTTTATCCTGCCAGTAAAAACTGACAATAAATGCCTATAAACCTAATGTTTGGCAACACGAGTATAATATATGGTTTGGACTCAGAAATTATAGTGGTTTCACTTGGCACCCCTGCAAGATTTTGCTCATTTTTATCCCCCAATAACATGACATGCATTTAAATTTATATACAAATGTGTGTGGTAGAGGGACACCGGCTTCCTTCATTTACAAATTTAGTCATCCCCTACATTCATGTGTCAGAAAGTCCATAAAAAGTTTGTTCCAGATCTCATTTTGCTCTTAGATAATAATTAACGTGTTAAATTTTCTTACCTGGCGGAAACCATCTGCAAAGTTATTCTTATAGTATCGAGCAAGGGAGTTGATTGCATCACGAATAAGCCCCCATCTAGTACGTTTGCCAGTCCGAGTAAAATCAGTCTTCAGGGCACCTGTTCCAGAGTACTCTGTACTTAAAATATCTGCATTGTCCGCCCACACACTTTTGAAGAGGGGCTCAAAATATAAATGATCTTCTACTTTCTGTCCAGCCCTCAAGATTCCTAGTTTCTGCAAACAACAAAACATTATATAATTTTCTCCACAATGTACACAGCTTGAAATCCCAGCTCAAGAATGTCAACCTTTTTAACTATAATGAGTATTCAAAAACAGAAAGAAATTGGTTGGGTGCTGGTACCATGACTACTTTCATTTCAGCTACTAAAGATGTATAAGCCACACCCATGAAGAAAGAGGATATGGCAAAAACACTGATATAAAGCAAACAAATCACAATCAACAGCTGAGCATGGTACATTTATGCAGATAAGGTAATATATTTCTGTGGTTCAAGGTTTGACAATTTCACATATGACACTCACTTTAAATTTAATTTATCAGTATAATAATTTAAACTTTAAATAAATCACAGTAGGGGGAGAGACGAAGGCTCTGTGAATATGGTAATGAACCTTCAGGTTTCATACAAGGCGGGGAATTTCTTTATTTGGATCTCATGGAATTTGTAGAGGAGATCTCACTGTAGCACAATAATAATAATAAAAAAACCTGCAGAAGTTAACAACAAACCAGTGCAAGGACAATTTGTTTTTCTGAACGATGCACAACAAAGTAGAGACAAATATAGATGCCCAGTCAATGAAAACATTTTAATCTATGTATTAAAGCCAAATTTTCTGTTCCACCACACAACCACCACAATGATTCAAAGCAGAATAACTACAACTTTTGGTACAGAACATATCAAAAGTTTGCAACTGCTACCACATTCTTTTACTGAAAATACAAACTTTAATTTTCAGGCAAGCATATCACGATTATAATTACAATATTTACATTCCGTATTCCACGTTTTCAGTATGAAGAGAGGGCCACAATCCATATGTGAAAAAACTGGTACATGGGAAAATACAGTTTACATTTTATGAATGACATTTATTACTTGTATCAGAAATTATCTAAAACAAAGTAAATATGATAATACAAATAGCGATAAAAGACCTATACAACATACCTGCATTATCTGTGTCAAACTCCGCCTGGCCAACATGGTTTGTACCACGTTGGTTCGATCAAGACAGTCAATGCAATTGGTCCGGAATACCCCATCCTGAAGTGATACTAAAGTCCCATCCCTTGTGAGCAGAAAACAACCAAACTCATCTTGCTCATGAGCCAGTCTGTCAGTCAAGATCCTCAGCCGATCCCACCGTAGATGCCTACATTCTGCATGGAAGTCAAAAGACTCGTACCTTTACAGAGTGAGAGAGAAGTCCATATTATTAATTTAATGCAATACAAATCTTAACAGTCTAATAATGATCAGCTTTTCACACATGTAATCCGCAGCCTTTTAAACTTCCTAATGACAGTAATACATGCAGAACTGATTTAATTTTTTACACCTAGATATGAAATGAGATGTATTTTACCTGATGTTTGCATTGCCCAATTGATTCACCATTTCACTGTAAGATTCTTCCAGTATACCTTCTGCTCCTTGGTGATCAATCTGAAACATTTTAAATAGAGTACAATGAACCTCTCTGAGTATGTTGTGCTATAATGCTAGACGGCAATCAAACAAATATTATAAAATAATGAATAAACATCATAATCTTATAAAAATCACCAACTCAACTGCAGTTCTATATGCAGCTGTGGATAATTTTACCTCATTGCTGCAGAATACATCCACAGAAATTTAAGCATCCTTCGACCTTATGCCCTCAACTATTTAAGTGTTGGTCACATTGTTACCATCATTACCATTTACCATACTTGTTCGATAAGATACAATAAATTACAGAGCTGGTTCTGTAAAAACATGGTCACTAAATTTAGCAAGTGTGACCACATTTAAAATACTTTCCTTCTGACTTTATATGCAAACTTCACCTCTGCTATGACTGTAAACAATGTTGGAAATAATTTACAAAAAGTCATTCCAGCACTACTCATATTATTGGATTGCTTTGAATGTCTTCAAGTACTTCAAAATGAGATTATTTCAACAGACTTAATTTTGGTGAGATGAAAAAGTCACATAGAGCACATATTTGACAAACTAACAAGACACTCTGCCAGCAAAACACTTACATAACCACAACACAGAGTGAAATAAACTTGTTTGACACAAAACTGCTGAAACATCTAGTCATGTGAACCAACATGTGCCAAAAAATATCAGTTTGGTAATCTGTCAGACTTCATATTTTTATTGTAGTACTTTTACTTAATAAATATGCTGTTTGTTTTTGAAGTGTAGCACTATTTTCTGCCTAGCAAGATGTTTGATTGAGGGCTTTAAACTGCATACACTTCTAAGCTTAACCCAAACAAATCAGATGTTCCCAATGGATGAAGCCTCTGTCTTACGACCATACGCATAATCGAAATGATACAGGGGTTTTGACACTAGATATGACCTCTCTTGCTGCAGTAAAATAATCAAGGACTATACTTAAAATGATAAAACTGCTGCATGAACAAACCAGCATTACTGAAATCAAAATATAAAACTCACCAAGTTGATGAGGACCTGCCTGCCATAATTGAAAATTTGTGTGTCGAAATGTCTTGAGAAAGCCTCTGCATGATTCTCATTCTGGATCAGCCGTGGCTTAGGTTTTAACTTGAGGTTAGGAAGTTGATTCCAGAAAAGGGGTATTGAGCCACGAGTCTACAAAATACCAATAACAAGATGCAACCATTTTTGAATTCATGTATCATAAAAAATACACTACAATATTTATGCATTCACATAGAAGGTATATTATTATGCAGTGAATAGCATCTGCTATCATTAATGGCTTAATGTCAGCATTTCACTTATTTTGATACAACAGTGAAATGAATTATATTCTTTCCAGTACAGTTCCTTGTCACAATCCTTGAAGCAATGCACACTGTACTTCCTTTTATCCTTGTTTCACATTTAAACCTTCCCCAGTTGAAATGATGCAGAATAGCAAGTTGTTTCCATTTTGACCAAGAAATAAATGCTAGAACAATTACGAATTCCAACAATAATCCATTTTTTTTACAAAACATTGTTTGGAGCATCATTATAATAAAATAAAATAAAAATCAATGTACTCACTTGAACAAAAGAACTCCTGTCTCCACCAAACTCCACTATTTGCTCTGTCTCAACAAAGTTGGCAACATTGCCCTGCACATCGATGCCTCTGGTAAAAAGCCGAGTACCAGCCCGAAAACAACAGCGGCGCGACACAACTGTCCACAAGAATGGCTTACCATTTAGTGAACACTGGTTAATTGAGATAACTGTGTCATCCTCGTTAAGGAAACTAAATCGATTGTGGCACAGATTACAGAGATCTTCACCAACTTTCTGAGATAAGCTGACTAAACAATCTCTGAAAAGAATTCTTCCAAGATCCAATAAATGAACTGACAGAATTAATCTTAATTTAATTTAAATTCAAGAAGGGCTTGTGGAAGGTATTGATTATAATTAACAAAAAGTTATAAAATTTGCAAAGTGTAATGGGAAGGGGGGTTGGATATGCTTGTCTTATTTTCTTAAGCACGTATGTTCTCTTATAGTATTAAGGATACAACCATGCAGCAGTGGTAAGCAGAATTTGGATAATTCAGGCTGATTTGTTAATTCTCGAAGCAGGTGTCCATTCCACACAAATCTTAGATCTGCTCGTTCATGGTAAGGCATCTGGAGGTAGTAGTATGTATAATACAAAATAAACAGATTTATATAAATGTATAAAAACTAAGGATATCAAACATTTCTTTTCCAGACAGAGCTACTAATTTACCTGTAAAAACTCTGGCGTGGTATTATGTAATCTCTGCTGTGTGTGTGTGATATCGTACGAGTACGAGAAATATAAAAATGGTGTATTTAGTACATTCTCAACCATTGAAATGTACAGCTTGTTTTTTGAGATCTGTAACAGAGAGAAACCTTTAATATGTCTTGGAACCAAAGCAATGCAATAACCACAGACTGTAGCCTTTTTAGCATGTATCATCATTTTGCCTGTCACCAAATTTATCGCAGTAAGTGAATCATTATGCTTACTAGACACAACAAAAATGTAACTAATACAAAGGAAATCAATCTAAATGAATATATATTAATACATAACCAAAATCTTTGTTAAAGATATATAAAAGTCCATATGGCATAAAACTATTTTATTTTTACAATATGGTAACAAATTACTTATGTACCTTTTCCTCACATGATGTTATAAATTAGTTACACTATTTACCAATAGATGTCTGCAGCTGTAATAAGACAATCAAAACAATCATTCTCTGTATACACAGGCAAAAAACAAAAAACAAAAACAAAAAAACCGACGACAACAACAACAACAACAACAACAACAACAACCCAGTGGAACCACGGTTCCGGAGAATCTGACGTAAATACATCTATTCAGAAAGGAAGTCTATATATTAGCTTTAATTACAACAATATTAACAATGCCGAGTAAACAGATGACGTTTCCTAGGTAACATAACAATGCACGAAAGCTGAATATTGTTGTTGATCCATATTAACACATTGTTGATATGGATCTTACACGTTTTCCTTTCACTTGTTTGTCAAATGATCCTTCGGTATAGATGTATTTACGTCAAAAAAAAAAAAAAGAATAATTTACATAACACTTATCATTCAGTTCAGGACTGAAATCTCATATAGTTTCTAAAACAATAAATCAGCAGACACAGGCTCAATGTTCAATGCCTTCATGCTTGGCAAAGAACATTATAATTTGCTCTCATGATACAAACCCATACACACCACAATACAGTAGGTGCCAACGTATTGATACCATCAGCCTTCTAAAAATACCCAAAAACTAGTAACCATTGCCTAATTTAAGGTCTCTCACCACCTTACCTGTTTTTCAGTCAGATGTAACAAGGTTCGTGTATAAGATATTACTTCTATTTCAGCAACCTTCCATATTGTTTCACCATTTATGGTTCCAACTTTATCTTTCTTTGTAATTATCACGAGATATGGACCAGCCAATAACTGAAGAGTACCTACTATTCCACATATTGGCTTACTACTGGAAGCCTGAGGAATCTGACCATAATTCACTGAAACAGAATAGAATAAAACAAAACAAAACTGTATACTCCAACTTAATGCAATGCTGAACATGACACAAGATGTTAAAATAGAATTTCACATTTTTGTTCATTTAACAAGTCAGTTGCATCAGTTATACAGCATTGAGGATGATGAGATGGAGGATGAACTGGAAGGAGCGTGAAAGTGGTACCAGTCTTATTCTTACACATTATGCCAGGAGAAATGGAGGAACACCATAGAAACCTGACACACTCAATACCTTTGTTGTTGACATTTGAACCAAAGGCCACCTTGAATATAAAGGACAAGTTTATACCATGGGATCATGAGTCAAAAATAAGAAAGCCAAAAATATAAAGTACTGAAAGGGAAGTATTACTCCTAATGTCAATAATTCATACAGATATAGCTACTTATATAAGCCTGTAATTGATTTACGTAACCACGAACTGAAGAAACGTTCATTACCAGATAAGGTTTACTGATAACAAAGTATCCTATACATACATCACACTGGTGAATAGCATACAGACCTTGTAAAGAAATTTCTTGGCTCACTCTGTCTATAACCAGCAACTCATTTCCATCACCAATTGCTTCAATATAAAATTTCTCAGGTGTGATGTACCTGAAATGAAAAATATTACATAATTATATATACGATATAAATTAAGTTTTATAAATAGTGTCAGATCAAAACTGAGCCATTACTTACAATATAAAATCAGTATATAACTCTGCGACAGTAGCCATGACTCTTGGGCACAATCGACAAATTCCACAGCAAAATACTTAGAATGTTACAAACTATTGAATAACTTCAATTGGTTTAAAACACCAACTGAAGTAGTTCCCTTTAGTCATCTTCCAAAACACTATAAAAACACACCGAATCGTTTCAGAATACTTTCTACTACATGCAAGCACGTAAGCTTCCTTACACCCATCCAGTGCAGTTAGAAACGTATGACGTCAAAGTCCATTTGCAATGTCATAGCCGACTTTTCAGCCAACGCATATAAAACAACGCTCCTATAGGGTTATATAGGAACCAGAATAGCGTGGTGTAGACGTCGGTAGCTAGTCGATAACACTAGAGCACTACTTCTCCATTTTAGTTGCGTAAAAACATAAATTTATGCTGCAAATGTAGACACCACAAATAACATCGGCACACTGTCAATATGGCGTTCCCACTCATTCTGTAGTGTTGAATCACTTATCACTTACCTCTGAAGTTGCTGCTTTACTTGTGACTTAAGTCAACATTTGTTTTAACTTTGCTAGCATTTTCAGTTAACACTAAATCAGCAGAGGGTTATGACTTTTTCAAATCAACACAGTGGAATAAGCACGTGAAACTAACAATAGTAATGGGTTTGGAATAATAAACTATGCAATAAACTAATCCATTAACTCTAATTAACAACTGGGCATGAATTTGGGCCTTAATGTTGAGAAGCTGGTGACTAACCACTGTGCTATGGCATGGCCTTGTCAGGATGATACAAAATTACAACAAATATACAATTTTATTTACTGAATCATTATATAGGCTAGTACACAGTAATATGATTACATATCATACAAACACTTGAAACAAGACATTATAATCAGTTATACATAATAAGTAACAAATACATACCATGTAGATTATTATTGCAGCAATAATTTATAAGAATGAAGTCTTTTTGTAGACTCTTTTGTCAGGCAAAAAATTTTGTTGTGATACACTGACACAGTCAACTCTCAAGTAATTATGATAATGTGTTCTTGATAAAAACTGGCAGTGCAGAAAAAATAAAGCAATGTAACACTCACAAGGATTATATTTAAATCGTAATAACAGTAACTTAAGAAAGAAGAGTTGACCAGGTAAAAATGTTGTGCAAGTGACAGGAAGTTAAGATTAAGACATTTTAAATTCAATTTATGTTACTGCTGTTACACAAGTATCCATTGTATAGCACAAAGAATATAATTTATGAAAAATTAATTTTTAATTTGCACAAAGAGACGTAAAAGAAATGACTTACATGACATATATTATCTTTCCACGAATATATCAAATTGGCATAAACAACAGTATTCATAACAGACATAATTCATTATTACAATTAGAAATAATGTGAATGTGGTTAGGATGTCTTTGTTGTATGAGAATATTGTTTTCAAATGTGAACTAATACAACCTCAATCAATGTCCCATACACTAAGCAACTGACTGAAAACTGTACTTGTGATAATGTATTTTTATTCCACTTTTCAGACATTCATGTTGTGAGAGAATGCTGCTTTTACAGTGAGAACAAATATAACCTCAATCAATATACCACACATTGAGCAACTGACTGAACATTGTATATTCACTCGTATACTTCCACTTCTCAGATATTTATAACAAATCATATAGACCTTCTTAACAATACTCAGAAAATATTTTCTCTGTACAAAGAAGCTCATTCATTACCAGTATCAAGTTCATATAACAGCTTCACAGCATGAGACAGGATATTAGCAAATTACACGTCTTTTCTACTTTATTGTGTCCAAAAATCTCTACATTGTACCTGATTCTGGTGGCATAAAACAACACATTTTTGTTCCCCTAGAGATTCTAGTTTTCTTGCTAAATCTGTGGAATCAGAATTGTATGTGGCTTGATATGCGATGTTATATAAAGCATGAAGAAAAGGTATCAGGCTTATTTCAGCTAAAGACTTTTGATCATTAAAACATGCACTTTCAACCTTTAGACTGCGGCAGTGAGAAATTTGAAGTTATAATGTTAAATGTCTCATTCCTGTCTAGAAGTGACTTTAGCATAACCTATGTACAGTAGGTAGTAAGAAAACTCTCAGTAAGGTCGAGTTATATTACAGAATAGGTTTATACATGTACATCTGAATAAAATGCATCACTACAAATTCAATTCACTGAGCACATATACTCTGGTTTTGTGTGCATCTTATCAACAATGTATTATTCAAAATTTGTGAGGTTAGTGTAGTGCAGGTTCATGTATATCTGACTGATAATTCAAATTTAATTCAATGGCAATTTGTTTGTTTTGTTTTCTGCAAATGGTTGATACTGTTACAAATTGTACTTGACAACCCACATTCTAAATACACACTGAGGAGTAAGGCAGACAGATCACAAATGTTTTTCAATGGCTAGATATCATACGTGGGGATGAATACACAAGTAATGGTTAGTTCCACACATGAAGCATTTTGACCACAAAGGCTACTTTATTAAAATTTTGTGCTTGAATTTTTCTCCTCCAGGTTTTGAATACTTATGGAGTCTCTGGCTGGGGAAATTAATTCGTGCACAAAGAATACTGACCAATGTGGGGAAACCTTGCAGTATTTATGGGTTATTTTGGAATAACCTCAAATTTTGCTACAACTTAACATCAGGTCCAGCATATCATTATTTTATATTATATTTTCGTATCCAGTACACACCATTCAGCATGGAGTGCATTGGTGGTTAGCAGGATTCACGACCCATCAGTACATGGGTGTGATCGGGACCGCGACATTTAACGCGCCTGCTGTGACCCCCTTTTTGCTAGATGATGTTGAAAGTGTAATAATTGTTGGGATGCCACGGAGAAACCGGGGAGACCCCAGAAGAAAACTCCGTGATGTCTGGAACACGGCCCTGCCCGATACAAGTTGTAAATCTAAGCACCGCCGGGAATCGAACCCGGGACCCCAGTATCACAAGCCCAGAGTTCTAACCGCTAAATCGTGGCGGTTATATAATTAGTAAAGGGATATTATATATAGGAGGCTAACTACGATAGTCATGTAAAATCAGGGTTTAATTCAAATATATATATATATATATATATATATATATGATCACAACCTATTATACCACATCAACTATGAAGTATTTTACTATGCCACGCATTTCAGGATCTCTTCACATGAGAAGTGTACTTTATGGAAGGTATCAACTTACCAACCACTGCCCATCGTGGAATTATCTGCTACCCATCTGATCTTTTAGTTAGTCTTGCAAACAAAATTTTGACCTGGAGATTAGTTTCCTGACTACTGTTTTCCATTGTGTTTTTAAGCGTGCGCATAAGAGGCACAGATATTTCCATATTGTTCTGTATATAGGGACGAATAATGGAAACTAGTTCTGCATTTGCCGAGTTATAAAATTGCCAGTTCTGTTTCAGAAATGAACGAAATATAATTAATAAGTGGATGATTCCCCCCCCCCACCAGAATATCAGAGATCAAATCAAAAAATTTTCATGACTGGCCTTGAAGAAGGAAGCACCAACTTTCTCTGAAAGATCAATAATGTTTACCATTCAGGTAGGGACCCAGAAGAATAGTGAATAGCTACTTTTAAAGGAGATAATATAATTTGGTAAGAATTTCAGATGTTCATTACCCCATTTCCTCCTCTGGCTTCCACACAGAGGATAGGGGTCTGACCCGATGTCAATCGACGTCTGCGATGTTGGTGGTAGAGGTTATACCATTCAAGGGCACAATCTCAGTGCGCGCAGTGTAGGTAGCGCTGCCACCTGTTGTGAAGCGGCAGATGTATGTACTACTGCCGGCGTGTATTGTCGACATGTGATGTTGACGGGAAATACGACGCTCTCTGCAGCACCAAAACCCAAACGTCCGCTTGAACTCCTTCCGGAACTTCCCTAAGGTTAAGAAAATTAACTTTTAGAACAGGACCCCAAAGACTCAAGGAGTTTACAATGAGCTGCAGTCCTTCCTTGGATAGAAATCAAGAAATATTTATAAAATTATAATGGAAGACCATGATGGAGGTGGGAGAATAATATTAAAACAGTTAATGTAAAAATAGCATGTAAAAATTTGAATTAAACTGAAGTAGTTCAAATTTGTGCCCAGTGGCAAGCTTAGATATCAGTGGTGTTGACTCTTTGGGTTCTATTTACCAGAGGCTTACTTAGGGACCCAGAACAAAATAATAAAACGAAGTCATGCAACGAATCTATATATGACAAATTCGCACAAGGTTCAGGGAAGAATATTCCTCAAGAAAAGAATATAAGTTCTTACTTATCAACACTGATCCAATCAACAGACTTTAGTAATGGCCCGGAATTGCACAGATTTTGGTTCTGCAATTTTCCCACAGTGTGTATTTACGCGGATTGTATGATTTTCAGAGCAAATATCGATTATTTCCCTAACAGCATTAATCAACTGATCTTTCTAGTGGAAACGTGACGTGTTTTTTTTGTATCAACCAAACCTTTAAATATTATTGAGATGAGTTTCGGCTTCAAGGTTTTAAAACAGTGTTAATAAAATTTATTTACAAATCATATGGGGACCAGTACAATTTAAAATTATTTAGGTTTACTATCTTTTCTATGAGCGTATCATCACCATTCATGACAATTTAAATACTAAAATACAGATACATAATAATCAAGGGCAGTAACTTATGAGAATTGAGTTTTGGTAAAATAATAACGTAGCGGCCACCAATATCGAAGGTACTATGAAAACTTGGAAAAGATTATCTTTCTAAGAGATTAAACATGCAACATGAGAATGGCTCACAAAGAAATGCCTAGAAAATGAACAGTAATATACGTACTGACGACACTTAATGTACTTTCATGCTTGCATCCACACTGACATGCGATAAATTAATACATTGAAATATATACATAGTTACGTACACAAAATAATATATCGATTGTGGTAGTAGTCTTGTAGGTGGATACCAACATTTCAGAGGAATGTATCACCCTTATCTTCAGGTTTAAGCAAGGCGAAGGCAATGAAATCCATCAAAACTTGTACATACTGAAGACGTGATTTAATAATCCCTCTTCAGTGCTCAGATATTAATTGACGAGAGGAAGGGAAGGCTAGAAATGGTACGCCACTTCTACATAATGCAAACACAGCTTCAGAACTTGCTACACCACCCAGTTGTTTCTTGAACGTTGTTTATAAAGCGACTACTTATTAACTGAACGTTCGTGAAACAATGACCTGGTGTATACAATCGATCTGCTCGATCTCTCCCCGGACTGACTGTGTGTAAATTCAAGTCACCCAACAATCATGCATACGATTATACGAGCAAAATATGCAAAGCTTATTTTACATGAAGTTTCTACGACTTCGACACAACTAACCTTCGTATTGTTCATTGTTATTCTGTTTTCTTCTCGGAGAATGAGGCGTATGATGAACTACAATCAACTGAATTTATTACAAGTAATATAATAAGATATGAGAAATAAGTTATACACAGGTAAGGCCTGAGTTTCTCTTGGCGGTGAAACTGACGATGTTGCTCTTCTAGGTTATGACGCCGTGTCGACATGTAGGTAGATACCAACGTTACGGAAGAACACAATGCATCCAACTATCTAGAGTACAGTTTATCTCTCCTGGGCCTAAATATTCCATTACTATGTTTCTATCAATCAAGATTCGTGTTCTCTCCCGACTGTAACACAGAACTAAAATGTCTCACATCCATACAAAATACCTGAAGAATACATACCAGGGTGTAACTTAAAGGTTTGGCAGAAATTAAGGTATTCTATACAACAAAATAGCTAAGAATTTTATTTATTTAGTGTTCTGTCTGACGACAGGTCCATATGAACAGGATCCTTCCATCCTTTTCTCGGACTGGGACCTGTTCATATACGTTCTTGGCAGATGATCCAGAAGTGGTTTGCCATTGCCTTCTTCAGTGTGTGAATGGAGTAATTGTTGGGATGCCACGGAGGAAAACTCCGTGTTGCCTAGACCACGGCCTTGCCCAACACAAGTTATAAATTCGGGCACCGCCGGGAATCGAACCCGAAACCCCAGGATTACAAGGCCAACGTTCTAACCGCTAGACCACCGTGGTATATGGGTCCAGAAAAGGGTCCTATTCTGAGTTACTGCGCTCATTTTTCTTGAAATTCCCGACGCTGAGTTAAGTTCCGTGGAAGACAAGACAAGACGAGACAGACGTTCCGGGTCAGACGGCAAAATGAGACAAAATGTTTACGATACACTTCATTATCAAAAGCACTGCCACTACCAGTGCCATCTGTAATTT
Source organism: Zootermopsis nevadensis (assembly GCF_977971745.1). Classification (NCBI taxonomy): domain Eukaryota; kingdom Metazoa; phylum Arthropoda; class Insecta; order Blattodea; family Termopsidae; genus Zootermopsis; species Zootermopsis nevadensis. The sequence continues at coordinate 5,467,219 of NW_028259136.1, read as the reverse complement.
AGTTTACAGCGTCCAAATTTCACGTCTCTGCCTTCTAACGTTCATGTGCTTTATTTTTTATAACCAGTGGTAACGTTGAAAGCTTGGCGACAAGTGGGCCTTTTGCTATAATATTAGGGGCGGATGGAGGATATTTTGAGCGTCTGATACGAAATTTCTGCTACGATCGCGGAGGTGAAGTCATGAAAGTACGCGTCGTGTCGGAAAGTTGGGATTTTTTTTTTTCCTGGACTCGTCTTCATAAAAACGCATTTCATTGCCTTGGTATGAAGGGCGTGACACAATTGCAACAGAAGAAGATACTGTGCAGAACAGCACTGCTGGAGAGAGCATAAGCATCTGTTCAAGAAATAAAGTTTATTCTCTGACATGATTACAAAGTGCAGTTTGACATGAATGACGAAACATCCAAACATCCAGACATCCAGTCTGAGTAAGACGATGTGCATAAGTCTTGGAACCATATTGGAATCAAAGTTTAGCAAGGAATAATAACAGTGACAAACATAAGAGAAAACGTGGAATATACAAATATGTAATTTAATAATATTTTTTTCCCCAACTACCTCGTTATTGTAGTTGTGTTCTCTTTAAATATGAGCGTATAATTTCCCCAAGTACTACAATATGTATTATATGATACATGATTACAAAGACATCATAAACATCTTTAGTTAACACAAAACATGACTGTCGAATTCTTAATCAAGTCAAAGAAACTGATAAGTATAAGGAGAAGTTATATAAGAACACCAATATCTGAGTAGTATAAATACCTAACGAATTATTAATTAATTAAAAATTACGAACAGCCTGATAATACATTTAACTTTACTGGCTAACGACATAAAAATATCCCGTTTCAAGGATTTATTATAGGCTAATATTTTAAAATATGTGCTATGAAGATGCAGCTATTGTAAATGAGGAAATTATAATTAATCACTTTTATTGCAAATTAAATTTTTAATTAATGTAGCCCTATACAATGAATTATCTTTTTCTGTAAAATTAGGTACGAGTGGAAAATTTGTAGGACTGGTTAAATCTTTTAATAAAAACGTCTCACAGAAGATTACGCGATTTCACAAATGGTAATTCCCGATTTTCGTGTTTTGGTCCAAGCCAGTGGTCCGAAACCTATTCACACCTGCGGCACACCACAAAATGTCCGCTCACGAAAACGGGGCACACAACTGTAAGTGGCCATAAATACATCCTTGTCCCGTGAACGTGAAGGCATACGAAGACAAAACTATAGTCGATGAACCCTGCATTACGAAAGATAAGATATTTCCCTTTTTCAGACTATAACTTGGGAATATACGATTTATTGCACAAATTCGTGGAACACTGATCTTGATACAGGCCTACTCGAATTACGAGTGTGTAACCATGAACATAACGGGTCTGTTTTCTAATGTCCATCGCGGACTTAACTTCAGAAACCTGCCGCTGTTTTGACGAATAATGTTATAGCATCGGAATATAATTCACGATAAGCCACTGACATGTGCGGTGCAAATTTCAAAAGTTTTTTTATCTAGTATCATTGAAATATAATAGACAAGCCACTGACTTATAGGGAGTAATTTTCACTTAAAGTGTAAACAGTTTTGTTTGTATGAATGATTTTATACTTCTCTCTTCCTTTGAAGTATTAGATACGTCACTGACACGTAAGGTACATAACTGGAACTTACACGCAAACGAGCTAATGCTAATAACCAATTTGTCTAATGGGGCATACATTTTTCTTGATAGTTTTAGGTCTGTAGTGATCGAAAATGTTAAGTTCACATAACGTTAGCATATAATGGAAAATTTTATTAAAATAACGCCATATAAATATCACTTAGATTGCAATAGTGAAGTAAGTAAGTCGAAGTTTGAAGTTCGCACACAAAACTAAGATTACTACCGTTCAAACAAGGAACAAATATAGCAAAATCATCTAAAGCACTTAAGTCCTGCAGATTTCCATGACATTCTTAACACTCCACATCATCACAAAGCCCAAGGACTATAAATAAAGACACACAACACATAGCTGTACGTATAGAATCTGTTTAGTCTGTGTAAAACTTCGACTCTCGGGATGAGCGTCAAATGTTGAAATTTATCCAAAGTTTCGGCAAACATTACAGATGCCATCTTCAGGGTCAATATTAATCTAGTAGCCCACTCTCTCCCTATCAGATACGTCACATTACACCCGCAGAAACAATCAAAACATACTCACCCTGAAGATGGCAACTGCAATGCTTGCCAAAATGTTGTGTAATTCTCAACATTCGACGCGGTTCAACCCAAAAAAGGGCGAAGCCTTATATTGAACTCCAGCAGCAAAATCCTAAAGAGAAGAATAACAGTTTAGTCCAAAATCTGTCGGCAATTAACGGAGTTGAGCGAACATGGCGCCTGTCTGCCAGAAATATTACCACCTATGAATACAGAGGGTGATGATCTAAGACACCAAGGTACAGTCTGACCAGAACGATAATGCGTCATTGTGCTAGTGGAGCTGGCGGACGGGCCTACTCTGTGTACCTGAGGTGGCACGGTCAGTGCATTTCTTTTGTTTGGGCGTTCAGTCACACAAGCTCCTCGGTGCAGTCAGCATTATACCATAGCACAAGAGACTCGCTCCTAGCCTTCCCCTTGAAAATTCCACCGGCCAAAAACTACTGCGCCCACTATACTTACTGCATTATCATAGCATCGTCGGTGAATATCTACCAGATAACACGGAACAATATCCCAGAAGACTCCCATTTCCATACACGTCGCTTGAGAACTTGAAATCTCACCGTACACATATCTCCCTAGTCGAAAGGCAGGCTCTAAGACTGATACAGTGTCGTTAAATGACTTAAGAACCAACCGGCGATCTTTATAATGGGTAAGACCTACTGTGGTTGTCTGTGATAAACGCTTTGTAACATGGGAACGATTATTCAGGAAATATCTTTAAGAGAGGCATGACTGTATTAAAACGTATTTTAAGGCTCGATTACGATAGCATAGCGAGGGGAAAGCATTAGGTGAAATGGAGTTCTTTGTGAATTTTCATGATCACATCAAACACTGTAAGAACCTCTTACGTTAAAAGCCAGCCATGAAACATCTACCTCTTGAGAGAACATTCATTCGGGCAGTCAGTGTTCATTGAAAGTCTTCGTTTTAGGTTATTTCCACAAAGGGAATACGTCACACACAAAGTGCATTACGCACGAGACATCTTAACAGACCATGTTCATGTCATAATGGGAAATTCAAACTGCGTGAGATCTGAGATTCTCACGGCGTCGCAACCAGAAGATTAAAATCGATATGGTGAGATTTGAGATCTCATACAAGACAATATTCCGTTTTAAGCAGATTTTACCACAAAGCATGATCACTTAAGGGCATGGGGATTAGGTCTCACGACCCTCGACAGTGATCACCTTCCTTATCTCGACGTTAGGGTTCCTGTGACTGACCAACCCGCCATCCTGGTAACAGTTCAAAAAAAAAAAGTCGTGGTAAATTATTCACAGAGTTATTGAATAATCTGGAATTTTAGAGTTTCGAGGTAAACAAACTTGAGCGAATCCACAATACTTCCGAATACATGACTTATCACATTCAAATCTCTCTCAGTTGCGTGTTTGATGCATTTCCACAGGTCTTCACAGGCACAGTGCAGGGTGTTCAGTTGTGTCTTGATATGGAAACTATTCTTTACGCTACGATGCGAGAAACAGTGTTGCCAATTCCACCTTATTTAAATAAAAAAATTAAAAAAAGAATAAACTTTAAACTCGTTTTCAAGTGATCGTGAGTAACAATGACGTACAGAGATCCAGGTATGTTCCTTTCATTTTAGGGTTGTGGTTTTACAGTTTTGATCCGTTCTTTGCTGCGGTTTGTGTCTGCAATCTAAGCATAATGGAATGTTCCTGCAGTTGGTGGGACCGTGGCTGGCTGTCCCTCAGATGTGTGAGTATCTCGTGAAGCCCACGTCACCCGGCGATGTTTGCTGCCGTAGTCCACACTGCTGCCGCTGGAGGGCACCAGCAGTCTATGTCAGAATCGACTGCTGGACGTCTCATTGTTGTTGGCCAAGTAACTGCGCCCCTGTCGTCGGGAATTGGAACCAGCGGAAGAGGGCAGGAAGGAGCCGCTACGTACGGATGTGGAGCCGTGGGCAGCTGAAGCAGTCATAGGGTACTCGCAGGCTGTAGAAACGCGGTTATTGAAGTGACCAGATTGGGGAGAAGAGGTTGTGGTCTGATAAAGGCAACGGCATTGGAGAAACGTGCGTTTGAATTCGCGGCGGAATTTTCCTGTTGGAAAAACGACAAGCTTCAACAGCAAAACGTGGAAGGCAGCTAGCTACACGTACGATTTACACTACTAGGCTTGGCGTATTAGGTGGGGAAATGAAGGGGTAGAAACACGCATGCGCGTGATGGATGTCCATCACGCGTGCGCGGTGCGCGTGATGGACATCCGATTAAACCCAACTCCGACAATGATATAAGTCGCAGAACAGGGGTTCTCAACCTGCAACCTGTCGATATACTCGTAAAACACGCTTTGATAATAGGTTAATAACTATTTCTGTGAGCAATTGTTCCGTTAAATGAAGAACGCCGGATGAAGAATTAGGATGTGTCTTACTGTTGAACACATAAGAGGATTGCATGCGAACTGCAGGACTAAAACTTAAACCTGATACTGAAAGACTACTCAAGAAAAATGACTATTTGTAATATAAAGTAAGCATTGTTTACAGACATGAAGTTTCAATAAACTGTCCTTCGGGCCCGAGAGTCTATAAGCAGGTCGGAAAAGGTTGAGACCCACTGTTATACAGGAAGATCATTGCGGTATTAGATTTGTTTTTCACACAATGGCAAACCACGAAACGATACATCTAGGCCAGCAAACCAGTTATGAGAGAATTCAGATCAAGGTTAAATTCCGGGTAACTTCAGGTGAGATTCGTGTTGAACGTAGCGTCAATGGAGAGCTGGCTGTCGTATTAATCCTCCCACTTATGTCCGTCTTTGTAATAATTTCTGTCGGTTGAATGTAAAATAAAATTATTGTAGAGGAAAAGGCTTTATAATTTCTGTATAAGATAATATGATAAATTTATGCTACTAAGTGGCCATGAAGTGGGTAATTTAAAATGTCATTCAACACATCTGCGCTAATGAGCCGTACTATGGGCGGGTCCAAGTATTAATTATGAAAAATATTCGAGGTATTTTATAAAGATGACGGCAAATTCCGACTAGCTCTGAACGTTACTTTCAGGGTGTGTTTTAGCGTTAATACTTTCGTGTGACAATTATATTAATGACAAACGACTACTATTCAAACGGAACCCTAATTAGCCAAGCCAAAGTAAACAACGACGACGACAACAAAACATGCATAAGAAATAAAATTATATAAAAAACACTCCCAAATAAAAACTTATTTAAAAACAGAATGAACGAATAACTAAGTCTGAAATAGTTGAACATAATTTTTCTAGAAATATATTTATATAAGAACATACTGTCTTTCAATAGCTATGTGATCTCGTCAATATTTACAAAATCATTTATAGATATTCTATAAACGTTACTTGATATAGTTATTAGCTAACTGATAGAAATAAATTGATTAATATTGTCATGTTTTAGCGTGTGTGTGTGTGGATAAGAATAATAATAACAAATACTATTTTTTGGAATGAAAAATTTAAAAGGGGCAATAGAACGAAAATTAAACATGAAATATCCTGATCGGTTATAAACATAACTGTTTTACAATTGTGGAGGAACAGTAGAAGGAAAGTTAATGACAGAATTCAGTCGGAAAAAGCAAATTTAATGTCTCCGGATTGAATCAAAATATCTTAGTTTGACGTCTAAGGCAGATAAAAGATATTGAAGCGATTCGCTCATAAAAGTCAGCAGATGCACGCGAGACAAAACAAATGAAATAAGACACACATGAATGCAGAAGTCGTGAGGTTATGAGAACGGCAGAGGAATTGAAATTTCATGTTCATTGCCCACTAATACACAAAGAGGAAGAAGTGATGTTTACAGAAGCCGTGCAACAGAGCATACTTGCATGCGACCATGGACACAAACAAATGCAGAAACTCAAATTTGTACGAGAGACTCATGATATTTCACATTCACGTATGCTCTTGGCGTGAGCATAACTTAATGATCCAACTGCATTGTCTCTCATTAGTTAAACTACACAAATTGACGTGCCGATTCCTAGCCATAGGAAACAATTTAACTTCATTACAGCCTACTATGTGGTCATCTGTGAACTACGATGATAAATCATTCTGAATCAGGTAACACGAAAATCACCAAATTACCTGCACACACAAAAGAAAATCCCTTAAAATGTTTACGCTTTGCAGAAAAACACGGGAAGCACTTGATAAATCAACGTCCCCCACTCTCGACTGTGGATCAAAGTTGTTTTTCAGCTAAAGTTTGCTGTCTTCCGGGTTGTTGCGCCGAAGAACATTACCGACGTCCCTGATCCTGTATCCATCATCAGGACGAATCGCCCTGATGATGGAGACAGCAAGGACCTGACGTTTTAAAGGGTTAACACCTGCTCTTGCTTATAATGTGTAAGAAATTACTGTATTTTCCAATTTATAAGACTCACTCTCCCCCTTAATCGTACTGCATCTTTTACACCGAATGTTTGCGACGTAAATATAGCACTAATTTACTTCTGAAATCATAGCAGGACTACGCCGTTACCACCGGGCACAATGTACGCGTTATATAATTTAAAGGTTATTTGGGAAATAGAAAACATCACCGTCATTTGAGATTAAAAATTTGGATCAGTATAGAACGAAAACATTTTTACCACTACACACATGTATTTACGTGCCTTCCAATGCATTCCAGAGCTGCAGTACCTACATGAAAATACGCGTACTTACCGCTCATGAAGTTGTAGATGACTGGGTTCACAGCGCTGTTGGCATAGCACAGCCAATGAGAAAGCATTGCGACGGCTACCATCGCGTCTGAGGTTGGGATGTTCATTGCGTATCTGAACAGGCAGAGAACACACGGGTTGCGTGCATACAATGATCTAGTGACTGCAATTATTTATTAAGGCAACAGTTACCATTTTAATTTTTTTTTTTAAAAAAAACTTTATTTTTACCCAAATGCAGACGCTTTGCGACTTATTCAGCTGTCATTAGAGCACGTATGTGTCATTTTGTGTTTTAATCAACCATAGTTTGCTATACTAACCTTTTGTTTTCTACAGAATAAAATATTGTACCAATGTAATAGTAATATAAATGATACTGTAATATTCATACCAGTTATACTGTAATATAGATACAAACATTGTAATATTGGTACTAATAACACTGTATACATATTAGCCATCAAGAAATAACTGATTGATGAATAACAATATATAGTACGATCCTTGTTAATTAAATTCTTGGAAGAGAACGTCCCAAACACTATGTTAAATACGGAATTTTACATATTTGTCATTTCACCGAGCACTGGTGTTGTGCATAAACGATGTATGCAAACACAAAAGTGTGTTTGCTAAAAATCGTATTTATATTAGACCTAATTTGACGTTTGATGCATATTCCGCTAGACGCCGACAAAATTTTCATCGCATCAACACCGTTTAAGCCGTCATAAGAGCGAAATAGTACCTGATAATACTGAGCAGATGAACTGGGAAGTAGCAGACCGCGAACATGATGACGACAGCTACCAGCATCTTGGCAGCTTTCCTTCGGGACCTCAGCTGACCCTCCGTCGTGTTGTTGGCGTTCGTGTTCATCGTGTTGCGCCTGATCGCAGACAGAGCTGCAACCACAAATACACGTTTGACCCTTGATCAACGTCAACTTCGATCGATTCTCACTGGTTCTTACGTGATTTATTAAATGACGCTTTGTTAATTAAATGAGTTACACAACGACATGTCAGAAATCCGGATGGACAAGAGCGAGGAACAGAGGATGTGAAGATTATCGTGGCCTATTTTAAGATAATATCGTAAAGGAACGAGGATTCTCACTCAGTAATACCAACCGCTACATCGCAACGTTCCGTAATTCCCCATATTGTGTAATGTTGTTGGTGGTAACAGGAGACTGATAGAAGGTGCCGCGAGACGAATATTAAATAATGTGAAGACGCAAAATTACTCGACTGAATGTCGAAGCAAACACAAAACGGAATCAAAAACTTGTTGCCTGCGCTAACTGAAAAACGGTAGATATAAACAAGCAAGTTATTGAAGATAAATTGCCTCCTACACGGACAATAGGAGTCATAACTTATTCCCAGAACTTCCTGTTCTCCCTGACGCTAAAACGTCATTAAAGCCGAGCCTATTTACAAATATAACAATTAAGTGAATACACAAAAACTGTGTCATTGTATACTAAATGACTTGTTAAGAAGATGACTGTCTTCCGACTTGTAGCGCTGTGCAGTCTGATAGAAATGTACCGGTGTTTCAGAGGTCCTTGCTGGTTCTAATATCAGGGATCTCTCTCATCGTCCTGATGATGAAAAAGTGGTGAAACAAGCAAGACGATGAACGATAAGGGGTGGAAGATCGCCATCATATACAGTTCTCTGCATAGCGCCTGCCTTGTATAAGGTCTCGAAAAAGCCCAACCACTACACATCCATTTTGAAGTCAAAACTGCAGCGTTTACAAAAAAACAATGGACAATTCTCAACATTAGACGCGGTTCATCTCTGAAAGTCACACAAAACCCGAGGATACCGATCTTCTCCGTCTTACATCTTTTCCTCTATTTATATCTTTCTTTACCCTCTTCACTCTTGCTTTTCTCTTTACCTACGATGACATGGCAAACCTTCTGGCGTCTTTCCGGTGTGAAAATGAGGCGGAAGTCCAGCTGAAGTGACAGGCTCGTTGTCACTCAGTCACTAGTGACTCGCCGCTACCTCGTAAGTTCCAGTCCATCGCTCGTGGTAACTTCGCAAGGATTCAAATGAATTATACAGTAAGTAGATGGGACAGTGCAGCATCCTTACTCTACTCACTATGGAAAAAATCCCTTACATTGTCTCTCTCCTACTTTGCTTCTTTGATATTTCTTACAGTTTAATTATGCCAATGTTAAGTCCCACAAGCATACTCGTAAAGAAATAGATCGACGTGATTTTGGGCTGTTTGCAGAACTGTACTAAGAAAACTATGACCACGGAATCGATAAAATTATGTGAACGATTACACGTACTACGCTCCTCGTCCAAACCAAAACCAAACTATAAAGTTTAAGAATAACACAACGACAACTTTAGAGCTGAGATGGACAGTGTTCGCACAATAAATTAAATCAAATATTAAAACACTTTTTTCGTGATTTGATGATTACTTGAAATGATACGTTAGAAAGTCTTCCACATGGTATTCAGGACCTGCTACACAGTAAAACTTAAAAATGCATTATTAGGGACAGCTCATACAATGATGACAGTCAGCGCGTGCTTACGTTTCGGAACTTCCCAATCCAAATTTCATTCCCCATTTTACAAAGATTCGAATAGACAATAAAAATCCGCGGTGGAAAACTAAACAGACACGTATATATTATTTAATATTTACGAATACACGCGCTATTGTTATTAAAATTCAACAATTTATATATATGTGTGTGTGTGTGAGAATCGCATTCATCATTATTTATGCATGAAAACAATAAGATATTAACACATTTGTTTGCGGATGTTTTAATTCCATATCCAACGTGCCCCTATGCCAGCTGTAATATCCACGTGTACCAACCTGCACACAATACCGAAAGACACAAAGGAATCTGAATCTCATTTATCTCTGCTTCTTTGTCATTGGTTTTGGAAACAAACGCTGCAGCGAAAGTTCCCTGCGACTTCCTAGAACATCGTCTTCTCAGCTCCCATACATTCTCAATATCAAATTGTTCTAAATTAACAGCGCACAAAGTACCCGCTCTTCCTGTTTTATCTCACGTTATTATACAAACTCAGTCGCAAAAGGAGGTCTGATCACGTGTAAACTTACAGTTTCTATGATGTGGGTAGCAGTAAATTACAAATTCGTATATTAGGAGCAACCAAATTGAAACGATAGTGCTAAATATGTGCCCTTAACCTTCTTATATCTTTGATTTTCTTTAGCACACATTCTCGCTGTGTAAACTGATACTTAATGGCAGAAAACAAGTCTTAAACGAAAAATAGAATAAATACTGAGCTTTAACCTAACATAACCTACAATACTGCTTATGCCTAATCTGTTAATCGTGCCTAAGTAATTTTTATCACACGAAGGTTTGAACTCGTAACTGAAAATTTTAAAGGTAAACCGAAAGAATCAGAGTCGCTGTGACTCAAAATTCAAAAGTCGGTCTCGCCTAATTCGCTGAAAATTTCTGAGCCGTTGCTATGACCCTTCACACCAGTGCATCACAATTTTTATAAAAATGGAAAAGTTGTATTAAAGAATAACTATCCTAAACAACTTCATAATGTCCCTATATACACTTTGAATAAAGTTCTGAAAGTGTAATAGTGAACGGCACGATAAACAAAGCCTTGTTAATTTTACATAAACTTTGTTTATTCCATGTCTGACGTTTTATGAAATGTATCTCACGTATATCCTGATATGGATTCATGTACCTCATGTACCCCGTGAGGTATATGAATCCTTTTTCAGAACAGCTGTTCTATAAAATAATATTGTAAAATTTTTAATTAACAGAGAATTTTTATGGCAGTACTGTGTGCCGCTTTATAAATTAAAATCTTACTAATTTACAGCATGCATAATTACAAGACTTTTCACCAATATTATCAGTAGCCGAAGTCTGTGTAAGGTCTAACCCAACCTAAATATTTCATTAGCCAGGTGCGTCGTTGCTGCAAATTATATAAGGGGATCTTTGTTAAAAAAAAATTATGTCCTTTGAGGACACTTTCTCGACAACAAAAAGTACCCACACTGACTTCATGAACGAGTGCCTAATTTTGTTTCCAATTATTTTTTTTATTGATTTTTATTCTTCGTATTTATCTTATTTTGCTGACTCCGTCATTAGCTCCTGCAGCTCTTGTGTTAACGCGTTAAAATAAAGAACAGAATTAAATTAAATTATTATTATTATTCTTACTCATCTTCATACAAGTAATTTCTTCATAAATATTTTACAATTTTTGCCCTTTAAATTAGTTCTTAAAATTTCAAATTCTAAATTAATAAAATTTGTATTTTATAACTCCACGCATAAGAAGTGCAGACTTTGGACAGCCATCTTTATTCACTCAGTAACAATAACTTTGAATACGACCGTGCAATAACTCATATCTCGTAACTGCTACTATGTTTAATACATTCCTCTATGCTCTGGTTCATTTTAATCCCAGAAAAGAATAAATAATGGTATGAAATTTCTAGAAAACGTAACTCGTATTTCAATATCTTTTTATTTCCTCTCTATTATGTTACCTGTTGAAATAATTTCGCTCATTTATCCGTATCCGCACGACACATTAGGATTTATAAACCACAGAATTATTCCCACAGTATCCAAACGAATTTCGATGCCCATAAAATATCCGCAGAATAAATCGGCAAAAATAGAAAACTATGCATCCACTTAGCAAACATCTGTTATATTCAGGGAACAACAGAGCGTCGTGTTATTCAAGAAGAATACGGTATACACTATTATGAAATCCGTCGATAAAATTGCGTCTCGTCTTGAATCGGTGAAGGATCAACAATTCAAGACACAAAAGGCTGGCATATAAAGATCCTCCGTACATACGGGAAGGCGTACATCGGACAGACAGGCCATCTTCCTACCCAAGAATTTCTGAATGCACCAGGGATATCAGACAGTTGCGACAAGGGTCAGCGTTAGCCGAGAATACAAAATCCTCTGTCTGAACGGCCCGCTACCGAGAAGCAAACACAGGACCTCGGAAATGATCAACAGGATGGCTAACGGCTCAACTGGTACATCTAGACAAAAGACGGTTGTCTTCTGGCATCATCAGGGCGATAATCGCCCTGATGATGGAGGCAGTATGACCTCTGAAACGTTGGTAAACATCGACCAGACTACACAGCGCGACAACCCAGAAGACAGAAATCTTCATCGCCCTGATGATGGAGGCAGTATGACTTCAGAAACGTTGGTAAACATCGACCAGACTACACAGCGCAACAACCCAGAAGACAGAAATCTTCATCGCCCTGATGATGGAGGCAGTATGACCTCTGAAACGTTGGTTAACATCGACCAGACTACACAGTGCAACAACCCAGAAGACAGAAATCTTCATACTCATCGCCCTGATGATGGAGGCAGTATGACCTCTGAAACGTTAGTAAACATCGACCAGACTACACAGCGCAACAACCCAGAAGACAGAAATCTTCATACTCATCGCCCTGATGATGGAGGCAGTATGACCTCTGAAACGTTGGTAAACATCTACCAGACTACACAGTGCAACAACCCAGAAGACAGAAATCTTCATCGCCCTGATGACGGAGGCAGTATGACCTCCGAAACGCTGGTAAACATCGACCATACTACACAGCGCAACGACCCAGAAGACAGAAATTTACATCGCCTTGATGACGGAGGCAGTATGACCTCCGAAACGCTGGTAAACATTGACCATACTACACAGCGCAACGACCCAGAAGACAGAAATCTTCATACTCATCGCCCTGATGATGGAGGCAGTATGACCTCTGAAACGTTGGTAAACATCTACCAGACTACACAGCGCAACAACCCAGAAGACAGAAATCTTCATCGCCCTGATGACGGAGGCAGTATGACCTCCGAAACGCTGGTAAACATCGACCATACTACACAGCGCAACGACCCAGAAGACAGAAATTTTCATCGCCCTGATGACGGAGGCACTATGACCTCCGAAACGCTGGTAAACATTGACCATACTACACAGCGCAACAACCCAGAAGACAGAAATCTTCAGATAAATAATTCTCCATGAATATAGAAGCTTAATTCAACGAGCGAAACAAATGCAGAAAGTTGTCTTCTGGAATTTAGGCAACCAAAAGTAGGAAACGGGGTTGGCAATGTAAGCTGCTGTAAGATTCATGATGTCAAAATGTCAAAAACATTGATCATTAGTTTCTGGGATTCTACCGCGACTCCTACACAGACTTGCTGAGAGCGTCGGCCGGCTCACAGAAGGAACAGAATGGAAACTATTGTTCGTAGCCATGGTGACGCTGCAAGAACAAGCCCCTGCAGCGCGCACAGAAAAGGGAACAGCTCACTTCGTGGCACAGGGTCTTTCTTAAGCACCTGTTACTTGTACAGCCAGTAGAACAAGTTCTTATTCGATAAAAAAACTAATGTTTATTATCGTGTTCAGTAAGGCCTGTAAATGAATCAGTTAAACGCAGTTTAAAGCTTCAAAGTCTATTTATATACGATGCATTTTAATATTATAATCCTATCTACAACTAGTTTTCCAAAGTACTTTCGTCTGACAGTTTCCGCTCATAATTTTATATGTAATTCATGTTCATTTATTTATTAACCAAAGCCCTCCACTGGACCCTGTCCTGGGCCAACAAAATCCCGTCTCCTTCAACTCCTATCTCCCATAGATCCCGCCTGAGATTATCCTCCCATCTACGTCTAGGTCTCCCCAGAGGTCTCTTCCCCTCAGGCTTCCCAACCAATACCCGGTGCACACCTCTTGTCCCATCCATGCGGTCTACATGTCCCGCCCATCTCATTCTTCTCGACTTAATCACCCTGACAAATTTTTAAGCTCGTCATTATGCAGTTTTCTCTACGCCTCATCGTCTTTTCTCCTAGGCCCAAATATCCTCCTCAACACCCGATTCTCAAACACCTGCAATCTGTGTTCCTCCCTCTGAGTGAGAGACCATGTTTCGCACCCATACAAAACAAAAGGCAAAATTATTGTTTTGTAAACTTTAATTTTCAGGTTCTTAGAACTTTTCTGTATTGTAGGACGCCATCTTCGAAAGTAGTGTAGTCAAACTAAACTCCCATAATTATTTTACTCAACATACCAACATCAGAACAAATGACCCTACAACAGAAATGAAACTAAAAAGAAGCCGGTCTTTTCGTGTATTTCTTTTGTAAGAACTTGGTTAGTTTCGTCTTTGCACACGGTTAATTTTTATATTTAAATAGTAATTTGTGGTCACTTCGCTCAAACGTGCTGATGATTACCCGTGCTCATGTAAACCACTGTAAATGTAAACACAGTAAACGTTCAATAAATCTGTCTACTTCGGTTTATTCTGGATCATGAGAGGACCACATGGCAAATCATTACGACAAATGTACTGACGTACATGAAGACTGGTATAACACGATAATTCCCCTCGACATAATGTGTTTTCGCTCGGCTCTAAACGGATTTGTAACCCAAATTCGCTTTTCCGTGCAATAACGCATCGATATAAGTACAAAACTAAATTAAAAGTTAAAGGAATTTCGAGAGAAAAAAACACACACATACGAGAACCACATTTAAATTTCCCTTTGCTAAAAGAAAACGAAAAAAAGTTTTAGTAGATAATAGAAGGCAGACATGTATATAATTGATTTGAGGTCATTAAGAGGAGCATTTCTGGTACTGTGGACTATTTTCATATATTTTGAGTGAACAGAACATAGATTAACTAAAATATATACAAAAGACATAGTTTATCGATGACCTGTTAAGCATAATTTATTGGCCCCTGATTAAGAAACAAAGGTTCCAAATATTTTCCTCGCCACCCTGCTATTAAACCTCCATCAATACACATTATTAATTTAACGAGAGAGACCAGATTTCACATCTATACAAAACAACGAGTAAAATTATAGTTTAATTACATTTAATCTTTACATTTTAATAGAGGAAACATTTCAAACTACGCCGTGGCTAATATTTCCCCGAATTTAATCCGCTATTAATTTACCGGTGAAAGCAATTCTGATTTGTTAACGCTGTTAACAAAAGTTTGAACTTCGCCACATTTTACAACGATCCTACATTACTCATATCTAAAATCCGTCACCAATAAGCAGCTTTCTATTTGTACTACTCACTCATGCAGACACACCAGCACGACGGAACAGAAAATATGAAAAGGGAAATTAGTCATTGAAACAAATCAGAAGATAGAAAAAAAAATTACATGAATAGAATATGAAATAAATCTGGTCTTTGATAGGCATATATTAGACAAGATATTAAAAACCCAGCTCCAATGACTGCACATTCCTAAAGCATAAGACTTTCTACATTTTTAACTTTCAGAATTTTAAATCATCGTATTAGACAAGAGAGTTCATTTGTACATCATGCTACGATATCAATGGCTTTGAAGCAATATTTTTCAGAAAAGTTCACTGAATTCCGGCGAACAGAAATGTGGATGTCATTCCACCAGACAAACATTCCTCAATATTACGAACTTTTGTCTTTCTGCACATTTGCCTTGCAACTACAGGCTGTACCATTTAAATCACAACCAAAATCACCAATTACGTAGTAATATAGTGTAATTGCGTCATATTGTGAATATTATAACAATTATTTATTTTAATCCGTCTGATCACAATATTTAAAATTTCTTATAATTAAGATAATAAAATATCATTGATGTTCCATATCGATTGATCGATTTACATTTCGGAACATTTACACAACATGTTTCGGTTTTTATAAAACCATCATCAGGTGTAAAATATATCTAAGAACTTAAAACTCAATTATGATTTCTGTAGTATTTTGGTGATGTTTCATTACGTTTGTTTTTCCATTTACTTACAGGCCGATATGTACATCTAATAACATTTAAGAAAAACAACACCTTCGCCCAAAAATGGAAAAACAAACGTAATGAAACATCACCAAAATACTACAGAAATCATAATTGAGTTTTAAGTTCTTAGATATATTTTACACCTGATGACGGTTTTACAAAACCGAAACATGTTGTGTAAATGTTCCGAAATGTAAATCGATCAATCGATATGGAACATCAATGATATTTTATTATCTTAATTATAAGGAATTTTAAATATTGTGATCAGACGGATTAAAATAAATAATTGTAACAATTACGTAGTACGTTACAAATATGAAATCAAAATCAGGTCCACCCCTTGCGATATTCTCTCTTAATCTCCCCCGTGACGCCTGAGTCAAGGTCACCCTGGTTGCTAGGCCGCCGTTCACGTCAGTTACGCAAAATCTGTGCAGGTGCGAACATGGAGTATTCACGAGCAGAACGTGTGTTCATTCTTGAAAATTAAATCGCACCGAAATCTTTAGCTGCTGTTCGTCAAATATTTAGAAATGCGTTAGTCAACAATACATCGACTGGTAACAGAATTTCGGGGAGCAGGACCGTTGATGGTTTCAAGCAAGGTATCAGCTCCGACAACGGGATACGACTGCAAGAATTCAAAATTGACATTGGTTTCGTCGTTTTGGGCGTGATGGAATTCATATGCAGCAGACAGGGTCGCGTTTCGAATGAAACACATTGTGTCTTGTTGAAAAACTGCAAGTTACTCAGTACTTAGTAAGTAGTCAGTCCAGTCAAGAAAGTTAAACGTGTACTAGAATTTATAAATCGTGATAGACGACGTGAATAGTACAGCGATGTGAAAAAAGTATCATATTTAAAGATACAGCCACATTGATAGGACAAAACATTGTGAGCCTTTTAAACTGGGTCAGAAATACAGGGAAAATTTTACGTTTTTAAGACATTTGTCATTTATATTCAAGTTTAAAAATCGCACAAAATAAATTAAAATTTATGAACTTATGTCCAACTTTCGAAAAAACACACACACAAGAAAATAGAAGAAAATATTTTTAAAAAAGCAAAAACAAAGCAAAAGTATACAGACGAAAGTTGAAACTATTTCTCGTAGTTGCCGTACACGTACGAACACGCACACATGTAACGATAACTAGAATTTGCAGACCGGAATAAATCAAGCCGCGAACCTCAATATTCATGTTCACACGAGTATATAATTGTACGCTGCGTACATATTGCAGTTAATGAACAGATAAATAGTGAAATAACCACATCACACAATACCTCATATAGGCTACTTCCTGCAGTGAATCAACAAGTAATTCAGTGTACCTAAGGATGCTTGTTACCTAAGCCCATATCGTCACTAGAATAAGGTTGAAACTGTAACACTGATAAATAACACAAAAATTATGGGAAGCCACTGCAAGACACGATTCACGAACAAATCATGAGAAAATTACGTTCGGAAAATGCTTAATAGGATTTGAGGTTATCATGGAGGCGAGTAGAAAGATGGCTATCTTTTGGATTATAACAACGTGTAGTCTGGTAGAAGTTTGCAGACGTTTCAGAGGTGCTTGCTGCCTCAATCACTCGTCGCCCTGATGATGGAGGCATCAGGGACCTCAGAAACGTTGGCAACCTTCTACCGGTCTATACGGCGCTACAACCCAGAAGACGGTCATCTCCGGAAATCGATTTTCTTCCATTCAAATCAGAATCTTTGTTCCTCTCGTCCTCTGTCTCAACACGCGGTCTCGAAAATCATAAAATAAAAAGGGAGCTTCAGAACAGTGTTCTGTTCAGAATGTCTGAACACAAGGAAAAATTAGTAACAGGAAGCCGGGAAGAAATGCACAACGATCAGCGTCATAACTGGAGGCTTCATCCAATATTAAGTCGATCATACTAACCAGGAAGAGACTGACAAGATACAGGGAAGAGATGAGAAATGTGTAGAATATTTTGGTCTATAAACCTGAAGCGAAGAGTGTGCATATGGGAGGCATGGGAGTATATGGAAGGATAATACCAAAACGTGTATTAAAAATAATGTATAAAATTGTGGACTGGAGTCATTTGGGTGAAGATAAGGTCCAGCTTCTGTAGCGAACTTTAGGGATCATAAAAGGCGGGGAATTTGGAAAGCCTCTATGCGACTACAGCTTCTGAAGAATGGCTTTCTTCCATGACCTCAGGTTACTGTCGATTTCACTGGCAGCCATAAGCACACGAGAACGTCTTCCAATCGAGTACTTCAGTTCTCTGAAAGGGTAAAGGATCCGCTATTCTTCTGTCCCGTACGTTCACTTATCATTTCCTGCCAGCGGACAGTTTCTACGACCATCCTTCAGACTATTTCCTCTCCAGCTTGACTTTTACGTATAAAGAGGAAGTACAGTTCGTCTGAGCTAAATCGGACGTGGATTACAATACGTCTCTACTAAAGAGTTGGATGACTTAAGAATTTAAAAAAATTTATTCCGCTGTTACAAAGAACACATTTATATCTTAATTTAAATAATGGTCGGTGACCATGATGTGACCTAGTTGGCCTCTCCTGTTCATTAAACCGTCAGTGAATGGATATACCTAACCTAACCCAAAACAACGCAAAGTAATTCAATGAAACTTATCCCAATCAAATTTAGACGAATCCAAAACTACCGACCCGCATTAAGATCAAACCCAGCACCGCTTTAGGACTTCCACATAAACTTCCAGGACTCATCCAGAACTTCTCCGTGATTTCTCCAGCACTTATCCACGACCAAAGAATTTCCGCATAACCTCTCCATGAATTCTCCGGCACTACTCTGGAACTTCTTCAGGATTCCTCCAGAACGTTTCCAGAATTTCTCCAGCATCATTCCAGGACATCCCCACGACCACCTTATGAACATGCTAGAAATTCTCCAGGACACAACCTAACCCATAGTAAAACAACACAATATTGTCTAACCTAACGCGAACAACCCAACCTTACCTTACCCAAACATAACCTAAAACATCTCACGGTAAACATAACCTAACCCAACCTAAACCTAACCTAACCCAACCTAAACCTAACCTAACCTAACCTAATCAAACACAACCTAAGCCAGTATAACATAACTAAAGCGGCACTATCTTTTGGAATGTTATTGCCCTAACTTAAGCATGAATTTAATCTATAAGAGGCTTCAAACTAAAATGTGTATGGTCACCCACTTCAATAGAGTTAGGTAGATATGAGCGGGAGAAGAAATATTCTTGAATTATGGTCGGAATATATAAGGGCCTATATTCCTCAAAATCTTGGACAGATCTCTTCGTGATCTTGCTGCGATGTTGACCTATTCATGTCCTCAATCTTACATCAATATGGTCATCCAGGCTTCCATAGATCGGCAGCAATATGCGATTTAAATATTGACCTTGAGAAATTTAAAAGCTTCTATTCGGAAAACCCACATACTGACATTGTCGTGACTATGACATGACGCTGACATGTGAGTAACCTCTAACCGACATGAATATGGTCACTCATATACTTGCAGATCGGCAGATATATGCGTTTGAAAAATGGCTACCGAGAACGGGAAGTGAGATCTTCGCTGGCTGACGAAAAGTGGTCACTAGGAAAAACGTAAAGGCGATAAAGCAGCACTGAAACGGATCTTAAAGACAAATAGGTAGCAGAATTCGAAACAGAACTGAACGTATATCATGCCAAGTCCCTGACACCGGAAATAGCGATGTTAAAGTTCCCCATTTTTAGGGATATTCTGTTGCGTTCATGTTCAAATGTTGTCGACACTGGGTGGGGTTGCCATACTCTGTATGTGTGTGGCCTTTAATTACCTAGTTCACATGTGCGACGCTTTATGAACTCTACCGGAGAGGGTCTTTCCTTTATGTTAATCAAAATTAAATCAGAGCTACTCTGAAGGTCTTATTAAGAAACACTGAACAGTACATAAGTAAGTTAGTTACCATCAGACACACTTGAGTGGTAAAACTGAACGGAGAAAGTTTTGTCTTATGCAAATTCGCTCTTATACTCGGAAAATTAGTTTATCAAAATCAGTACCGAACAACGTAGACAATGCGAATAACACTAGTAGTGTTAAAATTAATGCTAAAGATGGACGTATGTCTCAGTTCTTGAAGAATGTATCAAGTTTAAAATCTCCAACTAAAACAGGAATGAATAAATAAATTGTCACATTCGTAATCATAAAATATGAAAGATGCGTGAATGAGGAAAACCGAAATGAGACACGCTTTGTATTCAGGAGATCTCTGGTTCAAATCTCAACCCGGTAACAAAATACAGTGACATTTATTAGTTCCTGCAAGAAAATAATGAGATTTCATCATAAAATACACAGCAATCGATTCTTTCCATAATTCTGCAGTTCATAATTCTTAGTAATCTTGACTTTCGACTCACGTGGTTAAAAACTGTCGTTAAATTAAAAAAAGTCAGTGAGGCACAAAATTTTCACGAGATGTCACTCGTCAACAGTTACTGGTGCTTAGTGGATTTTACTGATAAATATCCTCTAGGGTCAACCTGACCACACCCACTCTATAGGCCACACATTATATATTATTTATTTTAGTATATAATAAATTTTAATTATCACCTGTTACATTTTTGGTGCGTTTAAAATATAAAATTAAAGAAGAATCTCTTACTTTTGCCACGCTGTCACATGCATGTAACAATTACCGAAATACGGGAAAATTTTCGATACAACAACAAATTCTGTATATTTTGTTACAAAAATAAGTTTGGATGGAATCCGATCCGTTCGGTTACTTCACGATATTCTACTTCCTCGAGTTACGAAGACTGATTATGTGATTATGACGTTAAAGAAATCGACAGTCGTGGAATACGTTAATGCTGCCAGGATAGGCGGTGTTCTGTTGGGATTCGAATCAAGTGCCTTCAGAAGGGGAATCAGTCACTGCTAACTAACAATTTCTAAGCCACTGCCTAACCGAATGGCTTCTTGATTTTATTTAAACTTTATTTTACGATACGATCAGAATCTCAGTATAAATATCATCGGAAGATATGGTAATTAATAACAAACTGGAAAGGGATTTATGGAATTACGGAGGAAAACCACTAAAAAAAAGCCTCAGGAAGAATGGTCATCCTCCGGGTAGAAATTTCCGAAACTTTCTTTTGGAAAAACAAAATATCATTTCATGTATATACGTAAACTATTTTATGTCGAGGATGATAAGTCTAAGTGACGAATTACTTGTAAAAGATGGCTGTATTCTGAGTTGTAGTGCCGTGTAGTATAGTAGAAGGTTATCGACGTTAGAAAAAAGCTTGCTGCCTCTATTATCGTCCTGATGATGGAAGCACTAAACACGTAAACTTCTTCCAGACTACACGGCGCAATAATCCAGAACATAGCCATCTTAATGTTTTAAATTGACGTAAGGAAAGCGACGTTTCGATAGAAGTCTTAAACCTACAAGGTCTTCGGTACCATAAACATTTTGTGCCAATGATGTTGGCTTTTAACATCTGTAAATATGCATATGAATATCAATGAATACAAGTACAGAAAACATGGGATGAGCTAGTAAAACAGATTGGACCAGATGTTTTTTACAGTACACAATTTAAGGACACGTGAGTTCAGTTGCATTAGGCTGGACTTACAGTTGTTACACGCGCCTGTACCATAGTAGTTCATGGTCTCGGTGTGTCCCGGGATGTTGTCGGAACGCCACAGCACTCTCACGATCTGACAGTACGCCACTGACATAAATATGAGGGGAAGAGTGTACAGCAGCACCGCCTTCATCACATGGATTGTCATCTCAGAGCGGTCGGACCACGAGGGCAAACACTGTGTGAAGAAGTGTGTTTCGATGCGCAGTTCCTTCCTGGGCCGAGTCTGCAGAACCATCAACTCTGGGATGTCTGAAACAAGAGGCAGTGTCTGAAACCACGCAGATATGAAGTGGGATCTGAGGTTCTCACGGTGACGAGTACGAAGATGGCTGTCTTCTGGGATGTCGCGCCGTGTAGCCTGCAGGGCGTTTCGGATGAGATTACTGCTTCCATCATCGGGGAGATTAAGAACTGAGTAACAACATTTCGGGGTCTTCTGAGGTTAATCTGATGTGCAACAAAAAATAACCTTTCTAAAATCCCTCTGGTTGTCTCTGTATTTATCTTCAAAGTCTTCAAACGTATGCACGAATATAGGCCTGTGAAAAAAATCTAGCGTTAAACAACCCTTTTTTTTTGTTAAGAATGCAGATTTCAGGGCCCGGGGAGAGACGAAGGGGGTCGTAATAATCTTCCCGTGCTTTATCGACAAAATCGGAATCCTATAGACTGCACTGTTAGCGGTAGAATTTAAGCGCATACCGGATCACGTTGTGTAAGATGAAGAATTCAGATACAATCAGCCCACAAAGATCAAACCCAAGACCACGAAGTGGAAGGCACCCGACCCCCACCCCGACTCAGTTCGATTTCAGTAGCGCGGGTCGAATATTTCAAACCAGTTTTATTAAAACCTGGGTTTCCTTGGTTACAAGCTTCAAGTCCGTCCAGAGGGGCTTCTCGTTGAATGGGTAAAGGAGTTGGTCGATACGCAAACAACAACATAACGGAACGCGAGGCACGAGAGAAATTCGAGGCATCTGAGTCTACCACTTTGTGCTTCTCTTGGACGAAGCCCAGAATTGGATGATCCGGTCAATGGAAGAGACAGGGAGACGCAGGAGCTTCCTTGAACTTATCATCGCCTTTATCATCGTCCTATCAAGTATTACGCTGTGAGATTTGCTACGGTTTCATACCACCCCCTCCTGAAACTATCTTTTCCCTCCGCCACAAACTTATTAGATGTTTTCTTGTTTTGTATTACCTAAGGGTGCATCCAGATCGCTCGTAATCTGTCTCTCGTGTGACTCCGTAAACGTGGACGCTTTCACGACATGGCGTCGGCAGAGCTGAGCGTACTGTCAGCTTCTCAAGGACTCTGCTAAGTATAGTTAGTTACTTCTCGTTCCTTTAACATGTAAAAAATGACTGTCTTTTGGGTTGTAGCGCCGTGCAGTCTGGCAGAAATTTACCAACGTTTCAGAGGTCCTTGCTGCCTCCATCACCAGGGCGATGAGAGTCTTCCGAAACGTCGGTAAACATCTACTAGACTGCACGGTGGCGCTACAGCGTTTCCGAACGAGTCAGTGGCAAAATAACAGTTACAACAGTTAGTAAGTTCCTTGAGACTGAAGGTAAGGAAACTTAGGAATATCGTCCTTAGCGACGACACGATGGACGAAATGTGGCACAGTTTCCTTCAGTTCTCCTCTGAATTGCTGAAAAACCGTGTCAAGAGAAGAGAATATATATATATTATAAGTAGAGCGTTTAAAAATGAACATTCTGTATACACGTTCTCAGCGACACAACATAATGCACATAACTATATAATTATAACACTTCGAACAATCCGAATGACAGAGGTTAGCAGTGATTCATAGTGTAAGTATAAAATACAGGGTTCTGATGCAACTAATTACATTCTAAACACACAGCACAGTAGTTACAGAACTACGTTCTATTCCCTATGGAAACGTTCCTGAAAGAGCTATTCACTGAAGTCTGCAGTCTCGGCGAGATCGCGCAAAGGCGCCGGATATTCAACATAAAACCCTGAACCACTTCCGTAGATCATCTCTGATATGCATCCAATTACGTTTCGTTCTGTGTTCAAGTGATCACAATACAGCTCGTTCTCTCTACATCCATTCCGCAACTTCGTTTGTGCAGAACAGAAGTGGCGCTCCATTGTCATTCGGATAGTTCCATATCGACAGGAACGGCCAATTGTTATTAAAGGTATTTATCACGCTTTTCTCCCGCACAGGCGAATTATTTAGAACTGTCCATGATCGATTTTTACCTGAATCTTCCTTGTAGTGAGCCCAAAATTACATGGTCCCATAAAATTACACATAACACAAACATACGCCCAGGACTTCCTAGACGTGTCATATTTTAAAAAAAATTCGAAATAAAATCTTTTTCATATTCAAATCAATTTTACCCTATAAAATTTATTTATTTATATATTTACGAAATGTCAAATGGCAGGTACATAGTTGCCCTATAAAATAAAAATAGTCAAACATTACAGATTCATTAACATTCAGCAGCAATCATAAACGTATGGTCAGGGTATGTTCAAACATGGTTATGTGGGTGTGATGACGCCTGCGTCAATTTACGCATGCGCCCTGCTAACACAGTTATGATTCTGCTTCTAATAAAACAAGGCCTTGCCTTATAATCACGTTAGCGAAAATGGGCTTCTCTCTTCCGCTAACAAAAATGTCTCTCCTTTGTGTTCAGAAACGCAACTAAAATGCGAAATAAATGTTCCTACAGAACTAAATAAAACAAGATCTTCGATTATAACTGAGAATGCCCGACTTTTAAAGCACAGATTTATAATTCTAGAAACTTTGTGCTCTTAATGTTATGTTTAGGCAATTAAAGTTGATAATCCAATAAGTTAATAAGACAGCAACTCATTGGTTAGCAAAATGTTCTCAAACTTTGACGGTCATACCACTGAACAAATTTCGGGTCATACTTAACTTATTAAAGCTTGCAGATGTTACGGAAGATATTACTATTATAAATATTATTGTAAACAAATTGTTTGGGTGGCTCACAAACAGATTCTGGCTGTCATAACTCGACTATTTGCAGACCAGGTGAAAATATAAATTATTATTATTATTACTGCAATTACAATATGATATTTGGGAAGGTCTTAATTAAATACAGATTCGATCTATCTTAAATCTGTTACATAAAACTTCTAAATTTCGCACAGCTGCCGTAATTGTAACATATTTAGGGACTATATACATGCCACAATCCAGCTGTATCATTTTCCATTTAAGAAACAATCTTTAACAAAAGAAGCATATCACCATGTATCATTTGTGGAAGCTGTATAGAGCGGTGCTAGTGTAGCTCCCTTTCAAAAAGTTCGCGCACCTGCCATGTTGTTGTTACTGATTGCAGGAGGAAATTAAAAAACATGAGAATGAGGTGACCTGAAACTGAGTGGCTTTCATATCAAATTTTGTAAAACTCCGTCAACCAGCACTAAAGACAGCTAAATAAATACGGAAAACCAAATAATTGCACAATGAGTGAGATGCTCGCTTTTACCGTACTTTACACTGGGTGTTTCGAACATTTGTGTCGCTCGATAGACACACATTATGGAGTTTTCTATCCGCCCGAATGGTTCATCTCCAAAAAACCATATACCACCTGCTTTAATAATAAGCAAATGTGTATTATTTATTGGTTTCACATGATTCTGAAAATAAACAGCGATCGTTTCCTTAAACTGCATTAATAAATGGTGAAGTGCCGTGTTTCCTTTGCGGTACGGACAGGGATTCCTCAATATTATTCAGACTAGATTCAGCTTTAAGTAGTCAGTGGATTTTTGTTAGAATTGGTTTGTGTGTGTTTCGGCCCGTTTCCCTTGCTGCTATGAAACTCACCGAAAGCCAAGGCGAGAAGCCAGATGATAATGATGGCTGTCTTTGCCCGGCCAGTCGTGGACTTGAACTTGAGCGGGAAGCAGATGGCGTACCAGCGGTCCACGGAGATGAAGGTGAGGGTAAGCACGGACACAGCCACGGACACCGTCTACAGAACAGACAGCAACAATATTTCAAGTTCTCAGTGAACAAATACCCAGTGCAGTGCCACCAAAAACCTGTTAGGTACCGGAACTACGAGTGGTAAGAGGATATCAGGTATGATCAGTGTCCAGGGAACTAAAGAGAAACACATTTTTAAATTCATATACAGCGTATTCCGCTTTGTAATTTATATACAGCGTGATACATTTAAAACGCAACTTCAACTAAAACAGTATACATAAACTTCGCCGATATAAATATATCAAGACAAACGAGTTAGGAAGAAATTACATCACAGATTTTCAATAGATGCAAAAAATGTCCACGATCTTCTGGAACAGAAGCAACCACTGTTTCTGGGTCAATGTTGGCAACGGTTTTTATGATACTATGTTTACGATAAGAAACATGTCCTGATGTCCTGACGATGGAGGCCGCATGGACCTCTGAAACGTTGGTAAACATCGACCAGACTACACAGCGCAACAACCCAGAAGACAGCTATCTAATTTTCCATGAAATTATTGTGTAGATCTACGATAATTGTCAACTTGAATACGTAACTTTATTTTTGACAAGAACTGCAAATTTAATACAAGACAGCAATCCCCTTTCTGAATCTTCGCAAGAATTATGTTAAGGTCGTCTAACTTTATTGAGACTGTCTGAAATACATTTTCCGATACGAACTCGAAATTATTTAATGAAATTATACACTTCGTATTCTTGTATTAACTCTTGTCTGAGCGAACCAAATCCAGTCACTCTTTCTCGTTGCGTTCCAGTCAATTAACGAACAGACTTGGAGAAAAGCTAGCCTGTGTATAAAATCGCTATAAAGAATTTATAACTTTACGTTCTTGCAAATGCTTTCATCTTTGTCTAAAGTACAGCAGACTATATTAGTCGATTTCTGTAAATGATCAGAGCCAGCGTATATTTCCTCTATCTCACCACCATGTTATAAATTGTAGCATAAAATGCACCCAAATGTTATAAGTAATTTATAATTTAAGTTCAACTTTATACCAGATTTCAAACCATAGTATCACCAGTTGATCAGTTCAGCCATTGCACGAAAAAGTAAATACTAGTTTTTTAGGCGCTTATAATAATATTGTTTTTTTTTTACATTTTACGTAAATCCCATTTATTTTTTACAAAATTTGTCATGAAAAAAAATTCTTGGCTCTTAAAGCCATCATTACTGCTCCCAAACTTAGATGGCTCACGGCTGCCATACTGACACAATCAATATGAAAAAATAATTAAAACATAAGTATGAAGTGCGATATTCCCCAGATTGTCGTTTTCCTCAGTCACACCAGCAAGAACTGGGCGAGACCTTAAATAAACCACGTCTATTGCATGGCTGCGTCCATACTCAATTGAAACGCCGAGTTGCCGTGATATTTTCATATCCGAGGTCTTTGTGTGGAAGAGAATTTCAGCCTTCCTCTACGTAAGTACCACCGCAAGGCGCTGAAAATGTTTCGTTGCTCTGAAGCCAAGGGGAAAAGAGGTTGGGCAGGATATACGCCTGTTTTATGAGTGAGCACACCGCATTCAGAGCTGTTTCTCAAGACGCTTCAAGCAGCAGAACACAGAAAAGCTAGCTCGAGTGGGATTAGAACTCATGATCCCACCATTCAAGACCCTCAAGAGTTCAAAGAAAGAACTATTTTAAGTTTCTTTAAATACTGGCAATTTTGTTTTATTCCAACCTTTAAATTGAATAAAAATTTCCTTGGATATTATCCATCGTCTAGTAAATATAAAACGTAAAACGACGTTTCGGAGATGGGACTCTATCTCCGTCTTCAGGTTCCTACACAGTTGGGCCCACTATATAGAGCTAATCCCATCTCCGAAACGTCGTTTTACGTTTTATATTTACTAGAAGATGGATAATATCCAAGGAAATTTTTATTCAATTGACTCTTCACCATCGTCAAGAGGTTTTAGATTTGACCAACCTTTAAAGTCCACTGATACCACACGTACCACATGTTTTAAAAATAGGTAACTCAGATGATGGCTGTCTGCTGGGTTGTTGCGCCGTGTAGAAGTTTACCGACGTTTCAGAGGTCCTTGCTGCCTCTATCATCAACCGTGACCAGACCACACGGCGCAACAACACAGAAGACATCCATCTTCAAACTTAACGTCGTGAAAACCTCAAATCTTACAATATACAACTCAGTAATTTACCCACAAAATGTATGAGTATCGTATAATTCTTAGGGTCGAGTAAGCAGTCATTATTTCCTTAAACGGAATTAACGAATTGATATTTGTAATGGAGACACTTTTTTTTTTTCGAGGTAAAAACTGAAATTTTATAATTATGTCGTGCAGAAATGCACTCCAAATAACAGTGCGAAATTTATTTTAACAATAATAATAAAATAATAATTCTTTATTTCATTTTAACGCCACAACTGAACACGTAAAGCAGCTAACAATCAGCATAAGAATGAAAAAAAATATATAATATAATAACATAAAATTGCTGTTATGTTACATAGTAAAACATTTCTTTTGTATCGCCGAAGGCGTAATTCTATGCAGAACAGAGCATTCACGATTGCCTCGATAGCAAATTATGAGCTTTATTTCTGACTCGGCACTCAGTTGGTTTCGGAGTGAAGGCAGAAGATGGAAAAGGAAACACCAAAACCCAAAGAATTAAAGGCAAGGAGATCCTTGAGGAAAGTCCACAAATTAGAATAATTGTGTCCAGTCTTTGCACTCGAAAATTTATCCCAAATACTATTCTTTTAACCTCAACCCCAGTCTATCATACCTCGAGGCGATTTAATATTTAACGATTTCAATTCGGTTTATGTCCATAACACATGTCGATTCCCCGTCTACTGCAAACGCTGAAACTGTCTCTCCAGGCTAACTACAGGACGGGAAATTACCCTGCCCTGGAGCCATAAATGGCGAGACCCACGCATGTGTGCTCGTCCTCTCTAGAGAGGGATTCAGTAACACCGGAGAGATTTCCCACTCTGCAAATGTCAGTGGCTCTAAAAATAAAACATTTGATAGTGACGTGTATCCGTTGACTATAATTTTAATTGGGATATACTTGATAATTGAGATTCTTGTAAGAACAGAGCAATTAATTCTTTGCTCAATGGTGTGAAAACACTGCAATGAAATGTAAGACCAACAGTTGGGTCAGATAGATTCAGAGACGCTATCTGTTTGAATGAACATTTCGTCCTCTGTCTATTCATCAGCTCACTTAACTTTGACAAATCTATTATTCGGGATCTTCTCATTGTTTCCTTGCCTGCTAGCTAGATGGATGTCAGTGGTGGAAAGTTCTCTCAAAGGCGGCTTCAAAATGGACGTGTTTAAATAGCGAGCATGTCACACAGAGCCAAAGATTTGTTTGGAGAGAGAAATGCAGTGTCTGAGTCAGAGAACTGAGTGTAAACGGCTAGACCCCTAAAAATTTCAATTATTTTTTCTATGAGGGGAACTTATTACATCTTTTAGTCCTTTCTTCTTCAGGTGATCATAAAAAATCCTTCGACAGAGAAATTAAACTGAATATAACGCACATACTGTAATTTCTAACAGAAATCCTATTTATAAAGTTTTAAAGTATATACCTTTCATTTTAAACATTTATATACAGTGGCCCTAAAACTTTAATGAAGCAAATAAAAATTACACATGGCAGGGGCATTCACGATAACCGTATTAGCCTATCAGCCCGACTAACACTTTTAAAGATTAAAAGTAAAAAGGTCTCGTATTTTACTTCCGCAGTTCAGTAATATCCAATAAACTGGAATAACACAGCAGAACCGATCACATAAAATGCATCGTTAGCCAGCTCCATCCAGCCAGTCAGGCGCTCACGGCGAGCGTAAGCCTCAACTAGTTGGCTAACAACTCATTTTATCTGATAGATTCTTGAAATGATAAAGTTGCGTCATATTGTAATAAATATATATTTGTTTAAATCTTGTCAGTCTAATCACAATAAAATTCCTATTAAATATTAAAATATTATTATAATTAACATTTAAATGTTAATTATAGTAATATTGTAATATAATAATAGTGTGATTAGACTGATAAGATTTAAACAAACTGATAGATTCTGCTGTGTTGTTCCAGTGTATGGAGGATCACTAAGCCACGTACGTAAGGCACGAGACTTTTTTTCTACTTTTCGTTTTTCAAAGTGTTAGCCACGCTAAAGCGATTAATACGATATTGTACATAATAGAACTTACATTTACCAATTTTTATAAACGGTCTGTCAAAGGACTTGAGTTAAAACAGTTCATTTAGACCAGAAACAGCCTGTCTGCCCTCATAATTCTGTGCTGAATCGTGTTTCTTGGAATTGTTTATCATAAATTGCAACAGACCTCCAGTAACAAATGGACTAACTGAATACTCGAAATAAGACATTACAGAAGAAGAATCAAGTTCTGATTTAGATGTGACTCATAAACAATTTACACAATTAGCTCTACATGAGATATGTAAAGGGAAATATTTTCTATCTAGAAGGAATTACGTCTATTAAACGAAAAACTCTATAAAACAGAAGAATGCTGAAGTAACTTGGGATGATTTCATAAGACGATTTATTGTATATGTTTTCCCACTGTTCAAACTAGACTGAAATTGAAGATTTCCGTCTTCTGGGTTGTTGCGCTGTGTAGTCTGGTTGATGTTAACCAACGTTTCAGAGGTCATACTGCCACCATCATCAGGGTGATGACGGAGGCAGTATGACCTCTGAAACGTTGGTAAACATCGACCAGACTACACAGCGCAACAACCCAGAAGACAGAAATCTTCATACTCTGATGACGGTGGCAGTATGACCTCTGAAACGTTGGTTAACATCGACCAGACTACACAGCGCAACAACCCAGAAGATAGAAATCTTCATACTCATCGCCCTGATGACGGAGGCAGTATGACCTCTGAAACGTTGGTAAACATCGACCAGACTACAGAGCGCAACAACACAGAAGACAGAAATTTTATACTCATCGCCCTGATGATGGAGGCAGTATGACCTCTGAAACGTTGGTTAACATCGACCAGACTACACAGCGCAACAACCCAGAAGACAGAAATTTCATACTCATCGCCCTGATGACGGAGGCAGTATGACCTCTGAAACGTTGGTTAACATCGACCAGACTACACAGCGCAACAACCCAGAAGACAGAAATCTTCATACTCTGATGACGGTGGCAGTATGACCTCTGAAACGCTGGTAAACATCGACCAGACTACACAGCGCAACAACCCAGAAGACAGAAATCTTCATACTCTGATGACGGTGGCAGTATGACCTCTGAAACGCTGGTAAACATCGACCAGACTACACAGCGCAACAACCCAGAAGACAGAAATCTTCATACTCTGATGACGGTGGCAGTATGACCTCTGAAACGTTAGTTAACATCGACCAGACTACACAGCGCAACAGCCCAGAAGACAGAATTCTTCATACTCACCATCGCCCTGATGATGGAGGCAGTATGACCTCTGAAACGTTGGTAAACATCGACCAGACTACACAGCACAACAACCCAGAAGACGGAAATCTTCATAATCACCGCTGTGAGAACCTCAAGTCTTACATAGACTGAAATTCATTATTAGTTGCATTAGTGGATGCAGAACTTCATTTAAGCTGATAAAATATCTCTGAGGGTGTGAAAGAGATGCATGTGGTAATAATTTTCCGCTCCTGTGTCACGTAACTAACTGAATTATCCTAAATCTGAAGGCAAGTATGGCTACTTTCTGGCAAGAAGGACGTAATTACTGGTCAGAGAAGTTCTTAACTTCCAGCAAAACAAATTAAACTAACTCAATTGAGCAATGGAGATATTAAATTAACAAAGTCTGCCATCTCTTGCGTATTAAGAGAAAATTATGTCAAATTGCAGCACCTGCATTTACTAAACAGAAGCTGTAATTACGTGAATTTGTTAGAAGCTATTACAAAGTTGTTTTCCTGAGGACTCATGCACTCGGATCCAATTCTAGCGGGTGATTCACAAAGGAAAGCAACAACGTAAAGTTAGCAAATATTTTTACGAACTACAATTTTGAACCCACTTTCCATGGACGACCGCCTGATGAAATATGGGGCGTTATATTTGCTTCTACGAATGTAACAGCTTGTTCGTAACACAGGCCTAGGCTACTTCCACTTATTTATCCAATCTTTGACGTTCATGTTTTGCTAATACAGGAATATTAGCAATTGTACAGTCAGAGTGGTCTGGTCGACGTTTACCAACGTTTCGGAGGTCATACTGCCTCCATCATCAGGGCGATGAGTATGAAGATTTCTATCTTCTGGGTTGTTGCGCTGTGTAGTCTGGTCGATGTTAACCAACGTTTCAGAGGTCATACTGCCTCCATCATCAGGGCGATGAAGATTTCTGTCTTCTGGGTTATTGCGCCGTGTAGTCTGGTCGATGTTTACCAACGTTTCGGAGGTCATACTGCCTTCGTCATCAGTGTATGAAGATTTCCGTCTTCTGGGTTGTTGCGCTGTGTAGTCTGGTCGATGTTAACCAACGTTTCAGAGGTCATACTGCCTCCATCATCAGGGCGATGAAGATTTCTGTCTTCTGGGTTATTGCGCCGTGTAGTCTGGTCGATGTTTACCAACGTTTCGGAGGTCATACTGCCTTCGTCATCAGGGCGATGAGTATGAAGATTTCTATCTTCTGGGTTGTTGCGCTGTGTAGTCTGGTCGATGTTTACCAACGTTTCAGAGGTCATACTGCCTTCGTCATCAGTGTATGAAGATTTCCGTCTTCTGGGTTGTTGCGCTGTGTAGTCTGGTCGATGTTTACCAACGTTTCAGAGGTCATACTGCCTTCGTCATCAGTGTATGAAGATTTCTGTCTTCTGGGTTGTTGCGTTGTGTAGTCTGGTCGATGTTTACCAACGTTTCGGAGGTCATACTGCCTTCGTCATCAGTGTATGAAGATTTCCGTCTTCTGGGTTGTTGCGTTGTGTAGTCTGGTCGATGTTTACCAACGTTTCGGAGGTCATACTGCCTTCGTCATCAGGGCGATGAGTATGAAGATTTCTATCTTCTGGGTTGTTGCGCTGTGTAGTCTGGTCGATGTTTACCAACGTTTCAGAGGTCATACTGCCTTCGTCATCAGTGTATGAAGATTTCCGTCTTCTGGGTTGTTGCGCTGTGTAGTCTGGTCGATGTTTACCAACGTTTCAGAGGTCATACTGCCTTCGTCATCAGTGTATGAAGATTTCTGTCTTCTGGGTTGTTGCGTTGTGTAGTCTGGTCGATGTTTACCAACGTTTCGGAGGTCATACTGCCTTCGTCATCAGTGTATGAAGATTTCCGTCTTCTGGGTTGTTGCGTTGTGTAGTCTGGTCGATGTTTACCAACGTTTCGGAGGTCATACTGCCTTCGTCATCAGTGTATGAAGATTTCCGTCTTCTGGGTTGTTGCGCTGTGTAGTCTGGTCGATGTTTACCAACGTTTCGGAGGTCATACTGCCTTCGTCATCAGGGCGATGAGTATGAAGATTTCTATCTTCTGGGTTGTTGCGTTGTGTAGTCTGGTCGATGTTTACCAACGTTTCGGAGGTCATACTGCCTTCGTCATCAGGGCGATGAGTATGAAGATTTCTGTCTTCTGGGTTGTTGCGTTGTGTAGTCTGGTCGATGTTTACCAACGTTTCGGAGGTCATACTGCCTTCGTCATCAGGGCGATGAGTATGAAGATTTCTGTCTTCTGGGTTGTTGCGTTGTGTAGTCTGGTCGATGTTTACCAACGTTTCGGAGGTCATACTGCCTTCGTCATCAGTGTATGAAGATTTCCGTCTTCTGGGTTGTTGCGTTGTGTAGTCTGGTCGATGTTTACCAACGTTTCGGAGGTCATACTGCCTTCGTCATCAGGGCGATGAGTATGAAGATTTCTATCTTCTGGGTTGTTGCGTTGTGTAGTCTGGTCGATGTTTACCAACGTTTCGGAGGTCATACTGCCTTCGTCATCAGGGCGATGAGTATGAAGATTTCTATCTTCTGGGTTGTTGCGTTGTGTAGTCTGGTCGATGTTTACCAACGTTTCGGAGGTCATACTGCCTTCGTCATCAGGGCGATGAGTATGAAGATTTCTGTCTTCTGGGTTGTTGCGTTGTGTAGTCTGGTCGATGTTTACCAACGTTTCGGAGGTCATACTGCCTTCGTCATCAGTGTATGAAGATTTCCGTCTTCTGGGTTGTTGCGCTGTGTAGTCTGGTCGATGTTTACCAACGTTTCGGAGGTCATACTGCCTTCGTCATCAGGGCGATGAGTATGAAGATTTCTGTCTTCTGGGTTGTTGCGTTGTGTAGTCTGGTCGATGTTTACCAACGTTTCGGAGGTCATACTGCCTTCGTCATCAGTGTATGAAGATTTCCGTCTTCTGGGTTGTTGCGTTGTGTAGTCTGGTCGATGTTTACCAACGTTTCGGAGGTCATACTGCCTTCGTCATCAGGGCGATGAGTATGAAGATTTCTGTCTTCTGGGTTGTTGCGTTGTGTAGTCTGGTCGATGTTTACCAACGTTTCGGAGGTCATACTGCCTTCGTCATCAGTGTATGAAGATTTCCGTCTTCTGGGTTGTTGCGTTGTGTAGTCTGGTCGATGTTTACCAACGTTTCGGAGGTCATACTGCCTTCGTCATCAGTGTATGAAGATTTCCGTCTTCTGGGTTGTTGCGCTGTGTAGTCTGGTCGATGTTTACCAACGTTTCGGAGGTCATACTGCCTTCGTCATCAGGGCGATGAGTATGAAGATTTCTATCTTCTGGGTTGTTGCGTTGTGTAGTCTGGTCGATGTTTACCAACGTTTCGGAGGTCATACTGCCTTCGTCATCAGGGCGATGAGTATGAAGATTTCTGTCTTCTGGGTTGTTGCGTTGTGTAGTCTGGTCGATGTTTACCAACGTTTCGGAGGTCATACTGCCTTCGTCATCAGGGCGATGAGTATGAAGATTTCTGTCTTCTGGGTTGTTGCGTTGTGTAGTCTGGTCGATGTTTACCAACGTTTCGGAGGTCATACTGCCTTCGTCATCAGTGTATGAAGATTTCCGTCTTCTGGGTTGTTGCGTTGTGTAGTCTGGTCGATGTTTACCAACGTTTCGGAGGTCATACTGCCTTCGTCATCAGGGCGATGAGTATGAAGATTTCTATCTTCTGGGTTGTTGCGTTGTGTAGTCTGGTCGATGTTTACCAACGTTTCGGAGGTCATACTGCCTTCGTCATCAGGGCGATGAGTATGAAGATTTCTATCTTCTGGGTTGTTGCGTTGTGTAGTCTGGTCGATGTTTACCAACGTTTCGGAGGTCATACTGCCTTCGTCATCAGGGCGATGAGTATGAAGATTTCTGTCTTCTGGGTTGTTGCGTTGTGTAGTCTGGTCGATGTTTACCAACGTTTCGGAGGTCATACTGCCTTCGTCATCAGGGCGATGAGTATGAAGATTTCTATCTTCTGGGTTGTTGCGCTGTGTAGTCTGGTCGATGTTTACCAACGTTTCAGAGGTCATACTGCCTTCGTCATCAGTGTATGAAGATTTCCGTCTTCTGGGTTGTTGCGCTGTGTAGTCTGGTCGATGTTTACCAACGTTTCAGAGGTCATACTGCCTTCGTCATCAGTGTATGAAGATTTCTGTCTTCTGGGTTGTTGCGTTGTGTAGTCTGGTCGATGTTTACCAACGTTTCAGAGGTCATACTGCCTTCGTCATCAGTGTATGAAGATTTCCGTCTTCTGGGTTGTTGCGCTGTGTAGTCTGGTCGATGTTTACCAACGTTTCAGAGGTCATACTGCCTTCGTCATCAGTGTATGAAGATTTCTGTCTTCTGGGTTGTTGCGTTGTGTAGTCTGGTCGATGTTTACCAACGTTTCAGAGGTCATACTGCCTCCATCATCAGGGCGATGAGTATGAAGATTTCTATCTTCTGGGTTGTTGCGCTGTGTAGTCTGGTCGATGTTAACCAACGTTTCAGAGGTCATACTGCCTCCGTCATCAGGGCGGTGAGTATGAAGATTTCTGTCTTCTGGGTTGTTGCGCTGTGTAGTCTGGTCGATGTTAACCAACGTTTCAGAGGTCATACTGCCTCCGTCATCAGGGCGGTGAGTATGAAGATTTCCGTCTTCTGGGTTGTTGCGTTGTGTAGTCTGGTAGATGTTAACCAACGTTTCAGAGGTCATACTGCCTCCGTCATCAGAGTATGAAGACTTCTGTCTTCTGGGTTGTTGCGTTGTGTAGTCTGGTCGATGTTTACCAACGTTTCTGAGGTCATACTGCCTCCGTCATCAGGGCGATGACGATTTCTGTCTTCTGGGTTGTTGCGCTGTGTAGTCTGGTCGATGTTTACCAACGTTTCAGAGGTCATACTGCCTCCATCATCAGGGCGATGGTGAGTATGAAGATTTCCGTCTTCTGGGTTGTTAAGCTGTGTAGTCTGGTCGATGTTAACAAACGTTTCAGAGGTCATACTGCCTCCGTCATCAGGGTATGATTTTACTTGCTGGACTTCAACAATGCCAGGGATGTTTCGTTCTGTAAGCAATTTCTGGCCGCCTTTTCATAATGGCTACCGGCACTTAATGCAGAGACCCAGTGAAGTTCAATTAGAGCCCCCCTTCCACTAATCAGATTACCAACTTCATCACACGCTCTGCCTTTTAAAACAGATCGCTGAATATTGCAACGGCAAAGACAAAAGCTCCATGAAAGCTCCTATTTAAATGAAACTAGTGGGTAAAAGTGGAAAGAGGAGAGGTTAGTTATGTTCCCACCTCTAGCACAGTTAATGACATTAAACAATGCAGGATCTGACGGCAGGACAGCTAAGCTTCTTATTACAAGTATGAGGACACGGAATCATATGAAGTTGTACCTTAAGGAGACATGTTGCGGAGATTGAATTTAACTGGCGATGATGATTCTCCAAGTAAGACGACGTTTCTGAGATATTCAGCCTGTCCTGTACCTTTCTCCATATATGAAGCTTCAATATTATACACGGGGGAGGTTTTACAGTGCGATATAAGGTCACCCCCACACGTCACATCCAAAACTTCGCGGGATATCTGTTATATAAAATTCTTCTCACATATAAGAAAGAACTAATGCAAGGAGGCGGTTGAAATTCAACGGGCAATGCCTTTGGTATCCTCATCCCTTATTCTCCTTCTACCTTTTCCTTATCCCTTTCGTACTTTGTTGTTGTTGTTACAGAAGAACAATAATGAAACAAACAAGACGTGTTAATTGTTACATTACAGTCATCTGTGTAAATTATTTTATAAATGATCATCAATTTCAATAAATTGTTCTTTCTTGTAACAAAAGGGACCACGAGTCGATGAGACAGTCTGAACATGGCGTCAGAACATAAAAGTTTGAGTACCCCCTCGTCTAATTTCTATGATACCGAAATTATATGTGATGTAAAGGAAGCCTTAGAGAAGTCCTCGTTTACTGACTCACACCAACACATCGCTTTCCCCATTCTTCGTATTACTCGATTCTCCAATTGATTCTGAGCGTTTCGAGTAACTTGACTCTTCCCACTTCTTGTCCGTCTGATTCCATTTTTATTTACCTTATTGCTTTCCTCTACACGAGCCTTCGTTTCTTTCCTAACGACGTATTTTATTACCTTCTACTTCTTTCTCTGATATCCGCAGCTCTTTGCTTTATTTCTGAATTACGCGGGTCAAACATCGCAGGAGCTTAGTTCCTATATGAAAGCTTTCTGTATCTTAGCGCTCTGAACAGGCAGAAATAATATTCCATTACGAGTCCTAATGGATAATCCGGTTCCAAATTCTCAGAATTTCCAACACATACTTTTGATGCACGCGTTTTTACAACAGCCATTGGCCCATGTCTTCATTTCCTACAATTAGAAACGAGTTAGAAATACATTCAGTTACACAGTATGACTCTTACATCAGAACCCTAAGATTTAGCATCGATGACACCAAAGCCAGCCACTGGACGAGACCCTCAGGCATTTCCAATCAGGTGCAGTCGTCACAGCGTATTTTACTCAACATCTTTCTCAAATTTATCCTCTCATATACTTCATGATGATAGCCACGGTGGTCTAGCGGTTAGAACGATGGCCTTGTAATCCTGGGGTCTCGGGTTCGATTCCCGGCGGTGCCCGAATTTATAACTTGTGTTGGGCAAGGCCGTGGTCTAAGCAACACGGAGTTTTCCTCCGGGCGCTTCCCCGGTTTCTCCGTGGCATCCCAACAATTACTCCATTCACACACAGAAGAAGGCAATGGCAAACCACTTTTGGATCATCTGCCAAGAACGTATATGAACAGGTCCCAGTCCGAGAAAAGGATGGAAGGATCCTGTTCATATGGACCTGTCGTCAGACAGGACACTAAATAAATAAATATACTTCATGATGTTGTCAGTTTCAGAACGAAGATTCTACATCCCGTTGTAACGAGATTTCATATTCCCACGGCGGTGAGTACGAAGATGGCTGTCTTCTGGGATGTAACGTCTTGTAGAAATTTAACGACGTTTCAGAGGCGTTTTCTGCCTCCATTGGGACGATTTCTCTGACTAAAACGTTCCTAAACTAATACACACAATTAATCACTGCGTGTTCAGTGTAAAGGTATTTAAGTGTAAATAATGCTGTCCTATAAACATCCGCTGAGCCCATACACTGCACGTGTTTAATAAGGACTTGGAAGCCTCATTTAATACAGGAAGATAATCTTCATATTTAACTATAGCTACACGAAGAAAAAGTAGATTACAAAGGAATGTTAATCAACTATTTGCAGAAAACGAATGTGTTTTTTTTTCGATGTATAGGCTTGCTCTTTGTTACGAGACATTCCACACGAAGGAACTGTAAGAAGAAATAACCTCTCTCCTCTCTCAGCGTGGGAGAGACAGTGAGTTCCATTAGCTGGGAGGTAAAGCAGTTGGAACGTGAAATGCAACTCACTTACCTACACTCCAGACTTTCATCATCATGGGTTTTTGCGTTTAAAGGAAAAGTGAGAATAAAATTGCTGGCCTGAAGGATGGGGGAAGATGAAAACATATTGTACCTTCTTAATACAACTCAAAAACTTGTGGCTCGAAAAAGGAGATGGGTGAAACAGGGATAAAACAGACCTGTTTTTATAAGTATTTACAGTTAAATAAACAATTTGAACAATTAGTTAAAAGCAGATAAGAATAGGATCACATCATTTGGTCGCTCAAACATTGGGATCTAGGGTTAGAATGTCACTAGGAATGCGTATGTTTTTATTATGTGTTTGCATATTTGCCCTGAGTAACAAGAGACCTCACGATAAACTGATTATGCATGCGAGGGTTCATTTCAACAACATCGTATTTAAGAATATGCTGCGGCAATTTGTGATTTATGAACATTTATTGTTAAAGATAACGAAAAGTAGCAATCACTCTTAAAAATAGTACCGGGAACAATTTCTTGGCCCTTGGGTCCGACGGGAAAACTATTATTGACCTGAGGGAATAAAAATGTTGGAAAACCATGATACAGAGAATCAAATGCTGAAGCCCTTGGAAACGTACGAGATATTTCTGGATTTGACAGAATGGTCTGAAACACATGACTTATCCGATGTAGCACGCGAGTTAATTTTATTGACTTCAAACTAAAATATCAATAATAGTAAATGCCATCCACACACGTACTGAATATCTATCTCATTCCACGAAATAAATAATATTTATTATGAAAGAAAGTTAATAAAATTTAAATTAATTTAATTATACCACATGCCAACAACAGAGTTCCATAAGTAGGGATATTATATTTTTACTCGTACAAATTAACCTTTGCATTTTATACGACCTGAAGATGATCCAAGAGGACAGAAACATGTCGCCTTAGCTTGAACATAATATAAAAAGTTGTGAGTGACGGAATTTAAATCCAATTCGAATTTATAAATACAACAATATAATGCATATTATTGACTAAAAGGGATATTGCCAATTTTATTGCTGATAATATCCCTTATATTAAATTAAAAATAAATTTATTTAATAATATTCACTATTAAATTTTGAATTTAATATTAGTATTTGTTCTTGGAAACATAAGCGAGTAGCCAAAAAAGCATCCATTTTATTCACATCACCTGGCTTGAGTCCCGGACTGCTTGCAAAATGACTATACTCTTCATGTACGTGTTCAATGATAAATGAAGGCAGTGAACATTTCGGTAAACGACGCTGCTGTATTCTTGTTAATGAAAAGGCCTTGACATTATGTTGATGTTGATCTTCTGGGTTGTAAAGCAAAGTAAACTTGTAAGTAGGCAGATACCAACATTTCGTAGAAGCGTACTGTCTCGGTCTTCCGAAATGTTCGTATCTACCTGCAAGTTCACAGCCCAGAAGTCGAATATCGACATGTTCACCGCCGTGAGCACCCCAAATCCGACTGTAATACTGCGTGCACTATACAGATGTAACCACAGCCGTAATCTCGAACTCCATAAAGTAGTTTCATTGCGTAGCCGAGGGCAGGAATGTCAGCGTCCTGACATCCACCCTATTCCTTCTCATCTCCGCGATTTATCGTTATTTGTCTGGTTGCTTAATGCTCAGCTGCTGATCAAAATCGACACGACGCAGTTGTGGAGGGCGTGGAAACCAAATCTGATTAACTTCGGTCGAGGATAACAGCTCAATTTGCTACCGACTGTCACACGTGCACTGGATGTGGGTTTGTGCGGAGATGGAATTGCTTTCTGTCGTAATTACGGGCGATGATGATAAACTGATACCGGGTGTAATCAAAAAGTAACTGTCACGCTGTCTGCGCATGTCACAAATGTTAAGACACGAAGACGGCCATCTTCTGGGATGTTGCACCGTTCAGACTGATAGATACTGGCCGACGTTTCAGACGAGATTACTTCCTGCATCGTCAGGGTCACTCAACAACCTGATAATGGAGGCAATGAGTTTCTATGGAAAGTCGGTCAGTATCTAACAGGCGCGATGTACTATGTTCTTTGCCCCTCATTTTTAGAGTTTGGATGGTCTCGACCATATAAGAAATGAGGCCATCCATTACAGGAACGGAGATCATTGAGATCACTTTACTTCATTAATATAAGCATTAGGAACTTTTTTACAAAATATTTTAATTATATGTTAAAGTTAATATAATTAAAGAAGTTACTCGTAAGTTACAATTATTTTGTCAACAAACCTTAATTCTTATAATTCCAATATCTTCCAAATGATTGGTTTTCGGGTGTATATTTATTAAAGTCTTTCGAATCGAAGAGAGACCAAAACCACACTCCCCCTAGCTATGAAAAAATTACTACGGGACATTTTGAACGTAAGAAGATCTGAGTTTTTTTATATTCAAATTAATGTTTTTACAATTTTTCGGGATCATTTACACGTAACGACTGCTAGAAGTAGCCCTTTCTAACCTATTTCGAACTCGGTTATTGGGAAATATCTAGAAAAGATTTTAGAATATTTATAAAATGAAATCACGGAGAAGAGTCTAAGACCGCGAGGAAAGAATATTACGTAAAGAGGTGAAAAGGCAGTGATGTGACAAGATCATGGAAACAGAAGAGACATAGAGGAAGAGAGAAAAAAATGGCGACGATGGTGATGAAATTACATTGAAGTGCTGCACGGAAGAAACGCAGAGGGTGTTAAGACGGGGCCGTGTACACGAGATACGATTTGCGTTGCATGCGAGGCGAAGCTGACGTACGTACGGCAACTGTAGCAGACAGGGGATCGGAAAGGTATGGAAAACAGGAAACGAGAGTCAAAAGGACGACACGTGTTTAGGAATACAAAGCAAAGAGACGGTGAAATTCAAAGAGAAAATCCGTAGGACGCCGATTCAATCTCGACCCGGTACAGGTGAGATTTAAGGTTGTCTTGTAGAAGTTTAGCGACGTTTCATAAGTTCTTGCTGCTTCTATATCAACATGACACGACGACAAGTAGCTCTGAAACGTCGGTAAACTTCCACCAGACCACAGGGGGCAACATCTCAGAAGACAGCCATTTTTATGTTTACCGCCGTGAAAAACCTTAAATCTCACATAATTTATGTTATTTCTTATGCAAAACCGTCCAGGGAATTTGCGATGTGGTTTTCATATATCGTATTAAAGCATCGGAACAGACAACCTCGATGTGGCAGCAGAGTCCTGTCTCACTGCCATGCCGGAGTGAATCTGATTTGCAGTAGATTTTCGTATAAATCAGTTCATCATGTCACCAGTCCACCGGGAGGAAGGCGTGTCAAGGCGATGTTCACTCAGAGGTCTGACTGCCTGCGTACACGTAACATCGCGTAAAAGGCAGTTCTCCGCTAACCGTCTTAAGAAGGCGTAGTAGCAATGTTAATCTCGGTACCAGATTTGGACAAAAAGAGTGGACAGGTTATACACAAAGAAAAATGTCACCAATCATTTTGTGTTGGTGTGCAAAGTGTTACCTTATTTCCAGGAAAGACTAAAAAATTGCAAGTGTCTGAAAAAAATGCTTAGGAAAATATTTTGAGACTAAGATGGTGTATGTTTGAACTCTACGCAAGGAACTTGGTGGTTTATTCAGCTCACATACTATTCTTAACCACGTAAGACCATTCAGTAGCGTCCTTGAGTAGCCTATGGACTTTCAGATAGTCAAGACATTCCCCCCAGCCTTTTATAGAATATGAGGAATCATTACTGTGTTCATAACAGTCCGCCGAAAGCCCCTGTCCTGAGCCAGATGAATTCAGTCCATACATACACTCCCATCATACTAAGATACATTTTAATATTATCATTCAATCTACAACTATGACCTCCGGGTGGTCTCCTTCCTTCAGGTCTTCCTGTATGGCATTGTCAGGACAGTGAAATGAAACAGACTACGATTTGAGAAACAATAAATTAATATACAATTTTTGTGAGGCAAACTCTTGGAAAACGGAAAAGAAAATGAGAGGATAACATTAACATAGATCTTTGGGAGCTAGAATTTAATGATCTGATAATCAGGATTATATCCAAAACTTCAGGTCCTAATACCACTGTGTTAGTTTATTTATTATTATTTATTTCGCAAATGTCTCTAGAAATATTTGTAGCGATATTAAGTCATACACTTCTAATATAATACACCGTCTAAAATGTCCGTACAGAGGAAACGGTTATTTACAACGTCAAATTGTTGTATGGCACAACTTCCCGATATTTTTATTCTACTGTGAAATATGTTTGTAATTGTTAATATTAGAGACACGTTGCAGGATTGCAGTTCGACTGTTCGATTTTGCAGTCTTGGCGCCAAATTCTCCAGTCGAGGGGCGATAAATTTTATGCTCATGTTCATCGTCAGGTCGTTTACTCAGCGGTGACGAGTTCCCACTTAATTAAATCCCGCTTGTTTCTTCTGTTTTACATGACAATTTCTGACTGATTTTAACTAGATTGTCTGCAATGCTTACTGAATTCAAAATACTTTTATAAGCTCACGTCTGGAGCACGTTCCTGAAACCAACCAGACATAACTGACATTTCGTACGTCCCTACATTCATATGTTAACGTTATATAATTTTGTTTCTGTTGATAATAATAATAATAATAATAATAAAAATAATACAATCTCAATAATTATAGGAGAAACTGGAACTGTCTCCAAGTCACTCAGAAAATATTTGGCCGACATCCCGGCAAACACAACATCAGGAAACTTCAAGAAACTGCCATTTTAGGATCTTCATACATCATTCGAAAGACGCTGTTGTAAAATATATAGTCATCCCTCACAATAGAACTATATAATATATGTAACACATATTAAGAACAAAACGTATTTCAGAAATAGCTGCTGCACTATTTACCTTAGGGACAAGGTTTGCCTCGGGTACATAGAAGTAAATACCGTATAAAAATTGGTGAATAGATGTAATAATACGAGGCGCGTCCTCAAAGTAAGTTTCCCACTCGTCCCACAGCTAGCAAACCTTATATTGCGCGAAGCGACTGTGCGTACGTGATAGAGCAATGACGTAGCATGGCGCATGCACTAACGGCACCTCCCGCGTTCTCACAGTAGCATCGTTGCAGCTGTTGAAGATGGAGGTTCTTATTCCAGCTCCCGCCGACTGTGAAGTGCGGTCAGTGATAACGCTAGGCCGCACACGGCTCGACGGACAGCAAGTCTCCTGCAGGAGTTCAGCTGGGAGGTGTTTAATCATTCACCCTACAGCCCGGACCTCGCTCCCAGTGATTTCCATCTTTTCCTACACCTCAAGAAATTCCTGTCCGGTCAGCGTCAGCGTTTTGAGAATGACAGAGAGGCGGAGATGGTTGTCACACAGTGGTTCCAATCCCAGGCGGCAGACTTCTACGACACAGGTATTCAAAAGTTGCTCCCACGGTATGACAAATGTCTCAATTCCGGTGGCGAATATGTTGAAAAATAGCTGGACACTTGCTGTATCTGTTGCAATAAATATTTCCATGAAATTGTGTTTTGTTTCTGTAAACGGCCCCAGGGAAACTTACTTTGAGGACGCGCCTCGTAATAATACGTTTATTATCGTTACGTAGTCGTTACAATCTTGGGTATAAACCGATTTAATTACTGCCGAGAGAACTTTATCGTCACATCAAAATTTAAGACTTTCTTCCTGTGATAATGTATTACAGAGAGAAAAGCAAACGATAATGACGTCAGAGTTGTAATATGAAATGCTGACAAATTGTCTGCATCCTCAAAAATGACGACGGATGTAACTACGAGAGTTTCTTCAGAAAGTAATACGGAACACATGAGAAAAGAGTAGATTGAATTTTGAAGAAAAACAAATCGAGCAGTGCATCCAATTTCAGTTATCTTCTTGCTCAAAGAGGACGAAACAACGGTTCAGCACCTTCGCAATAAAACGAGAAGATCAAAACGCGAGATGCA
The DNA here is from genome assembly GCF_977971745.1 of Zootermopsis nevadensis. Taxonomy (NCBI): domain Eukaryota; kingdom Metazoa; phylum Arthropoda; class Insecta; order Blattodea; family Termopsidae; genus Zootermopsis; species Zootermopsis nevadensis. The sequence goes on along the minus strand of NW_028259136.1, from coordinate 5,422,597 downwards.
ACAATGTATTCAGGGATATTTAATAATGAATACGCGCTCCATGATTCCCTAGTCTGTTGGTGTATGAAATATATATTCATTTTCAAAACATAGAATCTGCAGAATAATCGCGGGAAAATAAGAGAGAAATTACGAGAATAAATTCTAATAAATTTGTAACTAGCCTTGTGCTACAGAATGAAAAACTACAAACGAAGATGCCTTTGTATCATGTACATAAATATACAATGCAAGAGAATTGGGTAGGGATCAGTGGCGGGTTTTTTTCTGAACAAGGTATAAAAGATCTTCGCTTGTCTCAGAAGCTACAATCAGCTGCTGAAGAAGGACCTCGCTACACGGATCTATTTAAAAGTAAGAGGTAAGTGTTGGTTGATGATTATTCATCCATGGGCAACTACACACACAAATTTTCTTCAAACCAGCACATTTATTTTAAATTGGACTAAGAGTGTACTAAGTTAAATCTTATTCTATGCGTTAACTAGATAAAGATAAGTAATGTTTTCTATATATTACATACTACAACTCATATTCCTATACATCGAAGCAACGTAGGTGTTCACGTGTTAATGCTTCGCAACTTTTTTAACTAAGAAAATATAAGAAATTATTTATAGTAAAAAAGTTTTGTAATCAATACTTTCAGGTTTCCCGCCATTTTTGGTGTGCAGTTTTGTAGTATATATATCGAAATTTTTATTTTATTTTTTACAGTATGCATATACAACTCGGCCAGGAATACGCTACGTTTAGACCAATGTGAAAGTCACACGGACTTACAAATACGTACGTATCGTATCTTACAGGCTGCGATCAGAATGTATGAAGAGAGAGAGCAAAGGATGGAAAATTCTACGCAATAGACCAGTACACGCACACACATTTTAAAAAAAAACCGCTTTAATATTCTAGTCATTACTTCCATCTGGCTTAATCTAACGATGTTATTAAAAGCTACGCTCTGTTTAAATATTTCTCGATTTAGATAATATGTAATGTAGGGGCTCACAACCTTTTAAGATGATCCCACAATCACATTTCCTTGTCCACTTGCATGCCGCCATATTAGAAATGAGGAAATATTATTGTAACTTCATGAAAACATATTAAACGTGCGAGTACTACAAAGAGGCAAACATATTACTCAATACGTTTTATTAATATTAATTATGCACGTAGAGTAAAATGTTTAACCCTTCCACACAGCTACACTAACGCAGAAGTAACGACTTTGCTCGACAGCGAAATTATTTTTGGGAAATTTATACTTAGCATTGCCTTCCTGGTTGCCACTCAATCCGCTAGATCACGTATGGCGGGTCGAGCAGGTGTTCTACTGACATTAGAAAAACATCGGTAGATTATACCTTCATTATTAATGCTCTCCCTTCTCCTGCCTTACTGTTAATCACTTTATTAAATCTGCTTCTGTTGGTATATCCATTGCTGATGTGTGTCACCGCACGCGAGGCTATTGACTAAGTGGTCGAAAGATCGGAGCGAAGCAAATGTTTTCTACAAGAGTAGTACAGAAACCTTCTTCCGTTCCCTATCCTCATTTGGCTACGATGATAACCTGCCTATGGTTGAACGAGACACTTGGAAATTAAATAAAAATTGTTTAGTCCAAAGACGTATCCCCAGCAGAGAAATGATTAAAAAAAACAAACAAACTGTATAATCCTCTGGGATTTATCGTGTCATATTTTTCTTGAAACAAAAGCTTAGGTAACCGCCCACTTGTACTGTGTACGACGAATACTGTGGGATTTTCCAGTGTAACTAATTAGTATGTTATATTTACAGTTTTTCTTCTCATTTTCTAGCGAAGAAAAGCTGCTTTTACAGTCTTTCATAAAATTTATCGTGCATAAATTTCAGCACTGTTTGTATAGAAACGGATTTCTTCTGTCTTAACAAATGTACCGCAACTACGTTCAATATTTTTTCAATATTATCGAAAGGCAATTATTGAGAAAATAACACTGTCTTCATATTCAGATATGCAAATACATAAAATCCACACGGCATCAACCCAGCAGACCAACATCGACAGATCTCGTAAATTGGAATTTAAGAGATGAATTTGATGAATTACAGGTGAGGCACGCGGGAAGTCTTCAGCAACAAGTTTGGTGCCAAAAGTTTGGTTCGACGGCGCGAACCGGTCCAGACAATTACTAGCCGGTGTTACTAAATTGAACCTTAAGGTGGGCAAGTGAAACTTACGCGGTCTGTCGTTTCACATTATCGCCGGATTTCAGGCTAATGATTACGAGGTTGTATGACAGACAAGATTGATTGCCACTTATATTAGAAGTGACAAGGGCGGAAGTATGTAATCCGAATTGGAGTATATGTAATTCCCAAATGCGTCATTTGCGATTCTATTATATATATGCTACCACATTGGCCTTGATGTTCATCTATGGCTCGTGGAACTCGTGTTGTGCAACGATTAAAATGTTTATCCTTCGTATAATTAAATGAATAATCTCAATGATTTGAACAATGTCCAACACGCCTGTCAAAATTCCAGCCCTCTTTCCATGATTCATGAGACCCTAAATGTCAGACTTTTGCTAAATTTTAAGTCAGAAATGCGTGTTAAATAGCCATGTATTACTCACGATTGTATTTGCCCCGAGATTTAATGCGCTGGAGAACGTGGACTCGGATTCAGCCATGGTGCCCCTTATTAGTCTGTAAAGGCGATGGGCTGACTTCAACCTATTTCGACATATCCACGTTGCGATAATGAAAAGCTTCATAATTACTTCTCTTCACAAAATACAAGGATTAACAAATCGAAGAGAGCGAGATGGACGGGTCATGTAGAATGAATGAGACAGATGATAAATTAATAAAACAAGATTATTGCCATGCATGAGGAGAATACGTCGGAAAACACGAGAGTAGATGAGAGGATCTGTTGAAACGGATCCTATCGGTATATAATAAATTCGCTGGTAATGTTTTCAAAAAGTGCGCCGTGCGTGACCAGAACCGAGCGTCGAGACGGCAAAGGCACTGAGATATGGAAATTTTAAGTTTCTCTTCAAGTTCACAGTGTTATGTTTCCCAGGTTCACCCTGCTCTACACTGCGGGTCAACTTTGTTGGAAGAACGAAACACAAAACATATTGATACGCAAAACAAACGAGTAACACAGTCTTGCTGAACTGCGTCCTGCAGTTGCCGATTTAACGGCGAAGGATGACGGAAATTTCTACCTTGACCCCATTTTACTTCGAAACCTTACCAGTGGCCTGATTTTCTATACCCCTAATTCTACAGGAAACATAACATTTATTTTTTTTTCCCTTATTCATGCATCTCAGTCAAGGATTAGACTCAAGAGGGGCAAAACATTTTTGAAGACGACTGTCTTCAGGGATTGCGCCTGGCGTCTAGCGGAAATTGACCGAGGATTTAGAGGAGCTTACATCATAGCGATGATATCCTCATAAATTTCGGTAAATATATGCCAGACTACATGGTGAAAATTTTCAAAAGACAGCCCTTCACAGTCGTTGTTGGGAGAACCTCAGGTTTTTAAGAAAATAATTTCGTCAGAATTGACTGTGAACCCTGGCGTACTATGTTTAGACTACGAGCCGTACAGCTGTGACAGAGAAGTTGCCGCTATGACAAGGCGAACTAACAACCAAGAAATTAATTTAGCGGAACATTTCAGAAAACAAAGGACCACATTTTGCCTTATCTGCGGCATACGGATAAAATAAGTTAACGCTATATTCACAGCTCTGAGTGTGTAATGCGATCAAATTCTCACAGACTGCATATTGGAACCTGAACACTTATCACAGCCGGCATTCAATCGAACGCAGAAACTGACAGGGCTAGAGGCATCCATCCTTTGTAGGAAAGCGACGTAATTGACTCACAAAGAGAACTACCGCAGCAAACAGAAACGTAACACACGTATCGCTGAATAAAATACCGCCAATGAGAAGTTGTCTGCCGGACTGTTAATTACACCGCATATTTACAGCTCTGGACGTGATAATCAATTTGTTGAGCCGTCTGCGATGCTAGACGGATGCACAGTCACCTCCAAAAACAGACATGTAAATCCAGGTATCACCGCCGTCCTTGTGAAACTATCAGTTGCTCGTGTTTTTCGTGTTAGCCTGGCTAACACTGAGAAAAGAAAAGAACGAACCCTGTCTTATTTCGTGGCTCACAATTATATTTGTGAATAGTTACATATAAGAAAACACTAAAATTTGTCTGGAGATTCCAAAGAAAATCAATAAAGCTTTCGGTTTTTAGATATGACGTCGTATAAAGTAAATTATAAAATAAATTACTCTGTTAACATGATTGACCTGATGATGGAGGCAGTGAGGACCTCTGAAACGTCAGTAATCTTCTACTAGACTACACGGCACTACAACCCAAAATACAGTCATCTTTGGACTCATTGCCATGAGAACCTCAAATCGCTTCTGCGAGCTAATTTCGTGTTGATTGACTAAGTATCTTAAGCCTGCATGCATACAATTAACTTCAAAAAAACATTTGTGTCTGAAACAAATTAACAAACATCAAGGTCAATTGGCTATATAAAACATTCTACAAAAAGATACGCTGACAAACACCTTCCCATTCTGGTAAATACAAAACAAAGACAGATTACAATACGTACGTATTTTGGGAGAACAAATGGCTCAGCTGACGTGAACTTCAACAAAAGCTGTTGCTGGAAACTACAGCTACGTTCTAACAAAGCTTGTTTGCCGTCGTGACCTATTTAAAATTACCGTCACAGGGATTTTCTTAGAGGGGATAAGGAAACCACGTCACGTTCTGTTAGGGAAGTAGAGTATGAGATAATCTCTTTCGGAAGTGTCACATCGCAGTCAGAGAAGCCAAGCGTTAAACTGCATTACCGCATGGTTCTGGGTGTTACTGCGATGCTAAGCACATCTCCGGAGGTAGAAGGATAGCACACACCCTCTCCAATTATACTTTTTGATATCGACCTGTGAGTTGATGTCGATTCCTCAGTTATTTTAACATGCTTTTACAAGAACTCAAAATAAGCACAGTCGGAAAAGACAAAAAATTATCATGAATGATGAAAATATTTTTACAAGTCGATTACCGTGACCTATTTTAAATCTAAATCTCAGTGCTAACTTCATGTACCGCCTGATTTAATACTCAATAACTATGTATTTATTCCAGCTGAGTGAGTAAATGGATTTTGTATGATTCTCAGAATGAAAATTAATTATTTCTTTACAGAGTATTAACCAACGATGCATTGTGGTTTCCCTGCGGCAGTAATTGAACTTTTAGATATCATTTAGATGAGTTTTGGACTACAGAGGGTTAAGGTAATGCACCAGACTTTGTATGGTGTGACTAAACCACTAACACCTCGCTGAGTTCAGCAGGTAATGTGATCAGTTTTAGAACCAAGCACCTTCTAAATACAAATCCTAAGCGCGATCACTACATTATCCTGACGGTATACACTGTGTGCCGCTAATTAGTCGTACAGGTATGTTCACATACTCTGTAGCAAGACAATTAGGCTTATACGAAAGCCCAGCCTTGAATCAAATGGCTACATGAGAGGATGACGCAGTGATATGAAATTAATCTTACTACCCTTGAGATGTTGATGGGCTATTGCTACTCACCAGTGTAGTTCCGTGAAGTTTAAAAAATTTCTAACTATGGTACAGTTCGCGAATCTAATCTTGAGACTTGCAAGGAATGCATAAAGTCCGAACCGTTAAAGGCTGGACAGACATCAGGTATCAGACTACTATCCAAGCAAAAACATTGACTACTTACTCTATAGTGACTTGAGCACTACACAAGAATACTAGCGGCCAATATGTTCTGAACTGAGACTATACTGCGTAGCAGACGCCACCCTTCCTCCTTCATCCCCACAAGTCTCAAGATTAGAGTCGCGAACTGTACGCCATATTAAGTTTAAAAAAAAACCCCAATATTTCTGGACTTTATTCATCGTCTCCGAGTTTTTAAACATTCGTGCAAACTCTACCAGAAAGCCCAACGGATTAGAATTTTGTCCTCATCTTACGTGGAATCGAAAGCAGAATCAGCTTCTGCAAAGTTGTGTTTTAAAAACGCCCACACGATAGATAAAGCACAGTGAAACAAAATGACACTACATTTTCTGATGTCATAGTACCCAAAATTCCTTCTGACGATATTCAGTGTGAAGCAATTTATAATTTTTGTATTCGGAATATGAACTAATGGATATACATACTATATCGTAGGGGTCAGGGCTTCGAATATTGGCGGCACCACTCATTCCCTCCTGATACTATGGAAGAGAATAGAAACATCTAATATAGGAGCAGTCCCACTTCGTGCCGTGGTATTACTCAGTATTAGCACGTGTTTCCATCTACACAACATATTATTATGATATTATGTGACTACATGTTTTGACACATTTGTTCATCTTCACATAGCGTAAGAGACAAACAAGACGCTTGGTAATAACAACCCTGGAAGAACACATCTCTTTCAAGAGTAAACACACAAAAGAAAATTAGAAAAATCAAGAATAATTAGAATTTATCAAATATATATTTATCAATATATGGAAAAACTGAGCTGACAAAACTTCATTTTGGGAATCTATTATTAATTTAAACGGGATGAAATTTTAAATTATGTTCAAACAGTAAGCAAACATAAATTTATTAATGCACAAACAAACTATTTAACAGGAATACATTCTATATGAAACTTGACATTAAAATCGCTGTTACTTCAATTTAACACATATTTTTCATTGTTTTAAAGGTGTAAAAGTCACGGTGATGGCTTCAAGAAGACACGTGTCGAAACACGTAGGCACAGAACATAAATCAAAATAACACGTTGTGCAAAAAATGAAAAACAACATTTAAATTAAATAACATGAGAGCATCCACAAATTGTTCAGGGGTTTCGAGATTCTCTCCAGATATTCTTTAAATAAGAAACAGCTTAAACCTTTGACGATGAAGATCGTCTAAATAATATTTACGAATTCAGTCCGTACCGCAAAGAAAACACTATACACTTCACCATTACAAAGGCCAAACGGTTAATGTTGCTCGAGAAAATAATCACTGTTTGTTCTGAGAATCAAACCAAGAACATAAATACTGAATGCGGAGTTCATGATTCTTGCAGCAGACTGTACAACGCCTAAAGTTTACTCAGTCCGAGTAACATTTATTTTGATGATTCTGACCGCTGTCACGATTCACTGCAACGCGTGGCTGGTGATCTGTAGTGGGTGTTTGGTGGGAAAATCGGATTAATGGCTTTGGGCTACTTCCTCTCCCATCACAGCATCTCAGTGGGCTACTGAGGCCACTTTACAGAAATTTCCCGCGGGTCGGCGACAGTCACCAGAGCCCACGTTTACCAACTACTGAGCTCTCGGAGTCAAAAGTTGCTGCAGCGTTTATTTCGTGGTAATTTCCGACTAATTCTAAATTTATACCACCCACCTGTTCCACTTTAGTTAGTCAACTAAACACAAACCCATGAACCAGAGCACTTCTCCGAACAGCACAATCAACAGTCAAGAAATTTCCTTCCTTTTATGGAACGAGAAGGTTCATTACCGTGTTCATAAAAGTCTGCCATCGGTTAAGATAAATCCTATCCACATCTTATCATATTTTCCTCACATTAATTTTAATATTATCCTTCCATCAACGCCTACGTTTACCAAGTTACCCCTTCCATTTCTTTTATAAGAAGTTCGGTTTAGCTTTGTCTCTAACGGTGACAACCAATGGAAAATCGTAGTTAGATCCGGAAATTGAGTGTAAAAATAGATCAGATCTTTAAAACAAATTCTGTGGGAAAAAATATTTTGCGTTGAAAATTACAAAAATTGCGACGATGCAAAAAAAACACCGTTTGGTATATGTCAAGTCGTGCAAATTTTTGCTTGTATGAATGAGTCTCACAAATGGCTCAATAAAACATACAATTGATTTATCAGTCTATAATTTCTGCCATACTTCTTTATAATAGTTCTTGCATTATCACTAGAAAGACAAATGAAAATTTTAAAGATGGGAGGATAATATTAAAATGGAACGTCGGAGAACAGAGATAAAAGATGTGATTGAATTCATCTATTTTAGGACAGGAACCGCTAGCGGATATTGTCTACACGGTAATGAACTTTCTGGTTCCATAAAAGAAGAGGAATTTCTTTAGTAGCTGGGGGTTGGAGTTGGTTATAATACTTGCATTAATATTAATTCATTCATAGCAAATATTATTTTAATAATATAAATTTATACGGTTTCATATTAATATTATCTTTCTACTGCTTGTTAGATATCACGTGAGAATCATGTTACTGGGTATTAAACAACTCTTAGGACAGCGAACGACACAGACAAGTACCCATTTGACCGCCCTCACATTACCGAAGACAAAGACAGAGCTTTATAATTTGTGATACCGACAGAATCCTTGACTGTATCGGCACTTCGAGGATTCTGACACTGGAATAGTAGCCTATTTTTAGGTCTATCAGAGAAACAGGTCATTCCATCTAGTTTACGAGGAACCCTTACGGCCACTTGTGGTACCATCCCTTCACGACTCTGGTATGACTGCCAATTTGCATTCGATCGGAAGCACATATATATAGTTCGCTGCGTATTTATATGTCTGCAAATGCCATATAACCTATGCAGCTGATACGGCGTAAATAAACTACATCGATATGAAAGTACGTTTTAGAGATATCGCTAATTATGAAGTCCAGGTAAAACAGGTTATTCGGGTGATATCGCTGATGTCAGAAATATCGGTAGTCAAACAACGTTATCGAATAACAGAGCCAAAGTCGTTATCACATCGCGTTATTTATATTTCTGGTTAAGTTTTAAAGTACTGAAGTGGCTCTGATATGAATATCTGCGGGCTGTTACCGCAGTATTTCAGCCTAGTGCACCGAAATGCGGCAACGATCCACCAGCTGTTGCGAAATAAGCAATTCTACTGTCCGATCGAGGACACAGTGTTCCTTGTTCCCTCACTCTTAAATCTGGCTTCGTGTGGCCGGCCCCATTTGTAAGAATAGCCAATTAGATACGTAGTCTGTTCTTAATAATTATTAGTCTATAAAATGAAGATGGTGAGATCTGAAGGGGCGTGAAGGAGCAGACGACAAATGACCTTGACAAGACAAATAAGTTTATTCGTACTGTAGTTACAAGAACGGACATCCGAAGCGTTCGTGTCGCCTTAGAAAGGCGAGTTTTTATTATACAAGACTTCTCTCCGATGTTACGACTCGTAAAGGCGTGGTTGCACCTTCGCTACTACGAGCAGAAAAAAACAGGCCCAAGTCACAACTCAGCTCACAGTATCTTCATTTTGTATTTTTTTTTTAAATCTGAATTGAAATACTGGATATAACTTAACTAAATATCAGCTGAATTACTGTACAAGGCTATAATGCTTCCAGTGTCTATTATTTCTGCTGTTTTAAATACTCATGGATTTGAACGGATTCCCAGGGTTCTGAATATGACACGATTTATAGATTGAAGAACAACAGACTTCAATATCTGTTAGTTAGAGAAAGAGTGAACTAAGTGCGTCTGGGTCTCCCTTGCACAGCACGCGGGCATTTGTTCGAATTGTTGGAAACAACCCAGTGCCCGAGACAACAGAACAAAAGAGAAATTCGCGGTTTCCATGTAAATTTATGGTTATACATGCAGAGGAAATTATGGAGCATTGAGAAACATCTGTCAGTTTGGAAACTGTTACAGTCTGTTTCTTTTTGTGGATGTCCGCATTTGTCATTTAGTATGCGCGGTCGATATACTTAACAACGCGTGGTACACACATTTCATCTGCAAAGCTAATCAGAAACTGAAATGGCAGTCTAGCGAGTAGATTTGCTAATCACTCGTAAGTGCTCTGTGTTCTTACTAACTAAATGCGAGTATCATGGAGACTACTAGCAAATTATCCATCCAGAAAATCTAAAGCAGTTAATAAACAGCCATAAATATTACAACATAGGGGCCAAAATCCCTTAAAAGCATTACCATAACAACGGTTATAACACACTCAGACTCCTTATTCAGGGTATCCAGTGGACAGAAGGACAATCCCGCCCCACAGACGAGCTGAGTGTGACAGCTTAAGAAAAAATCTCAAAGCCCTTATCCGTTGTCTGTCCTCGACCGTCCAGTCTGTTTGCTGAGAGCAATATTAGAGCTCTTATACAAAGAGACCGAAAAGTCACACAGACCATATTAAAATATTTATTGATGGCTGCAATTCAATACAATTCAAGCGATTAACAAATACAAAATATCGCTGTGAACCCACGCAGGTCACGTCATGTTATAACCTGCTCGCGCCAATCCGTCAGTTGTCAGCAGTCGAAGTGCAAGGATGTCTTTTTCACAACAGCAACGAGTGTTCTTACTGGCATAACATTATTTTTATGTTGCCCGAATTAATTTAGGGACACGTTTCCCGATTTTTCTGTGCCAAACAAATCGACAGTTTCTCGTCTGGTGATTTTTTTTCCGGAACACGGGAACTCTTTACCGGGTTGCATCAGACATGAGGAAAAGGGTGAACGCGGTGGGCATTTTCAATACTTCACATAACATTTTTTCCTGTTTTATTTTTTTAAGAAAACATGTGTCAGGAACGGGTTGCGTGACTTTTCGACCAACGTGTACAACCATTCAATACAAGTGTTGATAATGACGAATAAATAATCATGAATACAAATTTTTCCTTCATTATGAAGATTTAAAACATATCGAAGAATTTTAAAGATGGGGGGGGGGGAAATCACTAGAGAAGAAATCATGTTATTTTCTTCTAAAGTTTAGAAGAAGGAATGCAAAATTATACAGGAGAGACATGTTATAAAAATTATGCAAAATACTATTATTATCATCCATCCAAACAAAACAATTTTACTTTGAATCTTGTATTTAATTCGTTTGTAACTATTGTTTGGGGCTATAAGAAGTTTTTCTTCAAAAGATACCAGAATTCCTTCAGCAAACGATTGTCATGTTAACTAGTAAAAATATGAACATACGAGTATTGACATATGTCCTTTTCTTATTTCTCCCGCTGTAACATAAAATCTTGGCTTCCTGCTGAATGTCTTCTGTCTCTTCAATAACTCTTCCAAGTATGGAGCTGTTTCAGTGCCAACTTGACCGAAAATGTCTCCAGTAAAAGGCTTCAAATTGGACCTGACGTCATGAACCACGGGTCTTCATCTTCCGCACGTGTACGACTTCAACTCCCCTTCCTGTTCTCAATCTGTTTCCATTGTATGAACACGGCGAAGATTCAGAAAAGTGAGGTTACTGGTATAGACCTATTTAAAATGAACTCAATCATTCTAGCATGTCGGGTTAGTCCCTGCATAATACATTTAGCATTTAATTTTACATTATTTGGGGTTGGGCAGGGTATTTAGCACGCATAGGGACGAGATTTCCATACAGAAGTTTGGTCAGATATCCTCCGAGGGAGATTACTTGCAAAGAAAATGGATTTTTGAATAATATTAAAACAGATCTTAAAAGATATATATATTTTGCTGATTTTGAACGAACTGCTTTGTAATAAAGATACATGGTAAATATCTGTAACCAAAGGGAAAATGTCGGGTGACATAAAACAGGGCCTTCACGGTCAGATAAATGTTATAAAATGCTGGAAAACGACATTAATCAGATGCTGTGTTTAGATTGGTTAATTCACTTGTATTTCTGCAAGCCTTTACCCATGGCTGTACTTACATCTTAGAAGCCCGGACCAACTCAAAACAACATACAACTCAGCAACTTTCAGAAACCGCGTTAATTTGCTGAGATGGTCGCCACTTGTACCAGAAACCGCAGCACTCCCTATGAAACCATCAGCGGTAATCGGGACTTCAAGTGCGTGACAAAATGACTGGAAGGAACAATCATCCCTGCGGTGCTTCGTAGTTAAGTTCTAGGAAGGCAGTTTTGTAGAAACATTACCTTGCAAGAACTGGTGCCCTCTCTAGAGAAGTCAAAATATTACCCTGGAGGCTTCTAGGCTTCTGACGTGACTGATATGGAGAATATCGTCTGATATCAGGTAAGTACATTATATTTGAAAGGTCACGGGTTCCAACCTCAGTACTTTAAAGCAGCTGTCGTCATCATAACCGATGTATTATAAGTTTTCCTCAGTCCTTCCAATAACTCTGGTTATAATAAACTACTGTACAATACAACACGACCCATTATTTCCACATTTCAATTCGTGTCATGTAATTTGTCGTCAGGACAACCAATGCAGTTCAGAAGCAACCATTATGCAAACCATGGAAATATTTTAAGATTGACAAGAAGTACAATGCCATGAGACAGACGTTGGATATCATCTCATACACTGTATTTACATTCGATTGAAACCTGTATGAAATATTAAGCACGCAAACTCCAAAGCACGTTAATAAAATTTCCCAACAAGATATCCACTTAAACATTTCACTGGCAAAAATATACATAATAATATGGACATCAATTTTTGAGTGATGAGTGCACTCCCTAAATTCCCGTTTAACTGAAGGGGCGGAGCGTGTTAGCCCGGAAAACAATTTTAACAAATAAAAATAAAAAGTCTTTTGCCTTACCCTCGTGTTTCATTGGCAATCTACACACTGGGACTCAGGAGCTGGACAGAAACGCCAATGCCTGGCTGGCTGAAGTTGGCTAAAAATGTTTGTTTGATCGTTTGTGCTGAGTTTCAGCAGAGTATATTTTATATATTTTATTTTATATAGTGTTCTGTCTGACGACAGGTCTATATGAACAGGATCCTTCCATCCTTTTCTCGGACTGGGACCTGTTCATATACGTTCTTGGCAGATGATCCAGAAGTGGTTTGCCATTGCCTTCTTCTGTGTGTGAATGGAGTAATTGTTGGGATGCCACGGAGAAACCGGGGAAGCCCCCGGAGGAAAACTCCGTGTTGCCTAGACCGAATAAATACAGTGATACAAAATACTTTAACTTTACAGAGTGTTGGCCGGGAGAAGATGACTAACACGGTTTTTAACATAAAGGCTCCACCTGTACAATTGATGGGCGAACTCGCAGATTTTTTTATTTTGCTGTGATTATTACACCTACACACCTTTCCTAACGATTTATATGATTTTAAAATAGTTCACATTTTAATTACAAAAAGAAAAAAAGTAATTTTTACACAAGTGCCCACGTACAGCGCATATTAATGAAACGCCACTTTAAATTCAATTTCACAACTGTAATAACAGCGTGGTAAAACTCGTACATTAATTACTGCATAACTGATCGACAAATTAATGAAAGCCTGTTACAGGAAACTTTTGTACAAACGTTTCACCTTCTTCAGTCATTAATAACATCATGGCTGCTCTCCAGTTACAAATGGTAAATAACAATCATCCATCAAGAATGGACAAATCAAATAGACTAATTTCAGAATCCAAGCGAATAACGTGCTTAGATCTTTTTTAATCAGTGCACGCAAAAAATACTCGACTTTAAAACACTAAACGGAAAAATGTACAAGTCCGGAGGTTTAAGGCCTTCTGGGTTCTTATCCCGTGTGATCTTTCTCATGTAGTTACAAACGTTTTTGAGGAACATGTCGGCTGCATGTTCAAGTAAGTCCACACTTCTTTTCACAGCAAAGTTGGTAACAACCCACAAGACTACACGACGGCAAAACCCAGATCATCACAATCCATATTTTTACCGCCGTGAACATCTCAAGATCTCATGAAAATATTTTAATTATTTCATAATTAACATCTGCAGAACTGTTCTTCATTAGAGTATTACAATTAATATCTTAAGGACCATGCTTTGTACAACGGAACTACATTTTTACTTAATTTGAAATTATTATTATTCCCACTTCATTATACACATTAAATTTGACTTATCGATTAAATGACATGGTCTTCTGTTCTCTGTCGAGAATGTCAATTATATAAAATGAAAACCAACTTGTTGAACACAAAATTATAATCTTCCCTTTCCCGAACACAGAAGAAATTATTAGGTTATGATAAGTTTTCCATATTTCTTGATCCCTGCAAATAGAAATGTGACACACACACACGTATATATATATATATATATATATATATATATATAGGACCACATGAAACGATTATAAACACTGCGGCCTTATGTGACCCTAACTTATTGTTTTACAATTCAAAGAATTTATAATAAAATGAAAATCACAACAAAATTTCCAACAGCAAAACATCCCTCCCGCGCTTAAAATCTCACACATTTTTACTTGAAAAACAAACCAAGGGCTACTTTTCCTTTCGAGATATTGTACCCAATAGCACCCGGAGCGGCAGATACAACTCTTAAAGTGTCTCACTGTTGCGGAATCGATGTTCTGTTGATCGATTTCCGCTTCGTCCTCGATAGTGTCCAGCGAGTTTTCAAGTTTCCAAGGTTGTGGACAAGATTAAAGCACACAAGACAGTAACATTTAAGCTAAAGCTAGTCAAAAATTCACGAATAGAAGGAAATATCACGGCGTTAGCAGTCACCAAGAAAGTCAACTCAGTAAAAATAGTCTGACTTACAATCAGGAGATAACCGAATGGAATGCCTACATAAAACATAGTATCCTTTTTTGTAATTTTCTTCAATAGTTAGATTTAATTCTAGCGACATACATTACCTTCCTCTATGGTCCTATTCAGTTTACTGTACATACCATTCCCCGAAGATAACTGTCTTTTGAGTTCCAGCGGCGTGTAGTCTGGCAGAATTTTACCGACGTTTCCGAGGTATTTGCCTCTTCCCTCAGGGCCCTGATAATGAGGGCAGCAAGTCCCTCTGAAACGTCGGTAAACTCAGACGACAGCCATCTTCGGAATCATCGCAGTGAGAACCTCAAATCCTGTCCCATTCTCCGTTGTCATTCAAGGGCAGTTGATAGACCGTAGTTAAAACGCCTACCAACGAATCAATTAGCTGGTCACCGGTTGTGCAGCATTCCCTGAAGAGGACAATTTCAGGGACCCCCAGCTATTTGTACAGTTTACTCTTGTACCAGGCTGAGGGAAGCCAAGGAAATGAAAAGACCTCACACATCAGACACAAGACTACGGAAGGTAGGAACAATTCACACTGAATATCCAAGACAGCAAATCGGTCGTTAGGGTTCAGTGCTTGTTCCTCACAAACAGAGAGTCGTAATGGCATCCTGAACGAAATTATGTTGGCATTGTGCCAAAATATCAATCCTCCTCGGTGATTAAATGGGAAAAAATTAGTCCACTTTAATGAAAGCGACGAGTCTGACTTTTGTACGAGTAAATCCACGCACAGCTGGCACCGTTCCTTCGACAGAAGAACACGGAAAAGGCCTGCCTGTCCGTTTAGAACGGCAAAGTGTCGACCGTTGTAATCCACTTCGATGGTCGTTATGCACAATCCGTTACTTTAACGTGCAAAATTTATGTATACTTCGCATTACTATGGAACTATAATATGAAGATGGCAGTCTTCAGGGTTGTTGTGCCATGTAGTCTGGTAGACGTTTACGAACGTTTCACAGTTGCTTGTTGTTCCACTATCAGGCACTGAATATGGATGCAGCATGAGCGTCTGAAATTTCGGCGAACTCCTTCTAGACTTCGAGGCGAAAACAACTCAGAAGACTGCAAACTTTATACTAGCCACTGAAGGAACTTAAAGTATAATAGCCTTCTCTATAGTGACTTACAGTTGTTAACAGTGGGCACAGCTGCTAGTAAAGATTTAAGATAGTTCCTATTAATAGATATTAAACATTTTATAAATACACTATAGTAAATAGGACAAAATTAAGTGTCATAGAGTGTTCCATAAATAAACACGCAAATTCCGTGTTCTTATTCAGAGGTAAAACCTAGTCGAAAAGTTTACGTGAACAATGTTATACAAAGATTCTGAAACTGACAAACTACCGGTTTAAGAGAGTTTAATAAAAGTTTGAATAGAAAGGTAATTTATTTATGGCTAGAAGATTGGGTACAAACGCCAAACACATGCAATAACATAAGCGGGTCTATGCTTTATCTTTCACAACTCTACAACGTACGAGAAAAAATTTCAACAAAAATTATAACATTTCCTCAAACAAATATTTTGTACTATTACATATTTTTGGTAAATGTGACAAAGAGTTTTCATCTCCAGTTAATAAAAAAGAAGTACAGCTTCTAATGTACAGCTCTAAGACTGAATATAAAGCCTCTGAGTGGTTTGGGAGATCTGGCGTACAGACTGACATGATACCCATTATTCTATCACTTCATGTCCTCCATGGAGAGAAAGAATGAAAGGCTGGAAGTTGCACTGGCCTCGACAGGACTTGAAACAGCCTCATGATAGAGGGAGAATGTCAGTGTACTGTGTGATGGATGGTTTCCTCCTACGAAACTTCTCTCAAAACTGGAAACTGTGATTGTATCGCGCACTCAGGAAATTCCTAACCAAAGTTCAGGTCCCTGATATGTCACACGAGCATTTTCGTTTAACCATCGCTTAACATTACGAACATAACGCGCAATTTTTGCAAAAACTATAATCTAATTCATGTTACAGCTGATAGATAATAGTGTATAATATTAGACACAAGTCTTGAAAGGAGTTTCAAGCTAACAGAAGAAAGTGTCATATATAAACAAAGCAACGAATTTAATTATGTAAATCTGACTAGTAGGCGCGGTATCAATGAGCAATTTCTTTCTTAAATTGTAAATGGTGTTTCAGACAATACTGGATTACTTGAACAATTAATTTTAATATCAGGAAAGGCAACTTATGCTCTGGACATATTTTCTCCTATTCTACCCCAAAAACAGTAACGTACAAGAACTCACCATTACTTAAAATGTGCAATGTATATGAAATTTGCAGTAAAATATCCAGAACTTGAGCTTCCATAATAAAATAAAATACAAATACAAAGATGGCTGTCATTCTAGCTTGTAACGCCGTGTACTCTGGCAGAAGTTCACAAACGTTTCAGAGGTCCTTGCTGCCTCCATCATCAGGGCGCTACAACCCAGAAGACAGACATATTCATAAATACCGTCGTGAGAACCTCAAATTTGGCATGAAAAGTGCTTTCTACTTGTCTAATACTGCGTTAACACTTTAAAAGGAATTGTCTCTCATTATTCTATGTCAAGTCGCAGTCCGCCATATTTCCGCGTTAAGTCAGAACTAAAACGACATAAATAGATGAAGTGTTGCGCATTATTCAGCCGCTTTATACAGAAAAACAGCAGCTTAAATAAAAATCTGGTGGCTGGTAAAATTAATGAAACGAGCATTCCAAGTCGTAGAAATTATGAATTAATGCTTCGACGTTCAGTCAGGGAAGAAGACCTTACAGCGGTTAGCTGACATATCACTCCATATAAACAGAGGAAAAGTGTTGGGTTTGACTCCCGGAAGGGACCAAGCATCTGAATTATTTCCTGATTTTCTTCACCCTCAAAGCAAACGATAAAGTAACAGACCAACCTTAAACACAATATGACTATTTGTAGCTTAAATGCGTCATGTTTGTGTTTGATTAAATATATATTTATTTTTACAGTCCATACACAAACGTTGAAGTTAAATTATGTTGTTAAAATTGTTAAAATTATATAATATTAAAACATTATTGTTGTATAAAATATTATATTTGGCGCTTTTAATCGTAAATACGATTTTACATTATTTAGCGCATTTTTTATTTATTAAACGACATGTTTTAATATTATATAATTTTAACAATTTTAACAACATAATTTAACTTCAACGTTTGTGTATGGACTGTAAAAATAAATATATATATAAAATATGACTACTATTTACCTTACAATTCCAGAATCTGTACACAAAATCACTTTGAACTTGTCTGTCACCAGCATTTCATACTCCCCTACATTTAACCAATTAACCAAGTCAAACTTAAACACAATAGACCGAACCAAATGAATTCAAAACAAAACAAATAAAACGAACCGAGATAGCCTATTCGACCAAGATCAACCAACCACCCAACCACAAAACCCATCGAAACAAATTCCAAGAATCATAAGCCATTCTTGCCTTGAAACACCTGCGTCTACTTTTACGACAGTTTCACTTGTGTGGAGCTACACATCAAGCTACGTAGCCCCAAGCAAGAATAAAGTTTCATAACAGGAGATGTTAGACTCTCCCACATGTGAAGTAACATATCAACACAACTCAGAGCCTATACGAGCAAGGGGGCGAATCCCTATTCGCAATAAGCGATCCTCTGTCGCTAAGAAACGATAAATAATTGAAGAACGCGTTGCGTGCCGCGTCTCGACATGTTGTATTATTCTTGGCTCTACGTATCAAAATTCAAGTCTCGTCTTCTCGCACCGAACAGACTATATTAGTCTGTATATTAGGGAACGGGAGGAAATGAATAATACTCGGGGGAGGCCTGATCCTCCAGGCTGGGGGTTGGGCGTTGGGACTAACAACTCCACCCCTTAGAAAAACACATTGTAACGAAGCCTAAGAAAGCGACAGCTAGGCTGACATGTTTAATATGGAATGGCAAACGATCAAAGGACTTGAAAATTGGATCATGGAATGTACTATCCCTATATAGAAGCACAGCGCTTAAAATACTGAAGATGGCTGTCTTCTGCACTGTTTCGCCATGTACTCTGGTAGAAGTTGATTGACGTTTCAAAGGTACTTGCTACTTCCATCATCAGGGCGCTCTCTGATAACTGAGGCAACAAGAAAGATGGTCTTATCTTAGAAATGTCCTTTCCCTTTAAAATCAACTGGTAACAAACACAATCACTGGTTTAGTGAATCTACTCTAATAACACGAGGAACAGTGTCTCCGGGCGTTGATTAAGGTAATCGATAGTCTCCGTAGTTCGAGATAGAAAATGGCATTGGCCAGTATCAATCTGACGGCTACGCGGCGTGTTTACAGGACACTAGCCTTCTGCTTCGACGAAAGAAAGGCACGAACAACGTAATCTTCTAAGGTCAGGCAGAAACTCCTACAGGTCGACAACTTTCTTGTTGCATTCATGTGAAATGCTGCCAACTTTCTGCTAATGGAAGTGAATCAGATCTACAGACTTGAGACAACGGAACACCAGCACAGACTACAAATCCTCAACTTGGAAAGCTAAGACCATTACATGTCGAGGGCAGCACAAAACGTGACACGCACCACATCAAACTTTCGGAAAAAGAAAAGACACGGACTGTGATTACAGGTATAGAGTTAAAGCGAGTGTCTTCTGGAATTTTGCGCCGTGCGGTCTCGTAGAAATTTTGCGACTTTTCAATTTTTAGGAGACTACACCGTACAACATCGCAGAAGACATCTTTATGTCCGCCACCGTGAGGACCTGAAATCTCACCCGAAGCAGGAAGTATGCAAATTCCGATAGCCACGGAGTCTTTTACCGCTCAAACCCTTATATCGCGGATTTGAATTCATCTCGGTTAACCGGACGATTGGTCACCATTCCTGTTTCGTATCGGCCAAATTCCCGCTGAGGTTGTCACAGCAGTGAGTCCGAAGATGGTTATCTTCTGGGTTGTAGCCCGGCGTAGTCTGGTAGAAATTTACCAACGTATCAGAGGTCCTTGCTGTCTCCATTATCAGGGCTCCATCATCACTACCAGGCTTTAAAGAGTCAATAATTACTACGTACAAGAACCACAAAATAAATATTTGCAGTGTTATCAACATCTTAATATCTCCGCGAGCCGGACTGAATTCCTCACCCCAGGGCCAGATCACCTCATCATCAATAAAATCTTCTAGGGCAATCAGCAGCGTTAAATGATTTACTACGGTAACAATTTAACGCGGCTGATTGAATGAAAAGATTTTATTCATTGTACTCGCCGCGAAAGTCTCAAATCCTATATCACCTCATCATCGTTTATAAATTACTGATAATTTTAGAGATTCTATTTCTTGCCATAGAGCATACGTGTTCTATACACAATCGTGCATGTCCAATCACTTACAGTCTTAACCTAATCTGGTCGAAATCCTAATTTACCTTCTTACAGCCTACCAAGATTCTCTTATCTGAAGCTGTTATTCGGTTGTAATATAACGTGCGATGTTTTAACGTCCACAAAGACGTGTTGTCACGTTACGTGGCTTCGACAGAGATTCTTCGCCTCGGTCTTCCATTTACCTGACCTCTGCTGACAAGCATACTGACAGGTGTCCTTCATGTGGTTTCTCCGGCTTCAAGGTTTCACTGACAATGTGTTAAAAGTAAAAAAAAAAAATTACAAGAAGACAGACTTCATCATACTAGCCGATATGATGACCTGAATGTCACAGAATTAAAAACATTATTTAAAGTCAGTCTGCAAAAAACAAATATTTACGATGTAGGATGCCGTCTGAATGCTTTCAAAAATATATATGGTACAGAGCGCCGACAAATCAATGGGCGACCAATTAAAACAGCACTGACTAAATTACAAAAGGCAATAAAGACGAAAGAATTTATAAACAAATCTAATGATGATACTTTGCATCTTCCACCATTTCTTGTTGTTAAATCCTTGATTCAGTAACAAGAAATGTTGTCAGAATTTAGAGTTTGTAAGCAACTTCATTTCGTCTTCTGACTTGTAGGCTAATTAATTGTGTCCAGAGTGGAGCAACTACTGATTACGAAAATATCAGTCTTTTTTAACACCATTTAATTATTTAATGTAAAGTAAATATAGCTTAAATGTAAATTTGAATATGAGGTAATGCTCCACATATTCATAACTCTGTTTGACGGTGAATGGTCAACTTCACTCGGAACTAGACTACGGCTCGTGCCGTAATTTCACCGAGCTGTGTGTCCTACCGACCAAACCTCTTCTGATTTTCTTCTGCAGGTGACCTGCAGAAAACCTTTCCTGTTATCTTGCCATCCAGTTTGAAGAGCTAGCAACTTGGAAGCCTTACATGTCTTGTACGTACCGACGTAACATCGTGATGGCCGGAACAATGCTGAAGGTGGATCACACCTAACAATAAATTAACGCTGTAGGCCTATATAACGTGACGTTCCTCGGCACGCAATATCTCCAGTCGGCCACTACACGTTTCTTGATGTTACTATGTATGTAGACACCAATTTAAAACGAGTCTTTCAATGAAACCGTAGTTTTCAGTTAACGAAGTCCATGGAACTAGCTTTTTATCTTTGTGACCCGCCCTAGTTTCACATATTTTCATCCGCGTTTTATTTTCCAACGTACAGGCCAATTCAAACGTTAATCTTGAATGTAAGAGGGTTTATATATCCTCAGTAAGACAAACGTTGGAATCTTGTTTTCCAGAATTCAAATTAACCGAATAATATGTCCAACATTTTGGTAATTTTATATTAGAGTTTACGACGTTGTAGAATAATTGGTAACAATCTGAAAACTGGGAACAATAACACTTCATGCTGTCTGATTAAAGAACAGCGCCACCGTACAGTTTTTACGTCACCAAAACAAAATGAAACACGAACGCTCTGCATCGAGGAAGCACGCAACCTGCTAATCGTGCTTATACGAGTAATTCAATGCACTATGTAGGATAAATTAAAGCAGTGTGGGAAATATATTCCGAGATGAATCAGATTCTAAAGCCCAAACACACACGTTCAATGCCTACACTGTTAAGATATTGTAGATGCGTCATATTGTGATTTATTTAAATAGTATTAAAAATATATTAAAATAGGCCGTCAATCACAATTTAAGATAATTAAAAGATTAAAATATCATTTTACGTTCCTTATCGAGTACTCGATTTACATGTGGAACATTTACGACATGTTTCGGCTATATATAGCCGTCATCAGGTGTTATGTTATAAACTTTTTAACTGAATTACTGATTTTTACTAATTTTAATGATTTTTAGTTTTCATTTTTCTTATCATGTTCTTGTTCTTCATATTGTATCTTCATCTGTTGTTGTATCACAAGATACAATATGAAGAACAAGAACATGATAAGAAAAATGAAAACTAAAAATCATTAAAATTAGTAAAAATCAGTAATTCAGTTAAAAAGTTTATAACATAACACCTGATGACGGCTATATATAGCCGAAACATGTCGTAAATGTTTCACATGTAAATCGAGTACTCGATAAGGAACGTAAAATGATATTTTAATCTTTTAATTATCTTATATTGTGATTGACGGCCTATTTTAATATATTTTTAATACTATTTTAAGCCTACACTGTTGTTTCCTGTTTCTCCACTTCATCGTTGCATATTCGTTACTTAACATCCCGACCCCGTGTTCGTCAAATTAAGCGAGTCCGTCATCGTCACGGCATGAAGTTCCCGCCTCAGAATTTAGAAAAAGAAAAATCCCTCCAGATATGAGGGTAGCTGAAATACACAGAATAAGCAGACGTGGACAGTCGACAAGGGGTGGTTCTGTAGCTTCGGGATTAAACGAGGGCCAACACCATCTCATCATAAATGAACAGCATGTTACGAAATTTTACATGGGCTCTCGACTCGGCGAGCTCCTGTGAACAGAAGAACCTTAGGGGAAATTAATAATTAGATGAGAGGCTAACGCATGTCAAGAATGACGCTGCTCCGTGGTATCTCCTCTTTCTACGTATATGGCTGCCATTTTATAACCTTAAACTATTTACGACACAATTAGAATTCTTGTTTTCATAATTCCATTTTTATCCGGGACGTTCACCTCCGCCTTCTGTAATGCATTTCAGTTTCAATTGAATTTGTTCATATTCTCGCAGAATTGTATTGCAGCTACTCCAGAGCCCACTTCAAAGCGAACTTGGGTTCGAAATCAAATCTGGTTTTGTGCCTTTTATAGGACACCCGTTCATTTGGAAATTTCAAATTTCTTCTGACACTAAGTTTCTCTACTTTATCAGCTTATGAAATTCAATAATATCGATTCTAAATTATCTTGGAACTTGATGTGACATTGTCAAACATTATATAATTAAGCTAGATTTTGAGTTCTAAAGGCGGCGAGTATGTAAATTTAATAATGCCTCCGGAATTCTGTAAAGTTTCTTTGGAAATAACATGGTCCTTCAACCCGAAACTTGAAAGTTACGGAACATTTAAAATCGCCTTTCTTTACATTTCTTAATATTGTCATAGACGCTTTCTTCTCGCACTGGAATCCGTTTCCTACATTTTTTTACTCTGATATTTCTGTGTCGCCTTTTGTTCATTACCACAGTCTTCCTTTACCCTGCAACTTCTAAGGGTGGGTGGGTGTTTTTCCTGCTGTAAATTCGCTCCCGGAGGGTCCTTTAACGAGCCTGGCTGCCAACAGCCTTATATGAGGCACGTAGTCTAAAATTAGTCGGTGATAGCGCCGTGGGTGGAGATGTGACGAATTAGGTTCCTTGCTCTAACATAACCGCGCTAAACCGACTCAAGTCCTTCAAAACGATGACAAAGTATAAAATACAATCGCGGCAGATGTGGTGTATATTTGAAGTTTCAGGAGTTCAACAACAATCCATGACGACTACCTCTTGTCGACTGATCGCTTTCGTCGAAACTACGTTCCACTTCTGCAGGCGTCTGGGCCATGCCATGAGCAATAATGAGAAATCTACTTAAAGGCGGATTATATAATTCAAATAAAACCTGTTATACTTAAATGTGAAATTCTTTCATAGTTTAATTCCTTCTGAAGTTATATAATGTGGGTCTTCTAGGTTTTGACGCTGCGTGGTCTAGCAGGTGCTGGAGGTGATGTGTTCATCCGAAACGTCGATTGCCGCCTACAGGACCACACGGCAACATAACATAAAAGACCACAATCCATATTTTTCACTTAGAGTGAAAACTTCAATATCTCGTACTGCAAGTTAAAAATTTGCGTTTTTACGTAAAAATCTACTTCCAGCGCAGCGTTCAGTGGTTAGCACGTTGTCATTGACAACTGTGGAAACTATACACCAACCCGTTTTCATAACAGAAACACTTAGCTGTCTGATAAATACCAGGTAAGTACGCAACGCACGGTCGGTTACACGATGCACAATGCTTTTACCAAATGGCACTCAGCGTGAACTTCAAAGGAACCGAGCACCTCTTGAACAATAACTCAAGTTAAAGAGAAGACCAAAATTAAAGCAGTCTGCAAATTCCGTTTATGTCATGCGCAAAATGGAGACACGGAGACATATTATAACGCGGCGACTTTCATGGTAAAGCAACCAGCTCATCACTTTTCACAATATTTATGCTGTTTATGAACTGAAGTCACGTAATTTACATCTGGATTTTACTCCATTATGTCTCACGATCCTTGGTTCAATCACCCTAATAATATTAAATGAATATTACAATACATTACGAAGCTCTACATCAAACTGACATTTCAAAAATGTTATTTAAACTATCTATGAAACACGAGGAGTGAGAGAAAGGAAAGAATTTTTCATACGGACGAAGATGTGCTTTAGCAAGTGATTTTGGAGCCCTTGTATTTTTTATCTTTCCTACTAAAGTTAAAAGATACAGCGGCTATTCAGAAAGATCCTTCCTTCACCTTTGAATATATATGTATTATACAGATTGGCCCAGAATTGAAGGACCACAGAAGAATTCCGCTATTTGGAAAAATACGGAAAATTTTAAAAAGGGAAAAGTTGCGAACCATTTATCTAGTATCTCAAGTCTCTGGATTTATTTATATCTACGACAGATTTATCGGTAAGGCGCAACACTCCTTACGTCATCAATAGTAAAAACAAATACGGCAATGTTTCCACTACCTTTCTAGTTTATTACATAGGCCAATTATACGATAATGACCGACGTTTCAAAGAAACTTCCTGCCTCCATTATCAAGAATCGCATGGGGGAAACCTCTAGGATGCGGTTTATCACGAAGCCACACATCCAGCCCAAGCAAAGGATAAAGATCCCATATAAATTTTATGTCAATTTGTAAGTATCTAATTCAAAAATTGTTAGCATATATTTTGTAATTTGTTTAATTAGTATTCCATTTCATCGCTCCTTAGCGCAACTGAAATTGCATCGGGCAATACCCGCGTAGATTCGATTGTCATTGGCTGAAGGAGCAAACTTCCACTGCACTGCACAGAACTGGAATCGATGCAGCGACAAATGAATCTCGTTTTCGGTCTTCCTTACAATACAACTATTAGTAACAGAGATATATAGTTTACTGTTACAAACGTTTGTATTCTAACGACAGAACGGCATTTTATTAATTTTGCCAGCTTGCAAAACTTCTTGCAAAAAAAAAAACAGTTCTATCACATACAATACGAAGCCATTTTGAAATTAGCTTTGCTAACTATGTATTTCGACAGAATCAGCACAAATGTTTCGATTGTATCGTTTCATGCAGAATAACGCTAATTTGTATGAAACTACAGAAATATCACACAAAGACACAAACGCTTGCTAGCACGTATTTAGTTTACAAAGTGGATATTTTCACACTGGGAACATTATCGCCAAATAAGGGGAACTTAATAAATCTGAAACTCTGACCAACTCATGAAACAAACAACAAACTCCAGGAGAGAAAAAACAAACAAACAAACAGAGTATACGTCTATGTAAATGCTCCCATACAAACCTATTTGCAAACTAACACAGCGGTAAGTTACAATTACTCAACCTGGTGGTCTATTTCAATGAGCCAAATAAGACCAGAAACTTAATACAAATCTTGATTAAGAAAATAAGTGATTTTAGATTTTCATGGCGTTGAAAATATCAGGGCTGACCCCAAATATGGAGGCCATATATCCCTCCGAAACGCCGTTAACTACCTTAAAGAGTCGTCCTGAAATTGCAGGCAACGAGCACCTCTGAAACGTCAGTGAACTTCTACCAGACTACGAGAACCTAAAATCTCACGGATTAATCTAACTCAGGGCGGGCTAATGTGAACACGGTAATGAACCCTAGGTTTCCATAAAAGGCACGGGAGGATTTACTGCCGAGATGGGCGACCGTTAGCTCCTCAAGAACGTCTATGGATCCATGGAGTTTATAATCTCATTAGATGTTACATAACCTCACACCACAGCGGTAGAACTAACTGACCAACCAAAGAAAGAAAGAAAGAAACCAGTCACCTGGGTCCATTCTATACGATATCGATCAATTTGTGTGACTGCTCCCACGGAAAGAAAACACATGCTGAGAAAATGGAGTGCTATGTTGGAGTTCTCATATTTCATAAGGCTTCTTCCCTCCATAACGCCAACAGTCGGCCATCAATAACGCACATCATCCTTTGTTCCTGCACCCCGCAACACATCTAAGGCTTTTTAGTTTTAGGCTTATTTGCTATTCAGTAGGATGACAGAAGTGGCATTATGAAATTACACTAGCAAACACTACGTTGGTGTTTTGTTACTTAAGTAGGCGTACACGATTTCTGTGTTAATTAGTGTGTCTTAGCACAAAAAGTTCTCTTTAGCACTCTGTTCTGCGACAACCTCAAGCGAGAGATTACTTACCACCCATACAGATCATAATGAGAAGCTCCACAACTTTTACTTAGCACTTAATTATGTTACGAAAATTAAATCAATATGGAGGTGGGTGGAGCATGCAGCAAAATCCAGAGGATGAACAAGAATAAGTCTGAAGATTTCTTCTTCTGTCTGATTTCCGTCATCAGTATATTAATCGCCCTGATGACGGAGGCAGTATGACCAGACTACACAGCGCAACAACCCAGAAGACAGAAATCTTCATACTCTGACGACGGAGACAGTATGACCTCTGAAACGTTGGTAAACATCGACCAGACTACACAGCGCAACAACCCAGAAGACAGAAGTCTTCATACTCTGATGACGAAGGCAGTATGACCTCTGAAATGTTGGTTAACATCGACCAGACTACACAGCGCAACAACCCAGAAGACAGAAATCTTCATCGCCCTGATGACGGAGGCAGTATGACCTCTGAAACATTGGTTAACATCGACCAGACTACACAGCGCAACAACCCAGAAGACAGAAATCTTCATCGCCCTGATGATGGAGGCAGTATGACCTCTGAAACGTTGGTTAACATCGACCAGACTACACAGCGCAACAACCCAGAAGAAGAAATCTTCATCGCCCTGATGATGGAGGCAGTATGACCTCTGAAACGTTGGTAAACATCGACCAGACTACACGGCGCAATAACCCAGAAGACAGAAATCTTCATCGCCCTGATGATGGAGGCAGTATGACCTCTGAAACGTTGGTTAACATCGACCAGACTACACAGCGCAACAACCCAGAAGACAGAAGTCTTCATCGCCCTGATGACGGAGGCAGTAAGGACCTCTGAAACGTTGGTAAACATCGACCAGACTACACAGCGCAACAACCCAGAAGACAGAAGTCTTCATCGCCCTGATGACGGAGGCAGTATGACCTCTGAAACGTTGGTAAACATCGACCAGACTACACGGCGCAATAACCCAGAAGACAGAAATCTTCATCGCCCTGATGATGGAGGCAGTATGACCTCTGAAACGTTGGTTAACATCGACCAGACTACACGGCGCAATAACCCAGAAGACAGAAATCTTCATCGCCCTGATGACGGAGGCAGTAAGGACCTCTGAAACGTTGGTAAACATCGACCAGACTACACAGCGCAACAACCCAGAAGACAGAAGTCTTCATCGCCCTGATGACGGAGGCAGTATGACCTCTGAAACGTTGGTAAACATCGACCAGACTACACGGCGCAATAACCCAGAAGACAGAAATCTTCATCGCCCTGATGATGGAGGCAGTATGACCTCTGAAACGTTGGTTAACATCGACCAGACTACACAGCGCAACAACCCAGAAGACAGAAGTCTTCATCGCCCTGATGATGGAGGCAGTATGACCTCTGAAACGTTGGTAAACATCGACCAGACTACACAGCGCAACAACCCAGAAGACAGAAGTCTTCATCGCCCTGATGACGGAGGCAGTATGACCTCTGAAACGTTGGTAAACATCGACCAGACTACACAGCGCAACAACCCAGAAGACAGAAGTCTTCATCGCCCTGATGACGGAGGCAGTATGACCTCTGAAACGTTGGTAAACATCGACCAGACTACACGGCGCAATAACCCAGAAGACAGAAATCTTCATCGCCCTGATGATGGAGGCAGTATGACCTCTGAAACGTTGGTTAACATCGACCAGACTACACAGCGCAACAACCCAGAAGACAGAAATCTTCATACTCATCGCCCTGATGACGGAGGCAGTATGACCTCTGAAACGTTGGTAAACATCGACCAGACTACACGGCGCAATAACCCAGAAGACAGAAATCTTCATCGCCCTGATGATGGAGGCAGTATGACCTCTGAAACGTTGGTTAACATCGACCAGACTACACAGCGCAACAACCCAGAAGACAGAAATCTTCATACTCATCGCCCTGATGATGGAGGCAGTATGACCTCTGAAACGTTGGTTAACATCGACCAGACTACACAGCGCAACAACCCAGAAGACAGAAATCTTCATACTCAAAGCTGTGAAAACCTAAAATCTTACAAGAATAAGTCTACACGAAACTATTAGTTAAAAAAACAAAATAAACATCTAGATGTAGATGGGAAGAGAGTTTCAAAATTATTTATTGAGGATTCGGCGAAAATAATGGGACCCTCATTCCGACATGTTCAAGTTAGGTGTGATGACAGTTACTCCCTCTGCCGAGATACGAAACGAGTACCTTTAGCTTATAAATCATAAGTAATAATAGCACATAAAGGCGGAGAGAACTGCATAATGAGCTCAGGCACTCGAAAGACGAAGGCGTAGATGAGACAATAATATTAAAATTGGTCTTAGGGAAGTAAAATTGTAATGTGCAGATAATCTGATTCAGGACATAAACGAAGGTTACACTGAAATTTAATTTACGTCCAATTTTTGGGTAATCCGTATGCCCACAACAAAAAACCGATACTGTGATAACCTGCCGACTGGCGGGAACTATTGTACGACCCTGAGACCCTGGTAGGAGTCACCAAAGCACTCGGAAATAAGCCAGCCTCTGCCTACCGCATATTCCCCGGTGTCTACCACTGAAATGAATCAGGATCTATACAGTTATAAACCGGTGTGTAATCAGCTAGGCAAAGACAGCGTTTCGCAAGGGAAAAGTCCTATTGCAAATGTCCCTCCAGTAAATTCATCGTGAGGGCTTTCTTGTGTTCTGATGTATATTTGCATTTCGTACGGGTATTTTGAAGGATAGTAAGCATTCAGTGTTACTAAACACACAGACAGCCGGGAATCTGAAGTTCATATTTCCATAGAAACATACCCTGAAGTAGAACATGACTCCATGAAGATCGTTCCCAGTTTCTTGTTAACTCATAAAAACGTTACCCCAAAAGGTTAAATTTAAAGTGAAAACGAGGAATAACTTCCGAACTTTATGCAGCACTGATATTTATACAACTCCAATTCACAAGTGAATACTTAAAAGTGATGTCCTCCCCGCCGATCACCACCAATGGTTGTTCACGAATTATTAGAACTCAGATCGCATCTCTGAAACAAAAAAACTGCAAAGGAAGCTACAAAAGTGTTTGTGCGTGCGTGCATCAGAGCAGTGATGGAGGCAGCAAGGACCACTTAAACGTCGGCAAACTTCTACAATACAAAACGGTGCACCAACCCCGAAGACAGCCATCTTCAGACTCACCGTCGTGAAAATCTCAAATCCTACTTATCAATATATATATATATAATACCGCCACGGTGGTCTAGTGGTCAGAACACTAGCCTTGTAATCCTGGGGTCCCGGGTTCAATTCCCGGTGGTGCTCAGATTTATAACTTGTGTTGGGCAAGACCGTGGTCTAGGTATCACGGAGTTTTCCTCCGGGGGCTCCCTGGTTTCTCCGTGGCATTCCAACAATTACTCCATTCACACACACAGAAGAAGGCAATGGCAAACCACTTCTGGATCATCTGCCAAGAACGTATATGAACAGGTTCCAGTCCGAGAAAAGGATGGAAGGATCCTGTTCATATGGACCTGTCGTCAGACAGAACACTAATAATAATAATAATATATATATATATATATCATCAAAAATATTTAAATCAGAAGTTACAGACATTCAATGATATAAGTAGAATGTACTTTCAATAAAATGGAAAGTTTTAAGGTGTTTTGTTAAAAAAAATTCACAATCTTCTTCACGTAAATCAGAGCTCACAAGCAGACAGTTACGGGACGAAAATGAAACTCTCCTAACAATATTTACCGCGGAAATCTCAAAATACATTTAGTATACGAAGCATTCGTTAAATTAAATTTGAAGCCAGACGAACGGGCATGGCTTACCGTTTATACATTTCGGTGCAATGAACTACAGCGTTCTTTCCGCACACAGATCATATCATCACATGCAGCACTAAACAGAAATGCGATAATCAAAACACATTATTTCTTACTGCGTGTTAATGTGCATTTTAAAAATGCGGGATATACAGAATAAGAAGCAGAACAAAGATCGACCAGGTATAAGAACCGCGTTAGCATGTACTCAAAATGCGTCAGAGATGATAATGAGATCTTGTTGGTTGGCTTGCTGTCTGTTCTGGCCACGTCATTACGGGTTATTTCAATCACGTGGTTCTGTGTCCGCATCGACCACAGCTCATCCTGTGTCCAGAATTTCAAAGTAGATTTGCGTCAGAAGCTCAACGAGGACACATACAAGGCCTATCTATAGCAACTTAAGCCACTAATGGAAAGCTGTGAATCACTCGCCACCTCCTCGACGAAGTAACGATGCACTTGTGAACTTCAGTAACAACGTTCTACAGTGGCCGTCACGAAATTACACGCTTCAAGACCACGAAAGGACTTTATGCCTACCCCCACATTGCCGTGCGGCTCTAAGTCAAGAGCACAGCGTGGATACGGTGCGAGTTCTGAGCTGTCATCACTCGCATAGGCTCTGCTGCTCGTGCTGAAAAGTTTTCGCTGAGACCCTGAAGTACGAAATTTTGTGACGACTACTACAATGGCTTCTGATTACCAGTAGCTGCTATACAGTGTAGTTTTATTCCCCTTAAAACTAATATTCCGAAATCAAAGCGTCTCATTAGCTCATTACTAGCATTTTCGATGAGACAGGACTAAAACATCTCTCACTTGCAACAGCTGTAGACCTTCTTAATTTATCATCCATGTTTTAAGGAGCTCGTAGAGCGAAGAATATGCACTTGTTGATAGTAGTCTTCCGAGTTGTACGAGGCTCGTCCACAAAGTAAGTTTCCCTGGGGCCGTTTACAGAAACAAAACACAATTTCATGGAAATATTTATTGCAACAGATACAGCAAGTGTCCAGCTATTTTTCAACATATTCGCCACCGGAATTGAGACATTTGTCATACCGTGGGACCAACTTTTGAATACCTGTGTCGTAGAAGTCTGCCGCCTGGGATTGGAACCACTGTGTGACAACCATCTCCGCCTCTCTGTCATTCTCAAAATGCTGACGCTGACCGGACAGGAATTTCTTGAGGTGTAGGAAAAGATGGAAATCACTGGGAGCGAGGTCCGGGCTGTAGGGTGAATGATTAAACACCTCCCAGCTGAACTCCTGCAGGAGACTTGCTGTCCGTCGAGCCGTGTGCGGCCTAGCGTTATCACTGACCGCAGTTCACAGTCGGCGGGAGCTGGAATAAGAACCTCCATCTTCAACAGCTGCAACGATGCTACTGTGAGAACGCGGGAAGTTCCGTTAGTGCATGCGCCATGCTACGTCATTGCTCTATCACGTACGCACAGTCGCTTCGCGCAATATAAGGTTTGCTAGCTGTGGGACGAGTGGGAAACTTACTTTGTGGACGCGCCTCGTAACTCCGTGGGAACTTTTAAGTAGGTACTAACGTTTCGAAGCAATAAAAAACCTCCATCTTCAGGGCATCTGCAATGGAGACAGTAAGTCTCTGCACCTACCTGAGAGTCTACAAGGCACCGAAACGCATAAAACACCAACATCCTCACGACCGCCAGAACTTCACGTCTCACAAGACCTTAACATTTAAATACCTGGGTTATATGCAAAGAAGGTACAAATACTATTTTAGTGTGGTTCGCGAGTTTAATTGCACTTGATTGTGCCTGGGTGTTATGCATGCCTGCAATTCTGCATGCCTGCAGAGAACACGCGACAGCGTCATCTATCATATCAGCGGGACAGATAAACCCGCAGACCTTCATTCTATGTTCCGCACTGGACACCTACTACGCCAGCTTCGTGTTATAAGTGGTACATTAAATATTTATAGATGCAAAACAGGGCTAAGTTAAACAAATATTATGCATTCCAATCTATGGAAATTTTTCTTCTTCCTGGGGGGTCTTCACATGAAAGTGTCAAGAAATTTCTTCAGAATACCAAATGCAGCGAGTACCATACTTTACGATTTTTAATGAAATACTCCATAAACCAGTCTGTTATAGTTTAACGAATAAAACAGCGAGGGGACATCGACAGGACAGAAAGCATATGCTGTCTCAACCCTTTCAAACACGACGTTCATCTAAATAAAATTTGAAAAACTTCACTTCCTATCTCAGAAGAAACAACTCATTTCCATTACAAAGACCGATTAGTGAGTGTTATTTCTTTGAACAATACAAGACACACATGAACACATTTTGTGAACAAAATGTGTTAGTACAATACTTGGGGTGTGGGGTGTGGTGAATCCATGACTGTTAAGATGTAATAGGCTAGGGAAACTTTGGGGGGGGGGGGCAGCGGGTAAAAAAACAAAAACAGTCCATGCCTCAAAAAGGATTTCCCAGAGGTAGTATTTTGCAGCTCGCTGTTTCATTTCCTATGTCGGCCATGTCTTCCTACAAGAGCACACGCCGTCACTAACCAGAAGTCCAACATCGAAAGAAGGAATTTCACTGGAGTGCGTCAGAAAGTGTAAGCGAAAGGCATTACACGCTTTAAGACTAGTCTTAAGGCACTGGACAGAAAAAAACTTGATAGCTTTTGTTAGTTGGCATTTCGGACTGCTGTTCAGTGTGAGGCTTAGTGCAGATTCAAGAACTCCTAAGTAGCACAGCTGACAGTAAACTGAAGTCCGGAGACTCTCCATATAGCAGGCCATGGGAGCCAAAGCCGACGGGACTTAGCGGACCCCAACACTGCCAGCAACGTTACGACACTAACAAGAAATATAGATGCAGTAGTTTGGTATAGAAGAAACTCCCCAATTTTTACACACATTAGCAATTCTGCTGAGCTCCTATTAAAACTTTCCGCCTGTCCGTCCGTCCGAAATAATAATACATACCACGATCTTAGTCTAGTACAATAACAATTAGTCAGAAACAAGCAACATACATAAAAACAGAATTTACCAGCATTTATTTGAATTTGTTCTTCAGGATCAACTAACAAATCCAAATCAATATTACGGCCAAATTAATTATATACATGTTTGTGTCTTTGTTCTAGGATTCTACTGTGGTGATCTACTGATCTAATTTTAACAATTTACAACATAATACAACTAATTACAGTGACCATACAGAATTAATTAACTTCTCTTTTTGTGCCGGCTGCGTTGAAACCTCGGTTTCTATTCCCGGAATTAATTATGTTCACGACAGCTGTCAAAATGTAAGGACACATTTAATAGTGCGTTGCTATCATCATCATCACAAAACGAAAGAATGATTAACGCCAAGTGACCTCTTTATGTTCAAATACTTGGCCCGTTAATAATAAGCAACGTTCATCAATTCTATGAGCTTCATACGCGTTTGAATGTTGGCGCCACTGAAACATATTATTTAATCAACTATTCTAAAATATTCCATCGATACCAAATACGTCAGAGTCATTTATCATTTCTGCTTTACGTGGCACGAGAAATCAAAACAAATGATGTTCAATTAGCCATAAATAAATGCAATTCATAGCCAGAAAAGAAAATCAAATTCTTCTCAGGACACCGAAAGCCATGACCAAAGACTCATGTTCTGGTGCCTGCAGAAATAAGCAGCTGAGTTAAGTGAGATTTCAGGTTCCCACGGCTGCGAGTATGAGGATGGCTGTCCTCTGGGTTGTTGCGCTGGTCGATCGCCCTGAAGATGGAGGCATCTTATATTGATGGAGGAAAAGAAAATCTTTCAGCACCGAGATAAAATTCAAGCAAGGTGAAGAAAGATTACGCAACACACAAGCCCCCCCTCTAACCAAGAACTCCAATAGTTTCATGTATAAGTGCATAAACTGAGCGCACGATAGGGAGACGAAGTTCTTTCACATGTAGGATTCAAGTTTCTCATGGCGGTAAATATGAAGTTGGCTGTCTTATAGATTGTAGCGTCACGTACCATGGTAGAAGTTCGTCGACGTTTCAGAGATAACTGCTGTCTCAGTCATCAGAGGAACCCAGAAGACAACCATCTTTGTATTTAAAGACGACGCACAGATTATGAAGTGTAAGACAAAGAATGGTTCTATAACGCATATAATATTTCTACTATTTATTATATTTTTTAGCAAAAGAATTTGTTATACGTGTCGGAAGAATTTGTTTACTCTCCCTTTGAGACTCTTATGATTTCAGAGTGAAGTGGCAATCCAAAGTGCGGGTCGCCTTAGCTTATCGCTACTCTTTTCCAAATTTACTATATAATTCGTCATTAGAAAAATCCAAGAAAATCATGGATTAAAACTGAATGGGACACAGCGGCTTATGGTTCAGTAACGCAAGGTGAGAGTCCTAAATTCATTTCCAACCTCACGTAAAACATCGCGTCTAGTTAATGCTGTTGAAGGAAATAATTGCAGTCTATACTGAGAATTATACGAAACCCATAAATACATGAATAAATGCAAGTGGTACTTACAGTATAAACACCAATGGGCTTCAGAGAGTTGACAAAAATGACAGACAGTCTTTTCAGAAGGCACCAGGCATTAACACGGGACGCTATTAGTTTTGAACTGCGTTGATCGGCTGCACTGAACAATAACAACGCAGATAACAAGGGTAATATCAGACCGTAATGCATTTGGAAATGTCGCTAATTGACTGCGTTTGGGGAGAACCCAACCATGATTACAGAAATGAACATCCATCAAATTATATTTGTAGCAAGTACTTCTATTCACTAACGACGCTGCCTTCCTGAGCCAATAAATGCCAGTGAGGGGGGGGGGGGAAACAGTAACGAAAAAGCTGATTCTATGAGCACCGTCTACGCAAAAGACAGCGAAACTTTTCTCGGGTCACTCCGGTCCACCTCGTTCATCTCTTCACACTTCTACACTACTGACGTTTATATGAACAAATAAATTACACAAAAGAGCGTAGTTCTTCATACTCTAACAAAACGCTTTGCTAACCATGAAATTCCCCGCATTCCATAGCACCATTACAGTTGAAACAATGTGAAAGCCTCAAATACTTCCCGGTAATGGGAAATTGGAGGCTATCGACTTTTTCCAACAATTTCTATGATTAGTTTAAATATAATTACTATTTTATTATGCACATGGATACAGAAAAAAGCATTTAATTAATGCTTTGTATTCGTTATTCAGCAACTGATTTTTAACTAGCATTCAATATAATACGTTAATTTGAAACAAAACAAAATTATGTAGCACAAAATGCGAATCAAGCATATTACAGTACACTGCACGTGTCAGTGTACACAAAAGTAAAATACATATATAAATAAATAGGTGGAAAATCACAAGAAAATACGCAAACCCTACAACTAAGACTGAAATACAAATTAAGTTACAGAAATTAAAGCACGCATACACATAAAACCTGTCTCTAATTAATCAATTCACTAATAACCGTCACGTGGTCATTGTATCGTGATGTTTGGGAGACGCACGAGCAAACACATTTTTATAGATACGAGGTGCGATCGGAAAGTTTCAAGACTGTGTCAATAGCGGGCGAACCGGATGTAGTACGAGCTTCTGCCGCTAGGGGGTGCGGCCTACATTCATAGTGAATCAGTGTACCAGCCGGCATCATCGAATTAGCATTTGTTTCTTAGTTACGGGAGTTTTGGTAGTGCATTACACCGACCCTCCTGCGATTTCGGAATGGCGTGTGCATCAAATTTTGCCAAAGACTCGCCAAAACGGCTACGGAAACCTATGAAATGCTAAAGCAAGCATTTGGGGAGTCCGCAATGGGTCGTACATTCACGTTTTAAAAATGGCCGAACCTCTGTCGATGATGACGAGCGTTCTGGACGACCATCTTCGAGCACAACGCCCGAAAATGTTACGAAGATTCGGCAGGCCATTCACGAAGATAGACGTCGTACTATCAACGACTTGTGCGACAATGTTGGGATAGGCTATGGGACCTGTCAGCTGATTCTAAAGGAAGAACTCCACATGCGACGCATCGCAGCCAAGTTTGTGCCAAGGCTCCTGTCTGAGGACCAGAAGCAGAATCGACCCCAACTTCCTTTCTAAGGTTTCCTCTTCCCAAAGATGAAAATTCAGCTAAAGGGAAGGAGATTTGAGACGATAGAAGAGATTCAGGCAGAATCGCAGATGGTGCTTGACAGGCTGACAAAGAAGGATTTCCAGGGATGATTCCAGGCTTGGCAGCGGCGCTGGGATCGTTGTGTTCACTCCCAGGGGAACTACTTCGAGGGTGATGGATGAATTTAATACCTGAGATAAGTGTACGGGTTTTTATAGGCGCAGTCTTGAAACTTTCTGATCGCACCTTGTACACATAAAACCTGTCTCTAATTAATCATTTCACTAATAACCATCACGTGGTCATTGTATCGTGATGTTTGGGAGACGCACGGGCAAACACATTTTTATAGATAGACGAATAGACGGATGGATGGGTGGGTGTGGGTGTGGGTGTATTAGATTTTTCTTCGTACGACGGCACTGCGCTATCGAGGTTGGCCGAACCCCGAGTGAGCACAGGATATCGATACCAGCCATCTCAGAAGTCCAACTTAATGAAGGACATATCAAAGTTGAATCTTGATCCCATGTGGCAGTTTTATTGAGACATGATACACGTGGACTGCAATACTAAACCAAACTTGATCCTAAAGTTCTTAATATTTTTTTCCCCCTTAAATCTTTCAACGTAGAAAATGAGGTAATTCTAAGAACAGGGGAGGAAAGGGAGAACTCAATTGAATTTAAACGAGCGGAGAACCGAATAAGCAAAAAGTTCGCCCTGCCCTTGCAGTGGCTACATCAATTTGGTACGAGTTGCCTCACCACCTCCCCTCAACCACAGTCAGAACGAGAAGTCGATTTTCTTTAGAATGCAACGGAAACTTCTAAAATTGCTTACTATATGTTATTGTATCCGAACAAGAATGATATTTGTGTTGCTGTTCCTGACTTTCATCCCAGAGAAATAATTTTACTGGACGCAGTTCTAATCATAGAATAAATTACGTATTTTATTTGCCCGGCGATCTGCCTCCATGGCAACTTTTGTTTCTATAAGTTTACACTCACCGTGTTCTGACACCACCTCCTGCTATCAACTTATCCATCAATCTATTGGCTGTAACCGATTCTATCTGTACGGACGGCAGCAGAATTTGTAAGTCAATAACTTATAACAGGGCAATTTTCCAACACCTGAAAGTTGTCAGATATAACCACAAATTTCGCGCCACTGCTATGTTTGTAATTTCTATGCAAAGCAGACGTCACATAAAAATTTTGCAGACATGTTTATGATCTATCATCACAAACAACTTTCTGCGCATAGTTAAAATACCTAATTATCTCTATCAAACTCAGCGGTAAATATAGATTTGGAGCGCTAGCTATGTTATTATTCAGCATTCTACATATAAATTATTTTATCACAAGATTAAGAAAATTTAAATTCCTATATGAAATTACACGTCATTCTGGGAATTTCGTACAGTTGTCAGTGTCGACAGTGGCCATCTGGGCCACAGGCCAGTAATGAATGAACGAACGCTGCATTGGTTTGTGAACGTCACTCACGTCTTCCTGTTCCCAATCGTTATTCTTCCCTACACTGGGTTTCCTTCATTCATCTCACTTTCCGTCTCCCCTTCCTCGGTTACACCATCTCCAACAATTCTGTGGGTCATCTGTTGTCTCCCATTCTTTGACCACATTGTTTTGTCTTTATATAATCGCAAATAGGATTTTATAAATTCATTTTTCGTTACACAATTCAGGTCTTTGCCTCTCCTGATATTCTTCCTGATTGTCAACAGAGGTCCGTCTTCGCAACGAATATTTTGTTAAAGTTCCACAGTCCTTCTGGACCATATAACAAAATATTTTTATTGCCTCGTAAAATATCTCGTTACGTTTCCTACGTAACTCTTTTATCCCAGAATTCATCACTTATCGTCAAAACTGTGTGTCGTTCCTAACTTCTGCTCTCATTTCTCGAATACTGGCTTCCATCCTAATTTTCATCCACGAACCTTTATAAAAAAATAAGTATTGTACAATTTTCTTTCGTTAGAGAAACGTATATGAACAGGTCCCAGTCCGAGAAAAGTATGGAAGGATCCTGTTCATATGGACCTGTCGTCAGACAGAACACTAAATAATAATAAGATGAGGTGGTCTAGCGGTTAGAACGCTGGCCTTGTAATCCTGGGGTCTCGGGTTCGATTCCCGGCGGTGCCCGAATTTATAACTTGTGTTGGGCAAGGCCGTGGTCTAGGCAACACGGAGTTTTCCTCCGGGGGCTCCCAGGTTTTTCCGTGGCATCTCAACAATTACTCCATTCACACACAGAAGAAGGCAATGGCAAACCACTTCTGGATCATCTGCCAAGAACGTATATGAACAGGTCCCAGTCCGAGAAAAGGATGGAAGGATCGTGTTCATATGGACCTGTCGTCAGACAGAACACTAAATAAATAATAAAATAAATAAAATAGAGAAAAAAATGTATCCAGATTTTTACTTTTGGACATATTTTGTTCTGTTAAGTTTAACGTCAAGGATCTCGCTTCATATTTCTCTTG
This sequence comes from Zootermopsis nevadensis, assembly GCF_977971745.1. Lineage (NCBI taxonomy): Eukaryota > Metazoa > Arthropoda > Insecta > Blattodea > Termopsidae > Zootermopsis > Zootermopsis nevadensis. The sequence goes on along the minus strand of NW_028259136.1, from coordinate 5,383,420 downwards.
TAAATTCCTTAATATATATTCCAGGTCAGCTTGTGCTACCACCAACTGATAGTATACAGAATTAAGACAACAGAAAGTCATGTTACCTATTCGTACAACAAAACCATTCATTTTTTTTAAAAAATATTCGTCATATAATTACAACGTTACTAACAAACACACTTACACGACGTAATTACATCACTTACTTTAGTTTTTCTTAAAGCAGTTTTCCTTCTTGCATGTCAAACTGTCTCTCAAACACAAAATCGATTTCCTCTTACTAACCTTTCTCTTAGAGGAAAGTGTTTGTATCTGCTGTCCCACAGCAATGCACACGGCGCTAAAAAAATATTTTCATAAAAGTCCTTTACGCTTCTAATACGACACGTCACCACGACCAAGCAACATTGAGGACGCGTATACTCAGCAATAAGTTTCACTGGTCCCCAGGCAAATTAGCTAACTAACTCCAATATACAGATTTATAATCGCTCAGCTACTTGTTACAGGCATCCGTCTGAAAAAAACAAATTTACGTCTTAAAAATCTGCATAAAGCTCCACGTTTTGAGACAACCTCTCTCGTAATAACAGCACGACCTCTGAAGTGTGAGCCACCGAAATTGATGTCCAAGAACCTTGCCATTTAGTAAAAAAAATCCTCTAAATTTAAAACGACGACTAAGCATATACTAAGATAGGGGTGATTCTTATGAAATGCACATTCTTAACGCCCCAAAACAGGAAGTACAGGAAATGAATCCATAACGGAGAGGTAACGTATGTACGACCATGAGTCCGTCAACATGTTTCATCTCCGAAATTACTCTACCGATTTCCATAAAATTTAGTTTTCCTGGTCCGCAGTAAGGGTTACAACTTATACTCAACACGTAGCCTACATTAAAATTAAAACAAGAAATTTGCGAAGAACTGTCCATCACAACTGTATAATACAAAATTAATTTTTAGTTAATGTGTACAGCTCTTATATGAAATTTAACGTTTTGATCAATATCTAGCGAAACAAAAATTAAATAAATTTTCTGGGCTCTAAAAGTTGTTATCTTTAACGCAATTACATCTACAACATTAGCAAAGCCACGTAAGTACGCAGTAACATGATAGTTTTTATCTCTCCTGCAGGAACTATTTTCTTGCCACGCAAAAGTCAGCACAGTAGATAAAATTAACATTACTTTGTAAATACAACTTCAAAGATAAGAGTCATATTTCATTATAATATCACCACCGACTCTGTCATTTTTGTGGTCCGATTAACTTTACAAAAGTAGAACACGACAAGAGAAATGCAACTTCTGAAACATGCCTCGTACTACTACTCAACTGTAAAACGTCGGTACAATCATGCGTAGGTCATGTCAAAGAAAACACCTGAACCAACCAAGCAACTCAAAAACTGAGTATTCCTACCATCCCATCACTTGAAAGCAATCGACGGGGCTTGGTCAAATACAATGTCACGGCGAGGGTGTTCTGAACTGCCGCCCTGCTTTCTGAACATTATTCCACCTACTCGCAGACATGGAAACCTCATCTCATGAAACAACACACATTCTCCACCCACAGCCACAAATCCGACTCAGCTCTCCAGAGGCACGCCGAAGCCGAACCTAGTACTGACCTATCTACCAAATGTCCGTCGAACATCGGGAAGGTCTTCATTTTTCGTATCCATTCACTCCCATCAATAGCAATTTCACGAAACAGCGCTGTCCACGATTTCTCCCGTCTTGAAAGCTGCCAGAGACTTGTGAGATTTGAGGTTCTCATGACGACAGACAGACCGACGTTTCAAAGGCGTCTACTGTTTCCATCACCATAGACTTGGTAACAAAGGCAGTACGTACCTCTCAAATGTCAGTCAATTTCTGCGAAACTACACGGCGCAGTGCCCCAGAAGACAGTCATCTTTATCCAAGACTTGTTTTCGTTGTGAGCTTTTTGGGTCAAATGGAACACAGACCTCCCTGACCGTACAAGACATCACTGAAACTGTGTCTTCCACCAGCGTGGGTGGTACTTTGGAACAGAGAGCCGCTCAAAGCAAGAAGTTTGCTTACTTTACATCCACACCACTTCCGTCGCATGTTCCAAGCAAAGTTTCAAAAGATAATCTCTTTTGTAAATTTCTGGACCGGGTCTGTTTCTCTGAAGACTTCAATGTATGTCGTCATTGCAGGGCAAAAATGCGTATGCCAATGTTCCTGTAAACAGTTTATCGCGTTCCACTGAACTTCACAAAACAACGCGGCCTATTATTACTCCATAGCCCTTATAATTTGGGCGAACGAAAAATATTTATGCCACCGTGTAGATTACATTTTAGGGTTAGTAACAAGCCTTCTAAAGACTGAAAATGACTCAATTTACGTAACCAATGAAGCTGATTTATCATACAAAAAAGCTGCATATAAATGGAAAAATTAACAAGATTATCTGAGAGTCTCGTAATTTGTTACGATCAGGAATTTTAAACAGACTTCGTCTTGGTTTCATAAAGAGCATACGCTGTTTGCTAGCTGAAGAAATTCTCACGTTATACATAACAAAATATTCTTCGAAGCTACAGAAAGTTAGCGAACAATATGATATTGTGATTTTAATTCCAGGGAGCAGGTCCTTTTTGAGAATCTAATAGTCACTGTATTAATAATCAGCACTTCTCCTGCCTTTCATGGAACCCTGGGTTTATTACCGTGTCCACGAGGACCCGCCACTGATCCAAATCCTGGGCCACATGATTGCAGTACACACTCGCATTCTATTCCTTTGAGATTAATTTTAATATTATCCTCCCTTATACGAAAGGCCTTCCAAGTTGCCTCAGTTCTGATATTAATTCTGAGGTCATATCGTAACATAATTCATCTTACATACATACGGTAAAACGGTGTGCACGCTTGCCATCCACTGTGTTCGCTGCTCTTGGACGTCCACACCTGCTCCGGCGACTTAAAATTAACATAATTTAATTTTCGCTGAGAAATCGACAGTAGCAAGTATCAGGCGCGTCGAATAGTAGCGAATTTTTTCGAAAACAACTACCATACCTCACTGTCGCGTTACGATAGAACGCGCAGGTGTGGACCCAGCTTATGATCTTACGTGGCCCCCAAGATCGGCTTGCTTCATATTGCTGTACATGCACACAACAGAGGAATCCGAGAGTCACTGAAATTGGACAAGAAATGGGAATGAATCATTGAACTAACGCGCATTTAGACACTACACATAATTCACCAGTGACAGTTCAAACAGAAGTAATATGAGTGTCGTGTTGGAGTAACGTAACATATTTTAGAGCGTTCTTATTGCATAGTTTCCCATGTTCGTGCAGTAACTCCGAATAGAAAAGTTTTAACTAGAGTCTGTTTAAGGGTGACGTCAGCCTCAGCACGTGTCCAGGTTAAGATTCCACGGTAAACCACTGCATGATTATGGCTCGCGTGTAAGAGGACACGGCTAAGACCACCACGCGTATGAATACCAATCCTGAGAAGCAAGGGTTCTTAACACGCGGCCCGCCTATATATTGTTGTAGTGTGCGTACTACAGGATAAAAAATTATTATGTAAGTCAAATACTTTATTAATTTTAAGTCAATTTATTTTTATTTGTAGTGTTCTGTCTGCCGACAGGTCCATATGAACAGGATCCTTCCATCCTTTTCTCGGACTGGGGCCTGTTCATATACGTTCTTGGCAGATGATCCAGAAGTGGTTTGCCATTGCCTTCTTCTGTGTGTGAATTGAGTAATTGTTGGGATGCCACGGAGAAACCGGAGGAAAACTCCGTGTTGCCTAGACCACGGCCTTGCCCAATAGAACAATAGAAGTTATAAATTCGGGCACCGCCGGGAATCGAACCCGAGACCCCAGGATTACAAGGCCAGCGTTCTAACCGCTAGACCACCGTGTCACTTTAAGTCAATAGTAAATGAAAATAACATATCGGCTAAAGTATTAAATAATGTTACATAATTTTAGGCGAAATGATCATAAGACACTGATTTTGATACGTATCGGTTCTATGTAACCACAAATTTGTATGAAGCTCAAATCGAGTTTTATCGAATATTGATTGTGGTCATCTGAATTATAATGTCGTGGAGTCATGAAGTTACTGCCCTGAGAACATCTTAAATTGCAAGCAAGTTCAAGGAGCAGAGAATCCTTGTGAAGACAAGAGTACGCTCAGCTAGAGAAAAAATACCCCGCACTTTATGGAACCGGAAGGTTCATTGAAATCTAAGGGAGTTCAACCTAAAATGCTCTCAAAAAATAGTCACACAAACACAGATATACACTATATAAATACGGACCTTATTCCAATCTATTAACTTCTAGCTCTAACTATTATTCGATAGACTTCATACTTAAGGAAACACAAGAAAGAATCTTGAGTTCTGTGAAGTATATTTTCTGATTCTCAGATTCGTCAATAACAGAATTTATTAAATTACGGAAATACGATTCTACATTTTGATCACATAGCTAATGAACAATATGCAGGTAACGTACTATAACGAATACATCAATTCCATTGAATCTACTACTATATTAAATTTCACAAAACAATACGTATATCAATTTGTCCTATATTGAAAATGCATGAAATAAATGTTCTATAACATTACATGACCTACATTCGGTTTTGCATAATACTTTTGCGCGACTAGCAATATTTTTGTGTTCAATTGTATCCAATCGACTAAAGAATTTTTCACTAGAACCACGTTTCAGATTGATGCTATACTCCTGTCGTCAGTTGTAGGACAAACCTCTAACCTGTTAAAACTCCCAGAACCAAAACTCAGACTAGCTCATTCAGGAGGCCCCAGAGTAGTACCAAGCCCTCGCTCCTGAAAATGGAAATATAATCAACTTCCGAAACGACGTGGTTTTAATTAAAACACGTAGATGGCAAATAAAGTCCAACAGATAGACACACTGCCTCACACTATCGTTAATACTATTTTTTTAACTTACGTTCGTGTAAATCTAATGCGTATTTTAGAATCCGTATTTGCTCTGAACAAGGGTTAAGAAGGAAACAAACAGAGATAATTAGTTTCCATAGACTGTCCTCGACATGGCAGCGAGCGTGAAGACGTGTTTACAGCTAACTCAATACAACCACAGGTCTCAAATACGGTGGATGTTCAATAGGCGTGGGATGCTCGAAATACGTAGAACCGAAAGACAAAAGAGAGAGAGAAAGAGAGAGAGAAAGAGAGAGAGATAATTCCAACCACATTCACAAAACTGAATCCATTCTCACATAAATAAATGAATTTTCTACAGACTGTTTCAGTACCGAAGGCAAAAAGAAAATCTCGGTTGCACAAGCCTACAGAATTACAAATTAAAAAGCTGTCCTTTGTTAAACATAAGAGACGTTGATGAGTTTATTTATTATTGTACGCGGAAGCAAAGAGCACTGTGACGGCCGGCAGGAGGCAGCACGCGGAATTCCGCTGACGTCGATTCTCATTAACAATTTGCGGTGCATACTTTTTCGACATGCATTCATCGCATTTTGATCTCTCAGTGTCCCTGATTATTAATTAAACAAATAAATTGTTGACAAAGACGCGACCACCAGTAAAATATTACACTGAACAGAAATACAGAATACCAGTCTGCTCCTAATACAATAACAATTGTTCATCACACGTGACTGGACAACCGCGCCGTTCGTACGATGCGGAAAAAATTGGAATCACGTTCTGACGGTGACAACGCTGGTAGCAAGACATGAAAACGACGATATGGTAATATTTCCGATTGTCACGGCTGCTAACATGAGGGGGACAGCCTCCTGGGATACTACTCCGTGTATTCTCGTAGGAATTGAGGGCAAGCCAATGTAATATCGGTTACAGTAATGCTCAGTAAAGTTGAAATGTATCACATCAAATAAAAATGTTCAGACGAAAGGATAAATATTATTATGAATTAAACACCAAATGGAAGTTTATTTTCTTCTGTTTATCAAGAAGTAAAGCAACCATTACGCGTGGCCCTACTACGTATTCTTAAGAATGCCGCATCACAAAACTGATTGTAATGTTTCATTATTCTAATAGGGGTTCAGGGTACATCTATACCGGGCATCCTTTCCGTTTCAATTACTTTCCTCAGATCTACCGACTTGAAACATTTAAAGGTACTGTACTTACTACTTCGGGTGACTGAGTTTGTAATCCAGTATGAATTGAGCCACTCACCTGCAACAAAGCAAAGAGTCACAATCAGTCTCTAGATTCGATCTCCCATGCATTAGTGCGCCCATTCATAGGACGCTTTAGTCAATAATTACCATAAGGTAAGAGTGGATATTCCAAAAGGAACGTGGGCATTAGTGTTCGGTTTAACTTCTCTGTAAAAGCGTGTTTCTCCTTTCCTACTTAAAAGCCTGAGACTTTGCTGTTTTCTCAACCCATGTAATAAGCAAACGTACGCAAAAATAAAGAAGAAATACTATTTTTATATATTATTAATTTTAAATATGTGCTAACCTTACCATATTAGCCTTTGAGAAAAATATATATAATTTTATTCCTATAACGTCTTGTCGCAGGGTAGAAAGGTTTAATACCAGAATTGCAACATCGTACACGTATTTAAGTCTGCATGAAGGTAGAGTACCAAAGGGTTTTCCAGCCTGGTAAATTTATCAGATGGAAAGAGGTTTAAATCTCTCTCTCGCATGCAAGCACGCACGAACGCACACGCACATACATGTCGTAAAAACTGTTTTCCATTTTCTGTAATGTCCATATGCTGAGTTCCATATCAGCGTCCAGGAGACACGCGACTTACGTGGTGGCATTTTAGTTCTGAAGACTAAGAATTTCACGTAACTATGGAAACTTTACTAGGTAAAACGACCACAACATTTTACTAAGTCAGACATATAGGCTTCTCTACGGGTGTTCACAAACAGATTTATCGTCATCACGAACTTCAGAGTTTGTAACCTGGTGCCACACTTCTGTCCAGACCCCATGTCTTCTGGGAAATTCCATAAGTCTTATCGAACTTTACCGACATTTCAGGAGTGCCTGTTGCCTCCATCGTCAGGGTGAAGTGTCATCGCCCTGATGATGGAGACAGTACGCACTTTCTTCGATAAATCTTATATCTGACATATGTCTTCTAATGTCACAGCCTTTTCGTTTTGTTTCCCTTAAACATACTTCCGATGTTTCTTGTATCTTTTTTATAATAATCCCACATATTCTAGTCCTTTGGTTTTCACGGCTGGAGTTAAATGTGTAACATCGGTTTCAAAGGTTGTGTAACCCCGAATGCTGAGATAATTCACCCTGAAGACAGAAATTTAATTATTCGTGTTTTTTTCCGTCTAATCACAATTGTATATAAATAAAATTATACATAAGATATTAAAATATCATTTACATATTTGGTACATCAATATGTAAATGATATTTTAATATCTTATGTATAATTTTATTTATATACAATTGTGATTAGACGGAAAAAAACACGAATAATTAAATTTTAATTCACAATATGACGCAATTATATCAACTTAGAAATTTAAATATTCTCCTAAAAGCTACATAATTCTCAACATTAAATGTTGCTCAACCCCGAAAAATGTATTGACCCAAGCCCACACACTGATCCACATGGCACAGCACACATAATAAACTTGTTAATACTGCAGAATAATAGAGGCAATTTCATGGGGAACTTTTATTTACAAACAACTGAAGCAATTAAACCACTCTTCAATTTTAATCACAAGGAGGAACGTTCCAAATGTTTTTACATGTCACCGCAACGAAATTAGCATGTCTGCCTTGCTACTCAAACACTGCGTTGTAATTACAGCGGGACGTGAGGTCTGTTTTGTCTTCCGTGGTCACACCGAGTTTGTTAACATATTTTGTATTTTGGTTCATCAGGAATCGATTGACAGTATCTCGATTTATTCGTACGCCTCGTGAATATGAGTCAGTGAGAGATATTTCGAATGAGACTCATTTAAACTGACAGAAGGCACCGAGAACTCTTCCCACTCACAGAAAATCATTTTTCGCCTTTTACACAGGGCAGTGTTAGTGATATAAATCAAAGCGGCACTGCTTAAAAAATAATATTTATAATCAACATTTATTTATTTGTGGTCTTTAAACAACATTGAAAGGACCAATTGAATAAAAAATTTTCTTGGATATTATCCATCGTCTAGTAAATATAAAACGTAAAACGACGTTTCGGAGATGGGACTCTATCCCCCATCTCCGAAACGTCGTTTTACGTTTTATATTTACTCGACGATGGATAATATCCAAGAAAATTTTTATTCAATTGACTCTTCACCATCGTCAAGAAGTTTTAGATTTGATAAACATTGAAAGGAGCTCTGACTTTATAAAAAGTAAAGCATTCCCGCTACACGCCATATAGATCATTTGGTGGGGGGGAGGTATAGCTCCTATTCATTCTTGACCTCGGCACAAGATGGGAGTTGTGTGGTCAGCATCACGGCCATGTTGCACTTTAGCCCCGGAATAGGACCCCGGTACCCATTGGAGGGCCCAAGGCCGATTTGGACGGAAAGGCTAGAGGAAAAATTCTCTGCCCCTTCGGGAATCGAACCCCAGTCGTCCAGCCCTTAGCCAGTCACTGTAATGACTGAGTAATGGATAACGAATTTAATAAAGTGGAAGGAAAAGGTCGCGATCTAATTTTAAATACAACTTTTTATTTTCCTGGACAGACTGAGGAAAACCACTTGACATGAATATCTATAAGATAGTGTAGTTGCGTCATATTGTGATTTATTAAATTAAAATTAAATTATTTGGTTATTCCGTCAAATCACAATGTATTTAAAATAAGATAATTAAAATAATTAAAATATCATTCTGTGTTCCGTATCGAATAACTGTTCCAATTGTAAATCGATTATTCGATACGGAACACAGAATGATATTTTAATTATTTTAATTATCTTATTTTAAATACATTGTGATTTGACGGAATAACCAAATAATTTAATTTTAATGAATATCTATCTCAACCGCTAGGTGGGCTACTGAATTAGCCGTGCGTATGCGGCAACTTCTCCTACACTGCTGCCTCGCGTTCAATCGAAACATGTGTCTGCAGGCGTATTGGCCAGCAACGCGTTCAAAATAACAGAAACCCAGGCGATCACCCTGATGATGGAGGCAGCAAACACCTCTTAAGCATCGTTTAATATTTATAAAGTTCCAGAGAAGATAGCCAGCTTCATTATTAAGTATTTATATGCGACCAGTATAATTTGATTCATCGAAACAGTTACTTCTAGTCTGGATGGCATCCTCTGTACATATTGGAGCTCGCTAACAAAGCGTTAATTGGGCTGTTTACACCGCGAGATCAACGTGGCGGCGACCTTGAAAAACAAATTAATTCTCATCCGCTTTTTACGGTTGTGATACGTATATGCTCTCATACTTTGCTGGCGGACACAACTGAACTAACAGAGTGTGAGATTTGAGATTCTCACGGTGATGAACATTTCCTGCCGGTCTTCTGAGCCGAACGCCATGTGGAGTTGCAAGAATATACCAACGTTGGGAAGCAACACCCTTCGTCCATCTTCAGGGCGCAGAAACAGAGTCTCCAAAACGTAGCAGATTTTAGAACTTTTTAAAATTTTAAATTTTTATGCAGGTATAATTTAAAATAATAGACAATAATTGTCCAAAACGCAGGATTTGATGTAGCCTGGTAGACGTTTGCCGATATTTCGGAGGTCCTTGCCGCCTCCATCACTCATCGCCCTGATGATGGAAGCAGCAAGAACCTTCTAAGTTAACAAACCCTTTGTTTTAATAAAAGACGGTTAATTTCTCGAACTATCTGGGCATAATATCAGCTACTCAAGAGGGACTGCACGCACGCCAGTCAGTTGAGTGAATTCATGACTCCCCTTCATAAGCTCAGAATACACTTGAGTGTAACGTATATAACGTTTATCGAATCGCACAGATGAACTATTCTTGAAGAACTGATACTATTACATGGCGACAGAAGGCTATCTCTTACAACAAGTTGTGAACTCCAATACATACACCTGCAGTTAGGATTTATTTAACGGTTCTGGGCTAATTAGAAGTGAATTAAGACGGGCTTCATTAACACGTCAGTACACGAGGCAGTCTCAGGGTACAGGTAAATTCTAGACGATTTCCTAAAACTTTCAACAACTTCGAAAGTGTATAATGTTCCTCAACCATTTCGTACGCAGTTTGCTTTGTTGGTGTCATGTTTCGGAAACAAAGATATGTTACTTAATGGAGATCTTTGTATTCTTACATGGCGGCCGACTGTTCTAACAGAATTTTCGTTGTTCCAACATTTAATTGCATTCCCCGGTCTCTCTCTTCAACTTCCTTAACCACGCAACTGTGTACTTTTAATTGTTGAGGCGAGTTCGAAATCACTTGGAGCTCCTATTACAATCGATCTGTCTACCCGTCAAGGAAAAAACCTTCCAGATATTCCTATTTCTTACATTTCTCCTTGATCTTACGCCATGATTTGAGGCATCTATAAGCAATAGCTTTCAATTAATCAGCAGGAATCATCAAAACAAAGCTTCTTCAATGTAAGACATATGATATTACGGCACATAAAACACGCGGCCTAAGTCAAATGTACGGAACTAAATTCTAATCTGCAGTCCATCTGTATAGGTGTTCGATTGTGCGGACAAAGCGATCGATAATTAACTTTATACTGCACACAATGAATCCATTTTATTAGAAGTGGAGCAACAGGTAAGATTCAGTGTATAAAGGGACTTAAAAACACAAAAGAGGCTAAAACTGAATGTAACTGAAAAGTGTTTGATTAGATAAATGCCAGTCAGCATCAAAAGCCAAGAGCAAATAGCAAGGGAAAATATTTTCATGTATAAACACAGTTCTTTGACTTAAATAGACAGAAGGTATTATTTATACTGTCGGTGCCCCTTACGCCACTGGGGATTTGTCTGAAATAAATTATTTCGCTTCAGGAATCACACAAAGCGTAACTTGGTCCATACTGAATAGAAGTCTGTACTGGTTATTAGTTTATTTTACGCGGATTGAAACACAAAAAATTACATTTTTACCTTAAACTTTAACTAACGCCTACAAACTTAATAAAAAAAGTCCAGAGATTTTAAAAGAACATACCAGTCAAAGACTGGACGTAATTAAAAAGTTCCAATATCGAGTACCGGATCATTGATTTGCCCTTTCTATCACTTGGAAAGACAGCTGACAGACGGTTCTACACTCCTCCTTCCTAACCTAACCAAACCTTCGCATCTGCCGGACTGAAGTTGGAAAACTTCCAACCTGAAGCACCCCGCCACTCCGACTGTCAAACCACTCAATGAGGGGGCTACGTGCAGTGCATGGGCTGCGCCCCACAGGCACACCGTTGTCATAGTACAGCTGCTTCGAATACGGCAGACCCCTGGATCAAGTCTCGTTGCATACATGAGGTTCGTTCAGATTTTTCTACAAAGTTCCACGATGCTGAAACAGTTCGGTTAATTACTTCGTTGTTCACGTGACCATGCATTCGTATCACATACGATTTTAAAAGAAAACAACTACATTTAAATATTTTAAAATTAAACTAGCGTGTAAAGTCCGTGCAGACATGTTACACGTTATCGCAAGGGGACAATCCACTTCTATCGATTCACCACCGCCACCACAAAAAACACTTAAAATTATCGACTCTTGTTTTCTGGAGCGAGGGTCCGGCGAGAAATATGTTATCCCCTCCATATAAGTGCAGGATGATCAGATAAGGCCACGGGCAGTTCTCCAGCAAGAATCGACTTCAAAACGCGTTGTGTGTGCCACATTAAACAATGTCTGTGCTGTGGAACTCATAGAATTTCTAGTACTCTACCACTTCTCGCTTGTGTTGACTAAAAAGTCAGAGCTCCACTTTCTTTCGTGGATTTCTGGAATAAAATAAACTGCCCTCTCATCCTTTGTTGCAACGTCTCGCTCCATGGGCACGTCTCATCTACGGGAATATTTCACATCTTCTTGATCCTTATTCTTTTGTTTCATATCGTTGACTTGTTCTTTGTATTTTCCTTTCATTTTCGCTGAAGAACGTGTCCTCACTCGTTGCCAGAACACGCGAATTTCACGCTTCCTCGGATCAGTTACCATTTCTGACATCAAATCCTGGATTGCTCCGACTTCTGATATCATCAATCTAGGTTCAACCAGTCTGTGCTAACAACTGAGTATCTCATGAAGATGACTTGTCTTATGGCCGATCGCCCTAATAATAGAGGCAGCAGTCACCTCTGAAACGTCGGTAAAAGTCTACCAGACTACACGGTACTACATGAGGGATACAGCAAAGGCCTCTGACTTTCGTGAACACGATGATTAAATCCAGCTTCCATAAAGCCGCGTTGTAGGGGTAAGATTTCTTGATTAGCTGAGGGGTAGTTATATATCCAATAACAGATTCGCTCCACGGAATTCGTCTGGACTAATTTCGCGCATTTATTACTTTGCCCAATGATAAAACGTCCTTCATTATATATCCGACTTGTTCATGTGACTACTCTATATTTAATGCTCGGTGTTGGTTTATTTTTTATTTTAAAAGTTTATGTTGGCAGCGTGCATCATTTAATCTGGCTTCTTTCCATCGTAGTGAATACAGAGCGTGAACCACAATTTATAACAAGTACAGTGCAGCAAATAACAATCACCTCATTCAACTAGAAAATGTTTCAATCAACACCAGCATTGAGGCATATAATTTGTTGTCATATTTCTAACCCCGTTTATAACAGTTGAACCTGGAACAACGGCTTATGAGCACAAGTGGCAATACAAGAAAGATAAATATCCCATCAACATCCAAGCCACAAAGACCGAAACGACGTAATGAATAGTTTTAAATGGAATTGTGTGAAAGGCAGCGAGCAGCAGTGAAAAGCTCAGTTATTTATGCATTTAGCTCTACAGGAACATACGAGGTGCGATCTGAAAGTTTCCAGACTGTGTAAATAGAGGGCGAACCGGATGTAGTACGAGCTTCTGCCGCTAGGGGGTGCGGCCTACATTCATAGTGAATCAGTGTGCCAGCCGGCATCATCGAATTAGCATTTCTTTCTTAGTTACGGGCGTTTTGGTAGTGCATTACACCGACCCTCCTGCGATTTCGGAATGGCGTGTGCATCAAATTTTGCCAAAGACTAGCCAAAACGGCTACGGAAACCTATGAAATGCTAAAGCAAGCATTTGGGGAGTCCGCAAACTTTTGTGTGGCATTCACGTTTTAAAAATGGCCGAACCTCTGTCGATGATGACGAGCGTTCTGGACGACCATCTTCGAGCACAACGCCCGAAAATGTTACGAAGATCGACGTCGTACCATCAACGACTTGTGCGACATTGTTGGGATAGGCTATGGGACCTGTCAGCTGATTATAAAGGAAGAACTCCACATGCGACGCATCATGACAACGCGCCAGCGCACACCGCCCTCAAAGTTCGGCAGTTTTTGGCCTCAAACACCATGGCCGTCATCCCGCACTCTCCTTATTCGCCGGATTTAGCTCCGTGTGACTTCTTCCTCTTCCCAAAGATGAAAATTCAGCTAAAGGGAAGGAGATTTGAGACGATAGAAGAGATTCAGGCAGAATCGCAGATGGTGCTTGACAGGCTGACAAAAAAAAGATTTCCAGGGATGCTTCCAGGCTTGGCAGCGGCGCTGGGATCGTTGTGTTCACTCCCAGGGGAACTACTTCGAGGGTGATGGATGAATTTAATACCTGAGATAAGTGTACGGGTTTTTTTTATAGGCGCAGTCTGGAAACTTTCCGATCGCACCTCGTAAGAGCGGCTCACTGAAAGAGGATACGCACAGAATATTCCCTGACTCGCAAAATGCTTACAAATGCAATATAATACTGTTACAGCTCTCCAAATTTTCTGACTGGAAATTTAAGCAGCTCACTCACTGATATACTTATCAGCATAATTTTCAGGGGCAGAAGGGTTTGGTAAGTTACCCGGAACATACTTTATTTTGCTCACGAAATAAACTCCATAGAAGTGTTGTAATGTAATGGACAGTTGAAAGAACGTTTAGTACGCCAAATTTGAATGTAAACTGTGGAGCCGAAACAACGTTGCGTAGCACGCATGCGCGGGACTAACATTTCCACGTCGCAAAAATGAGCGACTGGCTTTACAGACTGTACCAGTGCTTAAGATGTGCCGCATTGTCCATAACCCGGACGACCACACTCTGCTTTACGGCTTCAAGTTTTCAAGTACTTCAGTTTCATTCTCCAACAGAATACAGAGAATGTCGAGGCCAATTTGGGTGTAAGTGTTCTTTAGATCGGTATTTTACTCACTGAATAACCGACTAGCGCTGTGTTCAGACTTGGATTTTGGTTAATTAAGTGAGGATCAAATTTAAACAGAGAATCCTGAATTAAGCACTAGAGTCAATGCTCGGTCTAGCCCCTTCTTAGGAAACTACCAGTAACTTTCTCTTTAATTCCAGTTCCTGTGTGGTTAATGTTGCATTACGTCTTCCTATAAAACTAAGTTGTTACAAATTTCTTAGTGGATAACGAAACAAGTAACAATTGACTGTCCATTACAGTGCTATAGATGAAAAACGAAGACTTTACAGCGTGACTGGAAGGTGTAGTCAGTCCATTTTTAAGTAATTACGAGTAATTTACAAATGAATTCTCAGCGCTTTTGAAATCCTCCCTGGAGTTGAAATATATTAATTGTAGACAAATATAAGCGAGACTACGCTTAAGCCTAAAATCAAATTATAGATTTCACACACTTCGTATGTTATTGTTTTATATCTCATTAAAAATTACCTTAACAAAATCTGTATATTTTCTAAGATCTATGACAAAAGTTATGTTCGAAATGAAACGTGTAGTCACATCAACATAATTTGTGGGGCAGATACAGATAAGCCTATAAGGTAGATAGCAGTGTCATCACCAAAACACAATTCAAATTTCATGTAATTGTATTATAACCTAATAAGAAGGCATCAAAAATGTCTATTCCTCCATAAGACCCAAGCCAGCAACTCTAGCTAGGGTTTCATAAAATTCCAGTCCCACACGAAAATATCAGATCCCTTCAGTCAAAACGTTCAAATATAGCTCTTTAAGCTTGTGATATATCGAAGAATCGGGAAAACGTTTCACATTTTTCTTTAAACTTTAAGATATGTGGACCTAAACATTTTATGTTCGAAATAAGTTATTTTTAAACAGTTTCATCTAAAGCGTTAGAAATCTAAATATCTCGTAATATGACGACAGAAAAACATAAAAAAACGACAAAGTTAGATGTAAATAAGTGAGAAGTACTCCAATATAATGTACGTATTCTCCATAACACTAAAATCATGATATTCATATATAAATAATTACGTGTATGGTATAAATCTATGGAAATAGCTTTAATCATTTAGTAATTCAAAAATAAAATGCAAAGAAAAATGTTTATACCGAAGACAGAATAATTAATACTGAAATGGAGGCAGGGCTTATAACGACGAACTTCATAATGTATGTGTCACATTCAGTGCAGAAACCGTAATCCGATGAAAGATGTTTAAGATGGCGAACACGCAGCAGAGCTACAGCTGGGACAAGGCGAAATACAATGCATACAGAATTTAAGTTTGGAAATCCCCTTTAAAGGAGCCACTTCAAAGACGGTATTGAGATAAAACCTCATAAGATCGTAAACTAAAATTCTCAAAATTATGTTCAATGACGGATCTTTTTTTGAACCGAGTAGCTCGATTTCCAGTCAGTCTGCAAACAAACGTAACCCTTCAAAGGTTAATTTAACTTCCTGATTCAATAATCAGCAATCACACATTTTTTTATTTAAGGGTTTCGTATGATTCTCAGTGTGAACAGCGATTATTTCTTTAAATATCGTCAATCAGTTGATCTCTGTAATGTTCAAGTGCGGTGTTTTCTTTGCGGTACGGACTAAACCTATAAATATCATGTAGGCGAGCTTTGGCTTCAAGGGGTTAATTAGCATTCAAAATTGGACCGTGCCTTACACTAAACCTTTCCATCGGTGCTATTTGATATCAGACAGTGTGAAGCAGACTGATAAATTTCATATAAAACACTTTATTACATTAAACTAACTTTACACTGGCCTATGTTTCTTTCTGGATGGCACATCCCTCTATAGCTTCTCAATATTCCTCGCCGGGGAAGCAATTTTCATAGCTCCCTGCACAAAGTGACAATTTTAACACTGCATAAAAGCAGGTGCCTCAAAAGATGTGACAGCGACTACGCGTGATATGTATGGTTTTCAAATTGTTACAGCAAGCACACGGAATGTAATAAAATTCAGATGTTAGCACCTTATTACACTGAGTTTCAAATTTCTTGTTGCAACAACTGTGATGGCGATGACAAAAAAGAATTATGATGATGATAATAATATCATATACGTTTCGAGACACTTCTTCGTCATTGCTTTTTCAATATAATTTTTAATACGCCATTACGAATGTCCAAAAAGTCAAAAGCAGCTGAAACTCAACATAAAACATTAACTTGTAATCTGCATTACGTTTATTTACTGAGTGAAAACGTTAACACCACAGAAATCTGCAATATACACTACTGATGAGTTTGTTCTAAAAAGAAACGCACCATCCTTGTTTAAACATCGCAGCATCGTCGTAAATCATCACCATAATATTCAGGTTAGATACAAAACAATGTGTAAACTGTCACTGACATCCCCGTAATAACTCGTGTGGCTGTGGAGTCTTATTATGATGTAGTCCATAGATCACAAGTCATGAGAATTAATCCTTCCAAGCCGACAGACAACTATTTGAACTTCTTGTTTTGGTAATCTCTTGGCATTTGCTAACAGATTGTGTATGTGGAATAATTGTTATTTTAACTGACAGCTTTAATAAATTTTTCTCTGTAATGGAGAAGGCTAATGTTTTCTTTGCGGTAAGGACTCAATGTTACATCCAAAATCTGTACTTGGGCGTGCCTCTTTCTGATAATAGACACGTTATCTACCTCTGTGCCCCAAGACACTTCATTAGCGACAAGTTTCTGCTGTAGCTGAAACCTTTGGAGCGGACATAGAGAAACCGGATGATATCTGGTCTCATGTTCACGTTTACAGACGGACAGTAATGAGGAACTGTGTTTGTTTAACCTCAAGCTCAGTGACATAATTCAATGGCAAAGCTATCAGAGTTGAAATCTAGGATGTCCTACCAATTACAGGTGTATTATCACACCCAATCCACAGCATTCTGATTGGTGTTTATAGCAGCCCACCTCCACCCACCAGTTTCGGCATCAAACCTCTAAAATATGAGTTCTAAACTTAAGGCCCGTGGGCCGCGCAGGGTCTAAGAGTACAGTAGTCAGGACAAATATGTAAAGTTTAGGTAAAGTTTGTCCCGCTATACGCCATGCAGGCGCTTGGGGTGAGAGGAGGTATAGCTCCTCTCTTCGTTGACCTCGGCACTAGATGGGGGTGAGTGGTCAGCATCACGCCCCGGCCGGCTTTACCCCCGGGAAAGGACCCCGGTACCCATTGTAGAGGAGGCTGGGTGGGCCCCACAGGCTAGAGGAAAAATCCTCTGCCCCAGTCGGGGATCGAACCCCGGTCGTCCAGCCCGTAGCTAGTCACTATACTGACTGAGCTATCCCGGCTCTTCAGGACAAATATGTGCGTTCCACAACTGTTAGACGTAAAAGGCAAGGTGAACAGAGGGTTAGCAGAAAAGGAAGCATATACAATCCATACCACATCATTTACCAGAGGCAGTAATTTTGTTGTTGTCTCAGTTCCCTTAGGTCCTTCGATTCTAACCTCGCATTTCCGGACGTCGATAAGTCTTGTGCTGATAATCTTTTTCCTACCATGACACGAAGTGGTATTTTGTCATGAAGATGGAGGAAATACGTTCCTACGAAACGATGGTAATAACATACAAAACTATACAAGTGATTTAAGACAAGAACCCAAGAATATCATCTGCAAAATTTAACACAAAACAAGAAAACAGTTGCAGTAGGTAAATCTTCTACCTTAATCAAAAAAAACAGCTGAACTACGAATACAATCCTGATCTATGTATGTATTGTCTTATGTATTAACTACAAATACTGGAGCGTAGAAATGCAAACAGAGTAGCTACGTAATACAAACATTTGATCTGCAATATTTACAAAGTCTCGCGGTAATGTGAACAGTATCCACACACCGGTGTGCCAGCGGATCAAACTGGCGGCATGAGATTCAGAAAGTGGCATTATTCAAATATGCATTTCATTCCTCTGGATAATACACATAATATGAATTCAATGTTCCATTTCAGAATCTGGACTTCTCATAAAAAAAAATTAAAAATGCATATTACCACAACTGTTTCCGTGGATTATATTGGTTGTCTCTCACTCTCAAAAAAAAAACAAAAAAAAAACAAGTCTGTCGGTGTGTGTGACCTGTGAAGAATCACCCAAATTTTTTTCAAAGTGTTCACCTTGCAGTAATACTTTATGTTGAATTAACCCACAGTGAAATCAAGATGACCGGATACCATCGAAAATTCTAGAGCACAGTCTGACACAGGCGGGGCTTGGAAACAGGTGAATGTTCCCGAGGACATTACCTCCAAAATACGAAGGAGTACTAATCACTCGATCACAGCGATCGATATGGATATATGAAACATAATAAACCGTCTCAACATAAAATTAAAATGGGCAAACTGGGAATACGGGCTTCAATGACTGTGTTCCTCGACCAATCGGTCTGAAGGAAAACACTGTGCCTTCAATTAATACTCTGTGGTAGAAGTATCAAGACCTAATTACAATGCCGCGCTGTGATCAAACTTTTTGGGGATATACGCTGCGATATTCACTTCTTCTCCTTCTTCTTGAAAGGGTGCCAGTAACAACCCCTGCAGTAATGAATTCTTTCACGTTGTAACCAAACTTGCGTTCACTCAATTTTCTAGACGTTAATTAATAATTTCATGAAAGGCACGTCAAGACAACCCACCCACAAACACGTAACAAGCTCCCAGGTCATGCCTTTGCATAGAACAGAGTTCAGTGCTATAATCTTCGTAAACCGTTGCATTCATAATCCTTCGTACATAAATTGTTGAGAGTTCCGATGGGCTAGGAAGAGACTGAGATTCAAGACGTTTCATAAATAAGGACTTTACCAGTAATACAGTCGGTCCCAGCAGTTAATCAGAATTGGAAGTGCAAATTCGAATTTCTCATGGCGCAAAGTAATTTACGTGCGTTTTTCAACATACTCACCCCAAAGAACCCCCCCCCCCCATTCAAATTAGCTGATTCTGTTAAGCGCCAGTCCCATCCACCGAGCAGATGAATACAATTTTCTAAAAAAAATCCACAACTCAGTAAACCCCATGAAATCCAGGGCGTAAACGATCTGGTGACCACATGGGGTTACTTAGCTTCTCGTATGGGAAACATCAGCAACGATAAACATATAGCAGTATGAAAAATAATGGAATTTACAGAAACGTGTAACACAAGAATATAACACTACTCGCGTCAAAACAGATTTTAAATTAAATGCTGATTTCTGCATAAACTATAAACTGTGTATTTTTAATTAAATAAGTAGTATGCGACACTGAAGACGGATTGACGAAAATGATTTCAGTACAGTTTATTTAAATAAAAATATGCACATCATGCTTTAAAACGTATAAATTCATTTTGGTATTTATTACAAATTAGATATGCATTAAGTCAGTCATAATACCTTTTACATATTGTTATAACGTTAAATACCCATACAAACAAGCATATGTTATTAATGTTATCATCTTCTGTTTACGCGGTTTTCAATAACCTGCGCTCGATATAAAGGTAAGTGTACGGAACTGACGTTATCGATCTGTATTACTATTGAACAAATTACCCTGTCTCAAGTTGCTGATTAGACTCAGCTCAACTAAAACAATGAGTTAATTTCCTCCACGTGTCGAAGTAAGCCGTCTGATACCAGAAGCCACGTTCTGTGCGGTGTAATTAGTGTCTAACACATTATAAAAAGAAAGGATATTTATCCTCGTTAGTAGACAACCTGATCAACACGAGGTTTGTCGTAGGATTTCAAGGAAAAGAGAAAAAACAGTAATGTGTCCTCCAGCCAACGAAAAGCGTAAATGATTTACACAAAAGGCAAATGAACTCTTTGGGTGGCATTAATAGGTCCCATGTTTACGTGTACAGAGTGTCCCAAAAAGATGCATACACAGCAGCAACTTTGGTAACCGCTTGTCAGACAGTCACTCACAACAGAATCCACATTTTTTTCCCTTCAGGCTTAGTAGTGAGCGAGAATTCTGAATCGAGTTAATCTACACACACGCGGTGCAATGATATCTACTAAAATTTCGCTTGTTTTCAAAAATTCCCTGTAAGAATTTAAGAGAGTAAATATTAGCAATTATTTTCCGTAACTAACACAACACTTCTCTGTCTCTCTCTTTTATTAAAAACGATTTGTTTGAATACGGAAATATTTAAATGGAAACACGATATATTTTCATTCTTTACCATGCAGACTACAGCCAATTCACACACACACACACACACGTGACGTCATACTGAGTCTACAGAGGCCTCAGGTATTTTAATTTGGAAATAGTCCCTTCCTACGTAGAAACTGAGAAAAAACACGAAAGCCCAGAGTCACGATGGCGGTGGTAGAGGCGATATCAGAACAGTGTCGCTTCATCATCACGGAAAAAAAGTCTGTAACCCATTACGTAAAAGGCCGACTAAACAAGGATAAGACTAAAAAGTCTCCGAAACTTTTATAAATAATTTCACACTGATACAGTGAGGGCACTTCGTTACACGAATCTTTCCGTATCCTTGAGAGGATTCCTTAGAAGGAACATCAAAATGCTTCTACCCTTACAAGGCAAAACAGGGCAACGACAGAAATATAACAATTTCCACATAATAAAGTCTCCTCCGGATATCAGCCGTGTTAGATGGTGATTCATCGCCGACGTTTCGGGGACCATCTCTGTCCTCATTTTCAAGGATTTTTACTGTGTGGTTCGTAGCGCGTAGTTCGCGCTACCAGCCTTGAAAATGAGGACAGAGATGGTCCCCGAAACGTCGGCGATGAATCACCATCTAACACGGCTGATAGCCCGAGGAGACTTTATTAATGAAATCCGCCGTGTAAGCTTCACATCAAATATCCAAATACTTGCAACATTCAAAACGGTGATCCCAGGTTTTCAGTGGTCCAGGAATATTAATAGTTGTTCTTCTTTTCTTATTATTATTTAGTCTAATAAGTTTAAGAATAATATTGGCGGTATTGGAAACGCATTTCGTCCAGCGTAAAAGTGGGATAAAACAGATTTTCTAAGCCGGAAAATTTAAATTGGTGTGAACTCACTCAACCACACAGACAAGCTGTTGCAGACAGGAAGCGCGCGCTGAACAGTTTTATCGGCGGTCTGATAGATGTTTTTCTTCTGTTTCAGACAAGATGAATAACGAATTGAGCCTACTCGTTCCTTGTCCCTGCACCAACGTTCATTAAGCGCGCATTTTGTGCACTGGGGGGAATTTACGAATTTTATGTGATTTTCAGAATTAACAGATACTATGTCCCTACACAGTGAAAACCAACTGACGTTTGTAATCGAGACAAATGGTGTTTTATCTGAGGCAGAAACTGACCTAAACGTTTTGCTCTAAAGGGTTCATACTCCCCTCCCCCGTTGAGCTAAATACGTACATTAGATACGAAATTAAATTCAAAGCCACTTCTCTTTAGCTCAGAGAACGCGGGCTTTGAGCTGGAATCACTAAAAGACAAACAACCTGGACAGATTGGCGCGCTAATTAGAGCCTTGCTAATTTTGAATAAAAGCGTTTTAATTTCATCACGTGTAATGCTGACGACACTTGGTTTTGTCACAGAAGCGGGAATCATTATATTAGCAGCTCATGTCTTTACAATTAAAATACTTTTTGCTCATTTGCATTTAAGAGACGACACAATTTACCGACAATTTAATGTGTATATCCCACCTGCATTACAGAGCGATACGTATTTTTTCTTTGGTGTACTAACTTACATAATTGCTATTAATTCTGCATTACTTTGTTTTAATTCTCAGAAGCTATGTTTTCAACTAAAATAAAACTCTAAAGACATATTTCTGTGCCACAAGGCTTGCAGAGACGAGCGGTGATGGATAAAAAATTAATCAAAATGGTAAAAACATAATAATAATAATAAATATTTGGCCAACATCCCGGGCAAACACGACGTCAGGGAACTTCAGAAAACTGCCATTTTGGGAGCTTCATACATCATTCGAAAGACGCTGTAGTAAAATAAAATAATATAATACATGTAATACATATTAAAAACAAAATGTATCCCTGAAATAGCTGCTGCCCTATGTACCTTAGGGACAAGGTCTGTCTCGGGTACATACGAAGTACATACCCCATAAAGTGGTGAAGAGATGGGATGATAATAATAATAATAATAATAATATAAATATGATACAACTTCGTGCTCTCCTAACTTTAACTTAAATAAATTGCAAAATAAAATTAATATAGAACCGGATCTTGAAAGAAGAAATTGTGCGAACAATTTTCAATAAGACTAACGTAATTAATTATTCAGTTCAATTCAATTCCGTCATTAGGGTGTTTATCAACAGGAAACAGCCTATGACAGGCAAACACTAATAAATAAATAAATATATATAAAATCTTCACTACAGAATCTATAAACTTCGAGAAGTCATGTGAAAATTAACAAAGCTACAATTATTTGACTAATGACACTGATAATGGATTTAATCCTGAACATATCCGTGAAATACACACTTCATTTACGTTTTAAAGAGCCTACAGTTTGAATTTTTAGCTTTTCTTGCTACATATTTATCCGGATAAAGCCAGAAAATCTACTCGTCTTCGTTCGATAGGCTATCGGCTTTACGTTTGCCTTCAGGCGCTGAACTGCGGGGCCCATGAGCTAAGCTTAGACGTGCAGAAACTGCAGGAGTAATTAATCTTACGGTGTACTGATAGGGGCTGGCGAAGCGTGAACACGGCCACGAGTTGACCAGATAGCATTCAACTCACAGGTGGTAACACCCCCACATGCTTTGCCATGTCAGTACGAAGAGTCCAATACGGCTAATTTACACCGCAATTGATAATAACTCTGGCAAAAATAACGCTATTATCATTTAGCATTCAACTCGATAATCCAAACCTATGGTTTCATAGAATGTATTCTCTGTTCAGATTAATGATAATGTAAATTAATAGCCTTAATACATTAGCTGTTAGTTACTGTAAAGAAACACTGCAAGGCTATTATCACCCATCTCGACAAATTGCTAATTTCCTTTACGTTAAATTAAAATAGAAGAACCCCTCTAAGAATTAGGCATAAAAATATACGTACAATCTCTCAACACATCCAAACACAAAGCATTTTTAAATAAAGGCAGAGACTTCCAGATCATTAATCTCTGTACCTGTTAAAAACTGCTTCAAAATTGGAACACCATGCTGTAAAGCTGTCCCGCTATACGCCATGTAGGCACTTGGGGGGAGAGATATCGTATAGCTCCTATTCATTCTTAACGGCAGAAAATCATCTTGCGTACAAAACTGAAAACATCTGAATGTGTATGTGTGTACGCATGGCCGCTTGTAGCTCGAGAAGGGATAAACCACTTTGCCCCAAACTCGGCATGTTTGTGCCCTTAAACCAGGAGGGGATTTTAGAAAGGTCAACACTCCGAAAAAAGTGTCCTGGTTTTGAGTCCCGGTGATCACTGGAGAAAACTAGCAAAGCACGAAAAGACAGCTTGTGGTTATGAAGAAGCTTTCAGACAAAAAAGTATGAATATTTCTGTCTTCTGGGTTGTTGTAGTTGATGAATTTCCCTGATGACGGAGGCAGTATGACCTCTGAAACGTTGGTAAACATCGACCAGACTACACAGCGCAACAACCCAGAAGACAGAAATCTTCATACTCATCGCCCTGATGACGGAGGCAGTATGACCTCTGAAACGTTGGTTAACATCGACCAGACTAGACGTCGCAACAACCCAGAAGACAGAAATCTTCATACTCTGATGACGGAGGCAGTATGACCTCTGAAACGTTGGTAAACATCTACCAGACTACACAGCGCAATAACCCAGAACATGGAAATCTTCATACTCTGATGACGGAGGCAGTATGACCTCTGAAACGTTGGTAAACATCTACCAGACTACACAGCGCAAGAACCCAGAAGACAGAAATCTTCATACTCTGATGACGGAGGCAGTATGACCTCTGAAACGTTGGTAAACATCTACCAGACTACACAGCGCAATAACCCAGAAGATGGAAATCTTCATACTCTGATGACGGAGGCAGTATGACCTCTGAAACGTTGGTAAACATCTACCAGACTACACAGCGCAAGAACCCAGAAGACAGAAATCTTCATACTCATCGCCCTGATGACGGAGGCAGTATGACCTCTGAAACGTTGGTTAACATCGACCAGACTACACAGCGCAACAACCCAGAAGACAGAAATCTTCATACTCACCGCTGTGAAAACCTCAAATCTTACAAAAAAGTATCAGTAAGTAATTTAAGTATTAGTGGAATTTCAAAGTAGTGATACCGGAGGAATTCTGCTAGCGAATAATAAAAATGGGTGTTAAAGAAACACAAAAGTTTGGTTAGCAGAAGAGACGCAACCCCTAAAACCTCCTTCCATCATACTCTGCACCTATTTCGTGGAGTCAAACACAGTACACACTCATTACACATAAAAGAACAAATACTATTTTCAGTACTGTCATTTGTAATGTCCCCCACAGCATAGACCTACAATGTAGCCTAACCGTATAAGGGATCAAATACTTTCGCAGACTTGTATGAAATCTATAGAGGCTCTGTAAAATCTTCAGCACAGCACAAAGAATGAAACCTCATGTCATCAGAATGTGACGCGACTTTTAATGATCGTCACATCCATTAACACTTAACGTTCATAGAAGTAATTATTACGTCAACTCTAACCATTCATCCTTCTATTCTTAGTATGAGTGGCGTTGGGCGTGTTCGCTTTATGAATGATCCGTGAGGCGTAACTTCACGTCGCCAAGACTTGGAAGGAAGCTTTCAGTCATTTTATCTTTTGTTATTCTATCCTCAATCAAGAAAAATATATCGATAACTTACAGCACGCAACTTTTTTAATTAGAGACATATTTCCAACATTTTCGGTGACGGCAGAAATTAGGAGTCTCTAAAATTTGAACTTGCAGTAAAGATGGCGCATATTATGATGTCACATCTTGTTGAGGCTGAGAAATAAACGCCAATTTCTTGTCCGTAGGTTTTCAATGCAGGAGCTCAGTGCATTACTTAATGCTTTCGGGTGAGAGCCGCTTCGAATACTTGGCGTTAACCAACGTTTCGGCAAACATTTCAGTTGCCATTTTCAAGGTGGCAACTGCAGAGTTTGCCGAAACGTAAATCAACATTAAAATATTCGACGAGGTTCTCTAATACAAGCCGACGTTACACATTAATATTAATTTGTTCCTTAAGAGGAATTTTCCTTAAACTCGCGGCCGTAAGAACACTGTAATCTCACCCAAAATGAATTTAATAAATGAGACCACGTGTTATAACAAAGTGCATAAATTATTCCACGTGATCCCTCATAAAATGCCTCTGCGGTCCGCTTAAATCTGTGCTCATTTACAAATAACATTCCGTGAAGTTCTTCCGTTGGTAATTTAGAATCTTAAATGTTCTTACAAAGTTTACTTCTCAGAATCTTTATTCGCTTTTACAGTTCATATAAGGGAAGGAGTTGTAGTATTTGAGGGCTTTTGATCGACTTGAAAGACTGTTTGTCGCAACGTCGTCTGTTTGTCACACACTCCACGAATCCTGCATGTTTAGACGACATCTGTATTAGCGTGAAAGAGGAACTTTTGGAATGCCGACATAAGGTTGTGAAATTTACGTACGACTCCTTAGTGAGTAAAAAGAAGAGAGACAAAACTCAGTTTGCTGAAATTGAATTGGAGATAGAAAATGGGATCTAGGGAACATAAAAGAAGAAAAATGGAGGAGTCAAAAGAGAATTAAAATTGTATCTATTATAAAAATATATCAAATTATAGTAAGAAATTAGTTGAACATATATAAAAACGACGGATAAAATAATACGAGACAGCGCAGTGAAAAATATACTTGATTTGAATGAAAAATGTGGGAGAAAGCAAGAACTTATGAATATCTAATTTATGGGATTTTCTCGGCTCGCTACTTTCTTCATGAACGAGGTGCGATCGGAAAGTTTCAAGACTGCGCGTATAAAAACCGCAGATGGTGCTTGACAGGCTGACAAAGAAAGATTTCCAGAGATGCTTCCAGGCTTGGCAGCGGCGCTGGGATCGTTGTGTTCACTCCCAGGGGAACTACTTCGAGGGTGATGGATGAATTTAATACCTGAGATAAGTGTACGGGTTTTTATACGCGCAGTCTTGAAACTTTCCGATCGCACCTCGTATCTTAGGCGAAAATGTTTAAGAACTTTGTTCCTCAACCACCTGCAATCTTTGTAATTCCTTCGCTGTGATAACTCAAGTTTCATACCGACATAAAACATCATGTTCGCTTTGTATTATTCCACTACTGTTTAATATTCATCTATCACCGCCCCAGTCGGACCTAAATCATAGATCAAAGCCCTTATTGAGAAGCGAACAGTAGATCTAAAATCAGAGAGCCTAAAATATCCTCGCATTTTACGGAAACTGAAGGTTCATTATCGTAGGATTTGAGGTTTTCACGACTGCGAGTCCGAAGATGGCTGTCTTCTGGGTTGTCGCGCCGTGTAGTCTGGTAGAAGTTTGCCGACGTTTCAGAGGTCCTTTCTACCCTCATCATAACGGCGATCTTCGTCCTGATGATGGAGGCAGCAAGGACTTTCGAAACGCCGGTAAACTTCTACCATACAACACGGCGCTACAAATCAGAAGACAGCCATCTTCAACTGAAACGGTTTTCAGTGACCAGGTTTGTCAAATCAAGCAAAAATTTCACACTTCCTCGTAACATTTTCATTCCTTTTATACTCTGCTAACCTCCATCCTATTGTCTCTCATTTTCCGTTTTCTGGCATCGTCTCATTAGCCGGCTTCCACCGAGTATCAATCTTCATCTGTTTTCCTAATTACATTCCCTCTTAATGGCTTCTCCTAGTACCAAAACACGTGTAAAGGTGTTTTATTTTATCGACGTTCAGGTTTCTTATGAAGATGATGAAGGCGTCCTACAAAATTATAAAGTTCCTTTAATTTTAAGTGTTCATAAAAATAATGCTTAAGTCATTGTTTTACATAAAATTCAGGCTCATATACAACTTTATCTGTTACTGAAGTCTATTAACGTAATACGGCATCCGCATATCGTACCATAACCCAAGTCGAATTATTTAAACCTAGGATTAAAAGCAGTTAGGTCCAATTAAAATTCCACTTTAAAATGAGAAAGGGAACGAGCGTGCTTAGATTGGACTGGACTGGTTGGAGCAGTCAAATTTGGAATAAAATGCCCCCCCCCCCTCAAAAGACTTTACTTCAATTTTTCATTTCTCATTTCTTACAGTTTTTATTGTCAAATACCTATGCATAGACAACAGGATAATATTAAAATAGATCATAAGAAAACATAATAGTGGCATATGCATTGGATTAATCAGGGACAAATGGTGGGCTCTCGTAAACACAGTAATGGGTCTTAGGGTTCAAAACGCGGGGAATTTGTCCACGAATTTAGTTCACGGCAGATACAAATTTCACATTTCAGGAGGTAATCAAATGAAGTCATGGTTTACTACACGGTCAAAATTAATTTTGTTGGTTATTTAATTAACTTCCAACACACTGGAAATTATTTCATATTATGCTTGTAGATCATACTCAGTTTATATTTTATGTCAATCAAGTTTCTGTGACAAATACAAAACAGTTTTAAAAGTGCGTAACTGAATTTCATTCTAACTTCATAAAGAACCAAATTAAAATTTTCCTCACAAATGTTAGAGGATTGAAGCCAGTTATTTCCGTATGCCCTGTGAACTATAAATAAAAGTTCAACAGTACACAAATTTATCACAGCAGATGATTATCCCAGTCAAGGTGTAAAACGATTGGATTCAATGACTGTAATTATTACACGACGCAGGTGTAATGTGACAGAGTCCATACGATGCGGGCTGCCTACACATCGTACCAACTGTGACTGCTACAGAAACAAAATTTGTAACCTAATTTCTTCGTGAATTCAATTTAGATTTGTTACCACAGTTTCGCTTCGTTTTCAAAGAATTTATTAGCTGACTTTATATAATGATTTTTCTGTGTAGTTTAGTGACGATACATGGACATACATAGGTAGAATTTGAGGTTTTCTCGACGGTGAGTCTGAAGATGGTTGTCTTCAGGATTGTTGCATCTTGTAGTCTGGTAGAATTTTACCGACGTTTCAGAGGTCCTTGCTGCCTCCATCATCAAGGCGATGAGTCACTCGTCGCCCTGATGATGGAGGCAGCAAGGACCAGACTACATGACACAACAACCCAGAAGACAGCCATCTTCATGGACGTACGTACATAATGTTACAAATATCATGTACATAAGCTGTCCCTACTCCGGGTCCTTGTGTAACATTCCGCAACATTCTGGATTTTATAGTTGAGAGTTATTACCCCCCCCCCCCCCGGTCCAACAACAAAGCTGGAAGATCGCTCTTGTATGCTGTCCTAACCGTTTATTTAATAAATTAGCAGCTGTCCTCCATATCCAGAAACATTCTCCAAATGCAACCTGAAGAACGGCCCTACGTGAAGACAAAAGACTAGCTACATAGTATTTAAAAATAAAAATAGTAAACACTTCAAAAGGACTGAGTAAAATAAAGAAAATCGATCTAAAATTTCTCCCAAATCGAGCTACACGCTCAACCAGCAGGGTCGGGACCAACAATTATCCACCACCACGCATTTCGTAACGAGAACAAAGGATTTATAGCATCGGTCCACAAACAAGATGTCTACCGCCTGCTCTGCGATGTTTCAAGCCTACATATCTCGTTGTTGCTCTATCATTACACTCCAGCAAATCATCCCGTGCTTTCGTCAAACCTGCGGGACTGGCGCCCCAATCGTGAACCCATCACATGACTGTTCTATTTTTCATACAATGCAAACAAGGCGTCACCATATTTTGTGCCTCTCAGAAGATGCAAAACGGTTTCCTTCCGAGTAATTCCCCCGCGCTCCCTTCGTGCACGCCAAATGCAAGGAATGCCTGCCAAGGCAGAGATAGCAAAGCTACCACAAAGATATGACTCGTAACATCCTTCAGCCTTTAAACGAAGGGCAACATACAAAAGCACTTGTTATTTTTCCACTCATGACAAGACATAAAAGAGACCGAATCGACAGTTGCATGTGTCATGAATCCTCCGCGTCTGCCTTCATCCATCCCACAGGATAAGCTCCAGTTCAATAAATTCACGTCAGATGGTATCTTAACCGTTTATGTGCTGACTTCAATTTATATTCATCTGTGAAATTTCTTCCATACGCATATTTTTAGAAACTGAAGGATTTTTTTAAAATTTTCCTTCATACCACCAGCTCCTGAATATGTCGCTTCAGGCGTCGGTTTATTTGCGCTGGGCACGTCTCTGAAAAATATGACGAAAACTAACGAGAAACAGAAAACCTTCTTCTATTACAAAGATGCAATTTTAATTTGTTGTAACACGAGAATAATTCCGGTGGAAGGCAGTGCCTCTAGTGGCAGTAATATTCATCACTGTCAGCAGGTGGTTGCTGAAGGCGCCGTCGCATTGGGCTGTGTGTACATATAATTTTTTTTTTTTTTAGTGTTCTGTCTGACGACAGGTCCATATGAACAGGATCCTTCCATCCTTTTCTCAGACTGGGACCTGTTCATATACGTTCTTGGCAGATGATCCAGAAGTGGTTTGCCATTGCCTTCTTCTGTGTGTGAATGGAATAATTGTTGGGATGCCACGGAGAAACCGGGGAAGCCCCAGGAGGAAAACTCCGTGTTGCCTAGACCACGGCCTTGCCCAACACATGTTATAAATTCGGGCACCATAAGCTGTACCTTTAGAAAATAACAGAACTATCATTGATCTAGTAAAGAAAAACACTTCACCTACTCTAAAACTTCTTGACGATGGTGAAGAGTCAATTGAATAAAAATTTTCTTGGATGTTATCCATCGTCTAGTAAATATAAAACGTAAAACGACGTTTCGGAGATGGGAATCTATCTCCGTCTTCAGGTTCCTACACAGTTGGGCCCACTAGATAGAGCTAATCCCTCGTTTTACGTTATATATTTACTAGACGATGGATAACATCCAAGAAAAATTTTATTCAATTGACTTCACCTACTGTTATGTCAGATTTGGGACTACAGTCCACATTTAAATATGGAAGGTTTCAAGTTTTCGCGGCTACTGAATGTAATGAAGTGTTCTCAAACCATCAGCCGTGTGACAATCGCGTGTAATACAGCGTTTCGAACACTGTTTCTGCACCCATCATCAGGGGTCGGTAATGGAAGAACAATATTTGATGGTTAGGGAATATATGAATCTGGTCCTTGAATTTGGCGCAGGAGCATGAACGAGGCAAGAAACAGTTTAATGAAAGAGCAAGGTACAATTAAAAGAGAGATGAAATCAAAGGAAACGGCAAAAATTATAAAATGTACAAGAGGGGAAAAACAACAGAAAAACTCAAAATGAATTGAAAGGAAAGCAAAGATGTGGTAAATAATAGGAACAACTATTTTTTCTAACTGATATACGACTCGCCGGTTAAAATGTGGGCAGAATAGTCTGCCATATTAAATGAAAATATTATGAATGAAAACGTGACGGTGCGCGCTGTATCACTGAAGCCTGCCTTCATTATCATAATCCAGACACTAAATTATGCACAACTCTGAAATTTCTATTAAGTGTTCAGATGATACAGACTTTGTAAAATTCATGTTACTTTCAAAGAAATGAATGCGTAATTCTAACAAGGTCTGTGGCACTGGTTGATACAATCACTGTTTCTTATTTAAAATTGTTTAAGTCATATGTGATATACAAGACGTTTCGGGAGATAGCCGCTTCGTTTATCCAGTGATAAGCTTAATAGCACAGTACTGAAGTCCTGGATTTGATCCGAAACGTCAGAACTAATATTAAACACAAAAGGTAATAAAAGAAACCTTCCAGTATCATTCTTAAGATATAATAGACGTTCATGAATAAGTATTTTTTCGTATGTGTTATAAATAAATTATTACACGCCCTTCAAATCGTCCGCTAATTTAAGGACACTTGATACTTTGTAAAAAAAATTCAAATTGAGAAGCTGTTCATTATACAACTATCGAATCCCTTGGGTCCAAACACTTTCCTCCTCAGAACTGTATCTTTTATCCTAATCTGCATTTCCCCCCAGAGACTGGGATACTAAAATTACGCACGCCTATACAAAACAATACGTAAAATTATTTTTACTTTTCAATTTCTACACAGGGCACCGGAAGTTGAAAGATTCCAACCTGAAAAGCAACAAATGATAAACAGATGCATTTCAATTTGAGTGTTTATGTAAAACATGTTTATTACTCAAATTTAATCTTCATTATGCAAGAATCTAATTGTCCGTACAAAGAGAAATGACTCACAACAACGAATAGTGTGTAGGAATAAAGTTAAGGATTGCATAAAATTTGCAATTGTTATTCTTAGAAAACCTACATAGAGTGATGCAATATATCACACTCTGTATCGCTAACGAGATAAATCACGTATACGACCAATTATATAATATAATACCCGCAGGCAGTTCCATATATTAATATCAATGGCTTGGTATGACACGGTTTTGAATATTCAAGCCTCGGGCATGAGGGTATGGATTTATACTCAGTAGAGGCAATAATCTTACAGGAACTGCAATAAACCATGCGAAAAAAAAACAGCACAAGAACAGTTACATATCCGAATAGCATCTGCATAACAAACAGAGAGTGACGACAGAACACTCAAGATAATTCTCCTTCGGAATTTCATTGGTATGGAAAAGACGTAAAAAGATGCTACGCAGAACGCCATTCTGATGTCTGCAGCAGACTTTACATTACGCTGAACCGAATACCTCTTTAATTGGATTTGATATTGAAACGGTTCTTAAAGAAATTGGTTGTAAAGATCTGAAGTAAACTGAACTTGAATCTAGACCTCACCAAATGCTTCTCGGGTCTCATGACGGCGATAATAAACCTGTGTTCCCAGTAACAAGAGGAAATTACATCATCAGCACACATCATTCATCATCAAATTAATTAAATGGTTTAATTATATAGACGCCTAAAGCGCTTTATAAATCACTAACAATTAAACACACATGATGTTTTGGAACTTCCATGAATGTAAGTTCCAATTATTTCATAATCTCTCGCCTTTCTACAGGGGATAAGTTGTAATTTGTACTTTAACAGGGATATTTATTATCAGGGTAAATAAAGCTTTTATACGTTTCTGTGACTCCCAAAGTTCGACTTTGCAACTCCTTCAAACTAAACCCCGTACACTTTTTTTTTTCTGGACCATTCTTTTGTTCCGGCGATATGACGCACGGGCGGGCCTCAATGCGGCCTACGACTCGTCAGCACAGAACCGTGTCTAAACTGAGCAACTTTCGAAAAAAAATACGACCGGTTAACTTTCACGCGTACGGAACTGCAAATTTCATTCAAGTTACGTCGTGTGTAAGGCTGGAATTAGAGTGACGAATTTACTACTGAATCGGCTTCTGAATTTCATGGACTGCGATGGTTCAAACATCGATCCCTTCAGAAAGTGGGCACTCAAAATTGGCCACGTCATGTTTGCTCATCTGAGTAATATGCATAATTAACATTGTGATACTATAATGGCAGCATAACACACATCCTGATGGGCTGTCAATACAATATAGAACAAAATAAATACAAACATGTTTTAAGAGGTACAAACACGAGAAATCTATTGTTATTACAACAAAGAGCAAACAAACTGTGACGCTCCCTTCTGTTCCATACCAAATTATTTATAATCATAAATTATTACCAGGGATGAGCGTTCATGTTAACCGTGTTATCCCGGCTAACACTTAAAAAAAATGCGTCTTACTTTCGTGGTTTAATTCTACTCTATGCACTGGGAAAAAAAATAGCATGACCTATCTGGTAAAACGCATCGTTAGTCAGCTTTTTTTTTATGTGTTCTGTCTGACGACAGGTCCATATGAACAGGATCCTTCCATCCTTTTCTCGGACTGGGACCTGTTCATATACGTTCTTGGCAGATGATCCAGAAGTGGTTTGCCATTGCCTTCTTCTGTGTGTGAATGGAGTAATTGTTGGGATGCCACGGAGAAACCGGGGAAGCCCCCGGAGGAAAACTCCGTGTTGCGCCTTGCCCAACACAAGTTATAAATTCGGGCACCGCCGGGAATCGAACTCGAGACCCCAGGATTACAAGGCCAGCGTTCTAACCGCTAGACCACCGTGTCAGCTATAATATGGTTAAAGACAGGCTGTTCTTTTAATTTCAGTCACCTCCGCTACGTCTGGTCGGTGGTAGAGAACACAGAACGTTAGAGGGAAAAAAAATCAAAAACTGCTCGTGTTATAAAACTATCGTACTGGTAAGAATGTTACAGGACATTACATGCATTTACAAAAATTTATGTCTCCAATATTTTCGGGTTGTGCCCATGTATTCAGACTGCGGCTGCATGTAAGACTAACATGGAATTAATGTTACGAGTAACAGCCATAATATTTTACCACCAAGTTATTATGGGCACTAAAAGCACAATTCACGTACGCGCGAGGTAGCGGAAGTGAATATTACAAAATTTTACAGTCCGTGGGATTCTGAATGCTAGAGTACCAGGTGCAAGGTAACACATCTTGAAAAATTAGAACTACCCTGGGCATGTTCTGCGAGGCATAATACACGAAATACTTCCCTTAACGCAGAAAAACCTATATTTCACGGGTCAGGACGTAAAGAAATATGACAGACGACCGTAGTTTTTCATACCTCAAGCGAACGATGGCCCATCGTTGCCTATGTCTGTTCTCTGTCCAATTCGTAGGCACAGAAATGTAAATATGATAGAAACCGTACATTTCTGGTCAACTCCGTCGCAGAAAAAATAAATCCTGACATTTTCTCCTGGGACTTCAAAAGTTTCTACAAACAAAAACTTTGTATGTTACAATTTTGCGGCGTAAGTTATTTGAATCTCAAGATGGCTGTCTTCCGGATATGAGGTGACCGACGTTTCAGAGATGATTGCTGCCTCCATCATCAGAGCTATCGAAAATGTGTATAGTTTACTTCTTCCAGACTTTTAAGTCCCAATTCACCACAAACAGCAAGCTCCGTCCCGCCTCCAATTTCTTAAAATGTCATTTGTGATATTTAAATATCCCAGGACTGCAATAACTTTATAACATTTTGACTGGTCTCTTCTCCAGATTCTGCTTCTTTGTGTTTTATTAATAGTGCCACACACATGTTAAAATACACAGTTTTCAACCAAATCCTTGCAACAGTTCCTAAAACACACAGCAGTCCAATTAAAAGCATCTGATGTATTCTATCAATAGTATGATCGAATTCTTTATCATTATTTTATTTTACTGGGTATCTGCCCTTAAAAGCCATTAACCTGCTTTTAAATTTTTCTTAGTAATTTCCTGAATGACATGTACTTACAGTGAGCAGTTATCTGTAAATTACTTTTCATTTAGGCCAATCAAATTCTGTTGCGTGCAAATAATTTTGTCTTTAAAATCAGTGAACCCGTCTTAAAATTAAATGTAAGCTGTTTCTGTCATTTGCAGGCAACCGCGTGAATGTATATTTTCAAAAGATTGGAGCCCCAGGCAAGGTTTCGTCAGTTCCTGACTCGTGGTCTTTGTTTTGTACGTAATTGTAGTTCCATTGTCCACGGTGACAGACATGACTTGACAAAGGCGTCTGTAGTTCCAATCAGATGATCAGAGTAACCTTTGTTACCAGTACTTGTACTGTTACACGAGATGGGCCTCTAACGGCCCCAATGTCCAACCCCCCCCCCCCCCCCCCCAGATGATACACGAGTGAATATGGAACAGAGATGGATTGACAGACAGGAGAAAACAGAAGGAGGACTCAGAAAATCCTGTCCCAGTGCCACTCTGTCCACCACAAACCCCACTGGACTGCCCGGGGTAACGTTCGAGGCTACAAACTAATATTAAAGAGGGAAGTACTGAAATGTATTTGAAATTTTAAGAGAAACTTAGAATAGAAACAGAGTCATAACGTTCCTCACTGATCACAGAAACCAACTGTTAAAAAATCCGCAAATACTAAATTTACCATATTGTTGAAAATCATTCGAAAATATTTTGAACAATTAAGTTAAAATAAAATTCACTCATTTCGAATCTGAACATTTAAGTTTTAAAACCGTGCGACGGTTTTAAGGCAGTAACATCTACGGAAGAGAAATCTATTTCAGGAAACCTTGATTTTTCGGTGTGAAAGTAAAATGAAGGCAGTGGAATCTTTTCGGTTTGAATCCGTAAACATTAAAAAAAAAAAGAGCATAAAATCTACACAGACATCCGAAACGTTCACTAGTCGCTTTTCCAACATAAACACTTTTCGAGGTTTCGACCTCGAAAGCTTCAAGTGAAACGTCCATATAAACACAGACTGCAACTATTAATGATATAGATTCTACGCGAGTAACGCAATGCTCTAATCTGAAGCAACTACGTCAGCAACCAACTGAATGTCGTTCTAAACCTTGAATCCAGACGAAACTTCATAAAATTCCATTTAACTACGTACACACTCCACCTTATTTCCCGAGCGTGAAATGGAATGGACCATAAACGTCGCTTTGTCTACACCAACAAGCATGAGTGAAAGTCGATATAAAAATCGACCGCCAAATCTCAGTGTAGACTTCCGATTTTACGATAATGAGCTCGTTTTGTACATTCTGGTAGGAAAAAATGTAACGATATATTTTTTATTTGTGATATTTGAGGTCTTCACGGCGGTGAGAATGATGATCTTATTCTGGGTGTTGGGTCTGTTTAGACTTATTGGTAGACACGTAAGTTTCGGAGAAACATGCTGTCTCCATCTTCAAGGCTGAAGCCTTGAAGATGGAGAAAGTATATTAATATACCGAAACTTTGGTTTCTATCTATGAGTCTACACGGCGCCAGAACCCAGAATAAGATCATCATCATATTTTAATTTCTTAAAAATATTTTCGTTTAGGTATTCTTTGAACGAAGAACGTGAAATTAAAGTACAACGGTGTAGGGTTTATTATCCGAATGATTAATTTTCGAAACTACTGACCGGATTTGTATAAAATTTGAACGGTTAATAAAGTCTAAACTAGTTCTCGCTTGAAAATGAGGACAGAGATGGTCCTCGAAACGTCGGCGATAGCCCGAGAAGACTTTATTAATGAAAGCCTCCGTGAAAGCTTTACATCATGTGAACGGTTGTTGAAGAAAGGCGAGTACGACCCACAGCTGTTGAACCTCTGTTACCTCTTTAACGAGGCACGGTTCCATTTTTTCCAGGACATGCAAACTCTCAGAGTACTCGTATGAGGTCACGTTTGATACACCTTGCATCCCTTGGCACGCCTGTGGAGATGAGATTGTCGGACACGTTAACAGCAAGATGGCGCAAGATGTCACGTTGGGGGGAATCTTCACCTTCAATTTCGGGCCTTCACAAATAATCTGCAAGTTGAGACTACTTTATTGTTTTCAGTTTCACTCCAAAAAGAATATTAATAAAGTTGATTATATGAGATTCGGTATTTTCACGTCTGTGAAGACGTCCATGTTGGTCTAATGGGTTGTAACGCAGTGTTGCATTGCAGGAATACACTGACGTTTCAGAGTGGCATACTGTCTCCATTTTGGGGGCTGTCCTCACCGCGTCACAAACCGGAAGACGCAATGTCGCCAAACTCGGTTTTCATTACATCGCCACTCACGTAATATAACGAAACGCCACTTTCAAATCTCCTACCGTTCATAATATCGAACGCGTACAATCCAATTGCATGCGTTTTGTCCTTTCACCGTTTTCTACCCTGGTGATTCATATACAACCGAATGCTCGTTGCATACCGTGCATATTCTGGGCGAAGAACTCAAGAGTCCTCATTGCATCTCATTTACGTCAGAGCCATATGAATTATAGTTATCACTTCTCCCCAACGGATAATAAAAAAAGAGTTGATGGAAGAAAATCTTTATGAGGCTTTTAAATGTGTTGCTTAACAGCTCTAAATCAACTACAAAGGTTTATGTAGCGTGATGAAATTTATGATAATGATAAAGATACCAACATTTTCTCTGTAGAATTTGATGTTTTCATAGCAGTGAGTCCGAAGATGGCTGTCTTCCGGGTTGTAGCGTCTTGTAGTTTGGTAAACGTTTACCAAACTACACGACGCTACAACCCGGAAGACAGCCAACTTCAGGATTTTCTCTGTTCATAAAATAATGTTAAAAGTATTAAATTAATAAAACTGACATATGTATATATATATGCCCATTTCGAATTCATAATAATACGTTTTATAAATTATTCTAACACGTGGTTGAAATTCCTTCCATTATAAATCGTCCATTACAAGGCGACAATTACACAGAGCAAGTTTAATACGATGTTAACGCTTTAGATTTGTATCCGGGAGACACCAGTTCGAATATAGACTAAGTTACCGGCTATCCAGATTAGCAATTTACTTAATTTCCCTCAGACACTGTACGTCAATGCTACGAAGACAAGTCCAAATATTCCAGGACCACCTTGTTTAGAATATTAAGTACTCACGACTTATGAATCTCGTTCAATTTATGCTACATACATTCTGCAGTTGAAGCAGCGTTATTAAATAACCCAAGAATCAAACTACAATAACAGAAAAAAGTAATTTAATTCAATTTTCTTCCGCCATTTGGCCACGCTCCTTCTACAGACTTGCAGTGTGGATCTGCTGTTACCCAACGTCTTGGAAACAAGTCAAGTTATTATTCGCAGATTTTAAGAATCCGCTTTACGTAGACAGATTCAGTCATATGACGTAACGAATGGGAAAAAGCATCTGCTGTTCCCTGCCGTCACAAAAACAAACAGTCACTTCCTCGCAGCAAGTAAGGCTACACACGATCGATCAGATGCAGTACATAAAATATTGGCACACGGCACAGTTGACAGATATTCTCCTTCAATAAGGCGATAAGCTTAACTTTTTCTCAATTCTAAAGGGTTTTGATGACGGTAGTTTACACTTAAAATTAATCCAGTGACAGAGACTAGCTCTATCTAAGGGACCCAACAGAGTAGGCACCTCTCACCTGAAGACGGAGACAGAACCAGCCTCCGAAACGTCGTGGTTTTAAAGAATAAACGATGGAAAAAGTCCTGACAATGAATAATTTTAAGTGTTAGCTTCTTTTTGCAATTTAGTAAGTTTGCAATCATGCCTACTCTGCTACAAGACCGTGTTATCAGAGTACACATTACTGATGGATTCTAACCGAGCATTTTCGTGTAGTGGTAAAACTTAACACGTAATTAATGGAAGGTGGTAACCGGTTTGAATCTCGACCTAGACACCGAGTATCTATTGAGGCATGTGTCGAGAAATTACTCAGAGCAACATACAAGGGCCCCTCTTAAGTCATCTTCCCATCTTATTCTATCCTATTTAACTTCTACAGTTGAAAACAGTGGCTCTAAATAACCTACAACAAATTAATCCACTTATCTGAATTCCTATATTCGAAATGGGAATATTCATTAGGGAATAATCGGGTGTAGAATAAATTAGTCTTAAATACAAATGAGACTTAACAAACTTCAAGGAAGATTAATTTTTCATTTTGGGAGTAACTATTAAGTATTCTGCTCACGAACTGTACTTATCTCTCATATTATAACCCACATCCTGTCACATGACGTGCTTCGGATTCCTAGTAAAACTATAAACCAAGTCCGATTATGTTACTGATAGTACGGCAGAACAAAATTTAACTACACAAAAGCAAAGCTATTGAAATTATACGCCCCTTTGAAAACGAATATAAAACTTTCCTTATTAAAGCTCTGGATACACCCTAAAATCTACACCACAGAAAAGTCAGAGCCGAGTAGTTAGGACTCCTGCTTCATATTCGGGACGTCCTGGGTTCAACCTAGGGCCAGGAGATCTACTATTCTGACAGGATTTCATGGTTTATCCAAGTCCCTCCAGGTCACCGCCGGCACAGCGTGTTAAATTATGCCAAGATCAAATCCTTTTATATCTTTCCAAATTTATTATTCATTAATCATCCTACCATCCAGTGTTATGTGAACCTAGTGCGAACTGCTGACAGCGTCAATATATAAATCAATCACAATTTTTATACAGATACGAGGAAATGAAATCTTTGGGTAATACTTCCTAGGATTGAGCTGGCCCAAGATCGTGTCATGCAACATATCGATATTTTACGCGGCTTTCATCGCCAAAGCGAGAGACACAATCTGAAGACACCTCAGAAAGGCATGGAATTATCATCTACACATGTAGATTCGTGATAGTTAAAATATTAAAACGAATGGCTGAAACCTGGGGTTTGACTCTCTGCAAGGACATTTGGAATCATCATTTTCATTTCTATTACTTCGACGTTCACCCAGAATTCTCTTAAGCAGACAGTCAAAAATGGTTTATTCTGAAAACGAGCGGTGTAGTTTATCAGTCTAGAATGCTCAGACCCACGTAATCAACGTGCCTTCATACGTGCTTACGGCTCTACATACGGGATCAGCATACCAAGAACTAACCTACGTGACTCTGTCAATATTAAGGACTTAAATTCTGATTGTAAGATAAAGTTCTTATAATCACAATCTTTTCATCTCCTGAATTCTGTTTCTTATAAGAAATTCTCTGAGAAATAAATTCCAAAACTGCTACTTTCCAGTAGAGTAAACAATTAATTTTAATGGTAATTTGTACAAGCACAAAATTGCTGAGTTAAAACTAATGCCCTGACGTCACGACAATATTTCTTTCTGATCGGGTGCATTGAACAGAAAAACAGACGATTACTAAATGAGGAATGAAAAGGGCAGATCAAAGTACACCAACTTGTAAACCCAGACGACACTTTCGAAAATGTAGACAACTTTGACAATAAGCCCATGGCATTTCTGAAGCAAAATTATAGCGAAAAGTTTTCTTAATGAGATTCTCCTCACACACGCAATTAATACATGGTATGGGTTTAATTTAGTTCTGCCATTTAAAACCTGTTTTAACATCCTCTGCATTTTTCTCACAAAGTGTTTTTATAGTTTTCACGCGATGCTCAGAGTAAACCTGTTATTTCCCGAAACAGAATTTACCCA
The DNA here is from genome assembly GCF_977971745.1 of Zootermopsis nevadensis. Lineage (NCBI taxonomy): Eukaryota > Metazoa > Arthropoda > Insecta > Blattodea > Termopsidae > Zootermopsis > Zootermopsis nevadensis. The sequence continues at coordinate 5,342,659 of NW_028259136.1, read as the reverse complement.
CTGATCCTTTTAATGGTAACGCGTTAAGTTTGCTTGGATAGCACGGACAAAATTTTTAAAATTAATTAGATTGGCCCCAAGCTTCAAACGGCTAAATGTAATAGGATTATGCACGTTCGGTATCTTCTAAATATAAAATTAATTTAATTTTTAAACACATAAGGCAAACTATTATAAAACTGATGATGGCTGCCTTCTGAGTTGTTGCTGCCTCCATCATCAGAGCGATCATCGTCCTGACGATGGAGGCAGCAAGGACCTCTGAAATTTCAGTAAATTTCTACCAGAATACATGGCGCTACAACCCAGAAACCAGCAATCTTCAGACTCACCGCCGTGAAAGCCTCAATTCCTACATATTATAAAACTGTGCTTAAATCATTCTGTATTAATCATATAATGATAAAGATTATGGACAGTATAAAGCAGATATAAAAGTGGACAGCTAGAAAAATACATGTTGATCGGTATGCCTTTGTGTTCTGCGGAAATATTCCTTTAGCCTGCCAGGTGTCGACATGTTTTTACTCTGTAACAAGCAACAGCTATCAAATACGATGTTTTTAACCCGCGAGTATAAAAAAATCCGCACACTAACAGCCTATCTTCCCCACACATTCTCCTAGCTCGTCTATTATACTGATTAATACTGTGCTCTATTAATTAAAGCGTTGTGTCGTATCAGTACCTCACATAAATACACTCACGCCCTCACAGACACTCGAATTAAACGGAGAATTTTTCTTAATCAAGATTTTAATCAGTTTTCACTGACTAATTCCGAGACGATAACTTGAAACAGGCCACTACGTCTCGGTAAATAATCGCTGCCTATTTTTAAAATCGTAAGAAACAAAGAAACACACTTTTTTATCAAAATACAAAGATAATGATTACAAATTCATGTGGTAAATATAGTTACCACTTGGCTTTAAAGGGCTAAAACAAGTGGAAAGATGCCATGGTAAAGGCTCACTTGAAATCTTCGATATGAGCCCTGATATTGTCTGCAGCAAAAGTTTCTTAAATTGTTTTGAGGGAAGCATTAGGAACGTTTGGACGGGGAATCAGACTGTAGTCACGCCTCTGCACAAGAGACCGCCTTCAAAGAACAAAAACACCTCAATTTGCATGTATTCCGTATTTCACCACAGTTCATAACACAAACGGTGACTACGGGATCTGTCCTTAATTAACAACGTTTGTAGCTGCAAATGCCAATTTTATTCTATTATCTGTCGACGTGTAATATGAGTATGCAACCCGCAAATAAATTCAAATATCATCAGAACGAATTGAATTGAACGTTGCATTTAAGATAGTAAGATTTATTAAACTAGACTGAACCGAGCCAGGATATCACAAATATAGATTTTGGTTTCAACCATGGTTTGCGATCTGTCTCCGTGTGGTCTTGTAGATGGTTACCAAAGTTTTGGAGAAACGTAACGCCTCCATCTTCAGGGTGGTAACCACCTACAAGATGATCACGGTTGGCATTTTCACCTCCATGTGGAGATCAGGTCTCAAGTAAATTATGAAGCAGATTACATGTCACTATTTTGATAAAATTCATCTTTTAAAATATGTTAAAATAAAATTCAGTTTTTAGGTCTCGGTTTGTTTTGTTCGGCGTGTTGGTTCTTTGTCTACCAAAATGACATACTGGGCTTCCTGTGCTCCATATCTGACGGCTCACATTCAGCCTGAATTTCAATCATATCATCGTCAGGGTACGTGTACATTCGGTAAATACGGATCGCGGGTTATCCGACTGCATTTCATAGTTAGAGAACTTCTGTCCCTCCCAAATAAGTCAGCCAATTCCAGGCATCCAATACATGTAACACCATTTTATATAAAGATGGCTGTTCTTTTGAATGATACTACTTGTAGTCTGGTAACTGAAACGTCGGTAACTTATCGACCAGACTGCACGGGCCCAAAATCCCACAAGACGGCGATCTTCACACTCGTTGTCGTGAGAACCTGAAATCTCACCCAGATATTTTTTTATTAGAGACAGAGGTTGGGATCGAACCCCAAATTCTTTGAATAGCTAATGTGGTATACGTAGAACGTTTAAGATTTAACCTGAAAATTTTAAACGCAGTTAAAATATGATGCAGCGAAGGTGACCACATTGCCTTTGGTAAAATTTCTAAATTATAGTAAACGATCCGATATATCAGCTAAAATCAGAATAGTATTATTATTAAAATTTATTTTCTGTAATAGGTCCGTGTACATCAAAATGAATCAATGATCCTGATTAAACAAGCAAATGCAGACTTTGGAGGACCATTCAATGAGTCAATGTGAAATTACTCTGTATGAAGAAATTTATTAGGTAAGAGATAAAATTACAGCTGTGCAATTCAAATTCCATTGTCTACATTAGCAAATGCATTACGTAAAGTTTTAACGATCACAGCGCCTTATTTAAGAGGTTATCAGAAGCCCGTAGGTATGCTTTATGGCTAATAAAATACGGCCAGACCTCCTACAAGATTATAAACTCCAGTCGCAAAATCTTCGCTTCTTAAGGCCGATGAATTTCGAATGACGAACAGGAACAGTTCCATCGGACTGACTACTTCACACCATTGTGTAAATTAAGCCGATTTCGTGAAATATGAGTGTTTGCTTCTACTGATGAAGTTAATATGTTAGTGGGCGAGCAAAGACGTTGAATGGTCCAGAAGAACATTTACAAAAAAGTAAATACAGTTCTATAAAAATAACACGAAATCTAAATCACAACAAAGTCATATAACTAGAGACATTTCACGTTCTCACGAGTATGAATATGGCTGTCTTCCAGGTTGTAGAGTCGTGTAGTCTGGTAGAAGTTTATTGACGTTTTAGAGGTCCTTGCTGCCTCCATCACAAGGGTAATCGATGACGATGAAGGCAGTAAGTACCTGTAACACTTAGGTCAATTTATAATAATAATTAAAGAGTTTATAATAAGTAATATAAGAATCTAAAAAAAATAAGAATCCGGGGAAAACGTAAGATAAGGAAAATAAAGAATTCTGGAGATTATTGTTTAGTTCGAGAATTATAACAAAATTTACTTTCCAGAACAATAATTTTGCCCGTTGTTTTGTATGGCTATGAAATGTCATATTTTACGACGAAGAAGTAACACAGATACAATTGTTGAAAACCAGGTGTTTAGGAAAATAGAACGTGAAGATAAAATTATCCCCACGACATGAAGGTTTATAGGGGAAAGATCTTCTCTGACCCACTTTACCTCGATTTTGTAATAGAAACGACCATCACTTTTCATTCAACCTCGACATGAAATCTGCAATAACTCTCGACACGTTGAAAAAACTTTACCCGTTCTGCGCGGCCTGATTCCAATACTTTAAAGTACACATTAAATCTTAACTTAGTTAAAAGTTCGTAGAAATAACACTTTAATTATTTTAAACAATAGTTAAAGGCGATTAGAAATAAAACCAGAGTACGACTGTCAGTCGGAATGCAGTTGCTCAGGACGGGGCCCAGTCCAAAATTCCCTTGTGGTGCAACGTATTTTCCGGTTACTTAAAATCACGGTGTAGCGTCAGCCGTTAAGATGGAAGTATTACGTTCCTCCGAAACGGCGGTATCTACCTGCAACGTAAAAGATCACACCGATGGGCCAAAAATGTTTTCATCACGCAATTTCGTCAGTCTCCAGTCACTTCACCCAAGACAACTTCCTTACTATATCGTTCTCAATTAAGTTCTACGTAGGCCCTTCGGGAATTTTCCTGAACATAAAAGTATGAATGTCTGTATGGACTGTGTTCAGTAAGATACACTTCTACGCAGAAGTATGAGTACTTCGGCCACTGGCGGGTGGCTAACAAAACTGCTTAACTGAGCGATTAACGTTTATGGCCCTATACAACGGCCATTAGGAGCCTCTGCCAAGCCAGAAACTGACGCACAAAAGCGCCGCTCCGATACATACTGAATTTAAATTACTCGCTGAGAAGCCATTCTTATTTGTTTACTGCAGTTAGAGGTCAGTCAGTACAGCGACTGTCTGGGAAGATGAAAACTCATTAGGGGATTTCCCTCACCACCACCACCACCACCACCACCATGGACCTGCCGATAGAGCAGCCGAAACCTAAAGAATACCATTCACGGTGAGATTTCAGGTTCTCAAAGCGGCCTACTATAAATATGATCGCCCTAATGATGGAGGCAGCAAGGACCTCTGTAACGTAGGTAAACTTTTGTCAGACTACACGGCGCGATATCCCAGAAGACCAGAACACGACCATCTACAATATCACTCACTTTCGTCCAATATTGAGTTAAAAAGAAAAGGCGAAGTTTTATCTTTATGGGATCTTGTACTGACAGGGGTTTCCTTACATCTTACCGTGATCACAACTTCTTTTCAATATCTATACGTCAATAATTTAAGCTACTAAGAAGCCAGACGCTGCCTACTAGGATAGGTTTTCGATGTTTTCCTCATTCCTTACACGAAACTTTCGCGATGATATTCTAGAACAGCTTACAGCCGCGTCCTTCTACATAAAATTTTAATTTTGCGAACTTTCTAAATAAAACGAAGATGAATAATCTAGTCAGGACTACTGAGTTGATGAAAGCCGTTTAAATAAGCCAGGTATTAAAGAATAAAAACCTATTTAAATTCAGGTTTAAAACGAAGTAAACACAATATTTCTACTAACTTTAATTACTGTTAGTTATTAGGTCAGTTGTTAATTGACTCATCTGACATTTGTCCCCGATAAACGGAGGGACACACGCTTGTCTAAGATCAGCCCCTTAAAGCACAATGATGCCTTACGTGGCCTATAATTTCTTTTGCCATTCACTAACTCTGCATTCTGCCTTCAGAGTGTATTTTACGCTTCATATGACTCTTAGGATAAACATCGACTATTTCCCAACTGATCCTTGCAATGGAGAAGCGCTGTGTTTTCTTTGATGTAAGGACTGAATGTTTAAACATTTATTAGATGAGGTTAGGGCTTCAAACGTAAAGCTATACAATTATTTGTTGTTTCTTTTATTTCCTTATCATGAATTTCACTTCAAAGTCTATTATAATTTTCTGTAACCAATACATGTTCACCCCGAAGGCGGCATATGTAATGTTTGTCGTACCGGCTAACTTTCAACTTTCATTACACGCGGCCCAACCCCGAAAGCAGAGTCCTTACATTAAAATCCAACCGGGAAAAATATGTGAGGATATGAATTTACGACTGTTAGCTATGTACATTTTCATATTGCCCAAACAGAGCTGCAACAGGTATTGATCTTGCATTATTTATGGTTTGCTTCTATTACGCAGGCGTATTTATTTCTAATTAGCCAGGTGGATGAAAGATGTGGTACCATACAGAACCAGAGGTTATGTAGTTTTTGTCATTACTCCGAACCTGTACACCGAAAGGTAGAACACAATTCACTAAGTGCGGTCCATGAAAAATCGATATTATTCTCTTTTGGTTTACCTCACCAGGGCACCAAAAATTCTACCAAAAAACAGCTGTTGGATTCAGTGTCCTGTAAACACTCGATAGATTAGTAACTGCCAAAAAAATTCTTCTCGTGTCATTCCGTTTCACCTTGGTTCTGCTCTGAATTACTGATGTAAGGATGTTCTAATGATTTATCGTAACCATATGGATACCACTCTAAGATAATAAATAATTATATGCTAAAATATCGAGAAAAAAAAGTCAAAGGACACGATACTTCCTCTTTACATTTTCAAAGGCTAAGACAGATTTTAATATTATCCTATAATCTTAACAATTTTTCATCTTACTACTCTACAGAGAAACTTTCTGCAAAAAGAAAAATCTAGGTGTTTTTCTTGTCCGTACACGTTTAACTTCGGCTTTAGAGGGCGAATCGAGTCGAAAGATAATAATTATCAATGGTTTCGGTAAACATTAGTTACCACTTTCAGGGCGAATGCGTAGTGGTTCGACGTTTTTGGAAGCATTATATACGGCAGGCAGTACGTAGGGAGTTGGAGTTGATGCCGCTCAATTGTGGAGCAGAAGATCGGCCTCTATGACAACCAGAACTTTCGTCACCTCCTTTCTCAGAACGTGGTCCTAAAAAATTTGTTCGTCGCCTCTTGTCCTCAGCCTCATCGGACAGAAGCCGTCTTCCGCTCCACCAACCAGCACCATCAAATCCAACTCCCTGCTTACTGTCTGCCCCATACATTGCTTCCAAAAACGCACAACCACTACACGTTCGCCTTGAATATGCGGACTGCAACATCTGCTGAAACACGGTATAATTCTCAACATTCTACGCGGCTCACCCCCGAGTTACGTGTCCAGGGTGACGTTGACTTGACCATCCTAACGACACAGACTGAGCATCATAAACCACAAATTGGTCGTTATCTGGTATTCTCCTTCTCTCAAAAGAACATTTTTTTCGGTCTTGTCGAGTTAGTAGGCTGGCACACAATTCAGTAAACAGTAATCCGTCTCAACTTCATTGTAGAGTGTAGGTAGCAGAACGTACACAATCGATACCCTCCACTCAAAAACACACGGTACTTACGTGGGACGTTGAGAATCTAGTTTTAATATAACAGAGCCTCGCAGTATGATAAATGTCGTATAGGTTGGCGTATGAATGAAACCCCTCTTTTGTGCTGTTGACAATTCTTGTCAGAATCAGCTCCTCCACCATTCTTCTGTTGTGATTACCTGTGTACTGACAGCAGAAAAATAGTTTGCAACACCGAACAATGCCGCTAACGCGGTTTATAGTGGCATTTTACATATTTACCCCAACACGAGTAAAAAAGTATTCACCGTAAAAGAATATGCAAAACTTCATAATGCCTTTTTCCCCCAATTGTCTTCATGTCCATACATTCCAGATACAGATTCTAATTCTGACAAAGATAATAAACAATGGGCACAGTTCACTGAAAAATGTCTGTAGGGACTACCAACGCACCGCATTCACGAGCGATCGCCCTGATGACGGAGGCAGTATGACCTCTGAAACGTTGGTTAACATCGACCAGACACACAGCGCAACAACCCAGAAGACAGAAATCTTCATCGCCCTGATGATGGAGGCAGTATGACCTCTGAAACGTTGGTAAACATCGACCAGACTACACGGAGCAACAACCCAGAAGACAGAAATCTTCATCGCCCTGATGACGGAGGCAGTATGACCTCTGAAACGTTGGTAAACATGGACCAGACTACACAGCGCAACAACCCAGAAGACGGAAATATTCATCTCCCTGATGACGGAGGCAGTATGACCTCAGAAACGTTGGTATACATTGACCAGACTACACAGCGCAACAACCCAGAAGACAGAAATCTTCATACTCACCGCCCTGATGACGGAGGCAGTATGACCTCTGAAACGTTGGTTAACATCGACCAGACTACACAGCGCAACAACCCAGAAGACGGAAATATTCATCTCCCTGATGACGGAGGCAGTATGACCTCAGAAACGTTGGTAAACATTGACCAGACTACACAGCGCAACAACCCAGAAGACAGAAATCTTCATACTCATCGCCCTGATGATGGAGGCAGTATGACCTCTGAAACGTTGGTTAACATCGACCAGACTACACAGCGCAACAACCCAGAAGACAGAAATCTTCATACTCGCCACTGTGAAAACCTCAAATCTTACAAATTGAATTTTCTAATATCAGGTAACTACTTTTCAACATACAGAAAGATACAGTATTACAATAAATAGCTTACAGAAACGAAGAAATGTGCAACTGCGACGAGAAGAGCAGATACAGTTCGTTAATCTCTTGGTGAATGCGTACTCCTATCAAGAACAGAGGCAAGCCCGCGCTTAGTTTCCTCAGGGTTTATTTCTAACTGTCCCTAAGCGTTCTGTTCGTGACGTCAAGCAAGTAAGTTAATTACATATATATATATATATATATATATATATATATATAATTAGTAAAGTTAAGCTGACAGACATCTGTTATGTTTTGCAGGTAACGTGTGTTCTGACATCCGGAAGAACTGTACTGTGTGATGTTCACACAACCAAGTGGGTTATTTTACACTTGGACAACTATCTAGCTCAAACTGACTCCACGGAGCAGAGTCATTCTTCATACGCTAATAGTACGCTGAGCTGTTCAAAAATTTTCCCATCTTTTATGAAACCCCAGGTTATATTACCGTGATGGGGAAATACTGCCGTTCTCCGTCATGTGCAAAATCATTACAGTGCACCATTCATATCGTAGATTAATACAGTAACTGCAATGACACAAATGACGCATTCCAAATTAGCTCCATTAACTTTTCTTGCTATTAAACATTTCTTATATGGTTAAGACATCACACACTTAAAATCTTTCTGTACATCTGGGTTCAAGATACGGTACATTGGTTGATAAAAGCAGTTTTGTTTTAAGTTCATAACAACAAGAATAAAAACAAATGACACAGAATCATAACAAGAGAACCGAACAAGATTTATTAGACATTATTTGGTACCAGCAGAATTCGATGCAGATTCCCTACCTGGAAGTACAGGACAATTTTGCAGAGCGCAGTTCCCATGAACCAAGTCTCCGTCACATCCCAGACGACCGTCGGCGGGAGACAGAAGAAGATCACCATAAAATCGGCCACGGCGAGATTCACGATGAAGTAGTTGGTCACAGTTCTCATGCTGTGATTCCTATAAACTGCCACGCAAACCAACGCATTGCCTATCAAGCCGACGAAAAAGACGACAGTGTGAAATGCGATGAGGACCCACTCGTAAGCCGTGGGGAATATGTGATTCTCTATCATGTTGAGGTAGTCATCGTCAGATATGCAGTATTCATTGCTGCAGCTGTCTGTCGAGTTCTCGTCGTAATCAAGGTGATCCACGGGTACTGATGTGTTCGCCATGTCGCTAGAGAACACTGAGGCTGATGGGTAATCCGAGTGATCGGTGCTGGCATATTTCGATGACGATAAAGTCGGTATAAGTGACGATATGTTTTCCATCATGGCGGTGGAATTGGTGAGCACAGTTGCGAATAAGTCAGAAGGCAACATCGGCCCTGCTGTGCCTGGCAATATACCTCCGGTAACGTTAATCATATCGGATAAATCTTCGTTAATCTGTCTTCAGTAAGAAATTGTCAACTCTTTCTGACATGACATACAGCGTTCAGATATCACCATCTTCAATCGTCTTCAGCAATATTTGCCACAGGACGTTTCGGTACGCCTGTTGGAGTAAAGGTTTCGTTTTAATGTATTAAACCATGCGTTTAAAAGCACAGTATTAGATACGGGTGTTGAATATAATAGCGTGTTTCAGCGGATAATACCATACATAAACCGCCCAACTATACAACACAAAATTTCGGACACACTCCATATATATTTAACAGCATTGAAATCATACATCCAACAGCGTACGATATTCACATTGAAGAACGACAACTATACGTCACGATGGTACGTTGACTTATGCACCAGTTAGACTAACGGATACGATCTAAAACAGAAACTTGATAAGAAACATGGAGTCGATAAGAAAAAAAAAGTTAGTTTCACAGATTTTAACAAATCCCGAATTAAATGTTTCGCTTAAAATAAAAATCCTTGTAAGTTCACGTGCACCTAGTGCTGATACACATTTGAATAAATTAAGTCAGTATTCTGCAGATGTTACTGTTCCAAAATGTTTGAATCTACTCTTAAACACCCAGTAATTAAAATGTGTAGGTCACTGGGAGATCAATACAATTCTCCTCGCTCATATGTTTACAAATATTGCAAATTCAATGTAAATTTACAACATAATCTGTAACTTTCTGCGTTATTCGTGATCAGTTACATTCATATTAAAAATTAGCTCCTTAAACTTTGTAAACAGGAGTGATCTAACAAGTTCTTCTCATCGTCTCTTCCTGCTTTTAAACTGAAGTTGAAACCTTCCTTTCAAGAATAATTAAGCTGCTGTATCACTAACGAAAACATTATGTTAACGTGTCAAAATATCGACAGAAGAAAGCTGAGTATTCACAACACCTGACACATTTAAAACGAGCAGATTACAGATGGTTTACGACAACACAGAACATATAATTTGGAATCAAATCCCGCGAGGGGAGGGTTGCTTCCGATGCCTTGCGATGCGTAGTCCCTGAACGTAGACGAGCAGTCAGTTGGGTACAGCGTCTGCCGAGAGCTGGCAGGCAACTGAGTGTCTGCTCGCCGGCCTTCGCCCTACCGAGAACATGGCGATCACTTCCGACTGCCGACATGATCTCGGATTTATGGAACCAAAAAGCTACATTTCAGCTGTTAAACCAAACCTCGTCAAACAAATATTCAAGTATTCGTTCCGTACCACAAAGAAAACACCATTACAAATATCAATTGGTTAACGCTGTTTAAAGAAATAATAGGTGAAATTTCTGTCTTCTGGGTTATTGCGCTGTGTAGTCTGGTCGATGTTAACCAACGTTTCAGAGGTCATACTGCCTCCGTCATCAGGGCGATGAATATGGATTCATCGCCCTGATGACGGAGGCAGTATGACCTCTGAAACGTTGGTTAACATCGACCAGACTACACAGCGCAATAACCCAGAAGACAGAAATCTTCATATTCACCGCTGTGAGAACCTCAAGTCTTACGAAATAATAGGTGTTTGCAGTGATACGAAACCCACAAATACAAAATAAAAAGTTAGTGAACGCTGAAGCAGATCGGAAGTATAGTTACCATGGGCCTTGAAGGGTTAATGTAGGAACCTATGTTTTCAAAATAAGCACGTGTGAAATTTATTATAAGTAATGTCTGCTTTCTATCGATTTGTGGCATCTAAAGTATCTAGAACACAAATTGAGGGCAGGATTTCAGGTTTTCATGAAGGTGAGCCCGTAGATGGATGTCTTCTGGGTTGTAGCTCCTTGTAGTCTCGTAGAAGTTTACCGACGTTTCAGATGTCCTTGCTGCCTCATCATCAAAGCCATGACGGCACTATCTCGAGTTTGGTTCATTCACATCCCAACCTCACAATTTACCTACGTATGATCGATTTAAAAATAAATCTTCCTCAAATTTCCTTTCCATCATCCATATTGGCGATTCTTAACAGGATTCTGTACAAAATTTTGTAAGCGTTCCTAGTTTCTCTCATCCCAGCCACATTTCCAACCCATTGCAGCCCCTTAAAGTCACAAAACTAATAATTATATCCCATCTGCTCACCTCATTCATTCCCAAAAATCAAATCCTCCACTTCCCCAAGAAATTTCTTTTCAGATACTTTAAGTTTGTTTTTCATTCAAAGTAAGAGGCACGTCCATACAAAGTAACAGGGAAAATTACGTTTTACATAACCTAATTTTTTTTGGCGTTTTTGGAAACTAAAGGGGGTTATAGAATCTTCTGGACTGAATAATAATAATAATTACTTTTTTCGGAAATTACTTTTATATTTTCATTACGAATATCACTTACGTTTTTTTTTAAGTTGGTCCCACAAAAGTTTCTAAATATTTTCAAATGATTTATTGGGACTTTGTTTTCGATTTTGTTGTCGTGTCATGATCTATACTTTTTATTTCATTTTTTGTGTTTCCTTTCGCAAGTATTTCTTTCCTACCTGACTTGAGTAGTCACGAGTTATTCTTTCTTGGCAAGTTTACAGGAGAGTAAAGTAAACCCTGATTTAGGACACACATTTTCAGACCTTTCTCTTTCTATTGAACTTTCCGAATAACATTACAGAAGAAATTTAATGGCGATAAAGTAATCCTTTGTTTTATCTTCTTATGACCTGGAAAAGCAGTAGATAAAACCAAATGACTACATGACGCAACAACCCACAGGATAATTAATTCTTAATTCCCATCACATCTACAACGTCAAAATCCTAAACAAATAATGTTTTTATACAAAATATTACGCACTTCATGTACACACACGTTAATCAGTAACAAATTTCCTGGGTATTCCGAATTCAGTTAATAATTCTAAATACCTGATAATTATCCATTATTTTCCCATATTTCTCCGAGTCCTATCGAACTCAAAACAGTTACGGGTGATCCAATATTTACGATTATCAATAATTTAATTCATGGATGATATTGGCCATGCATATGTGTGTAAAAGCAAACAAGCTGCCTCAAGCAAGTGGCGGCGAGTATAAAAATTAGTCCTCTGGGATGTTGCCCCGTGTAGTCTGTTACACAGTTACCAATGTTTCAGAAGTGCTTACTGCCTCCATTATCAGAGCGACTACAAAATTCTGCATCTCAGAAGACAGTCATCGTCTTAAGTGTAACGTACTCATCTTAAATCACTGAAAAAAATGTAGTCTTGCCATTTACAGACGTGCGAAATAATTCCAATATTCACTGATTAACTTCCAGAATGTTCTAAGTTCACATTTCACTTCAGACATCGTACATTTTAAATGTCGAAACAAGAACACTACAGGCAGTCAGTTTAACACACTCACTTCCCATCAACTGCAGAACCCTCATTGAACAAGCGATAGCTTCAATGTGTGTTACACGTGCGCATTGATGATAGTCTTTACGTCATAATTTGTCTGCAAAGCATACAACAGCTGTTAAACAGCGAAATCATCTCATCACAGTAAAATATTCTGTGTCAAGATTAAACATGTTCCAGTGACATGCCACTTTATTAATTTTAAAAACTCAACATTCCATACGTGCCAAAATTCCTTCTCGGAATTTTTGTACTCCTGAATTTATTTAAATTCTCTTCGCATGCCAGAGGTGGCTCGTGTGTAGCAGACTGCAAGAGGGGTGGGTGTACTGCCCGAGTAAAAAAAGCCTCCGCTACCAAATAACCTGTATTATTTAAAAACGACAGCCTTCTGGAATATTATAATCTCGTAGAAATCGCCCCGACGATGGAGACAGTAAGCACCTCCGAAACGTCGGGAAAATTCCTACCAGACTACACGGCGCAACATCCCAGCAGACAGACATCTTCGTACTCGCCGCTGTGAATACCTGAAAACTCTTTTGCTAAACCAAACAACAGGGAAAAGAACAAACATCTTAAATATTTGTGAGAGGCCGAAGGTCCATCTCACCGCCAATGGCAAATTATTCCAAGATGCGTTGGAACGAGATGAATGGAAGTCGCGATGATTCTGTGGATCTCAGTAAGATTGTGCGCACATCGTCCCGCGCATCTCCCCGGTCGACAATTCTCGTATGCTCATGCTCCCCTTCCAGAAGTTTTATATTGACCGTCGCGTCGTGGCCAATGGTCAAGTTAGCACATCTGTTTCGTATGCTACAGGTCCCCAGGATTCAGAACGTTTATCCCTGTCACCGGCTATCCTGAATGAGGTTTTTCGTGGTTTTCCTCAGTAAATCCAATCGAATACTGGGATGGTGTCTTAAATTAGTTCGGGACCACTTCCTTCCACGGCCATTTAAATTCATAAAACAGTCGGCGTAATTAAACTACAAATTACAACAGAGGTGTCATCAAGGTGGCGAGGAGTACCTATCGTGACGATGTCACGTGTCCAATTTCGGCTTCTGGGGACGAGCCTCGTTGAACGCTGAAAAGATGAAAGTTATCTAACGTCTCCCGAAAACCTCTCTTTCATACACCAACTGCAATGTTTGTCGCAGCGTTGGGCAACTCGTCCTCGAAAACCAAAATCATGATCGAAGTCGTACATTGATCCCCAATCACGAAAACCCAAAGACAAGAATTATGTTATTATAATTTAGTTCTATGTGAACTATATATATATATATATATATATATATATATATATATATATATCATTGTGAGATTTCAGCCCTGAAGATGGAGACAGTGTGATTCTCCAAAACGTTGTTGTCTACACAAAACAGAAGACCAACATCCACACCACCTTTCAGCTTCGTCGTATAACACAGCCCTCAGAGCCCTTCGGTTAGTTAACACGCGCGGATGGGGCAAGCCTACTGATTTGAGCCAGAGAGGGGAGGTACCAGAGGGGAGAACGAACCCGACACATCAATTTTCTAGTTTAATTAATGGGAACTGCGCTAACAAAGTTAATAGTGACAGTAATCATAATTATGCCCATCATGGCTAAATGCGTGGGTCATTGTTCACCTCTCTCTCTCTCTCTTTTTAGTGTTCTGTCTGACGACAGGTCCATATGAACAGGATCCTTCCATCCTTTTCTCGGACTGGGACCTGTTCATATACGTTCTTGGCAGATGATCCAGAAGTGGTTTGCCATTGCCTTCTTCTGTGTGTGAATGGAGTAATTGTTGGGATGCCACGGAGAAACCGGGGAAGCCCCCGGAGGAAAACTCCGTGTTGCCTAGACCACGGCCTTGCCCAACACAAGTTATAAATTCGGGCACCGCCGGGAATCGAACCCGAGACTCCAGGATTACAAGGCCAGCGTTCTAACCGCTAGACCACCGTGGCATTTGTTCACCTTATACATGCTTAATTGACAACGGGAATCGTGGGTTTGAATTATATCCGGTGCATAATCATTCTACACGATTTTACGTCGTACAAAAGTGGCAGATATTTCGCGACGGACTTATCTGTAATCCTAAAATTACTACCATGATAAGACGGGAGAAATATTAATAGCAATGTAAAAGTCATCATCGAATTGTATGCTTTAGGGTCGAAGCAAAATTGTACAACGTTGCAAGCTGAAGAGCGAAACCGAACTCAGAACTCGCAGCGTAGAAAACGTTTCGAACGTGTCTTTCAAATGTACTGAGACTGGGGGATTAAATCTATTTCGCTGGTATGAAAGCGAGTCTTCGGTCGCGGGCAACATCAAAACGTATATTTCAGTACAAAGTGTGGAGTTACTGGTTTCCTTACATTCCACCGGTTCTATTCTGGTTCATTTTCAAGCGAGAGGAATGTTCAATGAACCGACACGTTGCGTAACAGATTGATACAGAGAATTCTATCAAAACGTCGCGGCTGTTCGCATTGACAAAGCCTTCGACTTGACATTTTAAATCCTGACCTAGCGATTTAGGGTCACTGAAGTCAAGTGTTGTGATATCTCAAATTCTAATGTGGTGGAAAGCATTTTTATGTAGTCCGGATATTATGCGTTCAAAAGCGGTTCAAATACGTAGACAAACAAATGTCTGACGGAACTAAATATATGCAAAGTAGGATTTTGAGCTTCTCACGGCGGTGAGTTCGAAGATGGATGTCTTCTGGGGGGTTGTAACGCCGTGAAGTCTGGTAGAAGTTTACCGACTTTTCAGATGTCCTTGCTACCTCCATCATCAGGTCGATTTGTCATATTCAGACTCATCGCCGTGAAAACGTCAAATCCAACAAAAAATTTCCAAAGACTCTAACAAACACAATGTAATGTTGGGAATTCTAATGTTCTTTGACATTTCTACATAATTTTTACAAGTTTCTAGTAGTATAAACCTTCAACTTTGTATTTTAAGTGGGGGGGGGGCTCGCAAATCCCATTGCCCTGAGGGTACGTCATCAATGTTTTACATAAATCTTCGACAGAATAATAATAAACGAATATTTATGTCTATCTGAGTAACTACTGGTTTTACAAGACGGACTTCGTTCCATTAAGTAACAGACCTTAGGATAATATACAAATTTGTTGAGTTCCAGCTGATCTGAACACGAGAAGGCGAGTCCAGTCACTTGTCAGTGACTTTAATGACAGGTGATTCATTAGCTGTTCAATGACGCCGCATAAGAGATACGACGTTTCAGTCACGAAGCAAGCAAGCATATTGTATTCAGATTTGGAATTCTTTTCTGATCACACGTCATACTGTAAATCATGGATATTACATCGGTTAGGGCAATCAATAACAAAAGCTGTCAGTGCCGGCACGAAGGGTGGGGCTGATAGCAATATATGAGAGTCGGTTTGCATTTTGTACAGTTCTGAGGGTACGTTCTTGTGGCTTTAAAGGCTGCAATATATCATGCGTGGTACTCGATAAAAAAGCCATTTTATACGTATCCGAGTACAGTAACACACTATTTGACGCTCTGTCCACCCATCCACTGTCTAATTCATGCATGGTTAAAATTAAATTTACTAGAAAATTACCCGTCAAGAATAACGGTAGAATCTAACGTAGTACTTAAGAAGACTTTTTATATTCAAAAGGGTAACAAAGTAACGTAAACTATGAAATTATATCGAGGCTTTTTATAACTGTGCTGTATCGTAACACATGCTGGTACATATCAGGCCTACCTTAACGGCATTACCATGGTAACGATTATAATATTATCCCTGAAGTTAAAATTCCATTAACTGAAAATGATTACCATACCATGGCAACAGTAATAACAACATACATTTATAAATATTATAACATAAGGTTAAAATAATGGCATATAATCAGCAGCCAATCAGCACTGCTTACTATATAGTTAAATATCTGTAAGCGGCAGTGTGCAACATTAAAAGACGTCGACTAATAAATAGCAGAGATTTTAAATGTAAACATATTGGTGAGATTTCAGGTTCTCATGGCGAAGATACGATGTCCTGACGAAAAATCAGTAAACATGTCTGAAAAGTCGATAAATTTTTTTACCAGACTTCTCAGCGCAACATCCCACAAGACAGTCATACCATACTCGTGGCCGTGAGAACCTGAAATCTCTCCAAAAAAATTTATGTTCACATTTCAAATCTCTGCTATGTGCTTCTTACATAATCCATAAGCATCAGACATTTAAGGTCATGAATGACTTACTTTTCTTAAATTTTAGAACGCTGGCCTTGTAATCCTGGGGTCTCGGGTTCGATTCCCGGCGGTGCCCGAATTTATAACTTGTGTTGGGCAAGGCCGTGGTCTAGGCAACACGGAGTTTTCCTCCGTGGCATCCCAACAATTACTCCATTCACACACAGAAGAAGGCAATGGCAAACCACTTCTGGATCATCTGCCAAGAACGTATATGAACAGGTCCCAGTCCGAGAAAAGGATGGAAGGATCCTGTTCATATGGACCTGTCGTCAGACAGAACACTAAATAATAATAAACAAAACACTCACGCGGTATTACGAACATGAGATTGATAATTTTACATTTGCACAACAAAATAGCGCAGAGTTATAATACACAGTCGGGGTGGCGTATCAACCACTGGTACTGAGCGGTATTCAGGGAATAATTAAACCACTGACGTCCTACTTTCATGTCTCACTCCTTTGCTGTCGGGACAGTGGAGACAGCTCACGAGTTGCAATTAATCGCGAATCGAATGGATTGGAAAATAACCAAGCAGGATGACTGTCGCAGTCAGAAGGGGCCGAGGGGCGAAGTGAAATGTCCCAACAGTGAGCGACACATCCGTCCCTTTTCAGTTCAATCGTTGAGAACCTGGTCAGATCAATAACGTGCATAAGTGAACGAGAACAGATTTTAAGGAACTAAAAGTTTTCGTGTTACCTGAAACAAATAATTGACAACGGCGGTCGAACTGTTGTGTTGATGTTCTGAATTTTGTAGATACGCTGTTATACTGCGTTCCAGCGTTTTTGACGGCTGAACTTTGTGAATTGGAACCTAGGAACGAGTCACTTAAGGCTTGTTCACACACAGCCAGTAATTTAGTCGAGTAGCGAGTAGTTTAGTTACTTACCATGTGCGGACATTAAAATTTAGTCGAGTAGCTTAGTGAAACGATTTAGTCGAGTAGATTCATTTCATTATATTTTCTTGGTCGAGTAGGCTGTACAACTGAGCTCGGGACATGTCTGAACACGTTTGTTTAGTCAAGTTCATTAGTAGCCAAAATGACGCGCTGGAATAAAGAGATGACAATTCGATTTATTACTGAATATTTAAATCATGAATCGCTGTGGAATGTGAAAAGTGAACTGTACAAAACCAGACAAGCAAAACAATCTGCGTACCTGAGTTTGGAGAAAACTATGAATATACCTGGATTTACAGAAAAGGAGATAAAGTTGAAAATCAAGAACATCAGGTCAATCTATTCGCAGGAATTAAAGATTCCAAGAAATCTGGAGCTGGGGTTGATGCAGTTTACGTTCCAACAGTAAAATGGTTCCACTTATTGGATGAGTCATTAAGAAATATCTATTCAGAAATGAGAGAAACACAAAGTAATTCAATTTATTCTAATAAAAAAATGGCAAGGTTTCTGATAACATTATTTATAACTGCACGGTGTCGTCTGTCCATCTTGCGTGAATTCGAACGCTCAACTGTACTAGTCCAGACACATTAAAAGCGACTACTCGCTACTCGACTAAATTACTGGCTGTGTGTGAACAAGCCTTTAGGGGATGGGTTGCAGGCAGCGTACAGTACACTCCAAATAAAATAGCACCACGGTATGTAACACAGGAGAGTCGATTTCACTACACTACAAATCACTGGAGAATTAACACTCTATTCATCACTACCGCTTCTGTTGTTCACTCCATTATCTTCAATTATAATACGTTCAATAGCGTCTTCGATTATGCCTTCTTGCTCATAATAAATTTCTTCTAATTTTTCCACATACTGACATACATTCTCCCATTTCTCTTGCCCAATTTCTTTGAATCTCTGGCGACACAGATGCTCGACGTCCTTAATTTCTAATGTTGTGTTCTCGCTTGCAACCCATTGTTTTAAATCTGCCCAAATAAGTTCAATGGGGTTTAATCCGGGATGGTACGTTCTTTGTCTACTGAAATCTGATTAATCACATAATATTTGTGCTTTGACTTACTTAATTTTGATTAAATCTTATAGTTGAACTTTCAACACGCCACAAAATGGGATGTTTATTTCCAATAGTCAGGCTTTCATTTCGTCCTTCTTTGATTAAGACGTCGGTGGTTTGTCTCTGAGTGTTGTGATACGAGACGTTATCAATGACCAGAAAGGAGGTTTCAACGAACAGGTGGCATGTTGTTAACACAGAACAGTCACAAGACAACAATTATCAGGCTTCTACACTCCTGCACTGATACAGACTGTACTGACCGACGGAAACTCCTTCCTTCCTTCAATGAGTGGTCCGCATACTGGGCACTCCCTACAAGGTCAGCGGCCATAATCGGTGGATTCAGTTCTAGATGCAAACGTTTCGGAGAAACATACTGCCTGACATTATCAGCATTATCATAAACAGTGTTGGCAGAAAGTCTCTCAGCCTTCTTGCGGACACACGTTTTGACTATATGAATAACCCAGAGACGCCGGAGCTCTGCAGGAAACATGAAGATGTTACTGTCATGGAAGTGGCAACAGTTCCATTGTTCCGGAGATTGAGGATGGCAGGTGTGTGCAATGTTGTGTCAGGCACGGAAGTCTCAACTTGATATGACAAGTTTCGAAGTAAAATTCTTCATTTCTCGGTTGTTAGTTCAGCAATTAAGATATGTGTTTGATAAAATGCTCTAGTGAATTCGCTGACAGTTCGTACAACTTCATTGGTCATATGCATTGTAGTAATACGGTGTGGTGTTTAGAGAGAGTAACCGTGGAAAAAACTTCCTAGTTTTTTCGGTCAATTAATAGTTCAATGACTTCAGTTGCCCGCCTAACATCGGGCTACTTCCTAGTTTTTTTATATTTATTAATAACTGCAAATGGGTTTCTACCCGGTGGCAATTAATTGTTAATTAATTGTTAGATTTTTCGTTTCTTATGTTAAACGACCTATCAGGCAAAACTGGATGACCCAACACATCAAATAAGTTATCGATATGAAATCTTCGGACGGACGGACGGACGGACAGACAGACAGACAGACATAGGCCCTCAACATGCATTAACGTTTAAACATAACTTTCATTTCAGTACCGTAAAAATTCCTTGTCAACTTCACGTCGTAACATACCATCACCAATGTGAACAGAGCTCGTAAAGACGTGTGGTGAACCAGAGATAAGACGAAGTCATCAGGGAATAATGTTTAGTGATACCTAAATGACTTTTTCCTGTGGTAACTAAAAATTCAATACATATAAATGAGAACACCCACACGATTCTTGTAGAAATTGAGCACAAAACACTCTTCCAACAGGACAAAAATCTTTTGAATAATTCAAAGTATAATTAAAATATAAAAATGGAAAAGCGAGCCCTGGTTTTAAGTAGACGGAGTTCCAAAATATGTTTCTGTTTTGCGACTTTCGTCTCTCGTAATCGTCAAACGCATTTATTTTTTTGTAAAAGTAATTAAGATAATCTTGAAAATTATAATACATAATTAGACTGTGCAGCCTGTGGACTACAACACGTAGGCCTATCTATTAACTTTGGAGATAAATTTAATTTTGATAAATCTGTTAAGAGCCACGGTGGTCTAGCGGTTAGAACGCTGGCCTTGTAATCCTGGGGTCTCGGGTTCGATTCCCGGCGGTGCCCGAATTTATAACTTGTGTTGGGCAAGGCCGTGGTCTAGGCAACACGGAGTTTTCCTCCGGGGGCTTCCCCGGTTTCTCCGTGGCATCCCAACAATTACTCCATTCACACACAGAAGAAGGCAATGGCAAACCACTTCTGGATCATCTGCCAAGAACGTATATGAACAGGTCCCAGTCCGAGAAAAGGATGGAAGGATCCTGTTCATATGGACCTTTCGTCAGACAGGACACTAAATAAATAATAAATAAATAAATCTGTTAAGTTACGCTTGAGATTCGCGTATTGTAAAAATCACGGCGGACGAATACGAACCAAAATGAAACTCTTCAATCAACCTTCAAAGTGGGCCCGTACCTTCTTACACCATTTACCCCAAACGTGTTAGTTTAGAGACGAAACATACCTCACACCAAATACCTCTACTTCTCGGGAGGGGGTTTAATGAGTAGAGCATAGGAATTAACGTAAGCCGTAATTTATTATTCAATGCATTTCCAAAGTTCTAAGCTCTGTTCTGATGTTCGCAAGCACATGAAGACGGTTTAGCACAGTAGTATGAAGCTACTGTAAACGAAAATTGTCTCTTAAGCCATATAATGTTATACTATTTTTATATTACATCTTGACCATTGTATCATATCAATTTGATTTACACGACGTTTCGAGAGTTCGTTCTGCTCCCGAGAGGCATTATCAAAAAAATCGTCAACGAAATCGACGATAATGCTAACGGTTAAGACCTAGGGACTCTTCACTCGACATCCACCGCGTCCTTCTGTCTACAACGAATTTGTTCTTCCCCGAATGAAATCAAGATCAACGCTGCTACAAGCAGAGATTAAATAACAAGAGTTTAAAAATATCAAGTGGGAGAACGAAACGTGATTTTCACAGAAAAACGTTTTCCCATGACGAAGATACAGTCCGTGGCAATGACATTTCATGACCCCTCCATTTATTCTGCGAGAATCACATCTCAAAATCAATTTTCTGTCCAATCATTGCCATAGAATTGGTGTTAAAAATAAACTGGTGGTTAGCGTAACGCACCAAAATATAATTTAAAAGACACGGAGTCACGCAGGACACCCCTTGAGATTCAAGGCTTGTATTGGGAGGAAAAAGGTGAAGGCCCCCTGGTGCGAAAGTTTGCCAATTAGAAGCACAATGTCTTCATTATCGCTTTCACCCGATAACGAAACCTGTATTATATATAATGAGGTGCCTTGGGAAGTTGCGTACAGAAGAACTTGGCTTCCAGCGCCAACAGACGCGGCAGTGGAGCTGTTTAAACCCAGAGGGGTGAAATTTAATATTAATGCGTTCCTCTGAGTCTCCGTCGAAAAATAAAATGGTTGAAACAGGAAACTCCTGGAAACTATTAGTTCCGTGGTGAACAACGGATTTTGTTTTGGTGATAAAATATTAAAACCCGTAAGGGTTGGGAGATTTTTAAAGAATGCGTTTAAAGTAAAGTAAAGCTGTCCCACTATACGCCATGTAGGCGCTTGGGGGGAGTGGAGGTATAGCTCCTACTTATTCTTGACCTCGGCACTAGATGGGGGTGAGTGGTCAGCGTCACGACCCGGCCGGCTTTACCCCCGGGAAAGGACCCCGGTACCCATTGTAGAGGAGACTGGGTGGGCCCCAGAGCCGGTCTGGACGCAGAGGCTAGAGGAAAAATCCTCTGCACCCGTCGGGGATCAAACCCCGGCCGTCCAGCCCGTAGCTAGTCACTATACTGACTGAGCTGTTTACAAGTTCTAATGTTATCTGTTAAAAGTTCACGTCTAGAAAAATCGATCGACATTTCGAAGGCTTGATTTTGCTAGATGGCACATGATAATAGGAGACTGGATATGCTTTCGGCATCAAAGCTTAATTACGAAAGTCAATTAAAATGGAAAAGCGACGGAGACTCTAAAACAAATCTGAAAATTTTCACTGTTACCATAGAACATATTTAAACATATAGAAAGAATTTTGAAGATTAATAACATTCCCATGATAATACGCCTCGCCTTTGTGTGTTGCATAAATGACGTTCGTGGAAACAGCCTTAGTAGATTTAAATTTTAACACTTTGTACCTCGCCAAGGCAGCTTCAAGATTGGAACTGTACGCTTATGAAGCGGAAATTAGCTGTCCGTCTTACTCCTTCCACAATATGGCAGCGAAGTCTTTTGTTTTCAAGACCCAAACGGAAGTTCGTAAGAGACTGTATTCCTAGAGCAGCCATTTTGATACCCTGATATATATTATTAGGACAGAACAACTATTGTCAAACTAAATATTCATCCGCCATTCCAAAACCTTTGAAAATATTATTATCACCACCAGAGTCTGTTGTTAACTTTTAACCTCTCATTATTCGGTAAAAAAACAGACTGATGTCTTCTGAGACGTTGGGCCGTGTAGTCTAACAAAAGCTTACCGACGTTTCAGAGTTGCTTTGCGTATCCATTGTCAGGACGATCATCGAAGTTATTTTATGCAGTATTACAGAAGACGGCCTTCCTCATATCCCATTTTCCCCGCAGATATTTGCAATGAATCACTGTCAGTGTAACAGGAAATAGATCCAAAAACCATTCTTACATTACAAAATTTCCACCGTTGTACACCACGCATTGTAAGGTATGTTCTCGTTTGATAGAAAGGGGAGTTACATTTGCAATTTCTATATTGTGCAGAGTTCCTGACACTCGAACAGATGTGAACCCAGCTCATGAAAATGGAGGAATGTGATAAACTGCTGAAAGCCCCACACAAAAACAAGCTTTATAAATGCCAAGAAACCCATAGAATTTACTACCTGAAACTTGAATTGTTTTATCTTAGTGCAAAAGGGAGACACAAATTACGCTCTGCTGGACTCAGGATTGTTTCTTTAGATTGAAACTTGCATTCAGTTCGGTACAGAAGCGTTAAAGTAAAGTTTTCCATTTATATCAACTTTAAAAATGAAAATTTCGTCACCAAATTAAGAAATTAAAACACTGCGAAGTCTAAAGATTCGGAATTTTCAAATTTACAGCGCAAAGGACCATTTCTATTGAACTGTTTCTTACTGAGGCACTATGACGTCAACATATAAGCGTCACCCGAACAACGTGACACGTAATGATTCAGCTTAAGACACTAACATCACAAAACATGTTTCAAAGCACGTTGTTCCGTGTTTCCACAAGCCCACAATGAACGGGGCAAATATTTAGACAGTTAAGAGTTCTTCTTTCCTTAACATTTGAGTGTCTTATGATCGATACTGTGGCCAATAAACTTTCATAAGCAACTGACAAAAGGTGTCTTTACAAACTCACTTTCAGAATTGTTAATGTAACCCACATCGCAATGAGATATGCTTCATGAATAAATGCAATATTCAAATGAAAAATAACTAATGCCACTAACATTAATCACCTAACGCAAAACTCACTGAAGAACAAATTTCGTTCTTGTGGTCGGATAAGAGCTGAGATGTTGCAGGAATTATTTAATTATTAACTAATAAATAATTTGCTCCAGAAATGCTGTAAACATTATTCGTACCCACATGTCTGCTGCATGTTCTGTCCATCTTATCCTCCTTGATTTGGTCATGCTAATAACATTCAGTAAAGATTAAAAATTGTTCCTCTCTTCAGTATGAAACTTCGCCAACCTCTTGTCATCTGGTAAGATTTCAGTTTCTCAACCCGGCGAGTGTGACAACTGCCTTCTGGTATGTTGCGCAGTGTAATGTGGCAGAACCTGACCGACGTTTCAGAGGTGCTTCCTGCTTGTAAGCTCATCGTCCTGATGAAGGGGGCAGTACACACCTCTGAAACGGCAGTAATTTCTACACGGCGCAACATACCAGAAGACAGTCATATGCCTTGTTCTCCAATACCATCAAGAGACCTAGTGACACTAACTATCTACCACAGATGGTAAACTTATAACTATCGTATACTTTAATCTTTACGTTTATTGATATAAGACGAAAATATATAAAACACAAATCTAAAATCACGTAAGATGTCACCGAATCAAACTCTGAGAGCTCGCTTCTGAATATATGAACACAAACACATTAAACACGATTACTCATTCAAAAAAAAATCTGTCGTGGACAAAAGAATCCGACATCTGATTCTAACCAGTTATTATTTAAAACTCTACATATTCGGATAAACACCTGTTACAGTTTACGTTCGTCCATCAGCGTTTGAAATGGGCTTTTTTCCTTTCTAGCACAGAGCACTTTGTTGAACAAAATATAAATTCCTCAGTTGCGGTATATTGTACTGAGAAGAAAGACGGAAAAAAAGAGATAATGGCCTGTACCAGAACCTAAACACAGAAAAGATGAAGTTGCAAAATATGCAAAGTTATGAGGGAGGACTTCTTAGACAAAATAAATATGTAAACCAGAATTTCAAATAACGTAACATCAAACAAAAACAAACGAAGAGGTAAACCTCTTCAGATTGGTGAAACTCTAAGGGGGGGGGGGGGGGAGTAGACTCCTTCCTCACTATTCAGAATATTAAACGCTTCATTGGATGAATTCGAGAATCTTAATAATAAAACATTTAAAATGCATGAACGTGCCTTTGCTATTAGCCCCGTTGGGTAAAAACAGAAGATGGCTCTTCAAGTGAAGGAGGAATTTCTATCAGCTTAATTACAAACTGTATTAGTTTAAAGCATTGTCATATAAATAGCCGGAATTATCACATTAACTTTGAGATACTAATACAGCAAACAGAAAGAAACGTATGTGTGTTCCTTTCCAACATTTGAATATGAAATGTTTCCCCAGTCGATTAAGTAACAAAAACCTTGTAACAAGAAATCAAACTCACCTACGTTGAACTTCTGCCGGGGAATTTTATCTCCCGTTCTGTCGTCACTATTTAGTCTTCCAAAGGCGAAATGTTTTCAGAGGCAACCGCTCACCATCAGTACTTTCAAGACAACAAATTGCACTTATAAATATTTTTAAAGATAATTTGACAAATTTACACTTTCACGATTGCTTGAATGTACACACACACACACATATGTGCCTTCCATTTTCACTATTTTATTGCATTACGACCAAGCCTGTAACAAAAAAAAACATTAAAATAAATTAAGAAAGTTTTATCTTTACTTATAGCATCATCCAAAAGTCTGTTCCACAGAACAATTACCGACTGATGTTCAACAGAAAAACGCATATTTAAATAAGAACTTTAATGGGTCCAGCTCATCCGGCTAATCCGTTGTCGCTCAAAATATCCACTTCACATGTCTACATTATGCGTTTACTCAGATTAAACAACATTACAGTATACACTCCTAATATTTATTCCAATTACGTATTTGTATAATGTAACAGTTCTCAAAACTCGAGATTTAGTAAACTATTTGCTGGGAAATCACGAGCGTGACTCCGGACGTTAAAAAAACATTTATTCACGTACTCTGTTTATACAGTCATGTTAGTGCGTTTACGCTAAACATAGTCGGTGCTTTTGGACACGAAAGGGCGTATAAATAAAGTTTGAAAATCGCTGTTACGTGCAGCTTCAACTGTAAGAATAGAAGTTCCAGACGGTCTCGCTTTTATATTTTGTAATTTACGACAGGGGTTTTCAATCTTCTGAAACTCGGGGGGGGGGCCACATTTACGCTTTCTTATCCAATCGCAGGCCTCAGGGTTGTAAATTACATTTTATTCAGGCGGTTTGCCTCTTACGTCTTAACAATACAAATCACCATCTCTTCTTTGGTATTCCTAAGTCTCTCTTTCCAGAAGGTCTGTAATGAAGTGTTCTTCTCAGTAATCTTGTGCCTTACATTCTGTTCAGATGTTACAGCCAATTTACATTACGTAAAGGATCTGTATTAATTTCAGTTCCTATAATTTCGTTTCTTATATGGTCTAGTTTTGTACAGCCTTTGGTTTACCCTGGGAAATTCATTTCAGTATTTTGTATTCAAATCTGGACTTTCTTAGTTGGTACCCAATTTTTGCTCGTACAGCCATTGGCCTTGTAAACTTTCAACTTTGTTCCTTTCCGTATTAGTGTTTCAAGGACAAAAAATATGTGCTGGTTGAAAATAGTACAGATTTGAAACCCCTGATTTAGGACAACTCGACAGAGACAAATCTTGCTTACTGTAGCGGACAGACGATAACTGATCAAAGGAGACGGAAAATGTCACTCGTCATTTCGGTGTTTGGAGAAAACTACGCACAAAAGACATGTTGTGTCACTCCCGCGAGTGTTTCTGGGCCTTCAAAGCTCCGAAACAACACAGACCTCCCATTCATATGTTATGCATAAACTCGCTGGGACTTCGGTTATTTTCAAAACATCGACATGATACAGAATCTGCAACAAATATTTTAACAGAATCTGCAACAAATATTTATAACAAGTAGGTTTGATTACCAAAGTTTTTAATAAGGCGTGTCGTTTAAATGATACATACTTTACGAAATTTTCCTTCGTCTCTTGGTTAAAGAAACATAACGCTTCGCAAGCTGAATCTGCTTCCATCATCAGGTAAAATTATCAAACTAATCTGTTGGTTACACTGTGTAAGCTAACCTCCATTCGAGTTCTGAGAAGCTCTATCACATGATAGCCCTTCGCCCATTTAGTTAAATACTCACAAAATTTAGTAACAGATCCTTATTACGTGCATATTTCATGTCGCGAGTGAATTTTTTAAATTTATAAGCCGTCTGTTAGAATATCGATAAATATCACACTTAAATATACTGAGCAGATCCCTTCTTGAGAAACTGACAGTAAACTACGTTCATCTATTAAAAAAATTATCCGGCACCGTGCTCATAAGAGCCCAATGCCGGTCCCTATCCTTAGCCACAACAATAGTTTCATAACATCAATTTTAATATTATCCTCCCATCTACGCCTACGTATTCCGAGTGGTCAGTTCCCTTCAGACTTTCTTGTAAAGCAGTTATTTATTAGTCGATACAATCCATAATTAAATAAATGTTTATGTAGACATCAATACCAAATTAAGTCAAGAGTCATTTAAATACTCAAATTGTTCCATTTTCGAAGGCTTTAGGGAAAATCTGTAATTTATCGTACGAAAAAAAAAATGTTTTTTTGTAATACATTCGCCTCATTAAAGACTTTCATTTCCACATCATTTGTCTGAAACTTGTATCAATAAAAACTGTGCTACTCCACGTTTAGTCATAAAATAACATTTCGTCTTTTTTTTAGTCGACTAATTACTTTGTTTTATGCCTTATGTTTATGTAAAATTGTGTATTCTTTAGGTAATTGGTCTGCTGTTAACAAGCAGTAAAATAGAACACTAAATAAAGTTAGGCGTAACGAACAATTGAAGTTATTTCTCAGAATTAGAAAGGAGCTAACTAACTTACTGTGGTGTTTGTTTTGAAAGACGCAGGAAATGACATAAACAAACTCAAAACATCCGATACTCGCGCGAGAATCGAAACGAATTCAATCCAAATGCTACCTCTGTTCGATTAAGCTCCACTAAGCCTTCTATATTTACAGTTTCTCTCTTAATGCTATGTTTTGTTTCGATTCGATTCGAAAACATTTACTCTGCACCGCGTCTTTAGAGTACAGTAGCTACTGCCATTCGAAGGCCAGAACCTTACTTAGTACTACTGACTGTCTCCTCCCCTCCCCCACCCAACAGCATGGCCCCTATGGCGGGGGGGGGGGGGGGGGCAGCTTCACAGACCACTGACCTAATGAGAGCTTACATTTCCCATAATACGCTGCAAAGTTACGTATGGCTATCCAATTTGAAGAGTATAGCACAGATAAATTCTGCATCACCTGTGCTCACTGGCGACCGACATATGGTTTATCTGTTAACTATCGTCTACGGTGAATGTTCAAAGCCTTCGAATTTATGCCATGCAGTCCCGCACAACAAACATTATACACTCTTACTTGAAAACATTAGTCTTTACTTCGTCTTACGAAAGGTCATCGCTTCATCCCATGTTTTATTCCATTGCTGATGAATTGTAAAAGAACGGATTAAGTATCAGCCGTGAACTATTTTAACGAACTATTCCACATATTTTCTGAAGAGACTGAGGAAACCTACGAAAACCTTATAACAGTCGATCTTCGGGTCGATAATCGAAGCCGGGGCCCTCAGAATATGAAGTAGGGTCGCAAACAACTGAATCAGACGATAATGGCCGAGGAATTTCCTATTCTAGGTGTCACTTTAAAATGTCGTTAATGACAAGGCATTTCGAAGCATCTTGTAAAATACACTTAAGATAAATTCTAACATAGGCTCTTAATGTGCTTTAATCAGAAAATTAAAATGTAAAGAAATTAAGCTTTCATCTTTAGGGTCTATATTATTTAAATGTCTACAGTACTGACTGGTACAGAACTCGTTAAGGTTTGACGTTAACATTACGATAGTCCATTCTAAGTTACTATTAAGACGCAAAACCAACATTACAGTTATACGAATTTACACATCTAATTACACAGAATCCTACGAACAATATAACCTATCCTACTTAACTGGTATTTTGGGATTTAGCGGTCGAATGTGTCTGCTAATTCCGCCCTCAACTTCTAACCGTATCCACGAGCGCGCGTTTATCAAGGTCAAGGTAATGTAACCGTTGTATCCGGTGGGCAGCAAATGACAGAACACCCCCCCCCCCCCATTTGATGTAATCACATATACGTAAATACAGCCAATCCACGTAATGAGAAGGAAATTACTTAGATAAAACGTACGCTGCTTCGGTTTCAACACGGTTCGTTAACTATATGTAGATTGTGTTCCAGAGGCCTATGCAATCATAAATATCCGGACCAGTTGAGAGAGCTACTAGCCAACAAATTATTACGTGCTTTAAACCGGAAAACTCTAGTAAAACTAAAGGAGAACATTACGGAATGAATTTAACATTTCTAGAGGGATTGTCACCAATGCCTTTTTCTTTTAAGAACTTAGTTTTAATTATGACAGAATGCTCTGACAAATGAGAGGCTGAGAAAACCCACAATTTCAGAACGGACAGTCGAGCTTTACCTCCACGCCCCTTATACACCTTAAAGGTTTTGTGCTTAGACACAGGGACAACTCGTCTGCACAAATCAAATCAGACGTGTTGTGGGGTACACTCTCCTGCTCGTCGTTGACTATGGAGCAGAATCCTCTCTGAGAAGCTAACAGTACGCTCTGCTACTCAATAAATTCCGGGTATTTTATGGACGCAGAAAATGCATTAACATGTTTATAAAAACCCGTCACAAGTCAGTATCCTGAGCTACATTAATCCAATCCACACCCTCAAATCCTTTCTCTATAAGACGCGTTTAATATTATCCTCCCATCTACGTCATTACGCAACTTCGTCCAATCTCCTGTGACGTCATACCTCATAGGTCCAAATATTCTCCTCAGGACCCCTATACTAAGACACACTCAATCGGTGTTCCTCCCTTAACGCGGGAGATCAGGTTTCATACCCATAAAAATAACAGGCAAAATTATAGTTATGTATATTTAGCCTATCTCGTATTCAGACATTTTTATTCACAGACCTCTACAAGCCAACCACAGAAGTTAGGTTAGGTCAAATGTGGTAATGCGAATTTAAACTGACGGGGAGATATTCTACCGTGGCCAATATCCAACTACAAGCATTCTCAAGAAAAGGTTGAAAACGACGACGCGAAACCATGAGACGGTTTGGGGCTGCAGCCAGCATTCAAACGGGCAGCTCCCTAACGTAATTTTCGTTACCGCCGAACCAACGTTCTCGGTGGCTAATGCTATAATACCAGACTAGTCACACTGCGTATTAAGTACCATAAAATGTGCTTACCTCTAGCTGACTTCGAATTTTCTGGTCAGAACTACCCCACTCGTAGCACACCGCCATGTTAAACGCGTATTCAAGGTTACTCCAACTCACATGGCGCGAGAAACGTGAGTCATGAGGAGTACAGACAGCAGATACGACAGTGAACAAAATGTAGTTACTGACTTCACCGCATTTCTAAAAATTACGAAAAAATCAGAACGTATTTAATTAAAAATCTAAATGAAATAAACAGGAACAGTTGATACAAAATACAGAGTTAAAAACACGTCTTACCAACATATTTGACAGATGTTTACGCCGATCATGCGAATGGGAGTTGCGGCGTTCTGGCGAACTAATACTGATGACGTAACTGATAGCTACTTCTAAGCTCGTGTGATTCGGTGCACGTGGACCCTGCAAGCTATACGAACTTGGCGTGATTTATGTGATCGCGTTTTGCAGTCTACAAAAAAATTGATAAACAGTTAATCCTCTGCAGAACGTAAAATACATACGTAAAGCTATACAATAAGCCGAATTAACTACAACAGACCCAGAACAGTGGGTGTACCATGCTCCAAGCAGAGAAATCTTTCTTCGAAGGATTGCTATTAGTCAGCTGGTCTAGCAATAGCAATCTTTTGCAGAATATATTGGTTCATCACCGTGTTCACAGAAGCCCACTGCCGGATCCATCTTGAGCCACTTCAATCCAGTTCACATCTTCACGAACTATTTTATCTAATGTTTTAATATCCTACCATCTGTATCTCCCACCATCTCTTCTATTCAGGTTTTCTGGTTAAAATTTTATGAGCACTTTTCATCGCTCCATGCCAGCTACATGTCCTGCCCAATAAGAGTAGGTGACGAGTGCAACTTATAAAGAAAGCCACTGCTCAATTATCGTCTTATAACCCCATTCTTCATGGGTTCAAACACGTTCCTAAGCACCGTGTTCTAAAATTCCTTAAAAATGTCTTATTTGTTTAGGAGAGACCACGTTTCAGATCCATAAAAAACAACAGGTAAAATTACAGCCCAATTTTAATTTTAATTTCTATGATTCTGGTTTTGAACACGGGAATGTAAGTGGTTCAGAATTGATTTTGTCAAGAATACAATTTCGAGTTGTTACCGAGAAAATGGATTTAGCCACACGATGGTGGCAAATGATGTATTATTGACATTGCATTTTCGAAATTAGTTTATTTCCTCTCACAATTCTTCTGCCTTTCCGTAAGCACTAAAATATTCTTATAACTGCTACAATTTTTATAATTCTTACGCACGTGTCTTAATGTCTTTCTTGATCCCTTATGGATACTCCTTCCACGGATGTCATAAAAGATATTTCTGTTCCTTGAAATATTTTATCATTCGCTGCAAATATCCATAAATCGAAACCCACGTGAAATAGCCGTAAATAAACTGTAATTTTCGTCTACGTCACTGGCATGCGGGTAGAAAGAGTTACGTCATAAAGGTTTTTAAGCAACAACCATTTCAACTTCCCCCACGAAATACTCCACGTTCAAACGCGAAGATATAACAAGTTCACTACGAATCGAATTTACTTTCTGATGCCCTGCTATTAAATTTGTGATCTGTCAGTGATGTTGAAATCTGAATAATTGCAGTTCACGAATAAAAAAAAAATAATTTCCCTTTATCGAGTTTAACGACGCACCGTTCTGCTGTCGTCCGTAAGAGGTGCAATTGTGAATAGCTCACTGATTACTGGCATTTCGATATGGACAAGGTTTCAACGTTTAAAATGTACTCGTAATTCTATTAATGTGCCATGGTCATTTTACGTGTGAAATGTAAATTAGCGAATAAAGATATTTGACTGTCTGTTCCATTTACGTAAATTATAAGCCTGGATTTTTAACGTGACAGTTTTCGCCTTCTTATATTTTGAAACTAAAATCTGTCAATAAATGGAAGTAAAATTGAACACAAATGACAGTTGTCTTTCGTCTACAGGGCCACGTTTATGCAAACATGAAGATGGAACTACCGCAGAAATT
The DNA here is from genome assembly GCF_977971745.1 of Zootermopsis nevadensis. Classification (NCBI taxonomy): domain Eukaryota; kingdom Metazoa; phylum Arthropoda; class Insecta; order Blattodea; family Termopsidae; genus Zootermopsis; species Zootermopsis nevadensis. The sequence continues at coordinate 5,310,354 of NW_028259136.1, read as the reverse complement.
ATGCATCCTACTCCTTAAAAATGGCGCGCAAATTTATTTTAAAAATATTATCACGAGTGGGGGGTCTACTTAAGAATATATTGTACTTACCTCGTTACTCGCAAAGTCTGTACACGTTAGAGGCGTGTCAGTGTCATGGCTGACATTTTTATCAACGCCCACGTTCTTCGGTGCCTTACCTCGTTGACACTAATCTGAAATCCGCTGAGAATTATCCGGCGAAAAAAGATGGTTTTAATTGCAAGATTCGGTCGAGTGACTGAGATATCTTCTTTAACAACGAAAGGTCGTGGCTCTCTACGCTGCCCGTCTTCGATACGTTGCTCCTGTAAGTGAATAATGGCTGTGGAAAGTTCTAGAAAAACATTTATATACTTCGAGGTACACAGGCGTCATTAAACTTCACGAACAGCCCATAAGATATCTTCATTCTAGTCGCCATGAGAACCTGAAATCTCAGTTACGTAATTCCTTTCTCTTATGATTCGTTCCCATCTCAGGATTTCTCACGGTCGCCTTGTACAGTATTTAAACAAACAAATGTTTGTTGTTGTCGGGGTAAATCTGTGCGTTTTCCCTACGTTATTAGCTTGCGAGTATAAGAAAAATAAACGAATGCCAACTAAGTAATCCAAAGATATTTCCAACATGAAAACTGAGACAGCGAGCTATAAAGAATTGTCACTGAGAAGTAATATTTATAACATGGAAAATACGCTCCTTATCTGCAACCCCTCCCACCCTCTGATCTCACAGCTTTTACTTATAACAGATCTCAAGCGCATAGATTCGCCCCCTCAAATGGCGTTAACATCGATGCAAAGTTTCATGAATAGTAATTAGGTAGGACAGAGACAAACACGTACAAAGGCGGACGTGACGTCAGTACTCTAAATTTCAATAGTTAACATTGTGCGTTTGCATAGTAAAAATGTAGATCCTTTCCCGTTCCATACTCTGTCGTCACAAACGAGTTCTCGTCTGACCAGCAGAAATCGCTAATCGCATTTTCGAAGGCTTCACAAGAACCATAGAATGGAACACTCCACAGTTCTCTGTCACGCAGGGCGTGAAACTACGAAGAAATTGAATTATCTACGTTTTAAAACTGAAGAGAACTTTTTTTTTGTTTTCTCGTTGTGTAATAACGCAGGCTGCAGTCTATAAAATAAAATTAATCTGGGAGTCAGATCGCGTCGAGCCAGCGTAAAGACGATGACACATTCACACAATTTGTAATATTACGCGTAGCATTAATTCATAATCAGCTTCACAGTTGGTTTATTCCTTCTAAGTAGGTTATGAGGTTCTCTCTCTCTCTCTCTCTCTGTGTAATACCTATTTGCAAGTATTCATTAATTACAATTCTGAGATCACAGAGAAAGCTACATACAGATTTCGGGGTTGTTACAAAAAACAATTTTATAAAAATTACTTCTTTTAGATCTTACACTACCGAACATTTTTGAAAGTTAGATGAAACTGAGCTAGTTCCTTACGGACATCATATCGCTGCTGATAATTAATTTTGAATTTACGGTACGGTGGCTTCCAACAACATTCTGTCCATACTAAAGTTAATGAAAAATGTATAATTTAGTTCAAAAGTTGTTATGGGATGGATATGCACATTATTCACACGTTCGTCTAACCCTGAAGACGTACCTACCTAAGAAAGCTCCTACCACCGAGTACGAAACATTAATCTGTATTAGTTGCAAATAACTCCTGCAGATAGCACGACCTTCTCCACATGTCTGCCATCTGTTGAACGAATTCTCATTTAAGTCTCCCATTTTCTTCCAATTGTTATCGAACCTCACCTATCGATCAACAAAAATGTGTATTTAAAACACTGTAAATAACATTAAACAATTACATACCAGAATAATAATCAGGTCTTTATCGGCATAACACGCTATTAACTGCTGCAAAGGAAATGTATGGGCAGTTAACTGCAAATGGCAGTAAGAAAACTAAAATCACTGCTAGGGGCAGCTGCGGCATATATTGGCACGTTAAATACTACGAAGAAGAAACACTAAACAAATAACACAATTTTGATGAGCCTCTTCCTAACATACTTGCATTGACATTAGAGTTTAATGAGATTCAAGAGAGTTCTCATTTGGATAAACACCGGACCCTTGCCAAATGCAGACTCTGCTAGACCCAACTATGGGCATTTCTTGCTACCAGTGATGGACATTGGCTATTAATTATGAGCAGACAAAGTAATTTAAGTAGTTATTGTTATTTACTGAGGCTTGATAAAAAAAACTGTTTATGATTGTCTGAATTGTATATCGCATTAGCACTAGCGCCCTGACATGGACTGGATGGATGGAATTTGGCTCCTAGCAGAGGTAGTGAAAATTTCGCCACCACCCCCCACTTAATGGTATCTGCACCTTGTCGTGGTCGTGGGGCTTGAGTACCTCAGCGACCCCAAGAGCTACTGGTAGGACCTCCCTAGCCAGATTGGGGGTTGGTCGCAAGGCTAACAACCTTGCACCGTAAAAAGGACTATGTTTCAAAACCTCGATCAAAGCCTCAGACAGACGGACCCAACAGAGGACCGAATGGAAGAGGAGAATTGAGGAGGCCATGGACCGAATACGGACCGGAGAGCCATAGAAAAAGAAGAAGAAGCCCATGATGTATCAGCTTCCTTTCCAATATACAGACACCACTTGAGGAAGTCAACTTACCTGCCTCAGTTCTTTGCCGATGTTCTGGGTTTTTCATGCCATGTAGATTCAACAATAGATGCAAAAATTTTGGAGAAACATACCATCTCCATCTTAAAGGCTGAAGTAGTGGTCCTGGGAAGTGGAGGGACTTATATAGTAGCCGATCCCTCAGCCTTCCTCCTCCAATGCTACAAAAATCCCTCCACTTCCTGGCATTGCCACTTCAGCCCTGAAAATGGAAAGAACGAGTGCCAAAACCCAGAAGAACATTGTCATCCTCACTGCTGTGAAAATCAAAGTTTTTTTTTGTTGTTTCTGATTTCCATTTTGTGATCCGAATACAATATAATAAAATGCAATATCGTATTTGCAGGTTTTAATTCCGTTTACACTCGAGTATACACAGAACCAATAGCCACTGCAATGTCTAATAACAATAATCAATGGTAATGTTTTAATTTAACACTAACAAGCAACTTCGTTGCATGTAATAGGTACTTTTGAGTTGTTATACTGTTCTCGTGCGCTTACTCGAGGCGTCTCTACGGGCTCGGTACAGTGAAACCGGTTATAATCCACATCGTAACGGCCTTGGCTTTTATCATAGCTTACTACTGGTTCAAACCTATGACCCCACAAAATTTCTGCTGGTAGATATGACGTTCTTGCCTGGACCCTCTGATCGGTTGATTCAATTGTGCCCTCCATTATAACGACAATCTCAAAATTTGCCTCTCGAAGATCATTGGCAGACAATTCGTAAAGTAGGCTGGATTTGTCAATGCAGTGCACGACAGTTTCAGGCCAGAGGAGACAGAAGAAATTGGACTTCACATCAGACGTGTCCTCCACCTAAATTTACAAAAAGAAAACAGATCTTAGTGCTCTATTAGAGACACAATTTTTGATTATTTTACTGGATTTCTAAAGCAGAACACACACACCCACCAGCGACTTTTCACTATCAATATTTGATCATAAAAATTGCATTTCATATTCAATCTTATTTATGATGGACACACCGCACACATGTCAAAAAATTGTATGATGCACCATGGTTTATAAACACTGATATTACTATATAAACCAATGAAACAATTCTTCCTGTTGTTTTTAATGACTGCGAACTTTGGTATCTTATTACGAGGAAAGAACAGAAATTGCAAGTGCTCCAATATAAAGTACTCAGGAAAACATCTGGACCTATGCAATATGAATTAAATACGAAATTTTTAACATTTCATAACATAAAAATGTATGTCTTACAATCCACTCTGTCTTGTTACGACAGCAAAATAGAGAAGGTTATGATGAGTTCACCATCCAGTTTTGATGGCCAAAACAAGACAAATCTACAGAAATTCTGATGGGGAAGCCTTTTGGAAAATAGGTTGTAAGTATGGGAAGTGAATGAAATCGACTCAAAATTTTGTCCAGTGGCAATTTAAACCAAGAAAGCAGTACATACCCTGAGTTCCGTGCGGGAAGGCGATACGACCTCGCCCTCCGGAGTAGTCCAGGTCTGAACAAGCAGCACTCTAATCTTTGCCTCGATGATGTGTGAACGGCGGAGGTCGCCAACTCGAAACATTAAACACAGCTTGCCGTTACGACGACATATAACGGCGTTATTACTGAATTCTAGGGTGCGAGTCCTCTGTTTCGGCCTCACCATTTTCAAGAAAACTAGTCCAACCTGTTTGACACACACACACATACGTACATACATACAATATTATTCCACTGGCGGTAACAGAGACAAAATGCAAAGTGTTCCAGAGTAACTTTATTACTGTAAATAACTTAAATAAGGAAATTATTCACAAGACTGTAATTATCTTACTCCATTCTGGAGTATTCTTAGTAATAGGCATTAGCAGAGCAAGACACTTTCAAAAGTGTTAGCCAAATTTTGAGGCAGTTATAAATATTTTGGCAATTATCTTCTATGATGCACAATCAAAAGTTACGACATGGAAAGTATATACAAAGAAAGTTAAGCAATCGAAATCATGGAAAATGCGATATGTCAAAATCCACCATGCAAACAAGTAACGCATTAACAGTCGAGGTTTGGCTAATATCTCGGCTCAGGTCACTGAGTCCCTCCACTCCTCCAACTGACACCGCCTTATTCTACGACCTCCAATTTCTAATTCCTTACATTTTTCATCATCTGAGCCATTGCACTCACCATGATGCTTTGCAATATCACTCCTACTATCCCTTGCATGCACATTAAGAAAATAGCCTCGGGGCATTCTTCTGTTGGCATACGAGCCCCAAACCCAGTGGTGTGCTGGTTTTCCATGCTGAACAAGAAGCATGACGTGAAGTTGTAAAGCTGAGTGACACACGGTGTCCAGTCACTGGAGTTCTGAACAAAACATTAATGACATTAGAGCCAACGACTGAAAGCAATGGAATCTTCTATTTACTCTGCAGGTTAAGCGATCTCGGACTACCAGCCAAGTCACCTGGCACAACTCGTATGCTCCAGATCATAACCTTGCAGGTAAGTTTACCAAAAATTGTATCTGAGCAAAGCAATTTTAATTAACCTGTTGCTAGTCTTATAACAACTTAATGAGGTGCTCCGTACCAGTGTATAGTCGGCGCAGTGGTTTTTGGTCGGTGGAATTCTCAAGGGGAAGGCTAGGAGCGAGTCGCTTGTGCGATGGTATAATGCTGACTGCACCGAGGAGCTCATCGGACTGAACGCCCAAACAAAAGAAATGCACTGACCGTGCCACCTCAGGTACACAGAGTAGGCCTGTCCGCCAGCTCCGCTAGCTTGTCCACCGGCCAAAAACTACTGCGCCGACTCTAACACTTTCTGATGTTTTCTTTTCTTAAATCACATTTAAATTTGGTAAAATACAAACAAAATGAAAGTCTTGTATTTAACATAAAGAAGTATTATAATTGGGAAAATTTAAAGGCTCATAAATTTTGTACAAAAAAAAAAACTTAATAAAATATTTCCCCTTCCTTTCATATGTCAGGCCTTCTTTTTTCAAAGAAAAACACCAAGCCTTAATATACTTATCATTGAATATGGTGCATTTTGAAAAGTAATACATATGATATAAAATTTATTTAAATTGTGTTTATAACCAATTGGAAATTTGTATATTTATTAAGTCTTGATGATGTCAACAGTGGTTTTATGGGTAGTGACACCATGAGGTCTTGTACACCATCGAATGTTAATATGATTACACAGTTTGGGCATACGACATTGGGATTTGTGGCCTCAAACTTATTTTCAAAAAGCCAAAAGTAATGATTCTGCCACCCTCGTTCTTTAATCACTCCACCTGAAGTGTAAACACTTGCCTGGTGTCTTTCCTCAAAGTCTCCGTGTGCATAAGCGATAAGCCACCACAGAACAGCAAAGGCTGTCCAACTGAAGAAGAAGGTAAACGTGCAGATGAACAGGGCATAGCGCCATCGCATGTCTACAAGGGTCGTCACAGAATCCTGAATGAACCGCCATTTGTGTTGAGCGACGTGGCTTGGGTACAGGTTGCACACACCATTCTTCAGCACGGCACGGTGATGCTGGTGTTTAGCTTGAACCAGTGGGTTGTCCTCAGTTACAGATACTCCGATATACTGAACCATCTCTGTATTCTCCCTTCGCAGAACAAAAATTAGAAATATAAAGTTCAACACATTTTCAGATGATTAAGTGTCAGGTTAGGTTATGGTATCATTTCAGTTGGAGTCGAGTGAAACTGAAAGATAATTATAAATGGTAAGGAAATAAGGGCTGTGAAAGATTCTTCTGTGGCCTACTATAAGATACTTTCTCTACTTTACAACAAATTATTAATAATAATAAGAATTTTAAAAGAGTTCCTAAATAACTAATTCTAAGCAGCCAAGTCCTTCTTGAGTCGTAAGATACATTTTAATATTATCCTATATGCCTGGTCTTCTAATTGGTCGTCCCTTCAGGTTTTCCTACCAGAAGTATATATTTTTTTCAACAAATTAAAAATCACCGGGATCGATTACATTATTGAGATTAGATAAAATATTTCAGTAACTGATACAACTTTGTATAATGTATTTGCGGTGTACATGTGAAGAGATCGGCCAACTTAATCAATCTCTCCAAGTCAAATGCTTGTTGAAACCTACTTCAAAAAACGTGCGGACGGACAATGGAAATACCACAACATATCTATATCATGATAGCCGGTCTCCGCGGCGAGATTTGAACCTGGAACCTCCCGAAAACGAAGACAGAGAGCTAATTACAGGACTACGACGTTCGGTAGATTACCATCACGTCACCCTGGTTCATCAGCGAAGAATTTCGACGAAGATATTTTTCCTACGACCCAAAGTTCAAACATGTCAGTGATAATTTGTTGAAACTTCATGTCACTTTTAATCCTACTAAATTAATATAGCAAACGAAAAATTTCTAGCTACAGGTGTATCAGCTGTACACTCACGTTCTAAATTATTGACTCTGAGACCCTGAAAATGGCACCCAAAAAAAATCAAAGCTCACTTTATAATATCGTGCAGTTCTGCTTACATTTAAATTATGATCCTCAGGTCAACAGCTGATTACACTGGTTCCGACACTTCATTGACGAGAATATTCTATTTTGAATTATGTTCATTCACCTAACCTAACCTTAAAATTCTGGACAAAGTTTTTTTTTGTTAAATATTCCTATGATATATGCAGAATTACACCAATACAATTACTCCATCTTAAGTTAATGCGTTAAATAGTCACAAAATTCAAGAAACTTCACTAACAACAAAAAGTGTCCTCAATACGAAACGATAACAAACAAACGAAATTCCTGTTTCAATAGTGAAAGTTGGCAGCAATGCTTAGGTAACGAACCTGTTTTGCATTATTTACTAATTACACTCTGATAATGAACAACAAGTTAAGATTAACAAAACTAAATTAGTTATAAGAGACGAGTTCCGAGAGACCACAAAGCCTACAGCTGTGTTAAGAACGCGTTTGTGGACTCAAGACCATCGAAATTCAGAACATGAACATGTGAATGATTGCCTCGTAGACAAATGACATGCCATCTTGTAGCATTACTTCATTGAGATTCGTTTATGAGTTGCATCCAAAATTGCTGTAACTGATCGTTCCCCCCCCCCCCCACTAACCAGAACAAAATTGTTAAATGACGTCAGTTTTGAAAGCCAGCGGTGACGTGTGTTTCGCAGGATTATAATATCATCAGGGTTTATTTATCTTATCGAGGTCAGTAATTACGAATAAAGGTTTCTCCATCTCATTGCCTGGACCTGCGAGTATACTGATCTTGGTTCGTGCAGAGAGAAGTAAGAAATGGTTCCTCAATGGTAGGTTTTGTCATAACTATTTCATCCGACTAACATTTTTCGAAGTGTGCAGGACTTCAGCGTATTTGATGACTTTAAGAATGTGAAATATCACTGGATACGAATGGTCAGACATGTAGCACGCATGAAGGCGATGAGATGCTAATAAAATCTATGGTGTACAGCCTAAAGGTATGAGATCACTCGGTAAACCTAGATGAAGATGGGAGAATAATATTAAAATCGATATTAAAAAAGGTGGGAGAGCGGGAACTGGATTAATCCGACTCAGGAACCGGTTTCGGACTTTTGATTACACTGTAATCTGACGAAGGATTGCACTTAGGATATTACATTTGAATTTATATGGATTATACACCTGAAGATGGTTCATTTAGAACTGAAAAATGTAGTGTAAAAGGTGATGCTCTAATGTAAATCGAACATTTCGATGAGAGCATCATTTTAATATATTTTAAATATTTAAATGTTAATTGTAATAATATTTTAATATTTTAACATTTAATAATAATATTTTATTGTGATTAGACTGATAAAATTGAGCAAGTATATATTCAACACAATATGACGCAACATTATCATCTGTAATGAACCTTCGGTTTTCATAAAATACGGAAAATTTGACTAGCTGAATCATTATCTTACTTAACTTTACGGACAACAGATTTAATGGTATCGAGTATACAAAATCAAACAGTATTGCGCTAAGCAATGTAATTATATCTGAGTGTCCGGTGATACTACGTGATTTTTAAGAGTATTCAAGTACCGCGTTTAGCATCACTTTTCCCCTGGTCATACAAGCGTTAAATTGATTTTACTTACATATCCTTCGACATTCTTCACCTCTGTATTTCCAGACTCTTCGCTCGTAACATTAAGTTCTGTGTGTGTCAGTTTGGTCCGCGAGTTCGCCAGCACAAAGCCATCAGCAAACATTTGTGACCCAAGATAGCAAGAACGAAACAGTTAAGTAGTGGGTTCACACTTTCCACTCCAGATACAATCTTTTTACGACACTTGAAAAAGAAGATAAAGCAAGATAGAATGATCAGAATGATGCTGTGGCCACAGTCTAGAACTGTACGCAGCAGACATCAAGTTCGAGTCTTGGCCGGACTATTTCTTGTAGCGGAAGAATAATTAATTATATAATTCAGTTATCCAACTTTCTGCATAATTTTAAATTAAAATTTTCCTCTATCGAAGTAACTTAATACTCGTAATTCTCATATAAGATGTGTAGATATATTAACATCTGTATCTAAACGAAGTTCACGTCCTTAACTGCAATGATTCATTAGTTATCACTAACAAACTAAACGTCAAATGTATAGTTCGCGCGGTAGCCATGTTCGCCATTTAATTTATATAAAAAAATATGACTTAAAAATTCTTGGATGTTTTCCAAAAAACACTGCCACGCCAAATTTCAGCATAATATATTAAATGGCGTTGGAAATTGTCGACGATGACGTGACGTGGAGAAAATAAAACACAAATGAATACAGATAAAATTAAAAAGAATCTTATGTATATAATAATAATCTTTGCGAGTCCTTCCCGTAAATAATTTTAATGCTGAAGAAGACTAAGTGGACAGAAAACCCTTCTCACACACCTCGATCGTCTCCTTCCCAGTTGACGAAGCGTTCTTCGCGCTACAAACCTCAGATGACACCTTCGCGAGGAGATCGAAGTTCATACGTCCGGAATTAAATCCATTTTACTCGTGAGTTACGTAATTTTTGTATCTCAGTTGTGTTCCTCTTTATCAGCCTCGGATACAAATCAACCCATTTTTAAAACATTCCGAGGGATGGATTTATAAACGTTGGAGGAAGTTATTTGTAAATGCTTAGCAGGATAGGACAGAGGGTCCTCCTGACAACGATTTACAACTGGCGGCCCGCAAGGCACATCGGTCTAGAAACAAATATTATGTTCGCTACTGTCCAATGTCTGAGATGTTTTAAATTGTTGGGTGTTGAAGACATGTTTCTCCTCTTGTCTTCTGATTGTAATTTTACTGATTTGTAATTGTTTTAAGATTTGACGTTCCTGACACTTCGTATTGAACCCGGGGTCATTTTAACTACGTTTGTGATTAGCGTACTAGCATAGTACTACAAAAATTCTGCCACCAAAATTAAAATTAAAATGGTAACAACAAATGTCACAGAAACAACTCCCGAAACGTCACTATATTTATTTCTTATTTGTTTAATGTCGCTGTCATTAGATCAATTTTTTTATCGAATGGTAAGATAATTAAAGAGTATAGCATTGGATTCCTCTTACTTAAACCTTTGTAGCCAAAGAACGTCTAAATAATATTTAAAAATTCAGTCCGCACCTTAAAGAAAACAAATCCCTGCTTACAATGAGAATCATACAAGAAACACGATACAAAATGCAGTCATTAACTGTTAAAGCAGGTGGTACATATAGTTACCACTGGGTTTTAAATGGTTAAATTAACGCGACATCTCATACACACGAAAAAACTCTTGCGGACCGTAGTTTGCACATTCCTCGTCTACAGCCTTAACAAACAAAAATGCTTTCTTCCTTATGTCGTCGTAATCCCTCGCATAAATGTGACAACCATTCTGAGCTCCTGTTGATGTAATTATAGTACAGAGACTATTATAAATGTAACACAACTCATAAGATGACCTGTGACCGAGGGAGTCATATTTTGAAGAGAAAATAAACATATGTCAGAGAGAATATTACAGTTTGGTGGTGACAGTTTTATGTACGTACTAACACTTTGTCAGTTAAAATATTACTGTTCTGCACAGTCTGATGAATATTCATGTTATCAGTTCCAGGAATTACTTACTTAAACAGCGTTAACAAGTTAATCTTCGCAATCATAAAGAGTTGTGTTTTCTATGCGGTAAGGGCTGGATTCTTAAAAAGATACGTAGACGAGCTTTGGATCGAGTGGGTTGCGATGTTGAGAGTGACGGTCAGAGGTCGAGGTTTGAAGTGGGGACCTGCAGAATACGAAGCAATGGCTGTAAAGCTAAGCCGTATTCTGTAACGCGCTTGAATAGAATTAAACGGTGTTGTTAACTCCTGGACTATGTCGTCAGCCGGATGCGAGTCACGTTATTATTTCGCAACGATCACGTATGGCCTCCACATGACTTGGTCGAGTCCACCATCGCACTCTTCCAACGCAACATCAGAGGAAATACAATACAACGAATTTCCATTTACGAGCTTTTTTTTATTCTCAACTGAATTCTAGTGTCCCAAAAATGTTTACATGCCCATCAGCTATATCAGACGGTAAATGTTTATATTAAAACACTCAAAACGCTTAAAAATATGGCACTTTTAATATTCTTCCCTCACTAAATTTGACCGAATACGGCGAAGAGTTTAAAACTGGATGAAAGCCTTTCGTGATGGTTAGGTTAGGTGTGCCGATCTAAGGCCCGCCCTTTGGTTCAGCTCTGGCCACGTAACTTGCTGAATCGTCGACACCTGAGATTAGATAATGTTTGGCAACGCTTCAGTCACCGCGACCTCGACAAAGTAGCCGCCGGAGGCAACCCAAGTGATCTTCTCGACACTGACGAGCGAGCAGTGGAACACGCAGTAGAGTGCTAGAAGGTGGGTGACTCTTTACGCACTCGAACTACATTTGCACATTTTCAATTTTAAAATAATTCAGTTTCGCGTCGAGCATTGTTTCTGGTGGCAAGTGGGGTAGGAGCTACTTTAGTGGTTCGTCCACACACTTGAACACAGATAAAATATACCTACGGCAGGCTGTTAGCCACCTAGTCTTCGCTTAACCTTGGCTTGTTCGCGCAGACGCTTTCAGAACAGACACGATACAGTGTAGGACTTCGGGGTGGAGGGACTGAGTGATCTTCCAAGTTAACGTGTTAGCCAAACTTCAGCTGCTAACACATTTCAGTTCCTCACGTGATCGCCTATGCTGCAGAATTGTATCGCAGTTTTAATTCTGTAGCCTATTTGTACAAAGTAGCAGATCTTGACTGTGCTACTTATATAAAATAAATTATAAAACCTCATTTAACATGACTGTCATGTCTTTGCTTATTCTCAGATCGATTCTGATGGCTGTGCTGGACTGGTCATGGTCGTGCTCAGACTGGGTGCTGCTGCTCCTTGTCATTGGAGTGATACTATATTTCATAGGAACCAGCAACTACAATCATTTCTCCAAGCAGAATGTTCCTTTCATCAAACCTGTACCATTTATTGGCTGCATGGGACCTTCATTTCTAAGGAAGCAATATTTCCCTCAGCTTATGATGAGGATATACAAAGACCTAGAAGATCACCCCTATGGAGGTTTTTTTTTATTTAAACAACCTATTATTATGCTGAAAGACCCTGAACTTATAAAAACAATCGCTGTGAAGGACTTTGAATACTTCATGGACCACCGCGCTATATTCTCAAAGGATGGGGAGCCTGTGTGGTCAAGAGGACTCTTCAGTCTCAAAGGTAATATATCAAAGGAAAACCACTTGAAGTACATTCATCATCGAGACATCTGAAGTTCTCGTCATAAAGGTGACAATGCTGGACTTCTGGGTCGTGATGCTGTGCGGACTCGTAGGTACACACCAATGTTTCAGAGAAGATGGAGAAAGTTTATCCGAGATGTTGGTGTCCACTTACGAGTCCACATGGCATCACATCTTTAATCCTTCTCAATTCATGGAGTAGACACATCACCACATTCTGAATATTGTAACATGGAGTATCCATTTAAATGGCAGGCACCAAAACAGGAGGTTCAACGAAAACGCAGCCTCTGATCATGGCGCAAATCTATGAACACACCCACAAGCAGAGGCCAAAATTAAGATTCCGATGGGTTAAACTACTTTGACTCGGCATCACTTACAATAACATGTCACTTACCTGAATATGTTGTTAGGTCAGCGCTGGAGAGAGATGCGGTCCACACTGAGCCCTGCCTTCACATCCAGCAAGATGAAAACGATGTTCGTTTTGTTGTCCGAGTGTTGCGAGCAGTTTGTAAACTTCTTGGAACAGTGCTACCAACATACGCCACAAAAAGGCTGTAACATAGAGAAAGGTAAGATACATTTTCCTTTGACTAATTTCTATACAGAAATATGGTCTCATATGGCGATTGTAATAAATTAACATGTAAATAGCAAAGGCCCCACTTAATGGTACCTGCACCTTGTCGTGGTTGTGGGGCTTGAGTACCTCAGCGACCCCAAGAGCTACTGGTAGGACCTCCCTAGCCAGATTGGTCGAGGGGGAGAGGTCAGACTAAGGCAGGTACAATGGTCCTCCAGGTTGGGGGTTGGTAGCAACGCTAACAACCTTGCACCGTAAAAAGGAAGATGTTTCGAAACCTCGATCAAAGCCTCGGACAGACGGACATAACGGAGGATCGAATGGAAGAGGAGAATTGAAGACGCCATGGACCGAATACGGACCAGACAGCCATAGAAGAAAAAGAAATAGCAAAGGACAGAGGCAACAAATATATCTCACTGAAGTATGTATTTCTGTTCAAACAGATGGTGATGTGCTGGTTCTAGAAATGAAGGATTTCTACACCAGATACACTAATGACGTAATCGCTACAGCAGCATTTGGAATTGGTGTTGACTCCTTAAAGAACCCAACAAACGAATTTTATAGGATGGGACAAGACCTCACCTATATGGGTGGTCTTCGCGTCTTCAAGTGGCTTGCTTACGTGGCGATGACCAAACTAATGCAGGTCAGTAAATTTCTGAACCCAGAAGATAGCACCACCGTCAAAACCTCAAATCCTATAAAGTTAATCGTACATAAAAACATACTTTTTGCAACTGTATGGTTCTTACAATCTTTCGCAATTCTTAGAATAATATGATAAATTAATATATTAATGGACCAAACTGGTTATGTTTATTACAGTTTTAAAATAAACAACAAACATAACAAATCAAAAAATTAACAAGAGGTGATTGATATTTGTACATGAAGATTTCTGTCTTCTGGGATGTTGCGCTGTGTAGTCTGGTCGATGTTAACCAACGTTCCAGAGGTCATACTGCCTCCGTCATCAGGACGATGAGTATGAAGATTTCTATCTTTTGGGTTCTTGCGCTGTGTAGTCTGGTCGATGTTTACCAACGTTTCAGAGGTCATACTGCCTCCATCATCAGGGCGATGAGTATGAAGATTTCTGTCTTCTGGGTTCTTGTGCTGTGTAGTCTGGTCGATGTTAACCAACGTTTCAGAGGTCATACTACCTCCGTCATCAGGGCGATGAGTATGAAGATTTCTGTCTTTTGGGTTCTTGCGCTGTGTAGTCTGGTCGATGATAACCAAAGTTTCAGAGGTCATACTGCCTCCGTCATCAGGGCAACAACCCAGAAGACAGAAATCTTCATACTCACCGCTGTTAAAACCTCAAATCTTACATATTTGTACATTTTGATGCTGATGTACTGTTATTATAATCAGACCCATATATTCATCATCTGTAGGCACTTATTTCATTTAAAATTTTTATATTTAACCAGTTACTCATATCAGCAATGCCAACATATGATTTCTGTGTATCATACATTTCACTTACGTTAAGTTCATTAACACTAAATGTTGCAAAACCATTTGATCCTTGTTCAGAAACTGCGTGTTAGTGTGATGTCCACAAAAACTACAAAGTTCTTCAGTACACTAGTACTTGACACGATTGCGACAAGAGAACGAGAAGGAATTGTGAGACCAGACATGTTACAGCTGCTTATGCAAGCCAAGAAAGGCACTCTACATGACGATACCAGTAACTCTCCTGGAAGTAAGAAAATAAGTAAGCAATGGCAATTTTTTTTATCAGATTTATAATTAAATATTTCATGACGTGAGTGAAATGAGATTGTTTTACCGAACTGATATTTCAGAAATTAGTTTGATGTTCGCATTCGTGGCAGTCGGTTCATTTCGAGGAATGGACTGTGATGAAAATAATTTTAAAAACCGTTTGAAGAGAAAGTCAATGACGACACTAACTATAGAAGTATGGCAATAAAAGCAATTAGTCAATGGTTAGAACAAATGGCATTAGGTAATTCTTGCACCAATGTTGCAACCAAGATGGTGAAAGCATAAAGGTGACCAGCCCTGGTGGCCAAGGCAGGAGAAAGGTAGCCTGTGGGGCAAAGCTCCTAAAGCAACAACTGATGGGGACCAAGTCCCAATGAAGCCCTACACAGTTATTCCAGACCATAGATAATTTCTGGTACATTCACAAAAATGTCCTGAGCACAATATGACAATTTGTCCTTACCCACAGAGATTGAAGACGACGACATCGTAGCTCAAGCCATCCTCTTCTTCTTGGCTGGCTTTGACACAGCCTCCACCCTTCTGTGCTTTGCCTCTCATCAGTTGGCCGTTCATGCACACATGCAGGTTCGACTTCAGGAAGAAATTGATGAAACTCTACAGAAGAATGATGGAAAATTCACATATGAGGCAGTAAACAGCATGAAATACCTGGACATGGTTGTGTCTGGTGAGAGAAAACAGCGCTGCTTGGCGACAGCGAAATTATGTTATTCCTGCGCACTCACAACTGGATGAGATAATTTTACTGTACCATACCAGAATATCTCGTTTAACTTTTTATGTTGTATTCACAGAAACGCTGAGGCTCTATCCACCGGGTGCAGCTCTGGACAGAGTCTGTATTAAACCCTACACGTTGAAATCAGATCCTCCTATGGAAATGCATCCAGGACAAGCCCTCTTCATCCCAGTAATCGGATTACACCGCGATTCCAAATACTACCCTGATCCTGAGCGGTTTGACCCAGAGCGATTCAGTGAGGACAACAAGCACGGTATCAATCCGCTAACTTACCTGCCATTTGGACTGGGCCCAAGAAGTTGTATTGGTAAGTAGAAATGTCATCATCATTACTGTCCATCTTGCAGCCATCTCATAAAACTTGTGACATTGGTACACATTTTTTATAAAAATATCGCTTATCAAATCCTATCCAAGATACCGGGAACATATTCATGCATGAATTTTTTCTTTTCGTATCCAGTACACACCATTCATTGGTGGTTAGCAGGATTCACGACCCATCAGTACATGGGTTCAATCGGGACCGCGACATTTAACGCTCCTGCTGTGACCCCCTTTTTGTGAGATGATGATGAAAGTGGAGTAATTGTTGGGATGCCACAGAGATACCGGGGAAACCCCGGAGGAAAACTCCGTGATGCCTGGACCATGGCCTTGCCCAACACAAGTTATGCATGAATGGATATATACTAAAACATTTTTAAAAATTATGGAAAATGAAACATATGAGATTAGCCTTGAGATTTGATAGTGTCAGACAGATAAATACGAAGATGGATTATCAGGCAAGTGAATGAATACACAAACTGTGGGTTGGTAATATGGCGACTGCATCTTCACTAACAGAAACTGATAAGGAGATAAAGGCTAGTCGGACAACACGTGAAGGTATGTGAGGATGGGAAGTGGATAAAACTGGCTCAGGATTGTGTCCACTGACAAGCTTTGGTATTATCACTGTATTCCATTGTTACTAGCACAGATTCATCTCAGCGTGTCTTACACAATTATAATTATTTGTTCAAGGGAACCGCTTTGCTCTTATGGAAACAAAACTGGCACTAGTATCCTTGCTGTCTCGGTTCAACGTGGTACTGGTTGCCAAGACACCTGTACCTATCAAAATAGTACAGAAAGGATTCAACATGTCCATTGAAGGAGGCTTTTGGCTGGGTCTGGAGAAGAGAAACCCATGAACTGCATCCTACTGGAATTTTCAGTTTTGCTGGTATTCAGTTGCTACATGAGAGCAACTCAGCTTGGACCGACAGTGCACTGAAGTCAATATTTTGAAGTGATATTTTTATAAATCTAATATGTATTTTTCATTAATTTGTATTGAAGTAAAGGTGAATAAAGGGCGTGGAGAGATTAATCATTGTATTAAGGGGCAGGCACTGTTGTATCAGGCTGCCACATTCAATTCTTACAATTCTGTTTATAACCTTTAGAATATTTCATTATTATTAATACATTTGCATTAGTTTAGTGGATTGTAGGTACTGAGGCTGCTGCAGAATTCTATTTTATCTATTTTTAGTCATAACCATGCAGAGTACTACGAACACATTTAGCAGTGAAAATTCTTCTGTTAGCTTAATCATATTGGGTTTATTTGTGTGAACTGCCACCATCACCAACATCTAATGTAATTCCATTATCCAATAAATTCCAATACCCTTCGATAACTGATGTTTCTGTGATTTATAATATTACTTGGATAATGGTTATAGCCATCAACTGTATTTCAGTACTAAGTCCCGCTTCTTCATTTATTATGTATCAGGCCCTCTGGCCTCTGATTCAGAATTGGGTCTTAAACAACGACTACACATCTGGCAGAATTTTCTGGATTCAAGAATGTCAGATCACAAGATGACAAAACCTGAAAAGGGGAGGAGTGTGTATTTTTGTTAAGAAAGATCAATGTTTCAACAAAATTGATATTTCACAACACTGTAAAGAACAGGATTTAGAAATTTGTGTAATACAGCTAGAGACAAAAACAGCTAACTTAGTTATATTAAGCCTGTACATAGCTCCATCGGGTAATTTTCAACAATTTCTAAGGGGACTAGATGCTACTCTAAAGTACCTGTATAATCCAAAAACTGAATTTTTAATCTGTGGCGACATGAATGTAGACTATCTAAATGAAAACTGCCAGGAAAAACATTTAAACTCACTACTAGCAACATATAATTTGATACATACTGTAAATTTTGCAACAAGATTTCAAAATGACTCAAGTACAGCAATTGATAACATTTTTGTGGATAGTATAAGATTTAGCTCAACCTCTACTTCTCCCATAATAAATGGACTATCAGACCATAATGCCAAGTACCTTATGATTAATAATATTGCTGCAGATACTAACTTAATACCTTTGAAGCAGAAGAAAAGAAAAGTAAATAATGAAACAATCATGCAGTTTCAGCTTCTTCTGAAGAATGAAACATGGGAATCTGTTTATGAAGTCAATGATACCAACAAAAAGTTTAACTCATTTTTGTGTACTTTTATAAATATTTTTGAACCTAGTTTTCCTATTACATATGAAAGTATAGGCAAAATAAAGAATGACTGGTTTCGCAAGGAATAAAAGTATCTTGCAAGAATAAAAGGAGTCTGTTTATCTACAGTAGGAACAGTAAAGACCCAAATGCAAGAGCATTTTATGTTATGTATTGTAAAATTCTGAATAATGTTATAGAAGAGGCTAAAAGCAGCACTACAGTAGACTTATAGCAAAATCAGGCAATAAAATAAAAACAACATGGAACATAATAAAAAGGGAGACAGGAAAAATATATATATCAGAACAGATGCCATCTCTTCTAATAAACAATGAAAAAGTAAAGGATCCTGGAACAGTGGCTAATGCCTTCAATAAGTTTTTTCTAACAATTACTGAAAGCTTAAATTTAAATCAAACACGGACAGAAGATGCTGTCCTACGTGAGGGATTAAATGCGAGCGGTGCGAGTTGCGTGGGTGAAGCGGAAATATCAAATTGGCTGTTTGTGTGGCGCTGTCCTAGGTTACAGCGAAGCGGTGAGGAGAGTAAAGCGGCCGAAGTCCAAGATCAAATATTTTGATATTTTCACGCAGGTCGCTGCGCTGGCCAGTAAGGCGCATGCGCAAGGAAGCTCTAACTGTGCAGTACAGGGAAGGGGCATGCGCAGGAAGGCCGTGTGTTTCTCTCACGTAGGACACAACAGGCGATTCCCTTATGTCATATGACACAGCATGCTGCTTCTGCAGCTCGCTTCTTGTCGCTAACGTAGGACATTGACTTCAGCACGTTTGGCAACGCTTCAGTCACCTCGACCTCCACAGAGTATCCGCCCGAGTGATCGGCTCAACACTGACGAGAGTGCTAGAAGGTGGGCGAGTCTTTACGCACATTTTAAATTTTAAAATAATTCAGTTTCGCGTCGGAGCGTTCGTGTTGGCCGTGTTAGGTCGGAGGTGCTACTTTTGTGGTTCGTCCACACACACATGAACACAGATAAAATATATCCATGGCAAGCTGTTAGAAACCTGGCTTGTTCGCGAAGGCGCATTTAGAAGTGACGCGATACAGTGTAGGACTTCGGGGGTGGAGGGACTGAGTGATCTCCTACTAGGATCTAACAGAGCCACTACGTTTTTATGTTTTCACCTATCAAATTACTGTCTTCAACTTGGACCAGAAGCTGATAAGCCTCAATCAAGTCCAGTCCTTATGTTTTCCGGGACCTTTAAATTAACAAAGTTGCAGATCTTATATAAAATAAATTATAAAACCTCATTTAACATGACTGTCATGTCTGTTTATTCTCAGATCGATTCTGATGGCCGTCTTCGACTGGTCATGGTCGTGGTCGTGCTCAGACTGGGTGCTGCTACTCCTTGTCATTGGAGCGGTGCTATATTTCATAGGAACCAGCAACTACAATCATTTCTCCAAGCAGAATGTTCCTTTCATCAAACCTGTACCATTTATTGGCTGCATGGGACCTTCATTTATAATGAAGCAATATTTCCCTCAGCTTCTGATGAGGATATACAAAGAACTAGAAGATCACCCCTATGGAGGATTTTTTTTATTTAAACAACCTATTATTATGCTGAAAGACCCTGAACTTATAAAAACAATCGCTGTGAAGGACTTTGAATACTTCATGGACCACCGCACTATATTCTCAAAGGATCAGGAACCTGTGTGGTCAAGAGGCCTCTTCAATCTCAAAGGTAAAAGAACTCATATTCATACTTCAGCACCCATGCAATATATCAAAGGAAAACCACTTGAAGTACATTCATCATTGCAACATTTGAAGTTATCGAGATAAAGATGAAAATGCTGGTCTTCTGGGTCGTGATGCACGTACTCGTAGGTACACACCAGTGTTTCAGAGAAGATGGAGAAGGTTTATCCGAGATGTTGGTGTCTACCTACGAGTCCACATGGCATCACATCTTTAATCCTTCTCAATTCATGGAGTAGACACATCACCACATTCTGAATATTGTAACATGGAGTATCCATTTAAATGGCAGGCACCAAAACAGGAGGTTCAACGAAAACGCAGCCTCTGATCATGGCGCAAATCTATGAACACACCCACAAGCAGAGGCCAAAATTAAGACTCCGATGGGTTAAACTACTTTGACTCGGCATCACTTACAATAACATGTCACTTACCTGAATATGTTGTTAGGTCAGCGCTGGAGAGAGATGCGGTCCACACTGAGCCCTGCCTTCACATCCAGCAAGATGAAAACGATGTTCGTTTTGTTGTCCGAGTGTTGCGAGCAGTTTGTAAACTTCTTGGAACAGTGCTACCAACATACGCCACAAAAAGGCTGTAACATAGAGAAAGGTAAGATACATTTTCCTTTGACTAATTTCTAAACAGAAATATGGTCTCATATGGCGATTGTAATAAATTAACATCAAGGTAAAAAAAAACATGTAAATAGCAAAGGCCCCACTTAATGGTACCTGCACCTTGTCGTGGTCGTGGGGCTTGAGTACCTCAGCGACCCCATGAGCTACTGGTAGGACCTCCCTAGCCAGATTGGTCGAGGGGGAGAGGTCAGACTAAGACAGGTACCCTGGTCCTCCAGGTTGGGGGTTGGTTGCAAGGCTAACAACCTTGCACCGTAAAAAGGAAGATGTTTCAAAACCTTGATCAAAGCCTCGGACAGATGGACCTTACAGAGGACCGAATGGAAGAGGAGAATTGAGGATGTCATGGATCTAATACGGACCGGAGAGCCATAGAAGAAGAAGAAATAGCAAAGGACAGAGGACAACAAATATATCTCACTGAAATATGTATTTCTGTTCACACAGATGGTGATGTGCTGGTTCTAGAAATGAAGGGTTTCTACACCAGATACACTAATGACGTAATCGCTACAGCAGCATTTGGAATTGGTGTTGACTCCTTAAAGAACCCAACAAACGAATTTTATAGGATGGGACAAGACCTCACCTATATGCATGGTCTTCGCGCCTTCAAGTGGCTCGCTTACCTGGCGATGCCCAAACTAATACAGGTCAGTAAATTTCTGAACCCAGAAGATAGCACCACCGTCGAAACCTCAAATCCAACAAAGTTAATCGTACATAAAATCAAACTTTTTACAACTGTAGGGTTCTTACAATCATTTGTAATTCTTAGAATAATGTGATTAATAATGACCGTGATGAATTAATATATTAATGGACCAAACTGGTTATGTTTATTACAGTTTTAAAATAAACAACAAACATAACAAATCAAAAAATTAACAAGAGGTGATTGATATTTGTACCTGAAGATTTCTGTCTTCTGGGTTGTTGCGCTGTGTAGTCTGGTCGATGTTAACCGATGTTTCAGAGGTCATACTGCCTCCGTCATCAGGGCAACAACCCAGAAGACAGAAATCTTCATTCTCACCGCTGTTAAAACCTCAAATCTTACATATTTGTACATTTTGATGCTGTTGTACTGTTATTATAATCAGACCCATATATTCATCATCTGTAGGCAATTATTTCATTTAAAATTTTTACATTTAACCAGTTACTTATATCAGCAATGCCAACATAAGATTTCTGTGTATCATACATTTCACTTACGTTAAGTTCATTAACACTAAATGTGGCAAAACCATTTGATCCTTTTTCAGAAACTGCATGTAAGTATGATGTCCGCAAAATCTACAAAGTTCTTCAGTACACTAGTACTTGATACGATTGCGACAAGAGAACGAGAAGGAATTGTGAGACCAGACATGTTACAGCTGCTTATGCAAGCCAAGAAAGGGACTCTACGTGACGATACCAGTAACTCTCCCGGAAGTAAGAAAATAAGTAAGCAATGGCAATTTTTTTTATCAGATTTATAATTAAATATTTCATGACGTGAGTGAAATGAGATTGTTTTACCAAACTGATATTTCACAAATTAGTTTGATGTTCGCATGCGTGGCAGTTGGTTCATTTCGAGGAATGTACTGTGATGAAAATAATTTTAAAAACCGTTTCAAAACAAAGTCAATGTAAATGAATGACGACACAAACTATAAAAGTATGGCGATAAAAGCAATTAGTCAATGGTTAGGACAACAAATGGCATTAACTCATGTATGTCAGGTGATTACAAAATGTTTTAATACTGAACAACTCGCAAATGGATAAAATTATTAACATTCAAAACTAGATTTTCCTATACTTAAATAAACTATGCATTTTCACATCAAAATAGCAGACTTGTTCATACACACAAATGACATTTAGAATTAATTTATCTTGCTTAATATCCTAATGAAAACTACATAATACCAGTAAAGAAAAGCAATGACCAGATTTTATTATCTGTTCACACGACAAAATGTGTTCCTTTTGTTTATTACTATTATAAAAATAATTTATTTTCAAACTGCAACATTTTGAGAAAAGTAACAAGATTCCTGATGTTTCCTGTCTGAAGTACACTGACATTCCAAAGGCGTTCTTCTGGCCATAGAAAGTAGGTCATCGTTGCACTAATGTTGTCAAAGGCCATTGTTGTCCAAAATGTATTCCAACAATGGCATTAGGTAATTCTTGCACCAATGTTGCAACCAAGATGGTGAAAGCATAAAGGTGACCAGCCCTGGTGGCCAAGGCAGGAGAAAAGTAGCCTGTGGGGCAAAACTCCTAAAGCAACAACTGATGGGGACCAAGTCCCAATGAAGCAAGCATTCTAGGCAATGAAGCCTCACACAGTTATTCGAGACCATAGATAATTTCTGGTACATTCACAAAAATGTCCTGAGCACAATATGACAATTTGTCCTTACCCACAGACATTGAAGACGACGACATCGTAGCTCAAGCATTCCTGTTCTTCTTAGCTGGCTTTGACACAGCCTCCACCCTTCTGTGCTTTGCCTCTCATCAGTTGGCCGTTCATGCACACATGCAGGTTCGACTTCAGGAAGAAATTGATGAAACTCTACAGAAGAATGATGGAAAATTCACATATGAGGCAGTAAACAGCATGAAATACCTGGACATGGTTGTGTCTGGTGAGAGAAAACAACGCTGCTTGACGACAGCGAAATTATGTTATTCCTGCGCACTCACAACTGGATGAGATAATTTTACTGTACCATACCAGTATATCTCGTTTAACTTTTTATGTTGTATTCACAGAAACGCTGAGGCTCTATCCAGTAGTTCCAGCTGTGGACCGAGTCTGTATTAAACCCTACACCCTGAAATCAGATCCTCCTATGGAAATACATCCAGGTCAATCCCTCTTCATCCCAATAATCGGATTACACCGCGATCCCAAATACTACCCTGATCCTGAGCGGTTTGACCCAGAGCGATTCAGTGAGGACAACAAGCACGGTATCAATCCGCTAACTTACCTCCCATTTGGACTGGGCCCAAGAAGCTGTATTGGTAAGTAGGAATGTCATCATTCATTACTGTCCATCTTGCAGCCATCTCATAAAACTCGTGACATTAGTACACATTTTTTTATAAAAATATCAAATCCTATCCAAGATATCGGTAACATATTTATGCATGAATGGATATATACTAGAATATTTTTAAAAATTATGGAAAATTAAATATGAGATTAGCCTTGAGATTTGATAGCGTCAGACAGATAAATAGGAAGATGGATTATCAGGCACGTAAATGAATACACAAACTATGGGTTGGTAATATGACGACTGCATCTTCACTAACAGAAACTGATAAGGAGATAAAGGCTAGTCCGACAACACGTGAAGGTATGTGAGGATGGGAAGTGGATAAAACTGGCTCAGGATTGTGTCCACTGACAAGCTTTGGTATTATCACTGTATTCCATTGTTACTAGCACAGATTCATCTCAGCGTGTCTTACACAATTATAATTATTTGTTCAAGGGAACCGCTTTGCTCTTATGGAAACAAAACTGGCACTAGTATCCTTGCTGTCTCGGTTCAACGTGGTACTGGTTGCCAAGACACCTGTACCTATCAAAATAGTACAGAAAGGATTCAACATGTCCATTGAAGGAGGCTTTTGGCTGGGTCTGGAGAAGAGAAACCCATGAACTGCATCCTACTGGAATTTTCAGTTTTGCTGGTATTCAGTTGCTACATGAGAGCAACTCAGCTTGGACCGACAGTGCACTGAAGTCAATATTTTGAAGTGATATTTTTTATAAATCTAATATGTATTTACAATTCTGTTAATAACCTTTGGAATATTTCATTATTATTAATACATTTGTATTAGTGTAGTGGATTGTAGGTACTGAGGCTACTGCAGAATTCTAATAATCTATTTTTAGTCATAACCATGCAAAGTACTACCTATCCCAGTACTTGAACATATTTAGCAGTGAAAATTCTTCTGTTAGCTTAATCATATTGGGTTTATTTGTGTGAACTGCCACCGTCACCAACATCTAATATAATTTCATTATCCAATAAATTCCAATATCCTTGGTTAACTGAGGTTTCTGTGATTTATAATTTTACTTGGGTAATGGTTATAGCCATTGCTGTATTTCAGTATTAAGTCCTGCTTACTCATTTATTAATGGTTATAGCCATCAGCTGTATTTCAGTATTAAGTCCTGCTTCTTCATTTAATAATGGTTATAGCCATCAGCTGTATTTCAGTACTAAGTCCTGCTTCTACATTTATTAATGGTTATAGCCATCAGCTGTATTTCAGTATTAAGTCCTGCTTCTTCATTTAATAATGGTTATAGCCATCAGCGGTATTTCAGTATTAAGTCCTGCTTCTTCATTTATTAATGGTTATAACCATCAGCTGTATTTCAGTATTAAGTCCTGCTTCTTCATTCATTAATGGTTATAGCCATCAGCTGTATTTCAGTACTAAGTCCTGCTTCTTCATTTATTAATGGTTGCAGCCATCAGCTGTATTTCAGTACTAAGTCCTGCTTCTTCATTTATTATGTATCAGGCCCTCTGGCATCTGATTCAGAATTGGGTCTGAAACAATGACTACACATCTGGTAGAATTTTCTGGATTCAAGAATGTCAGATCACAAGATGTCTACCTATTCATGACAACCCAAGACACGGAAACGTGTACATCCATGCACCACATGAGTTTCAATCAGTCCAAACCTATGCACGCCCCAGAAGTAGCAGTCACTCACTGTGTCTGGTCCTTTTTTCTTGGATCACAGCCAGTATTACTGATCTGCTGTATGTTATCATTTTCTTGTCAGTATTAATCCTGTAATCCCCACTGTTATATGTGCTGGATAAATCTGTGGGACATCATATGCATACAGCTTGCTGCAATACCGTACTAACACGGCAAGGTCAACACTGTACTCTGTTAGATAAAAAAACATCAAGAGCTACCTGCAGACATCTCTGCCAGCATGCCAATGCATGGTCAAGGCCACAAATATTGTTACTTGAATCCACACATGGAAATAGCGGATTTCCAATTGTCATTAGCTAAAATCAGATTCTGTCCCAGAGTCATTTATCACACAGCAATGTCCATTAGTAGGTTTCACTGAAATATATTATAAGGAAGATCAAATCGAGATGGATGAGATGGGCGGGGCATTTGGTGCGCAAAGGTGAGGTTTGAAATGCGGTGACCAGACGTAGATGGGAGAGAAAAATTAAAATGTATCAGAGAAGTGGGGTTTCAGGATGTGGACTAAATTCATCTGGCGAACACGGTAATAAAGATCTTAAAATGGACCATGTCGGCTTCTCTCTCGACCGTTGACGTGCGTGTAACTCATATTCCGGATGTACCTGGTTCGAATTCCGGTCGGGGATTGATAATCCTGGGTTTTTCACATTTTATCAAACACGTTTTGCCAAATTCTTGGATACTACGTTGAGGTCAAGACTGTAACCGCTTCCTTCCAAACCGTTCTAATTCATTTATCGCCCTGCAACTGGACCCGTCTGAGCTAGTGACAGCGGCGTTAAAGTAACCAGATGACGCCTAAAACATTCGGTTCAACTATAGTGACAACAGGTGGCAGTTCTGTCGCGTCCTTATGTAACCCATCTGACTGATTAAATAAATGATGCAATTTACGGTGGGGCAGATACATCGAGCGGACATCTGACTGTGAGGAAGCGCAGACAATCCAAACAGTAAGTGTAAGAATTACGTAACATGTAACAAGGTTATCTCTCGGGTGGGATTTCCAAAAATGTTCATTGTTTCACGTGCATGTACCAATCAGTAAACCCTGTGAATTACATTTTATGCACTCGAAGATTCAAACTGACCTCCGTCTGTTCACACGTTTCATTCCCAGAACCACTCGGTGGATTTAGATTAAATTTTGTATGGGATATCTAAGATGTCAGAAAATGTATTTTCGATTTTGAATATTACACGTCACTAGAATTTCCCCTTACACAAAATTCAGTTTTAACTTTTGAAATCACTCACAAAGGACTCGTAATGAATTCCAGGCAGAACTCATAATACCTGCTTTCCTGTTGCAAAGACTTCAGGTGGTTAATGTTGTTGGGGGGAAATGAATTAGCTGTTTACTCTGAGAACAATACAAAATCCATAAATACATTCTACGGGCAACAAGAGAAGTTACTGCTTGTTAAGGAAGGTGAAACACACAGTACTGGGTTTTAATGGGTTAAAATAAGCAAATTTTATTTTAAAGAATTTTTTGACGTATATTTAACAATGGTTAGTGTAAGTTCGAAGTCACTGCACAGCTCTGTATTTGTTTATTTATAGTTTTAACGTCGGTTTTTCAGCAGCTCAGATTATATCACGTCGAATGATTGTGAATCATGACTTGGAAAGGATGTGGAAGGAAGCCAAATTTAAGGTGCTATCCTCGTAGTTGCCTGGAGGGACTGAGGAATTTCAAGATCTGAACCCGGGACCTCCCGAACACGAAGGAGTGATAACTACTCGATCACGACGTTCGGTAGCACTGTTTTTATTTTCAATGTTCGCTATTATATCCTATGTAATAAAAAATATTAATGGTTCAAATGTTCTCTTTAACTTCAAAACCAGACAAAAATTTCGACACGCGTTGAGGACTTCCGGTGTGTAAGACTTGAGGTTCTCACAGCGGTGAATATGAAGATTTCTGTCTTCTGGGTTATTGCGCTGTGTAGTCTGGTCGATGTTAACCAACGTTTCAGAGGTCATACTGCCTCCGTCATCAAGGCAGTATGACCTCTGAAACGTTGGTTAACATCGACCAGACTACACAGCGCAATAACCCAGAAGACAGAAATCTTCGACTTCCGGTGTATTTGCATGTGAGGTGTGTGTCTTGTAGTGCGCAGTTTTAGAACAATGTAATGAACGTTAATGTTCCATAAAAGGCGAGCCATTTCTTGACAAGTTTGGCGAGTATTATCTTCTATAGGCCGATTCTGCTCCACCATGAAGTTTCATTTATTTGCATTACATCACATTCCATGGCCTTCACGTTCTTCTACGCTGAGTCAGAACGAGTGAGTGCGTGTGACGAACTGCGTTTTGCAGTAAGTTCGGCTACGCCCTAGAACGAAAAACTCTTCAAGAATGAAAACATATTTCGCAATGATATTCTTTCCCGCGAATGTACTTTTGGACATTTCAGCATCAAATGAGCGAGACTAGATAAAATATAAGAATAGTTTCCATACATTTCCCAAATGCATTCTTTCGGACGTTCTTTCAATTGAAAATCCAAATCCATTTTTCAGACCATCTCACAGTGGCCGCGCGGTCCAAGGCTAATTCTACCACGTAGAGACAAAGATGCCAACAAAAAATCCTACACGTGTCTGTGGTTTTTGCTATCGTGTGTGGACATACGGAGGCCGTCCTAATCAGCGAATCTGAACTAGAAGACATATTTTGTTGACAGTGATTATCAAAGGAGGAGAATGTACAGTTTATCTTCTGCTGTTTACAAAACTAATAACAGTACAGATATTACACTGCATGCAAGAATATCTTATTCTCCTTGTATTTCGTTAAATTTATACCACATCCAAAAAATATGAGTTCACGTTCTCACGGCGGCGAGAAAGAACACGCCTTTCGTCCTTCGGCTGTTGGTTACGTGTTACACATCTGTCTTTAGTGGTGATTTCATGCGCTGCCTTAAAAATGTACCGACGATTAATTTTAATACTTCGTCTCTGTTTTTCTCAACAGAAAAAGAATACCAGACACGCACGATGGTTAATCTCGACTGGACGTCGATCCTGTCGAACTGGATCCTACTTCTCCTCGCGGCAGGAGTACTACTGTATTTCTGGGGGACGAATACATACGGTCGTTTCACAAGACGAGATATACCACACCTCAAACCTCTTCCATTCATCGGAAGTATGGGTCCATCAGTATTAAAGAACGAATCCCTCTTTGACTTGATGTTGGGATGGTACGAGAAATTCAAAGGTCGCCCTTACGGTGTGGTGTTCATGTTTCGGCAACCTGTCGTTCTCCTGACAGATCCTGAACTTATCAAAGCCGTCGCTATGAAAGACTTCGACTATTTTACAGACCACCGAACAGTATACATGGAAAGCAAAGAAAAAGTATGGTCAAAGGGACTTATTATGCTTAAGGGTGAGTACAGATAAATCCACCTACGTCTCTGTCACGTCATCTCTCTCAGTTTTAAGCATAAGACGCATGGGAGCGTAGTAAACGCTGATGCAGGAGGTCTAATTATGGTCAGAGAATCTATGTTAGTGAGCAGTTATCAATAACACGTACCATATTTCCCATCACCGTAATTCTCAAAATCGGGGGCTTCAGAATCCAAAATGTAATTCCCACTACTGGATAATATCGGTAAATCCGTAGCAAAACGCACTTTTGAAATTAATATTGATGCCCCATAAAACTAAAAAGGGGGGGGGGACTTTGTTATAAATTACAATAAAATTAATGGAATTGTTAAAAACGTTATATGGAAAATACACCAGTCTATTCATATTTTAGTCTAATAGACATTTACTACTATTGAATTAGTCTGTAAAATTTCAAGGGATTATATCCTATTTGTACTCTGCAAATATTTTTGTTTTTGGTTACTTGAATTAATTGACTCTGCAGGTCAGCGCTGGAAGGACATGAGGTCCATACTGAGTCCTGCTTTCACATCCAGTAAGATGAAAATAATGTTTGTGTTGGTGTCAGACTGCTGCCAACAGTTGGTAGACTTCCTAGAGCAGTGCTACCAACAGCCACAGGAAAACAACTGCGCAATTAAGAAAGGTAAATCTAACTCCATGGAGCAGAGTCGTCCTTGAGAAGCTGCAAGTGGCTTGGACCTATGTTCACTGCCACTGGTTTCTTTCCTGAGCTCAATAAATCCAATCGATGCCCTCCGACCCTAAGATCCATTTTAATGTTACCCCTCCATCAGTGCAAAGAGAAGCACTAAAACATTTTCCACTTTTCCAGAAGGAGAATTGCTGATTCTGGAAATGAAGGACCTGTTTACAAGATCCACCAACGACGTCATTGCCTCCACAGCATTTGGAATTTGTGTGGACTCGCTGAAACACCCGAAAAATGAATTTTATGTGCTGGGACAAGAAGCCACCAATTTTGGTTCATACAAATGGTTTTTATTCTTGGCAATACCACAGGTCATGAAGGTCAGCACAATGTTTCTGCTAACAAACCATTCTTGTGCGTAGCTTCAAATAATGTTGTATGATATCCAGCTTGTGTGTGAATTATTATGGAAGGAAGCACAAAAAATTAATGTATCTGGAAGTATCACTCTGTCTGATCTTAACCAGATTTTGAATGTGTCGACAGATTTTACTAGAACTTCTTCTTCTTCTTGTATGGCTCTCCAGTCCGTATTCGGTCCATGGCCGCCTCAATTCTCCTCTTCCATTCGGTCCTCTGTTAGGTCCGTCTGTCGGAGGCTTTGATCGAGGTTTCGAAACATCTTCCTTTTTACGGTGCAAGGTTGTTAGCCTTGCGATCAACCCTCCAACCTGGAGGAATATATTAATGTTCGCTGGTTCTTGAGCAGCAAGCAAGCCCAGGAACACATTGTGTATTGTTTGAACTGGCTCAGGGCTGGAGAGTAGGTTCTACTTGGATAAGTTAATTGTTTGATTAAAAAATAATACAGGTTTATATGAATGGATTAAAAAACCTAAAATTTGATAAAGATAAAACATATAAAAACTAAATCTCTGTGTTTAGATACTGAACAGAAGATGACAACATTTTTGTCTGTCAACCGACATAAGAACATATCAGTGATTAACGAATAATGGCTTAAGAAATCTAAGCTAATGCCACCTTAACTGACTGAACGACACACGTTTGTTATGTTTTTTTTTTTTTTCAGTTGCTGGGCATTAACCTAGTACCTGGAAAGATTACAAATTTCTTCAGGACACTGGTAACCGACACGATTGCGACGCGAGAACGAGAAGGCATCGTGAGACCAGACATGTTACATCTGCTTATGCAAGCTAAGAAGGGAACTTTGCATGATGAGAACTCTGAAGAGAATCACAAGGGCAACACCAAGACACGTATGTCATCTCACGTCTTGAACCAAGCAAAGTTGCAGGATCTGTCTCTTGTCTTGAACCTTGAACTGCCAAATTGCAATCATTCAGGATTTATTCAAAAGGCAAACTGATATTTTTTCCCACAGAACTGGATGATGAAGACATTATTGCTCAAGCCCTCCTGTTCTTCCTGGGGGGCTTCGACACAACTTCCACGCTTATGTCCTTCGTTTCCCACCAGCTGGCAGTCTACCCTGAGATACAGAGTCGACTTCAAGAGGAGATTGATGAGACTCTACAGAAGCACGATGGAAAATTCACATATGAGGCAGTCCACAGTATGAAGTACCTCGACATGGTTGTGTCAGGTGGGAAAAATCATCACTAACTGTGTACACAAACTACATGTAGTCTTTCGTCTTCTTCCATGAGAAGAAAGGAACAAATATTCAAACATACTTTTTCATTAAAATCTCCATTTATTAGAGATTTCATATTTTATTTTCTCTTCATATTCACAAAACCAAAGAAAACATTCTACATGAGAATGATTCCATTTCATCCAGGTTTCACCATACAAGATGATTTACTTTCAAATTCACAGAAACTCTCAGGCTGTATCCACCAGGCAGCGCCGTGGAACGAGTTTGCACTCGAAACTACACGCTGAAAACTGACCCTCCCCTCGAACTGCATATTGGCGACAACATCTTTATCCCCTTATTAGCAGTTCACCGTGACCCCAAATATTACCCCGATCCCGAGCGCTTCGATCCTGAGCGCTTCAGTGATGAAAACAAGCATAACATAAACGCTTCGACATACATGCCTTTTGGAATAGGCCCAAGAAGCTGTATTGGTGAGTAATTCTCATGATTATTTGGCCCCACTTGTGTCAAGAAACAAATTTGATACTAGAATATGAGGTCAATTTGTTCTCAGTCCACCTTATTTTATACGTTGAGGATACCTGCACCTTGTCGTGGTCATGGGGCTTGAGTACCTCAGTGACCCCAAGAGCTACTGGTGGAACTTTAGCATGCTGAAGGCAGGTGAACTAAGATGATGAAGCTACTTCATTTTCTTAACCCTTTGAAACATAAAATAATCTAATTCAATTTCTCTCTCAAAGGAAACATAACACATCCCCATTGCAAAGATTAATTGGTTAATGCTGCCTAGAGAAACAATTGCTACATATTGTGAAAACAAACAACCTGTATGCACACTATGTGCGCTAAGTATAAAGTTACATAAATGCAGGCGGTACCATTGAGCCATAAAGGGTTAAATAGTGGTGGTTTTGTGTTCCAGGCAACCGCTTCGCTCTCATGGAAGTCAAAACAGTGCTGGTTCACCTGCTGTCGCAGTTCAACCTGAGAGTTGTGGCCAAAACCCCAATGCCTATCAAGTTAACACAGAAGGGATTCAACATTTCTGTCGAAGGTGGTTTCTGGATGGGCCTACAGAAGAGGAACACTTGACCTAAACATTCTTTCATGTTGGTATATGAAACATGTTAATTAACTGACGTCACAGGAACACCAAAATCATTTTGCTATACCTCAGAATATTATTCGTATAGAATATTTTCATATTATATTCTTTAACTTGCATATCTTATTATAGAAAATATATGCCTATAAAATAGCATTTTATCAGCATTTTAAATATATTCAAGCATGATACACATTTCTTACCTAGATATATGATGTCAGTAATCACACCTCGATAAACACGCATCTATAGTATTCTTAGATTATTAATGACAGAGCCAATTTGTCTATTTGAGCTTGTGATAAGTAGGCGTACTTTGTACTCGGAGGTTTTACGCCTTCAGGCTATGCCAATAAACACCATTCATCATAGTACTGTGGTAATTCAATCCAGGTAATATCCTTAAAACAATGTCCTATTATTCAGCCTTCCACTACATTACTACCCTAATAGTCACCTCCTATGCTGGCGGTAGCATAGCTACTGGTAGGACCTCCCTAGCCAGATTGGTCGAAGGGGAGAGGTCAGACTAAGACAGGTACCCTGGTCCTCCAGGTTGGGGGTTGGTCGCAAGGCTAACAACCTTGCACCATAGAAAGGAAGACGTTTTGAAACCTCGATCAAAGCCTTGGACAGACAGACCTAACAGTGGACCGAATGGAAGAGGAGAATTGAGGAGGCCATGGACCGAATATGGACCGGAGAGCCATAGAAGAAGAAGAGGTTCTTAAGAGTCACAACCTACCTGTTAAAATACAGGAGAAATGAGAATATATTAATGTAATGATATAATTTTTAAACGTAGTCCTGACAATGATGCAACTTGCATTCATGGACCACAAGATAGTACCAACGTCAGGTGTATTTAAAGAACGAGTCCTGTTCGGCTAATGTAACTAAGAGAACGGTTATAAATACAATAGGTGAGTCTAGACGTGGGGAGGAACTCGCATTCCAAAACTCCCTTGTATCTTGAAAGACACAAAAAAGAGGGCATTTCCTGCTTCCTGTCAAGAACACACGTGTGGCTCATTAGAAGACAGGGGGGAGTGCCTTAAAGTAAAAGTTGCACTGGAAATTTACAGACATTCATGGTATGTCCCCTGTAATTGCTGTTCGCTCCAACTACATTCACTCCCCCATGAATTATACAAGCTATACCTTATCTCAGCCATCTTAGAGCTATTAAATCATGGAGGTTTGATGGGCATGGCATGTAGAATGGACAGGCATTAATGATAGTTTATTTAACAATGCTCTCTCAGTAAAGTAAATTTGTCCCACTATACGCCATGTAGGCGCTTGGGGGCAATGGAGGTATAGCTCCTCTCTTTCTTGACCTCGGCACTAGATGGGGGTGAGTGGTCGGCATCACGCCCCGGCTGGCTTTACCCCCGGGAAAGGACCTCAGTACCCATTGGATAGGAGGTTGGGTGTTAACTATTTTACATGTGGAAAAATTATAAAATAAAAGTTACAAATTCTTTGTACACCAAGTTGTTTTTTTTTGCCTACCTACTCCTACCCAAACCCTTCCTTCATTAAGGGGGAAAGAGGGAATGACTTCCAAGGTTACAATCCTCTTTGAAACAAGTGACTGATATTCACAAAACTTGATATGAGCTACACTCCATTGGAGGACAGTCCAACTTTGTATTTTATAATTTCTTACAATTGGTAATAACATGACAAGAGTGCGAACTTCTGAGGTGGGAGCTAAACTGGTGCCACTTAATGATGTACTGTGGCAGACATTAAAAATACGCTATTTCTGTTGCGGTAACTTTTTGTAACATGTACAATAATATGGGGGGCCTGATAAATTAATTTCTTTAGATGACAGTTAACAGTTGTTACTAATAAACCAATGGATTTAAGCATCGGAAATCTGATATAACGCCAGATAATAAACATATCTACAAATTATGTTATAAAAATTGTTCGTAAATTAACAATTACTAATATGGTGACGGTCCGAAACTTTGAGGCTTGGACTTCAAAACTTACAAAGCAGACGAGGTTATCTGAATCATCGATTAACGTAGCTGGGGCTTGTGTCCTATTATGCTATAGCTTTTGTTTAAAACTTCAGGATTTGGTGAGCATATGAGCCTGCTGAAAGCATTCTTTAAAGTCAGTGGTCAGGGTCTCCATCACTTTTCTTGCGTACCTAATCCAATATCTTTAAGACTGCGATATTTTTAGAAACTCATTCACAGGAATCCATGACGCAGTTCAGCCTTCATATGCATCCCAACTAAACTGAGTTAACTCTTTTAAGCACAGTGGAAACATTTAGATGCCACCTGCCTTTATATTCAGTGCCGGATTCTCTACATTTTACCTCCAGAGTGTACTTGTGGCTACACCTTCCTGCGTGTGTTTGCGTTATTCGTTCATGGAAAAATCTTTTCGAGCTGTGAGTACTGGCAGATTTAAAAGCAGACTCCACAGTATGACTCAGGGAACTGAGAAAGGTCATGACAGCCTTTGCCGTTTCTCCGGCAAAGACTTGAACCGGTGATCTTCCAAATACGTGCAAGTGGAAACCCTAAACATCGACAGGACTGTTAAATCTAAGACAAATATATCCTACTACTACGGATGCTGGAACCTGGCGTGTCCTTATAAGGGATGAGAGAGGAAACAGATAAAAAATGAGCTTGACACTCGAGTGGGGGGCAGAACGGCAGACGAGCGGATAGCACTCCTGCTTTGTATGTGCGTTCTCCATCAGTCTCTCCAGACATACGAGGTGCGATCGGAAAGTTTCTAGACTGCGCGTATAAAAACCCGTACACTTATCTCAGGTATTAAATTCATCCATCACCCTCGAAGTAGTTCCCCTGGGAGTGAACACAACGATCCCAGCGCCGCTGCCAAGCCTGGAAGCATCCCTGGAAATCTTTCTTTGTCAGCCCGTCAAGCACCATCTGCGATTCTGCCTGAATCTCTTCTATCGTCTCAAATCTCCTTCCCTTTAGCTGAATTTTCATCTTTGGGAAGAGGAAGAAGTCACACGGAGCTTAGAAAGGAAGTTGGGGTCGGTTCTTGCAAGATCTTTGAGCTCCTGACAAACGAGAAGTCGATTCTGCTTCTGGTTCTCAGACAGGATGCGTCGCATGTGGAGTTCTTCCTTTAGAATCAGCTGACAGGTCCCATAGCCTATCCCAACAATGTCGCACAAGTCGTTGATGGTACGACGTCGATCTTCGTGAATGGCCTGCCGAATCTTCGTAACATTTTCGGGCGTTGTGCTCGAAGATGGTCGTCCAGAACGCTCGTCATCATCGACAGAGGTTCGGCCATTTTTAAAACGTGAATGCCACACAAAAGTTTGTGCACGACCCATTGCGGACTCCCCAAATGCTTACTTTAGCATTTCATAGGTTTCCGTAGCCGTTTTGGCGAGTCTTTGGCAAAATTTGATGCACACGCCATTCCGAAATCGCAGGAGGGTCGGTGTAATGCACTACCAAAACGCCCGTAACTAAGAAATAAATGCTAATTCGATGATGCCGGCTGGCACACTGATTCACTATGAATGTAGGCCGCACCCCCTAGCGGCAGAAGCTCGTACTACATCCGGTTCGCCCGCTATTGACACAGTCTGTAAACTTTCCGATCGCACCTCGTATGCAGGGATAGTATCTTTCTATCAGGCCACGACCGATTTCTTCCATATCCTTTTCAAATCATCACTCGGTGCGAGTTCTACTTCCAGACATTAATGACAGGACAATTAATGAACCACGTAGGGGCCGCAGACTAACTTACGGCACATGTGCCTGATGGAATACCGAAAACAACGAAACGTCGGCCAGGATTGCCTGTCTCCAAGCCGATACTTGAATTCGGGGCCTTCTGAATACAAAGGATTGCCAACCACTCGGCTAAGACAAAGTGCAATCATATTCGTCAAAAAGTTTCATCCGCGTGATCTCATGTTTGTTTCCGATCACAAAAATAAAACTGACCGACGTTTCAGTGATACTCAGAGGCAATTGCCTTAATGATGAAGGCAGTAACGAATCATGTAAATTCGATAAATTTCTACGAGACTACACGACGCAACATCCCAGAAGAAGACGACTTGTACCAATGGCTGTTAAATACATAAACTGTTAAGGAGGATGCGAATACTGAGATCCAGCTGAATAAATATATGAACTGTCCAATGTATTCCACTAAGCCCTGTCAGTACCTCCGCGCAGACCGAGAATGTGGGCGGAAGATGACATAACAGAAACAAACAACCACTCCACACACACCCTTCAACTGTCTTCATATACACCCGCATGCACGACGTATCGCGCTAAGAAATGATGTACTCGGTTATTTTTGTGCGACCAACAAAGTGTATTTATATCTCGCCCCCGCAGTTAAGTGGAGGTAATCTCCAATCCCTCCGGAAGGGACAGTGTGGTTTGATCAGGAACTGGTAACTAAGATGGCTGTCTTCTGGGTTGTAGCGCCACGTAGTCTGGTAGAAGCTGCCTCCATCATCAGGGCGATGATCCGCCCTGATGATGGAGGCAGCAAGGAGCTCCGAAACGTCCGTAAACTTCTACCAGACTACACAGCGCTACGACCCAGAAGACAACCATCTTCAAAATCACCGCTGTGGGAACCTCATATACTATTTAGGAAACGGTAATTTCACTCCATGAAATTCAAGTTTCCAAATTCCTTCTTTACAAAACTAAATACCTCATCGGCCTTGAGGTAAATTTATTGCAGATACAAATCCACTACCAAGAAAGGTAGTTAACAGTGGAGACATTACGCAGGGGAATCATGATTTCTATCTAGGCAAAGCTAATAAACGTTTACAGGCGCTCCGTTGTCCAGGGTGATACAATATACTGCTTAAAAATTTATTCAAGAATACAGATATTAACTAATCTCATGGAACCGAGTTCTTTTTTTGAAGCAAACAGTCGATCAACTCTTTAATAAATTCTGTATTTTTTACTGCCAATGGACTCTGCTCTGAGCAATATGTATCCGGTAAACACTTTAAAACACTATTTATTTAAGAGTCGTTTCAATATTATCCTCCCATCTACACCTACGTCTTCAAGTGGTCTAATCTCTTATGGTTTTCTCTCTGGAGTACACCAGAGATTCCAAAGATGTTCAAGTCACAATGTTTTCCAACATCGACCTCTCTTCCCAGACAGACATGGACTGGCCAATAATAATCATTCTTTGAAATAACACCTATTATCATTACGGTGTACTCTTTAGAGAACACTGACATTCCAAAAGTGCTCTTTAAGCGATATCACGTACTGTTGCCGATTGTGGTATATATAGTTACCACTAAACTTTTAAATGATTAAAAGTGGCGAAAAATATGAAAACAATGATGAAGAAGAATGTGATACTGATATCAATGAAGCTGAAAGTGATATGATGATACGTGGTTTTGAAGAGAAAAAGTTCGTCATAACATGGGGTGCTATAGGTTAGAACAGTTTAGAATCAGTTAGCAGATGGCGGTACCTTACAACCATGACGTAATAGTTAAAATTGGGGTGTGAGCAACGCGCTGGAGAAGTGTCAGATCGTGGGCAGAGGGCGAGCAGTTTGACAGTCTACAGCGTCACAGGGAGACAAAAGGTAGGACCGTGGATTATTTAATGATATTGTTACAAAAACTGCAGAGGATGTACGTTCATGCGAATTTCGAATCGACAACAGTTATAAATGAAACGGTTTTGGGCTGTTTCGAAAGCATTTATTGTGTTTTACCTGGAAGACAAAATCCACACAAACTTCGCCTACCAGGAGTATATTCGAACTAGATACCTGAAGAAATATATAAGTTGTTTCAACACTGAAGGAAATTCAATGCGATTAATGGGGATAATTCTAATTTATTTTTGTTGCCTATGCTGTCATCTTGATTATCATTATTTAAAAATTTTATTCGGGAAAATAGATTTAATTTTTTATCAACGGCTGTATCACGTCGAATAATATTTTATGATAAATGCACAAATATGTTAGCTAAATATATAAGATTATTTTATAATTTTTTATCAACTCTTAAAGAAACGTAGGATTACTGAGAGATACAAATCGTTAAGGATGTGAAATAAATGTTATCCTTCTGTTCGACTCTTCATGTCACCACAAATAGCACCAATCTGGTACTGACATTCTCGAATGATTCGGACTACTCAGAAATGAATTTTATATCCGGCAGCCATGATGATTATGGACTGGACGTGGTCGTCGATCTCATTCTGGGTCATCCTACAGACCGGGATAGTACTGGTAGTGTATCTGTGGGGAACATGGAACCACAACCATTTCAAGAAAAGGAACGTGCCTTATATCACACCTGTTCCATTCTTCGGTAACATGAGACCAGCCATATACAACAAGAACAAGGAACATTTCCCAGACTACATACTGCGAGCCTACAGGGAGTTGAAAGGTCATCCGTACGGCGGTACGTTCAACTTTATGCAACCTGTGATCATCCTTCGGGACCCCAAACTCATCAAAACCATCACAGTGAAAGACTTCGATCACTTCATCGACCACAGGTCCTTTTTCAACGAAGCTACCGAGCCACTCTGGGGGAAATCACTCTTCAATTTGTCAGGTAAGTGAACATCACGTGAATAAAAAATTTCAAAACAAACGAGGATTGACAAGCGTATTCCTGAAACACGCAGCGCCGTGTAGTGTGGTAGATACAGACGTTTCAGAGAAGCCCACTGCCTCCATCATCAGATCATTAGCGGTAGTTAGCACCTTTAAAACGTCGGTCAGTATATACCATACTACACGATGTAACAGCCCAGAAGACAAGCATCTTCAAACTCGTCACAGTAAGACCTGAAATTTCACACAATATTGTAATGCTTTTTACGTCTATGAGAGTCGACATTACAATTTTAAATCTTCAAACATCGCGGTCGAGTAGTTAGAACTCCTACTTTGTATTAGAGAGGGCCGGGGATCTAACCTTGTTATGCTTCCGAATTACAACGGATAATTCATCGTGACACAGAACCAAGGCAATTATTTTCTTCAGGTCAGCGTTGGAGGGACATGAGGTCCATACTGAGTCCTGCCTTCACATCCAGCAAGATGAAAACGATGTCCCTGTTGGTATCAGACTGCTGCCAACAGTTGGTAGACTTCCTAGAGCAGTGCTACGAACAGCCACCTGAACAGGAATGTCATATTCAGAAAGGTACCACGAGTTTAATTCTGATCCCGTACCGCGTATTGGATTTAATTAGATATTTCCTGCTGAACATTTTTTGACAGTTCTTCACATCTTGGCTTCTGTCAGGTCTAACTTTAAATTTTCGCTTTCTTAAAATAGTCAACTGTACCAAACATGCATTTTACAAGTCCCAGACGGCCCTATTCATAGCTTAGGCACATTCCCTCCAGACAGACAGTTTTCTGTATATTGGTTTTTCGCTCTACGCAGATGGCGAAATGCTGGTTCTGGAACTGAAAGACTTATACACAAGATACACCAATGACGTCATTGCTACAGCGGCGTTTGGAATCGGCACAGATTCTTTGAAAAATCCCACAAATGAATTTTACATAATGGGACAGAAAGCTTTTACAACTGGCAGACTTCGTATGATCAAGATCTTCGGCTACTTGATATCTCCAAAACTAATGCAGGTAAGAAATTATGAAAGAACTTTCACTTCGGCTGAAAGCATATCCGGTCAACATATTCAGGTAAAATACCGCGTTAAACAGAGTCCGTTAATTACGTGACGTTCTCGCTCTGTACTCACGTGACCCGAGAATTTTTTTTATTACGACAGGTGAGATTAAAACCAACAGAAAATTTCCTGGATATTAAAAACAGTTTTACAACCTAAGTGGGAAAATACACGATGTTGTTAATTCGTTGTTCTGTGCAGTTGCTGGGTGCCACCATCATACCAAATAAAGTCACGGAGTTCTTCAGGTCAATAGTACACGAAACTGTTTCATCACGAGAGAAGGAAAACATCGTAAGACCAGACATGATCCAGCTCCTCATGCAAGCGAAGAAAGGAGTTCTTAAAGATGAGGCATCCTCGGAAAATAGCAAGGACACCGACAGAGCCTACGGTATGTACGACATTAATTAAGTAGGACCTGTAAGGAACTCCCTTTAGGTTAGTTCGTAACCCTGTGGAGCGAATAACATTGCCCCATCTCTCCGTCCGTACGTATGCAACAAATCAGATTTATTTGATATTGGGCAGTTTTGCATGAAGAAAATTGTCTAACCACTTCAGTTTTCATTTCGTAAGAACACAACGATGCTAGTTTATTTCAGAGAGGACGATAAAGTTTTGTAATATTTTTTTGCAGAACTGGACAACGACGACATTGCAGCTCAAGCCCTGCTGTTCTTTCTGTCTGGCTTTGACACGACCTCCACACTTCTGTGCTTCGCCTCCCACCAGATGGCGGTCCACCCGGAAATACAGACCAAGCTTCAAGAGGAGATTGACGAAACTCTGCACGAACATGGCGGCAAGCTCACGTATGAGGCTCTACAAGGAATGAAATATCTCGACATGGTTGTGTCAGGTGAGAAAAACATAGCGG
Organism: Zootermopsis nevadensis; assembly: GCF_977971745.1. Lineage (NCBI taxonomy): Eukaryota > Metazoa > Arthropoda > Insecta > Blattodea > Termopsidae > Zootermopsis > Zootermopsis nevadensis. The sequence continues at coordinate 5,269,572 of NW_028259136.1, read as the reverse complement.
GCCTATTTGTTTGCATTCGGCATTATGGTTGACAGCTCCAAAAATATATCCAAAGACTAAATAACCTTGATATAATTTAAATTTATACCACGATAAAGAAATTCTGGCCTATTCTAAATTAAAAATACATTTGCTCTTATAGTGTTTTAATAAATAAACCATGTATGCCTACAACATGACTGGATATATAGGCCTAAATGTTAATATCCTACTTATTTCAAGTCTTATGTTTCATATGACGGTAAAAGACCACTTTAAAAAACCTTAAAAAAATTACGGGATAATATTAAAATGGATATTAATGAAAACTGTGTACCCAGGTAGGTAAATGGAAGGAGAAAATAATGTATAAAGAATATTTTACCTCAGGCAAGTATATACGACACTCGCGGCGAGAGGGGGGAGGTAGAGAGAGAGAGAGAGAGAGAGAGAGAGAGTGTGTGAGTGAAATGTCGTCGTGTTAACAGAGACGCTGAGGATGTTCCCACCTGTAGTGGTGGGTGATCGACTCTGCGTGAAGCCCTACAGCCTGGAGGCTGACCCTCCCCTGGAATTTCAACCAGGAGATAGAATCTTCATACCAATATACGGACTGCACCACGACGCCGACTACTTCCCTGATCCTGAACGCTTTGACCCGGAACGATTCAGCGATGCAAACAAGCCCAAAGTCAACCCTCTGGCATACCTGCCCTTCGGCTCTGGGCCGCGAAGCTGTATCGGTAAGTCCTCTGGATTTTGGTATCCTAGAAGTGGTCGTGGCCTGGGTAGACTAACCACGAAAAATCTCAGTCAGGACATCCGGTATCTCCTGAATACGAAGCATGAGTGTCAACCACTTGGCCACGGCGTTCGGAGATTCGAAGGAACGTATCGCCTGTTGTCATAACCCACAAGACCACAACCAACATTTTTACCACCACCAGAATATCAAACCTCAAATCTCTGGAATTTAGTTCCAACATTTCTTTCTCAACTGCCTTATGAGACTTGGGAAAACCATAAAGAAACTCAGCGCAGATGGTTTCCAAGCCGAGATTTAACTTTTTCTTAGTTTAGAATAGGATTTACTTACATTCCATAGATCCTTCATAGGACCAAGCCAAGGACGTAGATTTCATATCACAAATACAATACTTGTTTCTAATACAAATATAAATTACGTAGTTATGACAGTATGACTGAGTAAAACCGCTAAAACCCTCGACCGGTCTCCAGGACCTACAGAATACGAAATCTTATGGAGATAGCCGTCAATGACCCAGCCGAACTTCGAACTATGTGCCTTCCGAAAACAGAGTGCTAACCACTGCACTCTGACACTCGGTATTTGAGCTAAAATGCAAGTTTAATGTAGCCTATTCACAAGAACACGTAGAGAATATGAAGGTTGGTTTCGAAAGATTTAATAGAACAGAAGCTTCAAAAACCCCGACGAATACTCTTAAATTTTTTACCCTAAAACACGCTATTAATAAGTACAAGCTACGTTTTGTACATTTCGAATGTTTAAAACTTATACATGCATTGGGTCCTTTGGGATCGTAATTCTACTTGCATGTGGTTTATCTTCATTTACCATTTTCTACGCATCCTGTCACAGTCGTAATATTTACATTAGTATTTACGTAAATAATGTATCACGTATCTACATTTACTTTGTTCAGTACTACTTACATTTCTCTTCGTAATGCTACCTCCTCGTCACACCGCGATGGTTATGTCAGTGGGGAGTTATGCCGGATGACTGGTGCTGCGATCTGTCATTCATATTTGTAAATTACGACTTCCTTCGTTACTTTTTCCCCGTCTGATTTGTAGGAACCTGAAAATTAAAGTTTACAAAATAATTTTGCCTGTTGGTTTGTATGGGTGCAAAACCTGGTCTCTCACTCTGAGGGAGGAACACAGATTGCAGGTGTTTGAGAATAGGGTGTTGAGGAGGATATTTGGGACTAGGAGAGAAGACGATGGGGCATGGAGAAAACTGATTAATGATGAGCTTAAAAATCTGTACTCATCCCCCAGTATTGTCAGGGTGATTAAGTCGAGAAGAATGAGATGGGCGGGGCATGCGGCACGCATGGATGGGACAAGAGGTGTGCACCGGGTATTGGTTGGGAAGCCTGAGGGGAAGAGACCGCTGGGGAGACCTAGACGTAGATGGGAGGATAATCTCAGGCGGGATCTATGGGAGATAGGAGTTGAAGGAGACTGGATTTCGTTGGCCCAGAAGGTGGAGGGCTTTGGTTAATTCGGTGATGAACCCTCGGGTTCGGTAAGCCATCTAGTTAGTTCGTTACTTTTATTTTCAAATACCGAAACAAGGGTCGCGAAAATTACGTAAATGAGTCGACTTCATCTTCCATAGGTGCACAATCACAAATCTAATGGCACACACGAATAACAGGGATTAATGGAATTAAAAACGTGTTAGCTGGGGCTAATATAACTAACATGAACGCTCCACTCCTGATGCCTTACTGTATGTTATGTTATCTTTCCATGTTCTTATCCAATATAACCCCCCCCCCAAAGTTCGTGTTCTCAAGATGTGTTGCGTATTTTGGATTGTTCTTATCCAACCACATGCGTGTCTGGTTCTGAATATTATTCCTGTTTCGTTCAACATTTTTCAGAGGGCAACCTTCATATGTCAACTGGTATATCCCCTTGTACTCGTACGGATTAGTTGTCTTCTGAAGCTTAGGTGGTTTTATACACTTGTTTTCAGCGTTACTGAATATTTTAGCTCCCTTCCCTATATATTAATATGAAATAAACCACTTGACAGAAAGAGTAATATAGTCTCCTAGCACTCGTATGAAGAGGCGTGAGATTTAAAATCCACGTACTTAATACTAATGTCTACCTCTTGAATTCAGGGAATCAGTTCGCGCTGATGGAATCCAAACTGGCGCTGGTACACCTGCTGTCTCGGTTCAACGTGAGAGTGGTCGCGAAGACACCAATGCCAATAAAAATAACACAGACAAGATTGAAAATGTCTGTGGAAGGCGGTTTCTGGTTTGGGCTAGAGCTCAGGAGTTCCTGAAGTGCGGTCTCAGAAATAACGTCAGTCTCCTAAAGAAGCCAACTGCCTTTTTTTATATTACTAACTCTCTTGACAGAATCAAACTTGTTGCTCAAATTTTGAAATTTGTAGCTATGTATGCAATGTTTAACTGTGACTACTTGCACAATTCCACTGAATGTTCTCGCAGAAAACTTAACTGGCAGAAGAGTTTTAAACCTTGTAAAAGTTTTTGAGCTGTATCCTGTTTGTTACATTCTGATTCAGCCAAGTATGATTGGTGGCTGATTACCACGGCAAAAACTAAGTGACCTTAGCCCTGAAAAAAGGCTGGAGAACCGGGGGTTAATTTCCAGCAAGGGCACTGATTTTTCTCATTGCCAACAAGTCCATATCTGGGGTAGCGATTTTTCTGAGATGATTGAGGCAGATCACTTAGTCTTACAATAAAATAAGTAACAATCATACTCAATTAAAAACAGGGGATACTGGCATTTTTTTGGAATTGTGTACAAATGTCCTTGTTCTAGAAATAAGGTGCCTCGACTATACGTAAAGTACATTCAACATGTAGCCTATGTGTTAATTGCTACTAACAATAATCACATTCATTTAATTTTTGTACTCTATAATTACGTAACAGAAATGTTTGAAATTGTTATTTAACCTAGACTTAAGCTTTAATCACTTCTACTACGATAAAGTTTCCCTACCAACCATGATATACCAAGTCTTTCACAATTAGCAGCACCATTTTTCTGCCATTTTTTAAGCATGCGAAAGTCCACTTTTCACGACAATTTTGGTTCTGAAAACATACCAGATAAAACATTAACAGATATTAAAAATAACACTGAAAGGAACCCTCACAGATATATTAGAACAGCGTCACATCTATAAACACGATCTGCATTAATTAACAGTAAATGGACAGTTTCTGCATAATCAAAACTCTGTACGAATTAGAAATAAATCGATGTTTGCTGAATCTCTGTTTCAATGTAGAATAATCTGAATTAATACCAATCGTGATCCATTAATCTTGAATTACCATCCTGTTTTGGCAATACCGTTACTGAGAGAGGCTTCTGCACACGAGAAATGTTTTCAGGAGAGGATTACTCTGTAAGACAGCTTATATTTTAACTGAAAAATGATTTTTAGGTTGACATTCATATAAAATCTGTAATTAAAGACAGCTAAAGAAACGTTTGGAAAACAGTTATTCAAATGGATAAATGCCTGTTTCACCATGATTTCCAGACGATGATACAAGAGATTTCTTGGACACAGCAAACAACGGATCACTTAGGTGCCCGCCTACATACGCGTCTCAATCCATTAACTTTTACCACTCGTAACAAGAACAGTTTCAGTGTCGTTAAATTTCCAAGACTACGCGCATCTTTGCGTAATCACGAAGTGCAAAGATAATTATATAAGTAAGGCCATGGTTTCGGGTCTCCTGATAACTTTTTTCATTGCGGTATCTCGGGTAGCTTCAGCGCTGAGCGCAAACACAGACGAATTACCAAGCTGTGAACCTGAGTGTTTTTTATTCGTTGGGTTGTAAACGCGTGACTCTACTTCTGACTTCACTGCCATTTGTAGCGTTTTTAATCGTCACTTCACAGTACTCCTTTTCGAGTACTTTTCTGTTCGGGTAATGTGACCTCCCTCATTTTATGGGTACAACTGTCAGAATGTGATGAAAGCGCTTCAACTATCTGTAATTCCACATTACGTACATGATATACTTCAAGGTCATTGTCGGAACAAAAACAAATTATGCCCTCGTCCTACGCAGCACTGTGAAGGTTAATTTGGAGTATTTACAATGCCAAACCAATGTACGAGTCGTATGAGCTCAGTCAGTGAAGTGACAGGCTACTACCAGCTGCAGGACTGAGCTAGTCACCTCAGGTAATACGTCTGACCTGTTCTGGTAAGTACCACGTTCATGTCTCAGGCAGAGCGCACACCTGAGCTAGACCGAACTCTGTCGTCCTCGGTTCTTTAGGCAAATATCAATAAAATACCCTCAGACAGGCTGCACAGTACATAATCCCCCATCTTCACATTTGACAGTAAAGAAACACTGCAACTAAGAAACTTTCATGACGTATCCTACGAATAAACCATCGGACCAAAAGATCAAGATTCGACGCCAGGCATTAGAGTCGGAATCATACTCTTCACCACAAGAGCATTTCGGTACTTGTCGATGTTGGTCTTCTGGGTCGTAACAACAAGTAGACTCGTAGGTAGATACCATCGTTTCGGAGGAACATAATGACTCCACCTTCAGGGCTGATGATGGAGGCAGTATGTTCCCCTAAAACGTTGGTATCTACCTACGAGTCCACTCTGAACTGAAACCCAGAAGACATCTTCATTGCCATGAAAATCTCATTTCTGGGATTTGCACAGTGTTCTAATGTATTGGTACCAATGACTCTGTAAATACAACTGATTTCTTTCATAAAATTTGATATCACTACTTTAAAGCTTGTTGGTTATTGGCTTATTGGTAAAAACATCATTTATAAAAGCATTAATTTTTATATTTCTGTTTTATTTTAGTGGATCTTCCATCACATTGAAGCCAGCTAAGAACAAAACACACAACTGCACACAAAGGAAAAAAAAATTCGGTGTTTCATTTTTCTAAACCCAGGTATACATCGATTTTTAAGACAAGAGAAATCACGATGATAGAGTCGCTATGGGTATGGACCCTGGGCACCAGTCTTTTAGCCGTAGTAGTCTACTTAATTGGTACTTGGACCCACAATCACTTCTCCAAGAGGAATATACCTTGCCTCAAGACCGTCCCATTTCTTGGCAACATGGGACCAGTGGCACTTCGGAAAGTTTCGTTACCTGACTTTCTTGTTGACTTGTACAACAGGCTTGAAGGCCATACATATGGCGGTGTGTATGAATTTCTGAATCCAATTCTACTGTTGCGAGATCCCGAGCTCATAAAAATGGTGACCGTGAAAGATTTTGAGCACTTTCTGAATCACCGTTCTTTTATAGACGAAAATGTCGAACCACTGATTGGAAAGTCGCTGTTTGGTCTTGAAGGTAAGTTTTTATTTTAAATGTTCTATTTTTGCTTATATTTCATAGATCCACATAATATGCTACCCAAACCAGTAAAGACTACAATATTACAGAATGCTTGTATAGTCCTGAACGGATGAACGTGAACTGCAGCCTTGAAAGGAATAAGTAAGTGAGGAAGGGGAGATATTACACAATAAGGAACTTTGTGATTTGTATGGTTCATCCAATAAAGTGCGTGTATACATGCATCCTAAGCAAAGTATAAATCTAAGTTAGAGAACGTACAAGTTTAATTTCACTTCTCACAATTTACAGGACAAAAATGGAAGGACATGCGATCCACTCTGAGTCCTGCCTTCACATCAAGCAAAATGAAGAACATGTTCTTTCTGGTAACAGAATGCGGCAAACAGCTAGGTGACTTCCTGGAGAAATGTATCAAGGACAAGAACATGTCAGTGGAAGGCTGCAAGATAGAGAAAGGCAAGTGATACTACAGCATAAATGTGACTACTTTTTCTTGTAACTCTTGCAATTACAAACAGATTATTATGTGGAAGTAAAAATACCAACACTTAAAAATCTGATCATAGTTACATGCTGTTGAGTCCTTACAAAATGACAGCTTAGGTCATGTAATTCATAAAGCACTCCACTGAATATCAGCAGAAATGATTAATGATATGATCATCTGATACTGGATATGCCAGATGCATTTAGAAATCAGCTCAAGAAGTAACCAATACAGGTAGGACTCGGTTTACGCCAGGGTTAGGTTCCTGAGATGTCCGGCGTAAAATTAATCGGCGCAAACCGAGTCCTAACTGATATCTGACACTTAGGATGCGTAATAAAATTATTTTCCTCATATCAGTAAATGAGCAGGATATTAAGAATTTTCTATTGAATGGCTACTTTATACCAAATCTGTTTGCTATAATTATAAGCTTAGGAACAAAGCCACGTCACTAAGAAAAGAAATTTAAATAAACTATTTACACATTACATCAGTTTTCAAGGGAATGCATCAAACATTTTTTTTAAGATGACTGTCTTCTGAGTTGTTTCACTGTATAGTCAGGCAGAAGTTTTTGTCAATTCAGAGATGCTTGCTGCCTCTAACATCAAGAGAATGATGGAGGCTGCAGGGGCCTCTGAAATGTTGGATAACTTCTACCAGACTACAGGCACAAGAATCCAGAAGACAGCCACCTTCCGGGTTCCCACCATGAGAACCTGAAACCTCACTTCCTTATATTTCTTCTGTGTTTTAGAAGGCAATATTCTGGCTGTGGAGATGAAAGATCTATTTACAAGATACGCTAATGATGTAATTGCGACATCAGCATTTGGAATTGGGTGTGATTCACTAAATCAACCCAAAAATGAGTTTTTTGAGATGGGAAGAGATTTTACAAATTTTCGAGGTTTCAAAGCTCTAATACTTTTTGGCTACATGATGAGCCCCAAGCTCATGAAGGTAAGAATTTTATGTAATAAAATCTGAATATTGTGCAGCTGGGCACACCAAGGAGACAGGAGGAAATATATCAAGATGGATCTTAGGTTGGTGGGCTGTGAGGATGGTAAATGGATAGACTTGGCTCAGGAATGTGGCTGGTGGCGGGCTTTGGCCTTTGACCTGCGGGTTCTACTATCAGGGAGTTAGTTTATCTGCAAGTCTGAGAAATGTGTCTATTATCAATGCCTAGAGAATTTCTGTCATCATTTAGAATTGCAGAATTGTCATTCTTTAAATTTCTGAAAAATATTAACAATCACTGTTTATACTGTAAATATTCTCATCACACACCTTACCAAACCATCAGACATAATTAAATTAACTTAAATTAAATTATGGGAAATCAAGATTAAGGGATAAGGGAGGGAACAAAATGACCAAAACAAGCAAAAAAAAATTCAGATTCTACAAAGAAATTTGTCAGTTTCCACACTGGTGCAGAAGTTAAATTTAGATTAAGAAACAGATATTAGTCAAATTCAAGCAACAGGAATAACACTCTTAAGAACTGTGAATGGATACATTAGATTAGGCTACAATGAAAATTACAAGAGAAGACTGACTCTTAAATACTAAATCTGTTCGCCCATCTTAACAGAATGCATAGTAACACACTTCCAACATTAGCTTTTCAACACAAACCAAAAATTCACAGAAACTAAGGAAAACTGTTTATTTAAAAGGCTAAGTCTGAAGTTGAAACAGATTTGAGTCTGATCTACGAAGACCAAAGGAAGATACGGAGAAGATTCTCCATTCTAGTGCACTGCCCCTTCAAGAGTAGAGCCAGTGATGGTCACCCACATTTTCCCAGCTCCGATGTGTACGTGTTGAATAAAACTGTCACTTAATAGTAAGAATATTATGGCATCAGCAGCGTCTCTTCTCTGTTACATGCGATCAGTTTCTGCGCATTAGATTCATGTCAAGAGCTCTGTCCAACTTCTTCCGGTCACTGGTGCACGACACAATGTCAATGCGGGAAGAGAAGGGAATTCTGCGACCCGACATGATTCATCTGCTCATGGAGGCCAAAAAAGGGACACTTCAGGGAGACGAAAATGGTGCAATCAATGGCAAGACTGTCATCCCAAGTAAGTGATAAAATTCACTCCACTCTCATTCTCCTTCTCCTTCTTGGGGATATTTTTTCCCCACCATTTTCATAGGTTCCCCATCCTTATACACCGTAATGTCATTCATTCCAGTCTGTTTTCTCTAAATTCTTTCTCTCCGCCATTTTATAAATTCCTTGTAAGAACAATATTTCTGAAGATGACTATCTTACAGGATGTTATGGTTTGTGGTCTGATTTGCAACTTGCCCTGATGACAGAGGCATTAACCACATCTGAAACGTCAGTTGTATCTACCAGACGACATGGTACAATACCCCAGAAGATCATGGCTGATGAGGGGGAACCAAATCAGAGATATTTCCCCTTCATCACACTGGAAGACGAGCAGATCCAATCCTCACAACGTCGTGTAATTTCATAACACAGAACGATGGACAAAGTCCAAAGACTAAACAGAATAAAATTTATTGGTACTGCACACTAAAAAGCTATTATATTTTGTGTTATAACAGAATGGGAAGACGATGACATCACCGCACAAGCTGTACTTTTCTTTCTGGCGGGCTTTGACACGGCCTCCACACTGCTGTGCTTTGCAGCCCATCAACTGGCAGTGCATCCAGATATCCAGTCTCGACTCCAGGAAGAGATTGACATAACAATGAAAGAAGGCAAAGGAAATCTTACATATGAGGCAGTCCACAGCATGAAATACCTCGACATGGTGATCTCAGGTATGGTCAAGAACTGGGTTATCCTGCCTTATCATGACAAGTGGTTAGGGTAGAAAGAGGTGACACAGACGAATGAGGAGTTCTATTGACAGGAAAAGAAATGCCACTTTAGTTGAATCAGTGGTGGTAATTTCAAATAAATGGGAAATATTATTACAGTTAATCACTAGTGCAGACTCTGATTAATATGGTTGATTATCTGTTTATTTAATAAATGACTTATCAGCTGCACTGGTCATCTAAAGTTTATGGCAGGGTGATCTGCGAATGATGCGTTAGAAAGAATATGGAAGGAAGTGGCCATGGCCACTTCCAGGTAACATCCCAGCGTTTGCCTGCAATGACAAACACAAACAACGTAATCCTCAATCCAAACAGCCAGTCTTTGGCTCAAGTTACAAATCCAGGACCTCCCAAATATGCAGAAGTGTTAACCACTTGACCATTATGTTTGGTGAGTAACACTACATGAATGAGTGAATCTGAAATTATTTAATGACACTTTCTCAACTGCATAGTGATCAAACAGAAACAATGTGCAAGAAAGTAGTCATGACTTATTCTGAGATACTATTCCAGTACTTGCTTGGAGGGACTGACTTAAACCATAATAAACCGCGGCCAGGACAGACTATCTCTGGACTCGGATTCAAAACTGGACACGCATTAAAGATTTAAGTAATAAAGTGTAACGGCTTATACACTTGTGATTTATGTTACAGAAACGCTACGCTTGTATCCTCCTGCAGTGTTGATAGACAGAAAATGCGTAAAGACATACACATTGCCTACTGAGCCAACTTATACCCTGAAGCCTGGAGATGGGGTCTGGATACCTATTTATGCCCTACATCATGACCCAGACTACTTCCCTGACCCTGAGAAATTTGATCCTGAAAGGTTTAGCGATGAGAATAAACAAAGCATTAAAAACTTCACATACCTGCCATTTGGGTCTGGCCCAAGGAACTGTATTGGTAAGTACAATAATCACAATGACAACTTCTTCTGTCAGTATTTCATGTATAATGTAAATAGCCAGTTATTGGGCCAAGATTCAAACTCTGGACCTTCCATAATTATAATCATTATACTGTAACATTTAACCTTCTATGGGTATATCGGATTAATGGAATGTGAGGAACAGTTGGCATGGTTACTGAAATATACAGAAACATGGACAGACTGAGGAAAAGTACAAAACTCCCAGTTATTCCATTTCTTAGTTCAAGATACCTACACAGTAGAATCAGTAATGATGAAATCTCACTTCATAAAAGATATCATCCCACTGTATCAATTTTGGTGAACCTGCGAATATTAATTTTTGTTTCGACAGCAGGTCTTTTACAGTTAATACTCAACATTCTGCCCCACTACCTTCAGGTAACAATATCATCTTATCGTGTTCCAGGGAGCCGATTTGCACTTATGGAATCCAAAATAGCATTGGTCCATATATTGGCCCGCTTCAACCTGACAGTAGTCTCCAAGACACCCATACCAATACAAATAACCAAGAATGGATTCAATATGACGGTGGACAGGGGATTCTGGCTGGGTCTTGAGCTAAGAGTCAAGAACTAGGACAGCGACAGAAAACCAATCAAATGTAAGAACAATAATAATTTTCTATTTACATATTATCATAGAAAGTCATGAATCAATCATTCTGACACAAGGTATGTAATTAAATCCAGAAATCAGGAATTAACCATATTTCTTCATTAATTCTTATGCTACTTCATATATATATGATTTAACTACCTCATCATATTTTTATCTGATGAGAGTTCCTTACTTATGTTTCATACTTAACATCCTGAATACCAACCTTGTAAGCCCATAATTTACTTCATTTAATCAGTAAGACTGGATCATTGATATATCTGTTATACATATCACAAAAGATTAGAAAATCTAATCCATCTGCTGATCAACTACCAATACTGGTACTGAGTATATATATTTTAATGTATTTTTAAAAAATGTAGTATTTCTTATGAAACATCCAATATTTAATATGTTATATGGAATGGACATTAAATATAAATTTTCATTTGTGCCGAAAAACCTTGGAAAGTTCAGAACAGTGTGCTTGTTGTTGTGGCTTATGTCATCTCCCTTCACCTTTCTCCAGTAAGGAGATGACAATATCAGCTGAATTACCAGACTGTACTCACACTACATCATAAGACAGTTTTACTATGCACTGCTAAAATATTATGCTCATTATTACACAATATTGTTTGTTTCCTTCCCACTGTGATCAACTTTTACACATTAATTCACCATGTGCTGAATCATTAAGTCACATTAATTATGGCAACAATGTAGCTGCAGAGTGATGATCAGCAAATGGTGAAGAAACTTTTCTAAAATAGGTGTGGAAGTGGAATCTCCATAAGTCAAATAGTTTCCAGGGTTTTAAATGTTGTCCACACTATTGTAATATAATTTTCTTTGTGGTATAACTTACTGCATAATAAGTGCATTAGAAAGTAATACAATATCCTACAATTAAATGAGTTCTCAGTGCTAACATACTTTTAATGGTCAGTTTTGTCACAGGAATTTGTATTATAATCAAAGAATATGTCAAATATATCAATATATTTTGAAGTAAAATTAATTCACTTAATTACCACATTTAACATAATGGTAGGGCAATATTAAGCTGCAAGAATCATGATGATTTGGACATTAAATTCTTGAAATGGAATAATTTGAATGAACAGGAACAACAGTCTCATCCATCCAGTTACCTATTATTTTGTCATGACTAAAAAACAGCAAGCTGTTAACTCTATTCTATTCTAATAAAACAGGGCTCTTTACAATTTCCCTCAATTTCAAGAATATGTCAGTGTTCTTGGTACACTTATACACAAAATCAAAAAATCTGAACTGTCCATTGTTTCCTGGTAAGTAGCTGCAACAGCGGCCCCGATTCTGTCATGCAAATAGTGAGGCTACCCAGCATGAGACATGACAATTAAAATAGGCAGCACAAAAGTACAATAGCCTCTAGATGCATAACCTTCAATCCAAATTTGTCTGCTCTTATGGTGCGGTTCCCCTCACAATATGACGAAATTTTAAAGGACAGTAAGCTCAATTTTTTCCCCAACAAGTTTCACAAAAAATCCGTCAACTACAGTACAAATTTAATTATGTGGAGGTACACATGGCACGATAATTACTTACTTTTATCATATCCATATTCCAGCTGAGAATGAACATCCTTCCCACTCCACCACTAATTCCGTTGCAGACCACATACACGGGAACCACAAAAGATTCTCCTCATCTCACACGTAGAAGCATGTAAACTACATCGTAGGAAGTCCTGGTAGACATTGAGATGTTTCTTGCCTTCACACTCAAGTTCAGAAACATCCACGACCGTGACCTATATACAGATTCTAATGAAACAAAGGCACAGACACTATTTCCAGCGAATATTCCTCCGAATCACATACTATACAACAGCTGTCACTTACAATCAATGAATATGCAAAGCATTGATTTCCCAAATAAAAATGTACAAACCAATGTAATAAAATTGGCACAAGGCGTCATGCGCATTGTGCTGCCATCTCCGAATCATAGGCACATAAACAACATAGAGGATGATGATAGACGCAGTAGCACAGTCGGTAAGAAGGTTTACTGTATCAACAAGGTCGTACGTTCTACACACCACTGACACTTTAATCTTCATAAAACAGTGTCTTTTAGTCATTCAACGCATAAAATGAAAATGTTTCTGATATTAAATAATATTCATATATTTTACATAACTTGAACCACGTCCATTTAAGAAATGTATAAAATGCAATAGTCTGAAGTATAAATAAACCACAGTACAGTAATTACTGAAACCAAAGTACAGGTCTATTTTCAAGTTACTTATAGTATACAAATTGTAGTCAATGAGATAATGAACACACATTACAAGAGGAATTATAAACTATTTCAATTTCACGGTGCCATGATAGGTTATATTGCCAATAAGCACTCAACAATTACGTACTTCGTTTTCCTGTGAAATCTCACTATTGGCCAAAACACTTGTCATACAGCCGCTTATATGCAGGCACCAACACGTCCTTATGGCGGTGTAGGTGAATAATTTTATCACCCCTTTTTTCTAAATGAATCACCCAACTCGCAAAAAACCCTCGGCCGGTCTCCAGGACCTACCGCAGACGAAATCTTGTGGAGATAGCCGTCAATGACCCAGCCGAACTCCGAACGACGTGCCTTCCGAAAACAGAGTGCTAACCACTGCATTCTGACACTCGGTATTTGAGCTAAAATGCAAGTTTAATGTAGCCTATTCACAAGAACACGTAGAGAATATGAATGTTGGTTTCGAAAGATTTAATAGAACAGAAGCTTCAAAAACCTCGAAGAATACTCTTAAATTTTTTACCCTAAAATACTTCCACAAACTCACAACGAGGAGCCCCTGTCAACGTAAAAAGTCGTCAAGCAGAAACTGCAGAAACATTTTAAGCTGCAAATAACCTCCCCAGCAACCCCCATACGTATTTAATGAGAGCTTTGAATCGTCCTGAGCTTTAAGCAGTTAATACGTCACAAAAGCTTCCATCCACTTACTTTCACAGCTCCGTGTACGACCACATTCTCATCTAATTTAATGCCAAGTAACTTCTTCAGCTGATACAGTAACGTTAATAATGAATCAGCATATATTTGTACATACGGCACACCACGCCTTCAGGTTGCGAAAGCAGAATGTGCCCGCGGGATATGAAACGCTGCTGTTAATACCTACACTGAACAAGAAGTCGCAACAATTGGTGGTCTTCCAGTTTGGAAAGTGGGCGTATGTGAACACAGGAGTGAACATTGCGATTCCATAAAATCGTTGCAATTTCTTTCCCGGCTGAGCAACTGCTAGCTTGTAAAGGACTCTGTTCCATGAAGTTCGTATGAGATTCTGAAAAAAAAGAATGAAAAATAAGTTGTAGCCACACCTGGCATTGCAGTGTGTTACGTAAGAACTGTTTGCGTGACGTAAGACGTTCGTGGTCCACGTCTCCCGGAGACCTCAATCTTATCAATTCCCTAGGAGCAGTACTTGGAAGAGCTGCGTCTGTCATGGTTTTGGACATCAGCTGTCACCTTCCAGTAAGTATGATAGAGCATCTGTACAGCCTTTTATATCTTCTATCAGCAAGGTATGTACGTAACCAGATTTGCAAGTTGTAATCGTGCAAGTACCCTGTATCTTTCCAAAGAATACGCGACGTCTCTAACAACGATTTATAATCAGCAGCATTTATATTTCGTCACATGTCATTAAATAACACAGAATACCGAAAAAAGTTTCAGATACAAATTTTAAATTGATTCGTTCAAAGGTTTCCGTCTGCAGAGGTTATATAACGTCTCGGGAATCCGAGGGGCCATTACAGAAGTCCACATTCGTCTCGTGTCCTACGTCGTAAAGAATCCTATTCACATTCTCACAATCTGTTACCCTGGATCTCCGAAGGGTCTCTTCAATCTCTTTCATCCCACAAACCCTGCTCGCTTCCACCTTTCTGATGCAATCAATACACGATGTAAAGTTTACTACATTCATGCTTCAGAACAGGTCTGTTAACTGTCGACAACGGTAACCCGAATTATAAAGGAGTGAATTCATCTAATGCGCATTTATTCAGTACCATCACTGGTATGTTGACCCCTGATAAAAGTACTTCCCTTGTTATAGATATCATTTCAGATAATATCAATAAAAATTATAGATTACATTGAAAATGTATGCTGAACAAAACAAAAATGTCGAATTGTCCAAACATGGCCTTATTGGGGAGCAAAGTGATCCGTGAAATGAAATTTCAGGGCCATATCTAAAGGAATGGAACATTCATAAAAATATCTCACCTTATTTGTGAGTGTGTAATAAACTGCAGTTTCTTCTGGGGTGATGTTTTTAAACATCCAGAAATGAAATCATGCCGCCAACTTTGCACAGCCCTGAGGTAAATCCTTATTAAAGATAACGCAGTACTGGTATTTTTATTGTTCATCTGTTCTATGAAGAGCATTACGTACATGATATGCTTCAAGGTCATTGTCGGAACAAAAACAAATTATGCCCTCGTCCTACGCAGCACTGTGAAAGACAATTTGGAGTAACCAAAGCAATGTACGAGCTCAGTCAGTGAAGTGACAGGCTACTACCAGCTGCAGGACTGAGCTAGTCACCTCAGGTAATACGTCTGACCTGTTCTGGTAAGTACCACGTTCATGTCTCAGGCAGAGCGCACACCTGAGCTGGACCGAACTCTGTCGTCCTCGGTTCTTTAGGCAAATATCAATAACATACCTTCAGACAGGCTGCACAGTACATAATCCCCCATCTTCACATTTGACAGTAAAGAAACACTGCAACTAAGAAACTTTCATGACGTATCCTACGAATAAACCATCGGACCAAAAGATCAAGATTCGACGCCAGGCATTAGAGTCGGAATCATACTCTTCACCACAAGAGCATTTCGGTACTTGTCGATGTTGGTCTTCTGGGTCGTAACAACAAGTAGACTCGTAGGTAGATACCATCGTTTCGGAGGAACATAATGACTCCACCTTCAGGGCTGATGATGGAGGCAGTATGTTCCCCTAAAACGTTGGTATCTACCTACGAGTCCACACTGAACTGAAACCAAGAAGACATCTTCATTGCCATGAAAATCTCATTTCTGGGATTTGCACAGTGTTCTAATGTATTGGTACCAATGACTCTGTAAATACAACTGATTTCTTTCATAAAATTTGATATCACTACTTTAAAGCTTGTTGGTTATTGGATTATTGGTAAAAATATCATTTATAAAAGCATTAATTTCTATATTTCTGTTTTATTTTAGTGGATCTTCCATCACATTGAAGCCAGCTAAGAACAAAACACACAACTGCACACAAAGGAACAAAAAATTTGGTGCTTTACTTTTCTAAACCCAGGTATACATCGATTTTAAGGCGAGAGAAATCACGATGATAGAGTCGCTATGGGTATGGACCCTGGGCACCAGTCTTTTAGCCGTAGTTGTCTACGTAATTGGTACTTGGACCCACAATCACTTCTCCAAGAGGAATATACCTTGCCTCAAGACCGTCCCATTTCTTGGCAACATGGGACCAGTGGCACTTCGGAAACTCTCGTTCCCTGACTTTGTTGTTGACTTGTACAACAAGCTTGAAGGCCATAAATATGGTGGTGTGTATGAATTTCTGAATCCAGTTGTACTGTTGCGAGATCCCGAGCTCATAAAAATGGTGACCGTGAAAGATTTCGAGCACTTTCTGAATCATCGAAATCCTATAGACGAAAATGCCGAACCACTGTTTGGAAGGGCCCTGTTTAATCTTAAAGGTAAGTTTTTATTTTATGTATTCTATTTTTGCTTAGATTTGATGGATGCAAAAATGTTTCCACATAATACGCTACCCACAACAGTAAAGACTACAATAATGCTTGTATAGTCCTGAAGGGATGAACGTGAACTGCAGCCTTGAAAGGAATAAGTAAGTGAGGAAGGGGAGATATTACACAGTAAGGAACTTTGTGATTTGTATGGTTCATCCAATAAAGTGTGTGTATACATGCATCCTAAGCAAAGGATAAATCTAATTTAGAGAACGTACAAGTTTAATTTCACTTCTCACAATTTACAGGACAAAGATGGAAGGACATGCGAACCACTCTGAGTCCTGCCTTCACATCAAGCAAAATGAAGAACATGTTCTTACTGGTAACAGAATGCGGCAAACAGCTAGGTGACTTCCTGGAGAAATGTATCAAGGACAAGAACCTGTCAGTGGAAGGCTGCAAGATAGAGAGAGGCAAGTGATACTACAGCATAAATGTGACTACTTTTTCCTGTAACTCTTGCAATTACAAACAGATTATTATGTGGAAGTACAAATACCAACACTTAAAAACCTGATCATAGTTACATGCTGTTGAGTCCTTACAAAATGACAGCTTAGGTCATGTAATTCATAAAGTACTCCAGTGAATATCAGCAGAAATTATTAATAATATGATCATCTGATACTGGATGTGCCACATGCAATTAGAAATCAGCTCAAGAAATAACCAATACGGGTACGACTCGGTTTATGCTGGGGATAGGTTCGCGATGTTTCCGGCATAAAATGAAGCGGCGCAAACTGAGTCCTACCTGTATATCTGACACTTAGGATGCGTAGTAAAATTATTTTCCTCACATATCAGTAAATGAGCAGGATATTAAAAATTTTCTATTGAATGGCTACTTTATACCAAATCTGTTTGCCATAATTATAAGCTTAGGAACAAAGCCACATGTCACTAAGAAAAGAAATTTAAATAAACTATTTACACATTACATCAGTTTTCAAGTGAATGCATCAAACTTCTTTTTTAAGATGACTGTCTTCTGAGTTGTTTCACTGTATAGTCTGGCAGAAGTTTTTGTCAATTCAGAGATGCTTGCTGCCTCCAACATCAAGAGAATGATGGAGGCTGCAGGGGCCTGTGAAATGTTGGATAACTTCTACCAGACTACAGGCACAAGAATCTAGAAGACAAGCCACCTTCCGGGTTCCCACCATGAGAACCTGAAACCTCACTTCCTTATATTTCTTCTGTGTTTTAGAAGGCAATATTCTGGCTGTGGAGATGAAAGATCTATTTACAAGATACGCTAATGATGTAATTGCGACATCAGCATTTGGAATTGGGTGTGATTCACTAAACCAACCCAAAAATGAGTTTTTTGAGATGGGAAGAGATTTTACAAATTTTGGAGGTATCAAAGCTCTAATAATTTTTGGCTTCATGATGAGCCCCAAACTCATGAAGGTAAGAATTTTGTAATAAAATCTGAATATTGTGCAACTGGGCACACCAAGGAGATAGGAGGAAATATATCAAGATGGATCTTAGGTTGGTGGGCTGTGAGGATCGTAAATGGATAGACTTGGCTCAGGAATGTGGCTGGTGGCGGGCTTTGATGTTGGATGTGCAGGTTGTACCACCACAGAGTTAGTTTATCTGCAAGTCTGAGAAATCTGTCTATTATCAGTGTCTAGCGGTGAAAACGCTAGCCTTGTAATCTTGGGGTCCCGGGTTCAATTCCCGGCGGTGCCAGAATTTATAACTTGTGTTGGGCAAGGCCGTGATCTAGGCACTACGGAGTTTTCCTCCAGGGGCTCCCCCGGTTTCTCCACTTCTGGATCATCTGCCAAGAACGTATATGAAAAGGTCCCAGTACGAGAAAAGGATGGAAGGATCCTGTTCATATGGACCTGTCGTCAGACAGAACACTAATAATAATAATAATAGAGAATATCTGTCATTATTTAGAATTGCAGAATTATCATTCCTTAAATTTCTGAAAAATATTAACAATCACTGTTTATACTGTAAATATTCTCATCACACACCTTATCAAACCATCAAACATAATTAATTTAACTTAAATTAAATTAAGGGAAATCAAGATTAAGGGATAGGGGAGGGAACAAAATGACCAAAACAAGCAAAAAAAAAAATTCAGGTTCTACAAAGAAATTTGTCAGTTTCCACACAGGTGCAGAAATGAAATTTAGATTAAGAAACAGATATTAGTCAAATTCAAGCAACAGGAATAACACTCTTCAGAACTGTGAATGGATACATTAGATTAGGCTAAAATGAAAATTACAAGAGAAGACTGACTCTTAAAAACTAAATCTGTTCGCCCATCTTAACAGAATGCATAGTAACACACTTCCAACATTAGTTTTTCAACACAAACCAAAAATTCACAGAAACTAAGGAAAACTGTTTATTTAAAAGGCTAAGTCTGAAGTTGTAACAGAATTGAGTCTGATCTACGAAGACCAAAGGAAGATACGGAAAAGATTCTCCATTCCAGTGCACTGCCCCTTCAAGAGTAGAGCCAGTGATGGTCACCCACATTTTCCCAGCTCCGATGTGTACGTGTTGAATAAAACTGTCACTTAATAGTAAGAATATTATGGCATCTGCAGCGTCTCTTCTCTGTTACATGCGATCAGTTTCTGCGCATTAGATTCATGTCAAGAGCTCTGTCCAACTTCTTCCGGTCACTGGTGCACGACACAATGTCAGTGCGGGAAGAGAAGGGAATTCTGCGACCCGACATGATTCATCTGCTCATGCAGGCCAAAAAAGGTACACTTCAGGGAGACGAAAATGCTGCAATCAATGGCAAGACTGTCATCCCAAGTAAGTGATAAAATTCACTCCACTCTCATTCTCCTTTTCCTTCTTGGGGATATTTTTTCCCAACCATTTTCATAGGTTCCCCATCCTCATACACCGTAATGTCATTCATTCCAGTCCGTTTTCTCTAAATTCTTTCTCTCCACCATTTTATAAATTCTTTGTAAGAACAATATTTCTGAAGATGACTGTCTTACGGGATGTTATGGTTTGTGGTCTGATTTGCAACTTGCCGTGATGACAGAGGCAGTAACCACATCTGAAACATCAGTCAGTATCTACCAGAAGATCATGGCTGATGAGGGGGAACCAAATCAGAGAAATTTCCCCTTCATCACACCGGAAGACGAGCACAGATCCAGTCCTCAGAACGTCGTGTAATTTCATAACACCGAACTTAGGACAAAGTCCAAAGACCAAACAGAATAAAATTTATTGGTACTGCAAACTAATTATATTTTGTGTTATAACAGAATGGGAAGATGATGACATCACCGCACAAGTAGTACTTTTCTTTCTGGCGGGCTTTGACACGGCCTCCACACTGCTGTGCTTCGCAGCCCATCAATTGGCAGTGCATCCAGATATCCAGTCTCGACTCCAAGAAGAGATTGACGTAACAATGAAAGAAGGCGAAGGAAATCTTACATATGAGGCAGTCCACGGCATGAAATACCTCGATATGGTGATCTCAGGTATGGTCAAGAAATGGGTTATCCTGCCTTATCATGACAAGTGGTGAGGGTAGAAAGAGGTGACACAGACGAATGAGGAGTTCTATTGACAGGAAAAGAAATGCCACTTTAGTTGAATCAGTGGTGAGATCATGATTCTTCAGTAATTTCAAATAAATGGGAAATATTACAACAGTTAATCACTAGTGCAGACTGTGGTTAATAATGCTCATTATCTGTTTTTTTAATAAATGACTTATCAGCTGCACTGGTCATGTAAAGTTTATGGCAGGGTGATCTGCGAATGATGCGTTAGAAAAAATATGGAAGGAACTGGCCATGGCCACTTCCAGGTAACATAACAGCGTTTGCCTGCAATGACAAACAAAAACAACGTAATCCTCAATCCAAACAGCCAGTCTTTGGCTCATGTTACAACTCCATGACCTCCCAAATATGCAGAAGTGTTAACCACTTCACCATTAAGTTTGGTGAGTAACGCTACATGAATGAGTGAATCTGGAATTATTTAATGACACTTTCTCAACTGCATAGTGACGCAGAATTACCACGAATCATGAAACACAAACAACGTGCAAGAAAGTAGTCACGACTTATTTGAGATACTATGCCAGTACTTGCTTAGAGGGACAACCTCGGCCACGACTGACTGTCTCTGGACTCGTATTCAAAACTGGACACGCATTAAAGATTTAAGTAATAAAGTGTAACGGCTTATACACTTGTGATTTATGTTACAGAAACGCTACGCTTGTATCCTCCTGCAGTGTTGATAGACAGAAAATGCGTAAAGACATACACATTGCCTACTGAGCCAACTTATACCCTGAAGCCTGGAGATGGGGTCTGGATACCTATTTATGCCCTACATCATGACCCAGACTACTTCCCTGACCCTGAGAAATTTGATCCTGAAAGGTTTAGCGATGAGAATAAACAAAGCATTAAAAACTTCACATACCTGCCATTTGGGTCTGGCCCAAGGAACTGTATTGGTAAGTACAATAATCACAATGACAACTTCTGTCAGTATTTCATGTATAATGTAAATAGCCAGTTATTGGGCCAAGATTCAAACCCTGGACCTTCCATAATTCTAATCATTGTACAGTAACATTTAAACTTCTATGAGTATATCGGATTAATGGAATGTGAGGAACAGTTGGCATGGTTACTGAAATATACAGTAACATGGACAGACCGAGGAAAAGTACAAAACTCCCAGTTATTCCATTTCTTAGTTCAAGATACCTACACAGTAGAATCAGTAATGATGAAATCTCTCTTCATAAAAGATATCATCCCACTGTATCAATTTTGGTGAACCTGCGAATATTAATTTTTGTTTCGACAGCAGGTCTTTTACAGTTAATACTCAACATTCTGCCCCACTACCTTCAGGTAACAATATCATCTTATCGTGTTCCAGGGAGCCGATTTGCACTTATGGAATCCAAAATAGCATTGGTCCATATATTGTCCCGCTTCAATCTGACAGTGGTCTCCAAGACACCCATACCAATACAAATAACCAAGAAGGGTTTCAATATGACGGTGGACAGGGGATTCTGGCTGGGTCTTGAGCTAAGAGTCAAGAACTAGGACAGCAACAGAAAACCAATCAAATGTATGAACATTAATAATTTTCTATTTACATATTATCATAGAAAGTCATGAATCAATAATTCTGACACAAGGTATGTAATGAAATCCAGAAATCAGGAATTAATCATATTTCTTCAGTAATTCTTATGCTACTTCATATATATATGATTTAACTACCTCATCATATTTTTATCTGATGAGAGTTCCTTACTTATGTTTCATACTTAACACCCTGAATACCAACCTTGTAAGCCCATAATTTACTTCATTTAATCAGTAAGACTGGATCATAGATATATCTGTTATACATATCAGAAAAGATTAGAAAATCTAATCCATCTGCTGCTCAACTACCAATACTGGTACTGAGTATATATATTTTAATGTATTTTTAAAACCTGTAGTATTTCTTATGAAACATCCAATACTTAATATGTTATATGGAATGGACATTAAATATAAATTTTCCTTCGTGCCGAAAAACCTTGGAAAGTTCAGAACAGTGTGCTTGTTGTTGTGGCTTATGTCATCTCCCTTCACCTTTCTCCAGTAAGGAGATGACAATATCAGCTGAATTACCAGACTGTACTCACACTACACCATAAGACAGTTTTACTATGCACTCCTAAAATATTATGCTCATTATTACACAATATTGTTTGTTTCCTTCCCACTGTGATCAACTTTTACACATTAATTCACCATGTGCTGAATCATTAAGTCACATTAATTATGGCAACAATGTAGCTGCAGAGTGATGATCAGCAAATGGTGAAGAAACTTTTCTAAAATAGGTGTGGAAGTGGAATCTCCATAAGTCAAATAGTTTCCAGGGTTTTAAATGTTGCCCACACTATAGTAATAAAATTTTCTTTGTTGCATAACTTACTGCATAATAAGTGCATTAGAATGTAATAGAATATCCTACAATTAAATGAGTTCTCAGTGCTAACATACTTTTAATGGTCAGTTTTGTCACAGGAATTTGTATTATAATCAAAGAATATGTCAAATATATCAATACATTTTGAAGTAAAATTAATTTACTTAATTACCACATTTAACATAATGGAAGGGCAATATTAAGCTGCAAGAATCATGATGATTTGGACATTAAATTCTTGAAATGGAATAATTTGGAAGACCAGGATCAACAGTCTCGTCTATCCAGTTACCTATTATTTTGTCGTGACTAAAAAACAGCAAGCTGTTAACTCTATTTTATTCTAATAAAACAGGGCTCTTTACAATTTCCCTCAGTTTCAAGAATATGTCAGTGTTCTTGGTACACTTGATATACACAGAATCAAAAAATCTGAACTGTCCATTGTTTCCTGGTTAGTAGCTACAACAGCAGCCCCGATTCTGTAATGCAAATAGTGAGGCGACCCTGCATGAGACATGACAATTAAAATAGGCAGCCGCTTATATGCAGGCACCAACACGTCCTTATGGCGGTGTAGGTGAATAATTTTATCACCCCTTTTTTCTAACTGAATCACCCAACTCGCAAAAAACCCTCGGCCGGTCTCCAGGACCTACCGAATACGAAATCTTATGGAGATAGCCGTCAATGACCCAGCCGAACTTCGAAATGTGTGCCTTCCGAAAACAGAGTGCTAACCACTGCACTCTGACACTCGGTATTTCAGCTAAAATGCATGTTTAATGTAGCCTATTCACAAGAACACGTAGAGAATATGAAGGTTGGTTTCGAAAGATTTAATAGAACAGAAGCTTCAAAAACCTCGACGAATACTCTTAAATTTTTTACCCTAAAAGACGCTATTAATAAGTACAAGCTACGTTTTTTACATTTCATATTCGAATGTTTAAAACTTATACATGCATTGGGTCCTTTGGGATCGTAATTCTACTTGCATGTGGTTTATCTTAATTTACCATTTCCTACGCATCCTGTCACAGACGTAATATTTACATTAGTATTTACGTAAATGCTGTATTACGTATCTATATTTACTTTTTTCAGTACTACTTACATTTCTCTTCGTAATGCAACCTCCTCGTCACACCGCGTAGGTTATGTCAGTGGGGAGTTATGCTGGATGACTGGTGCTGCGATCTGTCATTCATATTTGTAAATTACGACTTCCTTCGTTACTTTTCCCCGTCTGATTTCTAGGAACCTCAAAATTAAAGTTTACAAAATAATTTTGCCTGTTGGTTTGTATGGGTGCAAAACCTGGTCTCTCACTCTGAGGGAGGAACACAGATTGCAGGTGTTTGAGAATATGGTGTTGAGGAGGACATTTGGGCCTAGGAGAGAAGACGATGGGACATGGAGAAAACTGCTTAATGACGAGCTTAAAAATCTGTCAGGGTGATTAAGTCGAAAATAATGAGATGGGCGGGACATGTAGACCGCATGGATGGGACAAGAGGTGTGCACCGGGTACTGGTTGGGAAGCCTGAGGGGAAGAGACCGCTGGGGAGACCTAGACGTAGATGGGAGGATAATGTCAGGCGGGATCTATGGGAGATAGGAGTTGAAGGATACAGGCATTTTTTTGGAATTGTGTACAAATGTCCATGTTCTAGAAATAAGGTGCCTCAACTATACGTAAAGTATATTCAACATGTAGCCTATGTGTTAATTGCTATTAACAATAATCACATTCATTTAATTTTTGTACTCTATAATTACGTAACAGAAATTTTTGAAATTGTTATCTAACCTAGACTTAAGCTTTAATCACGGCTACTACGATAAAGTTTCCCTACCAACCATAATATACCAAGTCTTTCACAACTAGCAGCACCATTTTTCTGCCATTTTTTAAGCATGCGAAAGTCCACTTTTCACGACAATTTTGGTTCTGAATACATACCAGATAAAACATTAACAGATATTAAAAATTACACTGAAAGGAACCCTCACAGATATATTAGAACAGCGTCACATCTATAAACACGATCTGCATTAATTAACAGTAAATGGACAGTTTCTGCATAATCAAAACTCTGTACGAATTAGAAATAAATCGATGTTTGCTGAATCTCTGTTTCAATGTAGAATAATCTGAATTAATACCAATCGTGATCCATTAATCTTGAATTACCATCCTGTTTTGGCAATACCGTTACTGAGAGAAGATTCTGCACACGGGAAATGTTTTCAGAAGTGGATTACTCTGTAAGACAGCTTATATTTTAATTGAAAAATGATTTTTAGGTTGACATTCATATAAAATCTGTAATTAAATACAGCTAAAGAAACGTTTGGAAAACAGTTATTCAAATGGATAAATGCCTGTTTCACCATGATTTCCAGACGATGATACAAGAGATTTCTTGGACACAGCAAACAACGGATCACTTAGGTGCCCGCCTATATACGCGTCTCAATCCATTAACTTTTACCACTCGTAACAAGAACAGTTTCAGTGTCGTTAAATTTCCAAGACTACGCGCATCTTTGCGTAATCACGAAGTGCAAAGATAATTATATAAGTAAGGCCATGGTTTCGGGTCTCCTGATAACTTTTTTCATTGCGGTATCTCGGGTAGCTTCAGCGCTGAGCGCAAACACAGACGAATTACCAAGCTGTGAACCTGAGTGTTTTTTATTCGTTGGGTTGTAAACGCGTGACTCTACTTCTGACTTCACTGCCATTTGTAGCGTTTTTAATCGTCACTCCACAGTACATGATATACTTCAAGGTCATTGTCGGAACAAAAACAAATTATGCCCTCGTCCTACGCAGCACTGTGAAGGTCAATTTGGAGTATTTACAATGACAAACCAATGTACGAGTCGTACGAGCTCAGTCAGTGAAGTGACAGGCTACTAACAGCTGCAGGACTGAGCTAGTCACCTCAGGTAATACGTCTGACCTGTTCTGGTAAGTACCACGTTCATGTCTCAGGCAGAGCCCACACCTGAGCTGGACCGAACTCTGTCGTCCTCGGTTCTCTAGGCAAATATCAATAAAATACCCTCAGACAGGCTGCACAGTACATAATCCCCCATCTTCACATTTGACAGTAAAGAAACACTGCAACTAAGAAACTTTCATGACGTATCCTACGAATAAACCATCGGACCAAAAGATCAAGATTCGATGCCAGGCATTAGAGTCGGAATCATACTCTTCACCACAAGAGCATTTCGGTACTTGTCGATGTTGGTCTTCTGGGTCGTAACAACAAGTAGACTCGTAGGTAGATACCATCGTTTCGGAGGAACATAATGACTCCACCTTCAGGGCTGATGATGGAGGCAGTATGTTCCCCTAAAACGTTGGTATCTACCTACGAGTCCACTCTGAACTGAAACCCAGAAGACATCTTCATTGCCATGAAAATCTCATTTCTGGGATTTGCACAGTGTTCTAATGTATTGGTACCAATGACTCTGTAAATACAACTGATTTCTTTCATAAAATTTGATATCACTACTTTAAAGCTTGTTGGTTATTGGCTTATTGGTAAAAACATCATTTATAAAAGCATTAATTTTTATATTTCTGTTTTATTTTAGTGGATCTTCCATCACATTGAAGCCAGCTAAGAACAAAACACACAACTGCACACAAAGGAACAGAAAAATTTGGTGCTTTACTTTTCTAAACCCAGGTATACATCGATTTTTAAGACGAGAGAAATCACGATGATAGAGTCGCTATGGGTATGGACCCTGGGCACCAGTCTTTTAGCCGTAGTTGTGTACGTAATTGGTACTTGGAATCACAATCACTTCTCCAAGAGGAATATACCTTGCCTCAAGACCGTGCCATTTCTTGGCAACATTGGACCAGTGGCATTTCGGAAAGTTTCGTTACCTGAATTTGTTGTTGACTTGTACAACAGGCTTGAAGGCCATAAATATGGCGGTGTGTATGAATTTCTGAATCCAGTTGTACTGTTGCGAGATCCCGAGCTCATAAAAATGGTGACCGTGAAAGATTTTGAGCACTTTCTGAATCACCGAACTCCTATAGACGAAAATGCCGACCCACTGCTTGGAAAGGCCCTGTTTAATCTTAAAGGTAAGTTTTTATTTTATGTATTATCTTTTTGCTTAGATTTGATATATGCAAAAATGTTTCCACATAATACGCTACCCAAAACAGTAAAGACTACAATAATACAGAATGCTTGTATAGTCCTGAAGGGATGAACGTGAACTGCAGCCTTGAAAGGAATAAGTAAGTGAGGAAGGGGATATTTTACACAATAAGGAACTTTGTGATTTGTATGGTTCATCCAATAAAGTGTGTGTATACATGCATCCTAAGCAAAACATAAATCTAAGTTAGAGAATGTACAAGTTTAATTTCACTTCTCTATTTTGACCACAATTTACAGGACAAAGATGGAAGGACATGCGATCCACTCTGAGTCCTGCCTTCACATCAAGCAAAATGAAGAACATGTTCTTACTGGTAACAGAATGCGGCAAACAGCTAGGTGACTTCCTGGAGAAATGTATCAAGGACAAGAACATGTCAGTGGAAGGCTGCAAGATAGAGAGAGGCAAGTGATACTACAGCATAAATGTGACTACTTTTTCTTGTAACTCTTGCAATTGCAAACAGATTATTATGTGGAAGTAAAAATACAAACACTTAAAAACCTATGTAAGACTTGAGGTTTTCACAGCGGTGAGTATGAAGATATCCGTCTTCTGGGTTATTGCGCTGTGTAGTCTGGTCGATGTTAACCAACGTTTCAGAGGTCATTCATCGCCCTGATGGCGGAGGCAGTATGACCTCTGAAACGTTGGTTAACATGGACCAGACTACACAGCGCACCAACCCAGAAGACAGAAATCTTCACTTAAAAACCTGATCATAGTTACATGCTGTTGAGTCCTTACAAAATGACAGCTTAGGTAATGTAATTCATAAAGCACTCCACTGAATATCAGCAGAAATGATTAATGATATGATCATCTGATACTGGATGTGCCAGATGCATTTAGAAATCAGCTCAAGAAATAACCAATACAGATAGGACTCGGTTTACGCCGGGGTTAGGTTCCTGATATTTCCGGCGTAAAATAAAGCGGCGCAAACTGAGTCCTACCTGTATATCTGACACTTAGGATGCGTAGTAAAATTATTTTCCTCACATATCAGTAAATGAGCAGGATATTAAGATTTTTCTATTGAATGGCTACTTTATACCAAATCTGTTTGCCATAATTATAAGCTTAGGAACAAAGCCACATGTTACTAAGAAAAGAAATTTAAATAAACTATTTACACATTACATCAGTTTTCAAGGGAATGCATCAAACATTTTTTTTAAGATGACTGTCTTCTGAGTTGTTTCACTGTATAGTCAGGCAGAAGTTTTTGTCAATTCAGAGATGCTTGCTGCCTCCAACATCAAGAGAATGATGGAGGCTGCAGGGGCCTCTGAAATGTTGGATAACTTCTACCAGACTACAGGCACAAGAATCCAGAAGACAGCCACCTTCCGGGTTCCCACCATGAGAACCTGAAACCTCACTTCCTTATATTTCTTCTGTGTTTTAGAAGGCAATATTCTGGCTGTGGAGATGAAAGATCTATTTACAAGATACGCTAATGATGTAATTGCGACATCAGCATTTGGAATTGGGTGTGATTCACTAAATCAACCCAAAAATGAGTTCTATGAGATGGGAAGAGATGTTACAAACTATCAAGGTGTCAGAGCTCTAATATTTTTTGGGTACATGTTGAGCCCCAAGATCATGAAGGTAAGAATTTTATGTAATAAAATCTGAATATTGTGCAACTGGGCAGACGAAGGAGATGGGAGGATATATATGAAGATGGATCTTAGGTTGGTGGGCTGTGAGGATGGTAAATGGATAGACTTGGCTCAGGAATGTGGCTGGTGGCGGGCTATGGTCTTTGACCTGCGGGTTCTACTACCAGGGAGTTAGTTTATCTGCAAGTCTGAGAAATGTGTCTATTATCAATGCCTAGAGAATTTTTGTCATCATTTAGAACTGCAGAATTGTCATTCTTTAAATTTCTGCAAAATATTAACAATCACTGCTTATACTGTAAATATTCTCATCACACACCTTACCAAACCATCAAACATAATTAAATTAACTTAAATCAAATTAAAGGAAATCAAGATTAAGGGATAAGGGAGGGAACAAAATGACCAAAACAAGCAAAAAAAAATTCAGATTCTACAAAGAAATTTGTCAGTTTCCACACTGGTGCAGAAGTGAAATTTAGATTAAGAAACAGATATTAGTCAAATTCAAGCAACAGGAATAACACTCTTAAGAACTGTGAATGGATACATTAGATTAGGCTAAAATGAAAATTACAAGAGAAGACTTAATCTTAAAAACTAAATCTGTACGCCCATCTTAACAGAATCCATAGTAACACACTTCCAACATTAGCTCTTCAACACAAACCAAAAATTCACAGAAACTAAGGAAAACTGTTTATTTAAAAGGATAAGTCTGAAGTTGAAACAGAATTGAGTCTGATCTACGAAGACCAAAGGAAGATACGGAGAAGATTCTCCATTCCAGTGCACTGCCCCTTCAAGAGTAGAGCCAGTGATGGTCACCCACATTTTCCCAGCTCCGATGTGTACGTGTTGAATAAAACTGTCACTTAATAGTAAGAATATTATGGCATCAGCAGCGTCTCTTCTCTGTTTCATGCGATCAGTTTCTGCGCATTAGATTCATGTCAAGAGCTCTGTCCAACTTCTTCCGGTCACTGGTGCACGACACAATGTCAATGCGGGAAGAGAAGGGAATTCTGCGACCCGACATGATTCATCTGCTCATGGAGGCCAAAAAAGGAACACTTCAGGGAGACGAAAATGGTGCAATCAATGGCAAGACTGTCATCCCAAGTAAGTGATAAAATTCACTCCACTCTCATTCTCCTTCTTCTTCTTGGGGATATTTTTTCCCCACCATGTTCATAGGTCCCCCATCCTTACACACCGTAGTGTCATTCATTCCAGTCTGTTATCTCTAAATTCTTTCTCTCCGCCATTTTATAAATTCCTTGTAAGAACAATATTTCTGAAGATGACTGTCTTACGGGATGTTATGGTTTGTGGTCTGATTTGCAACTTGCCCTGATGACAGAAACTGTAACCACATCTGAAACGTCAGTCAGTATCTACCAGAAGATCATGGCTGATAAGGGGAACCAAATCAGAGAAATTTCCCCTTCAGCACACCAGAAGATGAGCACAGATCAAGTCCTCAAAACATTGTGTGATGTCATAACACCGAACGATGGACAAAGTCCAAAGACCAAACAGAATAAAATTTATTGGTACTGCAAACTAATTATATTTTGTGTTATAACAGAATGGGAAGACGATGACATCACCGCACAAGTAGTACTTTTCTTTCTGGCCGGCTTTGACACGGCCTCTACACTGCTGTGCTTCGCAGCCCATCAACTGGCAGTGCATCCAGATATCCAGTCTCGACTCCAGGAAGAGATTGACATAACAATGAAAGAAGGCAAAGGAAATCTTACATATGAGGCAGTCCACGGCATGAAATACCTCGACATGGTGATCTCAGGTATGGTGAAGAACTGAGTTATCCTGCCTTATCATGACAAGTGGTGAGGGTAGAAAGAGGTGACACAGACGAATGAGGAGTTCTATTGACAGGAAAAGAAATGCCACTGTAGTTGAATCAGTGGTGATGATCAAGATTCTTCAGTAATTTCAAATAAATGGGAAATATTACAACAGTTAATCACTAGTGCAGACTGTGGTTAATAATGCTCTTATCTGTTTATTTAATAAATGACTTATCAGCTGCACTGGTCATGTAAAGTTTATGGCAGAGTGATCTGCGAATGATGCGTTAGAAAGAATATGGAAGGAAGTGGCCATGGCCACTTCCAGGTAACATCCCAGCGTTTGCCTGCAATGACAAACAAAAACAACGTAATCCTCAATCCAAACAGCCAGTCTTTGGCACAAGTTACAAATCCAGGACCTCCCAAATATGCAGAAGTGTTAACCACTTGACCATTATGTTTGGTGAGTAACGCTACATGAATGAGTGAATCTGGAATTATTTAATGACACTTTCTCAACTGCATAGTGATCAAACAGAAACAATGTGCAAGAAAGTAGTCATGACTTATTCTGAGATACTATTCCAGTACTTGCTTGGAGGGACTGACTTAAACCATAATAAACCGCGGCCAGGACAGACTATCTCTGGACTGGGATTCAAAACTGGACACGCATTAAAGATTTAAGTAATAAAGTGTAACGGCTTATACACTTGTGATTTATGTTACAGAAACGCTACGCTTGTATCCTCCTGTAGTGACGATAGACAGAAAATGCGTAAAGACATACACATTGCCTACTGAGCCAACTTATACCCTGAAGCCTGGAGATGGGGTCTGGATACCTATTTATGCCCTACATCATGACCCAGACTACTTCCCTGACCCTGAGAAATTTGATCCTGAAAGGTTTAGCGATGAGAATAAACAAAGCATTAAAGACTTCACATACCTGCCATTTGGGTCTGGCCCACGGAACTGTATTGGTAAGTACAATAATCACAATGACAACTTCTTCTGTCAGTATTCCATGTATAATGTAAATAGCCAGTTATTGGGCCAAGATTTAAACTCTGGACCTTCCATAATTATAATCATTATACTGTAACATTTAACCTTCTATGGGTATATCGGATTAATGGAATGTGAGGAACAGTTGGCATGGTTACTGAAATATACAGAAACATGGACAGACCGAGGAAAAGTACAAAACTCCCAGTTATTCCATTTCTTAGTTCAAGATACCTACACAGTAGAATCAGTAATGATGAAATCTCTCTTCATAAAAGATATCATCCCACTGTATCAATTTTGGTGAACCTGCGAATATTAATTTTTGTTTCGACAGCAGGTCTTTTACAGTTAATACTCAACATTCTGCCCCACTACCTTCAGGTAACAATATCATCTTATCGTGTTCCAGGGAGCCGATTTGCACTTATGGAATCCAAAATAGCATTGGTCCATATATTGGCCCGCTTCAACCTGACAGTAGTCTCCAAGACACCCATACCAATACAAATAACCAAGAATGGTTTCAATATGACGGTGGACAGAGGATTCTGGCTGGGTCTTGAGCTAAGAGTCAAGAACTAGGACAGCGACAGAAAACCAATCAAATGTAAGAACAATAATAATTTTCTATTTACATATTATCATAGAAAGTCATGAATCAATAATTCTGACACAAGGTATGTAATGAAATCCAGAAATCAGGAATTAACCATATTTCTTCATTAATTCTTATGCTACTTTATATATATATGATTTAACTACCTCATCATATTTTTATCTGATGAGAGTTCCTTGCTTATGTTTCATACTTAACACCCTGAATACCAACCTTGTAAGCCCATAATTTACTTCATTTAATCAGTAAGACTGGATCATTGATATATCTGTTATACATATCAGAAAATATTAGAAAATCTAATCCATCTGCTGATCAACTACCAATACTGGTACTGAGTATATATATTTTAATGTATTTTTAAAACCTGTAGTATTTCTTATGAAACATCCAATACTTAATATGTTATATGGAATGGACATTAAATATAAATTTTCCTTTGTGCCGAAAAACCTTGGAAAGTTCAGAACAGTGTGCTTGTTGTTGTGGCTTATGTCATCTCCCTTCACCTTTCTCCAGTAAGGAGATGACAATATCAGCTGAATTACCAGACTGTACTCACACTACATCATAAGACAGTTTACTATGCACTGCTAAAATATTATGCTCATTATTACACAATATTGTTTATTTCCTTCCCACTGTGATCAACTTTTACACATTAATTCACCATGTGCTGAAACATTAAGTCACATTAATTACGGCAACAATGTAGCTGCAGAGTGATGATCAGCAAATGGTGAAGAAACTTTTCTAAAATAGGTGTGGAAGTGGAATCTCCATAAGTCAAATAGTTTCCAGGGTTTTAAATGTTGCCCACACTATAGTAATATAATTTTCTTTGTGGTGTAACTTACTGCATAATAAGTGCATTAGAAAGTAATACAATATCCTACAATTAAATGAGTTCTCAGTGCTAATATACTTTTAATGGTCAGTTTTGTCACAACAATTTGTATTATAATCAAAGAATATGTCAAATATATCAATATATTTTGAAGTAAAATTAATTTACTTAATTACCACATTTAACATAATGGAAGGGCAATATTAAGCTGCAAGAATCATGATGATTTGGACATTAAATTCTTGAAATGGAATAATTTGAATGAACAGGAACAACAGTCTCATCCATCCAGTTACCTATTATTTTGTCGTGACTAAAAAACAGCAAGCTGTTAACTCTATTCCATTCTAATAAAACAGGGCTCTTTACAATTTCTCTCAATTTCAAGAATATGTCAGTGTTGTTGTTACACTTGATATACACAGAATCAAAAAATCTGAACTGTCCATTGTTTCCTGGTAAGTAGCTCCAACAGCGGCCCCGATTCTGTCATGCAAATAGTGAGGCGACCCAGCATGAGACATGACAATTAAAATAGGCAGCACAAAAGTACAATAGCCTCTAGATGCATAACCTTCAAGCCAAATTTGTCTGCTCTTATGGTGGAGTTCACCTCACAATATGATGAAATATTGAAGGACAGTAAGCTTAATTTTGTCCCGAACAAGTTTCACAGAAAATCCGTCAACTACAGTACAAATTTAATTATGTGGAGGTACACATGGCAGGATAATTACTTACTTTTATCATATCCATATTCCAGCTGAGAATGAACATCCTTCCCACATCACCACTAATTCCGTTGCAGACCACATACACGGGAACCACAAATGATTCTCCTCATCTCACACGTAGAAGCATGTAAACTTACTCGTAGGAAGTCCTTGTAGACATTGACATGTTTCTTGACTTCACACTCAAGTTCAGGAACATCCACGACCGTGACCTATATACAGATTCTAATGAAACAAAGGCACAGATACTATTTCCAGCGAATATTCCTCCGAATCACATGCTATACAACAGCTGTCACTTACGATCAATGAATATGCAAAGCATGTATTTCACAAATAAAAAAGTACAATCCAATGTAATAAGATCGGCACAGGGCGTCATGCGCATTGTGCTGCCATCTCCGAATTATAGGCACATAAACAACATTGAGGAAGAAGATGGACGCAGTAGCACAGTCGGTAAGAAGGTTTACTGTATCAACAAGGTCGTACGTTCTACATACCACTTACAATTTCATCTACATAAAACAGTGTCTTTTAGTCATTCAACGCATAAAATGAAAATGTTTCTGATATTAAATAATATTCATATATTTTACATAACTTGAACCACGTCCATTTAAGAAATGTATAAAATGCAATAGTCTGAAGTATAAATAAACCACAGTACAGTAATTACTGAAACCAAAGTACAGGTCTATTTTCAAGTTACTTATAGTATACAAATTGTAGTCAATGAGATAATGAACACACATTACAAGAGGAATTATAAACTATTTCAATTTCACGGTGCCATGATAGGTTATATTGCCAATTAGCACTCAACACTTACGTACTTCGTTTTCCTGTGAAATCTCACTATTGGCCAAAATACTTGTCATACAGCCGCTTATATGCAGGCACCAACACGTCCTTATGGCGGTGTAGGTGAATAATTTCATCACCCCTTTTTTCTAAATGAATCACCCAACTCGCAAAAAACCCTCGGCCGGTCTCCAGGACCTACCGAAGATGAAATCTTGTGGAGAAAGCCGTCATTGACCTAGATTAACTTCGAACTGTGTGCCTTCCGAAAACAGAGTGCTAACCACTGCACTCTGACACTCGGTATTTGAGCTAAAATGCATGTTTAATGTAGCCTATTCACAAGAACACGTAGAGAATATGAAGGTTGGTTTCGAAAGATTTAATAGAACAGAAGCTTCAAAAACCTCGACGAATACTTTTAAATTTTTTAACCTGAAAAGACGCTATTAATAAGTACAAGCTACGTTTTGTACATTTCGAATGTTTAAAACTTATACATGCATTGGGTCCTTTGGGATCGTAATTCTACTTGCATGTGGTTTATCTTGATTTACCGTTTTCTACGCATCCTGTCACAGACGTGATATTTACATTAGTATTTACGTAAACGCTGTATTACGTATCTATGTTTACCTTGTTCAGTACTACTTACATTTCTCTTCGTAATGCAACCTCCTCGTCACCTTGGTTATGTTAGTGGAGAGTTATGCCGGATGACTGGTGCTGCGATCTGTCATTCATATTTGTAAATTACGACTTGCTTCGTTACTTTTTCCCCGTCCGATTTGTAGGAACCTGAAAATTAAAGTATACAAAACA
The DNA here is from genome assembly GCF_977971745.1 of Zootermopsis nevadensis. Classification (NCBI taxonomy): domain Eukaryota; kingdom Metazoa; phylum Arthropoda; class Insecta; order Blattodea; family Termopsidae; genus Zootermopsis; species Zootermopsis nevadensis. The sequence goes on along the minus strand of NW_028259136.1, from coordinate 5,234,176 downwards.
ATAATTTTGCCTGTTGGTTTGTATGGGTGCAAAACCTGGTCTCTCACTCTGAGGGAGGAACACAGATTGCAGGTGTTTGAGAATAGGGTGTTGAGGAGGATATTTGGGACTAGGAGAGAAGACGATGGGGCATGGAGAAAACTGATTAATGATGAGCTTAAAAATCTGTACTCATCCCCCAGTATTGTCAGGGTGATTAAGTCGATAAGAATGAGATGGGCGGGACATGTAGACCGCATGGATGGGACAAGAGGTGTGCACCGGGTATTGGTTGGGAAGCCTGAGGGGAAGAGACCGCTGGGGAGACCTAGACGTAGATGGGAGGATAATCTCAGGCGGGATCTATGGGAGATAGGAGTTGAAGGAGACTGGATTTCGTTGGCCCAGAAGGTGGAGGGCTTTGGTTAATTCGGTGATGAACCCTCGGGTTCGGTAAGCCATCTAGTTAGTTCGTTACTTTTATTTTCAAATACCGAAACAGGGGTCGCGAAAATTACGTAAATGAGTCGACTTCATCTTCCATGGGTGCACAATCACAAATCTCATGGCACACACGAATAACAGGGATTAATGGAATTAAAAACGTGTTAGCTGGGGCTAATATAACTAACATGAACGCTCCACTCCTGATGCCTTACTGTATGTTATGTTATCTTTCCATGTTCTTATCCAATATAACCCCCCCCCCCAAAGTTCGTGTTCTCAAGATGTGTTGCGTATTTTGAATTGTTCATATCCAACCACATGCGTGTCTGGTTCTGAATATTATTCCTGTTTCGTTCAACATTTTTCAGAGGGCAACCTTCATATGTCAACTGGTATATCCCCTTGTACTCGTACGGATTAGTTGTCTTCTGAAGCTTAGGTGGTTTTATACACTTGTTTTCAGCGTTACTGAATATTTTAGTTCCCTTCCCTATATATTAATATGAAATAAACCACTTGACAGAAAGAGTAATATAGTCTCCTAGCACTCGTATGAAGAGGCGTGAGATTTAAAATCCACGTACTTAATACTAATGTCTACCTCTTGAATTCAGGGAATCAGTTCGCGCTGATGGAATCCAAACTGGCGCTGGTACACCTGCTGTCTCGGTTCAACGTGAGAGTGGTCGCGAAGACACCAATGCCAATAAAAATAACACAGACAAGATTGAAAATGTCTGTGGAAGGCGGTTTCTGGTTTGGGCTAGAGCTCAGGAGTTCCTGAAGTGCGGTCTCAGAAATAACGTCAGTCTCCTAAAGAAGCCAACTGCCTTTTTTTATATTACTAACTCTCTTGACAGAATCAAACTTGTTGCTCAAATTTTGAAATTTGTAGCTATGTATGCAATGTTTAACTGTGACTACTTGCACAATTCCACTGAATGTTCTCGCAGAAAACTTAACTGGCAGAAGAGTTTTAAACCTTGTAAAAGTTTTTGAGCTGTATCCTGTTTGTTACATTCTGATTCAGCCAAGTATGATTGGTGGCTGATTACCACGGCAAAAACTAAGTGACCTTAGCCCTGAAAAAAGGCTGGAGAACCGGGGGTTAATTTCCAGCAAGGGCACTGATTTTTCTCATTGCCAACAAGTCCATATCTGGGGTAGGGATTTTTCTGAGATGATTGAGGCAGATCACTTATTTTTACAAGAAAATAAGTAACAATCATGCTCAATGAAAAACAGGGGATACTGGCATTTTTTTGGAATTGTGTACAAATGTCCTTGTTCTAGAAATAAGGTGCCTCAACTATACGTAAAGTATATTCAACATGTAGGCTATGTGTTAATTGCTACTAACAATAATCACATTCATTTAATTTTTGTACTCTATAATTACGTAACAGAAATTTTTGAAATTGTTATCTAACCTAGACTTAAGCTTCAATCACTTCTACTACGATAAAGTTTGTCTTCCAACCACGATATACCAAGTCTTTCACAATTAGCAGCACCATTTTTCTGCCATTTTTTAAGCATGCGAAAGTCCACTTTTCACGACAATTTTGGTTCTGAATGCATACCAGATAAAACATAAACAGATATCAAAAATTACACTGAAAGGAACCCTCACAGATATATTAGAACAGCGTCACATCTATAAACACGATCTGCATTAATTAACAGTAAATGGACAATTTCTGAATAATCAAAACTCTGTACGAATTAGAAATAAATCGATGTTTGCTGAATCTCTGTTTCAATGTAGAATAATCTGAATTAATACCAATCGTGATCCATTAATCTTGAATTACCATCCTGTTTTGGCAATACCGTTACTGAGAGAAGATTCTGCACACGGGAAATGTTTTCAGGAGAGGATTACTCTGTAAGACAGCTTATATTTTAATTGAAAAATGATTTTTGGTTGGGTTGACATTCATATAAAATCTGTAATTAAAGACAGCTAAAGAAACGTTTGGAAAACAGTTATTCAAATGGATAAATGCCTGTTTCACCGTGATTTCCAGACGATGATACAAGAGATTTCTTGGACACAGCAAACAACGGATCACTTAGGTGCCCGCCTACATCCGCGTCTCAATCCATTAACTTTTACCACTCGTAACAAGAACAGTTTCAGTTTCGTTAAATTCCCAAGACTACGCGCATCTTTGCGTAATCACGAAGTACAAAGATAATTATATAAGTAAGGCCATGGTTTCGGGTCTCCTGATAACTTTTTTCATTGCGGTATCTCTGGTAGCTTCAGCGCTGAGCGGAAACACAGACGAATTACCAAGTTGTGAACTGAGTGTTTTTTATTCGTTGGGTTGTAAACGCGTGACTTTACTTCTGACTTCACTGCCATTTGTAGCGTTTTTAATCGTCACTTCACAGTACTCCTTTTCGAGTACTTTTCTGTTCGGGTAATGCGGATTCCCCTCATTTGTTATGGGTACAACTGTCCCAGTGTGATGAACGCCCCTCAACTATCTGTACTTCCACAAACTCTCAACGAGGAGCCCCTGTCAAACGATAGTATCAACGTAAAATGTCGTCAAGCAGAAACTGGAGAAACATTTTAAGCTGCAAATAACCTCCCCAGCAACCCCCATACGTATTTAATGAGAGCTTTGAATCGTCCTGAGCTTTAAGCAGTTAATACGTCACAAAAGCTTCCATCCACTGACTTTCACAGCTCCGTGTACGACCACATTCTCATCTAATTTAATGCCAAGTAACTTCTTCAGCTGATGCAGTAACGTTAATAATGAATCAGCATATATTTGTACATACGGCACACCACGCTTTCAGGTTGCGAAAGAAGAATGTGCCCGCGGGATATGGAACGCTGCTGTTAATACGTACACTGAACAAGAAGTCGGCAGACAATTGGTGGTCTTCCAGTTTGGAAAGTGGGCCGATGTGAACACAGTTGTGAACATTGCGATTCCATAAAATCGTGACAATTTCTTTGCCGGCTGAGCAACTACTAGCTTGTAAAGGACTCTGTTCCATGAAGTTCGTATGAGATTCTGAAAAAAAGAATGAAAAATAAGTTGTAGCCACACCTGACATTGCAGTGTGTTACGTAAGAACTGTTTGCGTGACGTAAGACGTTCGTGGTCCACGTCTCCCGGATACCTCAATCTTATCAATTCCCTAGGAGCAGTACTTGGAAAAGGTGCGTATGTCATGGCTTTGGACATCAGCTGTCACCTTCCAGTAAGTATGATAGAGCATCTGTACAGCCTTTTATATCTTCTATCAGCAAGGTATGTACGTAACCAGATTTGCAAGTTGTAATCTTGCAAGTACCCTGTATCTTTCCAAAGAATAGGCGAAGTCTCTAACAACGATTTATAATCAGCAGCATTTATATTTCGTCACGTCATTAAATAACACAGAATACCGAAAAAAGTTTCAGATACAAAATTTAAATTGATTCGTTCTAAGCTTTCCGTCTGCAGAGGTTATATAACGTCTCGGGAATCCGAGGGGCCATTACAGAAGGCCACATTCGTCTCGTGTCCTACGTCGTAAAGAATCCTATTCACATTCTCACAATCTGTTACCCTGGATCTCCGAAGGGTCTCTTCAATCTCTTTCATCCCACAAACCCTGCTCGCTTCCAACTTTCTGATGCAATCAAGACACGATGTAAAGTTTAATACATTCATGCTTCAAAACAGGTCTGTTAACTGTCGACAACGGTAACCGGAATTATAAAGGAGTGAATTCATCTAATGCGCATTTATTCAGTACCATCACTGGTATGTTGACCCCTGATAAAAGTACTTCCCTTGTTATAGATATCATTTCAGATAATATCAAAAAAATTTATAGATTACATTGAAAACGTATGCTGAACAAAACAAAAATGTCGAATTGTCCAAACATGGCCTTATTGGGGAGCAAAGTGATCCGTGAAATGAAATTTCAGGGCCATATCTAAAGGAATGGAACATTCATAAAAATATCTCACCTTATTTGTGAGTGTGTGTAATAAACTGCAGTTTCTTCTGGGGTGATGTTTCTAAACATCCAGAAATGAAATCATGCCGCCAACTTTGCACAGCCCTGAGGTAAATCCTTATTAAAGATAACGCAGTACTGGTATTTTTATTGTTCATCTGTTCTATGAAGAGCATTACGTACATGATATGCTTCAAGGTCATTGTCGGAACAAAAACAAATTATGCCCTCGTCCTACGCAGCACTGTGAAGGCCAATTTGGAGTAACCAAAGCAATGTACGAGCTCAGTCAGTGAAGTGACAGGCTACTACCAGCTGCAGGACTGAGCTAGTCACCTCAGGTAATACGTCTGACCTGTTCTGGTAAGTACCACGTTCATGTCTCAGGCAGAGCCCACACCTGAGCTGGACCGAACTCTGTCGTCCTCGGTTCTTTAGGCAAATATCAATAAAATACCCTCAGACAGGCTGCACAGTACATAATCCCCCATCTTCACATTTGACAGTAAAGAAACACTGCAACTAAGAAACTTTCATGACGTATCCTACGAATAAACCATCGGACCAAAAGATCAAGATTCGACGCCAGGCATTAGAGTCGGAATCATACTCTTCACCACAAGAGCATTTCGGTACTTGTCGATGTTGGTCTTCTGGGTCGTAACAACAAGTAGACTCGTAGGTAGATACCATCGTTTCGGAGGAACATAATGACTCCACCTTCAGGGCTGATGATGGAGGCAGTATGTTCCCCTAAAACGTTGGTATCTACCTACGAGTCCACTCTGAACTGAAACCCAGAAGACATCTTCATTGCCATGAAAATCTCATTTCTGGGATTTGCACAGTGTTCTAATGTATTGGTACCAATGACTCTGTAAATACAACTGATTTCTTTCATAAAATTTGATATCACTACTTTAAAGCTTGTTGGTTATTGGCTTATTGGTAAAAACATCATTTATAAAAGCATTAATTTTTATATTTCTGTTTTATTTTAGTGGATCTTCCATCACATTGAAGCCAGCTAAGAACAAAACACACAACTGCACACAAAGGAACAAAAAATTTGGTGCTTTACTTTTCTAAACCCAGGTATACATCGATTTTTAAGACAAGAGAAATCACGATGATAGAGTCGCTATGGGTATGGACCCTGGGCACCAGTCTTTTAGCCGTAGTTGTCTACGTAATTGGTACTTGGACCCATAATCACTTCTCCAAGAGGAATATACCTTGCCTCAAGACCGTCCCATTTCTTGGCAACATGGGACCAGTGGCACTTCGGAAAGTATCGTTCCCTGACTTTGTTGTTGACTTGTACAACAAGCTTGAAGGCCATAAATATGGCGGTGTGTATGAATTTCTGAATCCAGTTGTACTCTTGCGAGATCCCGAGCTCATAAAAATGGTGACCGTGAAAGATTTTGAACACTTTCTGAATCACCGAACTCCTATAGACGAAAATGCCGACCCACTGTTTGGAAAGGCGCTGTTTAATCTTAAAGGTAAGTTTTTATTTTATGTATTCTATTTTTGCTTAGATTTGATAGATGCAAAAATGTTTCCACATAATACGCTACCCAAAACAGTAAAGACTACAATAATACAGAATGCTTGTATAGTCCTGAACGGATGAACGTGAACTGCAGCCTTGAAAGGAATAAGTAAGTGAGGAAGGGGAGATATTAAACAATAAGGAACTTTGTGATTTGTATGGTTCATCCAATAAAGTGCGTGTATACATGCATCCTAAGCAAAGGATAAATCTAAGTTAGAGAATGTACAAGTTTAATTTCACTTCTCTATTTTGACCACAATTTACAGGACAAAGATGGAAGGACATGCGATCCACTCTGAGTCCTGCCTTCACATCAAGCAAAATGAAGAACATGTTCTTTCTGGTAACAGAATGCGGCAAACAGCTAGGTGACTTCCTGGAGAAATGTATCAAGGACAAGAACATGTCAGTGGAAGGCTGCAAGATAGAGAGAGGCAAGTGATACTACAGCATAAATGTGACTACTTTTTCTTGTAACTCTTGCAATTACAAACAGATTATTATGTGGAAGTAAAAATACCAACACTTAAAAACCTGATCATAGTTACATGCTGTTCAGTCCTTACAAAATGACAGCTTAGGTCATGTAATTCCTACAACACTCTATTGAATATCAGCAGAAATGATTAATAATATGATCATCTGATACTGGATGTGCCAGATGCATTTAGAAATCAGCTCAAGAAATAACCAATACAGGTAGGTACACCGGAGTTAGGTTCCTGAGATTTCTGGCATAAAATGAAGCGGCGCAAACCGAGTCCTACCTGTATATCTGACACTTAGGATGCGTAATAAAATTATTTTCCTCACATATCAGTAAATGAGCAGGATATTAAAAATTTTCTATTGAATGGCTACTTTATACCAAATCTGTTTGCCATAACTATATGCTGAGGAACAAAGCCACATGTCACTAAGAAAAGAAATTTAAATAAACTATTTACACATTACATCAGTTTTCAAGGGAATGCATCAAACATTTTTTTTTAAGATGACTTTCTTCTGAGTTGTTTCACTGTATAGTCTGGCAGAAGTTTTTGTCAATTCAGAGGTGCTTGCTGCCTCCAACATCAAGAGAATGATGGAGGCTGCAGGGGCCTGTGAAATGTTGGATAACTTCTACAGGCACCTTCTGGCTTGCCACCATGAGAACCTGAAACCTCACTTCCTTATATTTCTTCTGTGTTTTAGAAGGCAATATTCTGGCTGTGGAGATGAAAGATCTGTTTACAAGATACACTAATGATGTAATTGCGACATCAGCATTTGGAATTGGGTGTGATTCACTAAATCAACCCAAAAATGAGTTCTATGAGATGGGCAAAGATGTTACAAACTTTCAAGGTGTCAAAGCTCTAATATTTTTTGGGTACATGATGAGCCCCAAGATCATGAAGGTAAGAATTTTATGTAATAAAATCTGAATATTGTGCAGCTGGGCAGACGAAGGAGATGGGAGGATATATATCAAGATGGATCTTAGGTTGGTGGGCTGTGAGGATGGTAAATGGATAGACTTTGCTCAGGAATGTGGCTGGTGGCGGGCTATGGTCTTTGACCTGCGGGTTCTACTACCAGGGAGTTAGTTTATCTGCAAGTCTGAGAAATGTGTCTATTATCAATGCCTAGAGAATTTCTGTCATCATTTAGAATTGCAGAATTGTCATTCCTTAAATTTCTGCAAAATATTAACAATCACTGTTCATACTGTAAATATTCTCATCACACACCTTACCAAACTTCCAAACATAATTAAATTAACTTAAATTAAATTAAGGGAAATCAAGATTAAGGGAACAAAATGACCAAAACAAGCAAAAAAAAATTCAGATTCTACAAAGAAATTTGTCAGTTTCCACACTGGTGCAGAAGTGAAATTTAGATTAAGAAACAGATATTAGTCAAATTCAAGCAACAGGAATAACACTCTTAAGAACTGTGAATGGATACATTAGATTAGGCTAAAATGAAAATTACAAGAGAGGACTTAATCTTAAAAACTAAATCTGTTTGCCCATCTTAACAGAATCCATAGTAACACACTTCCAACATTAGCTTTTCAACACAAACCAAAAATTCACAGAAACTAAGGAAAACTGTTTATTTAAAAGGATAAGTCTGAAGTTGAAACAGATTTGAGTCTGATCTACAAAGACCAAAGGAAGATACGGAGAAGATTCTCCATTCCAGTGCTCTGCCCCTTCAAGAGTAGAGCCAGTGATGGTCACCCACATTTTCCCAGCTCCGATGTGTACGTGTTGAATAAAACTGTCACTTAATAGTAAGAATATTATGGCATCAGCAGCGTCTCTTCTCTGTTTCATGCGATCAGTTTCTGCGCATTAGATTCATGTCAAGAGCTCTGTCCAACTTCTTCCGGTCACTGGTGCACGACACAATGTCAATGCGGGAAGAGAAGGGAATTCTGCGACCCGACATGATTCATCTGCTCATGGAGGCCAAAAAAGGGACACTTCAGGGAGACGAAAATGGTGCAATCAATGGCAAGACTGTCATCCCAAGTAAGTGATAAAATTCACTCCACTCTCATTCTCCTTTTCCTTCTTGGGGATATTTTTTCCCAACCATTTTCATAGGTTCCCCATCCTTATACACCGTAATGTCATTCATTCCAGTCTGTTTTCTCTAAATTCTTTCTCTCCGCCTTTTTATAAATTCCTTGTAAGAACAATATTTCTGAAGATGACTGTCTTACGGGATGTTATGGTTTGTGGTCTGATTTGCAACTTCCCTGATGACAGAAACAGTAACCACATCTGAAACGTCAGTCAGTATCTACCAGAAGATCATGGCTGATAAGGGGAACCAAATCAGAGAAATTTCCCCTTCATCACACCGGAAGACGAGCACAGATCAAGTCCTCAAAACATTGTGTGATGTCATAACACCGAACGATGGACAAAGTCCAAAGACCAAACAGAATAAAATTTATTGGTACTGCAAACTAATTATATTTTGTGTTATAACAGAATGGGAAGACGATGACATCACCGCACAAGCTGTACTTTTCTTTCTGGCGGGCTTTGACACGGCCTCCACACTGCTGTGCTTCGCAGCCCATCAATTGGCAGTGCATCCAGATATCCAGTCTCGACTCCAAGAAGAGATTGACGTAACAATGAAAGAAGGCGAAGGAAATCTTACATATGAGGCAGTCCACGGCATGAAATACCTCGACATGGTGATCTCAGGTATGGTGAAGAACTGAGTTATCCTGCCTTATCATGACAAGTGGTTAGGGTAGAAAGAGGTGACACAGATGAATGAGGAGTTCTATTGACAGGAAAAGAAATGCCACTTTAGTTGAATCAGTGGTGAGATCATGATTCTTCAGAAATTTCAAATAAATGGGAAATTTTACAACAGTTAATCACTAGTGCAGACTGTGGTTAATAATGCTCATTATCTGTTTATTTAATAAATGACTTATCAGCTGCTCTGGTCATGTAAAGTTTATGGCAGGGTGATCTGCGAATGATGCGTTAGAAAGAATATGGAAGGAAGTGGCCATGGCCACTTCCAGGTAACATCCCAGCATTTGCCTGCAATGACAAACAAAAACAACGTAATCCTCAATCCAAACAGCCAGTCTTTGGCTCATGTTACAAATCCAGGACCTCCCAAATATGCAGAAGTGTTAACCACTTCACCATTAAGTTTGGTGAGTAACGCTACATGAATGAGTGAATCTGGCATTATTTAATGACACTTTCTCAACTGCATAGTGACGCAGAATTACAACGAATCATGAAACAGAAACAACGTGCAAGAAAGTAGTCACGACTTATTCTGAGATACTATGCCAGTACTTGCTTATAGGGACAACCTCGGCCACGACTGACTGTCTCTGGACTCGGATTCAAAACTGGACACGCATTAAAGATTTAAGTAATAAAGTGTAACGGCTTATACACTTGTGATTTATGTTACAGAAACGCTACGCTTGTATCCTCCTGCAGTGTTGATAGACAGAACATGCGTAAAGACATACACATTGCCTACTGAGCCAACTTATACCCTGAAGCCTGGAGATGGGGTCTGGATACCTATTTATGCCCTACATCATGACCCAGACTACTTCCCTGACCCTGAGAAATTTGATCCTGAAAGGTTTAGCGATGAGAATAAACAAAGCATTAAAAACTTCACATACCTGCCATTTGGGTCTGGCCCAAGGAACTGTATTGGTAAGTACAATAATCACAATGACAACTTCTTCTGTCAGTATTTCATGTATAATGTAAATAGCCAGTTATTGGGCCAAGATTCAAACCCTGGACCTTCCATAATTATAATCATTATACTGTAACATTTAACCTTCTATGGGTATATCGGATTAATGGAATGTGAGGAACAGTTGGCATGGATACTTAAATATTCAGAAACATGGACAGACTGAGGAAAAGTACAAAACTCCCAGTTATTCCATTTCTTAGTTCAAGATACCAACACAGTAGAATCAGTAATGATGAAATCTCTCTTCATAAAAGATATCATCCCACTGTATCAATTTTGGTGAACCTGCGAATATTAATTTTTGTTTTGACAGCAGGTCTTTTACAGTTAATACTCAACATTCTACCCCACTACCTTCAGGTAACAATATCATCTTATCATGTTCCAGGGAGCCGTTTTGCACTTATGGAATCCAAAATAGCATTGGTCCATATATTGTCCCGCTTTAACCTGACAGTGGTCTCCAAAACACCCATACCAATACAAATAACCAAGAATGGTTTCAATATGACAGTGGACAGGGGATTCTGGATGGGTCTTGAGCTAAGAGTCAAGAACTAAGACAGCGACAGAAAACCAATCAAATGTATGAACAATAATAATTTTCTATTTACATGTTATCATAGAAAGTCATGAATCAATAATTCTGACACCATGCATGTAGTTAAATCCAGAAATCAGGAATTAACCATATTTCTTTATTAATTCTTATGCTACTTCATGTATATATGATTTAACTACCTCATCATATTTTTATCTGATGAGAGTTCCTTACTTATGTTTCATACTTAACATCCTGAATACCAACCTTGTAAGCCCATAATTTACTTCATTTAATCAGTAAGACTGGATCATAGATATGTCTGTTATACATATCACAAAAGATTAGAAAATCTAATCCATCTGCTGATCAACTACCAATACTGGTACTGAGTAGATATATTTTAATGTATTTTTAAAACCTGTAGTATTTCTTATGAAACATCCAATACTTAATATGTTATATGGAATGGACATTAAATATAAATTTTCCTTTGTGCCGAAAAACCTTGGAATGTTCAGAACAGAGTGCTTGTTGTTGTGGGTTATGTCATCTCCCTTCACCTTTCTCCAGTAAGGAGATGTCAATATCAGCTGAATTACCAGACTTTACTCACACTACATCATAAGACAGTTTTACTATGCACTGCTAAAATATTATGCTCATTATTATGCAATATTTTTTGTTTCCTTCCCACTGTGATCAACTTTTACACATTAATTCACCATGTGCTGAATCATTAAGTCACATTAATTATGGCAACAATGTAGCTGCAGAGTGAAGATCAGCAAATGGCAGAGCATGTTTCTCAGCAAAAGGTGAAGAAACTATTCTAATATAGGTGTGGAAGTGGAATGTCCATAAGTCAAATAGTTTCCAGGGTTTTTAAATGTTACCCACACTATAGTAATATAATTTTCTTTGTGGTATAACTTACTGCATAATAAGTGCATTAGAAAGTAATACAATATCCTACAATTAAATGAGTTCTCAGTGCTAACATACTTTTAATGGTCAATTTTGTCACAGGAATTTGTATTATAATCAAAGAATATGTCAAATATATCAATATATTTTGAAGTAAAATTAATTTACTTAATTACCACATATAACATAATGGAAGGGCAATATTAAGCTGCAAGAATCATGATGATTTGGACATTAAATTCTTGAAATGGAATAATTTGAAAGAACAGGAACAACAGTCTCATCCATCCAGTTACCTATTATTTTGTTGTGACTAAAAAACATCAAGCTGTTAACTCTATTCCATTCTAATAAAACAGGGCTCTTTACAATTTCCCTCAATTTCAAGAATATGTCAGTGTTCTTGATACACTTGATATACACAGAATCAAAAAATCTGAACTGTCCATTGTTTCCTGGTAAGTAGCTACAACAGCGGCCCCGATTCTGTCATGCAAATAGTGAGGCGATCCTGAATGAGACATAAAAATTAAAATAGGCAGCAAAAAGGTACAATAGCCTCTAGATGCATAACCTTCAAGCCAAATTTGTCTGCTCTTATGGTGGGGTTCCCCTCACAATATGACGAAATTTTGAAGGACAGTAAGCTCAATTTTTTCCCCAACAAGTTTCACAGAAAATTCGTCAACTACAGTACAAATTTAATTATGTGGAGGTACACATGGCAAGATAATTACTTACTTTTATCATATCCATATTCCAGCTGAGAATGAACATCCTCCCCACACCACCACTAATTCCGTTGCAGACCACATACACGGGAACCACAAATGATTCTCCTCATCTCACACGTAGAAGCATGTAAACTACATCGTAGGAAGTCCTGGTAGACATTGAGATGTTTCTTGCCTTCACACTCAAGTTCAGAAACATCCACGACCATGACCTATATACAGATTCTAATGAAACAAAGGCACAGACACTATTTCCAGCGAATATTCCTCCGAAACACATGCTATACAACAGCTGTCACTTACGATCAATGAATATGATAAGCATGGATCTGCTAAATAAAGATGTACAATTCAATGAAATAGATCGGCACAAAGACTCATGCGTATTGTGCTGCCATCTCCAAATTATAGGCACATAAACAACATTGAGGAAGAAGATGGACGCAGTAGCACAGTCGGTAAGAAAGTTTACTGTATCAGCAAAGTCCTACATTCTACAATACATACCACTTACACTTTAATCTACATAAGACAGTGTCTTTTAGTCACTCAATGCATAAAATGAAAATGTTTCTGATATTAAATAATATTCATATATTTTACACATCTTGAACCACGTCTATTTAAGAAATATATTTATCACTCCTTTTTTCTAACTGAATCACCCAACTCGACGAGTTGAACAGAATCCTCCCTAAGCAACTGCAAGTTATTCTGATACTTGATGTTCTCACGATGGTGAATATGCTTAATGTGGTCTCACAGGCTGTGACGCAGTGTGGCCTTGTAGATGGTTACCAGTGATTCGAAAGAACATACTGTCTCCATCTACATGGTGAGGGGTCACAATCCAGAATACAACAGTGGTTTCAGCCTGTACAATGTAGTTTCTACATTTCTCTGAAACCTTATTAACCACTTACAAACCACATGGCCATGTCGATAATATTAATATTATCCTCCCACCTTCATTTTTGGCTCCTTCCTCAATTTAATCGACGTCGTCGTTTTATTGCATTCTTTTCCAGAACTCAACTCCTCGGAGCGCTGCGTCCTTGTTTCTTTCTGATTGTGATTATTGCTCGAAAGCCTGTAGCAACTTCATGGCTTTCTGAGCAACAATCAAAAACATAAAGAACAAGCCTTCCATTTCGAGCTGGATCAGATGGACCACGAAGATCGGCGGCATCAAGCAGACAGCAGTCTTCTGACGTCTGGAGGACCTCGCTGCATCGAACTCGGACGGGCAATTCTAGACAGAAGAAAGGCCGTTGATATGGCTGGCTGCTATGGCACGTATTGTCACAGACAATACTTGTTTCGCGTGTTTTAGCACGAAATAAATAATTCTGGGACGTAATGGAGACATCACGTCCAGATGACCTGTCATTCTGTCCGGATATTTTACTTCCGAAATCTGACACACAACCTACAGTAAAATGTGTAGAGTGAATTTCACTTTGGTGCATAATGGCCCGCTGTAAGATCAAATCCTCTGTCATATCTCTTAGAAATCGTACAAAAAAGGAAGGCTTGCTTATAGCATAAAGAGTCACTAATATCTGCAACTCAACATGTATATTAATACAATTGGAGAACGTACCATCTATTAATTTTTTCAAATAATATAATTTATGGCACAAAGAGTATTTAAGCCAGCATTGAGAGATTTTATTTTATTCCAGTCCTACCCTGTAAAGACTTTACTTCAATTGAAAATTATTAAATACTTTAAATATTCATGCATATAACTTAAACGATTATTTAATTATATTCGTATCGGTATTTTATTTGTACGAAATGTTGGAATTAATATTATGACAGGTGCTTCAAGCTGGATTGAATTTCAGCCGACTAGGGAAGATGCACACGCAAGAACGTTCGAATCCTGTCGGGGGTAGAAATTTATTTCCACAGTCTTCGTGTTTACGGACGTGGGTCCACGACAGTGTACCCCTAGATAACATACAAACACCAGAATTTTGGGGTGTTGTTCCTAGTTTTACTCAGTTCCTCCAGCCGAATGCCATAACAGTCCCTTGAATTACGATACTTTCTTCCACATACTTTTCAATTAATTATTCATTAATGATCTTATATAATCTGAGCGTTGTTAAATAAATTGTACGTGAATAAACTGAATTTATTAGTAATATTTCAGGTTTTCACGGCGGTGAGTATGGAGACTGTCTTTTGGAATGATGCGCCGTGTAGTTTCTGAGATTGAAATTTGCACGAGACTACATGGCAGTATCCCAGGGGACAGTCGTCTCCAGACGCTGTTAGGATCGCGTCTGCTCTTCTCCTCCTAGTGCCCTGAAGCAGTTCACTCACACGACATTTATTTAAAATCAAAAAAATTCATTAAATTGACTCGCGTGTTTCAAATCCAAGGAGATGGCAGGGCTGGTTTCCAGCCTCTAACCAATGTTTGTATGGAAGATTACCTGAGCCACTGGACATGCTGTTGGTGAAATTGCGTAATGTTTACTTTCTATTAATAATAGTCTACATCAGCAAGAGAATGTGCTAGTAGCATGTCTACACACACAGACTGATACAGGGAAGACACCCACTGTCACAGTTAGGCGTCACTATCAGACTTGAAAGGTTACACTAAACGTTATCCTCATGTTCAGAGGTTTGAATCTTGGTTCGGGAATCATCTATCCAGACTGATCATCATCACACGGTTTTCAAGGAACTAGGCGATTTGTTCAATCGTTTAGGCTTCAATCGTCCAGACTCTCTGAAGTTCGTCTTCGATGCGTTAATGTTGTAATTTTTAATAATTCGATATATCTGCCTTTTTTGCATTCTGCCAACACGATTAATCCAATTATGCTTACTTTATATTTAAAATCAATGTCCAATAAGGGGTTTGTCTTTAATTCTTTCGATACGTCTTCGTTCTTTTTTGTGGTTTATTCAACGAAGGTGTCAGGAGCTCAGAATTTTGTCCATAACGACGGACGACAAGTTTATTAAGAATTATGATTTAGAAGGGACATGAAAGGGATATGCATGTAAAGATAAAATGTTACTTTCAAGTTTCTATAATCATCAGAAGCTATATACAATATTAAAAGAACGTTCTCCAGAACGGAGAAGGATTTTTTTAGTTTCCAGCTTCAGATCGCGTCTCCACCATGTATGTAGACTGATAAAAAAAGGGAAGTCTGCAACCCCTAGCAATGCTTCACATCCCCACCGTCCTACGTGTACACAACATCCCTAAAAAGCAAACCCCCATTCACCCCAATGCTTATTTCCTCATCCTATTTTATTTCTTCCCCATTAGAAAGGGTACCAGATGCTGGATCCGTTTGGACCCCGTTTTCTAAACTTCCCAAATTCGCTTCACTTCCTCTTTTTTTTATAGTTTAAAACAACTGAGCGTATTCGTAGAGTCCAGGTGGGAGCTAGCTTCTCTTTGCCATTCACAGAGGTGTATAACAAAGATTCCAATCAGATATATAAAATGGGTTATGTGAATCCAAAGCCCTTACAGTTCAAATTTTTTATAAGTAGAGTTAAGGTCACACCTGCCTAAGGTATTAAATTCCACCCCCCTCCCCTGCTCCATCGAATTCACCCCTTGCTAGACCCGGCGACAATTTTCCTTGCCACCCTTTTCACAGAGGATCACAACTGGTAGGACACATTGTCTCCTCTTTTGAGTGGAATCATCAGTCCCAGTTTTCATTCCGTTACGCCACGTCGAATATGGCGTTAACCGTTCCCATTATTTTTAGCGACGCTATCGGCGAATATTGAACCATTTTGTTTAAGTTTCTGCAATGTGATTTGAAGCTTTTATGCCCCGATGACATTCTCCGACTTGTAGAAACATTTCGTCAGTAGCTTTAACTACCATGATTCCACAGAATGGAGAGAATTGTAAAGATCTGCGACCTTTCTATATCGTAATTGGGTCGTATCGATTTACCACAATAGGATTAAATAGTAATAGAAATTGTAAGCTTATCACCTACTTTCCGAAGCATTAACAATAGCCTAATTTTACAGACTCTTCGCTGTGGATGTCACATATAATCTTTTCCTTTTTGGGCAGAGCTTTAATTGCAAAAATATGACAAAGAGCTCAGATATAATCTGGTCCTTAGAGAAGCTGTGAGCGTATCACAAAAACAAGTGCTCGACTCTTTGCTAGCTCCATTTAAAACATTAATAAATTGTGCTATACGCTATTTATTTACAATAATTTAAATTCTAAATGTGTTATTAGAAAGGATACGACCCATTTAATTGCTATATGTTATACTACGTTTGGAGAAGAATGAGCTTCATTTGTACATACAGTGTAGTATTTGAGTCGTCTATTTTCACAGGATTACAATGCGACAGTTAAATAGTTCAAATGGTAAAAACAGGAAAGGAGCTTAGAATTTTGATTATAAAGCGTTCTGGGGGAAAAAAAATGCTCAAAAGATTAAACAGTCGAATTGCAAAAGTGATGGTTAATTTAATCCCTGACTAAAGTGCTTGTTAAAATTAATTAATGCTAATATAATTTATGTGTTAATACGTATATGCATAATAGGAGACTCACATTTCAAGTTTAGTTTATTTCCTACATCGAAATCAAAACAGAAACGTAACACAGCAAAGCGGTTCTTAAAATAGAACTAGCTCAAATCGAATTTGTTTTATAATTTTTATATAGGTGTGTCATGCCAAATTTAAAAGAAATCGGTCTGGTAGTTTGAGTCCTGTTATTTGAGACCATGAAGACGGACAGGCTAAACGGATGTAGGCAGTACATTTTCATAATCATCTACACAAACGCATTATTTAAAAACATGACGTATGTGCGGGCAGAAAACAATTTACAAAGATAATGTGGATATTATTAAAATCATAAACATCTTGAAATGAATCAGAGCAAAGACTTCAACTTAATTTAAACAAAAATACCAACCATACTGTTGAAAAAATCTGTGATTTTTATCCGAAGTTGGGACAGGTCATTCTATGTAGAACGTAGCCTCACCGAATAGATTTCTCGGTGTCCTACATCCACAGATATTAGTTCCATATTTTACTCATCGATACCACGACATTTAAACATGTCGGTAGTTTTGTCGAAGTCAGCATGTCCGGTGCCAGGACCACTGGAACATAACCGATTAACAGACATCCTTCCACACGGCCTGGAACAAAAAGCAAAGTCATTAGCACAGACATAAGTGTGTTAAGTGTTAACCTTATCGCAGGGACCTTTTTAATGATGAGATTTCAGGTTCTCCACGGAGCCGAG
This sequence comes from Zootermopsis nevadensis, assembly GCF_977971745.1. Lineage (NCBI taxonomy): Eukaryota > Metazoa > Arthropoda > Insecta > Blattodea > Termopsidae > Zootermopsis > Zootermopsis nevadensis. The sequence continues at coordinate 5,216,468 of NW_028259136.1, read as the reverse complement.
TATGAATATGGCCGTCTTCTCGGATGCCGCGACGTATGATACATCAAGGACCTCTAAAACGTTGGTAAATTTCTACCAGACTACACGGCGCTATAACCCAGAAAACAGTCATCAAGAAATCATGTTTAGGAAGTTGTTGGCAGGGGCTACTGTGTCGGAGGTCAAAGTTCACTGACATCAGATAACTCTGACGTCAATGGCAAATATCAAATTATAGTTAACGATCCAGAATTGTAACACTATGCATATATTTTGTAACGTATTAACACGTGACTGTGTGATCATTTTTATAGCAACTTTCATAAGTATGATAGCAATTCCTTTATTTTTTTTCTGAATAACACTAACAAAGTTGGCTGTCAAATGACTGGTCGCCCACCTTCCTACGCGTTTCCGTTCATTCGCTATTTCGATTACCGGAAAAATGGTTACACTGTTAGATACAGAGACTGTACCTGCCACTGTGCTCCTGGATTTTGTCCTTTGTAGACCTTTATATTTCTAAATGACTGTGACAGTGTATTATGCGGATGATGAATGCCACAGTATGTTTACTGTAACATGAAATGTTTCGCTGACGGAATTACCTTTGCAGTGAACACAGTAAAAATAAAAAGCCGACTGCAGTTACGGTTCGATCAAAGGTGCGTGTGGCCTTGGACCACAGGAGTCACGGGTTAGAATCCAGCTTGAGGAACACATCACATCCGTGTTATCCTGTATTACATTGTCTTATATAGGTAGATGTTCTACGATGGGTAAATCCTCCGTCCAAGGCGTCGTAACAAATACCTAAGGATTTACAGCTTCAACATTATTTTTGAATATATATTAAGTATATATTAAATCTTGTCCGTCTAATCACAATAATTCTTATTAAATATTAAAATATTACAATAATTAACATTTAAAATATTTAAAATATTAAATGATGTTCTTTATCAAAATATTCGATTTTACATTAGACCATCATTTTTCATGTTTCACGACATGTTTCAGTTCCTAATTGTAATATTTTAATATTTAATAAGAATTATTGTGATTAGACGGACAAGATTTAATATATACTTATTATATCACAATATGACGCAACTTTACCATCTTATTATTTTTGAACTGTAACTTACATATCCTTTATAAGTCATTATTAATTGTCGTATCATTCTACGTTTGTTTTGGGCGTTTTTAAATGAAAAACAAAATAATTAACAGAATTTGAAAGATTTGATTTTGGCATATGTAATCTACTTTATGGTAAGATTTGACTTTTCACGGCGGTGATTGCAGAGATGGCTGTCTTCTGCGTGTAGTCTGGTAGAAATTCCAGGGGACCTTGCCCCCTCTCACCAGGACGATGAATGATGGAGGCAGCATGGACTTCTAAAATGTTGGTAAACTTGTACCAGACTACACGGCGCTGCATCCCAGAAGACAGTCATCTATTTTATCGCGTTATTCCGCTAATCAAAACTTGACCGCGGCCGAGATTCGAAACTAGCGCCTCCCAGATCACTACTTTTGGATTCACTATCGTAAATTCACCAGATTCTTACGCTCTCTTCAGGTTACTACACGCAGTAAAAAATGCGAATTGGTGAATATTTATAGCCACAGCCACTTATAGGACACGGTGGTCGATTCCGGAACATTTAAAAACGTGTTTCAATGCAGCCTGACGGTTTGGTTAGGAATGTTACATATTCTTCACTACAATATTGTCGCTATGGGCGGACGTGTGAAGAAAACAACTTTCAGCCCGGAGGAGAGTGCTGCGCGGGTAGCCTGAGTCATTTGTCTTCGGCGTTTGACAGCCGATGCTCAACGATCCTGACACCAAGATTTATGACGTGCCCACAGCCGGGGCAAGCTACATCGGGTTGGTGTAATGCTGTTTGCATACAGTGCCGGTAATGTCTCACAGCTGTGAAACACGGGCCACCTGTGTGATTGTCTGATTATTATCACTGGAATAAAGTTTTCTGAGTCGTTTGCTGGATTGCTCTGTGGATCGTTTGCTTAATAAATTGAAGAAGCTACATTGAAAATAAACAGGACTTTGCGAACGTTTGCCTCCATAATCAGGTGATGATGGAGGCAGCAAGGACCTCTGAAACGTTGGTAAACTTCTGCCGGACTACACGGAGGTACAACCCAGAAGACAGCCATCTTCTTAATCACCGCCGTGAGAACCTGAAATCTTACTTGACAAATAATGTGTCTTAATAATAAAAGCATGAGTTACAGCTGAAGTTAATCTGCTAGCTTACGACAGGAGCCAACTGCTGTTTCTGTGATAACGATTATGAACATTTTGGGGCCATAATAACTAATACTCAGTTCGCTAAACTTCTGAAGGGGTGAGACATTACAGCACATTTTAACTGTAACACTTGAGTCGTTACATAAATACGCATAAACTATTTCCTTGAACAGAATTAAACACCTGATATCCATAATGGTGAAGTGCTGTGTTTTCTTTGTAGTACAGAATTTTGAAATGTTATTTAATACAGCTTTAACTTCAAAGGTTCTGAAGCATTTTGTAAATTCTTCGAGCCACAGACTAATTCGTGTTATAGCTTCCTCGGCTTTTGAAGTTATCTAAATCTTATTCAGTGTATGGGATCCCATAGAAGAATGATCAGGATAATAGACATCGAGAATAGTTCGACTGTCGATCAGAATGTGTAGGTGTCACGTATCGAGATGTTTCTAGACCGTGCGGTCACCGGGATTGGAATAATTTACACACATTTCATTCTTTGGGTCGCCCTGTGCCCGGGAGCCATGTGTTGGGTATATCTGTGTGGATTTAAAGTAACTATTGATTTGTAGACGCGGTTCTGGGACCGGCTGGACGAACTCCCTGCTACGGGCCGATTCAACTGATTAAGCAACACAGCGTCATTACGGAATGAAATTAATTGTGGTACATGCTCAACTTCTGGCTTCGTAAATAAATCACTACGTGTTAACAAACATGTGAATGATGCACTGTGAAATATGGCCACACTGCGCTGTCTACTTTCCGAACGTGTGGAGTTTTAACAGAAACAATAACAAATGCGAGTGAAAATAAGTTTGATGATGTCAGTGCTATGATATGAAAATTGAAGCCTGATTGGTTGTTTCAAGAGGAAAATAAAAATCTGTGCTTAGAGAACAAATAATAATTCAATGAAATGCTTAATTTTTACGTTGGTGCCAATTACATAATCAAACAAATACAAGAAAATAAAACAATACAAACGTAAAAGGATGGTAATTATGGGTTTTAACAAAAAAAGTCTGTAATAAGGGCCTTGATTCTGTAATAGCCGACCGTTTGGAAACAACACTCAGCTTCCGGGGGTAGATTGTAATAGTTATAGAAATAAAATAATAGTAATATAATTATAATAATAATAAAATATGTAAGAAGGAGTTAGACAGGTTCCCCATGGTAACGAAAATCTTGTTGTTTATTCACTACACTAAACAGAATCGAACTTTGGCACGTTTCTTGCATTCGGTCTTATTTCCACAATTCAACTTCGCATTGAATTCTACCAGGGTCTGCACTAAATTTAAGACAATTCCGATACTATCGATTACAAAGACGGGCAGGGGTCGAGTGAGCAGAGGGTCGAGACACTCAAATCGGATTTAGAGGCGCACATTCCGATCTGCAGACATCCAAACTGAAATTCGTAGAGGATGCAGCTGAGAAAGACAACTAGTGACAGACAGTTCGTGAAGGTGACATAGTCAGCAGGCCAGCTAGCTTATCAGCTGTCTTCAGATTCTTCAGACTGAAAGCTTGCTAGAACAACCCTCTAGGGCGTGAGTTCTCAACCTTTCAAGAACCTGCAGCCAACATTCGTCCTTTCTTCTTTACTTGGGGAACGCCCGATTACAAATAAGGAATGTAGGATTTGGGGTTTTCACGGCAGTGAGTTTGAATATGGCTGTCTTCTGCCCTGATGAAGGAGGGACCAAGGACCTCTGAAACGTAAGTAAACTTCTGCCAGACTATACGGCGCAACAGCCCAGAACACAGACATCTTCAATACACATTCCCATCTCAGAAGTTATCACTCCTAATGGTTTAGAATTCAAATACACGGTGTTCTTCCCAGCAACATGCTGTTCATACCGAGTTTAATGAAAATCTGTCATTTGGATAAAAGGTACAGAGGCATAATGGTATCATACTCCTATACTGGCACAGAAAATATCGATTTTTTTTGTAACAAAATTTACGCTGCTAACATTTTAAATTGTTAGCATAATAAATAAATTACGTGCAGTAATTTGAATAGACCTTCTGATGGTCACATAGAAACCGAAACATGTCGACGAAACAAGCGGCGGTACATCACGAAAATATTATAAGTAATAAATTAAAAGTACACTAAAAAGCTTTTCTGCATCTGCAGAAGTTCCTATTTTCGTTTGGATCATTTCTAGACCCACGATAAATGGAAATACACGTAAGGCCCATGACATGTCGCTGGCGATTGTAAACTGTACGTGTTTAAGTTAGGCTAACGCAAGACCTAATTAATATTATGCAAATTAACAGGCAGGCAGCTCGAGTTTCACACTTACTAGCATGCATTTACCCAAACAGAACGCACGCAAATTAGTCTTTATCTGTTTCATGTTACAGAACACAATTTGGCCTGAATTCAAAGCCACATTCAACTCCAGCTCCCTGTACTAAAATTTAGGGTACACGGACCTAGTTTACTCACATCAAGAGCTCTGAATTTCACTCGGTAGTGACAAGAGTAATTACAAATGACAGGAATAATGAATTTGGAAGGATCGAGAGAAAAAAAAGCTGGTGGCCTAACCAAGAACTGTGCTTCGTGTTAAATCGAGAGACGCCTGAGTCCGCTGCAGCCTTAGATATAACACCGGAAGTGCTTATGCTCCTCGCCCGAATTAATATAATTATTTAGATTACTTGACATGGAAATTAAGAGCAGATTAAATTCTGAGAATTCTTCCCATCATGTCGTTAAGAATCTTCTGTCTTCCCATTTGATGTCTAAAAACGTAAATATTTTAATATATGAATACAGACTAATAATAATTCTATCTGTAGTTTTGTATGGGTGTGAAGCTTGGTATCTTGAATTAAGGGATGAATGCCGATTGAGAGAGTTTAAGAGCAGGGTAGCGAGGAAAATATTTGGAACCAAGAGGGACGAAGTGGCAGGATCCTGGAGAAAGTAGCATAATTAATAGTTCAGTAATTTGTATTTTTCGCACAAATATTATGATTATCACAGCAAGTAGGACGAGATGTGCAAAGCATGTAGCGCGCATGGGGGCAATGGATAATGAGTAAGAAATTTTAGTTGGAAATCCTGAAGAAAAGAGATTCTTCGGAAGACCTAGGCGAAGATGGGAGGAAAAATTGTAGGGAAATAAGCAACTTATGGTTCAATAAATGGCGGGAATTTAGCTTAGCGTGATGTTAGCTTCATAAGTACTACTCCATCGATTTAGTTGCCTGTTGGTTGATTTAAATCGACTATAATTAATATCGTGTTTTACATACCTTTAATAGAATCATTAAAATTATGTTTTGATCGTTACGACAAAAGCGCTTCTCACATGTATGAGTCCTTTGCAAAAATGGGCATAAACACATGAGGACGTTTCATATAGAAATTGCTGAATGGGATTTGCTGGAATGCGGTGCCCTGTGGTCTGAAATAACGTCGTCGGGTAAATTTAATTTATAATGAGGCATTACCGTTGTGTATCTAATAAATGGCACAAATCACCATCTCTACGAAAAACGCGCAGACGATGAATTACGTATTATTTAATTTAATTATTCTCCTTACTGGCTCAGCACGTGTCACATTTGATACTAACGGGGCATGGCATTGGGTGGATAATCGTGGTAGAAATTAAAAAGAGAAGAAAGAAATAAGAAGTAAAAGAGAAAAAAATGTTCTAATACATTCCACAAAATATCAACCAGTACATGCACGCGATGGTTGTGATCAAATTCCGAACACGTCAGACATTGAAATCTAATAGACGAAAAACTAAAAAAGAAGGTCCCGGACACGCTCATTGGTCTTCCGCTGCACTTGAACAATCACGTACATTAAACTGAGTTATGCTTCAGTTCTGTTCCTTTCACCTCGCAACGCTTTGTGGCTGTGACCAAACCGGAATACGTGAAACATTTCCACAGACATCGCCAGACTTTGCAGACATGGGCGATGCATGACCCCGCTGGGTCGGAGAGCACACAGCCAAGTTCTTGACGACGCAACTCGACAGATAGGAATCACTGACGTTCATTTGTGTAGGAGATACTTTTATAAAATGGAACTAGTTTGGTATTCAATAGATTTGTTGGGTCGTACATCCTTTAAAACGTAGTTCAGCATCAAATACGATGACATAAACTATGAATTGGAAGGAATGAAGCAGCAAGCAAGCGGCCCTGGCCTATTTAAAGATTCTATTGCCTCCTAAATCAATGCCAGATAAGGTCATACAATTTTATAAACGTGTTTTCTTCTCGTGTTTAAAACGTTGGAAGCGTACGGTTATTAAAATTACATTTTAAATTTGTTAGAATGTAATAATTTATTTATAATTTTCATGTTTACATTTAAAATTACTCTAAATTTTAAAATCCAACACAACTGTCCGTCCGTGATTTGATCATCCGAATAACATTTCATTAAGAGTAGAAATTACGAAGTTCATTATTCACCTTCTTCCAGTCTCCTGGTACTTCATCCCACCTAGGTCCAAATTTCCCCTCAGCACCCTGTTCTTAAACACCCTCAATGTTTATTCTTCCCTTGACGTAAAAGATCTCGTTTCACTCCCATACAAAACAACAGGTAAATTATACATTCTTTAGGTATCAGATGGGAAGATAAAATATTCTGTACATCATGACAGCAAATGAAGATTCAGAAATGCAAAGAACGCCTTTGGATATCATGTACATTTCAATTTGGTTTACTACATTTTTCAGATCTTGTATTGATCCATAAGGTACCACATAATTCTCTTGAAAGTTAGAGACATATTTGAAGACCCCATGTGCTCAATGCTTACTATTCGACATGGGATAAACATTTAATAAGTACTGATAACAGCATAAAACTAACAATACAATTTTTAAATATTTCTATGACAAGAGAAAAGTGGAAAAGTAATGGAAAATTACAGATCGGAGCTCACTCCAACTCTACAGCTGCAAGGGTTGACACAGAAGAGCTGGTTGGCGTCGAGGCTGGTGTGCGTACTCAGGGCGGCACGTTTACCCTCAGCCAATCGAAACTTTGTTCCAAGATATGAAGTTTTCATACTTGTATGAATTACATAATGAGGAACCTTATAACGTGCGTTCTTCATCTAACATTGTTAGTTTGATTAAACCACGAAAGTACGAGAGAGCGGAAATGCGAAAACGCTTTCACACACAACGCCTGAGGAGAATATATGAAGTTAGGGGAGATGACCCGACCAAAAGACGCAGGAAATTGCATAATTTGCAATTCACAATTTATGTTCTTCGTCTCATTCTACGAGAAACAGTAAAACAAAGAAGTTAACAACAGGGATTTGAGGTTTTCACGGCAGTCGTCTGGGTTGTTGCGCCGTGTAATCATGGAGACAGTAAGGAACTCTGAAACGTCGGCAAACTTCTACCAGACTACACGGTGCCAAAACCCAGAGGACAGCCATCTTCGTGTTTACATGAGATCGCGCACACAAGAAACACCTGTAAAGTTTTTATATGCAAACCTCATACCTAATAAAGAAAAGTATGGAGAAAATTACACACTGCATAACATCAGACACTGTACATCTATGTTCAATAAAGTACAAATGCGCAATTAAACTATTTACATAGAAATCAGTATGTTCAGTTGAGCGTAATAACTGTAATTGTCTGTAATGGCTAGGCAGTTTATATATAAAAAAGTTCGCAAATATTGATGGGAGAGAAACATAAGACGATATTTGTAATTTTCCTCAATACTTCGGCTTCGATTTATCTGGCGCAGGAAAGCCGCTAGTAGGGGGGGGCTTTTGTTAACACGTTAATGGACATCTGGATCCATAACAGACAGGAATATCTCAATCAGCTGCTCAAGAAGGACTTTGCTTCGTGTAGTGAGTCAGTTAGTTAATCAGTCAGTTAATTAGATGTTCACAGACAGATTCCAGAAATACGCCAAGACAATTTCCTCTTCAAATCTCCTAATTTACTTTTAATCATCTCCCTCATATTCCATAACACACGACGTACACAGTTGATAGTCTATGGCCTCATACGTATTAATTATGTCGTTAATTAATTAGGATGGTTCACCCTCACAATCACTTGAAGGATTTCGATTAAATTTATCATATACTTCTATGTTATAAGTTTGTAGAACGAATTGAAATGTGAACAAAACTGTTTCCTCCTTACTCCTACCTAAGAAAGAGGCTGCGTGGACCATAACCGTCCTGGACTACATAAAAAAAGACAGTACGCTTTTACCGAAAATAGAATTCAGATTTCACACATAGTTCTCTGAAACTATGGACAAACGCGACACGTGGTCACCCCTGTCACACTCCGACATGATCGATATGACCGCGGAATACACATTGTTGTTGATTCATTAATCATCCCCTCCCCACACCCCGGGGTCACCCCTCCCCCTCATGCTAGAGACGCGTCAGGTGCGCGTGGATTTTCTCGTCTCCTTTCAATGCGTTGCTGGTTCCAAATTAGCGTTTCAGTGTTTTGTGCTCCGTCTGATGTGGATTAAGATGAATGGTACAGGCCTTTGTTTACGGACGCCCTTTTTAATGAGTGATAACAGTAATGAGATGGCATTAATCGAGCTGAAGTAAAATTTGTTCAGAAACACATTTTGAAGCGAAGCTGTTTCTAAGATGCTGTAACGTAATTCATAATCTTCACACTACGAACTCCGGGGTACATGAAATGTTAGGACACACTGTAGTTACCCTGGTGGTAAATAAATACCATGTTACGAAAAACATAAACGTTCGTCGTTGTATTCAGAAGTCCTACAACTGGGGATTCATCCTAAAGATGGAGGCAGTAAGTACCTCTAAAATATTTGTAAAAGACTATATATCGCAACATCCCAAAAGATATTCATCTTCACATTCCCCGCCATGAGAACCTGAAATCTCACCAAGAATCCTTTCTGGACAAATATCTGAAAATGTTTATGCTCGTACAGATTAGTATCTTATGGTGTACTTCATTTCTGTGGAGAGATTTTAAGCATAAATCAAAATATTATATTAGTAAAAGGATTCTGTTGATCCGTTTACAATAAATACCTTAAAATAAATTTTTCCACCCCCCCCCCCAACAAAAAACAGCTCGTATCCTTTCCTTTTTAATATTGTAATGTCTGAGACGAATTTGTCATAAAAATGGTTAAACAGTCACTGTCCCTTCTCGATCCCTGTCCATTTGAGCAAGTCAGCCTATCCTGCACATTAGGACGATATTAATGACAAACATTTTCTCAATATGAATTATTCTTACACATGCCGGACATTCTCTTATTGATGAAGCTGCATTACCATGGCCACAGGCTCTTTCGCCGCAGATCGGACATTGATCTGACACTGCCCGGCAAAGTGCACTTCGTGACGCGTTTGTCAACTGCGATTTCAGATTTCTTTTCTTTTTGGTACCATCGGGTCGGAGCCGACCCCTGGTGACATTATGAACAAGTTCATATGTTTCCTCGGCAAATGATCCAGAAGTGGTTTGCCGTTGCCTTCTTCTGTGTGTAAATGATGATGAAAATGGAGTAATTATTATGATGCCACGGAGAAACCGGGGAAGCCCCGGAGGAAAACTGCGTGATACCTGGACCACGGCCTTGCCCAACACAAGTTATAAATCCGGAAACCACCGGGAATCGAACCCAGCGTTCTGACCGCTAGACCACCGTTGCGGTCATCAGAACATTAGGTCATGACTTTTCGGATTTATCGACAGGGAAACCAGCGGAGGGTCGTAAAAATATATAGATTGTAATTCGTACAGTTAAAACGTAATTTCTTCAAGTATCTAACCTCCTCTCACCAGCCTCTATATTTTGTGTGTCCAGCAGTAGCCTACAATAAAATAACCCAAAACATCCATACCCCATTCAATACAGTACGTATTTTATTGCATGATTTTTCGTACTACTAAAAAAGGCTCCCTGAAATTCAACTGCAAATAATTTCTTAATAATTTCGAACCTTTACATATATATCAGAAGTGCGTCTGAAAGCTGCCTGATGGTAGCAGCACTTGTGAACTATAACATTCTGCCATGCAGAGTCAATACTGAGAACTTGCGTCAGACATGCATAAGACACAGATTCATTAACGGTGCCTATCGTGAAAAAATTACTTGATCCGCGTCATAGCTCAGGTGGTTAGTCGCCATCTTCTCGCCGTTCAGGCCCAGATTCGTGAACAGACCTGTCCATGCGGGATTTGTGGTGGACCAAGTGGAAATGAGATAGATTTTTCTCAGAGTCCTTCGGTTTTCCGCTGTCAATACCATTCAACCGCTGCTCCGTATTCACTCGTTTACCATCTGAGGGATGGACAAAGGGTCTGTTAGCTGCCATTCTAGCCCCATCGAAAACAATATCAAAAATATACAGATCTTCCAACGGATGATTTTAATCTAGACCTTAATGATGATCGTTCTAGGGTCATTAAGGTTTGATCCTTTTACTCTCAAGATGGTCTTCGTCCCTCCATCGTCGTGGTTGTCGTTATAAAGATTCAACGTCCGTTCAATCAGTAATAACGCAAACTTTCAGGGCGGTATCTTTAATTTTTTTACAAATCAACTTCGTCGATTTTGTTGGGAACCTTGTATTTCTTCAGCCAGTCAATCTTTATCTAGTATCTTTTGTTTTTGATGGTTTGATCTGATGGAATGAATGAATTCGTTGATAACTTTCAATTATTTTTACAGTCTTCTAAAACCTATATTAGAATACCCGAAGGATCCCAGTTTTCATTTGATACTCGTGAATAATTCAATATTCGTTGGGCACTTCGTGTAAGTGGCAGTCATTCCCCTACCCTTTTAGGGCCAGTCCAATGACTGTTTGCGATCTTTCTACCCGTCAAGTTCCGAGACTTCTCTTGTTTTATCGACCTGTCGTTTAAAATAATATTACCCTTACTAATCCAATTATAATTTAAAACACATAATTATCAAAGAAGTTATAAATAAATAGAAGTCACTCGACTGTACAAGTTTATCACTATTTTTATAAACACATTTTCCCGGATGAATTTTCCTTTCCGGCAAAGCCAGACTTTGATACCTATTTGCGTAACTTCAATTGAGTTTCAGTAAAGACTTTATGTTCCAAAAGATCTGCTAATAGTGTTGCATACTGGCCGGAAATTATTAACTTATATGAAACAGACCAGTCTGCAAACTAATTAAATTATCCCCGCCAAATAAGCCGTTGGGATTCCCTTTAACGTATTTACTCCTTGCAGAGGAGATTTGTACTAATGACTACAGTAAATTTCTCTGACACGAATGCATATGCAACACTGTACACAACAGCAGAATTTTAGCTTTGTAATGTTGGATTCACGTATAATTAATTCCATGGTACAAATTTTATCAGTAGAACCAGAGGCTGAACAGTTGAAGGATGTGCTATGATGCAAATCCATTTAACCTCACTTCCTGTAAGGCCCGACCACAAATTTGCAGCAACACACATTTTAACACCGGCAAAACACAATCACACACAAATACAGCAGGGACACGCCGCGATTTAAATGAATAATTTACATTTATGAGCCCTGAAAATGGAGACAGTATGTTTCTCCGAAACGTTGGTATGTACCTACAAGTCCACAAGGCGTCACAATCCAGACATCGACGCCTTCAAGCTCTGAGAACCTCAGACCTCACATACGTAACTGAAACAACTGATAGATCAACTCCATTTCCGAGATGTAATGGTTCTAGAACCCCGGTTTCGGAACTCTTGCATCAGGGGTTGTTGTGGCCTTGGTTTACGACGCGAGTTATTTAGTACAGTGCTGTACCTCCACAGCCTCCCTCGCAGATGCTAGCCTTGAACCAACTCAAAAAGAGAGAAGATCATTGTTGGTCATGCTTGCTGGACTAGACCACGCCTCCATTCCTCTGCAATATGGTTACCGTATCTCTCAGATTCATCATTATATATAACCTACACGTCCCAGAGACTGTACCATGACGCAGCCTGACGATCCCACTGGTCAGGTGTGATCATCTGTTCACTCCTGTAGTTTGACGAAGTTCGTATCAGACAAGCGGGAAATCGTAAACTTACGTCATCCAGAACCCACAATTAAATTACAAAAAAATTTCTCAGTAAAAATCAGTCGTATGAAAATATACAAAGACAAAATAAGTGTACCGCACTCATGCACATTACTGTTATAAGAAACATGTGTTATTTAGACTACACTGAATAAGATAAAGACGTAATCTGAAGCTTTCACGATGACTAATAAGAATAATGAATTCTTCTCGGGCTACGAGCCGTGCCAGGTGGTTTAAAGGAGAAAACACAAACGTTTCAAGAACTATCTTCGTCCTCGTACTCAGGAAGAGAAGAATTCATTATGAAGACAGAAGTTTACGTGTGGTCGTAAAAAGCATCTCAAAAACGTCAGTAATTTTCTACGAGACTACGCGACACAAAATCACAGAAAATAGAACCTGAGCTGTTTAATTGCGAAAGCCTTATGTATCAAAATCTGTTTCCGGAAAATCCAGATTCTGATTAAACTTGACGCATGCCACTAATATAACACGAGAACAACCATGTGTAAATGTAATTTTCTTTCATTCGATTTAAAATCCACATTACTTAAGAATCTAAATAATATTTACGCAAGGCCGTGGTCTAGGCAACACGGAGTTTTCCTCCGGGGGCTTCCCCGGTTTCTCCGTGGAATCCCATTCACACACAGAAGAAGGCAATGGCAAACCACTTCTGGATCATCTGCCAAGAACGTATATGAACAGGTCCCAGTCCGAGAAAAGGATGGAAGGATCCTGTTCATATGGACCTGTCGTCAGACAGAACACTAAATAATAATAAGATGAGGTGGTCTAGCGGTTAGAACGCTGGCCTTGTAATCCTGGGGTCTCGGGTTCGATTCCCGGCGGTGCCCGAATTTATAACTTGTGTTGGGCAAGGCCGTGGTCTAGGCAACACGGAGTTTTCCTCCGTGGCATCCCAACAATTACTCCATTCACACACAGAAGAAGGCAATGGCAAACCACTTCTGGATCATCTGCCAAGAACGTATATGAACAGGTCCCAATCCGAGAAAAGGATGGAAGGATCCTGTTCATATGGACCTGTCGTCAGACAGAACACTAAAAAAATAAAAAAAAAATAATTATCTCATTATGTACATACTCTAGACAAAAATACAGTCAATAACTGAGCTTCGAGTTCCTTATAGCTGGAAAGATGGTGGGTATAGACCTCTCGTTTGTAATCACATCTTTTCTTCTTTGGTAAGAAGCTACCAAAGTCTCGGAGGAACGTAAGGTCAATTCTTCAACTGAAGATACGTTTACCCGAAATGTCATTAACCACCTTATATGGCATCACAACTTACATCTTCAACAAGCATTTTAGCCTATCCATGAAATACTCACATTATGACTAAAACAAAACATTTACACAAACATCAGTCATAGAAGAAAATACCGGTTCCTACAAAGCGTGCGTCATCGAAGTGCTGTCTGATCTCCTGTGATCACCGCGTCAGCCAATGGATCTCCTGCTCGTCTCCTAATCCCGCATGAGCCATGCTTGTCCTTGTATCTCAGTACACTCCTGACATGAAATCACAGATTCATTCATTACTCGTGAAGGAATTCTGATGACCTGGCCTCGTGACACTTCGCAAGAATCTCCCCCCCCCCCCCCCATGTGTTGTGTTACGGAGCCAGATCCGAGGGTCTGGCAAATACTTGTGCAACAAGTCAGCCACCTGCTCTTTCAGTGAGGTAGACGCAGGCAACATGAAAATCTACAGCAAGGTTCTTCGCGTCTGACGTATATTAATGACAGTGCGCGAGTCAGGATCGCACGAAGCCCAGAAATATGAATATTAATGCACCGCACAAAAACGTAACTGAAGAATACGCTTATATATGGAGGTCTTCTGGGTTGTTGCGTTGGATTCTATCCTGGTTTACGACAACGCTTCCATCTTCAGAGCTAAAATTGTTCATTTGTTGCAGAAACTATATTTCATATAAGTAATGTGGCGTTTTCACAATGGTGGAAGTTCATATTTTGGTCTCCTGGGTTGTGGTGCGGTCTTGTAGGGGTTAACAACGTTTCGTAGGAACCTGTTACCTTCATCTTCAGGTTACTTCCATCAGCGGTGGAAACCTTACGTCTAAATGAATGTAAAATTTTACTCCGTTTCGGAGTAGACAAAAGTTTAGAAAATTTATCTTTGTGCTATTTCTACATGCAAGATATTCCGCCTCATTGGAGTTGCCCAATTTCAAGGAACATCGGGTACAAAACGCAGTTTTGGGTCAAGTTACCGAACCTACATAATATAAAATTAATATTTCATTTTAATACGATGAGCATTTTTTTTTATAATCTCGTACGATTCAATTGTAAAATATGAATTTCAGTTTGACGAGATAAGAATTAAATTTCGCCTAGCAACATTCGGTGAAGAAATACAATGTAAATTGTAATTACGAATTAAGTATATAAGTTGTTCGACGTTTTAGAGATGCTAGTTTCCTCCATCATAAGGGTGATGAAAAGTCGGTAAACTTGTACCAGACAATAACATTCTAAAAAAAACATATTTATACTCGCCGCCATGATAGTCTGAAATCCTACCATTTACGACAACTAACAAACCGGCCTCAGGCTATGGAACAAAGAATAACATCTTAGAAGCCGAGTATCTTCTCCGTCCATAATTTCAACATCAAATTTTCATTAATATTACTTTAACTATCGATATCTACATCAGAAACCGTGAGTGGCTTTTCGTATTAATGACCCGATTCCGTCTTAAAGCCGACGAATAACTGAAATGAAAGAGACTGCTAGTTAAATCATACGTTAGGTCGTGTGGAAATTACAGTTCTGAATTTACTTAACCTGAAGTTTGTGATTTATAAAAGTTGAGAGTCGTCGATCTGTAAAGAGGAGGTCACTTCGTCTTGTAGGACGTTAGAACCTTATAAAGCAAATCATCTGCCCTCAACAGGACCTACTAGAAGATTTATTCGCCGTGTTCAGCAATGCAGAAGTTCTGTCCCGAAAGTGAACCATCCCCACTACGCCTCACGCCAAGAAGCCTACACATGGGAAAAGCATTATGGCTTTATATCCTGAAGTGAAGGTTTCTAAGACGATCAAATTGTTTCGTATTTTCAACCATGTTTATGAAATTTTACAAGATCTGCGTAGCGACATATAAACAGGGGTGAAACGTTGCTATTATAAACGCATAAAATTATCGCCTTCATGTGTACGAACGAGAAAATAAAATCGAACCCTGAATTCGCGTTCACAGTTTTCAAACTGTTTAATTTTATAAGATGTAATTATAAGAATGCACAAGACTTATAAGATTAGTTTGTATGTGGGCCTACTCCCTGTCCACACAGAACTTAATCGTTACCGCCCTACTACGTAAAATGTGACTGATTTGCGCAAAATTTGGTATGAGAACCACATCATTTGTATCCGTATAGAGACAAATATTTGCAGATGTAAAATTTTATTATAATTTTATACAAAAATGTAAAGTATAAATACGGATAAACAGGGAAATATCTCGTTTGCTTGTGACAAGCGACGAAGCACTGCAAACTTATGTGTTAAATTTTTTTATCGTTGTCAAAACACAATAGTGGTTTGTTTATTTATTTAGTGTTCTGTCTGACGACAGGTCCATATGAACAGGATCCTTCCATCCTTTTCTCGGACTGGGACCTGTTCATATACGTTCTTGGCAGATGATCCAGAAGTGGTTTGCCATTGCCTTCTTCTGTGTGTGAATGGAGTAATTGTTGGGATGCCACGGAGAAACCGGGGAAGCCCCGGGAGGAAAACTCCGTGTTGCCTAGACCACGGCCTTGCCCAACACAAGTTATAAATTCGGGCACCGCCGGGAATCGAACCCGAGACCTCAGAATTACAAGGCCAGCGTTATAACCGCTAGACCACCGTGGCGGTACACTAGTGGTATGAATCCTAAAATGTTGAACTGATCCATAATCGCCATATCAAGCACCTCTGAAACGTCGGTAAACTTCTACCAGACTACATCTCGCTGCTGACACACTTTCGAAGAAGGAACCCTTTCCCTTCGAAACAGTGATGATAAGTTTTCTAACAAATTCACCGCTGACTGAGTTCACATCTGCCGGTAACAGTTGACGAGTCTTCTATATCCCGACAAAGGCCAATGGCTGTCCGGCCTGTGACAGCGCTGAAAACTGTGGCTATTCAACATAATGGTGTGGCAGAATAGTAGCAACAGGTTCTGTTGCGTGAATGAACTTAGTTCCGTTTGTCGTCACATAACCATCGCCTCGGCTGAAATTGTTAGTTGAAACTCATGAAACGCTGCCGGCTTTTAAACGACGAACGACAAAGTCCAATGGTAACTATATGTACCACCTGCTGCAGCACTCAATAATCCCGCATTTCTTATTTGTGTATTTCGTGTGATTGTCACAATAAGCAGCGATCATTTCATTAAAGAGCATTAAACAGTTAATCTTTGAAATGGTGAAGAGTTGCGTTTTCTTTGCGGTACGGTCTGAATCCTTAAACATTATTTAGACGATGACTAAACGACCATCTCGACACAAGCTTTCATGGGTTTTTTTTCCTGTCTTTAAGCAAATGCTGAGGTGGTTCCCAAGTTCCAAGTTACCACTGCATGCTTCTCATGTAACCCTCCCGATTTAAATTAATCAAAATTTACCCCCTTAGAGTGGAGGCCACTAAATTACTTATTTAATTTTCTAAATTATTGCTTCAACATTCACTAACAAGGAAATCAAAATTCCGCCGTCTGTTAATAAGCTGTCACTACGTCTTCATTTTGTCCTTACCAGAAGGATGAGCGGGCATTGCCTGGGAACCTTCTAAGCATAAGATGCTATTTCTCACCCCCCCCCCAATAAATTAAGTGTTCCTCACTTCTCCCCCACTAATTTTCTATTTGTTCTACTCCCATGCTATCCCCCCCTCTCTTTTTTGTATAATTTTTGTAATGTATAAATAAATCCGCTGGCATTGATTATTTCCTGCGAAACATTTTAAACATTTCCCTTACCATTTCTGCAGACAACTGCTTGGGAACCAATGATCTAGTATGATTAAAGGATCTATGTTGTATCACGTGACGGTCCTCCCGCCATTATAGCACGATCTTGAATTGCGGTCAGTACAGTTTTGAAAGCTAAGCTTTGATACCGTTTCTAAAAGACCTGTAGGCCTAAGTACTTTGTAATGGCTGTCTCGGGGGTAAAAGGTACTGGGATTATTTTTTTTTTATCAGAGACAATTCTGTACGGTTATTTTGTGCTGGTCACTCTAGGCCCGAAGGCTAATATCACAATACCTTTATTGTTTTCTTGTTGGATGCCCTTCGCTAGCCGTGCAATAGAAGGTTATATCGAATGTGTAGTCTCTCGGCGAGACAGCAGAAGCCACTATCTGCTTTAAGCATATCAGACACACGAGAACAAAGATTCTTCAGACATTCGTCCATCATTTTTTACATAGTTTATCGAGGAGAAATTTCTAATCTATCAAAAGTAGGCGACATCCTTCTTTAGTAAGATGATAGTTACAATATTTTTATTTTCCGTCTATACACAAACTTAAAATAATGTTGTTTAAAATTAAATAATTTTAAACAACATTATTTTAAGTTTGTGTATAGACGGAAAATAAAAATATTGTATCAATAAAACACAAACATGACGCAATTAAGATATATAAAAAAAAAGATGATAGTTGTTCACCTGATTAAAAATACCCCCATTTTCACGAAACACCTAG
Organism: Zootermopsis nevadensis; assembly: GCF_977971745.1. Taxonomy (NCBI): domain Eukaryota; kingdom Metazoa; phylum Arthropoda; class Insecta; order Blattodea; family Termopsidae; genus Zootermopsis; species Zootermopsis nevadensis. The sequence continues at coordinate 5,198,339 of NW_028259136.1, read as the reverse complement.
GTTCATTAACGTCTCAATGGAATGCATACTGATTCAGTTCAATCTACTTCATATCGTCACAGTCCGCAGATATTTCTCAAAGATTCACTTTAATATTATTCTCTCGTGTATTTTCAGATTTTATTTTCCACGTAATATTTTTTTTAAATGATTTCGTTCCTTATGCATTGTAGATGTCCCACCCACTGAGCTTTCATTATTTAAATAACTTTTACTGTAAGAAAAGTTGGTAAAGATTACCTCTAAGATTTTTCGTATTATATCGGTTGCTATGCTCCTCTTGATAGATCCTCGAGAAAGTACCGCTTCGCTTCCAAACACTCTCACTCACGAGCTGTTACTTCTTCTGAATGAAATAAATTTCACTACTACACAAAAGCGTCAAAATTACAGTATGAATGTTTTGAACCCATTTACTCCAGAACAAAGAACGGAAGCCATTACACGATCTAGTTACTTGTTAATGGCACACGTATTTCATATTTGCCTATGTTAATTTGAAGGTGACGGCCTCCCGGGATATTGCGCCGCGTAGTCTGTTACAAATTTACAGATGCTTCAAGAATTATTACAGCCTCCATCATCAGAGCGACTTATCACTTTGATGTTCGATGTAAGAGAAAACTTTTTACGCCATCGACAAGAAAACTTTAAAAGCACAAACCCATTTCTTTAAGCTGATTTACAAACAAAATTTTGTATCTTGCGATGGGACAGGACGCAGAACGATATACTTCACTCAATACCGTTGCAGCCTTTCCCCAGCGAAGTTTGCATGTCCCAAAGTAGAATCGTCTTTCAAAATATTTTTCTTCGGGTTTTTTTCCAAAGATCAACCTTCAATTACTCTTCCCTCCGTGAAAGTGTATGAGATTACTTAACCCACGTCCCCTCTTCGCGTACTTCATGCATATCGTCTCCCCACCCCCCAAAAAATCGAACTGATATTATTAAATTACACTTCGAAAATTTAGCTCTTGTAGTCCAACAGAAAGAATACGTTCGCATATGAACCTCTCACTTCTCTTCCTAATATTTACAATGATCTAAAAGATAGTGTAAAAAAATGTTAGATGAATGTTATTTTCAAGTCTACACTTCGTTTTGTGGAAGAATTTGCTCTGCGGGCTATATTGTCCAGAATAAGAACAGAAATAAGAATGTTTAGTCGACATGAATTACAATGTTAATGTATGAGAAATCAACAGCCCGAACATGTGTTGAGGAACGCGGAGTCAGTGACTTGCATCGAACCTTGAAAAACCACAAGAACGAACAGACGTTGGCAGATCTACCGAATAAAGTAACTTATTTCTGCCCTAATCATCATTAGAACACCGTTTTAACGAGAAATAGAAACAGAAACCTAGTAAGATAATCATTAAATCCTTCAATATATTCTATCTGTTATTATGTTCACATTTGTCATATGTTTCGCTATGTTAAATGAACGCGCTGGTAAAAAAAAAACAAATTCGCTGTATCTCTAATATGGCCGAGAGGCGTCGGATTGCTAATTGTAAGCACGAACGTCATTGTACCGAATATTGAAGACATCAGGCGATGCTGTACAAACGCTTAAAACGAGGAAATGAGTATGCTAGTTTAGCACAGCCTCACAATTCCGGCGTTTTCGCTCTATAAATGCCCCTAGACTATCCAATTCGTGAATGCTAATATCGATGTTGTACACAAGTAGTGTAAACACACGCGAGGGGATTTTAAAGTGAGTGTGCGAATAAAACCACGCAGACTCTATAAGGAAAAGTCTTTGGGATGTGAAACTGGAAATATTACCAGATAAGGTGTGTGAAAACTTCGTTGAAGAAAAATACGGTAGTCAATTTTCGTAAGCCGTCAAAACAAATCCATGAGTAAAACGTTTGGAAAATCTTGGGTTAATCGAATTCATCTGTCTTGTTCAAAGCCACTTCCCGGGCAGATAAAATGCATATTTTCTGTTCACTTCTGTTCCACAGCCGAAGTAAATACCTAAATCACAGATATTAAATGCACGGTCACAGACCAATGACAACGGAGCACTTCACTAGGGTTACTCTTTGAAATTTCACTGTACAAACCAAAATTTATATCAGATACTGGAGATAATTATGACAAAACTGAATTATTTTCTGAGCTAATGGACCAACGACTGTATCGACAGAATATTGACACAGTAAGTAAGGACTGGAAATTTTTTAACAAGTCGAAGTTTCGATTTGATTCATGCTAAGAAAAACACGAAGATGCCTTTCTTCTAGGCACTGCTGCCTCTGTAACATCGGTGAACTTCTACCAGACTACACGGCGCAACAACCCAGAAGACAGACATCTTCTAATACAAAATCTGCTCGTACCTAATTTTACTTATAAACTGACTGTAACGTTTTTATAAATTAAACGCATTATTAAATAAAATATAAATATACGTCGCACTCGGTGTTGCAATATGGAAAGCAAATAAACGGTGAGTAAAATCACCAAACAATTATGTAAGATGTAAATTGCGCATCTGTATTGACGATACGCCACTGTTGTAAACATCTACTCTAGACTAAATCCTATTCAGACAGCCCTGGGATCAACATAACAATACACGTGAAATGGAAACAAAACATATTTGTAATCTGGGAGTGTTGACCTGCGAGTTACAGCTTTTGAGCGGCTAAGAACACGCACATTTTAGGTCACCCGGTGGCAACCAGGAACACAGTATCATAAAACTGAATAACATTTATTTCTCCTTGTTAAATTATGATCCAAGCCTTTCTGCTTTATCAATATCACAGATCCATTAAAGGAGAAATGTGACATGAAATTTCTTTCACATATTCTAATTAGAAAGGCTTCACCTCGATCTAAGTTTCACTGAATAGGCCGATTTATCATTTTCTACAAAATTTCCAATCATCAATCATAGAGCAGAGCCTTCAAAGGCGACGCAGTTGATGAATTCGCGTCTTGTGAAACATGAAAGTGACGCTCAAGCGACTAGCACAGCGAAACAACAAAGCTACATGCAATAAACTCAATTAACCTTTTAAAGCCAGTGGTAACTACATGTACCACCTGCTTTTAAAAAATCAATGACTTATTTAATTTGCCCACAGAGTGAATTTATGGGTTTCGTATGATTCCCAGAACAAACAGTCCCTATTTTCTTAAACAGAATCAATTGAGCTTTGTAATGGTGAAATGTTGTGTTTTATTTGCGGTACGGACTTTATTATTAAATATTATTTATGTGTGCTTCGGATTCTGAGGATTAATTAAAAAATTATGCAATTATCCAATTAGTTTCGGGTACACGTAGACCTGCAACAAAGCCAAAGCATCATGGTATGAAGAGACGTCTTTAAATAAAGGTAAAGCTCCAGGCATTCTTAATTTCGGCACCACTAGTCTTCCAGTGCAATCATCTTAAAGATTGGATCTCCCACACACAAAGAACGAACCTAAACTGAAAGTTCACATTTTCATACGTTCCCATAGTTTTGGCCAGCAGTGGAATCATGATCCACAAAAGGACCTCTCCCTGCAAAAGAAAGTGTTGATGGTGAAAAAGAACTATCATAAAGAAAATGAGATACACATATAAAAAACTAGGCTTACTTTCTTTATTTAGTGTTGGCCGCTTTAACTGCCACCTGAGCTAGAGAAAGACAATTTATCACGGTGTCCTGACAAGCCGAACCATCAAGGTTACTGAACTACGAGGAGATTAGTGCTCCTGGCTTCGTCATGTTTGCATCGGGCCCCTTCAGGCGAACATAAGTGCTACACCTCTAGGGATGCACAAATCAGGGTCCACGACTTCGTATTTACATACTGCATTAAGGAGAATTACATAATAAAGTTCTCTATAGTTTGTACTTTTCACTAAATATTTTTAGGGTAATCGAATCAAGGAGGAGGGAATTGACGGATGCTGGAGATGAGAAATGTTTTCCTTGGAAAACCTGACGAGAAGAGGCAACTCGGAAAAAGTAAGTGTAGGTGAAAAGACAATATTAAATTAATCTTAGAGAAATGGTGCTCTTGCGAATACGGTAATGAACCTCCGGTTCCAGAAAATGCAAGATATATTTTCATTAGCCGAGTGTACTATTCGATTATCAAGGACACTGCTTCATTGAATTATTCAGACCATATGAAAACCTGTTCATATCATTTTAGTTTTGTCCGTAACAGATAAATATAAAACAAATACTTTACGTTAAGCTTTTCTCTGGACTATCCAGACGTTAATACGCGTGACCTATAGGTTATTGGAAAAAAAACTTAGAAATTGTCCGCAGAGCGTAATATTTCTGGCGTATTTTTCACTGTTATTGCCTGTAGATTTTCAGTTCGTAAACGCTAAATTTCGATACTCACTTGCAAACCGATAGGTCGGACGTTGTCATGGCAACCAGAATTCCTAAATAAAATTATGTCCTTACCTCACTAAAGCAACGCGTCACCACTACAAAGAACAATTTTTTGATGTTGTTTAATCAAATAATATTTGCATCAAGACAATTCCCTTGTGTAAAATTGTCTTTTAAATTAAAATGGACACGGTTCGACAATTTATTGTAAAAAGTCTAACATCAGGTTTTACGAAAATCCGTTTAGCCGTTGTCGAGTTGTTACGTGCGTACAGACAGACGGACGGAGTGGTTTTAATAGACACTCAGCAGGGCTACGAACGAGTATAAATTGAAAAGGATTTTAACACATGTCTACGGATGCGACTACAATTCGCCCCGATCTGTTTCAGTCGTTTTAAGCGCTTTTAACAATCATAATGTGCAACCTACTTTCCCATCCACAATGGGTCCAATCTAGCCAGGGGCTGCATTACCACTTCACTGCATCACCCTCTTCTAAGAAACCTAACGGGCCTTGTTGACAAGGGGATGGGGGTTGGACGAGGGGGCTGAGGGCACCTCTCGAGCAGCGTGAGAAACAATCCCAACCGAAAAATGCGGAGAAGCGACTAAAAAACGATTCCTTGCATTTTTGCAGCACTCGGGTTCTGTGCTTCAAAACTACAGCTGATATAAAAAAAAGCAATTCGAGCTGGTCTTGCTTCTGAGAACCTGAGAAGCAGAATGAAATGTTTGCTTTACGGTGTAAAAAATGTCCATACAAACACAAACACTATACTACACGGATTCTCCCATCGAAAATAATATTTGTCTAAAGTGTCGTGTACACTTTGTTCTGAATGGACAAGTCAAATTAGTTCTAATCAGGGTCAACAAGTGTTACAAGTCACCAGTCACTCGCTAGGTGCCTTAAACGCAATAGCAAATATAAACTGTGTGTGCAATGCGCATACAAGTAACATCTTAGTGACGCTGGACTTCTTGAAGAGTTGACAATCAAATGGCGAATGCATTCCATACTTCCACAGAATCAAAACATAGTGACTTTATGGTTAATTAGTTGGTTAATTGTTCAGTTAAGTAGTTATCCGATAATTTACTTAGACACTCAGCGAACTACTTAGTAACCACGTTATCTTTACAATCTGCTTAACTAGACGTCAATTTATTTAATTTAATTTACTTGTATGGTTGTAAGATTTGAGGTTTTCACAGCGGCGAGTATTAAGATTTCTGTCTTCTGGGTTGTTGCGCTGTGTAGTCTGGTCGATGTTAACCGACGTTTCAGAGGTCATGCTGCCTCCGTCATCAGGGCGATTCTTAGTATGAAGATTTCTGTCTTCTGGGTTGTTGCGCTGTGTAGTCCGGTCGATGTTAACCGACGTTTCAGAGGTCATACTGCCTCCGTCATCAGGGCGATTCTTAGTATGAAGATTTCTGTCTTCTGGGTTCATGCGCTGTGTAGTCCGGTCGATGTTAACCGACGTTTCAGAGGTCATACTGCCTCCGTCATCAGGGCGATTCTTAGTATGAAGATTTCTGTCTTCTGGGTTGTTGCGCTGTGTAGTCTGGTCGATGTTAACCAACGTTTCAGAGGTCATACTGCCTCCGTCATCAGGGCGATGAAGATTTCTGTCTTATGGGTTGTTGCGCTGTGTAGTCTGGTAGATGTTAACCAACATTTCAGAGGTCATACTGCCTCCGTCATCAGGGCGATGAATCTTCATACTTGTATGGTTATTTATTCAGTAATTTACTTAATTACCAACATGTTCACATTAAATGTTTGAGTTTCATGGTGCCTCAAGTATGCCCAATTATATGTCTTTTAATATGCCAGAAAAATTATAATTTTCTTCTTAAAAATGTATTTAGATCCGCAAATATGGGCACGTGAGTACGGCTAGTGAAGATCCATTGAAGCACAAAATCACTGCTGGAACGTTCGATGTTCAAAGAAGCCGTTTCCAACTGCGGACTGGAGGACGATATTCCAGCGTTTCTATTCCAACTGATTACCTCTCCACATTGCACTGTGACACTTCATTGGGACGTATAATAATTAGACCAATGTGGGACCTCTCATACATCCAAGCATGTAATAGCAGCTCTCAAATGTACAGTGGTTGGCTGACTGCCTTTGGGGAAATCCTAGATTTCAGTTTGCTGGTATACCGTTGTTCGGGGCAAGGACTAGGTTCCCCTTTGCCTGCCTCAGGCAACCATTGGCAGAACGGCTTTGGGACCAACCCTGTCTCCTATCCAGAAGGCACAGGGACTCTTTCTTCTGAATTAAAGCGGCGACAGCCTGAAGGTGCGTACACAGTAGTGTCCAAGTCTAGAATTCGTAGATTTTTACCTCCGGTCCCCATATAAGTCTTCATGACGCAGTCCTTGGACGTGCACACAACCTTACTTTCGTCTTTGCTATTATTGAATATAACACACATTAGAAACTTTCTTTGTAGGTGTCTCCCCATGTTTTTCACGTAGTTCAGTTCTCGTAAATATAACAGTCAAGAATATTTTATCAAATGCGTTGATGATGGAAGCAGTAAGGACCTCTGGAACGTTGGTAAAATTCTACCAAGCGCTACAGCCCAGACGTGAGAGCTTCAAATCCTACAAAAAATTTTGACTACCTGAGCGACTGTCAGCTTCTTAAAAAGGACTCTTCTCCATGTGGTCAGATTTTTATTTTATAAACTATGCAAGCTTTCCTTTTGGTACAGTAGTTTAAAATGTGGGCTAATTTTAAAGATTAAAGTTTCGTTATTTTGTCTGACAATTCTGCGGATGTTCCATGAAATAATAACACACCACCAAGTTCTGATCACTTCTACGGAAGTATTTCTTTTTGTAAAAAAAAAAAAAAAAAAAAAAACCTTTCGCGATTTAAACACGAACTTTGGTCTTCAGATGTTTTATGACGGTGGATTTAAAATGTGGTAGTGGGTCATTCCGAAATCGCTGTCAGACTGAAAGCGAATGGTTGGGAATTGAGTAAAACGGTCTTTATACGAAAAGTTCCTTTGTCACAGTAGTAAAAAAGAACTCTACAAAAAAACTGTTGAGAGCAGAACACTTTGTTCAAACTCCCTTCCATGCATTTCCTGAAACCAAACGCTGCCTTAGTGAAAATAAGTGAAAATTGTAACGTGTACATATGACATTGCTACAGCGCACATCAGCCGGAAATGTTACTTCTCTGTACGTATTTTTTCAGGGCGGTGAAGATTTCCATGCTCATCTTAGGGGTTATAATGCCGTGCAGACTAACGTCACAGCGTCTATCAGCCGTCTTCATGTGTAGGCCTAGTACGATTTATAAATATAAGTCACAACGTAAAGAAAAATATTGAACTAATTACCTAAGCATCGTTCGCAAACACAAGAGTCTGCCACGTGACTCCTAAGTCATCTCACTCAAGTTCAGACTATCATAAATCATATCCTTTTGAGTTTTTTTAAATTAAAATTTGGTATTTCACGATGCTTCTGTCAGGTAAAAGTTTCCTAAAAATGTTGCTTTACAAATATTTGAGAAGATAATGTGCAGACACCTTGATAACGTGGATGGCAAGGTAACTGTAAGACAGATTTTGAGAAAGCCTTCAGCTGGATTAGGATAGGATCCCATGGCGGACACTTCTGGCTAACCACGAGTCCCTTCAGAGAAGGGAAATTCTCGGCCAGCTGGATATTAATTAACTGCTCAAGAAATACCTTGTCTTGTGGTTTTACAAATTATGAATCGTTAACAAATGACTAAGGAAAGCATACACAGACTTACTACCAACACGGAAAATGTTTAGTGTCTCAAGTTAAATTGAATCGAAAGTAGCGACCGAGAGGCTGGCATTCCTGACTTATTCTGGAGGTACCGGACAAGAATCTCGGTCCAGAAAAAGGCAGTCTTGACAGACTTTCACAATTTTCTTACTTTTTCACGTGGAGAGTACCTTAAATTAGGCCACGACCGTCTCCTTCCACATAATTAAATTCTGTTAATCTTCATATCATTCGACGCCATACAGTATGACCTGAGAGTGTGGACTTAAATATCGATACCGGCGTTTCGGAAGAACAAAGGCCTACTGTTACGATCTTCAGCTACAATTCTACACGGCGTTACTACCCAGAAGACCCACATCGACGCCTTTACTGACGTCAAAATACAAAAAAAATCACTAAAAGCATAATTAAATAAACCATTTAAGATATTGTTACCCACTCGTCCGCTATCATCACATCTAAACTCACTCAGGGCGTCCAGATAAGATCCCGGGACCCTCCACATTAACAGCCAGCCTGTGCCTGAACTGGAACAAAAGAGAATTCATCTAATTCATTAGATTACAGTTTTTGTCCAGAAAACAATTTTTCTTGTCATTGTTCATTTCGCCAATATAATGGTCTGTTCTGTTCATTGCAGAATCACAGGCACAGTGCTGAACCAATATCGTACGGTCTACTGCTCTTTTAATGACATTCTGTTGTATTTAATTTGTTTTCGTAGTAAAATAACATTGCAATTACTACTAATAATAGGCCTGGTACCTGTATTTAATACGCCATCTGAACACAAAACACAAAATGGACACGTATTGTTCATATGCTCGCATGTTTCAACTCCTGAAATAATTTATTGGATTCAAACAATTATATTCAACTTTGACTGAATTTAATTTTTCCCACCTAGTACCGAGATTAAGAATGAGTGGAGCTGTATCTCCAACCTCCCGTATGAATTTATTGTGTAATTCTAAATTAATCGCAGGGGTCGACTTTCCCTCTGCTTTGCCAGACAAGGTTTGCATGTAATATTTTAACACATTCTGAAGATTACACATAAAAATGTTATTCAAAAAATATGAGTCGCCATGGCAAAATATCGCTTGTGAAATCGCCGACACATGCAAAGTTCGTTGCATGAAAACGCTCGTTTATAACCAAAATGCATAAACGTAGCAGGCAGTAACCCAGTTCTTGGGGTCTGTAACTTGGCAACAGACCGTAAGAGGTGACGCTAGCATCACGGTATAAATATTTGCTCTACAGAAAGCTAAACAATCTTTTCTTTTACACACCGTGTTCTCTGGCAGTTCGGATTCAAAATTAATCCTATCTCTGCAAGCGTAAGAATCCTTTATATGAGACAAGCCCTATCTTACTCCACGAAGAAGTGTCCATCTTGGGAAGTTAAGAGTGCGCTGAGCTAGCCAAGAGAGCAAGAAATGCAAATGAGGCTATGATGATACCTACGGTGGGGTCTAGCGGAGTCTGCGTTTGGCGGGATCCTGGGGTCTGAAGTCAATTGGTCGTTTTTGTGTCGGTGTTGGCAGGAATTTGACTTCGTTCGACGTTAAGATACTTTCACATTTAATTTACTTTACAAAGAAAGGTTATCAACGTACTTTCAATGCGATTTGCAAGGATAATGCTAAAAAAAAATACTTGATTCCCGTCAAATCTGACGGGGCGTACTACGCTAGTCCTAATAACATCTGGTGAATGGTCCAAGTCATCATTCCTTCACGAGCCATCAAACATTAACGGAGACTACACAACACAGAGAACGTAGAACATGAAATTTGCAAAAGACAATCGCGGGTGGGAACGTGACTGAGATACTAAACGCCAGCGTGACCTCATTGAGGCTAATTACTATGATAAAGTGTGAACAGTTTAATTACTTTATGGTTTAAAAACGTGTTATGATAACGCAGAGTCACAAAATGTCATTAGCAACACCTTCAGCAAGCGTTGCTCTTTAGTTCAGTTCACTGGCGCGGTAACTGATACGCCTTCTAGCATGATAGTGACGCCACACTTTACATTCTGTGGCTCGTCCAAAGGACGGGTCCACTCTTAAGATCCGCCAGTGTCCGGGACGTTTTGCACTATATCCATATAAATACAAGTTTGTTCCATAAACTGAGATGTGTAATTAGTAAATAAAGCAGTTCGTTCGGAAATTTACTCACAGCGTAACGTATCTGCTGTGGACCTCACAATTTGACACTGGACCTTTGAGAATATCTGTGTATCCACAGGCTAGGAATTTTACGTCCAATCACTTCTGCGCGAAAAAAACCCTCACGTGTCTTCATATAGAGAGCCTGTTAATTTTTGTTTACAACCAAAATTTGAACGGATCAACACATTTTTTATGTAACTCGCCTAAAAATTCATTCGGCGGCTTTCAAATTGTTACACGCGGACAGACAGACAGACAGACAGATCAAGACAACACGCAAATTTGTGCAACTTTTAATTATTAAATTTCGTCAGCGTAAGTCAACTTTCTAGCCCAGCTATCACTAAGAGTCATTCTTATTCTTCGTTTGTTTAACGACGTTTTTAACAACTTCGTTTTTAAGTAACGTCGGATGATAACACAAAAAGTGGGCTGGAAAATATCTTGAAAGTAGTCTGATTGAAGATAATATCTCAGCACTTGCCTGGACAGAGCGAAGAACATCGCTAAATACCGAAGTCAGGGTAGCCGTCTCTGGAATAAGATCTGAGGCCGAGACCTCTCAAACAATAAGCAGGAGTGTTAACCACCAGAACGCAACGTTCAATATAACCGCTTATCATTTCTTCATCTCTTACACTTGTATCATTTATCCTGTTCTTAGTTTATTAAAACGACTGCACTGATACTGATTCATATACAAGGACTGGCCTTTACGTTTCCTTTGTTAAATAAAGATTTATAGAAAATAAATTCCCATACGTAATTTCAGACCTCGCAAACTGTGTCATGGCCAGAATCGAAGAAAGAATACGATATAATTCTGCAGAACAAATACCTAACTTTAAACGAAAAGTAAAAGTTTTCTTTGGGAAATACAAGGCAAACGCATATGTTTTTCGAAAAGGTTTGTAAAAAATATGGTTGTGCTTAAACTAGTGATAACGTACAGGCAGTGAGACAAAGATAAAAGATGATACAGACAAAAGACGGCTAGAATCAGCAGAAATCAGAAACTGAATACCCTTAGCTGGATGTAGGATTGAAAGACAAATAGAACGTAAAAACCTAATTCAGATAACAGACGAAAGTAATGGAGATTACTGATTGTTACTAAGTTACATGCAGCACGTTATAGGGGAGAATATGTAAGATTAACAGGAGTGGGCGAAGACGAGTTGCTGGTGATATCTTAGAATTACGAACCTACAGGGAAAAGGCAAGGAACGAAGATGTTAAGAACACAAAGAACGAATAATGCAGTTTATGAGATATAAGCGATTATGTATAAATGAAAAACTAGCATAAAGGAAAACAATAGATTGTAAAAATAAAACGTATATAACACATTTACGACAGTATTTAGAATCTGTAATAAGAAAATAAGGTGAGCGAAGTGCAGTAAATAATGATATTAAGCTCTTACAAGAGCGAAATGATAGCGCGTATATGAAATACACAATTAACCGTAAAATAAGAAGAGTTATCTGTCTCACACTTGCTTGTAACTTATTTACAAGTGAACTTAAATAAATTGGACTGAATTAAATTGAATTAAATTGAAAGGAGGACAAAATGACGACTGAAAGACGATTTGGGAGCTATGCAAGCGTTGAGATGCATAAATTATGAACACAAGAATACGTCAACATAAAGTATGTAAATAATGTGAGAAATATTTAATGGGGAAGTATTATTTATAGTACAACTTCAGACAACAAGAATAACTAACACATTTCAAAAGAATTGATTTCATCTTCAAAGTTGGAGGCGACATAATCCTCCACATTTAGACCAGGCGGTATCACATCCCGGTAAACATTAATTTTCATCGTAGTTTCGTATGATTCTCAATGTAACCGACCTACGTAACGGAGAAGCGTTGTGTTTTCTTCGCGGTGCGGACTGAATTCTCAGCGATTATTTAGACGAACTTCGGTTTCAAAGCATTCACTTGTTTTGAAGACCGCAAGTTCACAATTATTAGACAAAAGCAATTAGCGTATACATTAAAAGCCTAGAAGCAGATAAATAACGCAGAGAAATAATGCATCTCTCTTAATTAAAATTACATTAAATTACGAAAATTAATAATAAATAACCTATGACGCTGATATCGATTTCGGTACCTTTATTACCAAACCATTCTATGCTAAGTACGTTCTGTTATAAAACACGTAATTATGTCGACACATCTTTGCTAGGGTTGGGGGTTGTGAAGGGAGGGCAGGATCTGAATCAGTAACTACGTCTTTAAATACGTCCTTGACAGCAATCGGAACTCATGATCTCAAGACATTCGGAATCCTATGAAGACAGAGAGAAAAAAAAACACAGAGGGCAACCAACTTCACGTCTTTAACAGAATTTAAGCTGAAAATCACGTTTTCGATTAATGTGCTTGAATTTATAATTCATTAATTAAAGTGAACTGGGAAGTATCTTAACAATAACTGATGCGTTTGTGAAGTAAATATTTTCCTTTTCAACGTTTAGCTGCAGACCGCTCCAACACTAGGATCCTGGGTTTCGAATCCCACTCCAAGCATTCATGTACGTGTGTCAATGATTATCTGCTGTCGTTCGTAGGTAGAGACATGACAGTCCGATCCGTAGTAAAAGTAGTCCTCACGAATGGTTGAAAAAAGGATTCATAGTTTCATAAGTTAATTCAGAAGAACATACACTGCCTCCACTGGCCCTGAAGATGGAAGCAATATGTCGCTCCGAAACGCTAGTGTCTACCTACAAATCCACACGGCTTTACAGCCCAAAAGACCAATATCGACATCTTCATCGCCGCGAGAATATAAAATCTCAAAGATATTTCGCAATTTTTCTCACATCCTTCATTAAAGTTAAAGGAGATGGCCTAAAATAGGCTACGACCGCTTCCTTCCACATTCACAATTGAAAAACACTATCCAACTCGATTTTTAGGGGTATACAACCAATCTATACCTTTAAAAAAAATAGATTCGCGATCAATCCGACTGTAAAGTAAGATTAATTTGTGTTTCGCAAAGCATTACCAACTGAGCTGCTATGTTTTCGCTGTTTATTGCTTACCGTGTGATTCCTCGCCATGGGGTAAGGTGCTCTGTCACACAAGTGCGTCATTAAGGCGGTGTTATGGTGTCCCGATCACTGTATTAGGTAGCACACAGAAAGCTTCTTCAGCACTCACAACGCCACTACCGTCTCCTGCCAGCATCAGAGAGATACTGAGCACTGATGCTGCTGCTACGTCTCGTCTCCCCTCGCCCCGCTGGCGAATCAAGGCACTCTCAGTCACCCACACAAAATGGCGGACAGCGCTACGGAACAGATGAAGAAACACATCACTTAAAAATGCGTTGAAACATCTGATATTGAGAGTTTATATGAATATTTAAGATGGTACAAGGAACCCAAGAAGAATTGTCTTTCCAGGTTACGTGACTTTGTATTTAGTGCGTGAATATGTACCGGAAGAATTTCTTTCTTCAAAATTTGAATCCTTATCTGTAAGAACAAACGAAGAAATATGAAATATGGATAACGTTAAAAATCAGTAAATGGTCATAGGTTTATACTGCATACACCCGTCGATGGCTGAATGTAGCCGAAACTAGTAGTGTATCTAAATGATGTTTTAAATCTTTTAATATTATTTTATTATTATAATTGTGAGTGACTGTAATAATTTTTAATATATATTTTAATAAAACGAAGAAACGTTAACCCATATAAAAACGAAAATTTGTTAATTTTCGCCTATAATATTTGATAATGCAATAATATCAGTGGAATAAAAAATAAACCGTTCAGTTAAGAATTTACTCTGGATTTTCGTATTTTTTTAAATTAACGTTCGTGGATGAAACAATTATTTTTCCTTGTTATCTTATATATGTGTAAATGTCGGTCTTCAAATTTCGAGAGGAACAATCTGATAGGCATATATTCTGGCGACGATGTGTTATGAGAGATAAACAAACAGGGAAATGAAATAAAATAAATTAGGCCTAAATTACAAAGAACTACCAAACTTATGCACTTCACTTGTCAGTGAGAATGTTTGCAAATAAATATTTATTTTCCTGTTGGAAAAAAATATCAGCTACTGAAAGTATAATTAACTTCGTTCAGTTGATTATTTTATTTAGTTAAAAAGTGAGCCTATAAAAGTGCTTCATCGTTCTTTACATCTGATTAAGATGAATAAATATTAATCTTTATAAAATATCCCTTTGTTCGCAAACTGATCAATTTGTATTACATTCTTTTTGACTACGTCACTATTCTATAATTAACACCTTAAAGCCCAGTGGTAATTATATGTACCAATTAGTAACTCTAGATTTTGTACAAAGGGTTCGTATAATTCTCGCTGCAAACAAGGATTATTTCCTTAAAAAGCAAAAACCAGTTGATATTATAATGATATATGTATAATGTTCTTTGACCCAACAAATAGCGTACATTAGACTAGATAATGGTTACTGCAGAGAAACACTTTCCCTCTGTGTGTTATTTATTAAACGACGCTGTCAGTAACTCAGGCTATAGCGTCAGATTACAGAATGTTTAATTAACAATGAACTGGAGAAACTATGGATGTAGCGGTAGTGACCTAATTTAAGGGTTATATATAGGAGCTTCCTCGAGAGACTGAGGAAAAACACGAAGAACCTCAGTCAAGATAGCCGGTCTCAGGGCCGAAACTTGTT
Source organism: Zootermopsis nevadensis (assembly GCF_977971745.1). Taxonomy (NCBI): domain Eukaryota; kingdom Metazoa; phylum Arthropoda; class Insecta; order Blattodea; family Termopsidae; genus Zootermopsis; species Zootermopsis nevadensis. The sequence continues at coordinate 5,183,274 of NW_028259136.1, read as the reverse complement.
TCCGGGTCTCCATATTGCGATGCAGTACTAACCAAATGGCAGCAAAGCTCGGAGATTTTAAGCGTCACCTTAGATTCCTTTAGCTAAGGTGGGGAGAGACTGATCACTGATCGATTCCCCTAAGTAAGGCTCTGATTTATCATAGACGATTTATTTTCGTCTTAAGAATGCTGCCTCAGAACGTAGCAGAACCCAGTACTTTTATATCGTAGGTCTACGTGCAGTGCATGTTATTCGAAGCAGTGACACCGTGACACTGAAGGTGCACTGTTCATGTCTGCACTGTGATGTCGGCTGTCCGAACCAGCCGCTTCGTGGCCAATGGGGAAGAACAAAGTCACGGAAGAAGTGTCAATAATGGAGCATTGTTGGGAACGAAGCCTGACGTTGTTACAGAAGTGACAGGGACTTCACCGCGGGTCTAGGACGGATATTTGCAACGCACCTACCCATTCATTCACTTACCAACACACACCCTTCAGCTGATATCAGGCGTGATCCTTCTTAAAAGCTTCGTTCAACAATAAACCACAACGTTCACTTTAAGAAAACTGGTAACATGTCTGTATCGTAGTTTTTTTTTTTTCAATGACGCCGTGTGGACTTGTACGTAAAGATACCAACGTTTCGGGAAAAAAAATACTGCCTCATTCTTTAAGGTTGGATTCTTAATTTAACTTAGGGATACACTTATTTCGCTTTCACTAATTTGTCTTGCAATTTCTGACAGCATCTTGTAAAAAAAAGTAACGAACATTTTAATTCCATAAAGGACGCGGAATTTCTTGATCACCTAATGTTTTGGGGACAAATCGGTAGTGGTCTATTTCAACGTATTATTTCGACATTAGCCTGTGGACCAAGGCTCTGACAGAGAAACTTCCGAATTTCAATCACCGCCTAAGTCCACATGATGTGTTACACCGTTTAAATATCCGCTATTTAAATAGTATTTCATATGATCAAATTTTTATTATATATATATATATATATATATATATATATATATTAAAATTTCCTATTTCATTTCTGCCCACAACATAGAACTCCCCCAACACACATAACTGCATTCGTTATATTTACTGAACCGACTCTCACAAAGACGATGCAATGGTAAACATCCATATTTCAACCTACCGGAAATTATATATCTGTGTACACCGTATTTCATTTTACTAATGTATAAGGTAACTGCTACAGAAGAATCATATATAAGCATTGTCCAATAAACAATAAACAAATATTTTTCCACATGCTGTTATGTATCATCACTTCATATTGATGTAGATCAGTTATAAATCTATTGTCAGCAGGATTAAAGATGCATCACAGAGAAAAATATTCAAATAAAAGTCATACGTCTTACCGACATATAGTTTGTGTCATGTTACATGGCGAGTTTATAATCCTGAGAGCATAATTTACATCAATATATCGATCTCTCGTTTCTATAGCAAAGAATAAAAGATTAAATTTGAAATTTTAAGACCCTGTAGTGGAACTTAATCCGGTTTAAATTTGGTTCCAAGTATTACTGTGCAAACCCCGCACGATACATTTATAAAGTTCCTTTAAACATAATAAAAATAGACATCATAGACGAGATCGCACTGCCATCCCTTCCCCTGTGGCTCGAATAGTTTCATAAAGTTCAGGTGTTGGGGGGAAGACTGCCGACGACGTACTAGAAGTTTCCTCGTAATTCTCCAAGCGAAGTCAAGGAGATAGGTTATGGTTGTGGTTTACAGGTATCTTAGAAATTAAGTTAATCAGTGACCTGCATATTCGGTTCCCAAACTGACCAAAAATTTCTTATGGGTTCATGAGAATCTTTCCATGTGCTCCACTGCAGAGCGCTCGAGGTGATTGTGCTAATTACACGAGCCCTTATCGGAGTAAAAAAAACATCAGAATATCCAGACGATACGCAAGTATTAAAATATCGATATACTACATTCATATTTCGATACATCTTGCCCGTCCCTGATTCTACATGCCAAAAATAAAATTAAAAATATTATAATAGCTTGCTGGTGCAAGCCCGTTGTTAAAAGAATTGTCAGCACGCCTTGAACGGATTAACACGAATCGTCTCCTTTCTAATTCCGACCGGAAAAATTAGTCCGTGATACTCCGTTAGAGACCTTCGTACTTAGCTCACATAATCAATTAGTTTCTTCCGCTTGATTGTCTTTTTGTAACAATAAATTATAAAGTAACCGACAACAGCCGATCATAGATGATCTAAGCTGCAGATCTTGGCCGATCCTCGATACTGACATTCTGTGTTCGAAATACACTCGAGGCGCGTCTGTGGTGTGCTCGTCTTTGTTCGTGGAAGTTTTTCTTCTGGATGACAGCCCTTCTAAGAAGACCTACCAAATGTTAAGGTCTCGGAATCTGACGGAAAGATGATCGATTTAATCATTCTCGATTAGCAGGCGAAATGGCCTGGTCAGTGATTTCAGCGGGACAGATTTCCGAAGAGTATAGTTAACCTGTAAAGTCCCTTTTTAAATATTCTATGATTTTCCTTTTTGTCGTATTTTGGAACCGTGTCCATGAATTATTGTCGTGACACTGACGCAAGAAACTTCAACTTGTCCATTACTTATTAACGATGTGTCCTGGTACGATTTCAAACACGTAAAGCTAATCTGACTCCGATGTACCTGCCTCCACATTGACATCAGGAAAATCGATTTTACCAGGTCATTATCTATTTGTGCATTTGCAAATAAATGCGCACAAATTTGCAACCTGGTCTCACACACGGTTTCTTCACACAAGTTTTTAACCAAATTTTACTGTGCATTTATTCTTTCGCCATTCATACTGTACGCTCCCCTACTCTCGTATTTTTTTCATTAGTTTTCCGTATTATCCGCCAATTTCGATTATCCGACAGTCCAGTTTACGTCAGATAATATGGACTGTACTCTAATGAGTACGGAAGAAGGAAGGCAGCAATCAACACACGGACCATGTTCCCGAACATAAGGTCTGCCTGTTCCTTACAACGTGCGGTCCAGACCAGACCGCATATATTTTAACCACACCATGTGCAGTTTTTCGAAATTGGATCGCCATAATATAAAGCCTGCGCTGATATAAACATCGAGACATTACTCACTTCTATTCCAGAGCACCGATTGTAATGAGTATTTTTAAATTTGAACCTGGGACCTCCCGTATACGAAACCTGAGTGCTAACAGCTCTGCCACGACGTTCGGTTACGAGTGTGAAATTTTGTACAGAAATATCGGTATGTCACAAGAAGGCCTATACCAAAAAAGTCTTGTATTAATATTGTTTGTAAATTATCAGGTATATAAATTCAAATTGATGTCAGAGGGCACAGAGACATGCACACAAACACACACAAACGATTATATTTTGTTTCTCTGTGCTCACAAATCGCACAGATATTTAACTGTTACTCTTCTGTAATTCATTATCACTCTTACATATCTGGCAGCCAACCCGTCATTGTCTCAAAAACCAACTAGCCAATCAAAATCAATTAACTTGTTGAAAGCGAGTGTCAGAGTTCTAATTATTCGTATCTAAACCAATTAAAACTTTTACTGGCTATATTGGTTTCAGGACTTTTGTATAATTAATCATCCTTTGAAGCTTGTCATGGAAATTTAAAAAAGTGCAACGGTGAACATCCATTATTTTTAAAAGCTAGTGCCACATCGCTAATTATTTATATCTAAAACATGCTGTGCCATATCTCCGTGATGCATATAAAATTTCGAAAGCATCGATGAATATCGTCGATATAAAACGGTCCACATACTGTCACTTGTTTTAAACAGAAGCGCAATGGATACTGTCAGCCATTGTAATGACGTCACTTCGTGGGACGAAAAAATGTATGCATGCTCTAAATTCAAATGCTTTAGAGCTAATCCATAAAACATATAATTAATAAAAATATAATTTGCTACCGTACGTTTCAAAATGCTGCGAATTCACGTACCTGCATAAATGGAAGAAGGGTCATAACAGTCAAACGGCGTTTGCTGGGGGGAATACAAAATGTCTTCAGTCGACATATGAATGATAGTTTTAATTTCTGTATTATAGTGAATTCGTATTTGTTTCCAACGTTCTAAACTTTCCCTCTAGTATGAGAAACCCTACAAAGAAATGACAAACTTCAGCGATAGAAATTAATATTCTTCTTCATCCATGTAAAAAAAAAATATTACCTAATTGCGACGCATTACTTATAAAGTTATACCTCATTCAAACACGCTGCCAATAGACCACGTCACCAGATTGAATGTTCGACATTTTAAAAATTTCATGTTATGCGGTACCACACAAAGACCGCTAAACAATTTTACTTAAAAACTTCGGTCTTTATTTCGTATTATAGCCGGTGTTCGAACTGGTGATCTTGGGTTATACATCCCAGTATCCGTTACCGTCTTTTTTCTCCTTTTACCTTTCAACTCGTGCCTGATTTCATACCTTCGTTTTTGAACGTGGCTGTACTCAATTACAATTTTTTTTACAAAAGCTGTATACAATCATGCAATCAAACCAGCAGCTGACTCTTAGTCGGCTGATGCACAACATACATTGCGATACAACTTTATTTCCAAACCAAACGCTTGAAGGAAGACTGGTACAAGGGACTTTAATAGTTTGTGCGGGGCGCATAACAAATTTGAAGACACCGAATATTAATCCTATACAGCGAAGACCGAAATCACGATTAGTGAGTAATGAATTGGAAAGGATGAGAAAGGAAGTGATCGTGGCCTAATTTTAAGATAGGATGTAGTGTCCTGACATTTGTCTTGAGGGTGCCAGAAAAACGATAGCCTTAAGTGGCATTCAATTCTGTACGAATGCCTACCAAGGTACTTATTTCTGTTATCACGATGAACTTTATCACTTCAATTTCTTAGAACACCAATTCACAGACAGACAGACATTCTCAGAGTGTTGTGGCTGGTACCTGGTATCAGATGTAAGTAAAGTAAAGTTTGTCCCACTATACGCCATGTAGGCGTTTGGGGGGAGTGGAGGTGTAGCTCCTCTCTTCCTTGACCCCGGCACTAGATGGGGGTGAGTGGTCAGCATCACGCCCCGGCCGGCTTTACCCCCGGGAAAGGACCCCGGTACCCATTGTAGAGGAGGCTGGGTGGGCCCGGTCTGGACGCAGAGGCTAGAGGAAAAATCCTCTGCCCCCGTCGGGGATCGAACCCCGGTCGTCCACCCCGTAGCTAGTCACTATACTGACTGAGCTATCCCGGCTCCGGTATCAGATGTAGTACACGTATATAGCTGGTCACACCTCAACAACACTCTGGTGATCTCTGGCTGTCAATGAATGGAGTAATCGAGCATCACCACAACGTCGTGTCATCTCATATGGGTCTCAGCTAACACAGACCATAAACCGCAGAGGTCTGAACAGACAAGAGACACTCAGTAGTACCAGACCATTGAGGTAACAGGAGAATGTAAGCAATATGTAGCAGTTCAAAGTCAAATTTGAGGAATTGCAGTAGGAGAGTCGACAATTTTTAAATTAATTAACCGTTTGGGATTTTACATCTCTGTACACACAGCCTTTGTGTTCATTTATTGCTAATAAAATCAACAGTCAACAGAGCTAGAAGTTAAAAATTTATGAAGTCTAGAAACACTCTAGAAAAGAATTATAATATCCTAGCTGTACCGAGAATTCATATAGGAGGGAAAACTGATTAATCAAAAGAAAAGACAAAATCATAATTACAGCCGCTAAAATACAATTTATGAGAATAGCTAAATTCAAATGGATGGATGATAAAAGAAACGAAGGCATATTAAAAGAACAAAAAAGTTACATTAGACAATATTTTAAAATACAAAAGTAACAGGTTCAATATGTTGACGATATAAAGAGGCAGACTTCCAAAGACATTAAGAATTACATACAACGTGGTTAAAGGAAAGGAGGAATCGAACCCTGGTCGTCCAGCTCGCCCGTAGCCTAGTTACTACACTGACTGAACATCCAGATTTATTAGCGTGTTCACAATTGCCCGCCAATTTTCCCTATTTTAAGCCAAATGAATCCACTCCATACTCCAACCCTGTTTCTCTAAGATTATTTTAATATGTTTCCATCTACACTTTGATCTTCCCTTCATATTTATTCATCTATGAGGTTTGCATAGATCTATTTTTTCAAAGATCACTTCGATTCGTATGGTGATTGTAGGACCTGTCGCGTGTTTCATCAATATCAATGTCCAACATCCTGTTATATTCCTGTCATGTAGTTGATGTCCGCTTAATTTGAAGAGCATTGTGCGTGTTGCAACAGCAGAGAGCTTTCATGTGTAAACAAAACGCACCTTTTTAATTCCATTCCAAGGGCACATTTGCTCGTTGCTGAGTTCGTTGGACTTTGTTAAATAAACGCAACAACATTTTTTTTTAAAAAAACGATAATTTAATAGCGTATATAAATCTTATTTACGAGTTTATTTTGGCGTAATAACTTCGGTCAATTTCTACAATACGTTATGGAGGAACATACTGCCTACGTCTTCAGATCTTCAGCTCTGAAAATGGAAACAATACGATTCTCCGAGACTCTGGTATCTCCCTCCGAGTCCACGCAGCGTCAAAACCAGAAGCGCAACACAGCTATCATCTTCACAGCCGTGAGAAACGCAAATTTCTGCCTCAGATATTTTCATTCGCAGTATTATTGCGATCGTATTATGAAACACGCAGTTAATTCTATCGTCGGATATCCGAGTTTAGATCCTGGATAATCAGGTGTTCATATCCTTGGTCCACGGTTTGCAGTTCAAATGAGATTTTCGTGTTTGGTCACGTAAAGCTCTTGTTAAAATTTCACAAGGATCTCACTCTCCCATTTACAGGTGGCACGGGCAATACTGTCACCGTAAGTGGCAAGCGTTGTGCGTCTGTTTATTTTATACAGAATTCCTGAGGCCAGCAAAATATTCATAATGGTCCATCATAGAATGTTTTAGGATCGAAAACTGAAAATCTGGTAGACAGCTACAACATCTGCATTTCTATAACCATACTCTTCAATTTTGACTTTGTTTCATCTTTCCAGCGTAATGCCTGTCTGTCCACGCAGTGTAGTCTGGTAGATGTTTGCCGATAAAATTTACAGTTCTTTAATTATACGTGCGTGGTCTAGAATGCGACATCACACAACTTAGGAGAAAGATCGACATAAATATTATCAAAACCTCATAAAAACTCCCTACGTGCCCTTAAATCCCAACCCAAGAAATTCAATTCCACCTTAATACATTATTTTCAAATATCCATTTTAATAATATCACCCCATCTTCACCAGCGCCTTCAAATCGGTATTTTCCTCTGAGGATTTCCAAACTAGCGCGTCTATCTTGTGATCCGCGCGCGTGTGTGTACATTTATTGATCTATCCCCTGCCAATAACAGGTCGTCCATACAAATTGAGGAGTATACTTTCATATCTCTTAATATACGAATGTTTTTCTCAGGAGTCTATTCTGAAAACTTTCAATCTGAACCCTCGTAGAGAGAGAAATGAAGTACTTCATTACAGCTTGGAGTAAAATATGAATCTCAGGTGGTGTTTTACTCAAACAGGACTAAACTCTAATTTTCTCTGGAGATGTAACTGTGGAGGTGGTAATGTCCGATCGGCGGAATGGTATTTGTTTTAATTCACAAGTAGATTAAAAATCCACAAGTTTATTGTCGGATCTTTAGATTTTGGAACGTCAGAAAAAAATTAAATTGCACTGATGTTGCTTAGAATCCTAGTGAAGTATGCAGGATGCTGGAATAAAGAAGTTTGTCGCGAGAGACGGTAAGACTGAGAGCTCCTGACATTAATCATGTACGTGAATAAAGTGGGCTTTCAGTACGTACTTTGTATTGAAGTTTATTTACTTTCTACAGACAAACAGTGGACGTACGTTGAGGTTATGCCATTACAGATTAATTCAACAAAATTAAATATTACCCTCATTTTCGGACAAACATTCTTCCCCAGCAACATTCGGTTGATTCAGTCTCGATTTCATAGATAATGTTTCTCCAGTGACTGTTAGAGAAATTTGGAATATTTCTAGAAAGAATTAGACCTCTGTTTTAATATACTGTCACAGAATTTATATGGAAGGACTGAGGAAAATAGCTGAAGGCGTCTGAGGCCACTATTTGGCGATGTTCAATGGATCGTATTCAGTTTTAAATAAAACGTTGATGTAAAGTTACGTAATTATTCACAGTAATTGGACACAGGACATGTAAAAGATGTAGCCTCTAAGTAAGGTTTATTCTGGGTACGCAAAAATACGTCGAGACTAGAGCAAAGCGTTGATGTTTGTCTTTGTATCTGTTAAAATAGGTACCAGCTAACGTGCACATTCTGGTTAGCACTCCCAGATACAAATTTCGACCCATAGACAGGCTATCCTGAATTTGGGTAATCGTCGTTTTCCTCAGTGCCTCTAGGCAAGTGTCGGGATAGTACCAAAAATTAAGCAATGACCGTTTCCTTCGAAATCCCTTCCAATTCATTATTCACTAATCACCCTCTAATGGGACGCTATACAGCCTGAACTACTGACCGCTTAGTTAAATAAACTACAATTAAATATATAAAATATGAGGTTAGGTTAGATTGGTCGCCCTGTACCTTAGCGACCAACTGTAAAACTCCGATATATTGCAATATCAGTGACGAAGACGATAAATTATTCATACCTCGCAAAAAATAAAAATTGCGACAAGAGTATAAATGTACCAGAGAGATATGCAATGGCTGAAACCACATTCGTTCCTCTCGTTCCATCACATTGAAATTTGATATCTTTCCAGAATAATATGGACCATTCCTCCCTCTCCGTGATTTACGTGAATTCCCCGCATCTGTTGCGATGTCTGCGCGCATACTGGATTGCGAGATTTCAAATTCTCAGGGCGATTATGAAACACGAATTCTTTTATTTATTGGATGTTGTGACGTGTATCCTGACGATCGCCCTTTTGATGGAGGCAGCAACACATGAAGTCGAAAGTTAAAACACTTTACTTAAACACTGAAAATAATTTGTAATTATAATCTCGTTACTTAAGAAATAGCATCTATTATGTAGTTAGCATGTATACCCCTGACATATTTAAGATACATGAAATGTTGGGGATACAACACACTTAAAATTATTGCCTGATGGGTATAATTCTTCTGATTCAGACGCGTACTTAAGAATCATCAGCTAAGTTCAAGTAATTTAGGTTACTTGTAAAAGCCCAGGGCCGGTTTACCTGAGTTTCGTGTACTTTCTTTGTCATTTATTTTAGTTTATGTAAAAAACTGAGATAATAATTTACAACAGGCTATTCATAGACCAATTCCTTCCACATCCTTTCCGATTCATCAATCGCATTCATACTGCTGTTCTAAGACGTAGTTAATATGAAGTGTCGTTAACACATGTGAACTAAAAATGTGAAGGTGGAATTTTCATTCGATTTTAGAGGGCAAATTTTTAGTTCACTACTTTTAATAAATTCAGGATATGCCACTCTTCCATTCGTTGCTCAGAATCACATAAAAGCTTTTTCACAGTTCTAACCACGTCAGCGTGCGACACTGGGACAGATCGTAACTCGCGACACGTTAAAATGAAATAATTAAATTATCACCAAATGAAGGTAGTTCGCTGATTGTTTGAATACGGCACTCTCTCTACACGCCTCGCTATACAAGAAACAAAAAAAGCTGTCGTATGTCCGTCTAGAAGTTCTGAGCTATTCGTGAATATCCGATTTCTGTAGAAATTAAAAGTTGAACATAAAAATGGACTGCATTGGAAGCAGCGTCTATTCCTGGCAATCTGACGCAAAGTTAATAACAATAAAACAGATTACACAAACATTTTGAAATATAAAATATGAACCCACTAAAGAAGCAAATGAGGATAGTGTGCTAAAAGAATAAGCATATGACTGAAGATTAATTTCAGGATGGAACGGAAGAAAATTGTACGGTCAATGTATAATTATATCCAAAGTTAAAAATATTTCACTTCAGTAACTCACAAAATTACTGAAATGCTGCAGTCTTAAATTGCAAAAGATATGACATGATACTTCGTACTTAAAAGCGAAACTCAGAATAAATGTTCCACATAGCAGTACCATTAAGCAACATCCTGAAGACAAAATTCCAGACACACAGACTAAGCCACAGTAATTGTATAGAATCAAGACTTTAGCAAAAGAATTAGATACACTAGAACTGGATGTCACAACACATCTAGACATCCAGAATTCAATTATCTTGACACTCGCAAATTGGATCCGGTGTTTCCTTATTATTCCCCAATGTTATGAACATCCTGGGTGATGCATCACGAAGTTGGAACGGAATTACCACTCCCCATGTGATGAGAAATTAATTACTGCAAGTCAGATATATTCCTAACAAGAAAGCCACGTATCCTTTGAAATATCTGTAACGAACAACAACCTCGACCTATACTGAGATACATAAATCAATAACAGACATCAACTCTTCAGAAATCACATTTTTAAACTGTAACGTCTAATATAATAAAAGATACTTTTAAGTTATTTTACCTACAACAATCTGACATCTTTCATGGGCAAAGAAAATTGCGTATGCAAACATCTACAAAGTTCAATATCCTTCAGTGACTTTCGTGTCTGATACTTCGCAATTTATTTTACGCAAGAGGGACGATTTTAACGACATCTGTGTCACTGCACACACGGAGATAAAGAATATGCTACAAAATGTTTAAGAAACGCTTTTACAAATATTAATTTTTCCGAAATGTAACGCCATTTTCGACTTCCGATAAGTTTTTCTTTCCATGACTAACTCCCTTCTTGAGTAGCCAATAGTACGCTCAGCTGTCATTAAATTTAAACGGAAAGAGTAGTATGTTCCTCCGAAATATTAGTATAAATCAAAATAGAACATTATTTTTTTTATTTAGTGTTCTGTCTGACGACAGGTCCATATGAACAGGATCCTTCCATCCTTTTCTCGGACTGGGACCTGTTCATATACGTTCTTGGCAGATGATCCAGAAGTGGTTTGCCATTGCCTTCTTCTGTGTGTGAATGGAGTAATTGTTGGGATGCCACGGAGGAAAACTCCGTGTTGCCTAGACCCAACACAAGTTATAAATTCGGGTATCGCCGGGAATCGAACCCGAGACCCCAGGATTACAAGGCCAGCGTTCTAACCGCTAGACCACCTCATCTTATTATTATTTATTGTTCTCTCTGACGACAGGTCCATGTGAACAGGATCCTTCCATCCTTTTCTCGGACTGGGACCTGTTCATATACGTTCTTGGCAATGATCCAGAAGTGGTTTGCCATTGCCTTCTTCTGTGTGTGAATGGAGTAATTGTTGGGATGCCACGGAGGAAAACTCCGTGTTGCCTAGACCCAACACAAGTTATAAATTCGGGTATCGCCGGGAATCGAACCCGAGACCCCAGGATTACAAGGCCAGCGTTCTAACCGCTAGACCACCTCATCTTATTATTATTTATTGTTCTCTCTGACGACAGGTCCATGTGAACAGGATCCTTTCATCCTTTTCTCGGATTGGGACCTGTTCATATACGTTCTTGGCAATGATCCAGAAGTGGTTTGCCATTGCCTTCTTCTGTGTGTGAATGGAGTAATTGTTGGGATGCCACGGAGGAAAACTCCGTGTTGCCTAGACCACGGCCTTGCCCAACACAAGTTATAAACCCAGGATTCGGGTAAACTAGACTACGCAATAAACTAGAAGCCCGCCATCTTTTAATGGAGTAGAGTTTAATTAAAATGCTTTCTCCCTTTAAAGCACAGTGAGAACAATGCGTAACACAGGCTTTAATGATCAGTAACTGTACGTTTTGTATTCATGGGCCTCGTATGATTTTCAGTGTAAACACGAATTATTTCCTTAAATATCAAAAACATGTTGATCTTTATAATGGTAAAGAGTTATGTTTTCTTTGAGGTACGGACTGAATTCTTAAATATTATTTGTAGGAGCTACGGCTTCAAAGGGTTAATAAAATTGTTAAGAGACAGTATCCATTCTGGCAAATCAAAATACCGCCAGAGATCCGCACAACCGAGTTTGGACAGAACTGTGGGGCGAAAATTTGTTACATCGAGTGTGTCAGGATCGATGCGCTGGTACAGTAATCCTTTCACATTGGGTTAATAGTTTAATGTGTTTAAACAGCTAGCGCTGGGCTGCAGAACTTTGAACGTTGCTCTAAGCAAGCTGGGTGTAATCCACACGCTAGAGACAAAGACTGCCGAAATAGTCGGAGAGAAGTTTTACGGAATTCAGCTTACGCTATAAACTTCAATTTCTTCCCATAGCTTTTACTGTTGGTAAAATAATTTAAATTAAACAAACGAACATCCTTCAACATTATATTAATTGCTTCTAATTTTCTCTCTTTGAGAAGCTTTTCAATATGTTCCTTGCATAATATTTACGCAAAATGAGGGGATGGTGTATGTCTCTTTGTGGGCATGTCTCACCCTTCATACCACTGAAGGGGTTACAATTAAACATAATCAAATAAAACTTCATGTCCTTAAAAAAACGACCTGATCATCTGTCAAGGTTATAGATTTTATTCGTAACGTTTCGCGATGTACTGGCGTACACTGTCTGTTCCTACTTTCCTCAACACAGGATCAATCTACAATTTCACAGAGTCTAAAGCAACATTATACACAAAACAACAGTTTTCATAAACTAATTATTACCAAGTAAAAATATTGGTTCAATAAAACTCTCATCATGTTTAACCCTTTGTTAAACCGAAGCTGTCTAAATATCTACAAGTTCAGTCCGTACCTCAAAGAAAACACGACGTCTTCATTACAAGAATAACTGATAAACTTCTCCAGGGCTATACAACCTTTCGTTTTTTTCCCGAAAACTAAACGAAACCCATAAACTAGATTCGAGACTGAAGTGTTTATTTTAAATATGGCTGAACGCATATAAACTTTATTTCTGTAAAGGGCTTGAGTATTTAAGGAAAACAGGCCGTTACAACTTTGAAGTTTGACGTCTTCGTTTCGTGTTGTTAATGTGCTGGTCCTTTAGTGTTACTACCGAGAATATTTGAGACAACTGAGGGTGGCATTTATTGAATACTGGAAGACACGTCACCACGTCTCTCTAAACCACAAGCTACTCTCGGTCATATTCTGTCCCTTAATATGTAGAGGGTGGAAAAATAGGGGGATAAAAGTCACCTCCCATATTATTGGACTGTCCAATCAGAATCCGAACAAACTAGCAATCAATAACAATTGGGACGGGCCGCGAGTGGTCACTGCCCTCCCCACTTGTACTGACCTACACATCAGTGACCCCTGCCACAGCGTAACTTGAAGCATTTGTTTTGACATATGAGACTTACGTCAATTACATGTTCGATGTCGCATTTAAAACAACAGAATATTACAAAAAAAGAATTATTTCTCCCATATTCATAAACGAAGGCTTAAGGAATTAATTAAATAAATTAACAGGTCAACTTAAAACTTGCCACAGGATAAATTTAATTAAATATGTTCTCCAGTTTTCAGGTCATAGATTTATAAATACGTTCTTTATATATTTTTTTTAATTTCTCAAAGGTTTCAATGTTCAGGGCTAATCAAAGCAAAAACGTATGACACTACAAAGTGACAAAATTGTTTTTCGCTAATTAATTGAACATAACAGCAACAAAACGTTACACAAAGAGAGTTCCAATAAAATCATGGACGTATGCAGTGAGATCTGAGGTTCTGGGTTGTTGCATTGTGCAGTCTGATAGACTTTCGCCGACGTTTCAGAAGTGCTGATGGACAAACGTGACTTCCGTAATCTGTCGCAGAAACCATGTCTGTGAGAAATAGTTTTCACAAACTCCATTATTTTTATTTGGTCCATGCAGATATTAAGTTAGTCCCTAGGGCACATTTTAAAGGACGTTACAGCCGTGTAACGAAATTCAGACCTACGTTTGATATGAATCTTTGTTGTTCGCCGTTGAACAGCTCGCCGTCACCTGGTCCTGACCAATAGGCGCGGTTGTTTCAAATAATATATAAAAAGAGCGAAGCGAATTCTTGGTTCATGGAGCAAAGATGGGGGAACAAATGCATTTGGATTGCACCCTTTCTGTCAGTGAAAGAGGAAATAAGCAACACAGTGAATGGGGGTTGGGTTTTTTAGGGTACATTGTCCTCACAGAGGGTGGTATGGATGAAGAAAGAGGGATGCAAGTTTTTTTTTTTATATCTACATTTTCTGTGTAAGCGAATGAAGAGGTTTTGTAAAGAGTGAGGTACACCAACAAATGATACCGGAATGAGGAACCAGAATTTTCCCTTATTCAGGAAAGTCCCAAAACTTTTGATGTCGCATTGGGCCGATTCCGTATTACTAGGGCACATGGTTTAAGAAGGGGCTTCAGCTCGGAGAGTTTCGCGTCTGATCTGCGTCCGTTTGCAACGTCAGCTCTACTGAATTTTCCTTTATTTTGCTAAGTCACGCCTGATCGGTACTTTTCAACCTTCCCTTTGTTCAAGATCCCTGCAGACGTAATATATTGTAACCTGCGGGACGCTAATCCTGTCTGCGGTCTTCCCTTGTAAGCCCTGCGCATGCGTGTCGCACATAAAACCACAGCAGCTGAATGAACTACACAAAACAAAATGTGTAAGTATATATTGTTTAAATCTTGTCCGTCTAATCACAATAAATTCTTATTAAATATTAAAATATTACAATAATTAACATTTAAATATTTAAAATATTAAATGATGTACTTTATCGAAATATTCGATTTACATTAGACCATCATTTTTCATTTTTCACGACATGTTTCAGTTCCTAAATGAACCATCCTCAGGTGTATATAATTATATAAAGCTTCAAAACGATAAATAATTCAAATACAATTTTCATACATTATGCTAGCGTACATTTTTATCAGATTTTTACCAGATATCAAACGATGTTCTTTTCCAGATTTTATTCCATTTTAATAACATATTCGATGTCGTGAAAAATGAAAAATGATGGTCTAATGTAAATCGAATATTTCGATAAAGAACATCATTTAATATTTTAAATATTTTAAATGTTAATTATTGTAATATTTTAATATTTAATAAGAATTTATTGTGATTAGACGGACAAGATTTAAATAATATTTATTATATCACAATATGACGCAACTTTACCATCTCAAAAATGTGTAAGATTACATAACCACTGTCATGAGATGGGCGAGGTATGTAGCACGATTGGAAAACCTGAAAGGAAAATACATTTGGAAGACCTAGACGTAGATGGGAGGTAAGTAAATACGATTGGAGTACGTGGATTGGATTCATCTGACTCGGGACAGGGACCGGTAGTTTTATGAAAGACTACTCCAAGATATCATTAAAATTGACTGTTTCAAAATTTGTATATTATTTGCTGTGTAACGTTCCAGCATAGTCTTATGAAATTTACGAAGGCGATATTTGACACAGGAGGCCGATTTTAGTAAAAGTACGTCGTGACGTATAATTTTCGTGGCACGTATTATTCATTATAGAGGCTTCGCCTTGATCTAAGTTTCACTGAATAGGCCGATTTTTCATTTTCTACAATATTTTCAATCATCAATCATAGAGCAGAGCCTTCAAAGCCGAGACACAGTTGATGAATTCGCGTCCTTTGAAACACGAAAGTGACGCTCAAGCGACTAGCACAGCGAAACAACGAAGCAACGAAACTGCGTACGTGATAAAAGCTTTTCTTTCCCATTAATAATATAACTAAGATGAATTCTGACTTCCTGAATGATTTTGCAGGAAAATATCAATAACGAGGTGTTGGCATTTTCAAGAAAATACACGATCCGCTGCAAAATAATTATTTTAAATTTAATTATAAAAAAGTTTCAAACTTGATGTATTTACGATGTGTCTTTTCATTATGTCAAGAATAATACATCGATAACAAGGCATATTTTGGACGGTAAACAACAGAAGTACGACAAATAAGGAAAGAGATAAATCTAAATTTCCACACGTTCAGATAAACGTAGTGAGAATTTAGCTAAAGATAATAAAAACGTTAGTAAAATTTAAGAAGTTTCTAAGAAATGTCAAGAGGCCTTAACCCTTTACATCCCGGCGGTGCCCGAATTTATAACTTGTGTTGGGCAAGGCCGTGGTCTAGGCGACACGGAGTTTTCCTCCGGGGGCTTCCCCGGTTTCTCCGTGGCATCCCAACAATTACTCCATTCACACACAGAAGAAGGCAATGGCAAACCACTTCTGGATCATCTGCCAAGAACGTATATGAACAGGTCCCAGTCCGCGAAAAGGATGGAAGGATCCTGTTCATATGGACCTGTCGTCAGACAGAACACTAAATAAAATAAATAAATAGTATCACGTACCGCCTGCTTTAACGATAAGTGACTCTACTACGCCCACAGAGTGTAATTACGAGAATCGTATGATTTTCTAAGTAAACAGTGACTCATTAAACAGGATTATCCAACTGATATTTGTAATGTAAACTCTTTGTGTTTTGTTTGATATAAGAATTGAATTCTTAAATGATGAATGCACATGCAACTAAAGAGACGTTGGCTAATAAAGGCAGTATGCTCCTACCTGCAAGTTCGACAACCCAGAAGTCCAACATGGACATTTGCTACATACTGTTCTAAATGGCACCAATACTGTATAATAGGTTAGTTCCTAGTGGAAAAGAAGCAACGTGTTCAAACCAGTTCCAGTCACGACTTCATTGTAATGGGTAGGTTCACGATAAGGGGTATGTCCTGAGAAGACACTGGCGTTTGTCGAGGGCACACAATGGCACGTAGCCTGGGGGGGAGGGGGGGGAGTTACCTTGATACTCAAGTACAGCAATGCAACAAGAAACCTATTCTTCTGGATATCTTAGGCCGAATACTCTTTCTATAATTTCAATCCAATTTGGAAAGACGTTTACATGAAGACCAGCCAGAGATGAAGCCCTTAACTGAAAACCAGGAGTGTGATAATGTGCTGCTTGGTCAGGGCACACCTCGTGGGACGGTGATATATGAGTACGGAGCGATGATGAGATGACTATTTATTTGTTTGTGGTGTATTTAACGACAGTCAGTAGCTTAGACCAGTGGTATTCAACCTTTTCTGCTCGCGTACCCCCAGATACAATTTCTCTTCAACTTTGTACCCCCAAATTTGTTGGTGAATAATTCAAATTATACATATATAATTTACATCTAAAATAAATTAAATAAATTACATCAAAAATAATGTATTAAATCTGGCCCTGATTATTCAGTGTTTATCATAAAATAATATATATATTCTTTTAAATTTCACGTACCCCCTAAGATGGCTTCGCGTACCCCCGGGGGTACGCGTACCCCAGGTTTTTATTCCACTGGCTTAGACGATGTACCGCCGAAAGATATGATGATTAATATATCAAAGAGGATGTTAAAGGAAGCGACCGTGGTATATTTAAGGTATTGTCCCAGCATTTGTCTGAATGACCGAGGAAAATCACGGAAAACCTCTGTCAAGTCTGTCTCCAGGTCGAGATTTAAAAGAATAAACATTAGCGGGGTGAAACAGAGATCCTTGGCGCGCTATTCGTAATTTCTCTTAAGAAATAAGCTGTTATCAAAAAACTGGGTTGAAGAACCAATGAGAAAAGTAATTTTTTTAAGTAAAATCTGGATCATTCATTTAAATATCAGGCATCTCAATCTAGTGAAGAAGTTAAGAATGTGTGGATCTTTACCTTCACTCCCTCATACGCTATGTTTAACCCTGGTGCTTAATTAAGCACCAGGGTTAACTTTATTTTGACAATATTCAACAGCGATCCGCCATATAAAATATTCTGATTAATGGGTAGGCCCTTTGAAAAAAAATATATTACGTAGGTTAAAAGGCGACAGGAAATGGAGATCTTCTAAATTCGTAAAGAATGAAAATGATTTAAATATGAGACAATTATTTTGGCGGAAATTTCATAATTCACCAGCAAAACGTTTGTGGGTTGAGAGGAGCATATTGTTCTCGCACCTCGAACCAAGCATCGCAGAAAGGTAGACCTACTGCAAGGGAGGCCACCACT
This sequence comes from Zootermopsis nevadensis, assembly GCF_977971745.1. Lineage (NCBI taxonomy): Eukaryota > Metazoa > Arthropoda > Insecta > Blattodea > Termopsidae > Zootermopsis > Zootermopsis nevadensis. Next base: position 5,165,056 of record NW_028259136.1, on the reverse strand, counting down.
TATTTTTTTATCCGCCTCGCCTTTCTTAACAATCGAGAGTTCCGCCGTCTTGCGTTTAAGCTCTGAATTCATGAAAACTGTTCTATTGGTTTCCAAACTTGCATCCAACGCGGATTTCCTTTTGTTTTGCCCAGTTTCGCTTCTCACGCCCTACGAGCGGTACTTTAACCGCTCCCTTAACGGAAGTGTTCTGTTAGGTTTCTTGTAAGGGGGAGATTCAGAATGTGTGTCAAACAGAAGCTGAAATCTAGGTTGGTGTCATATATTTGGTGTTCTGTAAAAAAAAAATTACGTCTGACTTAAGCACTTCTTATAGACTACCAACGAAAAAAATGCATGTAAATCTACCAAAATAAGATCAGATATTACGGTGGTAACTAGTGGGATTTGCATTAGGATGGTCCTCAGTTCGGATCTCACCAGATATTAATTCTACAAAGATGGTTACGCCTACACGATACAGCCAAACTGTTTTAATTTTGTTGGATCTAATTGTGGGTATCTAAATGATTCATAAATGTGAACATTACGATCAGTGTAATGCTTCTATCGCTGATTACGTACGTTAACAGTTTTCAATATTTGTGTCTACAACAAATGAACATCAAGAATCTGCCCAAGGATACGTAAAATTGTGTATATTTCGAAGTGGAGAACGCTCGCCTTTTTCCCAATCTCGTTAAAAGTAGTAGCTACACTCAATAGACAGATCATAGCCACTCCGCACGTCATTTCAAGAAGCTTTTCAGGAAGCAGAAGTGATCGATATTTTTAAGAGCAAACTTTTTATTTAAAGAAAAGTCATTTGAATCTCAGGTTCTGAACGAAAATAAGAAGTGAACATGAACGTATGCGAATCACAATAAAAATGTTTCGAGTAATTTCGTGAGGGCTCCAAGTTTTCCTTTTTTGAGGAGGGGGGGAGGCAAGTGAAGAGTGACTCAGATGTTACAAGAGCAAAGATTGGAAGATATTTTCAGCGCCACGACTCCGACGTGTGTGATAATGGAAATACTTTTTTGTTCAAGCCAGATGACCAAGGAGCGTGTTTCTTACCAACATATGTTCAAAAACCCCAACACTCCACCAATACACCATTTATTAGTCTGAAAATATATCAGTATTCTTTTGATCTATTTCTTTCGGTTTTGTAGGATTTGATGTTTTCACAGCGATGAGTCTGAAGATGTCTGTCTTCCGGGTTGTTGTTTCAGAGGTCCTTACTGTCTCCTCTACCAGACAACACGGCGCAACAACCCAGAAGACAGCCATGTTCTTTAGGTCCTCGACGTAACTATAAAACATATATTCTTTCTGTGCTATATAACTTATGGATCAAATTCTACATTTCGGGGTTCTTAATCATCCACCCTTCCTGTTTAGCGATATTCATAAGAAAACAAAAGTTATCATTCAAGAATTAAAAATCTTTAATAAATAACAGCGTTCGAACCGGCGTTGATGGTCTATGCATACATTTCCTAGCTTCTTTTTCTATCCCTCTTGTTGAATTAATGTGTGTTGCATATATTTATTTCACATTCTTTTTAATTATATTTTTGGAATAATCTTTCTCCACCCTAACCTTCTTCACGAATTCATCTTGCTTCTACAATACGACCTGAGCCTTGTTATCGAAGATGTATAGTCTTTCTAAGTCCTTATTCATATAACCAGTAGGCTTCATTTAATGGAGGTTCAGTCCATCAAAGTGCCTCTTTCGGTGCAGAAAATCACGCAATATAAACGTGAACACAAATTTCCTTAACGAGATATGAGACCGGGATCCCAGTGTTGGAGCTTCAGACCGTCGGCGATTACAGAGATTCCTTCAATCCACAAAAATCTTTTTATACAAATTCGTACGTTTATTTAAATATACAAGATGCCCGGGAACTTTTTAAATACTTTCAAATATGCGTAGTTCCGTAACCGCTGAGGATGGGTTATAACATTTCTGACTGGTAATGAGCTCAGGAATAATAATAAAATGCCGGATTATCGATATAAAGTCGTATGACTTTCCGTATATCCTATTTTCATACGGGTGACTTGTCAATTCTTGGTGTAATCGCTTTTTGTACATCTGTTTTATTTGTTCTGTTTCTGCGAATCTCTCTTCTGGCCATAAAATCACGTGTTTCATTCTGTACGTTCTCAAGAATTGAAGTTGCATCTAAAAGACAGTGTTCAACAAAAATAAAACATATCTGCTTATCTTGCCAGCTTTCATTCACTTTCCATTTAAATTCCTTGTGAAATAAGGCAGAATTGTGAATGCAAGACGAAATTTGCAGATAATGGGGAACAGAGCCAGGGTAATGAGCAAGAAACCGTAGACTGAAGATCTCAAGGTCAAATAGTGTCAATAACACTAGAAACAAGGGTGGAGATGGTTGAATGCGCAACACCTGTACATACATTTAGCACAACGTATACACTAAAATTATTGAATCAATGAACACTTCGCACTCATTCAGAAATAACCTGAAGTTTCAAAACCTCTAACACAAAAACCCATCACGAAAGACGCCTAAGGTCTTCAGTCATGTCAACCCAATCCACAAGCTCGAAAAAAAAAAAATTCTGGAACCCAATCCATCCCCCACCGAACCCCTGTGTCTTCTAAGATGTTCACCATCTTCAAGGCAAACCACAAATGACCTGTTACGTCTAAGAGGGAGTCTACGTAACGTATTCTTGGTCTTCCAATAACAATTTTCTTCTATCTACTGCCAAGGTTAAGAATATGTAGAGCTATACCTCCACTCCCCCATATGTATTCAAGGCGTAATGATTTATTAAACACAAAGACAAATTTAACAATCTTTAAACTTTACCAAATGGAATGATAATTGTGAATAATAAAATGGAATTATGTAGCGTGAAGCCGTCGTGGCCAATTTTTAAGATATTTGCGTGGAGGAATTTAGAAAAAAAACCCAGTAAATTTCAAAGTGAATACTCGGTAACCAAGATAAAGCTGCAAGTCTTGAATAAAAACTGAATATTAGGTGGAAACCTAACGAGAGTGAATATTTTCGGAACAAGAGACAACAGTAACACGCATTTCCAGAGTGCCATGTTAGTATTTAAACTGTGTTAACAGAGTCACCATTTTAGCGATTTTGGCCTTCTGGGTAAGCAACACCGTGTCGATTTGTGGGTAGATACCAAAGTTTCGGACGAACATACTGTCTCCATCTTCAGAGCTGAATATAAAGGCAGTATCCTCTTCCGAAACGTTTGTATCTACGGCATTTCAACCCCGAAGACCAACATCAACATCTTTACCGCCGTCAGAAACATTTCCTGCAACGACAGCCTCGTCTGATGGTCTCTTACCACACAGAACGGAGCGAAGAGCCCGTTCGAAGCATCGCAGCGTCCGAATCCACGCAGCGCTCACCACAAGACGGTTACACAAACTGAAAACTGGTTTTTAGCCAGCAGGGATGTAAGGATGCGGTGCTTCAGAACTCTCCCCCACCCCTTATAAAAACGATACCACCCCTTCCAACCCTATATGAAGCTGCAAGAGATTTATTCTTCTATCTGAAGGGCTGGTTAGGGATGACGCGGAACTAGCAAACTATGAGAGTCTACAACGTTAACATGCTTCTCCGAGCGGAATGGTTGCTAAGCAGATTACCTTAAAACTACGAAGTCTGGTAGAATAAAAAATGCTTTCACGTTGTACATAAAACCGGAAAGTAACCGAACGTCTCTGGTTCCCGAGGCGTGATTTTGTCAAACGTCGACAGGGAAACGGAGACCATTTCACGCAGTAGCAACAGCGTAGAATCCTTCGATCATTTGGCCAAGAAATTCCCTGGCATACGAGGTTGTTACGAACTGGAGAGCAAATCGCTTGTCATCGTAAGCCATGAGACTGAATATTTTATCAATTTTCAGATAAACATTTCACATCACATTATGGTTAACGATATTAACAAAATTCCTGCAAATGCCAGTGCAGACGAAAATCGTTTAAAAACGATAAAAAAAATCACTGTCAGGATCATCTGTGCGCTAGTGATACAGGGAGGAGGACAATCTACGGAGGGGCGAAGGATGTTTCGACCTTTCAGATTTAGTCCAGCCAATAACCGTGTATGGAGCATCTGCGAGATTAAACGGGAGAGAATTCTTCACAAGGGGAGGACAGGAAGACAGACAAAACGCTTTAATCCTTCCACGATGAGCCCCCAGCAACCCCTAAATTGACAACAAGACATTACCAACATAAATGCGACAAAATTTCATTACACGCAACTTGGCATTACGAACCCAAAAAGAGGTTCTCGCCATTTTAATTTGTAAACTGTTTAGTGTATAACTAATTATGAACTCGATTATAACATTTTAATCAAATGAGTAGTCTTCACAAGGGCCTACATTTTGACTCAAACAAACTAATTTTCAATAAATATCAATATAATTTTAATCTTTTCACTTAAGAAGAAGCAACATTGTAACTGCAGTCCTGATTTAGATGAAACCATCGCAAGGAACACCCGAAGATGGGCTAATCAGCGGAGTGTTACATATAAGGCACGAGAAAGTATTTTTGTGTTATATAAAGGCGACACATGGATGTAGGGTCATAAACGCAGGCCAGAGCCACGCACACTGACCAGAGTCCGGTGCTTCATCTTGGCCCTTGGCCGTTAAACTCTGATGTTCAGCACTTTGGGTTGGCCTTGGCGTAGACGGAATTATAGCATTAGGGGGGGGGGGGGAATTCTGGGAACGATTTATAGGAACTGTTGTTATTCAGATGTTTCGATGTGCGTCGCGAAGTCAGGGGCCCCGATAAATTAATATTTGCACAACCCAGTGGTCAATTTCTGTTCACAACTTCCACTCTTATAGGTGCCGGAAAGCAGACGTTTAGGTATTCCGGTAAAGTCTGGTACTTGCTGGATGCTTCTCATGCGCCGATTTGAAGCGCTGCCGTGCGCTGTGGCGTGGCTGTACCAAACGTTGGATGAACAAAAGAATGGCGGCTGTATCATGACTCCACAAAATCGTGACAAGCATGGTCTTTGAAGGACGAGACAGCGGCTGGATGAGGGGTGTACACATTATTTACATGAGGGTCGAACTGGGGTAATTCGTGATTTAGAAGAGGCAACTAAATATTCTTTCTCGAAGATGGCTGTCTTCTGCCGTAGAAATTGGCCGACGTTTCAGAAGTGCTTACTGCCTACATCATCAGCGCGCCCTAATGATTGTAAAAGTAAATATTCCTAAAACTTTGGTCAGTTTCTACCAGACGACACGCCGCGAAATCCCAGAAGACAGCCATCTTCACATCGCCGTGAGAACCTGAAATACATAATATTATTCTTCATTTATTAAAGACGTCAAATAAGAGTGATTAGTGAATAATGAACCGAAGGATGTGGAATGATGCGGTCGTACTCTAAGACAGTGGTATTCAACCTGGGGTACGCGTACCCCCGGGGGTACGCGAAGACATCTTAGGGGGTACGTGAAATTTAAAATTATATATATATTATTTTATGATAAACATTGAATAATCAGTAATGTAATTTATTTAATTTATTTTAGATGTAGATTATATACTATGTATAACTTGAATTATACAGCAACAACTTTCGGGGTACAAAGTTGAAAAGAAATTATATCTGGGGGTACGCGAACAAAAAATGGTTGAATACCACTGCTCTAAGAGACTGAGGAAAATCACATAACACCAGAGTCAGGATATGTGGTCTCTGGACCGAGATATGAACACGTCATCTCCCGCATACGAAGCCGGAGTCCTAACCATCTGATCACGATATTCGGCGCCAGTGAATGGTAGCATAAATACTTGGCGAAGTTGTAAAGAAATGCAATGTACTTACTGCTACACTATACGTATTACGCACTTGAAAAGATGTAAGAGGCTATTGGCGGGTGACAGTTATTAAAATTTTCCAAGACAAAATTTAAATAAGAATAAAAATACTAATTTATTTCGATATGTAATCGTAATCTCTGTGGGTTCTATTTGTTGTTACAAATGAAATAAAAATCTTTATTCCGCTCTTGCACGTGGCTGCATTTTGTGGGAAATGTCCATGAATTATTGTTGCAATTGTTCTCCATGGTAACGGTGACGTAACACAGTGGGGTGTGACTGACAGACAGCCATCTAGCGCATCACTTATTAACGCCGAAAGGTTTCTCGCTAGCGAAGACATCTCGGTACATGGCAACTATTTCTAACTCAGGCCACCTTACTCAACTGCTGTCAGTTCAGTGTTTGACAGTTAGGAAAGCAGGCAACTTAAGCGCAGTCAGATGACTAGAACAATACTTTCCGATTTCTGTCTGGGGATGTCCTGAAGAAATCACTTAACTACAGGGATATCCAAAACTTACACTTACACGAATCTTTGTGAAACTAACATAAAATACAAATGTGAACAAACTTGTAATTTTAATGTTGGGCACCCCTGTATTATGTATCATAATTTTTAATGCAAATCAACAATGCCGTTGTAATAAATTCTGGCCCCTTAATAATATAATCGATCAATTCTATAATCAGAAATACTCTGAGGACGACTGCACCCATATACCTCCTACTTCGCTTTCACAGTCAAAAAGCTGATCCATATATAAGCATGATGTTCAATAACAATTATTTATTTTAATCCGTCTGATCACAATATAATTTTTATTTAAAATTTCTTATAATTAAGATAATAAAATATCATTCATGTTCCATATCGACCCACACCTATTCGAAGACACTAGTACTTCTGGACACATCGGGACACTCACTCCTACATCTTTGGCCGATATGTACATCTAATAACATTTAAGAAAAACAACACCTTCGCCCAAAAATGGAAAAACAAACGTAATGAAACATCACCAAAAAACTACAGAAATCATAATTGAGTTTTAAGTTCTTAGATATATTTTACACCTGATGATGGTTTTATAAAAACCGAAACATGTTGTGTAAATGTTCCGAAACGTAAATCGATCAATCGATATGGAACATGAATGATATTTATTATCTTAATTATAAGAAATTTTAAATAAAAATTATATTGTGATCAGACGGATGAAAAAATAAATTGTTGTTATAATATTCACAATATGACGCAATTACACTATCTTATGATGTTCAATGAAAAATCAAGGTTGCATATATCGCCGATGTCATAGACGGAAAATAATTTTTGAAAATTTCTCATACCCCAGGTTTTGATTTTTCAAAACATTATCCAAATATGATTAAACAGTTTACAGTGACCAGTGATGGATACTAGATCTTTCTAAGGGACCCAACATAGTAGGTACCTCTCACCTGAAGACGGAGACAGAACCAACCTCCGAAACGTTGTGAATTTTAAAAACAGACGATGGGAAAAGTCCTGACAACAAATAATTTTAAGTGTAAACTACCGTCGTCAAAACCCTTTAGAATTGGTTTTACACATAAACTTATTGCTTATGTGATGGTTTTATTAAATTACAGGTAATGTGAAATACAGGCTGTAAAGTGACGATTATAATTGTTTGTTTGAACTTACATGCTTATAACCTGGCACCAGTGACATACTTATACAAGCAATAAATACATTTTAATGTAAATTTATTATTTATTCCTTTGAAGCTGAAACTCGTCTTAATAAGACTTAGAACTGTATATACCTCGAAGAAACAATGCTACTCCATTACAAAGACCAAATTGGTTAATACTGTTTAAGAAAAAGAATAGCTGTTTTACTGAAAATCATACGAAACCCATACATACCCATAAATACACTCAAACATAAAGATATCATTAACTTCTACAACATCGAGATCTATTTGAAACATTTTTGTATAGGTAGATCCCGTAATACAACAAAAATAATCTATGTTGTACGATCAGCTATGCAACAAAGCCTATTTGTAATAAATTAAAACAAGGACCAATGAGACACAAACTCACAAATATCGCACTTAAAAAAGATATGGGACCCTGCGTCTGAGGCTAGCTAAACCAACAGATAGGGTTTCTCTCTCCTTTTTCTCCTTTTTACCTGCAAACGAAAAGTTTTTTTTAATATTTGTAATTTAGACGATGGACAAAAAAAATAAAAATCATTTTTAAATATTAAGATTTCTGTCTTCTGGGTTATTGCGCTGTGTAGTCTGGTCGATGTTAACATCGACCAGACTACACAGCGCAATAACCCAGAAGACAGAAATCTTCATATTCACCGCTGTGAGAACCTCAAGTCTTACATTTTTAAATATTCTTTCCTTTGTCTTCATTTCTCGTTCTATCCGATATTTCTACCATCCTAAGTCTTATCTCCTAAAGTTCGTATTTTTCTCTCTTCCGCTGTTGTCGATAAAGGATTTTTCCCACCCCTGCCAAACACCTGCATCCCTTAACAGCTTTTCCAGATGGTTTCAAAACCGCGTCAACTGGGGACTCTGTGACAACTGCGACGCGCTCCAGGTTGAAATGTTTCGAATTTAAATAATGAAATTATCCCCTGACAGCGAGAAAGCATTTTGTTTGTTCTTAATTAATGACCGTTGAAACATTTTCAGCTCTGAGCATTTATATCAGGGATACCCAACAACTTCATATCCAAACTTTACACCACAAATGCCGTAGGCTATGTGGTTATTAGACGTTTCACAAGCACTGAAAAAGTGGATGATATAGTGTAGGAAGGAGTGCAAGTCTACTTGCAGCCAACTGATAGTTTTAAAACTAAGATTTCGTCCTGCCTCTGTCACTGTTACACTCGAAGATAATATACCATCTCGAACACGCCCATTATGACAAGATGAAAGCTTCTTTTAAATTATAATACGGGTCTAACACACTGAGATTAAGTTAGTTTGAGAAATTTTAGCTGCAAACGAACACTGAAACCAATGACGTACGAAAAACACAACGGCCAGACCTACTACATACGATGTATTCAGTGCTTTAAAATCGGAGAACATGGACATTTTCACTTTAATTAATTTCTCTTATTACTTTTAGGATTTCAAACCAAACCTTGGTTTCACTTCATTATAAAACGAGAAAGCAGGACACTTCCTGATGCAAAATGTTACGCTTTATAATCACTTAAGAGCTTTGCTGCACTCGTGTATGCTTTACTAATTAGATTCCAAACAACAAAACTGTGTGAACGCATCCTTGGTACACTTCTCTCGATAGAAAAGTAGTACTGCAGGAAACTTATTAACCAAAATATTCGAGAATATTATCGGCACGTTCTCACACAGCAATAAATATAAACATACAATATTATCGAAAGTAAGCATCCTGCTTGTTAAAGAAATACACGTATAAATACATTTACCCTAGTTTTTTCTTCGTTACAATACCGAATTGTCGCTAAAATCTTATTAAAATGTCACTATCAGAACAACAAAAGTGGGGCACGAGTATGGAACACCTTGGAAAGCCTGAAAATAAAATAAAAACAAAACAGTTTTCCTACAGAGATCAGTTTTGCTAGTTTCTCATTAAGGCAATTCTGATATTTCCAGTCCGAACGTTGTTGCTCAAGTAGAACATTCAATCTATTAGTTTTAAGCAACCCCATTTAGACTCCTCTGACTTGTATGATGCTTCTTACATATCGTCTACATTCCACGGCTTCCACTGTTTGTGTATACAAATTTGTTCCATAAGCAGGCCTAGGCCCACTTCGTGTCTCACATCTGTGACATGCTCGGTTCATGTTCTCAAGGGACACTTGAGAATGTGTTTCAAATATCTATAAAATAATACCAGTAAAATAAATAAATACATACCGTCATTAATGTGATCTTCCCACGAAAACAATAATCACACACACTTTACCACAATTAACAATTCACTATCTAAACGAACTGCACTAACTGTTTGCTATTTCATGGCGTTACCACGTCAGTACATCATCTACAGAACAGCAGAAACTGGTAAGAGTTATTCTCGGCAATTCTGTATTCCTCAATTGATTTGTTAATTTATTGTAGACAAAAATCGATTCTCTCGAAGTTAATCGCATTATAGATATTGCACTGTAAAGCAGGAAATTGCTTTTCCTTTCATTTCCTTAAATATTCACAATATCGAAACTTGTTTCAAATACACGTCTAGGACGGAGCTCAACCAAACGCCATGTAACAGCTGTTAAAATGACAAAGCATTTGTTTCATAGATTTTTGCTGTTATTCACTGCGGCCATAATCCTATTTTATCAAAGAAATTAATACCTACACAGTAGAAACACGTCATTCACGTTACCTCCACGTACGCCTATTACTAACCTTACTGGAAATAAAAAATTAATGGACTATACCTATACAAGAATATTATCGTCCATTTATCTTCAATGAAAGGTTAAATCGTCATAATAAGTCCTTAATCCGGCATTATCTCACCCCTACTCCGAAGTATAATTTACTTTAGCTGTAAATTCTTAGATAAAGTAAACACATGAACATATTTCTTTGCTCTAATTGCTTTGCTCTACGTAATACATCCTTACGTCATCTGTGGATATAACAACAGACTATGAATTTATATCTGTATCAAGTGTATACGACATGTTCCGCATCTCCAGCTTTGGACTGAGAAGGATCTTTGAAATCTAAACAAATTACATGGCAACAAATTCTGTTTATACGGCTGCGCCTTGATTGCTAACCTCAACAGGATTACCTCCATGCTCATATTACATGCTAGACAACTTACTGGTTCAAGATTCTGCGGAAATATGTTGAAAGAGAGGAAATTGTGTTCAATTAACATACATAAACCAAACAACTCATAACATTGAGAACTGTAGTAAACTCTCGGATTCTTTCAAATACACACTTAATATCCGGGTCTCTACCAACCAAAATTGAAATGTTGGCAGAATCGGTTACGACATAAAATTTTAGTATCGTCGTAGGTTCGGTGCTGCCATCTTTGTGGCACGGAAAGTACAACATAATGGGACGATGCTGGTGGAATCGGTAACCCAATCGGTACGTTTGATTGCTTTTCGACCTACCTCCCACCTCCCCCCCTCGCCCTTAACTTCGCTTCTCCCTGCAATACTTCACACATCGCAATTAATAATTCTGAAATCCTGGTACAGAATCTTGATATGACCATATTTATTTTACATTCTGTCTTCCTGAATCCTTGTGCACTTATTGCAGGTTGTAGACAATAATCTGTTAACTGACCTCTGAATGCTGCCCTTCTGTTTATAAATGTGTGGTAAGTTTTCACCAGAAGCTGTTCCAAAGCCTACTTTATCGAAGTCACTGAAAAGTCAAGAACATAAGTGAAACTCTACTGTTCCTTTTGGCCAGCATTTCAACAAAATATGATGACAAAGAAAAAACTGCTACTTCAAGAAGCTGACTCTAAAAATCAAAACTCATAACCATGCTGGACAAAGTAAGGAGTTACTAACAGTTAAAATCAGGTGGTACACATAGTTACCAGTGGGTTTTAAAGGAAAATAAAACGCGTTACGAGTTCAATACGACTTGATGCTACATTAATATTGTCGATATAATCCATAATTTTCGTATGCGTAATTACAGCCCATCCACTCAACAAGCACGCGAACTCGCAGTTAATAATTCATTCTGAGAATGACAACGAACTCTTATCTTCAGGCGAGGCAGTGGGCCCGTCTATTTAAGGAAAGCTCAACTGTATCTGGCAACAAAATCGATACGTGGTGCGTTTGTAGCAGCTTGAAGAGGACGGGGGACGTTATGCTATCCGCATATTATCAAGATAGCGGGTTCGAATACCGTTTGAAGCATCAGTGTACATCCATGATTTACCTGTAATTGTTAAGTCTTGCAATGGAATTATTCCCCATTCAAGAAACTTGTCGTGTATATTAACTGTTATGGAATTAAACGTGAGTTAGAGGATGCCGCTGGGAAGACGTAGGCGTTTAGAAGGTCCTTCGGGAAATAGGAATCGATAGAGCAACTGGATGCAACTAGCTCAGGATAGAGAAAGGTGGCGGGAATTTGTGAATACGTTGATGAACCTTCGGGTTCCATAAAGAAAGTCGGATATTCTTTGACAAGCCGAGTATACAATCGACTTTTCAAAGAATATCCTGTACCAGAGAGTGAGGCCAAAAATTATAACCCACGAAAGCAGAATCAAATTACCCCCACAGAGTCTAGAGATCGCCGATTTGCGTTAGGGCCAGAACTCTGGATATCCTAAAGTGATTCATTCCCCACGGCAGCAAATATGAAGATGGCTGTCTTCTGAGTTGTTGTGACGTGTGATCTGGTAGACGTTTACCGACGTTTCAGAGGTGTCTGCTGTCGCCATCATCAGGTCATCCATTTGATGAAGGCAGTCTTCTAAAACGTCGGTAAACTTGCATTAGAATACACGGTAAAACAACCCAGAAGACATCCATCTTCAACCAATAATACGTTTTCGTCTTCAATAGAATTACAAGAGGGTACAATGGTGGAGTCTTGGCCTTGTCTTTAGCAGAACTTAAGTGCGACGACGCGAGGGCCAGAGCCCCCATACACAGAAATATATTTGCGGGCGAAGCTAGCCACTTGGCGTGATAAGAGCGAAAGGCGAAAACCTGCACGCGATCAAGTGAGGTTAAAGTTACTTTATAATGACATTCGTAGAGCACACGCCAGAGTCAAGACATCTGCATCAATAAAGTGTTAACCACACGGAAAAGAAATACGTTTTACACATTTTTAGTCACTGAAATTGTCTGTGTCGACTTAAAATTACGATCCACAACGGTAAGCTGGGGAGTTTGGTGTTTGTACAAGTTTAATGTGTGGCGTGTTACTTAAAAGAAAGATACAAGTATGATAATTTTTATATCATTTCTGTGAAGAAAGGATATGTTTAACAAGTGGTTATAGGTCTTCCAGAGTGTAACAGTGAGCGTGGCTAAATAAAAACGGGCTCGGTGAAATGTCAGTTGTATTTGGTAGGCATATTATTTTTTCCAAGTAGTTTTCAGTAGAATTTGATTAATTCATGTAGAGACAGTAACAGATAAGACTGTTCAGAGAAAGTAATATGTTGCTTTTATTCCGTGCATTTCATTGTTTAGATAATTGAATGGATTGGACGTGAATCCATTTAAAGTGTTGAGATCATGCGATGTTATAATCGTGATCCACAATCATGAAGGCCAATGAATGTGCACACACAGAGACACGTCTGTCCCACATCTTTTATCGTCATCACTTCATTGATTGAACTCGTTCAAGTGATTTGTTTTAACCTAGAGGAGAGAGAAGAGTTCAATATTTCACTTCGTAAAGATTTCTATTTCCCGGGTCACTTCACTTTCACGTTATGAAATGTTAAAATGTTCGCAAAATGTATGAAGTGAGTGAATTTGTAGTACAATTATGCAATACGTGCCAATATTTGACGCGAACAATGAAACAACTGTTTTACAAAGTACTAAATATTCGTGAAACGGGCTTCGAGGTAACTTTGACACATTTGCACCGCCTCGGACATGTATCGTGCTAAATTCTTCCCTATGTTCGCGTAGTATTTCATTTTTCGGTTCAATATAATACATTTTCTAGCCAGCGCAACCGTAAAACAAACTTCCTTTTATGCGTTATGTGTCGGCCTGACTTGACGGGAGACTTTTCCGCCGAGCTCTCGCGAAGGAAAACAAACATTTTTTTTTAAGTTTCACCATGAATCCCGTGATATTTGTTGAAGAAACCCCCCGCTTGTGGGGAAATCGCGAACAGCTTAAACTAGAATAACTGTGAGCAGATGATTCCGTGACTAAAATACATTATAATCCGTCGGCAGTGCTAATGGGATTGAGACCATTATCGCTTAGTTATCGATAACTCTAAACAGTGTCATTACTTTTTATATACCTTATAGAAATTAACTTTATGGTTGCTGCAGATTTTATCTTAGATTCTCAGAAAACACTACCGGATCAATACGCCATGCGTCACGACATACATTTATGGAGAACGAGAGGAAGCAACGATGCGAGTTGCATTCCGCTGTGGGCATATAGGTTGGCAACCCTGTTCTAATAAAAATGATATCATCATCATTACGGCCAAAATTTTGTTTGCATTTCTCACCTCTTCCATATCTAACGGACTTTCACGAAATTTAATATTCAGAAATTCTACTAACATTTGTCGACATGCACAAATTTTGGTAAAAGGAAAATTACAAAATATGGGACATTACCCACGAATGCATCATCGCTTCTACAGTGGAAGTTGGAAGGAAAATCTCGGTTCTTAGACACGATGAGTCTGTTATGACTCATCTTGTCCAGGAAACAAGCTCAGTTGCTCCCATAACCATGTTTCATAGTTCCAGCCAAATTAGGTTCGTGACGTAACGAGTGTGACCTTGTGCGCTTCAGGTATGTACCGCCCCCAGTCGGCTGCCACGATGCAGGAGACAGAACTGATCAACAAGTCGAAGCGACAAGTCGGGATGGCAAAGGAACCTCTGGAAAAGCTACGTCACCTCTGTCTGTCCAGGGGCGCCACCGGCATCCTTGGGCTCGGTCGGTAAGTGGCATTACCATGTTACGTCTGGGGTTTATGCGAAATCGAAGAAAATGTCAGGGGAAAAACGTGGTTAAATTTTTGAATAAATATTAATCGTGGTCTTTTGGGCTGTAACAATGTGTAGTGTTGTGCGTGAATATCATCATTCCGGGGTTCACAACAATCATAAGACCAAAATAAGACATCTTTATCCGCACGAGAAATTCAAATCTCAAAATGATCTGACTAAAATTGTTTTTGATAACGAATACGCACAGTCTCTGATGGGATTCGAAGTCATGGCTATGCTGTCATCCGTGCCTGGAAACCGCTATCAATTTTGAACAATATATTTATTATTCAAAAGTCCCTGTGCACGCATACACACCCCAAGTGACGCACGAGTCACGAGACAAGTCACTTAATCTCTGGTCGTTACATAACTTAAATCATGGCTTGCGGAAAAAACACGTGACTTCTGAAAACCAAATAAATCCATACAGACTGGGAAAACCAAACATGTATATCGATATGTGCAGGAAATGGATTGTAATTTTTTTTATATATCTCACGCTGTAATCACTTGAGGTTTGTCAACATCCGCTTCCTACTACACAATACGTGATAATTCAGTGCGCAACTTATCAAAGTTACAAATATGAAAAAAAATTCCACCAGGTGGCTCTGAGTAACAATCTAACGTCATTAAAAACTTCGCCTAATTACATCCTTCATTCAACGGGTTCAATTCCACATAACGTGGGCCTGACAAATAATAATAATTATTATTATTGGCTCGTGTAGCTGTCGAGTCTTTAAAATAAAGAATTAAAATTAATTAAAATTATATTCGTAGCTGCAAGTAAGCAGGAAAATCAGTTTCCTTAAGAGAGCCTTCCTATTCAAAATTATGGGACCAGAACCAAATGTGTCTTCAGAATGTTCATTCCAGAGAAAAGCCCGACCTACTTCTGTTTCATACTTCGTCTCCATGGATACATGTACAAAACTATTGATCTCCGCTAGCCACGTTTGATATTGATTGCCGAGAGTAATAGTTATCGATTTTAGAGTAAAAATATGACGTTTCATTGGGCCTACAGTTACATAAGCCAAGGCGAAGGAGGACAGCCGATTACCTGAGCAGGTCTGTATAGTTGAATTATTTATTTTTAATTCAGTTTCGAAGGCTTGGTCCTATTGCATTCACTTTTTCGAAATCGTCTCGTTATAAACAACTGACATTTACAGGGGGAACACGTGTCAAAATTCCCTAAAATGTCTAGAACGCCATAAAAAGTATTCTTTATAAAACCTGGATAAGAAATGCGAACGAAAGTCTCTACTAGCTAGCCTACAACGCGTTTTAACTCATGGCTTCTGGTGTATTCTAGAGTATGGAATACACAGCCACGAAAGTAAGATAGAGGGATATTGTTTCCAGTGTTAGCCGGGTTTAAACGGCTAACACGTTTAATAGAGGAGTCTTAGTCCGAGGACCCAAGAAGGACCTTTCCAAAAATAAATTTGTAAAATTGTCTGCGAAAACTTTAAAATCACCTGGCTGCGACCTGATGACTCGAGGATCGCGCCGTACTGCATTCATAATTCTGAACTGTCTTCAGGTTCTTTCGTAACATGGACGATGACGGTAGCAAGGCGTTGAACCAGGCAGAGTTCACTGAAGGGATGAAGGAGGCGGGCATCGAACTCACGGATGAGGAGATCCAAGAACTCTTCACCCGTTTCGACACAGACGGCAGTGGAAGTGTAAATATGGACGAGTTCCTGGTCGCGATCAGGGTAAGTCTCAATAATCCCAAGACTGAAGTGTTTGCTTCGGAGAGTCTGGATTCTGTTGACTGGTTCGGGAGAAATCTGTCGCCATGGAGATGTTTTCACGTGTAATTTACTTTATAAAGAAAATTTTACGAATTCCGTACTTTCTACGCAATTTGCAATGTTAACGCTGTCATCCGAGAGTGCTTATAACCTCATTATAATGTCTGATACAGCCGCCGATGTCAGCGTCGCGTCTTAAAGTGATCAACGATGCTTTCAAGAAGATGGACAAGACAGGAGACGGTGTCATTCTGCTCGACGACCTCAGAGGCGTGTACTCGGTGAAAAACCACCCGCGGTACATCAGCGGCGAGGAAACAGAAGAACAAATCCTCAACAAATTCCTGAGTAATTTCGAGAGGGGAGGAACTGCCGGGGATGGCAAGGTACAGTAGCGTCGTCGGGAATTCTACTTGGTTACATTAACAAACGTTTCCTCGGTTGTTGGTTAATGTGTTTCGAATCGATTAAACTACACTTCTTATTCGTGAATGTCGATAATTTGAATACAATCAGAAATTAAAAATAAATTCTGGAAAGAATTTGTTATGCCTACTTGCCGACAAATTCTTCACTAAGACAGTGAGATTATTAAGAAATAAGTATTGTACAATTTCTGGGCACATTTTACAATGTCACAGGTTCAGATTGCGTCAAAATTGCGAGATACAAATTTCAGGATAGAGACAGGTGAACACGGTAATTAACCTTCGAGTTCTATAAACGACGCGAAATTCCTTCACTGGCTTGTAATGAACGACTCTAATTCATGCATTTTTTTCCCTTTAATTACTTATCAATGCTGTTTCAAGTGCAGAACCATTAAAATATAAGGATAAGGATATTCTGAAGGAAATTTTCGTGGTCTGTTTGTATAATACATACTAGGAAATGCCACGACAAACCTCATTAAGGAGAAAACACGTAACAAGGCCGAGATTATAATCGGATAGCTGTAGAACATTTATTTACGACCATGCAGAAACGTCTTAACAGCACGAGAATGCGGTAGACTTCGCAATGAAGCAACCGTATGACCCACTGTCTCGTGTTCATGACGCGCTCCTCGAGATCAATAGCTGGGCTCTGTATTCCACTTTAACCAATGCTGTTGACCTTGATGCAGATTAATAATCCGACGAAGAGAAAGTAAGTCACTGCGTACAAATGCGGTCCATGAACAACGACCTACTCTGTTGCAACGGCGTCTGAGAGAACTAGACTTCCAGCCACAATAACTTTTAGAATAGGATACAATCTTAGACGCAATTTTAATAAGTGTCAAAGATGCAATCACGAATAATTGTTACGAGACAAAATAAATTCACACAGAAGTAGACAGAACATCCTGACAGAGAGCTGAAAAGGAATTTTAAAATACATTCTGAAGTACTATCGGCGAGGAAGACGACACATTGGTAGACCACGTAAACGTCGAACCGTATATGAAACACGCTTTTAATATTTTCCTTCAAAGGCAGATTAACGAATCACTCTATCATCGGACGCTAAGTTCCTCTATCCACCGTTAAATAAACCAGGAATTAATAAATTAATGTAAATCTGTTGATAAATTCTGGAATGAAACTTGGAGACGAACATTACGCTGTGTATTAACTCCATAAATAACGCAATGAGATATGATGAATCTTTTTTGTTACAGGTGACTGAGGAGGAATTCGTGAACTACTACGCCGGTTTGAGCGCTAGTATCGATGACGACGGATACTTCGATCTGATGATGCGCCACGCGTATAATTTGTAATAATAATAATAATAACGTGACGCTGCACAATGTTTCAAATTTATAAAACGTAACTGTACCTCAGTAGAAAGGCTTTGTTTTAAAAAGCTTGAACGAATTCTATTACTGAACCTAAATGTATCAGTGATTCAGCTTCAAGATTATTGCTATCCAAGAACGAAATTAGATTTCGTTCTATTATTACGTAAATCCTTTAACCGCCCGTAACGATGCTACAAATGACCAAAATCTCTTCCACGACCAGTCTTGGGGACAAATATTTTTCCCGAAATATTCGTCTTGCGCCAGTGTCCTTCAGCCCGACACACGTCGAATTGTGGAATTAACAGAGGTTTTGGAACGTATCCGCACAAGAATTAATTACTCACTCACGTACGTTCTGAGAAATTAAAGAAACAAACCGACCTTTGATGTGTGCAACACTGGCACATGTATCAACCTTTTGAAGAAAAATCACTGCGATACGTAACTTTTTAACCACAACTCCATACAAACTAATTTCGGAATATCCCTACATTTTGACTAATGGTTCAAAGGATTTGTGTACCACATTAATTAATGCACATATTAAATAAAACACCACAACGGCCTTAGCAAAAAAAAAATAATGTAAGCAGTAAATACTGTAAACTGCTATATGTACCGCTTAGATTGATGTTACGTTTAGAATTACTGTATTCCTGTAAAAAATAACTTCAAGATGGAATTATGCCTGAAATATACGAATAAAATTTTATAAACTCTGTTGCTTTTTGTGTGTATGATGGTCGATATTAACACGAACACAGAATATTTTATGGCAAATCAAAGTAAGTTTCTGGACCTTCGAATCCAATTCTCCGTGCGCTTACTACAGAGCATATTAAGTCTAATTATAATTATACTACGGCTTACTCACATACATTCTGCTTTCATGGATCGTGAGAGGAACGTTGAAGTAGTAGAAAACAGCGAGCAGTCACTTCCCAAACATTTTGCACACGCGTAAAAGATTTCTGGCGCCTTCATACAGAATCTTTTCAACATGCATTTGGAACGTCCCCCCAGGGTAACCACGCTGAGATAATACATCGTGGGGCAGAGTGACAGCATCGTATTTGCAACTGCAAATCCCATAAAGCACATAACTTCTGTAATATTTTTATAAATCCTGCATAAATTAATGAACATTACCCAAAGTATTAAATATATTTACAGAAATAAGGATCAAGCCAATCTGCTTGAAGTATTCAATAAAAATAGACTGGTATCAAGTTCGTGGATAAGTTCAACAAGCGAGATATAATAAAACACATTTAAGTTACATTTATCTTAGTCACTACTTAAAACTGATTATTATAACAAGATTTTTCCTCATCTCTCTACCAAAATAAGACAAGCCAAATTTTCATAATCCGAGTTCTTGTTCAAATCTATTTACCAAAATGTCAGCGAGTACTCCTTCTACAATAATGACTTCTCGGCTTCACGGCTTACTCAACGTGCGGCCATTTGCGTGAGGCTGCAAATGGAAAATGGGCTTCGATCTCTGTCATAGAGTGTGGAAGCATGGATGTGAAGCTCCACACTTTCATCACAGATTTACTCCAGGTAAAAATAAACAAAGCATTTTAATTCATTTGCGATTTATTCAAAAAAGGTAATCAACAGCATATATTATTTATGTACTGATGAACAGATAAGTTAACACTTCTGCCAGGAATTTAACATTAGCCATCCAGTCCTTGAACGATCTCTTCAGTGACCGAGCTACGGATGCTTCCACATAAAATGTCATTATAGTCGGCGCAGTAGTTTTTGGCCGGTGGAATTTTCAAGGGGAAGGCTAGGAGCGAGTCTCTTTTGCGATGGTATAATGCTGACTGCACCGAGGAGCTTGTCTGACTGAACGCCCAAACAAAAGAAATGCACTGGCCGTGCCATCTCAGGTACACAGAGTAGGCCCGCCCGCCAGCTCCTCTACCGGCCGAAAACTACTGCGCCGACTATACAACATTTCATCAGCAGGGCACGACCACATTCATTTGTTACGCATTGCGTGTAATCAATATTGTCACGCAAGCCAATAACAAAAATTGAGAGCCATCTTCTGAAACAGTCATCAGACTATCGAGTTTCTGTGTTTGTCAAGTACGTCAAACAAGTAGACTTACTTTTCACCAAAGTTGTCTCCTGTTCTTCCTTTACTTTACGGTAACAAAACAAGTACCGATTGAAATACTTTCTGAAGGCACTGCTCACACAATAAAGTGCAATCGGATTGAAACACAAATTTCCAAAGAATAAATAATACAAGAAAGTATAAGTGATTGCAGTGACCTTGTAGTCACTGCTAAAATTTCCCCAGAAGAACACAACCTGCCACAAATACCAAGGCATATAACTTACAAAGAAAACACCAGTGAGTGCAAGAACGGTCTTAGCACCTTTCTTTCGAGCGTAAATTATTTTTTGAATATTATCCGACGTTTCTCCTGGCATATTTCGAGCACTCTCAACCAAATAACGAGCAGTTAGTCCATAGAACACAGCGATCACAGACAATGGAATAATACAAAACATGAAGAGGTTAAGTAATGCGATGTTCTTCGAGAAATCAGAACCATACGATGCCGAAACGGAGGAACATATATTATCCGTAACGTCTGTTGTAATGACTGTTCGGATAGCAAAACCAAATGACAAAACCCAAATAAGCAGTATATTAAACGCAGATACCACGCGTGATTTTAACGCAAGACGGCCGCTGTAAATATATATGTTAGTGTTAACTATACCGCAATATCGCTGAACACTAAGCATTGTTACCGCGAAAATGCTCAGGCCAACTGCAAAATCGCTGAAAAACCACATTAATTTGCAAAGGACTACGCCAACAGTCCAATACCTGGACGTCAAAAGAGCATAGAACAGTGGGATATTAACAATAACAGACAAGAGGTCGCCTGTAGCCATCGTGAAAATACACGCGTTCGTCCAAGTCCGCATTTCTTCGTGTCGTACCAATATCACAAGAAGAGTAATATTAGCTACAGCTCCGAAAATGAAAATAATTCCCATGATTAGGGGATCCATATACTTCTTAACAAGAAGAAATCTCTGAAATGCCTCATCCACGTCTGCAGAATCCTTTGTTACATTGTTAACAATGCCATAAAGCTCAGTTTCATTTTCACTGTTGGTTGGTAGGACTGATGAACTTAATAACTCTTGAACATTGGTGGTTGACATCGTATTTCTTTCCAGCAAATAGTGACTGGCATTAGAAGTCTTAATGGCACCTGGATGCCCGGAAAATTGCCCACAGATTCCAGATGGCAGAATAAGTACAAATACTACTGCCAAGTTGCTAATCTGTGAAGAGAAAACAATTAATGGTGCATTTATAAAATTATCCAGCCAAGAATGTATTTTAGGAATCTTCAAACTGCATTTCACTTTTAATTGTGGCGAATAATTAGAAGAGACGATAAAGTATTACGTTTTAATACCAAGTCGAACTTGAGTCAAAATAAGGAACCTACTTCAGAGTGTATTTCAAAATATATTTGTGGCATACAATAATGCGATTGTTCTAATGTAGACCACGTATGCAAATTGGCAGAATTATAGAATAAAATACGTACTTCGATTTCCATCAGCTTGTAGGAATCAAGACATGATTTTATTTTGTGCTTTGACAAAAAATGTTCTTCTTTATGTGCAGTATTTTCGTTCTTCAAGACATCGTATTGTTCATTTTAAAGCATTGTCCACACGCAATACTAAATAACTAAGCCATGGTTCATTCTAATTAATATTCCATAGAAAGTATCATTTGTTACATACACTGCATTGTTATGCTTTATAGCCAATCCAGTTCAATTACATCAGGCTTTTAAACGTCAACACAAAGGAACACAAAGGTTAGAACGTAATAATACAAGTGGCAAGGTCATTCAGCAGCTTGGCTTCGTAGACAAACAACTGACTTCTACCTAAAGCACAGATAATGGCTGCCACAATTATTCACATTTCTCAACGAATCCTCCAAGAAACAAAACATATCTGAGGATGGATGATTAAAATACTGGCTTTCTTACAAAAGATAACCTCCCCCCTCACCCGAGCAACGTCATTAATTCTGGCATGGTTCTGTCGCTCCAACGAAAATACGATGCCTACACTGAATCTACAATTACGACTAAGTTCATGTTTCAGTTTGTATTTGCTTCATTTCGTAACAGTCATAAAAAGCCAATGCACAAGAGTGGAATTTGAAGCCATTAATAAACAAAGATTAACACGTGTGATCTTTCAGCGAAAAAAGAAAAATAGCAAATGGTGGATGAAGTGATACCGCACCGAAATAACCTATGGACCGAAAATACCAGTGAACACAACATACCTGCAAGATCATGTTGAGTTTTTTTTAAGAACAAAGCGACACTTCACTCTTGACCGAAAAACACTAATAACCACTTTATAAAATGTTCAATACGATTACTGTCAACTGAAGTGGAAGTGTTGTCACAAACTTGCCGATCACAAGTGAAGCACGATACTTGGGAATGGCCTCTGGCAATATGAGCAAATATTCGTTTGCAGAGCAACGCAGAGCTGAGGGAAAACCCGAGACATTGGTTACTGACGTCACACTTCCTTTTTGGTTTATAGCGTATCCTGAACGCGCAAGACTTTCTTCTATATCAGCGTTGAAATTGCAACGGAAAAAATTTTTGTTTGCAAGCAGCTGAGTCCTTTCTGAGAAGCTATAACTATGGGGAAACACCGCGGCACATTAGCGAAACGTCCATGACCAAATGTGTTACCAGAAGTGCAACATATCACGTTTCCTATACCTTGTGTTATAAAACTTTGAACAGAAAGTACGGTTTTCTTAACTTACGATAGAATCAAATTCTTCATATTGTGTTCTTAAAATAATAACTCTTTTAGCACATTTTCTACTTGTTTCCGGGCCAAAGGACACAAATCGTCTATCCGCTGCTGAAAATTATGCTTCAGAAAGTTTTCTTTCAACATTCTAGGTAATCAGGATACCATAAACATGGCTGTCTTCTCATTATTTTCACACATGTAATAACTGTACTTATTTAATATTACTAGTGACTATTGGAATCATACCTGGTCCCCTATGGACACAAATGTTGCAGGTTAACCACCACATCACCAAAACAGCTTATGGATCATACTCCATTGTAATCCAACTGGTTAATTTCTTATGGATGTAACTTACAAGAAGCCACTTGACATAAGCATTCAAATTCCTGCTAAATGAATGTTAAAGAACTATCCAAGCCCCAGTATATCTAAATCTGACCTTGAATGCTACTAAAAAAAAGGGAAATTAGTACAATAAACTAGTTGAAGACCAATACACACTACCAAAGTGTTTGCGGACTATCGGCAAACAACGTTTCGCATCCAGACATTCCACTCATCAGAGAGTTCAAAGCTTCCATCTACGTATTAAAACAAATGCAGCTTATTACAGTTTTATTGCATCACTTTATTTTGTAAAACACAATAAAAATTACAAATTTTCAAAACACAATTTTCTATGGGTGAGAAATACCATTTTCTTTTACTGACTGAGAATGGTGAGGTGTATCAGAAGAGGGGAGAATTATGGACGTAGGAGGGACCGAGTCTGAATGGCGAGAAGGACTGGATGGACTATGTGAAGAACTGGAGGAAGACGGATCACTGTAAGTGCAGTTCTGTTGACCAGTAGTAATCGTCAAAGGTAAATGTGCATGTGTGCCATAGGTACTTGAATAGGGATGCTGACCGTATGCACCCATCGTCAAATTAAATAATATCTCGTCAATGTGGTGCTGGGCTATTGAAATTTCGAAGATACTTCTGCCACAGTTCCGCAGTTTGTTCCCAACATGCTCCCCATACACAGAGTGGTCATCACGTTTTGAAATTCTTTCAATCAAAGCATTCATACACTGTAATGCTTCCTGCACACTGCCATCTTCATTTGTAATTTTCTTACTACGCTTAGGTGCAGGGATTCGAAAATTCAAAGTCTTATCTGATTTTTCCTCTCGTTCATGACAGTCTGTTTGAAAGTTGCTTTCAGGATCACTGTATGATAATTGATGGGCATTCTCTTCCTGTAAATCAATTTGGTATGAGTATTTCCCACACACAACTTTACAAAATTGGAATTGCACAATACATTTTTTTAATATGCTTCTGATGCATATATTAGAGGAACAATTGGGTTAAATAGTGAAGAGATTCACTAGCAAGTTAAATTTTCCTCATTGCTTAAACACCATGCACAAATACAGCACACCCCAAAACAGTGGAAGTAAATAGAAGGGACTTTTAGTATGGTACTATTTGCAGTAGTAGATGTGCAGTGTAACGAGTTTTATGCAGACACTTGGTATCCAATCAGATAAATTCGGAATTTCCTTTTTGAACCTGTCGCCTTGCAACTCAACAAAGAATTTTTCTGAAAATGTATGTCAAC
The DNA here is from genome assembly GCF_977971745.1 of Zootermopsis nevadensis. Classification (NCBI taxonomy): domain Eukaryota; kingdom Metazoa; phylum Arthropoda; class Insecta; order Blattodea; family Termopsidae; genus Zootermopsis; species Zootermopsis nevadensis. The sequence continues at coordinate 5,140,415 of NW_028259136.1, read as the reverse complement.
CTCGGAAATTTTTCTCAATAAATTGCTATTCACCTTCTGATAGATTAAGTAACAGTGAACCGAGGAACTTAGAAATAAGAAATTGAAACTGTTTTCAGTTTCTAAATTTGCAGAATGTACCAAGCATACGAGTTTCGGGAATACTTTATTTCTACCAAGGCAACAGTTTCATTGCAATACACAATGCATAAAACTTGTCCACACTGCTGAAGCACAGAAAAGCAATTCTTTGTATCTGAAACTTACTTCGATCTGTACGTATGCATTATCTGTACTTCGACTGATTTTGGATTCATTTCCTTGAAGCAAAAACAGCAACTGCTCATACCCAAACCAAGCAGCCTTTTTCCGAGAACCACCGCAAGTCTTGGAAACCAATTTCCTGTGTTCCCTACGAAATTGCGTTTTCAACGCCTGAATTTTCTTCTCTACTTGCATTACACTAACACTGTATTTGCTAGCCAGAGTATCGTATGCGTCAATTTTTTTGTTTCGGTTTTTATACTCCGCTGACTGCACATCCCACAGACATGGCAAAGAATGCAAGTCTTCAATAAGCTTCAACGTATTCTCACTTGTCCACATAATGAGCACTTGCATTGGCGGTCCATTTCCAAAGCGAAACAAAAAACACGAAATATTTATTTGCGGATTGTCCGCAAACAGTCCACACACCCGGATGAAACTTGTTTGGTAGTGTGTACTAGGCCGCTTGGTACAGACGTCTGCTCAGATTTAAATAATACTGAGAAACTAGACTTGCCAGGAGGAATCTCACGATGATCATAATTAATTCTTGAGGAACTGATTCACAAGAAAAGGGCGATAACAATGCTAATGTTGACACTACAGATATATGTAGACATGACTTGGCAACACCCCATAGACATAGATTGGTAACCGATCTATAGACACGTAACTCAAATTCCACTGAAAAACGAAGCACCGTGCGTTTTGTACAGCACTCTATGCATCGTTGACCAATACAACGGCGACGTGCGTAGTGCATACGGTAGCCCGGTCGGTAAAAATGCCACCTACTCAAACTACCAAAATTCCTTCACTCTCACTTCCACCTCCAATCGAAACACTTCATATAACAACACAAACAATTTTTAAACCCTTATATCGCAAAGAAATGTAATCCATCTCCACTGTAAAAGTTTGTATGCATTTTCTTTTGCCTCACTTTCAAACATCCGATGAAGGTTTCCTGGCAACATGATGCTTCCTTTAAACACGATGTTTCCCATGAAAATTTCCAAACAAAATATCGTATGAACTGTGTGATTCATAACAGCGAAAAACTCTGATTGTGCACACAGTAAATTCTGTACTCGACAAAACATCCCAACCCACCAAAGGACAAAAATTATACTTTGTCTATTTCCAAGAACTTCAAAACAAGTAAGATATATGAGAGATTTCAAATGACAGAAAACGACTATTAGTAATGTGTCTTACTTTGCCTTTTTCAAATTTGCTGCCAGTTAAGTAAATGAAACCAAAATGGCAGGTTCAACTAGGCCTGACCTGATCCATCTCACACTAAAGAATGATAACCTGCACGCGATTCAAAGACAGCACATCAATACAAAATATTTATTTTCACTATGTTCTCTTTGTCATTGACACACACTAATTTGTAAGTAGCATCATATTTTTATAAAGCTTACACAGGCTGCAGTGTCATTCTTAGGCATAAAGATTAAATGAAGATAATATTTTTCCATTAGTTTCTATGTGGCATCTTGAAACAAGGCAATTTTTCAAGGAACACATATGGTACACAGCACAGCTAAGTTGATAATCCAATTTAATGCTAAGTACTTGAACTTCAGAAAAGGCTTCTTTGTTTCAACTACCACAATGTCCTACTGATGCTTAGAACAAGCCCCAGGTATCTGCTGTATACCTGTGCAAGTATGAATGTTTCTTACGCCTCTCTGTTAAATGATTATTATTACAATAAAAAGTGTCCAGTTTAAACCAAATTTCAAGCACCATGTTTTGGAACTTAATTATCTCAGTAGTATGATAATCCTGTTACAGCCTATAATTCAACTTCAATACGGAAACCGGAAGTTATGTCTCGAGACGTTCCATAATCTTAGAATCCAGCCTAATTCAATCTAAATTTGAGAAGTCAATCTCACACCTTTAACTCCTTCAGGGCTATTTTACAACATTCAACAACCCTTTAACCAGCTTATTCACAGCAACCACTGCACCAGATTTATCAAGCACACCTCTTCTGCAAAGTGTTTCAGTAGATATATAAAGAGCAACATGAACATACCTCGTCATCCCTCGTGAGAATGCTTTGTCCAATGGAATAAATCTCATTCACCTCCACATAACAACCCATCTGGCAACAGCAAATGACTCTCGATGCACTCTTGACATGCTACCAAGCTCCAATACAGGTAACCACCCACAGACTTCTACATGTCTGGCGTGGAAATTTCATCATATGCAACATGATGTCTCACCTGAAATTGTTTTAAAATTTAAGCTCAAAGCTTTAACTCAGTTCTGAAATTACATAACTGAACACTGCTCAGATGAATACATGAATGGTATAATTTGGTTTAACAAATAACACAGGATAGGCAAACATAACAGGATTACGCTTCTTTGAATGAATAAAAATCAGTCACCTGCAATATATGGTTGTATGTCATACACTTTATTCTACTGAACATTCAACAATTCCAATAATTTAAGTTTGTAATCCAACTTAACGTCAATTCATACATAAACAATAAACTGAAGCACCAAAATCTTACACTACCAAAACAAAATTTAGGATATACAAGAACAAAGGCAACATGATTATCCACACTGCTTCCAACAAGTTATTCTATTTAGTCATACTTATAAAAGGATTATGCTATTATTCATGTAACTGGCATGGTTTTTCTTTTATATCATCGCCCAATGGACTACAGAAAGGTCATGGAATATGCCATTCCTCCACACACCTACCTAAGCGGCAGAGCTGCTCTCCGATACTGCAACAAGGACCATACTGCATGATGGGCAGCTCCCACGTTGCTATGGACATTCTGCTCAATGGTAAACCAGGAGCATAAGCCCATGTATCGGTTCAGAAAGACATTTAATCTTATTTAAGGGATGTGATCATCTTGAATTGCTAATTGCCCTCATTTTAAACAATAATCTAGTTTCATGAAAATCCATGTTTCCCCGAAACCAAGTAATAAAAATGTTATGATTTACAAAAGTGGCAACAAAAATGTAAAAATTTCAAGTGTATTTTTACAGGAATGAACAAATTTCAATGGCAGACAGGAGAAAACAACATGAACTTCCAAAGCCCATCAGCTGATTTCACAAATTAATTTAGTCAGTTTCAGGCAAATACAGTAAGAACTGTAAAGAGTAATAAACTTACTGCAGGCAATTTTAGGTTGTCTTTTATTCCTTTCTATCAGACAAATCTACAAGTAGCCTTGCAAGACTATTCTGAACAAATATTTTACAAGTACCACTTAGTCACAAATTAGTCTCTAATTAAACACAAAAAAGAACACGGAGATTAACATCAGTTTGAAACTGCACACTTGATCATGCTCTCATTCAGACCAGATCTGAAAACAGTTTCTAACCTACACCTGTATTCAACCACAATACAACTCATACCAACTTGCATAAATCAGTTATAAATGCATACATGTAATTATCCAACCATTCAAATTTACCTACCCATAGTATCAAACCAGTTCCTTGAAGTCCAAAACTGATTTATGACCCAAGCCATCGCACACTTCTCTGACATCATCTAAAAAGTTTTCCTGGACGTTTACCTGTAAAAGTCAAGAAAATGTGGAGGCAGGCACGAACTTGCACGGCAAATATGCTTCGCACATGGATGGGATTATGAATGTTAATTCCTTGGCGGTACGAACTTGCAATTTTGTGAACCATTTAAAACTCCATTTTCCATGTTTCAAAAATCTTTGCTGAAAATATTATGTACGCGAAATACGTATTCAATTTACATTGTCTACAATTACACATAAAAAACATACACGGGTAAACTGACTTACCGTAAGCTTTGTTCATGATGAATTTACAGTCTTGTAGACATTATAATAGGTATTACTGACAGTGAACTACATAGCAAGTATTTCAGGATTAAAACGGATAACCATGTTCACTTACCAAGTTTCACAACTTCCATACGCCAAAACAACGGTCCTTTCTTGTGCGGAAACTTCCAACCACTGCTCTTTCGACCAAATAATATATAACCATAGGTGATAGTGCACGGATGAAAAAAATTCAGTTCTTTATTCATCTTTGGCTGTTACCTGTGCAATGAGCGACTAATAGTCATGGTAACATGTACAATTTGATATTTTCGTAAGTTCCCAGCAGGGCACGGTGTATGTATATATATTTATAGTAGCGTCCGAAAGTAAAGGGTTAAGCGGGGCAACAGACAATATTTGTATTAAAGTTTGCCTGCACATGCATACACAAATTTTTAATCACATCAGGCTACAGTTTTCCTGCTGTCTCTTTATTAACGGACAATGAAAAATATCAACTATCCTATTTATGTACTGCTATTTCAACGGTTTTGTCACCTACAAAATAACTTTTTACATCTTTGTCATTGCAAACAAACATGCATCAAAGGAAGTAAATGTCAAACTGCATTTCACAAAATGTACAGATACATTTAAGCAGGAATGTACAATATCCCTTTATACTGAAGATCATCCTGATTTTAGAACTGACAAAGCTTTTTTTTCATTCTGTAACTTCTTGATACTATGCTATGATGAAAGGAAAATACATGTAAAGGTTATGAAAAATATTAACCAACATTCCATAGAAGCAATGGATCCTGTTTGCTGTGTGCAGTTCAATAATGTCCCCCAAATAAAAGTTACCTTCAGTATAACAAAATATGTAGACAAACTTTCCCACACTCTGCTCAGAACACTATAATAGAGGAAATGTATTTATCTTAAAATTTAATATCTCAAGCAACAATCAACTAATTTTAAATATACTTCATAGATAAGGTGATAAACACATTAGTTCCATCAAAGATCTATGTAGAGCATTTGCATAATCTTCAAATTAAATGATAGCACTATCCACATCAGTAAGAAAGCATTTTCACAGCTCTGAATGTAATATTAAGTGACAGTTGAAAGAAGATAATTCATTGATGTAGACTAATGTCAAATTTTGCAGTATAATGTAGTTAAAGGGAACAGGACTAAAGTTTAATATTGTAGCATAAGGGTTAAGCAGAAGTTTATCCTCTGCAATGAGATGTTTAACTCCCTTTATTGGGCACACATCGCATCTGTATTTTAACACAAATTTTCACTGCATATAACAATTAGTTTAACACTTTCAAGTTACAGGAAACATTGCTTCCAAGATGTTCTACCAAACATAACTTCCAGTGTTACTGCATCCTCATACTTATTTTACAAAGCAAATCCTTTGGCTCATATAACATTATACAAATTCTTTCAAATACATTTGGTTGAAGGGAGAAAAAATTATATTAATGAATGTAATGTATATGCTACTAAATAATTCGATGATATGTACCTACAATAATTAAAAATCTTTTTTTTTTCTTTGTTCCATCTATGACTAATATACACAGTATTTATTATTTACCTTAGGTTTGTAAGAGAAAATCAAGAGAAAAGTACAGATTACAATTTACAAGTTTTACGTGTTTTTTCAACATTTTCACTTTTATGCCATTTTCTCATATCTTATTTTAATGGCTGTGCTAGGCAAGTCACTTAATAGGAAAAGAGTTTTAAGCATTCTTTTTTGTCAGCTCACTCCATCACTTGTACCCTAAAACACTAGCATCTTCACATCTTCTGTAATCTTCATTCACAATGCAGATGTTTATTTAAAGTATAAGAGTAACCATCAGAATTATCAAACAAATATTAAGAGTTATATTTTAATCACAGGCCTGAGAGTAGTCTGTTTTGACAACTGGCTATTAAGATTTATCCGAAGGTTTACTTGTAATCCAATCATTGCAATCAAATGAGAGCCAAAGGAACCATAAAAGTATTCAACTACTGCAAACCAAAGTCTTTAGCTGCGATTTTAAATTCCTTACACATAACAGAATCTTTAGCATTTATAATAAAGAAGGAATATAAAAGCCCATTGCATTCAAACAACAAATGTCACTTGTGGTCAGATGTAGTGATTACTTCTACTGTTCCCATTACATAGAAATGAGGGACTTACGTGCACTGATACTTCATATATATGGCAAGCAACAATATATAAACTGGTACATAATGATCTGGGGAAAAGACAAACAAAATATATGTGTTTTGTAAGAGGCTCCTCCATTACTGAAAACAGTATTTAAGGATTTATGATGTATAAATTAACAAAGGGTAGTGGGTGGGTTTCTGAGGCACCCAGAGGATGGTCTGTTATTGCCTTTACTGGCTTCTGCCAAACTAAAAGCAAATCTGGAATCCATTTCTGGGTGGGAGCACTCATAAAGAAGACTAATTACTACTGATGGTCAGATAATCACAATCGATGATGGCCTGCAGATGGGACCTACGATTTAACATGGGCAGGTATACTTCAGAGTTGGTCTTCTGGGTTGTAAGATCATGTGGACATCTGGGTAGACACCATTATACCATTGTTTCAGAAGAATATCTACCAGGCATCTCCATTTCCAAATGTCTACTCGGCATTAAAACTCAGAAGACCAGCACGAACATTACGGCCTCTATGAAAACCTCAAATTTCATAAAGGTATATTCCACTTCCCCAAAGGTTGTTTTTAATCTTAAGACAGATATGAACACTTAGGTCTGTAACAAGAATAATCTGCACTCAAATGTGACAGAGGATCAACACCAGTACTCTCTGAAAGAAAGTCCCACGCATTTGAACAAACACACTGCGACACAGGTTCTAGGAACATTACTCTTGCCCATGGTTAAATTAGCATTAATTTAGAAATTTAATGAAAATGTTTCAAAGTTTGATATGTAGAGCAGTAGCCAAGTGACTACCAGCAAAAGCACTGTTTACTGCACTAGTATAGCACCCCAGCAATGTTTTGCCCCTCCTTCCCAAAGTCTTCAGGTTTGATCCTCACAGCAAGCAATGTAGTAAGCTTGTAAGCTACCAATACTATAGCAAAGGGGATATTTTCTGATACTCAAGAATGAATTGATATCCATTTTTTACCTTGAGCAAAGAACACCTTATGGGCCTGAACATGTCCATCTGGCACTCTTTCAGCATATTGTTGGAGTATGACCTTGGATTATCACTGCAACAGTTACCTTGCATATGACTGTTAATTTATAATAATACAGCTGTTGAATTTGTTATTCCCTTGAGTGCTTGCTGATGTCATCCATCACCCATGATACGGTGTGAAGAAACACTGATGGAGTGTGGCCACATTCCTTGCCCTAGTTCCAACACCCTCGCTACTACTTCCTGCATTTCATGAAGCCAATGCCCTTGTCTACTGACTTTGTATCACCATGTAAAACCTTCAAAGGTTTGGTATCAGTTAATTTTGTAACAATGTGAGATCAAATTCTTCCTCTTCGTTGTCCACACATTTTCACTCAATATTCTTGCAATAAATGGGGCAAATAGACACAGTATAACAACAGAATTATAAAAAGTACAAAAAATAGAAGATAGAACATAGGATTTTAAACCAACATGAAATGTCACATCGAAGAAATGATCGCATTATACAGTCAGAGTTTATGTTCATAGAAATTTTTGAAAGATGCAGAACAAGATTATGTCTGGAAACACACCACAGAGTAGTGCACACCATAAGTATTACAGATCTCATTTTAGACTGAATGTCCCATAAATAAGGTTTTAGCTTCAAAGACTGCATTATGTTAGTCATGAAGCTGTTATTTTGGATCAGTGCAATGTAGACAATTCCTAAAATGGCAAGAGTTATTCCAATTTAGGCAGTGATTTATAGGTTTGTTTTTAAGAAATGGCCCATTTTCTCCACTATTCGCCTTTCCACATAGGTTATGTTATGTTGATTAAACTGCAGTAATGTTGGTCATTCCCACTTAATGGTACCTGCACCTTGTCGTGGTGGTGGTGCTTGAGTACCTCAGTGACCCCAAGAGCTATGCTGGCGGTAGCATAGCTACTGGTAGGGCCTTCCTAGCCAGATTGGTCGAGGGGGAGAGGTCAGACTAAGACAGGTACCCTGGTACCCTGGTCCTCCAGGTTGGGGGGTTGGTCGCAAGGCTAACAACCTTGCACCGTGAAAAGGAAGATGTTTCGAAACCTCAATCAAAGCCTCAGACAGACGGACCTAAGAGTGTACCGAATTGAAGAGGAGAGGAGGCCATGGACCGAATACGGACTGGAGAGCCATAGAAGAAGAAGAAGAATGTTGGTCATTGTCTCCTGTCTGAAGCATATTTCAAGACATTTCAAGAGTTTCCTTTACTCCTAAAATATTCTGTACCTCAAATATATTTCAGATATTAAACAATGTTGAATATAATTTTTGGTGCAATGAATCAACTACTGCAGCAAACCTTTCACGGAACTTGGTACTGACCCTGGTATATGTTTTTAAATCCTTACAGAAATATTTGCTTCTTTTTTGTCAATTTTGTGGACTGTTTTAATGTGAAATTAATATTCTTTAATCATTGCTTCAGTATTTTGATATCAAGAATAATGATTTCAATAATGTGCAAAGGTGTGTAGATGACTTACCTTCAGACAATTTTTATACCAAATAAAATCATATTTAAATAACAGCTGAAAGAGCCAGGAAATTTGTATGAAATATTTTCAAATGTACTACAGATCAATTGGACTTGCATCATTCTTCTTTCAGAAAAAACATGTTATCAGAAATGTAAAACATCAAAACCTGCTAGTAAGTGATCGAATACTGCAGCAATCTTCTATCTTTGCAAGTAAAAGTGGTTTCCACACCCACTCCCCGTATCATAATTTATTTGAACACTTTACACTCGGTGTTTATCAGTCAGCAATCTGCTTCCTTGAACTGCACACATACACACACGCACGCACACCTGACTTGGATCACAGTTTATTTTCAGATAATATTCTCACCTCACACAATATTCCACATCATAAGAAGTCCATCTCAAGAGCATTATAAAGGGCGGCCGTGTCGCTATGACTTGATATTCGCCAGAATGGAAAGTTGAGCTGCAAACGAAACAGGTGTCATGTGATAAAGTATGGAGGTACTGGCTGGGAGCAACATCTGTTAATTAATTATGAATCAACCTGAATAAACCAGAGAATTGTAAGATTTGAGGTTTTCACAGCGGTGAGTATGCAGATTTCTGTCTTCTGGGTTGTTGCGCTGTGTAGTCTGGTTAACATCAACCAGACTACACAGAGCAACAACCCAGAAGACAGAAATCTTCAAACCAGAGAACTGTTAATAGTAACAGTGACGAATGTAAGTCGAGTAACGTGAATGTGGCACATTACCTGCTTGGCTGCTGCTTCCTCATCCTGCCCATCTCCAACCACTATATATGTGCATTTGCGCCCAAATCTTGATACAATGCGCTCAAAACAACTCTCCTTACCTATAACACAAACTCATATTAGTTAAAGAATAAGCAGCAATTACTGGATAAATCTATAACAAATGAACCCAATTTTATTCAGCGTTTTGGAGAACATATTACATTCACCTACAGGTCTGAAGTGGTGATGCTGGGAAGTGAAACCAATAAACTGTCATAATATTGGAAAGTAACTGTCACTGGAGTAAGATCCAAGGTTTGAGGTAATTACTTACCAATCTTTGTAGCAGAGTAAATGTTCTCGATGGGGAAAATTCCTCCTAGTCCAAAGAGTAGAATCTTTGCTAGTGCAGGAACCAGTTGTGTAGTTGTCACCAGAACATTCACACAGTTTGACCTGCAAAGAGCAAAATAATCAGTGTATTATTAAACATTTGCAATGATTAAAGTGGTTTTACATTTGGGAAATAGTTACAACAGTACACACATTACTAGGAGTTACATTGTATTACATTCTACTGTGCTCACCTGGAGTTGATAAGTGTTAAGCACTTGATGGCAAGCGTGAGCCAATTGTCTGTCACAGCCTCAATCTCTGAGCGCAACTGAAGCCATTGCTCCCGTTTTGCACCTAGAAGTCCTGACAGAGATACACATCTATTATTATTAAAAGAAACTTATGAGCCATACATATGATTGAGCAACAGATGGCTAACTTTAGTCTAATTCATTATGGTATACACAGGAGCATTTCTTGATATTCCGAGTCCAGCTGCAGTTCGACACGTTTAACACTGCGTAAAACTCGGTGGTCTCTGGATAAAACACTTGCCCCTCATCACAAACCAAGCTTGATATCATTCATAAAGCAAGATCTTATGATGACATTAGTGCACATACTTCTTGATGCATTGTGAAAGTAGAAAATACGATAATTTTGGATCATCCATGTCTGTAGAGTATTTATACTTCCCCTCCTTTCCGATAACATAGATAATTGAATATAAATGGTACATTCTAGATATGATGTAAATAAAATTAAAGTCATGGACTTCTGTAGAAATCTCTTAGATCCAGAATTTTGTAAGGCAAAAAGTTGCAAAACTTAACATTGACCATGATTAACAAACTAAAAGCAGTGACAACATAGCTAAAAAATCAATGCTAATGGAATATAAATGACACATGGGCTTGTGTGTACCTACCCCCAACACTATTCCTATAATTATTGTACATGTCCTTGATCTTCCGATAACGGAAGGCGAGTTTCCGCATCCAGTCGACACCTCCTCGAACTCCAGTAGCCAGACACAGATTACCGTTACTAGCAGCTGCATGGAAACCATCAGACCCAAAATTGTATGAACTGAGGTCCTGGCCATTATCATCTGATGCAACATCATCGATGTGCACTTGGTCACACTCCTGGAATACGTCAGCACATCTCATGACTCATGCTAAATCAGTTAAATGCATCTAGTATCATGTGCAACAACGCTAAATTCCATGCTCTGGACTAGCTAAATTTTTAAGACATTTTGAAAATTATGCTTTTTTTAAAGGTAAACAAACTGGTATGAAACTTTCAGACCATTCTACACAATTAAGAAAAGTTTCTTGAACCAATCTTTGTAAACATGTGGTTGCCTCATGCCTATAAAGACAGCCATTTTGAAGTGTGTGGAAAAGGAAAATGTTTATGTGGAAGTGAACACATTTAAAGGATATACACTAAGGCAGTATTAAATGTAACCTGAAAATTTCATGCAATTACTTAAAACGATTTCTTAAATATTTAGGCTTATTAGTTTCAACAGTGATGATAATTATCTCAAACAACCTCAAAAATCTACAAAAATCTTTCTTTCATTCTTCCAAATTCATTTTACTTTAACTGGAAGATATAACATATGGAAATGTTTCTGAAAGTATTATTCTGAATTCTGATTTTATTATGCAGTACCAGTATTAAATTTAATCAAATCTGTTAAAAAAAGCATAAAACTCCTATTACAGATTTCAAATGTGAGGTTTGATATCAACTGGTAGTATCAAATTTCCAGTTTTGAACAAAATTATTTTGAAACATCAAATTTACATGATGATGGGTATTTTCATGTATACAAATTGAAAGTAAAAATGTTCAATGAAATATAAACCCAAACTAAATATGCACCAAGTTTGTAACAGTTTGCCAATCAGCATAACGGGATGGTCGGGACAGCAAACAGTGTATTGGAACTGTGGATCCATGATGTGTTACATACCTCAACATCGTTGAAGAAGAAATGTGTATCAGCAAGATTGAAAACCATCTCCTCCATCCTGAAACCCAGCTGAACCACAGAGTGGGCATCCTAAACAGGGAAGAACAACATCTTATAAGTACTAATATAATTCTAGTTTATTCACCATTCCTTATCCTCAGCCAAATGAATCTAATTCTATTTTCCCAAGACACATTTTAATATTATTCTCCCATTTAAACCTAGAAGTTCTGAATGGTCTCTTCTTGTCAGACCTTCCAAGCAAAATTTTGTACACATATCTCATATCACCCATGTGTGCCGTATGTCTCATGTATCACCCTCCTTTAGTTGTTCATCCCAATAGTTTCTGGTGAAGAGTTCGTTATGTTTACTCAAAATAATAATACTGAAACAAGAATTTACTGTGAAGTTAACACACCTTGCCGTAACGTGTAGCAAAGGTCCCTGTGAGTAGAGAGTGGAAGATGATAATTGTCTCATCCAGATCCCATATAAATACTCGCTCCAGGTTACTCTCAGGGCTGCTGGGTGAAGGATTGTTCTGACGACGGCCACGCCCTCTGCTGGAGCGAGATGCCCCCTCTCCGCCACTTCCTTCTCGTGCCCGTCGCCCACTACCACTGCTTCCAGGACCATTGGATTCTGTTTTAACAGGTGATACAGGACCATTTTCAGACAGCTGGAACCCACTTGGGCTATCTGTAGGAACAATGGAAACAAATGCAGAAGACAGGCACTAGATTAAAATTATAATACTGAGACAGTATGTTAATAATATAAAAATAATATGAAAACTTGGCATGCTGTAACATAATATGTCCAAATTAAAAAATAAAATAAAAATAATGCCATTTCAAGTATGATAAAAATCTCAATAATTTTTATAGGGATGTTTTGTGTTTGTTACTGCCAGTCAAGTTCATGGAAATACAAACAACTACAGATTGCATTTATATGGGTGTTCAAACAGTGTTATTTATTCACACTACGATATAAAAATATCTGATACAAAAAAGGTGGAATTTAATTATATTACTTAGATTCTCACAGTAAACAGTGATTTTGCTAAATGACATTGTGAGGATCCACATCAATGATTCATTAACTGGGTTGTGAGATGGATAATTGCAGGGTTGGATCTTCCTTTCCCTACTAAATATAGAGCAGATCAGGGACCCACGTAGCCTCGTATCCAGTGAGTACTGGAGTCTCTCCCTGGGGTTAAATTAGCTGGAGTGAAAACTGGCCATTCACTTTCATTACATGCAAGTGTTAAGAATGCAAAGATTTTCAACTCCACTCCCCTATATATTCATTGAAAATCGCGGTGATAATTCTTATTGTCCTTCTTTCAAGAAATATCATTTCTCCCATCGCAAAGTGCATTTTGAAGAGATAATGGGACTTTACAGAGTTGCTACCTGGTAATGCTGCATTGTGCTGCACTCCTGAGGATAGTTGATAGCCTGAAACTGTGGTTCCTCCCCCGGTGCTACCAGAACTTGTTGACCCAGACACAGCATATGGGGAATAACTCTGAGCATAATAGCTAGCATACTGCGAGGCGGCTGCTGCCGCAACCTGGTGCCCAGCATACGTATTCCCATATCCACCATAGTCCAAGCTCTGTAAGTAATATTCATATTTCTGTAAAACAGATAAGGAAGTATAAACACTACACTGTCACATTCATATACAGATGTTAATGTACCTTTCTAATTTCAGTCTTCCAAAAGATATAAAATATCTTTACATCATTATTCAGACTCTACATTCCCAGCAATGTCACAAGCACGAAAAAGATTAGCATCTAAAGCGGCCCATCCACGTACGAGTCCGGCTCGGCTCGGGTTCCATCGAGCCAAACTCGTTTGTGGGTTGGGTGTCACGAGGCGAGTCTGCTGTGCATGTGTGGTGAAATATATCCAAGCCCGGCTCACGAGTCAAGCTCGCCGAGCCAGAGTTGCAAGTCAGACTCGTACGTGGATGGGCCGCTTAAGACAAACTCTTCTACATCTAAGCTGGTTAATCACATGCAGTGCACATGTTACCAGCAGTAACAGAGCTCACAATCTTATCATATGCTAACACCACGGAAATCTAAAGTACGTTACTTCAACGGAGTTGAATGCAATGATGAGAATGTGGTACATGCATTCACAAATCTGCTACTGAAATATCAGCAGGAAGAAACAGCACCATTATTTCACTGTATAGGAAATGTTATTCCCCACTTAATGGTACCTGCACCTTGTCGTCGTCGTGGGGCTTGAGCACCTCAGTGATTCTAAGAGTTATGCTGGCGGTAGCATAGCTACTGGTAGGGCCTCCCTAGCCAGATTGGTCGAGGGGGAGAGGTCAGACTAAGACAGGTACCCTGGTCCTCCAGGTTGGGGCTTGGTCGCAAGGCTAACAACCTTGCACCGTAAAAAGGATGATGTTTCGAAACCTAAACCTCGAACAGACGGACCTAACAGAAGGACCGAATGGAAGAGGAGAATTGAGGAGGCCACGGACCGAATACGAACCGGAGAGCCATAGAACAAGAAGAACGAAATGTTATTAAGAGGATAAAACTTGGCACTGAAGCATACACGCATTTTGATACAAGTATTTCAGACGTTAACTCTACTTCCACCTCAAGGTGAGCTACCATTTCTTTTTTGAGATTAATTGCAAGAAACAGGATTAAACCTAATTTCCACACAAGAAGCAAACTGTAGCGTGACACATTTTTCAGTAACATGAGTTACGACACACATACCTGCTGCGAGGAAGGGAAGTTCTGCGAGCCAGCCGAAAAGCCTGCCGCCGCGGACGCTGTACAGTTATAACCCGCACCATACGAAGCGTACGATGCCGTCTGTCCAGCAGAGACTCCACTCTGCCCACTGTGATGTGAACTACTCCCTGAACTGGATCCGAACGCCGTACTAGATGTGGCGTATGGGCTAAGGTAGCTGTTGGAGGCTGAGCCTTTACACTGCTGATTTAAGCCACGTGCACCTGAGTAAAAACACAAGGATAAATTAATCAAAATTATAATCCTCACTGTTCAGATCTGACACTTCTGGCTACAAACATTGTAGTTTATCAGTCCATCCATACAGAAGACTTCCTTAATCTTAAAGATAGCCGTCTTCTGGGATATTGGTAGAAGTTCAGTGACATTTCAGATGTGCTTACTGCCTCTGAAACACTGGTCAGTTTCTACAAGGCACCATGAGTACCTGAATTCTCAATTTAACAATCTTTATTCTGCACTTCGTTCCTCTTGGTCGGCCGACCTTTACGTGGCCGATCCAATTCCGACGTGCATACTGTTGCCAGATATTAAAATGCACATAAAATTCTTTACTTATATTTGAAAAGTATGTATTTTCATTCCAATGCTGCTGGTATATACCTGTTGCACTGTGGTATCCCTGCTGCAACATGCCATAGGCTGGAGAATTGTAGAAACTTGAGCTCTGCATGTACGCCGCAGCTGCCGACGACTGACTGCCATATGCTTGATGCATACTGCTCGCAACAAATAATTGACATTCTTAATTTACTTTAATGATCTTTGAATAATGCTAAAATAAAAAAAACATCTATAAAAATTACAACCAGTAAACAAATACAACTGAGAAAAAATAAATAAAATCATGAACCAAATCATAAATAGAGTTTTAGAATTGACACCGCGGGGTCCGCAGTGGCCGTGCGGTCTGAGGCGTGTGCCTTGTGCCGCTTGGTCGCAGGGACCGTGGGTTCGAATCCCACTCAAGTCATTGTTTTTCTGTGTTGTGCTGTCCTGTGTAAAGGTAGAGGCCTTGTGACGGGCCGATCCCTCGTCCAAGGAGTCCCACCGAATGTCCATAGATCGAGCCAACTGAAAAGTTGGAGACCCGTAAAAGGGTACCGGAAAATGTACAAACATTGTTAAACCGGAAAAAGAAGAATAATTGACACTGCTAAAAATTAATGCAGTTCACATGGTACTTTGTTTTGTTTATTTATGATTTATTTAATGAGACTCTAGATCTTTAGCAACAAATGATAGGATGATTAATGAAAACTGTCAGTGGCAGCCATGTTGTAATTTAATCTACTATCCCAGCATTTCTCTGCAGGGACCGTAACCGAGCCAAAGACGGGGAACAGTGGCAAGATCTGTACATCTCGAAACCATTAGGCAGAAGAGGACTGGGTGAATTAAGTAATTTCTGAAACTCTGAATATTACCTGCTGTAATATTGCTGAGTGGATGAGTAGGGGTGTTGCGAATAATCCTTGCTGTCACTGTACGATCCAATCGAGTCTCCTGCCCCCGAGTACAAAGCCTCTGATTGGCTCAGTGATGAGGTGTCACCCAAACCAGGACTGCGAACTTCACTTTTCACTGCTGCAATATAAATAAGGCCCCACTTAATGGTACCTGCACCTTGTCGTGGTGGTGGGGCTTGAGTACCTCAGTGACCCCAAGAGCTACTGGTAGGACCTCCCTAGCCAGATTGGTCGAGGGGGCAGAGGTCAGACTAAGACAGGTACCCTGGTCCTCCAGGTTGGGGGTTGATCGCAAGGCTAACAACCTTGCACCTTAAAAAGGAAGACGTTTCGAAACCTCGATCAAAGCCTCGGACAGACGGACCTAACAGAGGACCGAATGGAAGAGGAGAGGAGGCCATGGACCGGAGAGCCATAGAAGAAGAAGAATATAAATAAGTCATGGGTTCAATGTATGGACGTTAAGAAACAAGGCTCAAAGCAGAACCTCATCCCATACAACATTATTTTATCTGATGGACATATCTTTTACCTGGCAATTACTCAGACTTTGAAAGGTGCTCTTTTATGGGTTATAGAGTTTCACGTCATTGTCGTGACAGTATAGCAAACAGACTCGACCCATCACCCATCCGCTCTGCATACAAGTCACTTGTTCACATCAATAATTTAATTAATATAGAAACTTGAACATTCTCACGATAAGTTCATTTTGATACTGCGAGAAACTTACAACCTTCGGACATTTCTGCGGTATTAATTGTACTTGTAATTGTTCGTGTTGTTTGTGAAAGACACTATTTTTTCAAGACAGGCAACATCCAAGAGGGTTAAAAGTGCCGAGGTGTTCCACTAAGTTGTTACCCAAATTTTAATTTTTATTAGTTCTTTCCCACACAAATTTATTTCTAGAAATCGTAGTCTTCGTTAAGTCATAATCATTTACAGGGCTTACTGTTAACGTCGCCCAGGGACGGCCAGGTGGGCGGACTAGAGAAGGAGCCCGCGGTGACTGGAGAGCTGGTCGGGTCTTGAAGCTGGTGACTGCTGCTGACAACACAACTGGCACTGCTCCTGGTACAGCCATTGCTTAGGCCCCCCGTTGCCGAAACTGATATCGGAGCACATCCTGCCGACAAGATTCACATGGCAATTATGAATAAACTTAACTTCAAATATTTGACAGATTGACTCAGCTGATTGTAGCTTCTTTACTGTCTAGGGCAGTGGTCCCCAACCTTTTTGTGCCTTCGGGCACATTTGAAAGTTTATGAGATCGTGGCGGGCACCAACCGATTAACAAAGCCAAATTTTCTTTTCTCTGGACAAATAAGATATGGACACCAAAGAATACGCAAAACAACACGACGTTTAATGATACAAGAAACCACGCAATCAAAAGTACGTAGTTTTATAATTATAATTATTATTACTCAAGTGGGAAGTTAGTGTGATGTTTGGCGCTGCATTTTATCGGCCAGTTTTTCAAATTTGGGAGTGTAGGATGATGTTGCTGCTCGCAAACAATCGTCAAGATGGGCGTCAGTAAGTCGAGATCTGCGCTTTGATTTTATAATATTCATGGTTGAACGGCCTTTATTATTCAGTATAACCTCTTTCCGTATCAACGCGGGCACCCAAAAAAGCCTTGGCGGGCCCCGCGTTGGGGACCACTGGTCTAGGGTCTCAGATGTGTTTGTGAGGCTTATCTTTAAATAATTTACATAAACAATTAAATACATAAAACTTACATACATACAGACATTATTATTTATTATTTAGTGTTCTGTCTGACGACAGGTCCATATGAACAGGATCCTTCCATCCTTTTCTCGGACTGGGACCTGTTCATATACGTTCTTGGCAGATGATCCAGAAGTGGTTTGCCATTGCCTTCTTCTGTGTGTGAATGGGATGCCACGGAGAAACCGGGGAAGCCCCCGGAGGAAAACTCCGTGTTGCCTAGACCACGGCCTTGCCCAACACAAGTTATAAATTCGGGCACCGCCGGGAATCGAACCCGAGACCCCAGGATTACAAGGCCAGCGTTCTAATTTATAAAAATATTAAAAATATCATATTAATTTCAAGCACAAATCAAAGTAACTCGTTTCTGCATTAAATTGTTTAATTCTCCCATACCTGTACTAGTGGCCACAGCGTCAGGATTTGTGGGTGGTGTTCCACAAGTTGATTCAGATTGGCCACTGCCAGGGCTTGAAGCGTCACCTCCCACAGAAGGGTCTTG
Organism: Zootermopsis nevadensis; assembly: GCF_977971745.1. Lineage (NCBI taxonomy): Eukaryota > Metazoa > Arthropoda > Insecta > Blattodea > Termopsidae > Zootermopsis > Zootermopsis nevadensis. Next base: position 5,122,047 of record NW_028259136.1, on the reverse strand, counting down.
AGATCTGCAGAAAATAATGGAAACTAAAAATGAACTGTTTATTATGACATGTTCCCAGCTGCAATTGTAATGACGAGAGGGGACTGCAACCAGACTAGAAATGCATGATACACACTCTAAGCTGACAGACATAAGCTACTTTAGAGGTTAGCTGATTCATGTATATTATGTATTGGTGCAGATTCAATGAATAAAATATTTAACACAGGTAAAACAAAGGAACTGATGACAAGATGTTTATAAATTAAGTAAGAACTTGGAAGCATGAAAAAAAGGAAGTGACCATTGTGTGCACGGTATAATCCAAGGATAGACTTCATGCAAATTATGTAAAACCATGAAGAAAGTTCGGACAGCTAGTCTCCGTGCCGAAACTCGAACCCAGGACCTATCAAATAAGAAGTGACAACCACTGCGGTCTATGGAGAAATTTGGCTGGAAGGTCTACCTCCGCCTTCAAGCCGGGAGCTACTTTTCGACATCCTCGTTGCAACCAGATGAAACATACCGCGAAAGAAGAGATCTGGGCAGGCCACTTGTCAGACAGAACGCTTAACAAACACAAGGTCGAGGGGGCGAGGGGCGAAGTAACACAGCCCTCAGGATTGTCAGAAGCTGGGCGGGCATCTTTCAAAATAAGATCACAGCACCTACACGTTTTGTGCAAGGTATTCAACTGGGGAAATGGTGTTCATCCCAAATTACAGAATGGATTTTGATTAAAATTAGTGTTGGGGCTGACTACAGCGAGTAATTTTTTGTTAACAGCTGTCCAATATAACAGTCCACCTTACACAGACTTAAAATATAACTATTAATTTCCTCAGAAGACGGCTTACTGTTTACAATTTTGGTACTTCGTGTGATAGTCCGTGAAGAGTTCCAAATTGTTTGTTTGTTAATATATCTCTGGCTCTCGTTTTAGTGTCTGTACAAATATGGAGACGCCAAATTCATAACTGGCGTGGGTTTTGAAGGCTTTTGAACGTAGGTGTGCAAGGAACAAGATCAGAGCAAAATACAATTCAATCGTTTGGTTTTTTTTCGCCACTGCGTGGATGAAGTACTGCTCTTTTTCAACTCGACACGTGTAAGTAACAATAACAATACTGACTTGTCTCTAAATTGTTGATTTGTGGAAGAACTTTTTGTTGACGTCTGCTTCATTGTCGATTCGGATAAAGACGGCCTCAAGATACCGGGGTGAGGGGGGTTCTGAGAATACAATGCGTTGAAAAATCAATCAGGGCAGTCAAATTAGAGTGGTACTCCAACTCGGAAGTTGGGTCAACAACTCGTCATATAAAGCTAACAACGAAATCTCTTAAAGGGCCACCTAATTTGACGAATTCTTTCACACAATGCTGTTTTCGCAGCCAGAACACGAGATTTCAGAAGCCTGGAGGGCCGGTTTCTTGAATTTCATCAGAAGGAGATGTAGCAAAAGTATAACAGACTACTTGAAGTACAGAAAACAGGCAATGAAAACCTTCTGGCTCAAAAATACGGAGAGTAAGAATCTGGTCTACAAGCAAATGCTGATAAAACTAAATGTGATAATGTCTCGTCACCAGGCGACAAAATCATCAAACCCTTCTCAAATTCGGCACCAAATTCAAATATATGACGACGGTAACAAATAAGAATCGCATTTACGAAGAAAAGACGCAGAGTAATTTGACAGAAGGCCTGGAGAAGACAGCGGAATGAGAAGCTCCAATTATCATCAGGATGGTCAAATCAGGGAAGAGATGGGCGAGACATGCAGTGTGCACAGGGGAGATCACAAACGAGCAACTTTGATCTGGAATGCATGAAGGGAATAAACCATCTGAAAGACCTATGTAGATGGGAGGATGATATTAAAACGGATCTCAGGGAAACGTCGATAAGGACAGGTGGCGGGAACTTGTGAACACTCCATTATTAAGCCTTCGGGTTCCATAAACGTCTAAGAAACTTTCAGCTAGCTGAGCGTTTATTAGCTTGACGACAAATCGACTCTGCTCAGTAGGGCTAACAGGAGTGCAGGAGCTGAGACGGCTTGTCAGAACATGCAGTCTCGAGTAACGTTCCAGAGAAGCCTGACGCCATGTCTGGCTGGCGAATCATGTTATGGTCAGTCATGCTACGAACAGGACAAGCTGAACCCTGTTGTTCCCCCCCACATCATGGCCGCGGTGACCCAGATGACCCCCGGTAGAGTCAGCACAGCTGTGTTGCACTGCCGCCCACTGGAATGCGAGCAACGGCGTCGGTACAAGAGAGGGGTGTGGGGTGGAGACGAGGTAATGCGCCTAGATCCCTAATACTGTGGAGTCCATGTAGCGAGCTGACGGCTGTACGATGTTCTGAAGTTCGGTATAAGTCGGAGGTGAGCTGTTAGCTTACACTCCGGCCGACTTTACTTCCAGTAAGAGACTCCATACAGCTCACTGGTCCTCACAGCCGGTCCGGAAGTTGAGGAAAAGCTCACGGCAACGTCAACATCGAACTCTGATGATGGTGGGTCCACATTCTCAGGATAAGCAAATTTTGTATTCTTTATAGGAGCTCCAACAATCATATTAATACTTCGTCTCGTGGTCTTCTGCCAACTAAAGACCACGGTTTCATAACCCAGAAGGTCATAAAAGATATATTAATCGCCGTGACATCTGAAATCTACTCTCACAGTGTCCTTTTCCTGTTCTAACAAGGAATCAAATTTGAGATACTGAAATCTTTTGGTTACAGAATTCGGTCGGTTACCCGTAGCCCAATGTGACACGAGCCACACACGCCCGCAGTTTAAGATCGATCACTTCATAAACACTAAAAGACTTGCACAAGGGGGCGAGATCCAAATTTATAAATTCGAGCAGTGTTCCGTTGTTGTTGTTTTTTTTTTTACCGGACGGATTTGTTGACATTCCGGTTTCGACAAAAATTCTTACGCCCCGACGCCGTTTTCGTCCAACATGACTGACAGAAATAACGTCAGCTGAGGAGACTACGTTAAGGATACTGACGATGAAGGTAAACTCTGCAGCATTCAAATGTTTCTGACTGCTTGTTTATTTCTCCTTTCGACACGCAACGCCATTCATAAACTCATATCCGAGCTGCAAGCGCTTTCAAAAACCACGCAACCCACTGTTTATTTTCACTGAAACATAGGGGAAAAAATGTCTGAAAGCGATATGGTTTATGAAAGAAAACAAGTTGATTATGCCGTGTCGGGAAAATCCATAAGGATTCAAGACGCACTGCTACAAACCATTCGTCACGTCACTTCACCGCAGATGTAGACTTCCGTAGCAATCTCCTCCCAATATTCACTGCTGGTATATGTTTCATTCTGAACGACCAACGGCAATTAGCGATATAAATGCGAAATTTTTCATTGACCTTGGAATTAAATTATTGCAAATACCATCGAAACACAGTCAACACAAAGCAGTCGCAGGTTTAGCTCACAACCCTTCATGGTCAGCCTGTCCAGCCTGCTTCGACTCCACTTACAAGGGACGAAAAAATAGCACGTTACCGAAACGTCGTGCGTTCAAACCAGTAGACAAAGGAAAATTCGAGAATACGCATCAGTTTATTGTTCAACCTTCGTCAGAACTATTGACTAAAATTACAGGCGTGCCAGGGATAATTTCCTTATCACAACATGGCTCAGCGCTTTCAACTGTGGTGACTGTAAACACGTTATCGCTGTCATATGAATACGCATGCGCCATCACAATTAGGTGCCTACTGCGTATTTACTATACATCAGACGCCCGCGGACCCAATTGCTGGTACAGCATTCTGACTTACCGAACAAAGTGTCTCCTCTTACATAATCAGTTTTGAGAATCTGAATGGTTTCTTTTCCAACCTGCAAATATTCATATAAAACCGAGATCACAGATGATGAATGCGTAGACATCTGGAAGAATAATGTACTGGCCTGTTTAAAGATCCTGCCCCAACATTCATGTAGACAGAAGAGACACGTTAGGTAACTAGGAAGAGATTCGAACTTGATACATTTCTACTGAAGAGAGTTATATCTGCATGTAAGTAAACACATGGGAAAATAATGCAGATGTATTTCATGGCGTTTGCTGGTAGAATTAAATGAGTCGAAATTATGATGATACTCGCTCCATTTTCCTGTTACTTAGTTCCTCTAACGTCCGCTTGTTCTCCTCAGCACAGCGTTAGGGTACCCTTTAATTTCTTTTCTTTGAGTAAAGGACCAACTTTCACTCCCACATTAAACAAAAATTGAACTTCAAATTCTGTACATTTAAATTGTTAAATTTTCGACACGACACAGAACTATTACAAAATTTGAAATGACAGACGTGGATTGGAGAATAATACTAAAACGTATCTCAGAGAAATAGTTTCTGAAAGGGAGGCCTAGCCTCGAGTAGTTCAGAATGGCGGGCTTTTGTGGTAACAAAATGGCTTTCGGGTCTCAAGAGGGCAGGACATTTATTTACGAGCACAGTTATCAGCATACAAACAAAAAATCTCTGTACAAATAGTTAGTTACACGTTTACTAGTGGAGATATGCATTGTCTAAGGACATGGACTGCGAGTGACGTATGGACATGTGTGCAGCAGCCAACACCAGGCATAGTTATAACCCGATCGCCCACCTTCCTACAACGCCTTCATTATAGTCGAACCCCAGGTCCTCCAGCCAGAAGCCAGGTCCAGGGGTTGATAAACGTCTGAACCATCAACATCAGTAGCACCTCCCATCATCAGGACGCCCAGATGTCGGAGACAGAAAACTTCCACTGAAACGAAGGGTTAATTTCTACCAAGCCAAACTGCACAATATTCCAGAAGACATCATCGCACTCGGTGCCGTGAGATCCTGAAATATCAAATGGCAATGCGTTCAGGAGGTACCCTATTCGGATTCTGATCACAACATCGGCTATCAAAAGAGTGTGTTGGGATTTCTACCGTTCTTCAGTCAGTAATCAGTTTACTCATACACTGCCTACTTTTTCTGTGATCCAGCTACTGGACGATGACCCTTGTGTCGGCAAAACAGTGTGGGTGGATGTTACAACGTCCAAGCCAACATATTCACCACGTTTTATTGTCGCTGTAATTCTCAGCCATTCTTGTAACTAAAGTGCCTGACAGCTTCCTAGTAATCTATTTTAGCTCATACGATTATAGGGTTCCAGGTACTTCTTCATACATAATAATGAATCAGGACTGTATCCGTCGGGATGTGGAAGTTAGTAGTACATGAACGTGACAAGAAACCAGTTATCTGAAACAAACGCATAATATAACAAAATGAAATACATATGTTGATTCTTTAAAACATATGAACGACAGTAACTAAGAGAAATAAGAGTGATGATGAAGTCTAAAGGAAAAATCCCGACAATACTTGGTGCAGCGTTTTGCATGCAGACTGTGACTTCAGTCCTACTTTGCACCAAGCCACGTGCAATATCGCCCTGATGATGGAAGCAGTAAGCAACTCTGAAACATCGATCAATTTGTACGAGGCCGCATAGTTCAATATCCCAGAAGGCTTTCATCTTATGGTGTGTAATATCGTTTCCTCTCATGAAACAAAGTAAAATGGACATGAGGATAGGATACACGAAGAGGGCAAAAGTCTAATACTGAGGCCAGGATTATAAATCAAAGGGAGAGAAACGCAGAAACTGACAGAATCAATTGCAATTCGGAAGAATATACAGATCAGAACAGAGTAAGTATATACAGCGTTTACAGTCGGGATACTCGGCGACTGTGTCGTGGGACTAGGAAACACGCATTCGACAGTGAGAGCGGAAAGGCCGCCAGCACAGCCCCCAAATAATCTTCACTACATTTGTTACAGTTTTTACAGCAAGTAAACAAGGACGGCTATATGGTTGTTTCACCATGTAGCTGCATAAATAACAAATTTACAAAGAAATTTTCACATTAAAAATCCTTTTAAAGTACCTAAATCTAACATAATAGCTGAAAATTTATTACTAAAATCATTCACTGTTCGTATCTTACCCAAAAACTTCGTATCAGCTGTGGGCGTTGAACAGCCTCCAGCGAGATTAGAAGAGAAATTTTGGATGCTGTTTTATTCAAAGGCAAAACAAATACCCAACAAAATACACACTACGAAACGATGTTGCCAATGTCTTCAGGGCAACATCACTGAACTTAGTGTAGCGATAACTGATAAATCACTAAGCTGACTAGTGGAATTTATATACGCGTTATAAACATGCCTAAATATGAAGCCCACTAATCGCCCGGAAAGCCACCAGGCACCACGCCAACAGCTGTACTTGTAAAACAGCCTATAGTTCTTGAACAGTGGTTCAGTTCATCAACCCAAGAACGAAAACACTTCCACCCTCACAGGCCAATGTCAGACCGTGATATACGACTCGTAAGGGAAACGAGGACTTCTGAGTGGGGCGGAGATCCAGTGGTGGCGTAGTAAAACAGTCGAACGTTTCGGATAAAGTTAAATTCATGTACCAAAGCACCGGTTCAAAACAAAATTCAAAGAATTGGTAGGATTTGAGGTTTTCAAATCATCATAATCATTAGTTTCTCAAGTGGCATTCCGCAACTTAAGCTGTAGTTGATACAGCGTCTTAAAAAACACCGAATAAGCAACAAACTGAGTTGCTCAGAGTCTTTCGGGAGCGCCGCGGAAAGTGCCCACATGGGTATCCACTTGCTACGAGGCATAAGTTCGCTCAGCTGTACTTTTTGCCACCAAATCTAAGGACCATTTGCTTTTTAGAATTCCATTCTCGTGAAATGTGTAAAGACCAGATGTTCATGAGATCCATAACCCCGTGTGATGCTAGAGGCTCGTACTGTCAGAATAAACAATCCGTCAACAGACGGAACCAATGTGCTCTCTCACATCAACACCCAAATAGCATTATGCACTTTTACAACCATAATTTATACAACTCGCCTTTTATTACTTGTGAGATTTAATGTTCGCACGGTGGTGTGGAAGACTGGGTTGTGACACAGTCTGGCAGCTGAAGCCCTGACGATGCACAGTTGTTCCTCCGAAACGCTGGTATCTGCATACGAATTGCCACACACTCAACCGTGGCATTCAATAGGCCCTAGGTAGACTCTTATAAAAAATATTCCGCATTTATTTTGTATATATAACTTTTATTATAATTATATTTTATTAATAAGAATAAAAGTCCGTCAAAAACCTGGCCATAAATAAACACGCACGTAAAGCAACCAAATTACTAACGAGATACAACTTTACACACCTATTCTTTCTCTAATGTTCGCTAATTTCTAGCCAATAGGATGCCAAGAACCATTAGACTGGGTGGAATGCAAATGTAGAAACTCGAAACTTCATTAAACAATCAAACTTTGATAGCAAAGTAAGATCTGAGAAAAACACAGAATAAGGAAACGTCTAAACAAGACATTAAAGCTCGCACCAAACAAATAGGCAGAGAAGCCAATATGGACACAGTCTGTCATCCTAGCATAACGCAGGAAACGTCTGTAAATACTCTGGCAGGGGTGTCTGCCGCTCGGCACACCACACGTATTATTTATAACCCTTCCGTAGTCCAAGTGACAGAATGCCACAAGAAGAAATCGGGAAAACTCAGAGAAATTAACAGCTCGCTCGCTTACTCCGTGGTACAAAAGTTTTATTTGAACTGCTGATAGCAGTTCAGTTTATCACCAAGCTCGCCGTAATGGGACCAGAAGCTTAGTCAGTCATTAAAGCTTCCACTGGAATCCATCCTGACAGTTCGGTCCACTTCATGCATTTAATTTTCTTTTTAATATTATCCACCAATCGACGGTAAGGTCTCCCAAATGATATTATTTCTTAAGTTTCCAACTAAATCCTTTCATTAAGTTTTCGGTTCTCCATGGGTGCTACACGCCAAATCAATTTTATAAACAAAAAGGTAATAAGTACGGTTCCAAAATAGATAGAAATTTTAAACTGTCAATAAAATTGCAAATAGACAACGCAACTATGTCGGTTCTTAAGCAACCGAAGAATCAAAAACATTTACATACAAATCAGGAGTCTTATAGAAGCGTCACAACACATCGAGCAAGATTCACTCGCAGCATGTGGCCATATCAGCGTATTGTACACCCCTAACAACATCTAAGCTAAACTTTTACTCACAGAAGCGAGGCATAATAGGACCTCATACAGTTTATATTACAAAATCGTATCTTTTCAGTAGTTTAAACTAAGACCTAACGAAACCAAAAAACACCCCCCCCCCAAACACACTTTCTTTCAGCTCTAGATAAGCGGTTCCCTCATAAAAAAAGAAAGAATAGCCCAACATCATAGCATGAGTGGCATAACACGACCTTCACCTTCTACTGCCGGGTCAATGAATGCTAATTAATGAGTTTCGATGCAGTTTTTCATTAAGTGATCAGGGAGTTAAGTCATATTTCTTCGTTCAATGGACCCTTTATCTCTCTGCCAGCTTTCTGAATTTGGATTAAATAAGGTTCTGAGAGAGGGGCTTACACGAAATACGAGAGGCAGCTGACCGCCTCCATCATCAGTGCTATTCACCCTGACGATGGAAGCAGTGAACATCTCTAAAACGTCGGTCAATAAGTACCGGACTACACAAAGCTGCATCCCAGAAAACAGGATCTTCTAACTTGTCGCCTTGAGAACCTTCCTTAATATGTACGAATTTCAAATTAACTTAAAGTTCTCAGAATTCGTATCGTAAAATTGTATTAAATAGGATTTGATTTTGAAGATGGCTGTCTTCTGGGTTGTAGCGTCGTGTTGTCTGGTTGAAGTTTACCGACGTTTCAGAGGTCCTTGCTGCAATCTTCATTAAAATACATTTGTTTAAAGCATCAAACACAAATCGCGTTAAAAAAAAAGCAATTTTACTTGAAAACTAACGTGGTTTATATTAAACAGAATACAAGAAAAAATAATTTTGGCCCGTGTATCTACATGGCAGAATTCTCCTTCACTTGCTTTGCCAGATATAGAATTTGATTCTGTTCTACTGATTAGCTTTGCCAGCAACTCGTCCTTATTCAGAATAAGTGAGCACCATTACCAATAAACAAATCTGGTAACACTTTGTGTTCTCAATACAAGAACTAATCAAGTGGAATTCAAGTCCACAACGCTAATGCGATGTCAGCCTAATATCACGAGGCTACAGTGAATGATTCACGTTATGGTATATGGGTATGGGGAGCCTTTTTCACTGGCACATATTGCATTAAATCACTCTTTCACGTCTTCTGAGCGACAGACAAGGCATTGTATTAACAATGTTTCGTTTCAATAAAATCTTCTCGGGCAATCAGCCGCGTTAACTGGTTACCGTAGTAAACCGACGTTTCAGAAACCAACTGTCCCCACCATCAGGGTTCTGATGCGACTGGATACCTCGGAAGTCTAAATGATTACCGTAGTAAACCGACGTTTCAGGAACCAACTGTCCCCATCATCAGGGTTCTGATGCGACTGGATACCTCGGAAGTCTAAATGATTACCGTAGTAAACCGACGTTTCGGGAACCAACTGTCCCCACCATCAGGGTTCTGATGCGACTGGATACCTCGTAAGTCTAAATGATTAACTTAGTAAACCGACGTTTCGGGAACCAACTGTCCCCACCATCAGGGTTCTGATGCGACTGGATACCTCGTAAGTCTTAATGATTAACGTAGTAAACCGACGTTTCGGGAACCAACTCTGGTATCCAATCATATCAGAACCCTGATGATGGGGACAGTGTTGGTTCCTGAAACGTCGGGTTACTACGGTAACCAGTTAACGCGGTTGATTGCCCGAGAAGTTTTTATTGATTGTACTCGCCGCGAAAGTCTCAAATCCTATATCAATGTTTCCTTTATTTCCGAATTTGCTTTTCCTATTACAAATGTTCACTATTCTTAATGATCATCCCAGAAAATACGATGGGGGGGGGGGGGACCCAAAATACCTAAAAATCTTTGAATCTGATCAATGCCCATACGCGGACGGAATTTTTAAATAACATAAACACCAGTTTCAGCTTCAAAAGGTTTAAGTAAACATGAGTTCAAGATGTTTTGCTAATATTGCTTCCGCCCGTGAAATGATACCAATTCTCGTGATTTTGTTTCATATTATTATTATTATTATTATTTATTAACTCGCCAACAACAGCAAACAAAACATTGGCTCAGAGTGGCCCACGCATTGTGGAGCTGTTTACGCCACTCATGTGTTAAAGACTACGTAAAAAAATAAAGTACAATCCTCTCCTCCCATTTACACCACAAAACTTTGGAAAAACAAACGAAGAACACACTGCGAACATAGTGTGAGCGCACGTACCCAGCGCTGCATTAAACACTGCTTTGATGTCTGCCCGATACGTTTTGATGAAGAAGCTTGTATAAAAGAACTAAGTATTGTCGAACAACGCCCACAGATATAAACACAGGGGATTTTTTTATATGTGTTCAATGAAAACACATACAGACTCCTTCATTGTACGACGAGAGATCTTCCTTTCATCTCTCACAACCCACAAAGCTGTAGTTTTATTTAGTGTTTACTTGGAGATTCCCCGCCGTTTAACATATCGAAAGAACTATGCTCACCGAAATACAAAGTAGATCTTTCATACACCTGGCAGTCCTAGGCACAATTCCAAATGAATCACAAAATTTTTCTTCGCAAAATATCGCTTCTACCACAAAAACGATGCCCTTCCTGTATTCACTTTTGAAAACAGTGTTAGGACTTCGAGATGCGGCCCCAGGCAAAATTCTGTTCTAAAGAGAGGAAATCTTTCAAATACACCGAAAGCCAAAGAATGAACAAGATGCTGTTTCGCTTACATCGAGATAGACGCCAATCAAACGGCCCCTTGTTTTAGGTTTATGTCTTGCTGGAAACAAAATCGTGCTGATTCAAAACTTTATTCCGGGGTACACAGAAATGTTTTCTAGCTGCACGTGTTGTGATACAAGATTTGTTTCATTACTCCAAGTACAATGGCAGCAATCTCAGAACTTTGAACCCATTTTACGAGGTACAAAGCTGCGTCTAGAGTTTCCTTTCGTGAGTTTTCGTAATTACCGACGGTCTTAAAGGACGGTTCGTCATGTAACGATAAACAACGGAATGGTATTTAGGCGTTCGTGTCAAAGACGAAAAACATCAGGGCGAAGAAAATTACAACTGACGAGGTGAAATCGTATGTTCTCACGGCAGATGGCTCTCTTCTGGGTTGTAGCGCCGTGTAGTCTGGTGGAAGTTTTCCGACGTTTCAGAGGCGAGTCATCATCGCCCTGGTGATGGAGGAACCAAGGACCTCGGAAACGTCGCCAAACTTCTAGCAGACTACACCGCGCAACAACCCAGAATGACGCCATCTACATTCAAATTAATAAACTTCACAATTTAAACTCTTCAACTAATAAGTAGGCGGGACATGGTATAACGCTTAACACATCAAACATTTTAATTACAGAACCCCAAAGAGGGGAAAACATTCTGGGCGACCTTGGGGATTTCGTACTACACGGCCATCTGATGCTTATGCTGATAGAGATAACAAGAATTTTTTTTTTTTTTTGGGGGGGGGGGGGGTCCGAGGTGCTATTACGATCAGGGCAGAATCTGGTGGTGCTGGAATTTTGTATTCTATCTCCATAATACCTACGAAGAGTTCAACTTGCGGCATGGCAAGTGGTTGGTTGTGTTTGCTTTTTCACCAGCAACCATTCCACCACTTTACCATAGGGACTAATACTCACCCACTTAGGCTGAGCGTCCTGGGAAGTACTTGTGTGATAATTCGGGAAGAAAGCTCTAAAAAGGACCATGAACTACAAAAAAATAAAACACCACCGTGTTACACGGACGTTATAGAGATTAAAATGTAATATTTTATAACCAGATCACGAGACATGACATTCCCCTCACCAGATATTCCAGGAAGTTGAATGGCTTACGTTCTAATTTCGTCTTCAGAAACGTTTAAGAAATTCTGATTTGTAGACATCTAACGTAACATGTTGTCGACAAGATCAAATAAACAGCCGCAGAACGAATATGTGTACTTCCCAAATTTATTAAACAAATATGTTTGTTTATTCAAACTCTTGGGTAAATGACTCATAGCTGAAACCAATCAACAAGACAGCGCTACTAAACAGAACTATAAGTTACTTAAAACACACACCACGTTGACATAGTAAATAAGTCACCGAATTATTCATCTCCTATGTAAGTACAGCGAAGAGCTACGAATTGACGTTCCGTGTTCTCTCCCCAGAAGCTGGGTAGGGATTCCCCAGCACACAACCACGATTCACCCCCACGTCAAAGCTTCCGGACAGCAAAGCTGAGGTTACGAATCCGTGGAATCTTGCCTCCTCTCTACACCTTCAAGGCATGCTGCTAAGCAACGGAATAGCTTCACTGCTTCTTGGTTATTTGATGACGCTCGATCAAGAAACTTGGTTAAACAGTGTCGAGAAAAGAATAAAACAGTAATCATGTGTGGTGAGCTGGAATCTCGTAGGAAGGAGAAATGACGTTTTATTAAGAAATTATGACGTATTTTACTTGGAGGATTTATAGACGAAAAAAATCCAAAGTAACGGGTCTCTTAATCGGGACTTAAATCTGGAAACTTCTGAACAAAGTAACGGGATGTTTCAGCTTTTCATACAGGTAAAATTTCAGACTGTGATACTCCGGGTAATGACACAGTGTCACCATGTTTCGGAGGTATTTATTGTCGCCATCCTCAGAGAGCGGAAAGACGGAGGCATTAGGTTGGCAACCATCTACAAGGTGTCGCAACACATAAGATTACAATTTTATTTAATGTTCATAACAGAGAAATTCAGGGTACGAGGGACGCATATGAAGATAAACTTCGGGCCCGGACAGGTGAAATTCTAAAACAGTACACTTCTTTAATTCCTTCTACAGTGAACGTCTTGCTTCAGTTTAAGAAACACCTTATACCCGTCACACTTTAAACATCTGTGGGCCAAATGCTCTCTTGTCTGTTCACTTTCGCTCCCAGAAGACAGCTCATCATAGCACAAGTGGCAGAATAATGCAGTTTTGGATATTTGTGTAGAATTGAGAGATGCTAACAAGTCTCTGAGTCAGCGGATCAACTGCCAAACGGAAGCAGTAAGACGCTCTATTTGTTTCTGTAAGATCCTTCCCACACCTTTAAAAGGCGACTATGAAAAACTATTAAAAACTCCATACATAAACACAAATACACATTCCATTGGAACCGCAAAAACAGGAACATGAAGTCGATGATTTCCGTTACGTCATTCACACTCCTAGGCCCTTTGTTTCCATGGTAACAAGCAAAGAGTCTCTATTAGGTATTTTTGCGTGGCCCCCGTAAGAGCAACTACTTAGCAACGACAATACTTAATTAAGGCTTTGACCGGGATGTTCTTTTGTTAAATCTTATGTGGTACCGCCTGATTCGACTTCTAATGGTTAAGTGAAGTGTTTTCTTCGCGGTACGGTCTGGATTCGTAAATATTATGAAGACGAGCTTCGACTTCAAAGGGTTAACCAGCTGATTTTCGTAATGGTGAGGTGTAGTGTTTTCTTCGCGGTACGGACTGAATTCATAAATAATATTCAGACGATCTTCGGCTTCAAAGGGTTAAAATGATGCCCGCTGTGGAATGAAGAGCATTGTGGATAATTTCGGAAACAACTTGGAGCATTAACTTCATAATCATTTATCTTCCAGCTCCGCTCCATAAACGCATGGTTTAAAATGCAGAGCCTTCTAAAAAAAGGGGGGGGCTAGACAATATAAAATTAAATTTGTTGGTGTTCAAGCTTGAGGTTTGCTGTTATTTTATATGCTTGTAAAATCTCGGCGTATCTGAAGAAAGACGTTTGAGGATGAGACGTAGACAAATCTACGTATTTATGGTTCATTTAACTATGCGATCACTAAAATGACAATACAATTAATAAATAATGAACAAAAAAGTAACATATGTAAAGCAGTCCTGCTGCACGCCATGAAGGCACTTAGGGGGAGGTATAATAGCTCCTACTCATTCTTATCCTCGGCACTAGATGGCTCCGGCCGCGTTTTACCCCCGGGGAAGGACCCCGGTACCCGTTGGATAGGAGGCTCGGTGGGACTCAGAGCCTCTGCCCCTGTTGAGGATCGAATCCCGATTGTCCAGTCCGTGGTCGGTCACTGAACTGACTGAGCTACCCGGGCTCTATAAATAAATAACAGGAAAGGATATGGAAGGAAGCTGTGATGGCCTAATTTATGGGACCATCCCAGTGCCGGAAACTCCCGATACGTAGCAGGAGTTACGCGTCCACAGCACCAAATGAGATGAGAACACGAAACCAAGGACTAATTTCTACAGAGTGGCACAGTTAACCATTACGGGTCTCCATAACGGAGCACAGGGACGACTTAAGCGTGCTTATTCCCACATTTAAGCATGGCGCAGTTTACCCAAAAAAAAATCAGCAGGCAGTGGTTCAGAGCAACTGAATAAAGAAGTGGCGAAAACTTTAAAACATTTCGGTCAATATTTGGTAAACTCTGCGTAAATTAAACCACGTAATTGATGGAGTTTAAGTAGGAATTCACAGCTTGTTTGCCTTTTCCAAAATAAAACTTTCTCTCGAAGGGTAAGGACACTTGATATAGCCCAACTAACAATGGGTTTACCAACTTCTCCCCATCCCTACTCTCAAAGTTCTTTGTATTTGTCTTTGAAGACTGTTCATCTTATTCAGGTTACATTTCAACTTCTTGAAAAACTTCCGTCTTGGTGGATTTAATGGTTTAGAGGAAAAAAAATCGATTAAATAGTTTTAAATTTGCAGAGTACTTACACCAACAAGGATTGTGTTAGTTGAAGGGTCAGCTTCTCTAGCTCGAGGACCATTTTCTTACACGGAGACGGAAAAGTACAGAACGAATGCGAGGGACTCTTAAGGCTTTCACCGGGATGTTCTTTTGTTAAATCTTATGTGGTACCTCCTAATTCGACTTCTAATGGTTAAGTGAAGTGTTTTCTTCGCGGTACGGTCTGGATTCGTAAATAATATTCAGACGAGCTTCGGCTTCAAAGGGTTAACCAGCTGATTTTCGTAATGGTGAGGTGTAGTGTTTTCTTCGCGGTACGGACTGAATTCATAAATAATATTCAGACGATCTTCGGCTTCAAAGGGTTAATCAAAATTGGAATTCATTACGCAACAGACTGACTCAACACTTGATCGACAAGCAACATAAGCCATTAATCAGTGACTGTCATGTGTCACAACCAACCTGTCCCAATTTCATCCTTCAGCCACCTCCTAGGGACCTTCCTCGGTGATCACGAAGGCATTTGATTGGGTATCTGTGTATTGTCTACTGTCTTGATACCTTCAGTTTACAAAATAAGGCACACGACGTTTCAGTCATAAGTCAATAAGAAATGATGTCTACAATTTGGCACCTCACAACCCTCAACTAATTTCAACAATAAGGCACAACATCTACGGCCGATACAGTAGAGTCCCGACTATCCGACATTCTTTCCATCTGACGTGCCGTGATAAAGTTCAACTCAGCTCTGACTTCCCGTCTTCCGGCAGTTGCTATTGTAAAAAAGGTTAAGTCCATGTTAATGTTTCTGTAGAGGGATGCTAGACTCCTATCTTGAAAACCGCGTGGCGTTTGGCGGTAAGCCATGCACTTCCGGCCGGCAGCCGGGAAGTAACAGTTGCGTTAAACTTCTACCAGTGAAATGCATATTATAATCATTTCGAAGGAACATTCTTGATTCTCGCCTCCAGTGTCACTGGCCAACCCTGGGCTCTGAACCAAGCGGCCAGCGAAAACCAATTTCTCAGCATAAAGGCGACGACAAGATCTGGCATGCAAGTTGAATCACACGGCATTAGTTTTAAATTCGAAATAACGTCTCTTCGACCGTCATTGACAACGTGAGGTCTGCATCCCAGGTGGCACCACTAATCATACAGCGATTTCCTGTGGTATAATACTTGGAAACAAGACCCTCATTAAGACCACATAGCACCATCTTCTAGAAAATATATTTGAAATAAATGTAATGCCAAGATTAAGACCGTCCTCAACATGTGACCTATACCAGAATGGCCATCTTGTTAAGATCAACGGTGGGATGCTAACCAGGGATGTCATCTAAATTCTTTTTAAATGATTGTCATACGCCTATAATTACTGGTATCACCTTCGATTTCACATTCCACATGCGCTGTATTTCAATCAAAATAATAATAATAATAATAATATTGTCGGCAGAGACGCTGTTGGTGTCTGAGCGCTATACAGCGGTGGCATTGACAAAGATCTATCCATGAGACGGGGCACAAGAAACATCTAAAGCATTCCACCTTCTGGTCCACTGCCAGCCTCGCTCACTCGTTGTACAATTTACACCTCGGCTAGGATCGACAAGGATTTATAATGCCTATGACGACAAACGTTCCCAAACAAATTCTTCCCCTCCTCTAGCGCCACAGTCCTCCTCGGGCCGAGGCCTACTTTATTGCAGAGGTTTTATAACTTTGTTACAGAGAGGTGATATGACTCAGGAATGGGGATTATTCCACCGTTTCTCATCTACCAACCACACGATCAACAACGGCCATGTCCTTTGGTAACCCACAAAAGTTGAATCACAGAATTTTTATGCGAAAACGCGTTCGAAAATTAAAATACTTTACATGAACTACGTGCAAAACGTAAAGGCAGCCAACATCTGCAAATTGCAATAGAATATAAGCAAGGAAATTAAGTTCCTGCTCTGAACTTACCGATTCATTTATATATTCATTTATTCTTGGTTTATCAACGCTTTCATTTACTCAGAAGAGTCAAATGATCGGTTCATTAGCATATAATAAATTGGAAAGGATATGTAAGAAAGCTGTTGTAGCCGGATTTAAGTCCCTATCCTGGAATTTCCCCGGAGAGACTGAGGAAAACAACGAGAAACCTGTCAGAACTGCAACTGGGCCGAATTTTAAACCCAGAACCTACGGCAAACGAAGCAAGAGTTAACAACTGGACCGCGATGTTTGAATTTGAAATGTATTCTCTCTTCATAAAAAGTTAAATTCCGAGGGACTTGTCTTTAAATTTTTCGTTCCCCAAATAAATTATAAATTATCGCTCTAAAGAAACATTAAATTGTGAATGAATAAAAATTTCCTTGCGGAATAAAATTCTACAACAATTTCTTTGTTATTTTTTCGACATGAAAGCATAATAATTCCGTATCTGATAAGCTAAACGCCTTAACAGTGACGTATTTTGCCGCCTAGGCGAACAGACCGGATAGTCACTCGCCCCGCCAAGACAGTGCCGCCAACTGCAGAAACTGGCGTTAAATTTCGTACCTAACAGACAAAATCCTCACGTCGATAAACGTAGGGCACCGTAGCTTCTGCGCAATTCTATGCTCGTTACAAGTGAACACACTTTCTTTATCTCGTTGTCTCAAGCCGTAACTGTGTCGCGCCACAGCGGAAATTTTGACTAGCTTGCATTTCCTCCAGTTAATTAGATTGCAAAGAGTCTGCATTATCGCTTACGAGTTCCTTCTATAGAGAAGTGGACGTATAATGGATTAGGCATTAACCACGCTGAATTCTGCAGCAACGCTATGCTCCTCCTAATTGGCAGCCAACTCCCAAGCATTCCTTTGTTGACATAACCTTTGCTCGATCTTTGTTCTCTGACGAGGTCAGTCGCACATAATAAAACCAGGCGAAGGCTCCTTCAGCTGGGCCAATAAAACGCGACTTACAGGCATTAAGAGAGGGGAAAAAATCAGTTTTAAGAAATGAACAGAGCACTCACTAGAAGGTGAAATTACAAGTTAAATTTCGCCAATAGAACAATATGTTTGCATTTTCGTGTGACGAGAATTATTTAGTTATTTAACGACGCTGCTTCAAAGGCATCTGATGACCATAAACAGTGAACATACATTGGCTTTAAACCACATAAAAAAACTGGAAAAGGACAAGCAGAAACTCAGCCGAAAACACAAAACCTTCACGTAAAAAAATTTAAACTTTACCAGTGCACCAATTTGCAGGGTTTGGAGGAGCGACGCAGTTATCAACTGCAGAGATGACGTCGCGTCGATTAGGATTAGGAATATTTTATATTTTGTAATGAAACTGAAAAGGATTAGGGAAGAACCCGCGGTGGATTATCTGAATAAACTATAACAATATTCGATTGGAGAGCCTGAGAAAGCCCATGAAAACCTTGGGAAAAAAATCCGTGCTCTGACCGAAATAAAGTATACTGGACGCAGAATATCTGTTAGCCACAGGCGCAGACAAAGAAATATCAAGACTACAGACTGCTTTACTAACTCCATGAAGGAGAATCCCTCATAAGAAGCTACTTACGAAATTTCACGCCTTTTCCGATAATAAAAGTTCCTTTGCTGATTTCACAGGAGCGCTGGTCCCTGCCCAGAGCCAAATGAATCCATTCTACACCCTCTCACTCTCAATTCTTTACGATCCAACTTAAAATTGTTTTACCAGCTACGTCGCAGGCATTCAGGCTCAACGTGGCCATTTTAATAATGCGCCATATTACCTAAGTTCAAAGACGCCATCGACTGATTTCGTAATAGGTTTTCAGGAAAAGGGCGATATATCGATTCTTAGAAGCCATCAAATATAAGACGCACACCAATTTAAGAAATTTTAAAATGTGAGAAAAGAAGTGTCTTAAAATCTAGGAAATATGGAATCAAGTGAAGAGAATAAATTATGAAGTTCCTCACCATGCATTTTTCTCTACCATCCACTCCCGGTTCATAATTTCCCCCGAAATAACGCAAATTCCCAGTCCATGGTAATATACTTAACTGTCTTAGCAGTACCACGTGTAAATTCCAATAAAACTTACATCAGCGCCATGTCGTAAGCTTTGGGGCAGAGCAGAGAGAGAGGTAACTTCTGGTACCTTCAGATTAACAGTGCGTGTAGGATAAGAGAACAGCTGAAGTTGAAAAATGAGGTCGGGGGCAGAACACATGAATTTGACGCTACAAAGGTGTTGGCATCAGCGATTGGCGGTGGAATGTGACATCGGAAAATAATCGTAGCGTCACACAAGAAAGCAAATTAAGTGTCTCCAACGTTGTAAAAAAGAACGGGGCACCCGGTAGGTGGGACGAGCCGGCCCCTGGCATATATTCCTCGCATTCAAATTCCACTAGATACCGGCAACTATATATTATCCTCGCGATCTAATCGTCCGTTCAATCAGCACTCAAGAGTTTTACGTCACGAAACCATCACGTGTTTGCCAATAGTATTGCCGCTGAAGGATGTAGAGTGCCACGTATTTTCTATCTTGGCACGTAGTGGAGATGAGTGGTCAGTTTGACGCCATGACCGCTTAATCCCACGGCCCTCATTGAATAAAAAGTTGTGTCGGCTCCCACACGGTGGCGCAGGGGAAAAAACATCTGCCCTTCCTAATGACCTAGCCAAGGCTGACCAACCTGTGACCAGTCACTTGAATGACCAAACTTTTGTGGCCCTTAATATCGGGACTCCACGCTGCAGAGTATTTGAGATGCTAATAGTCGATCACCTTTTATGGAACCCGTTCATTACCGTTTTCAGTTTCTCATCCAGATGATTCCAGTATGTACCAATTTTATTTAAAATTTGTTCAGTACTTTCCTTCCTATACTTCAATTCCAATAAAGTGTTCTCTTTTCTCAAGTTTTCATACAAAAAATCTGTATCCGTTTTACGTTTCCCATGCGTGCTACACATAAATAGCACGGTGGCTTACAGAGGCATGTTTCCTCCAAGCGAACGTCGAAAGGACTAAATACAAAACACGACGATCACTATATGCAGCCCATATATCTGAAACAACGTCGTCAAATTGACCCTAGAATCGACAGAACGGAGATGTTTCTCATACCGAATATTTTCCACTCATGTTTCACACCTGTCTAGGCGATGCAATGACCTGCGAAGATTATTCAACGTCATTAAATAAGCTAAATATCAACTACCACTACCGTTACAAATTGCAACATTTTGAACTGACCGCGAGCTCTGGACGGCAGAAATTCGATACAGCCGCGGGGTTTCTTTCCAGTCATCCTCAAATTAATTCTACTGCTCATTGCTGGTGTTAATTAATTTGTTCTCTGCTGTATCCTGCCTCTTTTGGAATTCCTCTATGACGCTGCTCATCATAAAGACATTCACGATTTGGCAAAGTGTCAACAACATTTACCCAAGACTATAAGGACAGAAGAAGCACTTGGCACTGAAAAGTCTGAAATTCTGTCCGCAATGTAAGATTTGAGATACGTAACTCAGGCAGAAAAGCAGAGCTTGGAGTGTCCTCTCGCTTACACAAACTCAAAATTTTCGTATTCTTTATTCGATCTACTCTCACGTAACCTGCTACATTTTAGTAAACACTTCACATCACATATGTTTGCATTCTTGAACTGTTAAAACAATTCTGACTGCTTTTCTAAATAAATTCGTGTGTCATTTCTTATTGCAATGTCATATCCTAAATACAGGCCAATATTGAACCACTATCACTTCAAAATATACCCTCATTCCAATAAATTTGGCAGTAAACATCATCATAAGTTACACAACAGTAATTAAGTTTTAGTTTATAAGATTATAATTTTTAACTTTTAACTTTACACCTGAAGATGGTTCAATGTAACCGAAACATGTAGTAAAAAGATGTACCAAATATGTAAATGATATTTTAATATCTTATGTATAAATTTTATTTATATACAATTGTGATTAGACGGAAAAAACACGAATAATTAAATTTTAATTCACAATATGACGCAATTATATCAACTTATAAATAAATAAAATTATTCACTCGTTAAATTATTTGATTTCTTTGTGAGATTCTTTAATTTTCTGACATTACGAAATTATATTTTTGTGGTCACTGTGCTGTTTGATTTATACACAGCCCTTTGCACAACGTCCTCTGTTTCACAGGCCTCTACCGTCTTTCCATTTTGTTTTTTGTCTTCCGGGAGTGAATGTGTGCAATTTCACTCTACAAATATTACCAGAATGACAAATGAAGGCTGGTGAAATGCGAGTGGAAAGCAGCAAGCCTAAGAGATATGAGAAATGCGAACAGAAATTCGGTTAGAAGTTCCACAGAGAACAAATCACTTCGTTGATGTAAGCACCGACTGATCAAAATGATCTTGAAGAAACAGGGTGTCACGTTGTGGACCAGATTAGTTCAGAATTGCAACTAGTGACTGGATGTTGTATACATGGTAATGAATATTCGGGCTGCATCAACGGCTGGAAATTTGACCAACCGATCGACTAATAGGTTCTCAAGGACTATATTACATCGACTTACCGACTCCTTTCTGGTGTGTCTAAGTCGGGATCTGCTCTGTGCCCTTTCACCTGAAAATAAGAATCACTCAGTTAATTACATTTATCAATTACAGTAGCCTATCTCAAGCTTCAAAAATAACATTAAATATATATATATGCTCATTATTAAAGCCTGTAGCCTTTTAAGCGGCCTCTTCCTAGGCGTTCCCCCACCAAAACGTGTAACAATTACTGCCGAACGCAAATCATAATCAATCACGTGACTGCAGGTTTTAGTACCTAGCAAATATTATAAAGGACACGAAATTGTTGTATAGATATTTAAATCGCATGACGTCACGCCTAACTCACTACTTTCAGAACAGAGACAAAATGCCATGGGGGCAGAGACGGGAAAGAAGAAACAAAACACCATCAGGATAATGGAGCAGAATGTCTGCCCTATCATTCGTTATGGATATTGGATTTCGACGCTACCAAAATTATCATTCATAAGCACAAAACAACTCCCCAGCTCCATACAGAAAACTACTTTGCTACTTTGCAATGGAAATATTCTAAAGTTCCACGGAGGGTGGAACTGGTTGAAGAGGGTCTCGAATTATATAGTATTATATATATTACCTTAGCCGTGGAGCCAAGTTGTCAAAACAATGAGATTATCTGGATGTTCCATAGTCACCACAGCGACGGAAAATAAAGAACCAAATACATTCTACTGAAACACGCTTCGGTAATTAAATTTCGGAACAGGTTGTACCAACAGCTATGTAATAACGCGATATAGTATTCTATAAAAAATATTCCCTGCCACCACAAACTTTCATAAGCCAGCTCTCACACAGACAGGAAAATACATTTCCATTGAGGGCAATTTGTTTTACTGCTCACAGCCAATTAACGGGCATGTCATAATTGCAAATAAACGAACTACACACTACGTTGCGTCTGTGAAGGAGAAGTTTGCCTGACGAAATTTTACTCGGCATGTGAACGAGACGCAATGTGGGTTCCAAAGAATTTTCAGTCGTGTTAAGAAACAAATCATTCGACACATACAGTAACCTCACAATGAGCATTACATAAGTTCGATAATTAGTCACTTTGCGAAGTCGCGACATGAGATTACGTGAAGTGAATCGAAAAAAATTAGGGATGAAACAGCCTCGGCATTCGTCCGGAATGATTCCGACAAACCAAGGAGGTCGCCGTCAAGAGATTTGAAACGGGAACCTCCAAAATACTAGTCCATACAAGCAATTTGGGAATGAAATGGCTTGTTTTATACAAATTACAAAGCTTGAAGCTTGAACCTCACAGAAAAACGATTTACATTCGATATGATCAAGACCGCACTATCTAAAGGACAACTGACAGCGTTACAGTTGATTTAATTACAGAAATTACGGTAAAAATTAAGTGTGCATATTATCTAAAAAAAATCTGGCGTGGTGACTTCTGATGAAGGCGACAGTATGATAAAATGACACTGCTTTACGTCGACAAACGCTCTCGCACTTCGGCTCCATCCAAGCGCCAGGCCGAGGTCCGATGAAACCCACCGAGGGCAACGAAGCTGCACCCTTCTTCCTCTGCATTCCCGACGTGTCCCGACCACACAAATCCTCTGCTGCAAAAGTTAAAAATGCCTGACGCTCTACCTCCCCCAATACGTCTTCGTGATGCAGCGCCCAGGGAAACTTTCCTTAAACCAAACGACAGGACTCCAAAGACAGAGGATCATAATGTAACAAAAAAAAATCTAGGACGAATATCCCTGGGCCCGGAGTGCGGCTATTCTGATGACTTTCCTGGTTTTCCTCAGTCCATGCACACAAATTCCGGGACTTAAATTAGGTCACGACAGTTTCCTTCCATATCCATTCAAATTCAATATTCATTAATCATCCTATCATTATACGCTATAAGAGTAAACAGACAGGGAATTCAAACCAGTGGTCCCCAGTGTCAGTGGAGGGTCTACGATCGTCCACTCACCGGTATATGCACCTTAATTACTGCCGTTTCAAACTTCTAATTACGGATAAAATCCACTGGCGAAAGAAGGCAAATACAATGAATTTAACAAGTGATTAAACGTAAGATCAACTTAATTCATTAAACTGACTAAACGAGTTTAAAAATTACGAAGTAAACTGAAGCAGCGAAATTACTTCCATCAATCAGGACCGAAGAACAGCGTTTGTCTGGAATCAAGGCACAATGCACAAGGTGTGCGTGCGTGATCGACAAGCGATAATTAGCCTGCACTTCATTTATCACGTGGGGAGACTTGCAGGCACAAGTTCCCCGATCTTCGGAGTAAGAAAGTTAAACGCCAATCATGACTTGACAGTTTTTGCCTTTGTTTTTAGAGCCAGTTGCTCGTTGCCGACAGATAATCAGGTATAATCATTAACTTTCAAGAAAGCTCATTACAGGGTGATACATACAAAAGTAGACAAGCTCACAGCTTCTCCAAATACACGATTCACACAACGCTACGTCGCTCAGAGGGATGTCGTAATCTATGACGATGGTGATAACGAGGAAGATGCAGATTCTGAGAAGTTTTCGTGTGCTGAGAGGACTGTCATAATAAATGACAGAATATTCAAACGAACACACAGCATATCACTAATGACAGCAACCATTTCTATACACAACCTAACTCTGGGAAGAATAAGGAAATCTAAGGTAAAAAGCTGAGTTGACAGCCAGTCAGTCACTTAGTACCGTATTTTCACTCGTAATGATTATAAATTCTAATTAGTTCTGTCTCATATCTTACCTCCTGAGGCCCATCACTACAAAGTATCGTTTGACCTACATCATGTAAAGTCGAAATTGTTTATCCAATATCTCCACGTATGTGCTCATTCATACTTTTAAGAACTGTGTATTCAGTACTCGTACGACTATGAATATCTAACTAGCATGCCATTTCGTCATTTATCTCCAATCTTCAAGAACCTCTTGGCTTGCTTGCTTACTTCAAGATACACAGCAGGTATTCACCCGGTGAACACTCAGAATTCTATCAACCATAGTCGAATCGCATCAGACGTGTTTTCTGGAGGACCACAGTTCGAGTACCGGTATGGAATTGGCCATCCTCTCAAAAATTAAGGACTCTACCCTCAGCCCCCTGTACCACAGGCTACCTTTAATAAAAGAGGCCAAGTTAGCTTTGTCTCAAATTATCAAGCGTCTTATTACTTACGGCCACAAAATCAGGCTGATTCGACAGCGCTAAGTACAGAGTTGTAATCCAACTACGGGTATGTCCATGTAAATCTAACCATCTGCAATAAACATGACGTCGCAAAATAACAGATTAATCGTCGGTATATTTAATGATGATTTCTCAACTGCGTAAGTTAAATATCATCGAGTGGATGATGATTGTGTACAAGAGCGCCAGCATATGACTGAATATCGGGGCTGAGATTCAAACCCGGAGCCTACGACATACGAAGCAGGAGTGTTGAGGATTCAACCGCGACATTTTCGGCGTTACTCAGTTTCGTTCTGTCACGGTTTGATCATCCGAAGAATCCTACATCGGCTCTGAATATGAACGGGGAAATCACTACCTGAATTCGGCTACCTTTTTAAGAAACGAAAGAAAACGTGTCCACGTTTATCACGGCATCAAAAGACGATAAAATTCTGCAAAATAGCTAAGAGTACATTTTATCACGAAGTCAAGAGGAGTTGTGTCAGATATCAGGTTCTAAAGACGTCGAATATGACGATGACTGTCTTCAAACATGCTGCACCATGATGGAGGCAGCGCATACCTCCGAAACGTCGCTACACTTCAATGCGATTACACGGTGCAATCCAGCAGACAGCCACATTCACGTCTACATAGAGAATAATAGCCTTTTCCAAGGGGTGGGGGGGTGGGGGTGGGGGTTATCGATTCGCTTCAACCACCGAGAAGCGGGCTCCAATAAAATGCTCTTGTGAACACGGTACTGAACCTTTAGGTTCCATAAAAGACGGGGAAATGTCTTGATCAGTACAGCGACTATCATCTTTTTCAACAAGGACGTG
This sequence comes from Zootermopsis nevadensis, assembly GCF_977971745.1. NCBI lineage: Eukaryota > Metazoa > Arthropoda > Insecta > Blattodea > Termopsidae > Zootermopsis > Zootermopsis nevadensis. Next base: position 5,096,530 of record NW_028259136.1, on the reverse strand, counting down.
CTGCACCTGGATGCCACGTTGCAAACGATACAGAAGCTTTAAACAGATCTTTAGTGTTTCCCCCCTCATTACAAGCATAAATAATAAAAGTGTCAAATGTTTATTTTATTTCAATTTTTTCCTTACGCTTTATTTTCAAAAGTCGTATCTTTCCTCCCCCCCCCCCCCTCTTCGTCTTCCTTTTAACTCGTCTACGCTCCCCTCGTTCGCTTTCAGTAAATATGTCCTATTCCTAAATGTCGTTTTAGCACTCTAAAACAAATAATAAGTACGATGTGCTGGTGGTGTCCCCCATTTAAAGAGTACACACGAGGTAATAGTCTTCATGGAGAAGTGCCACTATATGAAACAACGGCAGGAAAAGTGACGCATAAATCTCATTCATTAACAGATGTGCCTGTGTTCGTTCCAGCATCTCATAAGCTAAAGCACACACATACACACACACAAACGCTGTGTATACAGCACTTAACCAATCGCGACTATTTACTTCACATATGAGACATTTAGTTACTGTGGAATAAGAACTGAAACAGCACACTTACACAGCCCATTAACATTAATAATATACGAGTTACATAATTTGTGCATTTAACTTCTACCTGCCAGTAATAACAATTAGGTTCTAACCCGATACGTCTTAAAACCGTTGTGTAAGCGTTCTTGGCATGAAGTGTTCAAAATGAAATAGGAATTAGGCAGCCACACGTCCGTTTCGTCTCCCAAACCGTTAACTGTTCTCAAGAAGGCTAAGTTTAATAAGAATATTCTTCATTATGCCTACATTTCGGCCCATAATCACACCATTATAATTATTAAGCCTATTTCACAACAACTTTTTAACAGGCTCTTTCTTCAAAAACTGGGAGTCACTCAGATAATCAAAAAATTCCGCGGCATTTATGAAATCATAAGCTTCACTGTAATATTCATCTCATACGCGAGGCCAATCTAATCCTAAATCACTCTGAAATATCTGATAGAAAGTAAAAATTATAAGGCTTCTCACGATGCAATTTCATGGACCTTTTTCTGTGTGACATATCTCAAAAAAAACAAAACCCGGATTTATGTCTTTCTCTAAGAGCGACGGTGAACTAACAATAAAAACTTAATTTCCAGAAAACCAGAGAAGGCCTGGCCATATCTCGGGCGTCAGTCGCCGGTTCCTTACTCAAGACGCCCATGTTCGCGCCCAGCTCAGTCCATGTGGGATTTTTGAGGTGGACGACGTGACACTGGGACATTTTTTCCTGCGATTTCGTCGTATTTCTCGTCATCGCTGTTCCATATTCACAAAATCTCGCTCCATTGCAACAAAAACACTAATAACGATGATACAAGAAACGTAATATAAAATACAGACTTCATCAAAGATCTGTGCGACTATTATTTGAATATTATTTCTATACGAGAGACCCTATAACGCTGCAACATGCAAGATTTCAAGCTTTCAAGGGGACTGAACAAGCCGCGTCAGTTGTGGACAAGAGCCCAACGTCATAATTTTCCCCCTGATGATGGAAGCAGAGATGGTCTCCGAAACGTTAGGGTTTTGTCCATCGCCCGAGAAGACTACAGAATCCTTTTGCCTGTTAACGAAGTTACGAGAAATAAAGAAAAAATACGTCTTCATGCACTGTAATGTATACGTTAATTACCTTTGATAACAAGAAAATTTATGACGGCAGACTGTAGTAACACTTGTTAATCGTCAATTATCAACAGCGTCTGCAGTACAAGAAGATAGTGAAGACAGTATTTCGAATTAGGACACGGTTACGACAGTGGCCAGTCTTTTACGTGCAGTTACAGTCTCTGAACCCAGTATGGCTCAGCAGAAGTTGGTCACAATGCTTAAGATTTCTGTCGCAGGGATGTGGGTTCGGAGTTACGTGGGACACTCTGTATCATCAACAATTTCTACTCTTAACAATCTCAATCTCTGCCGGTCCCTCAAAATGACACCGAGCTTCACACCCAGATAAGAAAACTATTAAAATTACACTTTCATATGTAGAATGCAGGCTGTATAAACTTTAATATCCAGTCCTTGATAAGAAATATTACACAAAAATATATAAACTTCTGAGAATTATCATTATTCTAAATGTACCTAATTTTAAATAAATAAACTGTAAGCTGATAAACTGAATGGCAAGATGGAGTTACCTGCTGTTCCAACAATTTGTCCATCACGGATCGAAGAGGACTTGGCGCTAAGCAATGGGGTATTAGCGTTACCATGTCTCTGCCGTTAAGTTCTATTACCCAAGAAACAAGGTGTAAGAACGTTCTTGACATAATACTGAACACATCATTATTATCTTAACCGCTACGCCATTCAGTTTTTGAAGACTAACCTTATATCCTCCGGGGCAAACGCAAACAAGTTGAAAGAACCACACGCACTCTCAAGGCGCCAAATATCCCTTCTTTTCAAAATATTTACTCACACACTTTCGAGGTCTCTTCATTCACTTATGCCTCACGTTAAAAGAATTCCACACGAAATGCACACATACAGAAAACAAATAACAATCTATTTATTCCATTCGATGTTAATGCAGTCGATAAAAAATCACAGTACATATCAAAACGTATTATTCACTTCAGCATAACAAACACTAAAACGAATGTTTCATAAGAATAACACAACATAAAACATTAATAATTATAAAATCTGGATTATATAAAACCGAATGAGACAGATTAATTTATAAACAGTATCGGTGAGTCGTGGCAGAATCACTCAAGCAGGCCCTCGTAAAATAAATATTAATCACACAAATCAACTAACTAACTAACTAGACGCACTCTGCTGTTAACTTAAGCACCAAAACGCACTTATGAGCAGTTTACATATTACCGAATCACCTTTAAACCGACTGTTATAAAATTGAAACAAACATTCCAAAGAAAGAACTGCCAATCGGGCAGTTTCCGTGGTTTTCGAATAACCACAGATGTTATTACCTCACGCACATGACAACTGTTAGTCTGTGGACCAAAAACACTTCAAAGATGCCAACTTACAAACGCAACCCCGATGCTCACAGCTACAACTACTGGTAGAGAGCCAACTAAAAAAACCCCCACACAAAACACACACACACACACATGTTGGGACAGAAAGCAAGGAAACAAAAACAAAAGTTCAACTCGTAACGGCAAAGAAATGGCATCAGGGTCTATGAAAGAGACGGGACGAATACGCGGGTTTAAAGTCAGACGAAGAACAAAGCACGAGCAACAGAAACAGAAAATGGACCAATCGCATCTCGACTACAATCCACTTGAACCAATGGCTATTCGTGAAACAAGAGCAGTCGAGACTTAAGTAAATGAAATGGGATGATGGATAAAGAAGGAAACACTCATACAAGGACGAATAAACATTAAAACTGCACCAAGAAATCACGTGAGTCTGCAAGCAAGACCAACAACAATCTTACTTACTACACCTGTCATCACAACCTCTGCACGAAGACTGGAAGCCAGCAGCATTGTCCAAGGTCTTCGTTGGTTAAACTGCTGCTCAAAAATAATTCCACTTATTTATAAGTTTAACGACACTCGGTAGCTCGACTAACATAGCGTCTAATTATAAGATGAATAATGAATTGGAAAGGATATGGAAGGAAGCTGTCTGGTACTATACCGGCATCTGCCTGGAGGGACTGAGGAAAATAACTCTTTCCTCCAGCACAGTCCATATCCTGGCCGTGATATCAAAACGGGTCTCTCCGAGAAGGAAGGAGTTGACCACAAGAAAACTACGTTTGGTGATTTTGTTATGACACCTGAATGCTCAGAAATGTCATCACAAGAACATGCCGGTAACCTTAACGCAATTTGATGGATACAAATGCTGAAATCCCCCCGGAGTCTCACAGCGGTGAAGTCGATGTTGATCTTCTGCGTTCTAACGTCGTGTGGACTCGTAGGCAGACACCAACTTCTACCACACGGCGTAACAACCCAGAAGACAGAAATCTTCATACTCACCGCCGTGAGGACACATCTCACCACAAATGATTTGATCATGAACTGTAATTTATTTTTCCTTCGATGGTGGGCAAAAACTTTACTCATGTATCATACTTAAGAAAACAGAAGTTTCAGATCACAAACATTTTCGCCATAAGGACGCGTGACAAGATTTCGGGATCGAATTCTAATAGGTGTATGCACGATTTTCAGTATGTATGCGCTACCTATCAGAGAAACCTTGCGATGGGCTGATCCCTCATCCGAGGAAGTACACCCTCCCTAAAAAAAACAATAAATTCAGGGCAAAACAAGACCACGACGTATCTATAGAGGAGAATAAGATGAAAGAGAAAATATATAAAACGGCACCAGGGCAGCAACAATCGACTTAGGAACAGTGCCAATCGAAAGTGATAAAACTCGACGAAATACTTTATATGAAAAGATCAAAATAAAACGAGACGATCAATACAGCTGTTATGTCTACTGCTTATTTACATTTTGAGAAAGTAAGAAATCTTCTGCTTTTATTGGATCACTAAATTAACACTAATATTTGAACAGTGCAAATAAACAAAACTGTAAGTGCCAGGTAGAAAATAAAATATATTTTTGCTGAAGAACATTCTATGCATCTACGCCAAAAAAACTTTCGGTGTGTTAATGTAAAAGTGTAATGTGCATCACTTTCGGCGTTCTACCTGGATTCTGACACTAACATTCTTCTTCAACAACAACAACAACAACATACTTTATTGTGTGGATCATTCCTGTAGGTCCACTCCGCCATATTTCCTTCCCACATTCACAGAATTTTAGTTCTTAATTTGAATAATTTCTGTCGAAGCTACTCTCTTCTCTGATACACAGTCATCGTCTGGTCTAACTTAAGCATAACTCACTGCACGTTCTTGCATTACAATAAAATCGTCGTCCCCATCACCTTCAGAACCAAAAATCATTAACACTGAGGCGCGCAAGAATTACTGGTGGTGTGAGCTACGGCACTTAAATACACCCCCAGTCACTCTGATGAATACTGAAACTAATTAAAAATATGTCACAGTGTTCCCTCTATTTATTTCAAGTATTAGCTTCAGAGCGCTTGAAATAATCAAGAAATTTCAACAACGGAGCATTAAAGTAAAGACATTTCAGTCTTAGAGTTCAAGGTCGCATGGGCTCATTCTGACCAGCTTGCAAAACAGTGAAAGTGGGAGCGGGGGGGTCATAGGCCTGTAGATGGACCGGAAATTGTCGAAGCCCAGAAGCTGCCACTTAGGGATGGTGTGTGAGAGTGACAGAAAAAACGACCCCAGAAGACGAACCAAGAGAGATGATGTAGAGACGCGGAAACAACTGCTACAGTCTGCTACAAAAACTAATTCATTTAATGGGCTGAGATAGCATCATGTCTACTTATGAGCAGTCGATCTAGCCCCCCCCCCCCGGGGGGGGGGGGCATTTCCTGTTCAAATGAAAACACTTGATGAAGCCTCAGGTTACAGAAACGATTACATTTTAAAATAATTCCAGTTTTCAGATATGCTATGGAAATATACTGGCGAAAATCATTAAGATGTAAATAATTATTAATATATGTTATTCACTACTCTTACCACATAAACAAGATTGTTCTGTGAAAATTCTTGCTTCGTGACATGTTACTAGCCAGAGTATAGATTTTAAATTGTTCTATATTCTGCATGTCTGTTTTTTTTTCTATTCAAATACAGACAGCGATCTTAGGAATTTCATTTCAGCCGACTCCATCTGTCTTTTGTCTTAAGGATCCGGACAGGAATACGACACTACACTTTGGCCGTGCCGAGGCTCAGATGATGGCTTCTCAGTGCGTAGGATCGGGTTCGCGGCTAGATCAGTACATGTGGGATTTGTGGCTGACAACGTGGCACTGGGACAGATTTTTCTCAGAGTCCTAAAGGCTTCTCCTGTCGATATAATTTCGCCGATGCTCCACACACCGTCATGCATCATCTGGGGGACGGACAATGGGCCCATTAGGGGCCCCAGTTCCACAGAGACATCGTCTGATCCCATTGCAATAAGAACAACACCAATTACGTGGGAGATCTGGCGTGATATGGTTCAGGATCGGTTCAGGATTACCGGTGTTAAAAATTGGTATTTAATTACTTGCAAAACCCAGAAAAAATGTGGTAGGCTACACTGCCACAGAATAAATAAAAAAATGTATCGAAAAACCTTCAAAAGAATCCAAGACATCCACGAACATAATTACTTGCTCAAAAGATTGTACACACATCCAGAGTAAAAGAGAAGGGGAGAGGGCTTAGAAACAAGAATTGTGGGTGGGGGAGAGAGATAGAGAGAGAGAAAATGAAAAGGTTTAAGAAGCACACACACAAACATCTTACTGAGCCAACTATTACAGCAGAAAGAAGAAAGATAAATCCAAAGTGTCACTTAACAAAGAAAATACAGAAGTGCAGCGATGCATTCGTTCAAAAATGTAAAGCAACAAATAAAAAAAAATTCAGAAAACCGAGCAATTAATCCACGTTTCTAAGGCGTTTAAACTGGCGGACAAGCAAAGCTGTACATCTCCGTCAAACTTGGGTAACGTAAAATAAGAGTTTGTTTGCAACACTCAACAAGCCTGTGGCCTATCATCTCTCTATGCCACAGTTTAAAATACCCGCAACATTTTACTTCCTTCAGAACTTAAGTCCAACTATGTATATAGAATGTCCCATGAAATAAGTCGATAATGCACCTACCACCTTTCCCGATAATTCGTCCTATACAGGACAAACTAAAGGAAATGATAAATCGTCCACAAACAGTGAACGGGATTCGAACTCAATGGTCCATGAGTGCGTTAAAAGTAGAGACGAATGATATTATTTTGTTCTCTTTCAAGTTAACAAAACGTTCATTACGTAGATTAATAATTACGTCCTTCCATCAACCTCCAGTTTTCTACAATACGTTAATGAAGGAATTTAAAGAAAATCCCTGAATTTCATTACGACACACTTTGGGGGGAAAAGGCTCTCTGGCCAAGACCGGGTTAGCGTTTCCCCATTCCAGCACAGTTTAGGAAAGACAGTACAATTCCCTATGGCACAAAAAGGGGGATTTTAACAAGCGAATTAAAGACAAAATTAATTTGAGGTTGATAAAGTCTTGTCAGAGCTCATTGTGCTGAAAAGTACGTCTCAATTAGAGTAGTACTCGTTATGTCTCTTTTGTTCCGAGCGCTGCGCGTGGAAACATACATGAACGAGAACATCCCGTCTGGAGTCGCACCAGCTCGCAGCTTGAATTAGATCACATCGCTCTACTACACCAAATATATCACCCAGACTCGAACCCACAATAAAATGCAGTGAGTGCTTCTGTCAGAGGAAAATTTAAGAAATGTGCACAACTTTTGTTTTCTTGTTTAGACATTCCACAAATCTAATAGTAAAAGCAGCCTAACTAATTAAACATAAATTTTGTAACCTAACAAATAACAGACTTACTAAACTAATTAAGATATCTAGACCAGTGGTATTCAACCATTTTTGTTCGCGTACCCCCAGATATAATTTCTCTTCAACTTTGTACCCCCAAAGTTGTTGGTGTATAATTCAAGTTATACATAGTATATAATCTACATCTAAAATAAATTAAATAAATTACATTACTGATTATTCAGTGTTTATCATAATTTTTTTTTTAAATTTCACGTACCCCCTAAGATGTCTTTGCGTACCCCCAGATATAATATCTCTTCAACTTTGTACCCCCAAAGTTGTTGGTGTATAATTCAAGTTATATATAGTATATAATCTACATCTAAAATAAATTAAATAAATTGCATTACTGATTATTCAGTGTTTATCATAATTTTTTTTTAAATTTCACGTACCCCCTAAGATGTCTTTGCGTACCCCCAGATATAATATCTTCAACTTTGTACCCCCAAAGTTGTTGGTGTATAATTCAAGTTATACATAGTATATAATCTACATCTAAAATAAATTAAATAAATTACATTACTGATTATTCAGTGTTTATCATAAAATAATATATATTTTTTTTAAATTTCACGTACCCCCTAAGATGTCTTTGCGTACCCCCAGATATAATATCTTCAACTTTGTACCCCCAAAGTTGTTGGTGTATAATTCAAGTTATACATAGTATATAATCTACATCTAAAATAAATTAAATAAATTACATTACTGATTATTAAGCGTTTATCTTAAATTTTTTTTTAAATTTCATGTACCCCCTAAGATGTCTTCGCGTACCCCAGGTTGTTACCACTGATCTAGAATGTAATAACTGAAACTAAAGAAACTGAGTATGTTAGCTTAACTATTTTAACTGACAGACTTAGCCAGCTAATAAACTTTAAGAACATTACTTTACTTCAACATGCAGCTTAACACAGACACATCTAACTTGTTAGCCTAGTTCAGAACAAATCCATAAGTAAAGGTAATCCTTAGCCGACACACAATTGTAGGATGAATATACTGCCTCAACCATCGGAACTGAACCGCGGTTTCAAGGTGCAAGCAGGGATAACTTCAGACGTTTCGGAGAGTAAAAACCAATAAGAACTAAAATGTCGGAAAAGGGCCCGTGTGTTCTCGCGAGCTGCATGTTTTTGATGTGGCGTGGTTAACAAATGACCCAAGTTTCAACCAGCCTCATACTACTTTCTCGCCCTTTCTTAATTACATTGCATCATTTTGCCAACCTTTTTTTATCATATACAGATGTCACTTAAAGAGTAAAATGTGGCTGGATGGTCGCTGAACACAGTGACGGAGCACGCCCCCAACAGCAGAGACTGTAAACCAACGGTTCGTGAGACAACCGTGGCATGTGAACCTCATATGAAAACGCGACTAACTACGTAACCAAGTTTCTGCCTAATTAATCATCCAACTAACAAACTAACCACCTAAGCTGAATGACAAAAACTTTCGAAGGTTCAAGATCAGTATTACCCACCACTGGATATGATATTTTCGTTCAATCCAGTTCGGCACATCACAAAGCATCTAAGAGACAAATCAGTATTATTCTTCCATCTACTTTTTAAGTGTTGGTGGTTTTCCTAACTATTTCGTTTCACTGAACTGTCCTACATCTCCAACACATCATAACGTCCTAAAATTGCCCTAACATAGGTAAAATAAGCATGGACATTTTACTGGTGAACTGAACCAAAATCTGGAGGACCACCCCTTGTTATGTGTCTGGGAACTTTACGTCAACGTAACCTACCGTCCATATTTGAAGACACCCAACTCGTCTGTAACCCCAAGACGTTCTATGGAACATACAGAAACGATCTTCACAAGTCTACCAATTAAATCTGATATTCAATTTGTATGCCACGCTGGCCTTGTAATCCTGGGGTCTCGGGTTCGAATCCCGGCGGTGCCCGAATTTATAACTTGTGTTGGGCAAGGCCGTGGTCTAGGCAACACGGAGTTTTCCTCCGGGGGCTTCCCCGGTTTCTCCGTGGCATCCCAACAATTACTCCATTCACACACAGAAGAAGGCAATGGCAAACCACTTCTGGATCATCTGCCAAGAACGTATATGAACAGGTCCCAGTCCGAGAAAAGGATGGAAGGATCCTGTTCATATGGACCTGTCGTCAGACAGAACACTAAATAAATAAAATTCAATTGGTGATCCTCATGACCAAAACTGAAGAAGTGCTTACACATTTTAGTACAGCTCCCAATAAAAATTCTTGATATAATTCATCGGATTCGTTCTTACATGCGGCCAGACATAAATTACAAAATCGATAGGCCCTCTGAAACGTCGGTAAATTTCCACCAGACTACAAGGCGCAACAGCCCAGACGACAGCAATCTTATTAATACACGACTGGTTGATACTAGAACCCAGCTACGCGTATCATCCGAACCATCTGGCACAAGAATTCAAAAAAGGAACTTGCAACAAATGATCGAAGTGACCGCAGTCTCCGAAGCGGGCTTGAAAACTGACGCTGGGTCGTGACGCAGAACTTTGACGTCTGGAGACTAAGACTGATGACGTCTGCAGTGCGAGGGTTAACTGCATGTTGTTTATTTTGCGCGGGGGGAAGGGGGAGAAATGACCGCGACGGTCATTAAGTAGAAACAAGAGGGCACGGGGTAACGTCATTACAAGGTGGCCCTGCCAACAAGAGTGGAATGAATGCTTCTTCGTAAATTATATTCCATTCAGTGCGCAGACTCGATGTAGCTCTAGAACAACCTCAACAGGGTTTATCTCTTTGGTGGATTTAAAACGGCGAAGTAGCAAAGCGGTATCGAATGTAAATCTATTTCGGAAGTAGGAGTGCACGTTTTGAATTTCCCCAAAAATGAGTGAGGAATATCAGCTGAAATGCGATTTAAGGATACAAACGATTCATATCGGACACAAAGAGAAGAAATCACACGTTGAAAAAGGGTAAAAGATGCCGCGGTGCAAATTCGAAGAGTTGAAAAAGAGACGGCAAAAGAATATTTTGCTCTTTGAAGCCCAGTGGTAAGTATACGTACCATCTGCTTTAACATTCACTAATTCTGTATTTTGTATTTTTTGAATTTTTCTCAAAATACACAGTTATTTTCTTTGACAGCATTTAATAGCTGATCACTGAAATGGAGAGACGGGTAGTGTTTTCTTTGCGGTACGGACTGAATACTTAAATAATATTTAGACGAGCTTGGAACTGCTGGAATAGCAAACATGGAAATACGCCCGAAATGAGCACAAATCATGTTTCTCAAAGATGAAGTGCAAACGCTGATGATGACCCAATAAACAGCATTGTATTCTGTTCGAATCACGGAACTTTGAACTAGATATGTAACACGCAGGGCGATTACGTAGAGAAACAAGACATGTCAATCTACTGTGAGACTGTTTTGTAAAATCCTACAAATATCTTTACTTTGTTACTACCTTAACAAACGTGTAAATTACTTATTTTACAAATCGTCCTCGTAAAAGACTCAGAGGAAACATGATTGATCTATCTAAGCTTACAAACTTAGCACACAACTATTGTCCTCGAGGCACGAGAGTAGACCTGACATCTTTGAGGGAGGTGGGGGTAGAATTCTGTGCTACTAGCGGACCGATAAACACCAGCAGCTTATACAGGCCTTACGTCGTACAGACTGACTGAGCACAATGTTCTTAGGTAAGGAATACATCACCAGCGCATGCGCAGAACCCACACAAGCAACGGCTGATAAGGCCACGTCTACTCTCGTGCCTCGCGGACAATACTAACCTAGCTCTATGCCTTTTATCATGGGTTCAAAGTTGTGAAAGGGCATAAATGTACTTGAGCCTGAGGTATTATCTTACCTCGCTGTTAGAAGAAGGCAATTGCATACCATGGATGATAAGGACGAGGAAAACCTTTCCAGTGCTTTCCCGTACATAGGAGGAACCAACATGAGTCCCAGACCAGGCTACAAAGGCATAGAATTACACACAACATGACATCTTGCAATAAAATCCAGCAACCAGAAATCGAAACGCATTTCAAGGTATTAACCATATGTTGCACTGTCCATTAAGTAGACCGATCGTCCAGTAAATCAATCCTGTCAGAGAGATAAAGATAACTTGCAGGCCAGGGACTGGATGTGTGTTTACGTCTGCATACAATCGAAATTACAGTACGCGACTGTAATCTTGAGACTTGCAAGGAATGCAGGAAGTCCGAAGCGTTAAAGGCAGACGCTATCTTTCCTCCTTCACCCCACCTCCTAACCCCGCAAGTCTCAAGATTACAGTCGCGAACTATATCGACGTGACAAATGTTCAAATTCCTGTGGTGGGACTATGATGACGCCATATGCCTCTGATGCCATGTTTTCGTTTGTTTGTGTTTATAATAACTGAAGAATGGCTGATGGAATTTTCATAGATCTCAGCACAGGTGGTATGGTGCTCAGTTAAACAGCAAAGACAACGTTGCCTTTACGTTAGCAGCTGATCTGAGTTTGGATAGATGTGGAAATGGTGTTACAGAGAAATTTCAGATTACGACTACCGGATTTTTAATTTCGTTTGTCAAACCTGTAACTGTTCGTTTAACTGGCTCTGATTTCACGGTTACTGAGCCCGTAACTGCTACTCTGCATTGAAAATGACACGGGTAATGGAACAGCTTGGTTCGACTTAACTGAAGGTTATTCGCTCCAAAGAACGTTACAGACAATGAAGGAACAGCAACGCGAGACGTTAGGGAGAAACGTGGCTACTCTAAAACGTGATTAATACGCTCTTGTCTCGGGAGACAGATACAAATGGTCCAGCAGCGTCTGGGCTTCTAACTACGTTCCCTTCCTTGCACCGCGCATTGCCAAATTCTTAGCAACGGAAACTAGTATCTAGGGCAGGGTTGTGTAATTGTTACCAACAAAAAGCTTTTCACTTCGTCTAGGTATCTAGGTAGACGGTAACACGGTACAATCCCAGACAAGAAAATTGGGCCAAGACTTACTAATTTTTCTTGACAAGAGTCAACATTCTTTGTGATTGTATATTAGCTACTGGTGCAGATCTGAGGTTCTGATAGCGATGAAAACGTCGATGCTACTCTTGTGGCTTGTTGCGCAGTGTGGATTTGTTGGCAGATATCAACATTCCGGAAGGACATACTGCCTCCATCTTCAAAGCTGCCGTGCATGATACTGGAGTCACCACATTCTATTCCCTGAACGCATTTGGTTAGTGGTACATTTAATGTGTTAAATTATAATTAGCGGTACGCCAGCGAAAAAGGTTGGAAACCTCTGCTTTAGAATATTTTGCATTGCCTCGAGTTGGCTGCAACCTGGCAGAGTTAGTGAGAGTTTCGTCACTGTCCAAGTGAGAGAACGCGCGGGAGGCCAAGGGGTTAAAGTTCAAGAGGCCCTCTGAACGTGACTGAACACTGATTAGCTATCCATCATCGTAACACTTCGACGTGTCGTAAGTGTTGATCTCAAGTCGTACATGTTCGGGGAAAACCAGGCATGGGGGGGGGGGGGGCGAAGGTCCCACGTGGTGGTAATCCACATTCCTTAATGAGTTAATCACACTATTTCCCTCTGGAATTTCGAACACAGATTCCATACCCCATTAATTTGAACGTTTAAGGTCAATACATAATCTGATTCATTGCTTTCTTGTTAGAAATGATTAAGTGACACATGATTCCTACGTTTCTTTGTTTCAAAACACACTTACTGCCTCGTAACTAACACCGTGAACCAGAGTCCTTCTTGAGAAGCTGACACCTGCTTAGCTAGTAATGAAATACCGAACGTTTCTGAAACCCGGACGTTAATCGCCGAGTTGACAAAAGCCTGTCACTTGCAAACCGCAGTAAAAAAAAATCCAGTCCACATCGTCACGCCCTATTCATCTCATATCCCGTTTTAATATTATCTATACGTTGTGTAACTTTCCTTTCGTCAGTAAAAGTAAGAGGCCTGATCTAAGGTCCTGCTTGGCATTTGCATGGATTAACCGAGAAAATTCGTGAAAAAAATATCAGAATAGCTCGCCGGTGTCCAGGTCAAGATTTGAATCCGGGACCTCCGGAATACGAAGCAAGAGTGCTAACCCCTCGACCCATCGGTCGTGACGTTCGGTGACAGCTGTTGAAATAGACTAGGCCTATTATGTACATGAGGGCCCCGTTCTGCTTCAGTTCACACTGGCTGCGCACATTACACTGAACACCCCCTGACAAGGGGCGTGTATTACAGTCTTAATATTCCCAGTGGGCGACACACCCCCTTCAGAACAACACCCATTTCCCTAGTGGATTATGTAATAAAACGCCCCCCTCCCCCGTCACGGAGACCACAAGTCAATAATTTTATCTTATCCATCATACTCCATCACCTAAGAGCAAAGAAACGAGAAAAAAGTGGAATGAAGAAAACGGGACGGTAGGAACAAGAAGAAACTTAAGACAACTTTCAGGGAAAACCGCAAACGCTGACAAACTTGCAAGAACTTGCTCAGTCACCTATTTCCCACACAAAGACTGTCTGTGCCGAACAACTCAGGCGTGCAGAAAGCCAACGAAGGTTACGAGTAAGCTGGTTGTCGCCTTCTGTGCTCTGTAAGGGACTTCTAATGTGTACATTGCATCATTCAATGCTACCACCAGGTCTGTCGAATTTGAACGTAAATGACCATAAACATTACAAGTTTTGAAGATTTCTGTCTTCTGGGTTGTTACATTGTGTAGTCTGGCCGATGTTTACCAACGTTTCAGAGGTCATACTGCCTCCATCATCAGGGCGATGAAGATTTCTGTCTTCTGGGTTGTTGCATTGTGTAGACTGGTCGATGTTTACCAACGTTTCAGGGGTCATACTGCCTCCATCATCAGGGCGATGAAGATTTCTGTCTTCTGGGTTGTTGCATTGTGTAGTCTGGTCGATGTTTACCAACGTTTCAGAGGTCCTTACTGCCTCCATCATCAGGGCGATGAAGATTTCTTCTTCTGGGTTGTTGCATTGTGTAGTCTGGTCGATGTTTACCAACGTTTCAGGGGTCATACTGCCTCCATCATCAGGGCGATGAGTATGAAGATTTCTGTCTTCTGGGTTGTTACATTGTGTAGTCTGGCCGATGTTTACCAACGTTTCAGAGGTCATACTGCCTCCATCATCAGGGCGATGAAGATTTCTGTCTTCTGGGTTGTTGCATTGTGTAGACTGGTCGATGTTTACCAACGTTTCAGGGGTCATACTGCCTCCATCATCAGGGCGATGAAGATTTCTGTCTTCTGGGTTGTTGCATTGTGTAGTCTGGTCGATGTTTACCAACGTTTCAGAGGTCCTTACTGCCTCCATCATCAGGGCGATGAAGATTTCTGTCTTCTGGGTTGTTGCATTGTGTAGTCTGGCCGATGTTTACCAACGTTTCAGAGGTCATACTGCCTCCATCATCAGGGCGATGAAGATTTCTGTCTTCTGGGTTGTTGCATTGTGTAGACTGGTCGATGTTTACCAACGTTTCAGGGGTCATACTGCCTCCATCATCAGGGCGATGAAGATTTCTGTCTTCTGGGTTGTTGCATTGTGTAGTCTGGTCGATGTTTACCAACGTTTCAGAGGTCCTTACTGCCTCCATCATCAGGGCGATGAAGATTTCTTCTTCTGGGTTGTTGCATTGTGTAGTCTGGTCGATGTTTACCAACGTTTCAGGGGTCATACTGCCTCCATCATCAGGGCGATGAGTATGAAGATTTCTGTCTTCTGTGTTGTTGCGATGTGTAGTCTGGTCGATGTTTACCAGCGTTTCAGAGGTCATACTGCCTCCGTCATCAGAGTATGAAGATTTCTGTCTTCTGGGTTGTTGCGCTGTGTAGTCTGGTCGATGTTAACAAACGTTTCAGAGGTCATACTGCCTCCATCATCAGGGCGATGAAGATTTCTTCTTCTGGGTTGTTGCATTGTGTAGTCTGGTCGATGTTTACCAACGTTTCAGGGGTCATACTGCCTCCGTCATCAGAGTATGAAGATTTCTGTCTTCTGGGTTGTTACATTGTGTAGTCTGGCCGATGTTTACCAACGTTTCAGAGGTCATACTGCCTCCATCATCAGGGCGATGAAGATTTCTGTCTTCTGGGTTGTTGCATTGTGTAGACTGGTCGATGTTTACCAACGTTTCAGAGGTCATACTGCCTCCATCATCAGGGCGATGAAGATTTCTGTCTTCTGGGTTGTTGCATTGTGTAGACTGGTCGATGTTTACCAACGTTTCAGAGGTCATACTGCCTCCATCATCAGGGCGATGAAGATTTCTGTCTTCTGGGTTGTTGCATTGTGTAGTCTGGTCGATGTTTACCAACGTTTCAGAGGTCCTTACTGCCTCCATCATCAGGGCGATGAAGATTTCTTCTTCTGGGTTGTTGCATTGTGTAGTCTGGTCGATGTTTACCAACGTTTCAGGGGTCATACTGCCTCCATCATCAGGGCGATGAGTATGAAGATTTCTGTCTTCTGTGTTGTTGCGATGTGTAGTCTGGTCGATGTTTACCAGCGTTTCAGAGGTCATACTGCCTCCGTCATCAGAGTATGAAGATTTCTGTCTTCTGGGTTGTTGCGCTGTGTAGTCTGGTCGATGTTAACAAACGTTTCAGAGGTCATACTGCCTCCATCATCAGGGCGATGAAGATTTCTTCTTCTGGGTTGTTGCATTGTGTAGTCTGGTCGATGTTTACCAACGTTTCAGGGGTCATACTGCCTCCGTCATCAGAGTATGAAGATTTCTGTCTTCTGGGTTGTTGCGCTGTGTAGTCTGGTCGATGTTTACCAACGTTTCAGGGGTCATACTGCCTCCGTCATCAGAGTATGAAGATTTCTGTCTTCTGGGTTGTTGCATTGTGTAGTCTGGTCGATGTTTACCAACGTTTCAGGGGTCATACTGCCTCCGTCATCAGAGTATGAAGATTTCTGTCTTCTGGGTTGTTGCATTGTGTAGTCTGGTCGATGTTTACCAACGTTTCAGGGGTCATACTGCCTCCGTCATCAGAGTATGAAGATTTCTGTCTTCTGGGTTGTTGCGCTGTGTAGTCTGGTCGATGTTAACAAACGTTTCAGAGGTCATACTGCCTCCATCATCAGGGCGATGAAGATTTCTTCTTCTGGGTTGTTGCATTGTGTAGTCTGGTCGATGTTTACCAACGTTTCAGGGGTCATACTGCCTCCGTCATCAGAGTATGAAGATTTCTGTCTTCTGGGTTGTTGCGCTGTGTAGTCTGGTCGATGTTTACCAACGTTTCAGGGGTCATACTGCCTCCGTCATCAGAGTATGAAGATTTCTGTCTTCTGGGTTGTTGCATTGTGTAGTCTGGTCGATGTTTACCAACGTTTCAGGGGTCATACTGCCTCCGTCATCAGAGTATGAAGATTTCTGTCTTCTGGGTTGTTGCATTGTGTAGTCTGGTCGATGTTTACCAACGTTTCAGGGGTCATACTGCCTCCGTCATCAGAGTATGAAGATTTCTGTCTTCTGGGTTGTTGCATTGTGTAGTCTGGTCGATGTTTACCGACGTTTCAGAGGTCATACTGCCTCCGTCATCAGAGTATGAAGATTTCTGTCTTCTGGGTTGTTGCGCTGTGTAGTCTGGTCGATGTTTATCAACGTTTCAGAGGTCATACTGCCTCCGTCATCAGAGTATGAAGATTTCTGTCTTCTGGGTTGTTGCGCTGTGTAGTATGGTCGATGTTTACCAACGTTTCAGAGGTCCTTACTGCCTCCATCATCAGGGCGATGAAGATTTCTTCTTCTGGGTTGTTGCATTGTGTAGTCTGGTCGATGTTTACCAACGTTTCAGGGGTCATACTGCCTCCATCATCAGGGCGATGAGTATGAAGATTTCTGTCTTCTGTGTTGTTGCGATGTGTAGTCTGGTCGATGTTTACCAGCGTTTCAGAGGTCATACTGCCTCCATCATCAGGGCGATGAAGATTTCTTCTTCTGGGTTGTTGCATTGTGTAGTCTGGTCGATGTTTACCAACGTTTCAGGGGTCATACTGCCTCCATCATCAGGGCGATGAGTATGAAGATTTCTGTCTTCTGGGTTGTTACATTGTGTAGTCTGGCCGATGTTTACCAACGTTTCAGAGGTCATACTGCCTCCATAATCAGGGCGATGAGTATGAAGATTTCTGTCTTCTGTGTTGTTGCGATGTGTAGTCTGGTCGATGTCAACCAACGTTTCAGAGGTCCTTACTGCCTCCATCATCAGGGCGATGAAGATTTCTGTCTTCTGGGTTGTTGCATTGTGTAGTCTGGTCGATGTTTACCAACGTTTCAGGGGTCATACTGCCTCCATCATCAGGGCGATGAGTATGAAGATTTCTGTCTTCTGGGTTGTTACATTGTGTAGTCTGGTCGATGTTTACCAACGTTTCAGAGGTCATACTGCCTCCATCATCAGGGCGATGAGTATGAAGATTTCTGTCTTCTGGGTTGTTGCATTGTGTAGTCTGGTCGATGTTTACCAACGTTTCAGGGGTCATACTGCCTCCATCATCAGGGCGATGAAGATTTCTGTCTTCTGGGTTGTTGCATTGTGTAGTCTGGTCGATGTTTACCAACGTTTCAGAGGTCCTTACTGCCTCCATCATCAGGGCGATGAAGATTTCTTCTTCTGGGTTGTTGCATTGTGTAGTCTGGTCGATGTTTACCAACGTTTCAGGGGTCATACTGCCTCCATCATCAGGGCGATGAGTATGAAGATTTCTGTCTTCTGTGTTGTTGCGATGTGTAGTCTGGTCGATGTTTACCAACGTTTCAGAGGTCATACTGCCTCCATCATCAGGGCGATGAGTATGAAGATTTCTGTCTTCTGGGTTGTTGCATTGTGTAGTCTGGTCGATGTTTACCAACGTTTCAGGGGTCATACTGCCTCCATCATCAGGGCGATGAGTATGAAGATTTCTGTCTTCTGGGTTGTTACATTGTGTAGTCTGGCCGATGTTTACCAACGTTTCAGAGGTCATACTGCCTCCATAATCAGGGCGATGAGTATGAAGATTTCTGTCTTCTGTGTTGTTGCGATGTGTAGTCTGGTCGATGTCAACCAACGTTTCAGAGGTCCTTACTGCCTCCATCATCAGGGCGATGAAGATTTCTTCTTCTGGGTTGTTGCATTGTGTAGTCTGGTCGATGTTTACCAACGTTTCAGGGGTCATACTGCCTCCATCATCAGGGCGATGAGTATGAAGATTTCTGTCTTCTGGGTTGTTACATTGTGTAGTCTGGTCGATGTTTACCAACGTTTCAGAGGTCATACTGCCTCCATCATCAGGGCGATGAGTATGAAGATTTCTGTCTTCTGGGTTGTTGCATTGTGTAGTCTGGTCGATGTTTACCAACGTTTCAGGGGTCATACTGCCTCCATCATCAGGGCGATGAAGATTTCTGTCTTCTGGGTTGTTGCGTTGTGTAGTCTGGTCGATGTTTACCAACGTTTCAGGGGTCATACTGCCTCCATCATCAGGGCGATGAGTATGAAGATTTCTGTCTTCTGGGTTGTTACATTGTGTAGTCTGGCCGATGTTTACCAACGTTTCAGAGGTCATACTGCCTCCGTCATCAGAGTATGAAGATTTCTGTCTTCTGGGTTGTTGCGCTGTGTAGTCTGGTCGATGTCAACCAACGTTTCAGAGGTCCTTACTGCCTCCATCATCAGGGCGATGAAGATTTCTTCTTCTGGGTTGTTGCATTGTGTAGTCTGGTCGATGTTTACCAACGTTTCAGGGGTCATACTGCCTCCATCATCAGGGCGATGAGTATGAAGATTTCTGTCTTCTGGGTTGTTACATTGTGTAGTCTGGCCGATGTTTACCAACGTTTCAGAGGTCATACTGCCTCCATCATCAGGGCGATGAGTATGAAGATTTCTGTCTTCTGGGTTGTTGCATTGTGTAGTCTGGTCGATGTTTACCAACGTTTCAGGGGTCATACTGCCTCCATCATCAGGGCGATGAAGATTTCTGTCTTCTGGGTTGTTGCATTGTGTAGTCTGGTCGATGTTTACCAACGTTTCAGAGGTCATACTGCCTCCATCATCAGGGCGATGAAGATTTCTGTCTTCTGGGTTGTTGCATTGTGTAGTCTGGTCGATGTTTACCAACGTTTCAGAGGTCATACTGCCTCCATCATCAGGGCGATGAGTATGAAGATTTCTGTCTTCTGGGTTGTTGCATTGTGTAGTCTGGTCGATGTTTACCAACGTTTCAGAGGTCATACTGCCTCCATCATCAGGGCGATGAGTATGAAGATTTCTGTCTTCTGGGTTGTTGCGCTGTGTAGTCTGGTCGATGGTTACCAACGTTTCAGAGGTCATACTGCCTCCATCATCAGAGAGTATAGGATGCAACAATACCACACCAGTGAATATATGACAAACATGTCGCTCTATCAATTACTGAGGCCAAGTCACAATGATTCGTCAGTCAATGTCCTAGCGTAAAAATATTCCTTACAGCTACCACATTTCCATTTTCCTAAAAATAAAACAAACATGTACAAGCGTATTTTGCAAACGAAATATCTTGGGTCTCTTATGTAAAGCGTGTGAAGAATTGCAACAAGTCACTAAACAAACAGCGATGCACATCAACCCAATTAGCAACATAAAATCTGCTGACATTTTGTACAGATGTAACATGAGTGAGTGGACAATTCAAGGCAAGGTGTTACGTGTCGCATGCCACCATGAGCATGTGACTGCCTCATCTGGAATCTTCCCACGTCTTATTAGACACACGCTGGACTTGATCATGCATGCATGCAAGAACGGGATCCAGAGAGAAGCTGCCTGAATTCTTAAATTCCTAAACCAACTCTCTGGCAATAGAACCCCAAGGTATAACACAGCTGATAACCAAACCTGAGATATCCATCGACATCAACGTGATTCAATTATTTATTTTCTTGTGCTGTATTGCAGGACTTTCAAGCCTTTTCCAACACATAATTATGGTTATCTTCAGGGCAGAAGATAGAGGCAGCATGTTCCTCCTTAACGTTATTATCTATCTACAAGGCATCAGAACGTATAAGACCACCAGGGAGGACCATATTCCCTGCCGTACGGAACTCAGTTCGCAAGGAAAGTTACATTCGCCGGGGAAACTTTCAACGTACATCAACAACGCCAAAATTTGCTGAATTCCGTCTAGCAGTTTCGAAGGTAAAGGATGCCCGCAGAAAGAAATGATCTGAATGCACACAGAGTACATGGGCCTACTCGATAGAGTAGCAACGCCTTGAACGGTAACAGATGCAACCTATCATGGTCCTCTACATGACAGGCTTGCCTACACGGAGGCCATCAGGCGATACAGTAGCGAGCTACTAGCAGGGACTTGGGCCCAAGGGAGAAGACCGCGTTGTTGACTTAACACTGCAGCAAGCAGGCAATCCATTAAAGGGAGCAAATGGGATTATGTGGGGGACGGTGAGGGATGAACATGGAGACAACGGGAAGACGGAGGGAAGAAACGTGGAAGGAAGGAGAACAAGAGAACTGGCTAGAATATAAGTCATTCCATCAATGGAGTATTTAAGAAAAACAAGTGTTGTTTAAACATTTGTAGATGGGTTGGACATGTAGTGCGGATGGATGGGACAAGAGGTGTGCTCCGGGTATTGGTTGGGAAGCCTGAGGGAAAGAGACCGCTGGGGAGACCTAGACGTAGATGGAAGGATAATATCAAGCGAGATCTATGGGAGACAGAAGTTGAAGGAGACTGGATTTTGTTGGCCCAGGACGGGCCGGTGGAGGGCTTTGGTTAATTCGGTGATGAACCTTCGGGTTCGGTAAGCCATCTAGTTAGTTAGTTAGTTAGTTAATATTATTCTAAAATTATTAATAATAGCAGTAGCATTAGTAATGTTTTGTAGAGAGTGGAACTTTCGTCTCTCACGTTAAAGGATGTTAAAAAAGGGTACTTTAGGGCAATATTTGAACATTATAATAAAAGACCCTGTTTTCTGCATCTGAGGTAGCCACAAAGGCTTAATTACATTATATTTCGCAATTCACATAAAATGATACTTACCTTTGGGGTTTTAAGGAAATATTTTCTATGGTAAACAAATGCAACTAGAAAGCATTTCTTTCAGAAGAGTCGTGCTTAGCAACTAAACGTATTCATGCGTCAAGATGAATCTAGTGATTGTCAAACGCCCACAGACAACCAAAAATAAAGGAAAGTCGTGTGGACCAGCACAAGGCGGGCGAAGAAAGCATCTTCGGTGTTGTCAGAACAGAATAAGTGTTACTTTTAGCACAATTCCGCCATTTCTGTTTTGAGGCAAGGGTGGAAGTTTTAGGCTGTAGAAGATTTTGACAGACAAGAGAAAAAACAACCAATAGAAACAGGAACCAGATGGGAGGAGCGTCACCAACAATATTGACCAATGAGAAAGCCTGTTGAGGGGCGGGGCATGGACTGTCACGGAGCGTAGCGCTCCCACGTGGAGGATGAGTCAACTACTCACGCACACACAGATACTGTCTTGTCTTGTCAGTGGACCTCGGCGGGCGGCCATCATGGAACCAGCTAGCCACTGTGGTGGGGACTCATTTGATTTCTTTCTGAACAGACTTCTTAACTAGTAACAGAATAAGACTACAGTCAAAACTAGCATTCACAAGGAAGTTCAACCCCTAACCTCCCAAAATGTCTGGTGATATATGAAAGGCCCGGTTCCAGGGCAAGATTCGAACCAAACACTTCCCAAATAAAAGTCAGACGTGTTAGGCCAACGACCAAATAAATCTGATCGCCAACTCGCCAATAACTGAATGGTCCACAACAGAATATCGCTTAAAACATAACCCCACGCACAAACCCATATCACCTGAAACAAAAGACTTACGATAAACTGGCCCACTGTTCCTGCTGACGACGAAACACTCCATCCACTCTGTTCTGTGATAAGACTTGCAATCGCCCACAATTAACTCCCGAAACGTCGTATCAATATGCCTCCGACAATAA
Organism: Zootermopsis nevadensis; assembly: GCF_977971745.1. Lineage (NCBI taxonomy): Eukaryota > Metazoa > Arthropoda > Insecta > Blattodea > Termopsidae > Zootermopsis > Zootermopsis nevadensis. The sequence goes on along the minus strand of NW_028259136.1, from coordinate 5,073,989 downwards.
ACAATGTCCAATTTATTATATAGAGTGGTTATACCTAGTGTTGAAAAATCGTGAATAACAAATGTTTAATATACAAGTCGTACCGAAACTTCGCGGACGCATTTTAATAGGGAATATTAACCTTCTTATCAATTAACTGTGCCACGAGGCAAACGGTGGTCATTTTGAAAACTACCTCGATTCGTTAATTCACAAAGTGCAAATGCTGAAGTTTGTACCGGTCTAGTTTATTAAAATGTCTTTTATTTAATTCGCCGAGTGTGTGTACACGTATTTTTTTAAACATCCTGTATAAAACACAGAAAGGTAAATTAAAACCTCAGAGCACGAAGTCAAAACCTGGGAAGAGGTTTTTGCTAAACGTCCTGAGACAGAACAAACACTAAGGACCACCAAAAAAAAAGTCCGCTCCTTGCAAAAGTCCTGTTCCATGAGGTAGGAGACGACTGATAAAGATTTCAAGGGCCAATGTCCAAACTGTCGGTTAATCAGACGAAATTTTCGCTAATTTTCCGTAGCCACCGCTTCTTTTAAACAGACCTAATTAACAGCCACGCTTTTAACGACACGTCAAAAATTGGAATGACTACCCCCTCCGGAGAAGAGTCGAGGGCTCCGGGGAACCGGGCGGGATACCACAGGCCTGCCCGACATTAATGTAAATGGAAGGAAAGACCTAAATAAATACCGCACATCAACTGGTTTGTTTCATTCTCTCAGACCAGATTTAGGGGAGTGAGTGAGTGAGGGAGTCACTCACGTCTCACATTAACAATCTGAAGCAAACCTCTTACGTCTCACACGCTACAATATTAATTCCGTATTTTTCTCGCACTGTATTCATTTTTAATATTTTGATATCCTTCATACAAAATAACGGTAGCCTACATGAAGCCACAGTCGCTGAACGTGTGATGGAATATTACTTAGACCTGCCTAGTTTCTTCACGACGCTCTAAGCCATTTTTGGCTGTTTTGTATAATACATGAAAATGGTTGAGAATCAGACGTAAACCCATCTGGGGCCGGAAATCATGAGCATCCCAGGAGCGCCAGTGAAAATAAAGAAATTCAGTTTTGCCTCCTGTAAAAATGAGCAAAATCCCGCCCGTCGAGAGTTGGAATTGAAAGCAAACAACAGGTCACATCGAGCCTCGGTGTGCACGACTTACTAAGTAACATGCAGCACGTCTGGAATTTCATTTCTGGACGGAGACAGATTCATAAACGCCGATTACTTCATCTTCCTTCTAAATTGTATCAGACTAAGAACTTCTGAGATTTCAAATCCTGAAGGTAAAATGAAAGCGTGGGGTCTCTAACACCGAGAAGACTTGTAGGTGGTTCAACCTTTCAGACGGAGACAGTCGGTATCCACACGATGTCACATCCCAGACGACCAACATCGACATCTTCACCGCCGTGAGAACCTCAAATACACCACAACCAACATTCTCATAATTGGTATTTTTCGCAATTTCGTAACCTTTATCGGTCTGTCGTGCCCATTTCAACAGTAGAGATACTACAATGCATAGATATCCTGTATATGACTCTTCTACGATGTTGTGTCGCGTGGTCTTATTGAAATTTAACGAAGTTTCAGAGGTGCTTAGACCCCGTCATCAGGACGACGGAGGCAATAAGTACTTCTGAAATGTCAGTCAATTTTTACCAGAATATTCTGCGTAACATTTCACAAGACACACTCGCCGCTGAGATAACCTGAAATCTAACTTAAGAGATGAATTCAGCAAGCGACGGTTAACAGTCAGTGTCGATACTGAGCTATCGATATTGCAGTCGATTTTTACCAGGCATTTTCAGTGTACTCGAGGGCGCACTATGGATTCGTTATGGGAGTATTTCAGACATGACGTCATAAAATTGATGATGCACAGGACTCGTGGATATCAGGTGTCACGACGAGGGTTGCAGAGGGAGGGGACGGGGGGGGGGGGGGGGGCGAGCCCAGCATCCCTTTCTGTCTAATCAATAGTTGTGCACTCAATAACGCTACAAATACAATGCAGCGGGCTATTAATAGGGGCATTTAACAAAGACGGTGAATGTGCTTTGATTTTAAGGAAAAGACAAATTATGAGATAACAGAATGTAGAGCTTCGCAGTGGAGGGGGGGGAGGGGGGAGAGAGAGGGGATGCAAATGCGAAGTCACTTCCTTTTATCTGGGCAAAAGAATTTGAATGTCGAGTTTGAATTGCTGTTCATGGAAGGAGGAATAAGAAATCCGAAAAAAAATTTGGCCCCGAGAACCTCGACGAAATGTCAGACACAAATAGGACTGTATTAAAACGAATCTCAGACAAAAATGTTCTGAAACGGTAGAATGGATTAACTAATATCTCGACACATTCTAAAAGCAGAGTTTTATTGACACGGTAATGGAATTTTAGATCCATAAATTAACAGGAAACTGGCAGTCAATGACATTTAGTCGAATTTTGACTTCAAAATTGCGGTATCCATATGAAATTAATAAGCAAATCTGTTTTGAAGTGGTCATAAACCTCCTCACTAAATACGATATCAATATCAAGTTATTGAAAATTCGAGGTTTGAAATATAAAATAGTCAATACCGACAAAAATGTCATTTCAGTTCTTGAGGCTAATCGATAAATTACGAGTTATATCGAACTAGTAATAATCAAAATTTAACTACATCTCGACAACGGATTGTGTAAACTGTTAATGCTAAATTACGTCAAAATCCGTTCAGTAGATTCGGCGGTCAAACACGTGAAGGGATAGATTCAACCCTCCCACTTCAAATTTGCGATCTAACGTAAGATACAAAAACGAGAAGTTGATAAAAACTACATTTACACAGGAACTAAATAAAATTCATCCGTCTCGTAGTATCAAATTACATTTTTGAAAAATGCATTTTTTTTTGGGGGGGGGGATAGAGTTTACACCAATCTCTGTATTTTATATCACACATTCAGAAAGACTGCAGTATCTTGTTAAGAATCACCGGAAATGAACTATGTTTGTAGAAATGCATTGCCTGTGGGCACAGAACCATCAAATATCACATATGCCACTAACATACTAAGAAAGAATAAACGCGGGACTGAATATCATCTATAAATACCAGTGGCTGCTAAAGACCCGTCAAGAAATGTTCATAGCTTCAGAAAAAGTTCACGTCAGAAACAGATAAGTACACATTGGGTATAGGCCGCCTACTTGACAGCACCGGGGCATTGAGATGTTGATCTGTTTAGATGAAGCATCAAGTTAATTTCATTTCAGAGCTTTTCCCTGCGTCTGAGCGTCGTGTATATGAGAGCAATCGGGCCTCGTGTTAGATGCACAAAACCCAAGCCATGTTACGGGGAACAGGGGAACAAGTACGTCGTTCTGCTCAAAACATCTAAAAAGAAATTCAGAGGCTTACCATATTTTGGCAAAGAAAGCTCAAGGGTAGATACCAACTCGGACATGTAAGCATAGATGGGAGGATAATAACAGCCCAATAGATAATAGATAAACAAGCCGTGAAGACGTTCAAAACATGGTCTAACAGTTTTCTTTTATGTAAAGTTTATCCCGCTACGTGCCATACAGGCGCTTGGGGGAGTGGAGGTATAGCTCCAACTCATTCTTGACCTCGGCACTAGATGGGGGTGAGTGGTCAGCATCACGCCCCGGCCGGCTTTACCCCCGGGAAAGGACCCCAGTACCCATTGTAGAGGAGGCTGGGTGGGCCCCAGAGCCGGTCTGGACGCAGAGGCTAGAGGAAAAATCCTCTGCCCCCGTCGGAGATCGAACCCCGGTCGTCCAGCCCGTAGCTAGTCACTATACTGACTGAGCTATCCCGGCTCATCACAGTTTTATTTTATAGCATTTCTATCCCTGAAGATGGAGGTAGTACGCTCCTTCGAAACGATGGTAACCATTTACAAGTCCACATCCACACGGGGTCATAACCCAGAAGACCGCCATTTCATATTTCAAATTCGGAAAAAAAACAGGACTATTTACAGTCCGCTAGAGAATGATTTTTCACAGCCTACCTCGAAGCCATGTGCAGAGCCAAGACGGAAACGGTCTTCGGCTCATATCCCGTCTGCGTCCATCAACGTCATTATCCGCCGAAAGAGTGGGTTCGACCATGGGCAACACCCCCTAGAAATAACATATGGCGGAGGATTCTGATAACAAGAGATTCCTTGACTCCGGAATTTGCAGGACCAAAGGGACGGTTTATTAAAAAAAGCGTCAAGTGTTGGCATTTGGGCGGCTTCATCTTTGTTAATTTTTATCTGACTGTCAAATATGGAGTATGCTGATCGCCTCCGCAAATCTTTGTGTCTGTATTTCCCCTACTTCTGACAAACTGTCAGTCAGTCTCAAGTATAGAACGGGAAACGATTTCCTCTTCTCTAACAGAATCCAGCTGTTCTTCGCTTTGCCACAGCCTACCCTGTGCACACACCAGTCCGCTCCCTGCATCAATGTACTATATCCCCTCTTCGCACAAGTCAATCGGTGAACTACTGAACACGCAAAAGATTACTGTCTTCTGTTTTCTTGCGCGCAGTGCAGTCTTGTCAGAATTTTACCGACGTTTCAGAGCTGCTTGCTGCTTCCATCATCAGGGCTGAAACGTCGGTAAACTTCTACCACACTGCAAGGCTCAACAACCCAGAAGACAGCGATCTTCATACTCGCCGCCGAGAAAAACCTGAAATTTCACAATGAATATGTTTGCTTCAGTTTAATTTCACATTTATTAGCAAAAATTAGTTTATAGACCACGAAGAATACTTCAGAAGCACGTCCACAAAGCCTATGGATAAAATACACGTAAATGAGGTGGCCAAGGCCACTGGAATATGTCCAAATCTATGGATCTAGTCATAAAATTTCCCGCATTTCATGAATCCGAAGGCTCAATACCGATAACATCGCGACTATGGGCCATATCTTGATTCAGATGTGTCCAACCAATGTCCTGACATCCTACTTATCTCCTTAATTTATTACCGGTTTATTTAACTATAGACAGACTATGGTACAGCTTCGAATAAGGTGATTAATAAATAATAAATTCGAAAGGACATGGAATGAAGCACCTATTAAAATGGCTTTGTCAGTCTACTAGTCTGTTCACAAGCAACAACCTAAGAACAGCTGAACGGATTTTCATCAGATTTTATATCGGATACTTTTACTAAGAATTATCGAAACATTTAACTTTTGGTAAAAATTTGATTACAGTGCCAGTTTCTTCACATGAAGACCTATACACGTCCAGTATCACCCTCGGAGCTTTGTTCTCAAAACACAATCAGTCTCTCAATGTAATCTGTTCCTCCCTCGCAATGAAAAAAAAAAATCAAACAGGCCTACGTGCAGCCCAGTACAGGGGTTCTTAAACTTTTGAAGACCTGGTGCCACAATGAGGGTAATTTACTGAAACGCCAGGACAGTTTATTAAAAACGCTACAAAACTGGGCCTAACATCGCAAACAAGTTCATAAATTATCCAATAATTATAATAAAATAATTATTTTAACAAAATCAGTCTTTGATTAGCTATCAGACATCGGATTTTACTCGAATAATCTTTTAATATCACGTTTAATTTGTTTTTGGGATTACCATGGAACCTTCCAAGTGTCCATCAGTTAGTAAAACGCGTCCTAGTTATTGATATTACGTTCTGAACTAAGCTGAACAGTTGCTCTGAGCGATAGATACTTCCAAATACCAACGACATTAACAAAACATGTTTTCTGGTATCAGGTAACAATTTATCACCATACAGAATGACAGAATATTACCAAAAAAAAAATTGTAAGCGGGAAGCATACAACACATCGGCGAAACGCGGGTTTAGGACTCATGGCCCCTGGATGTATTAACACCGAGGAAAGCCTATCCGCTTCCAGTACACACACAGTGTTTTGAAAGAACTGCAATAAATCGTAATTTTGCACCCCTTTATGCTCCTACAGATATGACGTAAAGCTGCCACCTGGACGGATACAAAACCTTTAACTCAAGAGCGACTTATGAAACTAAAAAAAAACCTTTAGGTTGTTCTGAAGGAAAATCGATAAAAGTTATTCGGCCTTATCAGAAAAGTAGCATATTTCAGACAGCGAAAATGCGCTTCTTAAGAGGGCTTGTACTGCTATATTAGTGCAGAGCAGTCTTAGATATTGATTGTATCATGCCACAAGGGCGGATAAACATATCTGCATAATCGGAGAAGTATAATAATACACATTGGTCAAACCAGATAACTATTCAGTCTCCTGTAAATCAGCCATTCTACTGACACGTTCTTATGGTTGATGTCCATTATACGTAAAACTGCGCAACAAACTTTATGTACAAGGATTTGCGCAAAACAGCAAATTGTCCCTAACAGAAAATGTCCTCCAAGTCTCCTATCATCTTCACAGTTCCAAATGCAAGTGTTGGTACAAGGGTATGGACTTTGCGATGAAATAAACGTCTCCTGGCGGCAGGCAGGAGCTAGTAATCGAAACAACAGTTGAAGAAACACGTGCAGAAACAGCGATAGGCGAAACCGTACAACGTCTACATGAGGACACAAACAGCAGCTTAGGTTGAACGGCTTAACCCTTCAGCCAGTGAAACGGAAGTTAACTTCATCAAAACAGAAAACCGAGTAAGTGAACAGAGCATTTGCTGGTCGTAGGGAGGAGCTGCCCAAGCTACGAAAAGTTACGAATGATGAAGTCTTGAGGACAGCGTATGAAAGGTGAAATAAAGGGAAACAGACAGAAGGTAAAAACTGGGCGCTTTCGACTGCGAACACTTACCCAATATTGTTAAAGAAGATTAATCACAATTAGTGTGTAATTTATTGATGTCTGAATATTAAACAGGCGATGGATCGTCGATGAGAGCCACGGTGGTCTAGCGGTTAGAACGCTGGCCTTGTAATCCTGGGGGTCTCGGGTTCGATTCCCGGCGGTGCCCGAATTTATAACTTGTGTTGGGCAAGGCCGTGGTCTAGGCAACACGGAGTTTTCCTCCGGGGCATCCCAACAATTACTCCATTCACACACAGAAGAAGGCAATGGCAAACCACTTCTGGATCATCTGCCAAGAACGTATATGAACAGGTCCCAGTCCGAGAAAAGGATGGAAGGATCCTGTTCATATGGACCTGTCGTCAGACAGAACACTAAATAAAATAAAATAATAGGATCAAGAAACAAAGACAGGAACCATACTGTAAGAATTTCACATTCACTTAGTAAATAATATAAATTACAGGAACTCAATGATTAAGTGCCAGAAATATACAGAAAGTTGCATGTGAATTAAAAACACACTTCCGGCTTTCCTACTATTTTGTAGCATTTTTCATGTCTGAGCTCCCGGCCGTGCTACATGACTCGCCAATCTCATCGCAGTTACCATTCTGGTGTTTTAATTTCCTATAGAGGTTAGAAAGGGTAAGACTTCGCGTTGGAATTAAAATGACAAATTTGAATACGTCACGAGTGGAAATGTGGAAGGTGGCCTTCTGGGTCATTTACGCTGTGATCATGTACTTCTGAAATGTCGGTGCCCAACTACAAGTCCACACGGCGTCACAGTCCAGAAGACCACTGTTGACAAAAACACGTTTTCTTGGCGACAACTCAAAACGGCTGATGCAGCTAGAGACAACTGACCGGCGGATTTCAATTCTATGAAACACAATTCCCTCTTCAAGATATCTGTTGTACTTTCTCACACATTTCCCTGAGTAACGCTCAAGTACCAAAACCGCTAGTTCCTAACGCATTAGCAGCCAAAACCTAACCTAACCTAACCTAACCTAACCTAACCTAACCCGTTCCCTCCAAACAAGCTATTCAGTTTTCTGGGATCCAGTTCAATAATTCTGAATTTTTCACATATGGAACAAAAATATAAATTACCTCCTACTCCTTCCACTGACGTGTTACAGCAAGTTCCGACTAGACCCAGGTAGCAAGCAAGTGCCAACCCTTTCGCCCTTATAGCACGTTTTCTGGTTTGTTTTTGGCTTTGAAAGAGCACTACATTACCTAGAATGCAGGAGATTAAAACCGAAATAAAAGCAGAATAAATCACAAATACCGGATCCATGGACATACAACTCTTTGATATTCTGGGCTGGATCTGTGAGAAAACACTTCTCAAGAAATTTAAAAGGGTTACATTAAGTTCACACATTGGCAAACTCTTTCTTTCTGATCAAGTTTTTTTTTTTCTACAGTTCAATAAAACGAGTTTTAATCCTTTAATTTTCAAACTTCCTTAACCCCTTTGTGCCTTTTGGGCAATCGACTGACAGCGGCCTGCCACTTTAACCTCGTACAGGCCAAAAACACCATATTTTCGAAAAATCAAGAAGACGTGCCAACATTGTTACAGACGCTTCGAATCCCGTGAGGGGCATAAATATGAGCCCACTTTTATGTTATCTCGTAGCCTAATTGTAAGTCTTACGGCACCCGATTCTCGTTTCAACTACGTACAAATTATTCGACAGATAAAACAAACATAATTTTAGACGATGTTATTCCGGGCTGTGACACCATGTGTACTCATAGGTCGACACCGGCATTTTGGAAGAACAATGTTTCCATCTTTACCCCTGGAGATGGAGACGGTATGTTACTCCGAAACACTAGTTATCTACCCAGGAGTGCACATGGCGTCAAACCCAGAACATCGTCATCTTCAACGCTCTGAGAACCTCAATCTCATACTCATCCCATCTGCTAATCAAATACACGTGACCCCCGTTATACGCGCTTTCTATATCCGATTGGGAATTATTATTTATTTCGGCAAAATTTAGGTTACAGACCTAAGGTTTACTTCTGCTGTTCCACCCCTCTTCATTCCCAACTGTCAGGGTGCAGGATGCGAAATCATTTAAATTACGACGGCTCTAAAGGGTTGTTCTATCTGAAATACTTCAAAAAAGTTCCCAGAGATTGAAAAAGGGGTTGGGTAGTCATCAGAAAAGAATCTGTGGTTATTTTTCTGAGTCAATGAAACCTGTCTGATCTGCCTTCGTGTATTTCAGTGGCCTCCGCGGTCCTTCTCTGCACCCATTCCTTACCGCAACCCTTCCACACCAGGCAACGTGTTTAACCCTTTTGGATACACCCTATTACTCAAACCTTGATCAGTTGTGGATTTTCCACATATCGAGGAAAACTATGAAAATACTGAATGAAATCCTGATTTCGTTCTTCAATCATAAAAGTAAAGACAGGTTATGAAAACGTCAGAGCCAGTTTCCAGGTAGGACATTTCTCAAGTCAGGTGAGCAGGTGGTGAACACTTCCATTTATCAGTTGAATCTAAGAAGCGTCTTATGGCTTTATACAGAGTATTTCGAAAAAAAAAAAAGGTACCCAATCTTGAAATTGTGTGGTGAAATAACATAAGAAATATAAAATTACACCAGAAAAATTCACAATTTCGAAAGGGGTAAAATTAATTTCGTGACTTTTGGCCAAGTAGAAAAAATATTTCAAAGAAACCCCTTTTTTAACTTTTAGGCAGTCAATAGAACCAGATCGACATTCTTCTAGAACATTGAAATACAATCCTTTCGATAGCTGAAAGAGGTCGCACTCATTTAATTTAAAAATCTGATCTAGAATAAAAAAACTACCTCCCCATCCCTCGATCCACCCTATACTTTATTATGAGCCCACGCCAAAAATTCTAACCCTTTCATGTTTTCATACACATGGGCATGAAAGCAGTAACGTCTCTCTCGTAATCAATTTTAATTCGTATTTTTCCGGGTTTTTGAAATCCTTTCATTACAGCAAAAGGGTTTATGTCTGTCTGTGTGGGAACGCAAAAAAAAAGGAGGTTGATATTCATTCGTTGCTAGGTTACGACAAGTACAATGCATACGTGTGAAAATACTCGAATGTTGGAAACAGCATCGAATAATTTAGACAAAATATGTGAGCTCATGTTTCTGTTATTGCTAGGAATAAGTTCGCGAGAAATCTCAGTCTCCTTTTTTTATATATAACAACCTCGACTTTCAAGCACAATACTTCTTGCATGAATACAAAATCAGACTAATAAGAAATCGTTTCCCACAAAAATGCGATATCCTATCCTGGACGAGAAACGTACACCCATAACTGATTATATGTGCAGGTACTCAACCTATTTCATATTTCAAAAATAAATACATAAATAAAAACTTGTTCTCGGGCACATTATAGTACTCGTAAATGGTATCAAATCCTTGACTTTTTGTGCGCAGAAGCACACAATTCAACCGTTATACTTTTTCTAAATAAATCGACATTTCGTAAAATTTTTAACTTCCTCAGTATAATTCGCAAAGGCAGGACTCAAAAACGTTACGTACCAAAAACGAACATTGAAAAATTAAAAAATATAATTAAGAAAGCAAGAAAAATAATTATTTAAATTGCTTTCTCTTCCTCAGAATCAATCCATCCAACTGCATGAGCATATGAGAACAGCTTCAAATTGTTTTCTTCCGAAAAAAAAAACATGTCGGCAAATTTTCCTTTGTTTATTATTTCTTAAAACGCCGACATCGCAACTGGCCAAACATAGGTTTTTATAAAAACACGCCAAAATTTTAATTTCATATAATTACCTAACTGCATATCTGACATCCCTATATTTGGTGACGATGGAGCACACATTCAAAATATTTTTACGCTACTATCTATCAATACTATCGAACTGAGGGACACCTAAAGTCATGTTTGCTTTGTAATTACGTAATTAAATGCAATTAAAACAAGCGACTTTTTAGAAAGACTCTGAAGGCCCCGCTTACTTATCAGAATTCAGCATGGGACGAAGAAGTCTCAGGTGTCCCAACGGTTGACACCACCGGCAGATGGCTGCTTGGGCCAAGAAATGGTGCGGATGGTGACAGCGATGCGAGGCAAGCCGGCCTCCGACAAATCACAAGCAGATCTGAGCGGAATTGTCAGAAAATTCGAAAGTCAACGCTAAAATGATACAAGTACATCCAGCCAAACAGAACAAAACTGCAAAGGGGTGCTTGCGAGTTTGAACTTCAGTCGTCGCATCTCTTGAATCTGAAAGCTACTTTAAAATTTATTTTCTTCTGATATAATAATTCAGGAGTAGAAACACGTCATCACGGTTAATTCGTGATTTTTCTAATAAAATGTTGTCCAACAACTAATTCTTCCAAACTACCCTAGAAATAATATACCTTGGAAGTCGAGGCTCGTCTAAATTATATTTAAAAATTAATTTCCTACCGCAAAGAAAACACAATTCTTCTGCATTAAACTGAACAAATGGTTAATTCTGTTTTCGGAAATAATCACTGTGTACTCCAAATACACTCAGTTAGCAAAAATGCAGAGTTACCGCCTATTAAAACAAGTGGCACATATAGTTACCACGTCTAATGCGCACTTTACATTGTCACAGTCTATCAACCATATTTTACTAAAAAAATCTGACATATTACGAACTATTTTATTATTTAGTGTTCTGTCTGACGACAGGTCCATATGAACAGGATCCTTCCATCCTTTTCTCGGACTGGGACCTGTTCATATACGTTCTTGGCAGATGATCCAGAAGTGGTTAGCCATTGCCTTCTTCTGTGTGTGAATGGAGTAATTGTTGGGATGCCACGGAGAAACCGGGGAAGCCCCAGGAGGAAAACTCCGTGTTGCCTAGACCACGGCCTTGCCCAACACAAGTTATAAATTCGGGCACCGCCGGGAATCGAACCCGAGACCCCATGATTACAAGGCCAGCGTTCTAACCGCTAGACCACCGTGGCTGTGTATTACGAACTACAAAACCATAAAGCGTACGCCATCCAAAAACCATCCTGAAACTGACAATCGGACATAAAATGTCGGCGAAGTTTTATCGAATTACAATACAACAAATCGTACAGAAACTGCAGTAGCTATCAGTGTTACGATTCAACGCCAACAGAAGGCAGTAAATGGCTGGAACCTGGAGAGGGAATAATAATTACGCCTGGAAAGTTCTCCCACAAACAACAAGCCACTAACGAGTGCCAATACGCGAACAATCCCTGTCACTTCACATCACGGTCAAAGTGAAACGCCCCTTGTTATCATCAAGGGATTTAATAAGCCTCGAGAGGGTACAAGTAATTCTGTTCTAGCCACCCCTATGATTTAATTCAAACCCTCAAACTAATCATACATGCATGAGTGGTATATATCACCCTCGCAGCTTAATTTCATTTATTAACGACAATCACTTAACAGTTAGTACAGGACGTGGTGGCTGTGTAACATGCCACAAGGTGCAACTACCCACAATCTACCCAGAAGATGGACACGACACGATCGTTCGAAACGTTGCTGACCACCTCCATGACTACGAGGCATTACAACCCAGACAACAACACAAATGCCTGTGATTCTACGTGCTCTTTTAAAGGGTGTAATTGAAGTTTGAAATTGTTGGATAACAAAGGGGAGAATATCTGGAGCATTACGTGAGAGAGAGAGAATGAGTAAACGCATAACACGGACTTCATGATTTGTGTTATTCACCAAATAAGATTACGATCAGATCAACGTCTTACGATGGGCGGCACATGTAGCAGACAAAGAGATGATAAATGCATATTAATTTGTCGTCACGTAACTTTAAGGGAAAAGATCGCTTGAAAGATTTGGGCGTTAATGGGATGAATTTACGCTGCGTCAAAACAGATCTTAAAAACTTCGATTCAACCAGATCAGGACAGGGCCAAGTGTTGGGTTCTTGTGAACATGGCAATGAAACTTTTCTTTTTCCCTAGAGTGGAACCGGTAGCCTGACTGAATATGCATCGATTATTTCATATCGTGACGGAGATGTGGACTCTGCCTGCTTTGCAGCTTCCCGTTTTGTCTGGAGCGAAGTTCGTAATTTTAGAGGTTAGAGAAATACGGCCCAATTTCAAGTAAACATCCCTGCGTCCGCTTGTAACCGAGAAAAAACAAGAAAACGTTGATCAGAAGATGTTTCCGTGTAAGACATCTTATTATTTATGATTAGACTCGGAAGCCACAGAATCCGCCAGTGGCATTAACATTCATGCAAAGTTTCGTGAAAATCGCTCAAATGGACCAAAATTTGAAAGTGGACACATCGATACACACATACCATGGTGATCACAAGAGTCTACGATCTTTTCTTAAGAAATTAATTGGTCAAATTAAACATACAAGGGGGTCAACAAAACCACTCGGAAGACCACGGAATAAATGGAAGAACAATATTAAAACGGAACTTAACAGTGGGAGGTGTGAACTGACTGGCAAGCTTCAGAAACATTGTAACAAGCCTTCGGGTTACGGAAAAGGCGTTGAATTTCTTGACTAGCTGAGCCACTAACAGCTTCTCAAGAAGAGCTCTAATCCACGGGGTTCGGCAGGACCAACAGATGCCGCCTGAATTCGCCAGTTGAGACAAAATTCTACTTGCCAGACTGTACTACTGTTCACTTAGCGGCCTACTCGTTCACCAAACTTCAGTCAAGAGGATCTGCAACGCTGTTCATTATAGTACAACGAATTGAAATTCATGACAACTGATGTTTAAATGGCGAAGGGCGAGTTATTCAACAGATCTTCCGCTACCCTCCTGCTCCATTATGCGCAGTCTGAACCTCCTGCAAACTGAATGAGACTCAACATACACGCACCCCTAACCTCTATTCATCCACCCTCCTGCATGAATCTAAAAGAAAAAAGCCGGAACCCCAGCAGATTTAAAGAATCTATCTAAGAGAATGAATAGAGATGTACTGTATAAAACAGTGATGCAGTGCACAGATTTGAACTTGCTAATCTTCCCACATGGTCGGTGTTGGAATTGCAACAATTTATGTCAAATACGCCTAACGCTTTGTTCAATATTACAATAAAATCATCACAGGATGATGCAAAACACTAAGATTTACATTTAACATGTTCAATTATGATTCATCAAATCTAAACATTCGTGTAGACTGCTAGAATTTTACCGACGTTTCAGAGGTCCTTGCTGCCTCCATCATCAGGGCGAGGACAGCTTAAACGTCGGCAAACTTCTAGCAGACTACACGCCCCGCGACAGCCATCTTCAGACTTACCGCCGTGAAAACCTCAAATCTTACTTTTCGAGACGTATCGACCTTCGGAACAGATTACGCTTCCTTCACGATTAAACGCGTGAATGCAGTACACAAAATTATAAGCTCTTGTGCCTTGCCGTGTATACTCTCTTGCCCAGTTTCGTACTTAACAATTTTCTGGTTAAACCTCAAATACCCTCCCATGAAAAATAACTGATGAAAGATTTCTTATGGCCGCTTGGGCAGTGGATAAATGTCCCGGGGTTTTCCTCTGCACTCGATTATGCGTTGCTACGTGCTGATCCCCGTTCCAATGAATTTTAAATTATGGTTTCAAAATTATTTCTGGATAACACTAGGCCAGAAGACTTAATTCCCCGATAGTTGTAGAAGATACAAGATTTTATGAAGAAGTAACCAGCGTCTACGTTATCAGAGAAGTAGGTTTATAAATTCACTTCAAAAACACTCCAACCAAAGACACGAAATGAAATTCTAGATTCCCAAATGCAGGTCAGGTCAGATCTGCTGCCTTCAGCGACATAAAGAACAGCAAACCTCATCAACATTGTGACCCACACTTAATTTGGCTTTGTTTTACAGACCGGTGGTGGGGGGAGGCGTCTCTAATTTAACCTGAGATCGTTCATTAGTCTCTGGTTTTTGTGTGAAGCCTCCAAGTCCGTTCCCGTACGGTCGCGTGTGGTTCTCAAATTGATTTAAGACTAGCTGATCATGCGGTATTGAAATTCTACAGTTCCACAGACCGTCTACAGAGGTGTAGTGTAGGACAAAACGTTTCTGCCTTTAAACTCAGTTAATATTACATACGTCCTTTGAAATAGAAATTGGGTAGGCTTATGCGAAGTATTTCAGTGGCGATAAACCAAAATAACAGACATACAACGTAGAGAATCTCAAACCACCGACAACGTTTATCATATCGCATCGTTTCTCGAATTACCGAGAATTACAATAGATACCACTTCAAAGTTTGTTACGAGTCTCAAATATACTTACTCTCATTAAAGTCAAGATCTGAAATTAAAAATGGACCGTTTGCTAACAGAGTGCTCAGAAAAAACATTAAAGTAGGCACGATACTTTATAATCGTTTCTCGTATTAAATAAAGTAAATTAAACGAGTCCACTAAAAATTTTAAAAACACAATGCTCTTAACAGGAATTCGAACATGAAAGATAGGCTAATAGTCTGTTTAAAGTTATTTTCAATTTTTCAAATGGCGAAGCGCATTACTTTAAATTCAAAGATTCGGTTTCCTACGTAGAGGGGCCTTATAAAACTATGGAAATACTACAGTACCCCACTAACTTAGGAACGGCTTCAACGCATAACCCTGGTGGCGGTGGAGGGGAAAGGGATCGGAAGAGGATTCATTCGTATTTCCAAGGAAACTCACTGTATCTTCATTTCAAAAAACCGATGGTCAATTCTAAAATATTAGTTTTTATACTGAAAGAAGTAAACTCACTTCTTGATTTAACACAGGATTTCATTAAGTACTGATAATAAAGAAATGGTTAATTTCAATTATTCAAACTTTTCTTTGGAAAATATTTCTTGAAAGAATGTAACGGATTTAAAAATGTTCATCTCCATTATCTGATTCTGTGCTCGAAATGAAATTGCAGTTTCTCTGCTGTTAACGACTTTGTATAAATTTTTAAAGACTGACATCTTTCAAGGAAATTATCATGTAATTATGTATTATAAAATAAAAATCCTATTAAACCAATATAATAAGCTCTGAATTACTTCTGATAATATTTGCAACACAGGTCTCATCCCCGTTCATTCGTAACTAACCAACCAATCTTTCAACGCCCATAAAGAAGAATGATTATGAAAAGAAACACGCTATGTTTTCTGACAAGTAGGTAGCAGGTAGAACGTTTGATGGAGGCTTGGAACCTAAACAAACCTTTGACAAAATACTGGAGCTTTGAAACCACAGACGCTGTCCGTGCCCCCTGTACAATATTTTACTACAGGGAGATCACAAAGTGGCAGCCTCGTTGTCATAGCAACGCTAACCAGCCTGCATTATAATACACACCTGAGTTTACGAAGCGAGTGGTGAATTTCTTGTAGTTACACATTTACTGGGGAGAAACAGAGGAAGAATTGGTCTTCTGGGTTGTAACGCCGTGTGGTCTTGTGGGTGGGTAACAACGTTTCGGAGAAACGTACCGTCTCCATCGTCAGACTAAAGATGGAGGTCATACGTTACTGAAGGTGGAGCTAGTTGTGAGTAAAAGAAAAAAACTGGTGTAGGATTTCAGGTTTTCGGCTGAAGATGGAGACAGCACGTTTCTCCGAAATGTTTGTACACAGCCAATGGTCTATATCTGTGGTATCTAACCTGGGGTACGCGAAGACATCTTAGGGGGTACGTGAAATTTAAAAAAAAAATATTATTTTATGATAAACACTGAATAATCAGTAATGTAATTTATTTAATTTATTTTAGATGTAGATTATATACTATGTATAACTTGAATTATACACCAACAACTTTGGGGGTACAAAGTTGAAGAGAAATTATATCTGGGGGTACGCGGACAAAAAAGGTTAAATACCACTTGTCTATATGACGCAACAATCTAGAAGAAACCCAAGTTTATGGATCGTACGATCGGATCAGCCTCGTACATAGCTGCAACCAACGAACCTTCGGAAAAGAGGTCTTCGACAGCCGAAATGTTCTGGCTGGGTGTGACGAGTGTGCTTAGTAGACACATTTGCTCAAAGGGCCACGGTGTTGAAACACGTTAAGAAACAACTAAGTCCATGTCTTGAGCCGGATTCGAACTCAGGCCTACAGAACCCGATACGTATGCAAGAGGCCGGTCTGAAGAACAGACATTTGTGTCCCTCCTGTGACTTGCTGCCCACAGAGCAGCAAGCTGGCGGCTTTCCCGCTGTGCATTTTCCGCCAGCCTGGCTCTCAAAAGGACCAGTGTTCTTTTTCGGAAGAACAACAATACGGAAAAATGGGTCAGTGTCTCGCGAACTACTGTCTGCCTCATGTCAACGTCAGCTCCAAGCAACAACGACATAACATCAGAGGTAGTACAAGACAAAGAATCAAGCTCGCGGTGTGCACTTCTCTTCCATCTGGGTTTGGACGCAGATTAGCAGAACGTAAATCGAATAACCGCGCACACGAGTACATAACCTGCGTAATTTTCTCTCTGCACAACCTAAAAATTGCGAGAAAATCTCCGAAAATTATGACTTTTGTAATTTTTAACACACGCTAGAATACCGAAGTCCCATACACACATAACAATGTCTTCCAGCGTTTATTAAATGTTTTTATATAAGAATCGAAATATTTCACGGAAATTACATTGCAATGAAGTCAGCTTGGGTGTGTCAGTTCAAACCGATTCATTACTGCACCGCTGAAACTTCATCCTGTCTTCAAACAGAACTTCATTTGCATAGCTACAACACTACATCAGTTTATGCTATTAAATGAAAATAAACAAAGACGTATTATGATGATGATCTGAGTTTTGGAACCAAAAAGACTCGTCGGAAGATGCCAACGTTTCGGAGAAACAAGCTGTCTCATTTTCAACATCATCTTCGCCACCGTAACAACTTCAAAACACACATAAATCTGTCACAACGGTAAGCTTGCTACATTCTGCATAAAAATTACGATAATAAAAGTAGCATCTCTAATATCAATTACGTAAGTAACGCCAGTGCACTTCCCAAATCAGTTATACTATTTAACAGAGAGATTCAGTATCGCGAACCAAAGTCTGGAAAGCAATGCAACAAATAACAAGTTTTTCAAACGACACGGTTTATAGGAACAATCACTGTTGTAAGAATTCCATAAATGTCAAATGTTATCACCTTATGTCGCTCATACTTTTACCAAACGAGGTCCTCCGAGAAACTATGTCAGGAGAAGATGCGGATGGCAGAATGAAGACTGAGGAATAGATAAACGACTGGTACAAAACGGACAGGCAAATTGTCCATTTCATGCTTGTTATGTTATGGTTTTGCAAACACTACAGAAATACCACGAAAACACAGCTGCAAAAATTCCTTTTGAGACCTACCCTCTTTCCATGTAATACTATTGTCCTACCTTACACAGAATCCACAAATGTTCCCACTTCGCGGCACAAATCAAAGATGCCAATGTCCATTCGGGAATCTGAATACACCACTCACCTGCTGAAATAAGAAAATACATACATCAGTGCACATTCGAGTTATTATTATTATTTTATTTAGTGTTCTGTCTGACGACAGGTCCATATGAACAGGATCCTTCCATCCTTTTCTCGGACTGGGACCTGTTCATATACGTTCTTGGCAGATGATCCAGAAGTGGTTTGCCATTGCCTTCTTCTGTGTGTGAATGGAGTAATTGTTGGGATGCCACGGAGGAAAACTCCGTGTTGCCTAGACCACGGCCTTGTCCAACACAAGTTATAAATTCGGGCACCGCCGGGAATCGAACCCGAGACCCCAGGATTACAAGACCAGCGTTCTAACCGCTAGACGACCGTGGCGTATACATTCGAGTACTGACAACTAATTTCATACTGTCGCATCGACTCGTTTAGTTCAAACGACAGAGACAAAAAACATTTATTAGAATTAATGTTGTTGCTGAAAATTTACCCACTGCTTCTTCGAGCAATGTTAGACCGAATAATATTATTATTTATTTCATAGACACACTCAACTTAATACTTGTGACGGACATACGCCGTCACAATAAATCCGTCCCCATCAACAGGGTCCGATGCATCCAGTCACATCCGAACCCTGATTACGGGGGCAAAGATGTTTCCCTAAACGTGTTTCTTCCTGTAACCAGCTGACTGTCCACGAGGATTTTATTCAATTTTGTCGCCGTGAAAGCTTAAAATCATACAATTGTAATGCAAATGGTTTAATATGTTTCTTAGTACGAAACTGGTAAACATATCGGCAAGCGACTTTGTGTATGGGTGATGTCACAGTTATAGGAAATTGGTAGCTATTTTTATATTCATTAGACTTAAAAAATATAATCAATAAAAATAAATCTTGAAACACAAACAGACCGATCACGTATGTCACACTATGCCAAGTGTTGTGTCCATCATCAGGGAGATGAGATTACTCATGGAGGCAGAAAAACCTTCTGAAACGTCCGTAAACTTCAACCAGACCACACGGTGCAGCATCCCAGAAGAGTCATCATCTATTTGTGTCTTGTCCCTTACAGATTTAATCTAGGCCTGAATTGAAGGCAGAACTTATCTTGCAAGTGATTAACCTCCTACAAAGAATACAGTACGTAAGGCTTTTAGGATCACCTGACCTCCATCAGGTAGAGTTTTACATCCGGTCGACTGAAAAGCGGGTGCAATCGTTGCG
This sequence comes from Zootermopsis nevadensis, assembly GCF_977971745.1. NCBI lineage: Eukaryota > Metazoa > Arthropoda > Insecta > Blattodea > Termopsidae > Zootermopsis > Zootermopsis nevadensis. The sequence goes on along the minus strand of NW_028259136.1, from coordinate 5,054,427 downwards.
TCAAGATGAAAGAATAATGTTGTTTTTAGCGGACAATGCCACTCAGGGCCTGTATTAGGTACATCCCAGGTACAGACTGGATAGGATAACCACTTCAACTACAGCACGGCCAAGGAATTTAGCACTCAGCCACGTGACCAAGCAAATGAACTCAGCGCAACTGATTTTTATTCGCCAGGAATCAAGTTTGAATTTCGCTCCCGCATAACAAACTACCTAAGTCACTTACTCCATGGAAAGGGTCATTCTTGAGAAGGTGATAATCACTAAAGTGGACCTGAATATCCAACCTTTTAATGAACCCGAAGGTTAATTACCGTGTTCGCAAGAGCTGTGCCAGATTAACCCAATCCACAACTTCCATACCATTTCCATAATACTCATTGCAATACTGTCCTCCCATTTGCGACTAGGTCTTCCAAATGGACTCTCACTTTCAGGCTTTCCAACAAAAATTTTGAACGCATTTTTTATCTCCTCCATACCCCGCCCATCTCATCCTCCTAGAGTTCTTCGTGTTCATAATACACAATATCTAAAAAAGACGTATATACAGAGTGGGTGGGAAGTAAGTAGGCACTGAGAAATGGTTATAACCTCTCTCTATTTCTATATTATTATGTATATATATATATATATATAAAACCATTACATACATAAGCAGTATACAACTTTTTGGGACACCTGTATTTTACGAAGGTCCTCTTCTGGGTTGTTACACCATGTGGTCTGGTAGAAGTTTACGGACCTTTCAGAGGTCCTTGCTACGTTCGCCCTGATGATGGAGGCTGAAAATTAGGTCGCGGTGTTCCTCCGAGCCGTTACTACCTACGAGTCGACGCGGCGTCACAACCCAGAAGACCAACCATCGACATCTTCACCGCCGTGAGAACTTTAAATCTTATACAATATCAAAGTGTGTTAATGTCTGTTGTGCGTCATTTGACGTCTGCGATCACTTTCGAGGATAACAACCATTGAGGGTAGTCTGTGCCCGCCACGTTTTGAACACGTTACACTTTCAAGAAACACAATGGCCATCTCATTACCCGTCCAGTGGCTGACAGCGACTCTTCGTGCACGTAACATTGTGTACAGAGACAAAACCGGCCGGACGGACGGCACGTGTTTCAGTTTGTGGACTCCCCCCGGTTGCGATGGCAACTGTTCTCAACATCACAATGGTGTGGTAGACATGTGATGTTTCCGGATCCAAACATCAAAACTTATACTCTTTAATATTCTGTACAGCGTTCTTCCTTTCGTTGGATTCATAAGATCACGCAGAATTTTTGTAAAGAGCACAACTTCAGGGATATTTAAATTTACATCCAACTCAAGAAAATTAAATCGCCAACAGATAAACAGTAGGTCTGTGTTTGACACATACAATTTTTATCTCCGCTAATTTACCTGTCACCGTAAAGCCGGTCGTATTTCTTTGTCACTAGTCAAAAGACTATTACATGATCCTACACCGAGGTTTCTAGAAATTCTGTAGGAGTGGGGACAATCTGAAATCGTTAAATGTACACATACTCATCAAACACATCTGGACCACGACCATGAAACAGGAAATCAAAATTCAGAATTCGCCGACAACCATGAGTTTCAGGGCACACATTATCTCAGACTTGGTGCATGTTGGAGTCAGATCAGCGTCATTCTGGCTTGTACTATGAAGATACTTGACGATGGTCTGATCTGCCATCGAGGGAAACTTTCTGCGTCCAATATATTACTTGTATGAGATCAGCAAAACACTGGAGCAGCATTTTCAAAACTATTCTGTCCGCGGAATGATTTCAAGTCTCAAAAATAATTCGCAGGACATCAAACGAAAACCAAAGTCGCAGACATAAAATATCATAAACTGATTTTTGTACAGTCACAACTGAGAAAAGTAAAACGAAAGTATAATCTAGTACTTTTATAGTGTCCTCTGTATTTACTATTTAATACAAAAGCAACAAGATTCACTGAAATACAGATTACGCCAAGAGAATGGAAACTCATGCAGGGGGGAAACAACCGACCATCAAACAGGATCAGGCGGTTCATAGTTAAAATAGCCAGACATAAGTTGATGATTACTCACGTGCCTGTATATGTCACCAGTCATGATTTAATCGCCTCACAATAAATTGAAATCGTGCGGGTGTTTACAGGGCGAATTCGGATCGAATCCCCTTTTTAAAAACTGGGGGTAACATAAGTTACGTTTGTTCATTACAAAATTTAGTTTAGAAAAAAAAAGTTTTGTGGTGAAAGGACGAACATCCATGTCAAGTACGTATCTGATTTATGTTCTAAAATGTACTCACTCTATATTACCCCCTCCCTATGCAGAAATAGATCCTAGAAGCTCTTATCAGATAAGATATAATATTATAACCTGTCTTTACGTAGGTGGATAGACTATATTTGTCCAAACAGCAGTACGATCATCACAGAGAAATCAGCGAAGCAAACACAAAGCATTATTGGCATATAAAATGCGATTTTCCACGACGTCCATTCGGCTGGCGATAAAGAGAGTGCAGTAGAATGGCCCGGTTCCGAACGACCGACCGACCGACCTCACTCCTACAAATACTCGGCAGGAGCCCGCCCTAAATTCATTCTGCCGGGGCTCAAAACTGCTCTTTTCAAGCTGTCCCCATACCCAAAGCGCATAAAAGGTATCTCACCCCAGGACCTGTCCAGACTACAATAATAGACGTACTGTTCAACTGTCAAGCATAAGTCTATATACACATGGTAAGAGGTACAGCCAACGCAACAAATAGTGACGCTATTTATCGGTACACAAGTTATGACTTCAAAGCAAAGAATTTCGCATTGAAGTGCCCTATTAACCACGGGACTAGCGATAGTGTGTCTTAAAATTCCACTTCGTGGAGTGTTTGATGACTGAAGTAACAAAACCTTCATTTTATTACAATTACCTATGCTTTTGCCATAAACGCTGGTTACTTCGTCTTTATAACATAAATGCATCTGTCTGGGAAAAACACGTTTTGGTTTTTGATTTAAGTTTTCGGGGGGGGGGGGGGTCCTTCTATAAGTATCCTAAATAATGAAGACTGAGTAGACTGGAGCTCTTGCTATTTTGAAACGAAATTAAACAAGTGTTGAAAAATGTTAAAAATTCAAACATAAAAATATTAAAATGAAGTGCCTTTGAATGGTTCTTATTTCATTACGCGTTTGGAGACGCCTTTCGTAATTTAAGAGAAGATATTTTTGTATACAAAGTGCCTGTGGAACAGCGAGTAATATACAAGGATGGCTGTCTTCTGGGTTGCTGCGCGTGTAATCTGGTAGAAGTTTACCGACGTTTCTGAGGTCCTTGCTTGAGCCACCATTTCGTTAAATAATCATATCGAAAAACGTTCAAAATAAATAGACATCTTGGCGAAGTCTATGTTCTACATCTTGGAATGTTTGTAGGAACCATTTTTAATAAAACATATGAACTTGCGCATAGAAAATGCCACCAGGTATAGACGATAACTGCGAATGTGTTGAATAATAGGTCATGGACAACCGACAGGAGGTGCTAAAACAGCGCGTGGGTTGACGGGTAGAAAAACACGCCAGGAGATGTCACACAGGTCATCGGACTTGGAGGGCTCTTTTGAACACTGTGATGAACTTAGTATTCCATTAAAGATGCTACATTTTTAGTAGACGAGTAACTATAAACTTCTCAAAAAGGACTCTGCTCCATGAAGCTGGTTCCATTAAATCTTTGTGTAAACTGTTATATGTATAGAACAGATTTTAATAACTGAATTCGTCAGATGACTACTAGTGCAGAAAACCGAATCCAAATTTCATCGAAATCCGTTAGGTAGTTCCGGAGATGAATTAAACGAATAAATAGCACCTCCTTTTGTGTGATAATTTAATGCTCTTTGGCAAGTGGGGATAATACTCATATCAAAGTTTCATCCTCGAAAACACGTGCCTGTTGAAGAGTGCTTGAGAGAGAGTTTTAAGCGAGAATGGACACAAGCTGTCCTTGCTGGGGGTCTTCCTCGCTCACAACACTTATAGTCTGGGTTCGAACAAAGACCCTTACAGAAATAGCGGCGTTTTGGAAGGAAAAGTGAACAACACTTGACATGACCAGCATAACTGAGCAAACCGCAGGAAGGTGCTGACCAAACAAACCCAGCGAGAAAAGTGGGCTCCTTCTACATTCTACAAAGAGCATCTCGAGATAAAAGCGAAGGTAAATAGACAAGCACGAGAAATGTGGTTCCCATGTTGTGGTGTAAAATCGATACAGGTCACTGATTTGGCAGCCCTGGACTCGTAAGATTTGCTTCAGGTTCTGCTCGAGGTTGTAATGCCATGTGGAAACACAGGCAGGTCTTAAATACCAAAGTTTCGGACAAACGTGCTGCTTCTGTGAGAAATGCTGCACAGGTGAATTTCTTGGAAGCTGTGCCAGACGTGAAGAAATTCTTATTGCCAATGGAAGCATTGCCACGACGAATACACGTGTGTTCCTGGTGCACCAGATAGCGTGTGCGAAAGTACAATCTTTAAATTATCAGAACTTCATATTTGTTGACAAGTATAAGAATAACGATCTTGTGGGGGAAAAAACAATTTAATATGTACATAACGCTATAAGACTGTATACAATTCATGAATGCAGTTGTTTCTAAGGCACGTTAATTGTTTCTAAAAAAATTACAAATTTTTGTCGCACCAAAGTATGCCAAATATATAATTTTTAATGTTCTTTTTCCTTTTACTTCAATTTTAAACCAAATCAGTAGTTACAATTTTTTCACAAAGACGTCATTACAATACATAACCACAAACGAACTATGTTTTCAAAAAATCTCTTTAATGTCCGCATTGTTTTTAGCAAAAACATAATCTGCAGGTATTTCAGAGAAAGGGGATGAAACTGTAAACATACGTCATTTAAATACGGCCGTGAGCTACGAATATGTGCAACAACATTCATTCCATGCCGAAAAGTGGAAATGTGATGATCTGTGTTACGTGGAGCGAAAATTCACACGCAGTTACGTATGAAAATTGGTTATATGTTATTAAAATATTCAACTTCGTACCGAAAAGTCTTCAATTTTTTTATTAACAGTCAAAATTTCGTATTCAGAGAACAGTATTCCCCCCACCCGTCCCCCCAATCCAACACATTTTCTCACCGAACTTGCTTCAACAGAGATTTTAGTGGGAATATTTTGCTGACCAGACGTTTTGCAGACATTCATGGTTCAAAGGTTACAAATCCAAAATAACGCAGAAATACAACAACTAACATCGCGCAAGAAACACCTCAATTTCCCCCCCCCCCCACACACACACACACAAAAAACCATTATCCGCTTTTCGAATTGCTATATGAAATGACCCAAAATTTCGGAGTGATTGACAGCACGCTGGTTTCTGGGAGACCGGTGGCTATTGTGGACACTCTGCGGTGTGAAAACGCGGACAAAACTCTTCTGAACTCCTGGTCACTTAAAAAAACACACTCGTAATATAACGGAACATAAAATATACGACGTTCTTTGATCTCTTACGTAGTTAAAAATTTCCACCTGGTTACTTGACATTGGCGTCTACGTGTGATATGTCAATCAAATCCAATAACGGGGCAGTTTTATAACGAATTCCATTCTTCTCGAACGCAAACGCGTGATGGTAGCAGGAAACATTTTCGTTTTTTCTTAAAGTCTGATACGACAAGCCTTGAAATCTAATCTAGGAGTTCTCTAAATTCTGTTAACCAAACTGCACTACTCCTCATTAAAGGGATCACACAATAACGAATCAGGGGGGAAAATTCCAGGTCCCGGGTGGGTACCAAGCCCGTGTCCAGGATCTGTTACGAACTCCAAAGTGCAAAGTACTTCTTGATATTACGACAGTCATTCTGCCGGACATGAAACTGTCAATATTTTAAATAAATCCAAAGATTCATTACCACATTAGAAAGATTCCACTACTGGACAATATCCTTAGCAAAACGAATTCAACTGACACTCTCATCCTCCACGTAAGCTTCCCATCTACGAACAGGTCATACAAGTAGTCTCTTTATCTATTTCTGACAGAAATTGTACATGCATTTCGGGTCATCTGCATACGTTATCGCATTCCTTATCGTTTGCTAATAATGCTTGAAGAGTATAAATTATAAAATACACTCATTACGTAATTTAGGTCCAAATATTCTCATCCGGACTTTGTTCAAAAAACACTGTCAGGACCCATGACAAATTATTATTATTATTGCCTTCGAGGAAAACGTAGATATAAAGGATATTATAGTTTTGAATAATTGTGATAATTCAATGGAATGCATTAATTAACGTAATTACGTCCATGGTAGGAAGCTGAGGGTCAATGAGTACAATCATCCCAGCTTAATATAAATCCGAGGAAGACGTAATAGGGATATGCAGAACGAATAATTTTGAGTAGGCTATAAAATGGGTAAAAGATGAGGAATCCTTTCCTGACTGAACATTTTCTCTTCAACGAAACCTTAAACACTAAGGAAACAAGTTGGGAACACAGCCCAGTTTGACAAGGATTTCCCTACACTTCAAACGACAAAAGTAATTTAAATATTTTTTTTTAAAATTTCAGTTCCTACCTTGAAGAAAACATCACGAGTTTTCGTTACAAATATCAATCGCTTAATTCTGTTTAGAGAAATAATCGCAGTTTATTCTTAAAGTAACAGGACAACATTAATCCTGTCGGCAAAATGCAAAATTAGTGTTAAAGCAGGTGGTATACATACTTACCACTGAATTTCAAGGATACAAGACACGCGGTAAGACTGAATGATGAAACCATCCCAAAGCCTGTGTCATTACAGAACACATAGAAAACGTGTCAAACATTAACGCCATATGAAACATTCTAATGAGATGCCTAAAACCCTGGGAACCTTAAAACGCGATACTGGAATTGGCGTCTTCACCTTCCACTTGTTTCCTTATGTTTGTGGGGGAGGGGGGGATTCCCCGGTTGTTTTCCTGCAAAATTCAGGCAGAAACGTTTCGCTGTTGTAGTCGTTTCCTGCAGAATTAATCGAACCAACGACATCGTGAAGATTTGGCAATAGGAAAACGAAATCGTGGACAATTTCTACGACTAGGCTACACAAATCATAAAATCTGGGTCTCTTTGTCACTGTTTTGAGTAACAACGGGAGGACAGGATTAAAGGAAGAAGATTCTGTACAATTCTTCTCCTTTCAACAGCGAACATAAGCTAGGTAGCCCGTCGAGGAAGATCACAATCTCTAACTACTATCCCGATTTTCATCTGGCTGTTGTACCCCGCATGAAAGAGTCGTCAGCAACTCTGAATGATCCAACAACACACTGCCACTTACTGAAACTAGCTGCCATCTTGGCGAACCAGTCTGCAAGAAGCCTTCAGAAAGCTTCCAAATAAAGTCGTTGTGACTTTTCTTACATCACTGTCTTACAGAAATTTTAGAAATCAAATTTATTGTCGACAAAAACAGTCAACAGCAGATATTTTTCAACAAACGAACTAAGCGAAGGTTCATTAATGATCACAGTATCGTGTCACCGATGACTTTCTGACCCAGATAAACTCAACCCATTCTTCATCCCCATTTTCCCTAACCCAATTTTAATATTATCCTCACATCCACGAGGTTCAATTAATATAATAGGAAGCCACTCCGAGCCCCCTTCACATACACGCGACAGCAATGACTCAAAAGAGATGCAATGTTCGAATTCCGACGGAGGAAAGCCTACTATCAGGATCCTGTTATGTTACTCAGGCACTCCATTCAAATGCCAAGATATCACTTTGAAATAGATCACGACTGCTTAATCCCACCATTTCTGGAAGCCCATAATTACTTGGAGTACAGTCTTATGAGAAGCTAACAGTCGTTCAGCTGGTCAATTTGTATTGATCTTAAAGGTTCAGTGGGAGGCTGCAACTAAGCTGCTGCTTTATTGCGATAAGATACTCGAATAAGCAATGGGCAGTTGACACACAGGCCTACTGATAACTGCGGGTCATTGTGCTCGTAATGAAGACAGCAGCATCTGTCTTAAGGGCTGCGACAGGAGACGAGCAGGTCAGCATCGTATCGTACATTCCTATCGACACATTACGTCATTTGGAACAGAGATAAAAGTGAACACGGACAAAGAGAGAAATAGTAAAGAAAAGTTGCACAATAGAGTAAGGGGAAGAAGGTCGGATAATGAAGTCGAAATGTTGAAGACTTCGATAATACCTTCAGGAAATAGTACAAAAAAACTTCACTGTACCGAAGAGTTTTAAAAAGCTACACAGGGGAAGAAAAAGAATAGAAAAACTTAGAAAAGGTACATTTTAAACTCAATCAAAAAGCGAGAAAATCCCTAAAGAATTCCTCGGTAGGATTTATAAAGATAAGGAGAACAATGTCTGCATCCACACCGATGACACTTGGGTCCCAACACTTGTTCGTTCAGCCTACCGAACCAGAAAATGCCCTCAAACAGACGTCACGATAATCGCATCACTGCTGAAATATGCAACAAAACTGCGTATTGACTCCAGTCACAGGGACTAATTATGAGAGGCAATGCACATTAAAATACTCGATACGTGAGCTACACATCAAGCAGAACACACTTTTCTATTTCTTCTGAACACATGATTCTCTTGGCACAGCCGATGATTCCAATCTTTTGAGTTGCTACACCACGTAGTCTGCTAGACGTTTATACACCGCCCTACGATGGACACAGCAAGCGCCTCTGAAACGTCGATAACTTCTACCCCACTACAAGGCGATACGACCCAGAAGACAGCCATCTTCATACTATCCTCCGTGAGATGACCGAATTTCACAGCCATGTTACTGTGTAACACTCTACCAAAATAATTTAATCAGGTAATACTTACCGAAGACATTTGCCACACAAAACTCTAGAACCCTACATTAAATGACACCTCCAAAGTTCACACGGTCTAAATACTGGTATTAATTACTGACAGTACAAAATTATAAAGCATAATAGTGGGTTTGCTCGTAGTTATCAAAATGACGTTCATAACAAATTCTATGACCATTCGTCTACTGTTTCAGGAGCTGTAAAGACAAGAAGACACACGGACATAATGGATCTAACACACGCCTACCTCCACTTATACAATAAGGAGAATGTCTAAAAATAGAATGTTTCCATTCGGTCGAATGCCTGGCGTAAATGTTGGTACATACACAAATCTTTCTTTCTTAAATAAATACTCAATGACAGTGTTTTTCCATTCCTTTGCGAACATTTCAAGAGCGATTTTCAATATGACATTTACTGCAGTCGATGCAAAATCATTAAGTTAGTAATTCATCACGTCCCTGAGTCCAAACTTTTGCGAGATGCCTTGTTCCACTGCTGAATGCAGTGGGAAGGGTCTCTGGAGTGACGGACGTCACTCTCGACTGCTCGTGACGGATTTAACGGGCGCCTCAACCACTCAAATGGCTTCCCATCGCCGCGCCGTGATGACCGACGAAGAGATTGATGGCGCTGTCCAACAACCAATGCGCGCTCTTCACGTTTATATGCATCCACGACAAGTGTATGTAATCGAACTGATATTCCACTCACCTAGTTCCTAGCAAATCTATTCGAGTGCATCTCGGTGGCGTGTCAGTTTCTGGAGTTCACATTCCACCAGGAAGTATCTGGGATTCCATTCCGGTTTACGCGAAAAATAGAAGAAGTAATTACCGATGACAAAAACGTTATTTCATTACGAACTCGAAGATTCTCCAGTGTTCGCATAAATGTTGCTCCTTCATTGGACTGCATCGTATTCAGGGAACCCCGGGTTCAAATCTCGGTCTGAAACCGCCCATACTGTCGAATGTTTTCGTGGTTTTACTCAGTTTCTCTGGTAAATACCAGAATTATACTTCGAAATATCGTGAGTTGCAGTTTTCTTTTATTTTTTAGGTTGGGAAATCAAGTTCATGATGCGCTAAAGACGTAGACTGTTTTGAGGAAAAACATGCAAACATCTTGAAAAACGGTCACTTAAAAGACCACAAAAGATAACGGAGGATAACAATGTGATGGATGATGGCAAAATAGGCTGTGGGGATGGTAGGTTGATGGATCTGTCCCAAAATTAAAATGTACTGATCATCAGAAACATATTGAAAATGAAAAGAAACTTATATTTTAATTTGGCAAAGCAAAATGTTCCCATTCTGCTTTACCAAATTAAAATTTGGAGGGAATAAACGAAGTGGTAAATTGGAAATATTGAGAATTATATGGGTTTTCACGTTTGCAAGTTTGCGAGACCGAAATGCTGTTCACGCTTAACTTCGCTAGTCCATACAATCGAGTTTTTCGAAAGTACATACATTCTTTATTTTAAAGGTAGTTCTTACTTCTTTAAAACTCAAAAACAACTGCTTGTTTTCTTAAATTTATATCCGGGCTTTTTTATTTTTTAAAATTTCTTCTCATGATTCCAAATTTCTCGGGGATTTCACATATTTATTTGAATCGGTACAGCCAACATTAAAGCCAAGATTTGAAACGGCAGTTTCACTACTAAAATGTATTTAGAACAACAAATAGATCACGCTACGAAAAGCATTAGAGCAATTATTCTGTTAGTAGATTTTCTTGGAACAAGGAGAAATGAATACATAAAATAAAAACTTGTAACGTTATGCAAAAGACACGACACCCATTAAACATGAAAGAATAGTTCCTGGATATGCTATTAAATTTTAAAGCGCCTCTTAAGTTTCAAATTACACTTGGCTCAACATTCTGAACCGCTTTCTGTGACTGAAAAGAATGGTTGTTTATGTAACAAATTATCATTGTTTATGTCGGTAGTTAGACGGCAAGGTTGGTCCAAACTTCTGCGGTAGATGAGGCTGCAGCTGCCGCGATGTTCTTGAGGGTGTAACGGCGAAAAGAACAGATTACACACACACAGACAGAACACACAGCGGAAAATTTACTTCCCCGAGACCATTTTACCACCACAACAACCCCAAGACTCATAGTGGTCAAATCAAATTACGGTACAAATTAACCAGTATTACTGTTTCGTTCTTTGTTTAATGACGATCTGGCAACTGCATTGATTTAATGGAACTATATAACGGTAAGTGGGGAATGAAGCTGAATGCAGCGGCCGTGGCATATTTAAAAGCGATTTTAAAGAAGTATCACTGAAACGTCACACTTCGACACACTGTATTTTATAGTGTATTCAGTTGGTATATTCAGAATGCATTAGATTCGACTCACGCAAGACAATGCTGAACTTTAAGCAAAGAATAAGGAGAATTATAACATGGCGAGGAGCTCAGTAACGTGTGGTCTTCTCATGTTAATGTTCGCATGGTTTGTTTATTTATTTGTGTTTTATTTGACGGCGATGTCAGTAGTTCGGACTACGTAACGTCGGATGACGAGATTAATTATTATTGAACTAGAAATGGTCTGGAAGGAAACGATCGAGCCCAAGGGAAGGCACTATCCTGGAATTTGCCTGGAGAAACTGAAGAAAGCCAATGGGTCGAATTTTGAACCCAGAACATCACCAATACAGAGTATTACTCACTCGGTAGCGACGTTCGGTAACTTCGGATGGGAAAACACAAGTGTTTAAAAAATTTTGACAGGAAATTCGGTTTAAAATTTAAAATTTCATATACCGCGTCTTACACAGACCGAAGAAAGACACGGGAATTTTAAACAATGAAGTACCTAAGCATAACATTGGAAATTTTAAAAAGATTTCCTCATGACGCTTTAATTTTATTTAAATAGCATTATGTCGATTACTTGTAGAGCGGTACTAAAAAGTAATTATCTGTCTTTTATTTTTAAATCCTTGAACTTGCGTTTTTCGTGACATAAACAAACGACGTTCCCACAATTTCACATTACATTGGATTGATGAGAAAATCACAAGTCTCCTGTCAATCCACATACGAAGACGATATGGCAGGGAATATCAATCTAAATTATAAAATATCAGCCACGAGAAAATTGTCCTCAGTAAGACAGACGAGTGGGCATTGTATTAATCATAAATACAATGTGCATGACTTGTACAGAAGACAGGAAGTTGTTAAGTAAATTAAGAAACATAAACAACAAAAAGTGAAAAGTTTCTGCTTATATCAGACAAAACAGACTCTGCGCGGGTCTAAAATAAAACCTGGATGAAATGAAAACCTGCGATTATCGGAAACTTCTTCTGGTCCAAAGAATACAGCGTGGCAATCTCTATAAAATTACCTACAAGAAACCCAATCCGTTTAGGGCAGCAAATGAAGGAAGATCATTAACACAGGCCAAATGGGAAATTGTCTGGGACATTTGTTTTCCGTTCACACACAATTATTCATCACTGCCTTTCCTGGAATGTGTCCAAGGAGCCATCCCGTCACAAGCGGGAACGAAGACGCTCCACCGTCGACAAAACACACCCCATGTCAAACATTTCGCCGGTGTCATGTAAAGTGATATGCCTGTACGCCGAAAAAATTGCAACTTACGTATGACAGCTGCTTTAAACTCTATTTCATGTTGATTGTATTCAGCCCATGTTTCATATCGAAATGATACAGTATTTTAATACAGTATTTATTTTTACGCCAATAAATCTACCTCAGGAGGACTTGAAATTGTGGGATTTCACGTTTTCAGGACGGTGAGTCTGAAAATGGTAGTCTTCTGGGCTGTTGCGCCATGTGTTCTGGTAGAAGTTAACGTCGGTAATCTTCTACCAGATACACGACACACACACACACTGGTTAAAGAGGAAAATGTTCAGATCCTTTGACATTTCGCTTTAAACACTTTTTACCGGACTGTAGTGCCTGAGGACAAGCATTAAACTCTGAAGTTTATGTGCAGATTCAACATAAACATTGCTGGAAGTGGAGGGGGAGGGGCAGAAGATAAGATTAGCCCAACAAGTGTCCCCCGATATCGCAGTCTGCTACTGACGACAGACTAAACAGAGCGGAGATTAGTAAGAATTCGCTCGATGACACAATCGCAGTCTGAGACATTCAGGAGTCACAAAGGTCCTTCACTCCCGCATATCCGAGTTCTATGTCAGGAGACTCAAAGCAACATTCTGCGGCCTGCACGACGGAGACAAATGCTCGGAATAAACTTGTGTAGGCCGCAAGGATTAAATCCTGCGTCTTGAAACGAGTTTCCAAAGACGTTCTTCGAATATAAATAAGGCCTTACATAAAGCAACAGTTAACAAATAATCAAAGAACACATTTTTTTAGAATCGGTGGTGACTGAGCAGCAATAGCAGTGCGAGTATTGTAAATAGGCTACGGGACGGACGACCTGCGTTCGATTCTCGGCAGGGAAAAGGACATCTCTCTTTGTCATCGCATCCAGACCAGCTCTGGGGACTACCAAATTTCTATCGAATGCGAACCTGTGCTCTTTCCCCGGTGATAAAGAGAAAGGAGCGTGAAGCTGACTACTCCCACTCCACACGTCTCCCTGGCGTGCTGTATGTGGAACATGCAACATATAACGTAGACTACTTCATAATTAGCATCGTCAGGCCATTAACTTTGAAGATCTGAATGAGGCATTCAAAGTCAATACAATTGTCCGCGGGTTTTCGTGGCTGGATTTCAACGTATAACTTCGACTTTCGCCCAAAAGCCTAAGTGATGCAAGTCAATACAAATTACGTTCAGCTTTGGTCCTTCTTATCAAGTAGAAAGAACCAAGATCCAAGATCCAAGATCCAAGACCCAAAACCCTCTGCTTTGCGTACATATCACAAAAATTTATAGAATCAGCTTCAACACTACAACGAAGTGGTGGCGACATACGAGAGCATCACAGTCCGAACGTTACACTAAAACAAATTATGCTCAAACAAAACACAATAGACGTCATACTAAGATTCAAGTACAACACATCTCTGATCGACATTCTTGGTTTGATGCTATCAGGCACTGTGGCATGAGTGTTACTCAAACAGAAAGAACTCATTCAGCCATCTGTCCAGGTTCATGTACGGAGACAAGTCACATTTTGTCAAGTACAGAGACAGTGCCCCCCCAGTCCACCCCCTATCTCTTTGATATCAGTGTTTACAAAAGCTTCGACTGCTGTTCCATTAGTCAGACAATATGCTCCCACCGTCCACACACAATTACAAGCACTAGCATGGCTTAATGAGCAGAGTATCACGCACAACTAGCCTGCGTTTCTGAATTAATTATGCCAAAGACAACGGGATATTACTTCCGAAGGAGTAGGCAAACTTTAAACAGTTCTAAAGAGAAAGAAACATATTTATCATAAAGTGGGCGCATAATAATAAGATACGGTACCCGCCCAATTCCAAATCACATTAAGATATCCTGATGTGAGCGGTTTAGGTAACGTTGCCAAGCGAATTTCTTTTCTATTCAATTTCCATCAAAGCAGGTTTACTGGTTAAGAAGTAGAGGATATTTGGCGGCTGTGCCGGTAGGACAAGAAATGCGGCAACCGAGGCAGTAATAGCGCACAGCGGAAAGGCCTTGCCGTGCCACCAGCACAGTTGCCAAATGACATTAATGCGCTCACTGTTAAGCTCCTATATCAGTGATTTTGCAAGTCCAACATATTCTCCATCAGCAACTTCTACAATGGCATCCATCTAATGTTCACTGTATCTAATAAGAACTGTGTAAGATAGACTAATGTCAAGTAGACACCTTCGCTAAGCGTAAAACCAAGCCGTTATCTTCGCTGTGTCAGTCCTTCGCATGTACCGTATCCAAGTCTCCAGTAAATGTGTTTTGTTTCATTTAATACTGGGATGTTGCATACAAAACTCTATTACAAATGTAGTCTAGTTGACGAAATAAATAGCTACGGCGTGCAACGTCAATACAGAAACATCTACAGCAAGCACCTCTGAAACGTCGGTAAACTTCTACCAGACTACACAGCGCAACAACCCAGAAGACAGAAATCTTCATACTCATCGCCCTGACGACGGAGGCAGTATGACCTCCGAAACGTTGGTAAACATCGACCAGACTACATAGCGCAACAACCCAGAAGACAGAAATATTCATACTCTGATGATGGAGGCAGTATGACCTCTGAAACGTTGATAAACATCTACCAGACTACACGGCGCAACAACCCAGAAGACAGAAATCTTCATACTCTGATGACGGAGGCAGTATGACCTCTGAAACGTCGGTAAACTTCTACCAGACTACACAGCGCAAGAACCCAGAAGACAGAAATCTTCATACTCATCGCCCTGACGACGGAGGCAGTATGACCTCCGAAACGTTGGTAAACATCGACCAGACTACACAGCGCAACAACCCAGAAGACAGAAATCTTCATACTCATCGCCCTGATGATGGAGGCAGTATGACGTCTGAAACGTTGATAAACATCTACCAGACTACACGGCGCAACAACCCAGAAGACAACTTCATACTCGTCGCCGTGATAATATGAAATTTCACCAAGTTAGCATTAAAATATTTTCCAAAATCACAGGTTAACAGTGGGGAAAGTGAATAACTAACGAAATTTAACATTTGAATCCCCATTTTAACATATTAAAAACACGTAACCGATTTTCGCAAAATTATGTAAACTTTATGCCATTAAAAGCCTCCTCAAAATTCGCAGATTTTAACTACCTACAGTTGGCAATGACATGGCGGACGCCTCGAACTTGTGAGGTAGCGACAACATTAGAGCCCATTACCAAAGGATCCTGAAATGATATATGACAACAGATACTCGAAAATGTGCAAATTTTCAGGCAACGTTTTCCGGAGAATGTAAAACAGCAACATCGACTTTAACCAGTTCGACAGAGACAAAGGAAAAACCTATCGTGGTTAGGCGTTGGAAATTTGGTATGTGGAAATTAATCAACTTGTTCACTTACTGCGAGAAACCAAATTTCATATCCATACAAAACAGGAGATAAAAATCACAGGTTTATATTTTTCAACCTCTAAGCTTCAGACAAGAGATTCTGAATTGCATGATAGCAAACGTTCCCCGAATTAATCTCATCCCAATTTATCCGTGAATGTACTTCTAATTTCCTATCGCAGTTTCCAAATATTTGAACTTGGCGCCTTGATAACAAATGGGAGATTTCCATTTGTCGTAATTCGATGCCAATATCAATTTCCTGCTCACAGACGCAACGTTAATTACGAATTGCTATTCGGAGTAACGACATATTTCCGGAATAACACATCAATACTGTCGTAGTCTGTTGTGTGAAATCAGGCTATGCCTCAAGCCCATTAATTAAAACAGCAATTGATCATTCCTAAATGGCATTACGATCACATGCTACGTTGATTTCGCGTAAACATATGACTAACGTGGTCGGCGTATTTCAGTCAATATCACAGCCACATATCGCACTGAAAGAAACAAGTACAATTACTGCAAACAATGAAGTCGTCTCTGATGACAACAGTCCGCTCAGCTAGTTACGAAATTCCGCGTATTTTATGAAACCGCGAAGTCCATTACCGTGTTCACAAACCACATTGGTCAAATCCACGCCTTTAAACCGTATATATTTAAGATCCGCTTTAATATTATCCTACAATCTCCACCTTGGTCTTGAGAGTGACTACGTTCTTTCGGGCTTCCTAACAAAATTTTTTGTAAGCATTCTCATCTGCACCATGCGTGATAAATACCATAACCATCTTATCCTTTCATTTGATCATCGCAACAATTTTGATGAAATACAAAGAAAGCTTCTCGTTATGCAAATTTCTCCACCCCAAGTCACTTCAACCCTCTTAGATCCAAATATTCCCCTCAGCACCCACACACCACCAATCTGTGTTTGTCCAGCAAAGCCAGAAACCAGGTTTCACACCCATACAAAACAGCAAGTGAAATCATTCTCGTATATTCTAATCTTTACGTTCTTAGATAGCAGGACGGGAAGGCAAAGATTCTGCACAGGGTAGCAAGCGCTCCCCGAATTCACTCGCATCTAAATTTCCTCGTGAAAGCAGTTCTGATTTTCTACAGTAGTTCCAAAAAATTTGAACTTTGCCTCAACGCCAAATAATTTATTAGATAGCTTCATATAATGGTGGAATAATTATAGTAATTAAAACGACGAAAGCAAATGTTGAACCAAAATAAAGCAGAGTATGAACATCTAAATAACTACACTGATAATTCCAATCGAATCGTCTCAAAGAATCCCAAAGAACACCCAAAATTAACCTCCGAAAAATGACTGACATGGGTCACTCGTGCCTCCTGGCAGCATGTACATTTCCCAGTCAAACGGATCTTTGTACATTACCCCTACATCAATTAAATTCAAGAAATTTCATACACAATCATTGTGAACACGTGAATTTTTAAGCTACCTCATACATTCCATATCCACCATAACAGCATCAATAATAGCCCTGAAGATGGCAACTTCAATGTTCACCGAAACGTTTAGAAACCTACAGCATTTGATGCTGCTCATTCCCGAAAGTTTTACAGACTCACAGATTAAAATATTCACAGTAATATGTAGATGCTGTACCACCCGTCCCGAAATAGTTCCAGAGATAGGAGAAAATTTGTTTTCCGATAAAAATTCACTTGTAAAATATAAATTTATGTCAATATACCACATCTGCGAATAAGTGTAATAAAATATAGCTTTCAGTAACTGATTTCAAAGATCCCCTCCTCTGAAATGAAATCCTACGCAAACATAAGATAATACGTCCATATAAAAGTGCGGTCTCTAAACGCGTTGTGTTAATTCACAGAATTAACCGTGTTATATAACAGCCGTGTGTCAACTGTATGAATCATAGCTCGAGGACGATAATTTTCAATGGGATGTTCCAAGAATGCAGAAGGAAGCATGACGCACACTAGTAATTCATAGAGATCGTCCCCAACACTTTTCGGAGTTCATCCAGACATCTCACGAGGTAACAAGACACGGACAGATTCACACAGAATATTAAAATAATAAACCAACTCTCTGTGCTGTTATGAAAAAATAAAGCAGATCTATAAAATTACTTAAACATTTTCAGTTTATAATATTAAAATAACATTAACGTATCAGTAGCAATAAACTTTAGAATGTTTCGACAATCCTGAATATTTTTCAGGGGTCACATCGGCTCCATTAACAAAATCGAATGTGAGATTTCTAGTATGAAGATGGCCGTCTTCTGGGACTTCTACACGGCGCAACAACCCAGAAGACAACCATCTTCAAGATCGGATATATGATCAGTAAAGATTAAAATATTAAATACGAGTCATTTCCGGTTTCATCTCACCTGATAACAGGACAGAGGTGAATAGCTGTGATAGCAAGGGACGTTGTACAGCATTGCTGCTCCTGGCGATGGAGCGAGGGTCCCAGACAAGAAGCTTCCAGCGGTGTCCGACGGAGGAGCAGCAGAGTAATAATTGTTCGTCTCATTGGCCACTTTGAAAATGTTAATTCGTCGAATTAAACGCCATACATATACTTATACAACTGACAAGTAATATGACACTCAAACAATGCCCGCCACAACTCCGAGTCACTTGTTACTTAAAAACTTCACTCAAGGTTGAAATCATTGTAAAAAAAAAACGTATGGATTCAATATCAGTTGCTTCAGTATACAACGTATCCACTTAAAATTAAAATGTAACACAAGAGCTTCTGTTAGAAAAGTATAATTCACAAAACACATAGGTCACTGTTTTGACAGATTGTCCCAATATTTAAAACTCGTCCGTAATCAGATAAGACTTTATTGAACAATTAAAACACCGCGCGATAACGGGGAAAAAAAAGTTTATTTCTGAAAGTATGAAATCAAGTGGTCTTCACTGTCCAGACACGAGCATATCATTTAAAAGCAAAATTAAAATAAAAAAAAACTTCGTCTCACGAAAAAAAATCTTTAAATCATCCGATTACCGTTACAAACGTCTGTCTTCTTCAATTCGCTGATCACTACTCGTTTTACTTTCAACTGATCTCCATTAACATTCTCAGTAAATAAATGAACAACAGAAATACAATTTCGAATATTTAAAAGTTGCCGCAAAACAGGATGATCTACCGAAAAGGTGCGAACCGGGTAGCAATGCACACCGAATGCACAGACGACGATCCACGGGCACGAACCGAGAGAAGCGACTATGGTTCCCTCACGCGACGACTGCTTGAAACTTCCCCCAAGTCTCTAAATCACGTGAGACCTTCCCAGCAAGAGCGACATAAATAACACGTCACATTACCTATTAAGCGCCCGATTTTAAACAAGTAAACGACCTTGTGGTTCTAAGGCAGTACATGGTTGTACTATCGATTAATTATTTAACAACGAACCTATTATATAATAAACGTCTTTATATGGCAATAATTCAAGATTTCTTTTTAACACTTTAGCTCGTGTAACCATCTAACACGGCTGACTGCCCTAAAGATTTTCTAGACTAATTTACATGGCTCAAGAAATGTCCTCTGCGTTTTAAATAGAAGTACTGGCTGTTTAACTCATCCATAATTTGTTCACTTATACATTTCAGTGACCGAAAATCTAACAATACAAACACTGAAGAAGATCACGATAAAGCTTGTGAGTCTGACCCAGAGCAACGTTAAAAAGGAAACCATATTTGCGAGTATTTTTCGGAAAAACAAAATTTATTCATCATTTAAAAACGTATATTTTACGACAGTTATGACATAGGCATTTATACGAAAATCAATTACAACTGTGAAAAGCTGATGATGGTCAATATTTTCCTTATGCTGTCGTTCCTAACCAAAATTTTGTTTGGTTTTAAAGTTTCATACTGAATTCAACATTTCATTGTAGACGCGGGAAAGGGGGAGACCGTATAACCCCTAAACACGGCAGTGAATTGTACTTAATGACAACACATGTCATGTATCTGACAGATGAAATTCAAAGGATTCCTGCACTAATTTTCAAATATTCTGCTCTCTAATGGCGTTTGGCTTGTTCTCCGATCGCAGTCTTACGCACAAACTGAACAGACAATACAACAAAAACGAGAAGGCGTACTTAAACAGGTAAGTAAAATGTGCATTGCCGGATAGAATGAGGTACATGCGTCACTATTGTTCTAAATACATCTCGTGAATCTATAGTACAAAAGCGCAGACCGACCCATCTAACAAAATGAGAGTAGTAAGCCAAACCCACAGCGAAAATGGTTAACCAATCATAACACGTTTATCCATGTGACGTCACTGGAAAGTCTTGCTAACAAAATAAAAGGGAGATAGATGGAGAAGTGATGGGGAGACCCTAAAACTGGGCTCTGAGATCGACCACGTATGAACACCGAAGAGGGAGAAAACCGGTCCATTCTTATTGCTTCTGTGTCAACACCCCTCGTGAGATAAAATGATTAACATCTCTGTTGAACATTCTTCATACCTACTAACTAACTAACTAGATGGCTTACCGAACCCGAAGGTTCATCACCGAATTAACCAAAGCCCTCCACCGGACCCTGTCCTGGGCCAACAAAATCCAGTTTCCTTCAACTCCTATCTCCCATAGATCCCGCCTGAGATTATCCTCCCATCTACGTCTAGGTCTCCCCAGCGGTCTCTTCCCTTCAGGTTTCCCAACCAGTACCCGGTGCACACCTCTTGTCCCATCCATGCGCGCTACATGTCCCGCCCATCTCACTCTTCTCGACTTAATCACCCTCACAATACTGGGGGAGCAGTACAGATTTTTAAGCTCGTCATTGTGCAGTTTTCTCCACGCCCCATCGTCTTCCCTCTTAGGCCCAAATATCCTCCTCAACACCCGATTCTCAAACACCTGCAATCTGTGTTCCTCCCTCTGAGTGAGAGACCATGTTTCGCACCCATACAAAACAACAGGCAAGATTATTGTTTTGTATACTTTAATTTTCAGGTTCTTAGAAATCAGACGGGAAGACAAAATATTTTGGACTGAGAAGTAGCAAGCATTTCCGGAATTTAGTCTCCTCCTAACTTCCTCACAAGTATCATTTTGATTTGTTATTGTTGTTCCCAAATATTTGAACTTTGTAACCCTTTCAAAGGATTTATTAGCTACCCTAAGATAATTTTGCCCGCCTGTCTTCTGATGACGAGATACTAACATGTACTTAGTTTTTTCTGAATTTACTTCCAGCCCCACTTGTCTACCAGCCTCTAGTAAAACTTCTGCGTTCCTCTTTATTGTATTTATATCGTCCCCCAATAAATTAACATCATCAGCATATGCCAATAGCTGATGTGTCCCGTTCAATTGCAAACCCTCCTGCCTACCTTGGACCTTCCTGATGGCGTATTCTAGCGCAAAGTTAAAGAGCAAGGGAGACAAAGCATCTCCTTGTTTTAGACCGTTCTTGATGAGGAATGTCTCAGATACATATTTACCTACTCGAATTTTGCTGCAGGTTTCATTTAAGCACATTTTTATTAGACCCACTAGCTTCTTTGGTATACCAAATTCAATAAGAATATTATATAGCACTTCTCTCTTCACAGAGTCATAGGCTTTTTTGAAATCTATAAATAACTGATGTACAGTCCCACCGAACTCCCATTTTTTCTCTAGTATCTGACGAATGCAAAAGATCTGATCAATCGTTGATCTGTTTCGTCTGAACCCACACTGATGATCCCCAATAGTTTCATTCGCATATGGGGTTAATCTTGCCAAAAGAATGTTGGATAGAATTTTGTATGAGGTTGATAGCAGCGATATTCCTCGGTAATTACCACACTCAGTCTTGTCCCCCTTCTTATAAATAGGAATAATTATGGATTCCTTCCATTGATGTGGCATCTCTTCCTTATCCCAAATTAACTGAATAAGCTTATGGATCCTCATATGCAACCCTTTGCCACCTGCTTTAATTAATTCGGCCGGAATCTGATCAATTCCTGGAGATTTATAACTTTTCAACTTCCCAATGGCTAGTTCCACTTCATCTAAGCTAGGTTCTGGCACCAACAGTTCAGCTGTATGCATTTTAATCTGTCTAATATCACCAGTATTATGAACATTTAAGAGCTCGCTAAAGAAATTTTTCCACCTATTCACAATTTTTATTGGATCTGCAAGCAAATTGCCACTATCATCCTTTACCAAATTAGTCTGGGGTTGATATCCTTTCTTAAAGTTATTAATGCCTCTGTACAGGTCTCTGATGTTTTTTTCCTTATTATTTGTCTCAAGTTCAGCAATTTTGCCCTTCAGGTATTCCCTTTTCTTAGTCCTAAAGGTTCTACTAGCCTCACGTCTCACGTTACATAGATTATCCGCATTTGTTTTGTTTGGGTTCTGCAACCATTGAAATTTTGTTTGCTTCCTTCGATCTATTAATTTTGAACATTCTTCATCAAACCACGGTTTATTTTGCTTTCTCCTGTAGTATCCTAGTTTCTCTTTTGCTGAAATTTTGATGCAGTTTCTGACATTTTCCCACTCCCTGTTGATGTCCACACTTTCATTATCCTCATTTGTCTCTAAAATTTGAAACCTATTCGAAATTTCAACTTGATATTGTTCCTTTGCCTCTCCCTCACTTAATTTTTTCAAATCAAATCTTTCTGTGTCAAAATTTTGTTTAGTTCGTCTACTTACTGAAAGCCGCTCCCTCACTTTTGCTACCACCAGATAATGATCAGTGTCGCAATCTGCTCCTCTGAATGATCTCACATCAATTACATTTGTCTGCCTTCTCTTATCTACTAAAACATGATCTATTTGATTGTGTGTTCTGCCATCTGGGGAAGTCCAAGTGTATTTATGAACATCACGGTGTGGAAATTTTGTACTTTTTACAATTAAATCTTTTGACGTAGCGAAGGTCACTGCTCTGACGCCATTATCATTACTAAGTGCATGGAGACTCTCGCTGCCTATTGTGGGTTTGAAGACATCCTCCCTCCCAATTTTTGCATTGAAATCTCCTAGCAGAATTTTCATGTGATACTTGCCAAATGTATCAAATACTGATTCCAATTCTTCATAAAAGCTATCCTTGATATCATCGCTTTTGTCTTCAGTTGGGGCATGAACATTAAGGACAATGATGTCGCACCAACGTCCTTCCAAAATTACGTAAGACAACCTGTCACTAACAAATTCTACTCTCTTAACTGCTGCCCTAATTCTGCTATGAACAAAAAAACCCGTCCCTAGCTGATGATTGTCATTCCCCTTTCCATAGAAAAATGTAAAATTGTCCACTGGGATCGTGCCCTCCCCCTCCCATCGCACTTCCTGCACTGCCACTAAGTCTAACTTATAATTCCCTAATTCCCTACACACTGATTTCAGTGCCCCAGCCCTATAGAGGCTCCTAATGTTCCAGGTACCAAATCTCATGTCCTTTTTCAATTGCCGTGGTCGTGCCAAAGAGTCCGTCCTGATCCGAGGCTTGGTTGATTTTTTCGTAACACATATTTTTTTTAAAGGTGAAAGGTTGTTAGCCCTACACCCAACCCCCAACCTGGAGGACCAGGGTATCACTCTTAGTCTAGCGCATCTCCTTAGACCTGTCCGGCTTGGGTGACCCTACCATGAGCCGAAGCTCAGGCCGGCATAGCCCTAAGGGTCATTTGAGCACGCAAGCCTCCTCACCCGGCAGATTGCCTTCGACAAGGTGGTGATACCTTCGAGAAGGTCTTCATACCTACACGACTTGTTTTTATATGGCGCTTAAAACTTAATAGACGTATTTAATAGCAATTTAAATACAATTATCAAAAAGCTTAGCCGTGAGGAAAATATACGGACCTAACACAGACTCATGTGCAGTGAGTAATCTTGATGGAAAACAGCAATATGGAAGACCTAGTATCAGATAGGAGGGTACAATACGTAGAAAAATATATCTTATTTCTTTCGCAGCGCGACAGAACTATTAAAATCTAACTGTACTTCTGAACTCAAAATAAGCGAATGGGCCATTTCACAATAATTATTGACACGTGCTTACAGCAGTTTTGTATCAAAGACGTCTGGCGTCTGCAAACTGGATGGTGACTGTAGATGATATTTTTCTGTGTAACATTTAAAGTTTCTAGACAAAATCATAGAGTCCCTTTAGTTTGTAACATCTTTTTTCCCTGACGTTGCTGAGGGATTACCGTAAGCTATTTTTATAGTTTCTCGGAATTTACTTCCGTGTATTACTCTGAATCCACTGTTGCTACGAACTTCCATGTGTGTGTGTGTGTTTCGCGCATTATTTCCAGACAGCCTAACTGATTATCTATCATACATTGAAATTTGTATCCGGTATCAACTACTCAGTTTCAAATTGCATTTTTAATAGATCAAGATCCGTTGATAATCATGAGCATTCAATGGTCGTAGTATAAAAAAAAAACATTACATTGAATACGGGCACAAATTCCACTGCTGAAGAATTAGTCCACAACAGACAAAATGCAGACTGCAAATTAAACTTCTACTTTTGACCAAACTATTCCAAGAGGCAAAGTTTACTAATGAGGAGGCTAGGGCTCGATTTTGGGCTGTTACGCCATAGTAGTAGTAGTAGTAAAGTTTACTAATAACGCCCCCATTATTATTTCTAATTTCGTATTAGTTAAAATTTCAATCCTTGTGGTCGGTTTGAATACGTCCCGCGGCCGTGCTTCGACACTGAAGCAAAATGTTCACGTAGTTTTCAAGATCCTCACAAACGCTATCCTTCACATCTTAAAATAAGCGAACGATAGTTAAAGCTGCGTTGTGGGACACTCCCGAACAGTAGGCAGGCACACCAAATCTGAAGTGTCGGAGTAAAAACTTTCCGATGTAGAATTACATTTGTTCGTCTCCGAAATTTGTCTGCACAAAACGCAAGTTATTTAAAAGTTCCCTTATAGTTCGCGACTCTAATCTTGAGACTTCAGGGGTGAGGAAATGGGGTGAAGGAGGAACGATAGCGTCTGCTATACCAGTGGTATTCAACCTTTTTTTCGCGTACCCCCAGATATAATTTCTCTTCAACTTTGTACCCCTCCAAAGTTGTTGGTGTATAATTCAAGTTATACATAGTATATAATCTACATCTAAAAAAAATTACATAAATTACATTACTGATTATTTATTGTTTATCATAAAATAATATATATATTTTTTAAATTTCAAGTACCTAAGATGTCTTCGCGTACCCCAGGTTGAATACCACTGTGCTATATAGTAACCTTTAACGCTTCGGACTTCCTGGATTCCTTTCATGTCTCAAGATTACAGTCGCGAACAGTTCACAACACTCAGAACGGCTCTGGAGACCACCTACGCTATTCAATGATTATCGGAGTTGAGAGGGGTGGGCTAAGTATTAACCCGATCATGAAACAGGATTTATAAATACATGAATATATAGCCATCCACAATCTCTGTATACAACTTGTTGTAATTGTGCCAATCACACTGACAGCTTCATCGTTGTGCCTGTAGAGTTAAAAACAAAACAGAAATGTGTGACATGACGAGATGAAACTGTATCTCCGTGTGACGTAGGAGTAGATGTTGCTGCAAACAATAAAGCCAACCAAGGGTAGCAAGACAACATGTAAACAATCACCAGCCCGAAAGAAAATTGCGTGGTCAGTTGACGCTCGGACCTACGCTGTTACTGCATAATTCCCTGCCTGAGCGTCTGGATGTGAAACATTGCCCTTAAATATATTCCATAGACAATGCACGAATGACAATGACAAGACGCAGAAGAGAGACATGAAGATCGAGAGATTGTAGCCTCAACCCCAGCCCGGTGTCAGATCAGGTCACAATGATCAAATAGCTAAAGACGTTGCGGTTGGGTTAACACTCGGGATGTCCCGATTTCAAATCTCAGTTCGGAGAACGGTTACCTTCACTGATGCTTTCTTCAGTCACTTCAGTTTCCGGACACATACGGTCGGACTTCGAGTGAGATTCGTGGTGGACGAAGGGACACGGTCGCATGTTTTTTCTCCGAGTTATTAGGTTTTTTCAATAACTAACCACCACTCCACCACTGCTCCATACTCATCCATCACAGCCTCACGAGGTGTGGGATAGCCCTCACCATTATTATGCTCCTGTTGTACATAGTAAAACATTTATTTTATTTTATGCTAGCCAGACACGAGTATTCGCCACTTTAGATCTTTCCTTCCGCTCAACTCTAACAAAGAACGAGAGGAACACAGGGCCCCTCCGATATTAGGATACCGCGTTAAGCTGCAGGTCCCCACTGTCGACCGTCATCTTAATTATCAGCCAGGAGAAAAATGTAAACCCTATCCAGTGGCTTCTTCCACCTAAACTGCAACTATCCACTTCCAAACTTGAGAAGGTAACATCGTACCTGGAGGCACAAATCACAGACACCAACTCTTTCTCCCACGCTATCTGCATTTCCCCAACTTAGAGCGCCTGCTACGCGACGTTGAGACTTCTTGCCTGACACGTGTGCCAGAAAAGACGACATAGAACACAGAGATACAAATCACACATAGAAATTAATTCTTTACTTTTGAAAGCTGCGATCTGGAAAAAAAGGAAAGGGAAAGAGAGTTTCCATAATTTCCCTGTCTACAGAGTGACTCGTGGCTGTTTCGTCGGACATGCAAACACATTTCATCAACTGTAGATGTTACTAAATGCCCTGTGAGGTATGGACGAGGTAGTTGGCCATCTCTGAGTGGCAGATATCCCGAAATTCGTCTGAAGTGACCGAGATAAGCCCACGGAGAAACTTACAACAGTCCACACAAGCACCAGAACGATATGAATCTCGCGTTAGATAATTCAGTTAACTTCTTCTGTACCCACCATACAATTTCTACAAGTTTGGAACAGAATAACAATAGGTACAAGACTTGAAAAATCGAAGCTATGGCAATCTTGTACGATTATAGCAAAATTGAGAAATGAAATCGATTCCCAGATGTCTAAAGTGAGAGCCTGAACGAAAAGCGTAACGTTTTGTGACAGTGTACAAGTAACTTAATCTGTTAGGTGTACCTGATGCTACTCAGCTCGTATGTGTTCCAGTTGTAATCATAAGCCTGCCTTGTATCAAATGCGTGCCAGAACAAAAACTCCGTAACGGTACATAAAGCATGTCTCTCACCGGGATGCATTTCCGGTCTCACAGCCCAGCAATCACATGATTCATCCATTCTCAATGCTTAAAAAATAACAACAAAAATAAAAAACTATTGTTTCCCGATCTAATTACGCATATTTTTAATTTTATCGTGAATATTTTAGGTATATCTCACGAAAGCGGTCACTTAGAGACGAGTGCCTGCTACCTCCATCATAGTCCTGATGATAGAGGCAGCAAGTACCTCTGAAACGTCGGGAAACGTCCGCCAGATTACGGTGAAACATCGCAGAAGAGTCATCTTCGTACACGGCGTCTTAAATGTCACCCATACTCCATTTGACTATCCTAATTATAATTGGGAAAATTAAAAATCCTGGAATTCCTCGCTGTGAAATTTTTCTCTCTTCTGTCAGTTAATCTCCTTAGGTCCAAATATTCTCATAAGCGCTCCATTCTCTAACACTCACAACCAGTGTTCTCTTAACTTCTAAGAACGATA
The DNA here is from genome assembly GCF_977971745.1 of Zootermopsis nevadensis. NCBI lineage: Eukaryota > Metazoa > Arthropoda > Insecta > Blattodea > Termopsidae > Zootermopsis > Zootermopsis nevadensis. The sequence continues at coordinate 5,026,740 of NW_028259136.1, read as the reverse complement.
ATTAAATTCATCCGACAACCTTTAGGCCCGTTTCACACTGTCGACCGATCGCCGCCGACCAGTCGCTGAACGACCACCAGGTAGAAAAGCTAAGTACGAGCTTACACACGAAGGCGACCGCGACCAATGGCCGCCGTGAACAAGCAGTGAGCGACGCACAGGAGACCAACGACCACGAGATACATAGATGGCAATCACGTGTTCACATTGCGGGCGACTCAGTCAGCGACCAGAGCTCAGAGAGGTGACATATTCGTCGTTTCTTGTTTTCTCCCGTCTTGTTCATGTCACTCAAGTGATCTGTATATCATGAGTTTTGATACTGAAAGATTTATTTCGGCTCTAGAGTCACGAAGAGCCATTTGGGACCTTGCAAGCCCCGATTACGCAAAGACGGAGTTGAAAAAAGTTAGTGGGAAGAGGTTGTGGAATTGTTTGACGAATTTTTATCATTATAGTGATCTCCTCGACGTCCATACTGCTTCCAAAGTATTTTTTTTTTTACTGAGGCTGAGGCCTCTGTCTGCGCTGGTCTCCTCGTTTGGTCGCTGATGGTTTTGGTCGTTCAGCGGCCGGCGACCGGTCGATAGCGTGAAACGGCCCTTAGTGTTGAATTTCCAGAACAAATTTAGTTGCTATGATGTTTTGAATATTATCATTACAAAGGGCATATACAAATTCCCCATTACGTATTCACGTATAAACTTCGCACTAAGTATGCATGAAACTAATCAACTGTCACGTTCTTCCTGTATCCTCCCACGATCTCTCCCCACCAAACACTCTTTCTTTTTAATTTTGTCCTTCCCTTCTGAACGGACTGAAACCCATAAAATTCAGAGGAAGGAAGATGACTTAAAAAACCTACAGCATAAGACAGGAAGTGCAGTCGAGTGCATGTGTCCACACTATTTTATACCTTCATTCATCGACTGACAGATATACGTGTTCATGCAAAGTAACACGAAAGCGGGGACATTTCTACGACGTCCAGCCAGGGCAATCACTAGAACAGGAGAAGTTTAGATTCTTCAGACTGTGATTCTCAGCCTAGTAAATATTATTGATAATTATCTCAGTGTTCAGGAAAGGCACGATTCAAATGCAAATTTTCGAGGAAAAGAAAAGTAGACTAATAATTTTGCACGTGAAAAACATCGACACATTGATATCAAGAAATCGCTTAAAGTGCTTTTAATATGATTCTACGGTACAATTTGATGTATTTTATCTAACGTATTAGGTTTCAGCAGTTGACCAAGAATTATCTCACAAAATAAGGATCATGTCAGCATCCCTTCTGAGATATTTACAGTATTTTGATGATTCATAAGTGTTTTATACCTTGGCATGAGTTAAAACATACCAGTGTTCGCGCTTATATGGTACAATTGCCCTGTAGAGAGATTATATAATTTTAATCTGTCTAAATGTTTCTTGTCATGACGTGATATCACAAACATAATTAAAACCATGGTTTCTCAAGCCGCGATTCACGTGGTTTTAGTTTCAATTTATTTATTTTTTGTAAGACTTGAGGTTCTCACAGCGGTGAATATGAAGATTTCTGTCTTCTGGGTTATTGCGCTGTGTAGTCTGGTCGATGTTAACCAACGTTTCAGAGGTCATACTGCCTCCGTCATCAGGGCGATGAATCGCATCGACCAGACTACACAGCGCAACAACCCAGAAGACAGAAATCTTCATACTCACCGCTGTGAAAACCTCAAATCCTCTCTTAAATTCTCTGTGTAACTACATCTGTGAAATACTTGCATTTTTTGACAGATTAAACCCAAGTGGAGGTCGAAGCGGTGTGGAAAGCTTTCCACTGCGTTACAGCAAACGCTTGCAACGAGGCATGAGCTCCAATGCAAGCAGTTTCCGAGAATCCATCAAGAAGGCGAAGGCCTGCTGGTAGATTCATCGCCCTGATGACGGAGGCAGTATGACCTCTGAAACGTTGGTTAACATCGACCAGACTACACAGCGCAATAACCCAGAAGACAGAAATCTTTATTTATTTTTTATTTATATTTTTGCCAACACTGTCATTCGACAACAACAAATTGCTACCTAAAATCAGAAAACACTCGCTAATAAAGCCGTCAGTATCTGAAAGTGTGAACGTTCAGCTGAGCGTCTATTAGCTTCTCAAGAAAAACTCAGCCTCGTGCAGTTAATTAGTCAGTGTTACTACGATGACTAAAGATGATGTGAAAAAGTGTAGGATTCATTTCTGCCTGCTTCTGGGGCCAGTGAGTCATTTACCAAGCAACAATGGATCGCGTGGCTAACAATACAGCCTTCTAATGATAGCCACGTGGACATAAAGGGAGGTGCACAGACTACAGACTGCGATAGTCAGGGAAAATGGGGTACATAACCAGACGTGTGTTACCCAGGAAACATGCTGGTCGATTTTAGAGCAGGCTTTCCAGTTATTTCCTTAAAAATTGTGGCATCCCATCTCAAAAGAGTTCATAGTCACCTTCGCTTGACTTACCATCCCAATAACCGGCAACTATAAAGCTAACTAACTAATTAACTAAACTCACTCAGTAATTCACCGACTACGGTAACAAACCTATACTTAATCGTCCATCACAGATAACACAAAGGCTGCTATTACGAGTCTCATCAGTAACCACCTATCACATTTTATAATGATTCAGGGTCGAATTCTGACATTCTATAACAATCCCGCTTCAAATTAGAGAGGTACTGGGTTCAAATCTCAGCAAGGTGACCTCTTGACTGAGGTTTTGCATGATTTTACTCGGTCTCTCCAGGAAAACTGTGGGACAGACATGACGTTGACGTAACATGCCAGTCTACAGTCTAACATCTCAGGAACTACTGAACAGATCTGGACATAAAGTCACTGCATTTGTGTCTCACGGATTCAATACACTACACACAAGATGGAAGCCCTCCGCCATGACGCTCATATTAACTTATATTAAAAAAATCGTCAGTCGATTCAAATGTTAAGAATTGGGGTGGGGGTGGGGGGAGTGACAGCGCAACAGAAGGAACACACACACAAAAACACGAAGATGAAAACAAACATTAAATATGTGAAAATGTATAAGGAAACATGGCAGTAATAAGCCGAGGCTTGGAGCCCCTGGAACTACAGGCTGTCCTAACCCATACATTACGGCTGCTGAACCAGCAGGGTCGAAGGGTGATTAGTACTGACAAACACTTATACGTGTGGTCCATAAGATTTCCTACAGAGTTAAAATTGTTTTCTTCACTTTTTTGTAGGGAAGCACCTGTCTCTTCGCGACACCTCCGACTTATAGCGCCTTAGCAACCAGTTCCAACAAGAAAGCGACATCAAAAATGTTAAGTACAGAACTTCACATTAAAACCACACTAAATGGAGACAAGCAGCAAAGCAGGCTCTTTGCTACGTACGATCTCTTCCACACATTTTATTCAGACTACAGATCGACGCTAAACAGTCTGAGCTACTGAAAAAGCGTCGTTAAATAAAATATAAATAAAGCTGAGAGTAAAGCAAACCGTCCTCTGATCTAACAACACAAGAACATGCATATTTAAAGAAACATTAATCCTTCAGCATTTATGATTTGACGCAACATAGTTGCAGTTCTTTGTATCGCCAACATATTTATTATTATTATTATTATTATAACAACAAAAATAACTGCCCAATTACAGACTCCAAACGTCAGACACCACTTAAATTTTCGCACTAATGTACCTTCATCTGAACCAATACAGTCCAAGGGTTAATCGTTTTAGCAATATATTTCAGTATTCTATGAAGAGGACCTCCATAATTTGTCTCTTCACTGTTAGAACGATTAAATAAAAGTCGACTAGATGGGTTGGGCATGTAGTAGTGTCGGTAAGATTTTAAATGATGACTTGGAAAGGAATCGGTTATGGCCTATATTAAGGTCACTGTTCAAGCATGTTCCTGGAGAGACTAAGGTAAACCCCGAAAAACGTCAGAACTGCTTTTAGAGCAACGAGATTTTAAGACGCAACATCCCGAATATGAACCAGAGTACGAGTGAAGACTATTTACGCGGGACTTCGTGCTGTGATTGCAATGAAGGGAGATGTACAGGTGATTCGGACAACCTATAAATAAATGCGCGTTATCCGCGGATGCTAGCAAGCAAGGGAAGATGGGAGCCAGCGATAATAAAGTTAGTCCTATCTCTTAGACTACCTGGGGAGGAATGTACTGGGTGCTGGGGAAGAAAACAACAGCGAGACATGGGCAGAATCTCAAGACTGCACACTTGTCAAATTAACTCCATAAACATAACAGTTAATGCAGTTTTCAGACCGAGTTCCTAACCACAGGCCGAACCTACGACGAACGCATCGAAATGGGAATGGAGATAATTACACAAGGTAGAACTACAAAATTAAACCGAGTCAAGTGGGGGTCACGTAGATCTATAAAAAATAATTAATGTATATAACTTTTGGCTGTTACCCTAACAAGGAAGATACCACTTTTTGAATCTACACACAGATGGGAAGATAATATTAAAGTGCATCAGACAGAAATATAGTGAAATGTACTGTAATAGCTCAGGACAATGTCCTAAAATAGGTTTTTCTGGTCACGGTGATTAATTTGCGAGTTCCAAACCAACTACTTGATAGCTGAGGGATGTGAGATGAGAAACGGTCCTTCACTGTAAAACCTCATTATTTGAGGCTTAATATATTCACGGCAGTGGCCGATCAAATTATGGTCTTCTGGATCTTGTCAGAAGGTAAACATGTGTGTAAATATCAACGTTTCAGGGAAATACTACCTCCATCTTAAGGGTAGAAGATAAAAATGTCACTGTGCCGCCAAGGCGAACTGGAACAGTGGAGGCTCAGTACCAAGATGAAGTGAATGGTGAGCTTCATGCCCCGGTCGCCCCTGGAGTCAATATGGACGTTGCTATTTTAATATTACCCTAAACAGATCTGCCAAATGGTCTCTACCTTTGAGGAGTTCTGACGAAAACTGTGTACGCATCTGTGGTTTCCAGAATGCGCGCTATTATGTCCAACCAATGTCATCTTCCTCTATTTAAACCGTAATGAAATTACGTGACTTTCCTAGACTCAATGGCCCAAGCAGACTGACATCACCTCATATTGCATGACAAATCTCTTTATTTACATGTGTGAAATATCTATAACGAATAAAATATAATCCCTTACCATTTACCTCTTTGTTGAGACTGTACTATTTGATAGTAGCAAATCGTGTAGGGAATTTATAACCGAGGGGATGTGGGTGTTAATTGCCTCCTGTTTTATAACGTGTTGTTTTATTATAAAGACACAAACACTAGATTTGTTTCTGAGCGCGTGTGAGAAGAGTGCATGTCCATCTCTTTGACTACCTCCATCTTTCTCTGTCACTGCACACGTTTTGTGCTGTTCTTTCTCAGTCCGGCACAGCATCAGGTAAAGAGGACCCGAATGAGCTGTGGTTACTGATTTTATACCACACGGACGGACGGACTGGCTGAATGGCTTACCGAATACCTAACGAAATAACCAACCAATTATCACGAAATACATCCCAAAAGCTCAACGTCGCTCTCATGAAACTGCTTTATAATGCGTACAGTTCAGAGTCGAACCAAATCGCTTCTTTATAAAGTACTTCCATATTGTTGTTATTACTGATGCAAAAATGTAAGAGTGTTTCTGTGAAACTGGACCACTCGCCGGCCCATTAGCTATTCCCCAGATGACACATGAGACATGTAAACTGAAGTGGAATGTTATTGACACAGTAGAACAGAGCGTTTCGGAGAAAACCCTGTCCCAGTACCACCTTCCCCCACCACAAATCACACATGGACTAATCTGTGCGCGATCGTGGACCTCCGCGGTAACAGCCTGAGGTACGGCCAAGTACATATGACAGAAACGTATTATTATTTAACCTCAAGATGCTACATGGCGCGACAGTATGTAACACGATAAAACCTCCAACAGATCTGCAATTTCTCTTTCTTTCTTCATAAAATCGTATCACTGACTGTTGGGGATATTAACATAAACGTAACCTGATGAATGACTTTCCATATGTAATCAGTCTTTCAGCCACACACTAATTTATCTGTTTGCTACTAAACCGTGAAAGGGCAAATAGGTATTAACGACTAATGCTATTCTACAATAACTTTCCTCTCTGCGAACGTTCGCATAATGAAATAATACAACAAGAATCTGAAAAGACGCACTGGAACTCGTAGATACATGGAAATATGAATGAAGGTGTGATATAAGAAAAGTCCAAAACTGCGGAGTAAAGGTATTTGGAAACAAATTACTAAAAAGAATGTTTGGACCTGAGGCTGAGTAAGGTGCCCAATATTTATTATTTTGTAACTAAAATTTAACATAAAAAAGAGAGCACATTTTGCAGCGTTTGAGTATCAACCCCCCCCCCCTCTCCCCAACCAGCTCTAAATCCGTCCCAGACTGTAAGATGATTTGATATTTCCATTAACACATCATACATAGTTCGAATTTCAACTAAACTGTTGGTCCCGTCCGATTACAACTACAGCGGTATGTAATGGCGATAAATCAACTGGAACAACAAAGAAGGGCCCAGATGTTTGGCCAGATTATACGCGGGCAGGCAGGCAGGCAGGCAGCTTGGTATGTACCACAGTGTAACCATAGCTTCTAGCTTTAACTCTCTAATTGGGAAGAATCTGTCGTTGCAACGCAGAACACGCACGCACCGAGATGAAATCTTTTCAATTGGAACGTACACGTTACAAATTGTACACCCAGTCTGCAATAAAATATCTCGTTTTACTGTTCTAATAAACATTCAGATTCAAGCCCCAGTATCCTTTATCCCTTCACCGATCGCCCCACAGCACGAAGTCCTACAAACTAAACCGATATCTTATTAACTCTTGGGTAGGGAAAATATACGGGTTACACTTCATTTTCAACTTTGTTTCATATATCAGCAAATAGCAACTTCTATATTGTGTTCTACTTTTTTTTTTTAAAAAAAAGCAGCGAATTAAAATTCATCCTAAAAAGTCTTCATCTTTCGAACAGGAATAAAATAACTAATATATCTAATTATTACGCTTACATGAAATTTCAGGTTCTAGAGGGTGTTAAAATGAGGGTCGACGGCGAATTTAAGGGTTCTGGTGGCAGTCCTCGTGGCATCGCAGCCCACACTAGACCAAGATCAACATTTTCACCGCAGCAAGAACCTTAAACCTCACTACAGGACTCAACGTTTTCTACGCTGTAAGTTAGAGATTCAGGTTCTCACAGCTGCGAATATGAGATGTTACGCCGTGTTGTCGCATAGAAATTAACCAATCATCCAGCTGTTCTGACAGCCTCTATCATCAGGGTGATCAGAGCCACTCATCGCCCTGATGATGGAGGCACGTTTCCCGACCAAAGTTATAAATTATAAATTTCTCATCTCCAATATGCATGTTAATCAAGCTCTCATAATGCGATTTTCTGCATCATATTTTACTATTTTTCTCTCTCTTACGTGTAAATATTCGTGTAGACGACAAAGCGGCCTTAAATTTAAAAAAAAAGCGTTTTAATTTTTCTCGTGAGAAAGGAAAAAAAATCAGGGAATTCTTAACAGACATTTAAACTTCTTGATATTTCTCTTCCATCTTAAATCCCCACATTTAATGGGTAAATAAAGTTTGGAGTTACAAAAGTAAAACAAAGAGTCGATAAAATTATTTTCTTAATCCAGAGAAGGAATGGACACGGACAAACTCAACTCCAGTTAAAGCATTCACACTCTGTCGCCCATCAGATCGGGGGTCAGATACCAGCCGCACTTCACTAATATTACACCTAAACATTTCCATACTAACATTTATGAGCAAACACAACAATTTATCTGGAAATTATCTTGAAATCACATCAGTACGTTAAACTAAGATTTTATTGTAAATATACTTTAAAATATCACGTCTACTCTGGCGTGAAGTTACACGGACCTGCTAGCAGATTTCACGGCCGTAATTCTCTGCGATAATTTGTCCTCAGTCCGTGACGTATCTCGAACCGGAATCATTTCGTTTGGTAGGCAGGAAACCCGCGTACTTTCTAACGCATCACATCGCATTAACGCTGGGATGTTGCGCTGTGTATTCTGATATATGTTTTCAGACGTTTCAACCGTAATTACTACCTCCATCATCAGGGCGATTATTGAAGTAATGATGGATGCAGCGTCGGCAAACTTCGACCAGACTACAGGTTGCCACCGACTCACCGACGTGAAAACCTTTAATCCTAGAAAGAGGTTCTGTGCAAGGGTTTGATGAGAGGGAAGAGGGAACAATTTATGGTTGAAGTCCAGCCACACCGTAGAAATAAGTCGCTAATATGTGTGACAGCCACAACACATTTTTGTTTTTGTTTTTGTTCCTGTAAACTTGTTTCTATTATCACCTACTTTTCATCAACTTGCCTAAAAGAATAAGTTGCTGAGTGTTGGCACTGTATATTAATTCCCACACAGATATTCTTGGGAAATAAAAACCAATGGCAAGATCAAAATACATGTCACATGGCTCATATAATTTTCCCGGACTGTGTTCGAGATTCTTTGATTATTATTTCTAAAACTCAGAAACTTTTCAACATGAATAATAACTTATTTATCTATGCATACTAAACATACTTTCTTGGTGGTTTAAAAATGAGTACTACGTATTAACAGTGCAAGGCTGGAATACACAGATTTCGACATCGCTTGTTATTTGGCGTAGATAAAAATCTACCGTTCACAGAACGATTCAACACTGAAGATATTACAGTGCATAGGAATACAGTCAATGCTTTTAAAAAAAAGGGAGCATTACACTTCACTGGCATCAATTATCGCTCCTTATATTTCTTCAAACAGAAGCTACCTCGTACTGAAAACTGTTTCGAGTGAAATCGATCCTTCTGCATGTCACATATCCATTTCTATGCGATCAACTGTTTTCAAGAGGCTCAGTATAGATATTCTAAAGATGGCTGTCTTCTGGGTTGTAGCGCCGTGTAGTCTGGTAAAAGTTTACCGACGTTTCAGAGGTCCGTGCTGCCTACATCATCGCCAAAATGCCACCGATTATACAGAAATTATAAAGGAAAACATGTTTTTTTTTAAAAAAAACTAAATGTACTGAGACTTTGCCGTCTTGTTCCCCTCTTACTGTAGCGTAGCTCAAGCACGAAGTTCTGCGTCAATTTGTAGGCAGAAGAATCGGTCTTTCATACTGCAAAGAAACATTCGTGCAATTTCTTTCTGATTTCCAAAGGACTTCACAGCCTCACCAGAAACAGGGGGCCCTTAAACGACTGTGTATTTTGCCAAGTTCACGCCAGTGATACAACGGTCCGGTTATCGTATCTCTGAGGTTATTAATTAATGCGCTGTTAACATTGGTAATTCTAATCCATCGATTGAACAATTTGACGAACACGCGACGTGACATCCAGGTTCACGTAACAAGAGAGACAAAAGCCATGAGACTGGCTGGAGTAGACAGCTGGGGGCTGATACACTGTCTTGCTCAACCGACACAAACAGATGTGCGGTCACTGGGTAATAACAAGATTCTTCTGGATGGTAAGCAACTGCTCCGCAGTCTGCATGCAAGGTCAAAGTAAAAATCCGCTAAATTCAACGAGGAATAATAATTGATTTCGTACCTTAACATCTAACCCTCCGTTTCGTACCTGTAACTTCGTCTCGTATTTATTTTCCCTCGTCCCTTCCACATGTATCATTGCCCCTTCGTCCCCTTCCTGGTTACTCCATCACTCATTGTCTCACAATTTCCATACCAAGACTTCATAACGTAACAATCAATGGTAACCAGCATTCTACCTACATCCGTCACACGTTTATTCTTTCATCATCAAGCGATAAATTACGAAACTTAACTTTTTCCACAACGATCCAGTTCGATTGGTCAAACAGCGAATGACAAAACGCGCAAGATGCTAACAATAAATTGGGGAGAAGGCGTAGGGTGCCCCTTTGTGCGTTAAGGTATAATCCCGGCCTGAAGAGACTGAGGAAAACTGCCCAAAGTTGTCAGCACTAAAAGTGCAATTAATGAATGATATACTGAAAAGGATATAAAGGGAATTGGTCGTGGTCTAGTTTAAGGTACCATCTCGGTAACTGTCTGAGAAAACTGAGGGAAACCACAAAACTCTCAGGCAGGAAAAAAGGGCCTCGAGGCGAGATTTGAACCCGGTATATCCAGAACGCAAAGCAGGTGTGCTAAGTATTTGGCCACGACGTCTGGTCCGTCACTTTAAGGCATAATGTAACACCCCCCCCCCCAAAAAAAAAAAACAGGGATAAATTTCGACAAACCGACACTGAAACGAAATGGGCCTGATAAAAAATGCGCTGCTCATCTGTCCATGAGGAAGTCAAGTCTATTAACGTACTATTAGCATCATCGTTACATGCTTTTAGAGGGAGTCTGGTGGAATTCTTATTGGGTCATCCATGATTCCTCTGGGAGCCATTCTGTATTCAGGAAGTGAAAAAAGAATTCCGACTTTTATGAGAACACGTTGTTTATAATTTGTAGTTCCTCGGTTGTCGACTCATAGCGATCAGCTGTGGATCTGTATTTTACTTCAACGTTTCCCCTAGAGACATAAGCGAAGATAAAATTAAAGCATGCTTCACAAAACTGCAACCCCAGTACCTACAAGTTAATGGCCACGCCACCGAAAATACTGACTGAAGAGGTACGACATCCTTTACAATCAATTATATTATTTTTATTGTTAATATTAGTATTATCATTACCTTCATCTTCATCCTGTCAATTCAGGTAAATATACGGGCAGTACTTTAAAGCATGTCACGAAAGCGATTTCAAAAATACGTCAGGATTTATCATTAAAAATCATCTCACTACACGCTACATAACCACCAAATTTGGCATATATTCAGAAGACATTACTTTTATCACAAGCCATTTCTTTTCCCAAGAGTTTCTGCACTTACAGTAACGATGTAGTGTACACTTACAGGACAGCTTTAACCTCCCCCACCAACGGCGAACGGACGTCATTTTACCTCCACGCCCTCTAGACTCCATGGGGTTTGTGTGCAAGTGGACAGACATTCAATTTTACCTCCATGACCTCCATACCTCACCCTCCCAGAGCGAGTGAACATGTCAGCGAGTCGTAGCCACCCAGAAGCAGGGGTTTCGCAGCGTGGTACCAGCACTTCACCGGCTCCCGCTGCGCCCGGCCTACGACATTATTTACCATGTCACCTCAAGGAGCCCACGGAACCCACTGCACTGTCTTCGATGTTACGTTTATTATTTCACTGTACAAGCATGGTTGGATATTTTTAAAAAGGGTGCGAACTGGCGTCGAATGAGAATTACTTTGGAGGATTCCTGGAGGGGCTGAGGAAAACTTAAACAAACTGAAGTCATTCAAGTCTTAAGAGCCTGCCCCACGAATGAGACACATGACGCATGATGAGAAGCTGTGCATTTGGCACGCACGTGTAGTCTTAACTGGATTCACATAGTGAAATACGGACGAAGTCAAAAGGTGACCGTCTGGTTTAGGTCGTATAAGTACTTTCGGATTCCTAAGGTTCCATTCATAATTCATTATTAGGATGGCTTCGGCATTTTTTTTAAAAAAAAGCGACTGAGTATGTTCTGCAAATGTCAATATTTGTGCATGGTTTCGGAAAGTTAATGATGTCAAACCCTGGTTTGTTATTTGATCTATAGAACGCGTGAGAATTCAACTGTTCTTCCGCCACGCGAAGGAAGACCTACGGATTTCCAGGCACTACCCAGCACGATATGGAATGATGAGATGAAAACTGGGGTCCATGAAAGTCAGGAATGAAATACAGCAAAACGAAGTCAACAGTTTTAAAAAAAATCTATAAAAAGATAAAATTAATAATTGCATGATTCAAGCTTGTATGTAAAAAGGTCTTACGAGAATGTAAGTTTAGAGCAAGAAAATCTATCAGTAATTGAAATAATAATCAATAACGAATAGTATAGTATAAGTTTAATTATTATTTTTAAAAAAAGTCTATTAATATAGATGTTGAGAAGTATGATATGAAAAGAAGACAGGCATCTTCAGACTCACCGCCGTGAAATCCTCAAATCCTAGATGGTATAAAAAAACTTGCAACTTATGCAAATATGCAATACATGCTGCCTCTGTGCATGGCGAGTGGCCAAAAAATGTCGAGCAGGCATAACACAAACTCGCGGCCCGCGAGCTGCATACGGCCTCTTCCACTTGGGTACCACACTGTACACGACATGCAATTCCAAACGTTCCTATTTATTAAGCATTAAGCTTCAAATGCATGCAAAATAACCACCTGTAAAAACCTGTTTCATCTTTCACTTCAAGTGGAAATAAATTTCAATAAAATTCACATTTGTGCTCTTATAGGAAATTATAGGAACGATATATCTTCCAGATATGAATTCGTAAAAGTAGGCGGTTACCATGTCCTTACTCACGTGATGTTTACCGGAACAGCCACCTTTTAACCGGTCCTTAATATAAACTGACTTTGACATGCCTCATGTGAACCATGAATGACATTAATTATGCATGCCCACATGTTCTGTCTAAGGTGCCGGCACCTAAACCTAATTGCCGTTTACTTTAGCTTAATGCTAATAGCGTAACAGACTACACGCATTCGTATAATCTGCCTTTTTCCTACCCCAGTTTTCATCGTTACAAAATTCGAGTAGAATTAAGATACAAGAATCTTAAATCCGAATAGTCTTATGAGATGAGACGAGAATTATGATTACTCCTGTAGGGGCGCCATGATACAGGGCGGAGGACGTCATAATTCATCATTAAAACAGCACGCTGAAGTCTTAAAAAGTGTCTTCCTCCTGATGATGTATGGAAATCCATCACCCCTTGGTAGATGCAAAGGAAAATGTTTGTACGAGCATGTGTAGAGGAGGGTGTGTAACTGCAGGGTGTCGCGGGGGTGCTAATTTGTTCCGGAGGGAGGAGACGCAGGGATCACATCATTAAACTTGTCCGTCCAGCTCTTCTTCCCTTGTTAAAAACTTTGAACAGGATCGCAGAACGCTACAATTTTCTCTTTGGAACCATTAGCGAGCGGCCTCTGCCCAGAGTGGAGAACTACTGAAATTTATGGCAAGTTCGGTCTTATGAGGTGCAAACCGACTGTGGACCCTAACGAGTTTTAACTACGTACCTTGTTCAACAGACCTCTAGGTCACACAGTTCATTCACACAGAGGCTACGAAGTACCTCCGAGGTTTTTCTTGTCAGTTTAGTTTTGCTTCGTATCGATCACTTGCAATCGCCGATTCACACAAAACCAGAGAAAAAATCAGGTCTAACTATGAAAGATTTGAGGTTTTCACAGCGGTGAGTATGAAGATTTGTCTTCTGGGTTGTTGCGCTGTGTAGTCTGGTCGATGTTAACCAACGTTTCGGAGGTCATACTGCCTCCGTCATCAGAGTATGAAGATTTTTGTCTTCTGGGTTGTTGCGCTGTGTAGTCTGGTCGATGTTAACCAACGTTTCAGAGGTCATACTACCTCCGTCATCAGAGTATGAAGATTTCTGTCTTCTGGGTTGTTGCGCTGTGTAGTCTGGTCGATGTTTACCAACGTTTCAGAGGTCATACTGCCTCCGTCATCAGAGTATGAAGATTTCTGTCTTCTGGGTTGTTGCGCTGTGTAGTCTGGTCGATGTTAACCAACGTTTCAGAGGTCATACTGCCTCCGTCATCAGAGTATGAAGATTTCTGTCTTCTGGGTTGTTGCGCTGTGTAGTCTGGTAGATGTTTACCAACGTTTCGGAGGTCATACTGCCTCCTTCATCAGGGCCCTGACAGAAATCTTGAGGTCTAACTATCCTTCAAAAACCGACAGATTCTGAGACAATCAAAAAATTTCTAGGTGTTAAGGAACCCATGCACATAACAGCCCGCAAATGGACCCTGTCCTAACCAAGATCCATCTAACGCTGAAGTTAAGAACGCGAGGAGCTTTTCTTCCAGTTCACAAATCGTCTTCAAGGCGCAGAAAAGAAACGGACAACCTTACCTGGCGCTTGAGCGACCGTTACGAGCCGGTAGCACAGGTCGTGTCGCGAAAGTCTTGACCACGCCTCGCTGAAAACATTTACCTCAGGTTTCAGTTCCAGATTCAACTCAAGACACCGTTTTGTTAGCAAAGCCAATAAAAAAAATTTATAAGTAATTCGCAATTTTATGTAAAATACGTGTTTATGACTCGTACAATCGCTAACAATTTCCTGCAACTGTGACGTCACCCACACGGCAAGCTGTTTGACCATATCTATACTTAGTACATGAGCTTTGTGGCTTGAAACCTATGCGACGAACGACCCGTACTACATAACTAGCATAGTTTATGCTCACCGCTCTCCAAGCCCTAACAGAGAAGCGGTGCGTTGTGAAACCATGATATCCCATACGAATACTGTCACAGACACAAGGGGGGGAGGGGGGGCTCAGTGCAGCCAATGGATTGAATTGCGTAAACACGTTGTTCGTTAAATTAGTGTATTTCTGTCGAGGTCACTAAACTGACAAATTTGCTGTTGCGGGCAGAAATTTGTGGAGAACTAAGAGATTATTGATCCTGACACTGGTAATGAAATTTTGTTCTAGAATGAAACTAATATCGTTATTGGATTTTATACAGCTGTTGGGAACTAACAAATGAAATGGTAAATATATTACCACTGCTGCCTTATCATCATCATCATCATCATTACGATCACTGTAATTATCTGATTAAATGTCAGAATGGTATGACCAAAGTCAATTACGAAATGGAAAGAATAAAGAATATTCCACTCTACCGTCCCATACTAAATAGTGAGGTTACGGACAGCATCCATAAAGAAATATTAAACATCAAGACCAAATTCCAATGGGCACTGCCAGACAAAAACGTCTTGAAAACACCAGTCCGATTCATGAAGAGCCTTTATCGATTTTCGTCTCTTAGGGTAAACCACCATGTTTCACACCCGTACAAAAAAGAAGCCAGAATTTTGTTTCCATACTTTGATCTTTAGGTTCTCAGATAGGCGCCCGGAAGACAGAAAATTCTGAGTGAAATTTGCATTCACGACAAAACTTTATCACAGCTTCAGTATCAGGACGTAACTCACGACAGAAGCCAGATTCCAATATCCATCAACAAATAATCCACGTCAAACAATTTTACTTCCGTACATGAGACCACCAATGAGAGATCTTGATGCTGCAGGTCCATATAATGCTTATGTGAAGTGCTTAGAAGCGCCTAGCTACTACCATTGTACGAAGTGCATTGTTCTATTAATGCAAGTCCATGATGAATAAAACAGCATGGGACTTCACTTCGTCCAATCCCAAACCACCCACGACCACGGCCATTCAACTGTGGACCCGCACATAATTTACTAAGTGATGTCTCTTCATTATCCCGCCGTTCAGAGCAAGACAGATCTACGTTTTAATCTTCGTCAAGTCTACGCATGGACCTTTCTTTCCGTCTTCCTAGTTTGTTTATGAGAGTCGTGTCAGCGGTTGGGTATTGCTTGTGCATTTTACAGCGTCGAATAAAATGAACGGAGGAGTCTTGAATGAAAGACGTTTTCATGAAAGGAATAAGGACATGGAACAACGCCGAATGAGACAACAATATAGACATTTGCGTTGTTAAATGGGAAAGGTTTTGATGAAGGGGTCACAAGAAACACAGTGCAGATATTGTTTGGCATGTAAGCTATCTCTGGAGAAGGCAGTAAGCCACTTAAAGCCATCTTGCTCTAAGCAACCAGGTATCTACCAGCATAGTGATGCATAGACATTGATTAACATTAGCGATAATGTACACACAAACTGGCACGAAGCATCTTTGCAGTCCCTTTTGCCTTCAAATTCTTTCTTTTCTCTACAGCATCTTCTTTCATCTCACACCTTTGGTTTCATCCTCCTCTCCGTCGCTGTATCATTCTCATCAATGCCTTGTTACGGACATTCTGTTCTTCGTCTTCGCCTTTCACAGATTTTAGCCTGTGACCCGTTCGTACTCAGACCTGTCCCTGAAACAGTGAATTCTAGGGTATTATGCAGCACTCGCTGGACGGAGCATCGGTCCATCGAGAGACCTCTACCTCACCGGATATCAAAGCACAGAATATCGCTGACAAACATTTGAACTCGCAGTTCAAGACGATATTTCCCTCAGATCACGCGCCCACTGACATTTGACTGTTGGGTATAAATAAATAATTAATAAGACAGGTTAAATGCAGACACTAGGACAAAGCCTGGCTCACTAAGATTTACGGTCTGAACGTTCATGTCTGCAAGTGTTTCAGTTCCACATTTTTGGTTTATTACTGCTGCATTTCAATATTTATCCTTTCATAGGTTTTCCTCTTGAACCAAGGGTGAACCCCACCATTCAGGTTTCTAATCGTAGCACTTTCATTATCATGTGCGATGTACATAAATTTGTGCGTATATAATGTATGGCACTGTGAAAAGTAGTGACTTTACTGTCCATCGCCATCGCCTGACAAACGGAGATTTTTATCTGTCGTAAATCAAGACCAACAAGGAGTGCAAAATCACAAAGCAAGCGTTTGGAACCTCTGTACTCCAGGCTGGAGTATACCATTTTATTCTGCCAGAATTGCTCCAGCAGGAAGCTGTACGAGAGAACGCAACCTGCACATGTCCGACTGTCTCTTGCTGTCTGTCCGTCTGTCTACAGCTTGTCCACGCCTCGCTGCCTTCGTCTGTCAAGTCTCTTTTCCTTGCCCGAAACAGCGAGAAAGAGGAGAATCCTACACAACTCACCAACTATAAGAGTTGGACACCTAAGATGAACCTCAGCGATGCAAAGCGATGAGCGGCCTAGACTTTTTTTTTATTAAATCAATCTCCCCCCACAAAATTCTATATTTGATTACGAGCTTTTCTGCACAAGCTGAGAGAAGTCTTTTTTCCGTGCATGTTTAATTTTCTGAACTACTGGAATAATTTAGAATGAAATTAGAAGTGCTGGAATGCAAATCTAAAGATCATCTCGTGAATCAAATTCTGGATCGTGCCGATCCAATACAACCCCTACTTTACGCAAAACTCAAAATATAATTCTATCGGTCTTCTCAAAAAAACAGATGATTATATAAAACTGATACAGACATTTAACGAAACCGAAATAGTTCACAAAGCAGCACCTGCAAAGCGATTAGTCTCGTAACAGAATTCTGAATTGCAACGAATAACATGAAAACTGATCACATCTATAAAATAAAACAGAAAAGACGAAAACACGCGTGGCGTATCACATTCCCTACACCACAATTTTCCGTCTTTTATGAAAACAAAAGTTCATTACCGTGTTCATAAAAGGAATTGCGGAAAACTGTCATCACAATTAAAAAAACTTCAATAAACCCACAAGTTGGCTAAAGCTGCAGATCTTCCAAAGCGGACTGAGATTTTCCATGGTTCTGCTGAACCAAGGAGGCTGACGACAATCCTACAACTGCAAGTCGATAAGAGGCGGGAAATCGCTCCTGACATCAGGACCTGTTTCAGTCGTAAGAGTTCGCTAACTATAGAGCATCTGAACCTTGATTGTAACTCAACCTTCTTACGCTGCCTTCTAGACAATCTCTTGGCGAGCTCGTTGGCTGTCCGCCTCTCCACGCAAGTTTTTTTCATATTATTTTTAAAAGAAATCTCCATACAGTCAGTTTAAATGGCGCTGTTATCTCTTGCAGTTATTCCTGAATATCTTGCTTCGTCTTCATTGACACAACTATTATGTGACAGTCAGGATAACTGGTATATATATGGTTATTTTATATAGTCTAATTTAATGCAACGTCGACTACGATATGGCAGGCTGAATATGAACGACGGATCGAAAAGCAGACCTTTTAGTGGTCAATCTAGTGACAATTCTGAGGCAGTATCCCGAAATTCTCCTTGAAGGACAGAGAAAATCTAGGTTTTTGACACGATGGAATGAGAAAACGTCAGCCCGTTCCTGAGCCCACTCGCGAAGCAGCCTCTCCAAAATTAAAATGACACTCGACAACACAGAACTCTGGTCCAGTAGTTTATATAACAATGCTGCTTCAGGTACAAAGATTACTCATGTTTAAATACACTAAGAGGACGTTCATGTACAGTACAGAAGACGAGGTCGTGGTGAAGGGCAGTATTCAGCAAACGTTTTTCACCCGCGGCACACCCTGATTTGTCAGACACACGACGACACATCACAAAATGTCGCCTCACCTATACTTGATGCCTCCATCATCAGGACGATGAGTGATGATGGCGGCAGTAATGACCTCTGAAACGTCAGTAAACTCCTATCAGACGGCACTACAATCCAGAAGACAGTCATCTTCATTCATTTTAATAAAAATTTAAAAATGTAACGTCAATCGTGATTCATTCACAAACAAGTTTTACTGAAATTCATTTAACAATTCTGTCGGCAGCTCATGTTACACAGCATCAAATGGATTGTTAAAGGATACAATGAGACAAACACTGGAGGAAGCGGTCGTGGCCTAATTTAAGTTACTATCCTGGTATTTGCGTGGATGGACTGAAAAAAAAAGCCCGTCTCCGGGCCGAGATTTGAACCTGACACCTCCTGAATCTGAATAGAAAACCACAAAAACAAATCTTACTGCTCTATTTTACAGAAATAATGGCGGCTTACCACCATTTTTTGTGGGGAAACATTAGAATTGATAAAACAAACATCATTTTATAGGACTGTGTTCCGAATTCGGGGAGGCAAAAGACAGTTTTACACGATCAGACTATCCCTACACTACACGTGGTTGCATCTGTCAACTTCTTACAGATTTCAACTCGAGTAATTTAATGTCTCTTGTCCGTTGTTTGGATCTCGCGGCCTCTCGTGGCTACACAAGAAACTGTTCTCGCATGATCGCAGCGAACACTTGTTCAGCAAGTAGCTAATTAAAACAAACACCGCGAAGTTAGTGTACAACTCACTTGGTTGCCTGCCACATAGATGTTCCGCGTCCAACCCCTGAACGGCAGCTGCCCACACCAAACACTTTCGTGTATTTCCTCAGTACCTTATTTTAAATTCAAAGTCTTAACCACATCTGTCGACGCTGCTGTTCCAAGCAGAAACATCGTGCAGACTTGTACGCAGATATCAGTGTTTTAGAGGATAAAAAGACATACGTAAAGCTGATAACGTCGTTCGACATAACACAGAGTGCAAAAATGCCCATGGCTTTAGGGCAGTAGGTATTCACACTGGAGGAGCAGGTTTAGGTCCTAGCCCATAGCCGGCACGAGGCTTCAGCCTGGTTGACGCTCAGAGAGGTATGAGCCATCTTTTCTGCAATCTCTGCTACCTTCTGAAAGCATCAGCTCGTAAGGGCCGTAATTTCCCCCACCGAATGTTCAAGTGTTGACGTGTAATGAAACTGAGGACTTATTAAGTTCGTGTAGTGGAAAGATGATTCCTCCAGAAACGCCATGTCTGCGTGCCTACACTGTGCTCCAAAACACCTGCGATCACCCGAAACACCCTTCTCTTTATCATGTTACGACTATTCTGCATTGCCGATCCAGATAACAGCGCGTTTCCAGGCACGCCAGATAGTCGTGGCATTGAATTCCATTCGCAATAGGCAATGCAGGCATATGTTTCACTACGTTCCATAAGCGTTGGCAAAAATAACCAACCGCACTGGCTTCGTCATGTCGGTCTGTCTGTACAACTCAAAAACAGCTGAACGGATTTTCATTAAACGCGACATTAGGGAGTTTTGCTAAAATTCGACACATCCCAGTTTTAGAAAAAACATGACGACAATAACGGGCACGTAGGACGCAGTACGGAGACGCGTTCAAAATGTTGGTGGAAAAGCCTGAAAAAAAGAGACCACTCGGAAGACCTAGAAACAGATGGAAGGGATCACGGTAATTAAAATCCGGGTTCCATAAAATTAAAAGTGTTAGACAGCTCATCATATTAAACGGTTCGCCGAGGTTTTGTCAATTGAAAAGGAACTTTTACATACTCAATTCTTTTAATGATAACGTGATGATAAGCGAAGAGTAAATATTTAGAGAATATTTTTCATTTATATTATCAACCAAATGTCGGTTCACATTCGAAAGTACAACCGAGAGAAGGTTGGCAGCACTGTTTCAAATCGCGTGGCGTGGAAATGTTCAGGAAACACACTGCAACTGGTAACTTGAGCCGCGTTTCAATTAACCAGACTTTAATGTGATTTTCTGACGAGCAAATTGAATAGCGTCTCCTTCAGTTACTGTGATCTGTAATACCCTGCAAGCGACATAACTTAATTCGTTTTCTTCGAGAACCGACCCACAACCACAAGCAGCGAAATGGGCCTACTAGAGGCCTATAGGAAATATTACTGTGTTATAACAGCGTAGAAATTGGGAACTGCTAATTCAGAAAAAGTGATAGTGGAACCACGGTTCCGGAGAATTTGACGTAAATACGTCTATACGGAAAGGAAGTTTATATATTGGCTTTATTCTAAATATTTCCTTTATACATGCTTTACAATTGAGATAAGTTTGATTAAGACTTTGCTTATTTAACTTGAATTAGTTACGCTTAAGATGGGTCTGTGGTAGCTGAATGTAATGTAATGTAATGTTTTATAGGTAACAACAATGCCGAGTAAACAGATGACGTTTCCTAAGTAACATAACAATGAAGTTACACTTTTTCGTAACACTATTTCGTAACACATTTTTGCCGAATGACACTGACCCTAAAATATAGACGTATTTACGTAAAAAAAATGTAGCAGCTAATCCACATGTAGGTAATAAATGCAGATTACAGTAGAGAGCCACATCGTTAAATTCCTCATCATACCATTGGACTGAATATTAGGAACTAACCTCAGAAACACACACCACATAATATGAAAAATTTAATTTTCACAGCATTAACTTGACGAAAATTATCGTACGTGAATGAGTAACCTGGTGTAATGGTCTCGCTCTAGACTTCCATTCGGGAAGTACCGGATTCGAATCTCGACTTTGGGAGTCGCCGTACATTTTAAGCGGTATTAGAGTTCCAGCTTAATTTAACTCATAATACTCAGTCACGAGTGTTATTAATATCTGTTACAGCCAAGGCAAGTCACGCTTATTAAAAACCTCACTTACTTTAGCCCTGAACTTAACAGTAAATATAACCAGAGGAGTTCAAATCAGACCAGAAATAATCAAGCGATTATTTAGAATATGGCTGAGTGCGGAAAAATTGGACATCCCTGATATATTACTCAAGTGTGGTAGGAAGAATACATTACAGACACTATACAGCCCTTGATCCAATTCGTGGCTTTACCCACGAGACAAAAACACTCGAAATTAACTGTACTCAGGGGAGAAAAAGCCTTTAGCATAAGGTACTGTCACCTACCAATTAAATCCAGACGCCCATCTTGTCCGATCCCTACTGAATCCATTAATAGAATACATACGCCGAACACAACCCTCAGTCCCTGCGCTACAAGCAAGCTTCTTTCTATAATGCATTAATGACATATGGTGAACGAAAATGAGGCTTATTCGCTCTTTGCAGATACACTACAAGCCCTATAGGTCAGTCTTCAATGATTCATCATCGTTTATTACCATGATCATATAGCTCAGACTGGTGAAATCATAACACTTTTATTCGGGAGGTACCCGGTTCGAATACTTTAAACGAGTTACATGACCCGAAGTTTTCCCCTGTATTTCTTACTCTTCGCCGCGAATCGTAAAAGTTAAAATGATCAAAATTGAATAAATACAAAAATGGCATTATTTAACGCATTAACAAATGAACTGTACACAAAACCTAAAGTTTAAGATAACAGAACCTTATTACCATGAGTGAGAATCCTATTTTAAAACATAATTTGAATGTACCGTATTAAATTTTATTGTTATCATCAAATCTTTAAAAATTTAAGTAGAGTATGTCTGTAAAAAAAATTACGTATTTGTTTTACAGTTGCACGTTTTTATTTCATTTTTTCCCCGGATTATCCGGGGTTCGATTATCCCAAAAAATATATTTCCCAACCAACCCGTATAATCGGGAGTCCACTTTATTAACCTCTGCGGTTGCAACATCGTCTATAAATAAAGTAACACGTTTTATCAGCCCCTAGGCCTTAATTCTTTGACGGTTCCCAAACTCATCAGCAAATACGCGTATTCAACATTTTGTTTTACGTCATTTATTACGGTATTAGATGAACTTCCTACTCGATCGTGGTCTTCTGAAGACGTATAAGAGGCGTGAGGATGTGTCCCCACGCATTCTTATCATCTCGGTATTAGGTGGAAGTGAGCGATCATCTTCAAGCTCCGGCCGCTTTACCCTCGGAGAAAAATCCAGTAATGTTCACTGCCTCACACGTGGAGGTGAAGAGTACAGAGAAATCATTTTGTAGCTGATTATTTCTAAAGATTACCTCATGATAACTTTTTCTCGGTCTTTTTATTTATTTAGAGTATCCAAAGCCCTGAAACAATGAGGTTTCCTGCTCTGAAAATCCATTTTAAACATCTCACCTACTACTCATTACTAATATGCGTAGTACAAGCAGATATTAACATGGTTAAACGTTAGAATCTGTTAGGCCCGCATATCCTCCTATTCAAATCTTTAATTAAATCACACAAAAGCAACAAAAGTTAATGCACTCTTACCCGAGAGAAAGAAAAATAATTAATTTCTGTTCAGTAAAATGGGTGTTATTATTTGAACGAAGTGCCCACCCCTTCGAGGGCTGAATCCGTGCACACAGCCCCAGCTTCTAGTACACTCGTTATCACCATAGCAACGCCAGCATCCAGTCCCATCCGATCTCAACCTACCAAGTGAATCAGCTCAGCACACCAGCACCTGCTGTAGAGCAACACTGACTCAAGGCACAATACACAGTTGCAGTACGAATGGTTAGACCGAACAATGACTGGCTATCTGATGACGCTGGTTCAGTTGCTGGTGTTTATTTCCGTGGTTCAGAATCTTGTCCCAGGTACAGATACCCATGCAACTGTCGAAGAAATCAGTTTCGTTATGGAAACAGAAGTGAAAGAACTGTCATAACAAAAGCACACCCTAAACCATTTGAACTATTTATTTATTTGTGGTTTATTTAACGGCGCTGTAAGTAGCGCATGTTTCAATACGTGGAATGATGATTCATGAATAATTAACTGGGAAGGATACGGAAAAAGTTATGGCTTAATTAAAGATACTATACCAGTATTTGCCTGGACGGACCGAGGAAAACGATTAAAATCTCAGTCAGGATAGAGCAAAATCTATTTATCTTAAATTCTTTTTAATATCATCCTATTTGTTTCCGTATCTCGGCTAATTTCCTCACATGATGGTTTTTAATCATAGTTCTGCACGCATTTCTGGTTAAGAAATTTTAAAAATTTACTGGTAATTATATTTAAAATGAGCTTAAATTGTGAAGTAGGCCCAACACGAATTTTTAAATGCTTCTCCTCGGCGTCACATAACCGCACTGGCCTCATGTCTCTTCATTACTGACTGCATTTTACAGATACCATAAAGTATAACACAATAGCCAGCAAGTTCAACACCGTTAATATCACAAAACAGGGGTTTCCAAACTCCTTTATAAGTAGGGCACTTGGAAAAATAAATTATATGATTGTCAGCTGGACCATAAATATATTTTCTTTTAATATAAACGCCTAATATAGAAATCCAGGCAAATTTCGCATTCGAATGGGGGAAATAAATTTGGTATATTAAGAATTTTCCAGCTAGCATCCGGCCTGAGGACCGTACTTTGGACAGCCAGTTTCATCCAGCTCAATCTACTCAACCGACTTCCGTAAGTTCCATCTTAATGTTATTGCTGAGTCACAAATTATTTTCCTTTGTATTTCGTTAGATATTCGATATGGGCCTGTCGAAAAAGTGTTCCAAATAGGCTTCGATTTACATATCTATACGTTACGTCATTTGCCAATTTATTAGGTAAGAGACATTTTTAAGGAACCTGGTATAGCTTTACTTAGCCCTTCGTTGTTAAAAACACGTCCTAGGTACCTAAAATATTGAAGTCGTACTTTCATAGCTTCAGGCACGCAAATTTCCTGTGATTAAAAGCCATAACTTGTATTGTCGTTAAAACCTGATAAATAATGAATATTTATTATTTCAGACGAGGTGCATAATTGTCGAGAAGGGGCAGAATACGACTTGATGACTGATAATGAATTAATCAATTAATACTTGGTCCCGCCAGGCACTAGAAGATGTTCTGCAAGCCATGACCTCTAGAGGAATAGAACCACAGATATAAGTGACGTTCGGGCGTGTGACAAGTGGGCGAAAAGCTGCCTAAAGCTGACTGCTAGCCTACTACAATATTAATATTTAAGCTTCGTTTAAAGAAGAGGCTATATGAGACCAATATTTGCAAACATTATAAGTTAGATATTCTTCGTTTTATACTTCCAACGCGAGATTTCATCAAACTCTGTTCAACAGATTCGAAGACATTTTGTCTTCTATAGCTATAAAAGAACATGACTTGATCATAAATATACCCCTCTACAGATCAACAAGAAACCTTGCAAAGCAGTTGGTCGATTAGCCGGGTGGGTACTTCAATCAATCACTTCTTCTAATTAACCCAAATCTTCCACACCATACCTTCTGCAGTTCACTAATAACGAAGAGACGCATTTTGTTAACTAGGTACACAGGTTAGAATCTGAAATCTCACAACAAATTGCATACCGCGGAACCTGAAAGCTCAAAACACTGATCACAAAAGCCAACGACTGGACCCTATCTCGAACTAGCTTACTCTACTTCACATCATCACAACTTATTTAATATCAATTTTAATAATATCCGATCAGAAATGCTACGAGTAGATCTTCCCTCCATGTGCGCATGCATATCCCTCACAAAGTTATAAAGACTCCATGAAGCAGCGTCACTACTGAGAACCTGACAGTCGCTCAGCTGGTCAAAATAATTACCTGTCAAATGTCCCTATCCTAAGCCAGACAAATCCATTCCGCACTCCCGGACCTTATTTCCTTCGACACTCGTTTTAATATTATAATTACATCTCTTCCTTTCATACATATACAAGTACTTCGCCCAGTGTCTGGGGTAGGAACATCGGTCTTCCCAAATCACCTGACTTTCGACGATGAATAACCTCTGAAATTATTATCGAGTCGTGTGTCTCTTTGCTACACAAGCAGCAGACAGATTCTTATTCCATACCCACATCAGCCGCGCTGAAGTATTACGGAATCTGTCTGGGTCTAAGAAAGTCGAAATAATGACAAATGAGACAACGATGTAGTTAGGAGATGCACAGGGAATATAGCACGCATGGTCTGCAAATCCGGAAGCCGGTTGGTTCGCTGGGCTGGGTTTCCAACCAAACACCTCTCAAATGCAAAATGGGACACTTTACCGCTGTGCCAAGGTTCAAGGTAAGAGGCAGACCTACTACGCAAAGATTACTGAGATTTAAGGTTTTCGTAAGCTAAGGGATGATTATTTAAAGCACGTTGGTAAATTAAACGTACAACCTCTTAGCTCTGCGCTTTGTCCACGGGGAGTAGTTAGGGGTTTCTTATGATTCTCAACGATTATAAATTATCTTTGCAATTGTGACGCTCTGTGTTCTCTTTGAGGTAGGGAATGAACTTTTTAACGCTACTTCGATCAACTTCGTGTTTTAAGGAGTTGATCCCTGTACATAAACAATACTCCAAGAATTGTTAAAGAAATCGTGAATATAAATCTCCATACACCTTTTTCACAGGAACTAAAATAATTCCAGTAATAAGTTTTATTATTCTAAAAAACAATATTATGAATAATGCTAATACTGCTATTGCTGTTGATAGTGATAATAGGGGCCCAGCACACAAGAGAAAAGTATGAGTGGTCATCGACCTGATGAAGGCAGTAAAAAGCACCTCTGAAACTTATGTCAACTTCTACCAGTTAACAAGGCGCAACATCCCAGACGACAACCACGAGACCGTGAGAACCTGAAATCTCAACTCCTTCCTCGTACTTGGGATGATCTGGATTCAAGTCTCAACCCAGAGTCCGGCTAACCCGAGTTTCCGTGTTTTTCCTCATTCACACAAGGCAACTGCCGAGACAGTATATTAAATCCGACCACGGCAACACCCTTGCACATCCTTTTCTAATTCGACATTTTATCCTTCGGGCACTATACGGCCTTAGCTACTGAATGACTGTTGTAAAATACGAAATAAGAAAGGAACACATGCCTTACGAGTTCTACACAAACTACGTTTCAATCATAATGTTATTTGTCTCTCATCTCGTCGCTTAATGCATCCTCCCAGAATATTTCAACACGTTAAAATGTTATGCACTGTAAAGCATAACGCAGAATAGTATCTGAAACGAAAATGGCAAAGACACAGCTTACAGAATCACACAATCTGTTGTGGAGCGAGGCAGTGGCTACAACCAAAAACGAGAAACAAAAATCCCAACAATTTTACCGCTAAAGGATTAACAGTAATTCAGTAAAACAAGTGGACCGGTAGTCGGCTGTTGAGACATAAGCCACTGGTCCACTAAGACATCAGTTCTCCGATGAGAGCCCGGATGTGTTACCTGATCCGGCGACAGCCCCCAGCACCCCAACCCCCTGGTAGCTATATCAGCATGGGGGCGGGGCGACCAAGAACAGGAACAACGACTTAAGTCGCCTGTCAAAGTTCAATCAACAGCCACACAATTGCCAACCGGATTAAGATAACACTATGAATTATGTAAATCGATAAGGACTGGAAGATGGCTGTCTTCTGGGATACTGAGCCGTGTAGTCAGGCAGAAACTGACAGACGTTTCAGAGGTGATAGCCCTGATGATGGTAGCAGCAAGGACGTCTGAAACGTTGGTAAACTTTAAAAAAAAAACTACACGGCGCTGAAAGCCAGACGACAGCCATCTTCGTACTCAACGCCGTGAAAACCTAAAATCCTAACGGGTTTAAAACCGATTAACAAATGCGAGATTACAAAAACCACTGCCAAGTTTTTAGAGAATTTTGGAAAAGGGGGAGGTTGATGGGGTTGAACCTACACTCTCATTCCCAACACGTAAATGATTAGTACAATCGATAGTTAACGGCCTTTTAA
Organism: Zootermopsis nevadensis; assembly: GCF_977971745.1. Taxonomy (NCBI): domain Eukaryota; kingdom Metazoa; phylum Arthropoda; class Insecta; order Blattodea; family Termopsidae; genus Zootermopsis; species Zootermopsis nevadensis. The sequence goes on along the minus strand of NW_028259136.1, from coordinate 4,999,391 downwards.
ACCAGCTTCATAGCGTGTGATCAAATTCACGCCAATCACATAGATTACGTCTGTATTAGGACATTCTTTGCCAAAAACGTGGCAAAATTCAAAACAAATCAAAATACGATTCACGAAAAAATTAAGAGCATAATAAAATTCAAACAGTGCTTGCCTCCACTCTATACTCCATATATATATATATAATAAATGCCAAATACCTGAAAATACAGCACTTCCGATCTCTCAAGTTATTCGTTAAGTGGGGCTAACATCTGACACAAACGGACAAAAGATTACGTCCTCCTAAGCAGGGTCTGCATCTAAGTAAGTACGAACACTATTCTCAACAACCGAAAGTCATAATTCAACCAGTTTGTTTATGCGTGGTCGTGTCTGAGGTGGGAGCTATCGGAAATTACTTTAAAGCAGTGAGCAATGCCACAATGGCTGACAAAACGCCATGGCTTAAGACACATTACCCTTTGTACCATTGCATTATACATACAGCACGATTGGATCGGATCTAGTAAAACCCCGCCCAGGACTTCCGTTGCTATGGATACATCGACAGCTTCTTTGTTTTTAGTTTTTTTTTTAGAGATCGAAACCCTGACGTTCGCCAAAGAAAATACGGGTAGCGAAGACGCAGAAATTCAGGCGCTATAACCTGTAAGCTTACATGCCCTGTTCCTCAACGTTGTCTGTACATTTCTTCTGTATTCTTGTTTGTTTCGATTATCAATCATCGTCTCCACTGTACTATTCTGAATCATAATAAAATGTCTCTTATCGAATCCTGTGGCCGAGCGTACAATCAAAATAAATTCCCTGCCCATTTAGGTCCATTGGTGGGAATACCAAAGAATATTAGAGGATTTTTCGTTCATCTTTCTGTGTCATAGGCCTATAAGTGGGACGTAAAATTATGACAAAATTAAAAAAAAAAACCTTGCGAATACAAACAGCAAGGAAATTTCGTACATCGGCACACGATATAAGTGGGGGTAGTAGGGGTGTTTACCCTTAGTTGTCTACGTATTAGAGAAAAGAATGGGAGAGACCAAGAAGAGAGGTATGGGGGAGGAAACATTCTGGTATCTGAACCCCGGCCAACGGAAGTCGTGAATCCGCTGACTGTAAAAACTGAAGCCTGTGTCTCAAACACAAGACATGCCATTACCCTCTCAAACCATTTGCTGCCAACATATCTTACATCCAACTAGACCAGAACTGTGATAATAACAACTGACAACGATTGAGGCGTTAAATACGCTTTTGTGATTTATTCTTTTACTTCAAAGTCAAATTTCCAGCAGTAATCCCTTTTAATTCTTCAATCCAACATGCGAGGAAATCGGACATGACATGAAATCCCACTTTGCATGTCATATGGCAATTGTTAGTTACAGAAAGCTCGGTTTACAGAGTAAATGGTCAAGTTATATTCGTGTAAAGTTTATTCCCCGCAAAGATGATTCATGACAGACGCAGAGAAATTTTCTTCACCATGTCAAAACACTGCACAAGCTTTCAAACCTTGACGCTGAGCACTCACCTCCATCCAATTCCAAGAGTGTAAAAGTATGGAGTTATATTTCTAACCATAATCTTTCACAGCGACAAATTCAATCTCAAATATTTTTTCCATTTAAATGTCCAAAATTCTAAAGATTAAAATACACAACACCACTATTTTGCTGTTATTTTGTGTGTATAAAACCTGCTCTAATCATTCTAAAACAGAAACACGTGTTGAGGGTAAGTGAGAATGTGCTCAGGCATTTCATCAATTTGAATTAATCTCCTAACATTGCTAATGTCAAAATTTGGAAAACTGAAATTGTTAGAACATGTACGAAAATTCAGATGTGTACAAACATTCTGATCATGATACCTCAGTAAAAGAGTCCACTTGAAGAACATACGGAAATGGAGGATAACATTAAAACAAATCTAAGCACAAGAGTGGAACATTCATTTTGACTGCGTTAGTCTAGCTAACACTTTGAAAAATTATTTGTCACAACTTTAATTATACAAATTTTGTTGTAGCCGCATCGCGTGCTGTGACTTGTGATTTTGCCTCATGGAAGATGGAGTACAATGTATAGGCCCGTAATCAACTGCCAAAATTTTCATAAATTTGGGATTTGGCTAACACTAACAAACCACATTTTGTCACTGTGTAGGAAAAATAATGTCCATGGACATGGTCTGGATATGTAAGATTTGAAGCCTCCACAATGGACGAATGCAATTAAATATTCTCAGTCATGATAATGAGATAGGCATCGCAGATTGAATGAGAAGTTTTAACTGGATTAACTGACATAGGTTAGGAGCCCATGAGAGGCTTCTGTGAACATGATGATGAATTTTGGGGTCCTATGAAAGCAGGGACTCTCTTGACCAAGCACGTACAAATCTTCTAAGGAAGATTCTGTGGCACGAATTTGCTGATTTACCATTTGTTTAATTGTCTAGTGCACTTATCTACTGAAAAACATACCATGTTATTATAAAATTTACTCTGGGTGACCAAAAATAACTCAACAATAGTTGCATCATTATTATATATAAAAATCCTGCTACATGTCAAATAATGCTTCTCTTATTACCACATATAGCTTGTAACCAGTAACAGGGATATGGTGTGAGACTAAACTTTAAAACAGGTAAGATATGGACCTGTTTCATACTGTGTAACAAAGTGTCCAAATACACAAAGATAACTTGACACAACATTTTTTAAGTTAAAACAACTGTATGCTTCAAATTCTTTAACTTACCATGTCTGCTGTTGCTCCTTCTCTCCATTTTTGTTTCCTCAGGAATTCCTCTTTTTCCTTCTCCAAATCTTCTGGTGTCACATCCCAGCGACGCTTCCTCTTCTGGCATTTATAGCCTGGAAATGGTGGACTGTCACATTGTGGTGCCATGTTGTCTCTTGTCATTCCCATACACCGTTTACCTTGATTATACAATTATTTAATAACTACCTTGGTTAGATAATTTCAGTCATATTCAAGTTAATATTTTACACATAGACATGTCTGAAAGTATTCATCTCTGAAATTATACTCAAGAAATGCCACTTGCAAGAGCAGACAAAATTGAAATGTTAGGTTATACTGAACCTGTTGATTCAGGTGGCATTGCTGTTTCACCCTACTTTCATTACAATTTCAGTGAAAATATTAGTATATTGTTCGTATGGGAATGCATGCTAACATAATCATTTTAAACATAATAACCTTACTTTTAAAACCATTCAGCGCACTATGACATTCACATGTCAATTATAACTTGAACGACACACTAAAGAAGGCAGCACATTACTAACATTACATTGAGACATCATGCAAGGATACATTTTATCAAAATTTCCCGCTTGTGCAAGGCGGGAACTTCAATTATGAAAAGTCTGTTAAAATAGCTCATTAAATTAAGGACAATTAACAACTCATTAAAAAATACATTTACATGATAATATTTATGACCAAGAAACGCAAATTACAACAGCATACAGACATCTGCGATGTTACAATAAACCTACAGATTCATTCATTCATTCTACTGTCATTGAAATTTCTGGATGAATCAAATTAATTTCCGTTTGTTAATGCAAACACATATAACAAATATTTTTTTAAAAAATAATTACGCTCATAAATACGCCACGTTCTTCAATACGTGAAATTTGAACGATACACTACAGATAGCAGCACAATGCGCATTGTACACAACGACATCTGTTATTCAATATAAAAAGCTGTTTATAAGATTCCGTTGCTAATTAGTTACGTTTTGACAAAACTTACCTCACAACTTAAATCAATAACTTCAATTACTATTCCGTATGTCATTCCTGGAGGATTGGGTGTAAACCTTGTATGTCACGGTACATTACTGATGAAGGGTGGAAAATTTCTCTTTTGGTGAAAATTTAGCAAGGTTGAGAGCATCAGAAGCTGTTCACATAGTTTGTCTTATTAATTCTCAATTCAAGCATAGTACTAATTTTATGTAGATTATGATCAAACAAGGAATTGCTACATTTCACAGATATATTCACCATGAATCACTAATCTGACAGAAGCAAACTGACTGCAATCATAAGGACTCTTCAATATACTGAAGGCAGAAAATTAATTTTTAATTACATAAATCTACTTTTTGATGACAATAAAATTTTGTGAAACTACTTACTTTAAACACCACGAGACTGTCTACAGAACAATTATACACCTCATTATTGATTACCAGCACTTCATGTGCATATACTTTTATGTTTGAAAAGAAAAAGTCATAAAATATGGTAAAGTTCAGGCATCAGGGATTGACAGTAATAAATAACAATTGTAATCATGAAGAAATTACGATTAAATTCTGGGAAGGCTTGTTACTATAGTTTACAGTTTAGAACAGAACTATAATTTTACCTGATGGTTTGTATGGGTGTGAAACTTTGTCCATAGGAAAGAACACACACAGGATGTCTGATAATGGTGCTGATGAGAATACAGTATTTGGACCTAAAACAAATAAGTAACGAGTCTGAAGACAAATGCATTAAATAATCATACTAAGTATGCCATTGGTTTATGAAGAATAACATTATACTTTCATGAAGGTTACAGCAGTTGACCACAATTTCAATACTAAAGAGGATTAAGTTTCATGTGTTTGTTTGTGGGCTTAGAGGCATACCAGCTTCTAAGGCTACTTGCACCTATTTAGGGATGAAATTTCAACCAGAACATACAGAATGATTTAATTACCTTACAACAGGTTTAACACCACAGCAGCTTGCTTGGGACGGTAGCCGAACACGTGAGACTGATGTGCATGTTGACATGAAAAGTGTTTGTGCACTTATTTCTTATTTGCCATTCCAAGTATGTAATATGTGTTAAGGCACATCAATATTTAGAAACTAAACTGTGCAATGCAATCACTCTTCAAGATGGCCAAGTTTCTTGAATTCAGCTATACGTAAGCTAACGCTGTGTAATACTTGTCTAGCGTCCAATTCTAACCCTGATGCGCGATTTGAACCGCCAACACCTAGTACTTGACCGCATTCTCTGATAAAGTACTCCAAATCTGCTTCATCGTTTCCAATGTCTCCACCACTCAGGCACTTGTTTGCTAACTGTGCCAGGTGAGACTTCTCTGAGCTGAAGGCCTCGTCCAGATCAAACAGTTCCAAGTTTGGTGGTGGCAGCTCACGAAAAGAAGGTGGAAATACCTGGAAAATCATGCAGAGACAAAAGAAATGTTGTTTTACAAGAATGTATTGTTCAGAATGGTGGGTGAGGGACTGACCAAATTCAGATATTGATCAAAGGAACAGGTTATCATCATGCCTAAGTTCTATACCACGAAGTAATATGGGGGAATGGCAGTAATAACCAAAGGTGAGAGGTCAGCTTCATGTTTTAGGTTTACCCCAGGAAAAATAGAGTGTTAATACTCTTCACATGAGAAATGCAGTGAACACACAGTAATTCTGGACATAACTGTGAAGAAAAATGCCAACATCATTGCCAGAAACTAACTCCACCAATATCATGTAGCAGAAGGTATCACCACCTTGTCGAAGGCAATCTGCCGGGTGAGGAGGCTTGCGTGCTCAAATGACCCTTAGGGCTATGCCGGCCTGAGCTTCGGCTCATGGTAGGGTCACCCAAGCCGGACAGGTCTAAGGAGATGCGCTAGACTAAGAGTGATACCCTGGTCCTCCAGGTTGGGGGTTGGGTGTAGGGCTAACAACCTTTCACCTTTAAAAAAAAATATGTGTTACGAAAAAATCAACCAAGCCTCGGATCAGGACGGACTCTTTGGCACGACCACGGCAATTGAAAAAGGACATGAGATTTGGTACCTGGAACATTAGGAGCCTCTATAGGGCTGGGGCACTGAAATCAGTGTGTAGGGAATTAGGGAATTATAAGTTAGACTTAGTGGCAGTGCAGGAAGTGCGATGGGAGGGGGAGGGCACGATCCCAGTGGACAATTTTACATTTTTCTATGGAAAGGGGAATGACAATCATCAGCTAGGGACGGGTTTTTTTGTTCATAGCAGAATTAGGGCAGCAGTTAAGAGAGTAGAATTTGTTAGTGACAGGTTGTCTTACGTAATTTTGGAAGGACGTTGGTGCGACATCATTGTCCTTAATGTTCATGCCCCAACTGAAGACAAAAGCGATGATATCAAGGATAGCTTTTATGAAGAATTGGAATCAGTATTTGATACATTTGGCAAGTATCACATGAAAATTCTGCTAGGAGATTTCAATGCAAAAATTGGGAGGGAGGATGTCTTCAAACCCACAATAGGCAGCGAGAGTCTCCATGCACTTAGTAATGATAATGGCGTCAGAGCAGTGACCTTCGCTACGTCAAAAGATTTAATTGTAAAAAGTACAAAATTTCCACACCGTGATGTTCATAAATACACTTGGACTTCCCCAGATGGCAGAACACACAATCAAATAGATCATGTTTTAGTAGATAAGAGAAGGCAGACAAATGTAATTGATGTGAGATCATTCAGAGGAGCAGATTGCGACACTGATCATTATCTGGTGGTAGCAAAAGTGAGGGAGCGGCTTTCAGTAAGTAGACGAACTAAACAAAATTTTGACACAGAAAGATTTGATTTGAAAAAATTAAGTGAGGGAGAGGCAAAGGAACAATATCAAGTTGAAATTTCGAATAGGTTTCAAATTTTAGAGACAAATGAGGATAATGAAAGTGTGGACATCAACAGGGAGTGGGAAAATGTCAGAAACTGCATCAAAATTTCAGCAAAAGAGAAACTAGGATACTACAGGAGAAAGCAAAATAAACCGTGGTTTGATGAAGAATGTTCAAAATTAATAGATCGAAGGAAGCAAACAAAATTTCAATGGTTGCAGAACCCAAACAAAACAAATGCGGATAATCTATGTAACGTGAGACGTGAGGCTAGTAGAACCTTTAGGACTAAGAAAAGGGAATACCTGAAGGGCAAAATTGCTGAACTTGAGACAAATAATAAGGAAAAAAACATCAGAGACCTGTACAGAGGCATTAATAACTTTAAGAAAGGATATCAACCCCAGACTAATTTGGTAAAGGATGATAGTGGCAATTTGCTTGCAGATCCAATAAAAATTGTGAATAGGTAGAAAAATTTCTTTAGCGAGCTCTTAAATGTTCATAATACTGGTGATATTAGACAGATTAAAATGCATACAGCTGAACTGTTGGTGCCAGAACCTAGCTTAGATGAAGTGGAACTAGCCATTGGGAAGTTGAAAAGTTATAAATCTCCAGGAATTGATCAGATTCCGGCCGAATTAATTAAAGCAGGTGGCAAAGGGTTGCATATGAGGATCCATAAGCTTATTCAGTTAATTTGGGATAAGGAAGAGATGCCACATCAATGGAAGGAATCCATAATTATTCCTATTTATAAGAAGGGGGACAAGACTGAGTGTGGTAATTACCGAGGAATATCGCTGCTATCAACCTCATACAAAATTCTATCCAACATTCTTTTGGCAAGATTAACCCCATATGCGAATGAAACTATTGGGGATCATCAGTGTGGGTTCAGACGAAACAGATCAACGATTGATCAGATCTTTTGCATTCGTCAGATACTAGAGAAAAAATGGGAGTTCGGTGGGACTGTACATCAGTTATTTATAGATTTCAAAAAAGCCTATGACTCTGTGAAGAGAGAAGTGCTATATAATATTCTTATTGAATTTGGTATACCAAAGAAGCTAGTGGGTCTAATAAAAATGTGCTTAAATGAAACCTGCAGCAAAATTCGAGTAGGTAAATATGTATCTGAGACATTCCTCATCAAGAACGGTCTAAAACAAGGAGATGCTTTGTCTCCCTTGCTCTTTAACTTTGCGCTAGAATACGCCATCAGGAAGGTCCAAGGTAGGCAGGAGGGTTTGCAATTGAACGGGACACATCAGCTATTGGCATATGCTGATGATGTTAATTTATTGGGGGACGATATAAATACAATAAAGAGGAACGCAGAAGTTTTACTAGAGGCTGGTAGACAAGTGGGGCTGGAAGTAAATTCAGAAAAAACTAAGTACATGTTAGTATCTCGTCATCAGAAGACAGGCGGGCAAAATTATCTTAGGGTAGCTAATAAATCCTTTGAAAGGGTTACAAAGTTCAAATATTTGGGAACAACAATAACAAATCAAAATGATACTTGTGAGGAAGTTAGGAGGAGACTAAATTCCGGAAATGCTTGCTACTTCTCAGTCCAAAATATTTTGTCTTCCCGTCTGATTTCTAAGAACCTGAAAATTAAAGTATACAAAACAATAATCTTGCCTGTTGTTTTGTATGGGTGCGAAACATGGTCTCTCACTCAGAGGGAGGAACACAGATTGCAGGTGTTTGAGAATCGGGTGTTGAGGAGGATATTTGGGCCTAAGAGGGAAGACGATGGGGCGTGGAGAAAACTGCACAATGACGAGCTTAAAAATCTGTACTGCTCCCCCAGTATTGTGAGGGTGATTAAGTCGAGAAGGGTGAGATGGGCGGGACATGTAGCGCGCATGGATGGGACAAGAGGTGTGCACCGGGTACTGGTTGGGAAACCTGAAGGGAAGAGACCGCTGGGGAGACCTAGACGTAGATGGGAGGATAATCTCAGGCGGGATCTATGGGAGATAGGAGTTGAAGGAAACTGGATTTTGTTGGCCCAGGACAGGGTCCGGTGGAGGGCTTTGGTTAATTCGGTGATGAACCTTCGGGTTCGGTAAGCCATCTAGTTAGTTAGTTAGTTAGAAGACTTGACTGAGGAATCACAAATCCACTATCTCACTACCACAATATTCCCACACACCTAAGTCTCCAACTATAAATAAAATAAATACCGCTGCTTGCAGAGGAGGTAAAGGTGTCTCAAACTGTGGTGTTATAAGACGAAGGGGCTCATGCTTCACATTTAGTTCATGATAAGCTTGGATGGCTGCTGGAACACATCCCGTGTTAATGGAAAATAAGCGCTGGTTAAACAGCTTTGTGTAATCTGTGGGAATCTCATCAACTGATTCTTGAAGGCACACCCTTGGCTTTTCTGCTAGTCTAGCTGTATCAGGTACCATGATATAATCTGTGATCTGAAAAAAAAAACACTTATTGTATTTGACTTTCAAGAGAAGAATAAGAAGAATGGGACATATATAATACATGGCAGAAACAAGAAATGAATACAGAATTTACCTCAGGATCATCTGCATCTATCTGGTTCAATTTGATATCAGAGGAAGTTAAGAATCTGAACAGCACATCCCTCACTATGTCATTGTCTTCTTTATCAATGTACTTGTCAGAAAATATGTGAACTGAGCCCAGTACTGCAAGTTTACCACCTGGAGAGCCAGAGGTGGTGTTTGTGTGGGTATAAAAAGCACAAACTGGGCGATTCAATGGGAATGCCACACTGCCTGTAGACAATACTGCTACAGCTGGTCGAGCAACATTCAAAGTAGCTCCATATGGATAAACAAATTTCAGAGTTCTGAAACACATTAAATACCTTCTCAGAACCAGAAATAGAAACAAGGAATATTAAGATGGAAAATGTAGGATTTGAGGTTTTCACTGCCGTGAGTCTGAAGATGGCTGTCTTCTGGGTTATTGTGCCATGTAGCCTGGTAGAAGTTTACCGATGTTTCAGAGGTCCTTGCTGCCTCCATCATCAGTGCAATAAGTAAACTTCTACCAGACTACATGGCACAACCACCCAGAAGACAGCCATCTAAAACCTGAAAATGTAAAATCTGTATTGGAGTACAGATTTTCAATGTTAATTTTCAAAACTTGATATTCTGAGTGCTCATAGCTGTTCTGAATAAATCTGATGAAGATGCTAACACTATATTCCATGCCTCAGTCAGAAGAGCCCCAGAAAAGTTAGCCTGTTATTAAGAAAAAGAAAGCTTTAAAAAGTATAGTTTAAATAAATTACATATAGCATAATGTACAGACACCTGAAAAATAGTATCTTTATCTAAATGGAAAACTAAGCTAGCATTTGTTGATTCCAATTTTTAAGCAAAAAGTAAGCACCTTCATTGAAAACATTTAACTGTTCATCAGCTTGTTAGTTCTAAAACATGTTTCACTGTTTGTATGACAATCACCACTCAGTATACAGATTGATGCTCCACAACAAAAGTAAAAGATTACATACAGTTTTATAAACTCACTGGCTGATATTATGATCATAGTGATCACTTCCAGAAAATTTTCCAGACACAACAGCAATTGCTCTATTCAGGATTCCATTGGCTACCAAACACTCCTTTGGATGAAAATACTTGTAGTAATGTGTCCGCACCACACAATCTAAGAGGGAAAAACCACAGCTACAGTTAGAAATGACTTTATAATACAATGACCATATATTGAAACTTCTTGCTGCCTCCATCATCAAGACAGAGATTAATTAATCACCATGACAATGGAGGCAGCAAGCACCTCTGAAACATTGGTGTACTTCTATCACACTACACAGATCAAAAACTACATCTGCGCTTGTTCTCTTTTTTAATTTAGTGATGCTGAGAATGTTTAGATCAGTCTGTTCATAAACACTACTCTACTGGTGTATTAATAGTTTCAATGTATATATAATCAAAAAAAAAAAAATGTATCTTAGAATGTAGTATCCAACCACATCTTCCAGTTCCTATCAGTTTCTTTAAGCAATTATTTGTCTAAGCAAATATTCTCAGATTTCTGTCTTCTGGGTTATTGCGCTGTGTAGTCTGGTCGATGTTAACCAACGTTTCAGAGGTCATACTGCCTCCGTCATCAGGGCGATGACCTCTGAAACGTTGGTTAACATCGACCAGACTACACAGCGCAATAACCCAGAAGACAGAAATCTTCATACTCACCGCTGTGAGAACCTCAAGTCTTACAAATATTCTCAGCTCTGTTTCAAATACATAAGCCACCTTCATTACAACTCTTAGACGTTCAGCCAAACTGTTTGACCGTATTCGCACAATGGTAACAGATAAGATGTGGATGTGATCTTGTGTACTGAATTTGTTCAGTAAAGTTTTATACTGCACTAACTTTTTCGTGCAAAACAGATATTGGGGGCATGAATTCTTGAATTTATGAGATAATGTTGGCAGTGTAACTTCTGATAAGAAGTGTTCAGTATGTATATTGCAAAGGTCATATTTACCCGTATTGATCATAATGCCATATTCTTCCAGTAGAAAGTTCACATTTGTCTGAAAGTTCTTCTCACCACCCTCTCCAACCAGAATCAATATATTTCCACCGGAATCAAGATACTTTTTCAAGCTGTTAAATTCGCTTTCTGTAAATTTTTCTCTAGGACCAGGAATAACAAATAATGTTACTCCAGACAGTACATCAGAGCTAATGTCATCTTTATTCCTGAAAATAAAATAGTTTAAATCAGAAAGTGTTGGTATTAATTTTACCAGTAAACTACTGTACAATCAAATTAATATGGTTGTCAAATCTTCACAAAAGCAACTGGTGTACATAAAAAGAAACTGACCTGGCTCTTGCTGAGATTAAATGTTACAATGTAATAAAGTCTGTCCATGATGTATGCATTTAACTTTCCCTCTGCACTGTTGCAAGCCACCATCTCTATCTCCAGTTCTGAGATATCACTTGTCAGTACATTCACAAAATGAGAAATATCACTAAAACTACTTACGTCAGTACTTTCCAACTGCCTTTCAATTTTCGGTGCAGAGTTTTGTAATTTTCACTTATTTTAAACAGTTCATTTTTTGACGAATTAAATAAAATAGTATTGCCTTTTTCCTTGACGTTAGGTGTCAAATCCTGAAAATAAATTATTTTCTACAGAAAGCATACAGTATGGGAATTATATCAGTTGGAAAATGTATAGTAAAGTAATTCTGAATATATGCCTTATCAATGTTAAGTTTAGATGGAACTATATTAAATATATATCAAAATGCATAAAATTGATTACCTCCACCGGCGCCATGTTGGATTACATTTATTCAATGGTATTCCAGAACACAGATAATACTAGTACCACAGCACAGACGAAAGAACCAAAGTGTCTTGAACAGCAAGACATACGCTTGAAAGCCATGACTATTGGAACAAATACATTTTTTGACTCTGTTTGGCAAGAGTTAATAATACCAAATGAAATTTAATGTTGTTGATAGGACATTATACATTATTATTATTATTACTGCTATGGAAGCATTTCATTTGGAGAAATAAAAAATGAACGTATCATTATGCGGTATTCATGATTGAGCATAAAGTATGGTAATGTTTATACCACTGTTTCATGTTGCCTTGGTTTATATGACATTTTCCACAGCTGTAGATTGTTGTAGGTGTGTCAGAAATTTGTTGTGAAATTCACAGTATGTCAATGAGTGGAGTAATGCCTTCTTCTCAAGGTAGGGCCAAATTCCGTTACATTAATGATCATTTTAATTTAATAGGTTCTTTGCACTTACACCGTTCGCCACACATTCGTGAGTAATCGATTACTAAAGTATTAGATTGCGAAATGTTTTCTAAGTTCAATGTAATTCACAAAATGGAGAGAAAATAATCGTATTCGAAGACTTAAATTGGTTTTCTTATTATCATCAAAGACAGCACGGGGCTGTAAACTAAGACCTATTAAAGATATAATATAAATTCTTTATGTTCAGAGTTTGTCACACAATTTATGAAATCGTACTGCCTAGAAAGAAAATTTCTGTTATTGTATTTGGCAAAACTGTATCTTTGTTGAGGTTATCATTAACGTCAATAAACAACGTAAATGAAAATTCTAATCATACAAGTGAAATAGGCCTCATAGCCATGTTTGACTAATAGCATTCAGAAGCACATACAATTTTGTTTTTTTTTTAAAATTACATTTTGTATTGCCATGTAATAGAGTGAGGGATGTGGATAAATTAAAACACATCTCTTTCCATGTGAAAGTAGTATGGTTTATAGATCAGGTGTCATGACTGGTGTAAGTTCTCTTTAGACTCCTTGATCCATTGCTGTGAGAACAAGATATTCTCCTCAAAACAGTATCGTTACGGTGATTGTTTCTTACATATTTTATTAAAATTACTTCACCCAGCAGCAACTGTTTATGTAAAAGGCCTAAAACAAGAATAACATTGTTTGTTTTGTTTCCTGTAGATTCCAACAGACCAGAACTCTATGAGGAAGTCAAACTGTTCAGGAATGCACGGGAAAGAGAAAAGTAAGGCTTGAGTGTGTATTTATGTAACTGATTCACTGGTAATGGAATCAAAGTGTTTGTTTCTGCTATCATTGGATCCTCCTGGGGCCGTTTGATCAATTTGCATTCTGAAACCTACTCCTATATGGTACATTTTAAGATTATTATGTTTTGTCTCAGTGTTGACCATTCATAATATTTAGAAGGAAGGTGGTGATGGTTGTTTTGGTGGTGAATGTAAAAGGAAAACCTTTCATATCAATTCAGTGGGATGTAATTTTGTTTCTCACTTTTTCTCTTTTTCAGGTATGACAATATGGCTGATTTATATGCAGTCATCAATACATTACAAAGTTTGGAAAAGGCTTATATCAGAGACTGTGTGACACCCAAAGAATATACTGCAGCATGTTCAAAACTTCTTGTACAGTATAAGGCAGCTTTCAGTCAAGTTCAGGGAGATGAGTTTCCAAATGTAGAAGCTTTTGTGAAGAAGTACAGAGTTAGTATACTAAAAATATATATTGTAATTATTTTGATTTAGAATTTGTAGGTTCTCAAAAGTATTATTGGTTTCTTAATTACTGTAATAGCTTGTATATGAAATAATACTTGGGTCTGTAAGAGATAAAGTAACAAAGGAGTGTAAAGAATTGTCTAAAGAGTTTTTTGGCTGTTTTCTTAATATACTGAAAAGTAAATTTGTTTCTTGTGCTGAATTATGCTCCATGCCATGTGTGGAAGGGTAATGTTAAAATGGATCTGGAAGGAACAGATTGTGTGATGAACTTAGTCATCTCTGCAGTAATGTATGTATTTTAATTGTAAGGAACTAAATGAGCTTTCATAAGATAGTGTAATTGCGTCATATTGTGAATATTCTAACAATTATTTATTTTAAAAACCGTCTTATCACAATATTTAAAAAAAAAAAATTTAAATATTGTGATAAGACGGTTTTTAAAATAAATAATTGTTAAATGAGCTTTATGTTTCTGCACAGTTGGATTGTCCAGCTGCTCTAGAGCGAATAAAAGAAGATAGACCAATTACAATTAAAGATGACAAAGGGAATACTAGCAAGTGCATAGCTGATATAGTTTCTGTAAGTACACAAGAAAAATACAGTAATGTTTTTTGTGAATAGTAAGTTACTACATTAAGAAATTTACAGGAATTTGCTTTGTTAAATAAACTTCTTTCAGATGTTACCTCTTTTGCCCTGTGCAAACTTTTCCCACTTGTTTTCATTGGATTCATTTTTATATAAACAGTTGCATTTTAAATATAAATTTCACAGCGACATTCGACTCTAACCACCGGTTTGTTGATGGCGACACGGTCATGCCATTCTCTGTAATCTGGCTAGAAGCTGTGTTTGCTTCTGGTTATAAATACAAAGATAATACAGATACAAGCATTGAACTGTTCCAAAGATTGTTATGATTTATAATCAGAATTGATCAAATGCCTGTATGGAGATGGCTGTCTTCGGGGTTGTTTAGCCGTGTGGTATGGTAGAAGTTTACCGATGTTTCAGAGGGATTGCCAGCCATCTTCATACGCAGCACTGTGAGAACCTGAATGAAATCTCACCCATATACCTGTAATTTTTCAATTTTCAGTACATATTTTTAATTTCACGCTGAAATAAAAAGCAAGACACTTATTGTAATAGTTGTTTGTGTCAACAGCTCTTTATCACAATCATGGACAAGTTGCGGCTTGAAATAAAGGCAATGGATCAGTTGCATCCAGAGCTACGTGACCTCATGGATACAATGAACAGACTCAGTCTTCTGCCATCGGAATTCGAAGGCAAACAGAAAGTGTCAGATTGGCTTACCACTCTTTCAGGAATGCAAGCATCTGATGAACTTTCAGATACGCAAGTTCGTCAGCTAATATTTGACCTTGAATCATCATATAATGCTTTCAATAATTTACTACACCATACTTCATAACGTGAAACTATAATAACTGTGCAGGAAATGTGTCACAGTGAGAATCTGCATAATAAATGTATTTTTTTTTCTTTTTTTGTAAATAAGATTTAGTATACTGTATTGTGATATGTTATTTGTTTCACTTCCTTAATAATGTACTCATATGTTTAATTGTATGTAAACTTAATTATGCCAAGCCGATCAATAATAAGTATGCTGTGCCATTAATCAGTTTGCAAATGTCCTGCATTACACATTCATTTTAATTATTAATTTTAAGATTAATAAGATCTTCTCGGGCCAGGAGCCGCGTCACTCGGTTGATCAGTGCCGACGTGCCGAGGGCCATCTACGTCCCGAGATTTTATTAACGACGTCTGCCGTGGAAACGTGACATCAGATTTTGAGATTTTTTGGAAGAATCATGTTCCAATTATCACCACATATTTTGGTGACCAGCGTATGTGTATATTATTATTATTTAGTGTTCTGTCTTATGACAGGTCTATTGCTCTGCCCAAAAAGAGCTCTCCAGTTTTCCCTATTCTCGGCTTCTCGTTTTAATTCCTGTATATAGAAGCATAATATTAATATAAACTGAAGACGAAATAAATTTATTTTTATCAGTTACGTCTATTAATCTTGAGTCAGTTTACTTTTGTCAGCTGTCTCGTTAACTGGCAGCACAGCAATCGTGTGCCTCCTAATGGAATCTGCATAAAGTATTGCATTTATCGGACTGATTCAAAATTCGTCCATAACAAACATCATGATGGAGTAAATTAATTCTGTGTGTCACTTTATAAGAGAAATTGGAAGGCCACATCTAGTTCAGGGTACAGATTGAGAGTGTACAATGGGGAATTTTTCATACATTGTATGCCTAGAACAAATTATATATATATATATAATTTACTGTTACTTAGAACTTTATAAGCATGGTATTAAAAAAATAAATGTAAAATGTAATGTTTATTTTGTGTACGGATAATTTTATTATTCGGCAGTGGTTATCTGTTCTCCACCTCCTTGCATTGTTTCCTGACCTTTAAATTATAATATAATGGACGCCATGAATTTATTAAATTTGCAACATATCGGGTGATATGGTAGCTAGTAGAATAAACTGTTATAAAGACAACAGTCGGGGTCCGCGGTGGCCGCGCGGTCTGAGGCGTGGGCCTTGTGCGGCTTGGTCGCTGGGACCGTGGGTTCGAATCCCACTCAAGCCATGGATGTTTGTCCGCGTTTTTCTGTGTTGTGCTGTCCTGTGTACAGGTAGAGGCCTTGCGACGGGCCGATCCCTTGTCCAAGGAGTCCTACCAACTGTCTAATAGATCAAAGCCAACTGAAAAAGGTTGGGGACCCATAAAGGGTACCGGAAAATGTACATTGTTAAACCGGAAAAAGAAGAAGAAAAACAAAAGTCTTTCATTGTACTAAATACTCCAGCTGCAGAAGTCTTGGCTAACATCAGTAACCACTATATTGTTATCAAATTTCAAGAGTGTTTCTACCTGTAAACATATCAGCGATTTCTTTTATAAAGACCAGACATCTTCAGAAGCTAATAGTCATTGAAGTCAAGAAATCGCCTGCCTTTTCTGTAATATAAACGAAACTTACACAAGTCAATCCATGACAAAACCTTTTTCTGAACCCGGTTTTCCGGAAAATATTTTTATGTTACAAGTTTAGAAACTCTCCTGAGCACTTGCCTATCTGTGCTGCCCTCGGAAGCGATCATTTCGATTCTGCAATGACCCTGATCTATTACACTGGCGGATATTACAGCGTACCGCACAAAGCCATTCCGCCACTGATGTCGAGGCAATGATCTCAGTGTGCCTGCTTAGCGGAATGAGGAAATGAGGTAATAAAGAGCAGGGGTTAGCATCCATCCAGGGGCGGCACGTGGTGCAGTGACTGCACCCGTCTTCAGCGTGTCAGTCCAGCACGCAACAGCCTCCTCGGACTTTTCCGCAAAGCCCAAGAAATCTCATATAGGGATGGGCGTGTCTGCGTCTTCGCAAGAGATTCAATTGGCAGTGAAATCATTTCACTGGTGTTCATCGCTTTTCAAAACACAGCTGCAGTGTCTTATTTCGTTATAATGCACGAGGTGGATCAAACCTTTCGTTGGTTATATGCGGAGGTTTACCGTGAAAATTGGAAAAGGATCACGGCCAATCTACTCCCACTCATGGAGGCCTTCAGCCAAAGCGATCAAATCCCAGACATCCATCCAACAAAAGTTCTTTCGCAAAGGAGAAATTTTGATGGGATCATCCCCTCAAGAGTAGCAATAGTCGGTTAGCGTTAAGTAGACCTCCAGTTAGATTTTTAAAGCACAGTTTAGCAATTCCAGCAGTGGTTGAAGCCTTGATTGTTCAAACTATGGTCTGTTGCTGCTAATGAGAGGTTATCCCATCAGACAACTTGTCCTTGGTGCAAAAGATTTGTCCGGTACAAACGCATTTGTATCGACAGTCCCTTTGAGGAAACTATAAAATTATTAACCTTAAACCTATTTCATTTGTAAATTCGCCACTGCAAAAGTATAAGAAGACTCGGTTACTGACATGAGGGTCACAGTGTAATATAAATCATACAAACACAGAGTGGCCCTTGGCCTTCTTCCCCCCCCCCCCCCCTCCCACTTTTTCCATTGTTCCAATTCCAGACTACTCGCCATCAGCACTTCGTAACGATTTGCATTCCGAGCCGTGAGAATTGCTTGTTCTGTGACGCCCGAAGTTTGACGTAGTTAGCGTACACTTCCCAAGTCTATCGCTGGATAGTTTGTAGGTTGTTTCATGCCACTGCATCAATTACAAGAACTTGACATACATGACATCGTAAAATTTGAAAATGATATGATAGGCTTACGATGGATAAAAAAAAATTGCTGCAGTGAATCGTCAAATAGCATATTTGGAGTTCATTACCTGGTATTCTCTGCCAGGGATTCTGGTAAAACTACAGAAATGTCATTATAATCGATCCTCGATTAGAAATTGAACCGGGTATGAACCGAATGCACGTAAACGAATTAACCTTCAAGCACTGAAGATGGAGACAACGTGTTTCTCCGAAATGTCATAATCTACCTTCAAGTCTATACATTGCCGAACCCAAAACATTATCAAGAAATAGGTAAATCGAACAGATTATTATTTATAATTTAAAGACGCTTTCAAGAGTTCAAACTGAGTTCAGTAGACGCACAAGTTCTACACGAAATCTATTATTTGCTATAGTCATTATAATTACAGTAAACTAGGCCGGATGTAAGGAAGTAGGATTCTGAAAATCTATAACACGGCCATAAATAATTAGCCAGGACTAAAATTTAATCCAATCCTCGTAAATATTGGCAATAGTTTCTTAGACCTCCAGAATGAGGATTAGAATTATTAAACGTTAGTAAAATACCAAATTCAAAAGAACTTAATTAAATTTGAATAAATTATAGAAACGTCATTTCTCATTTTATATATTCTCTCAAACACACACACGTTCTTTAATTTGACCGAATCTTCTGTGTGAAAGACATCCAAACAATGCTCACATCCGAATCAGAGATCGTAGTTTTTACGACTGAAGCCTTTAAAAAAATCTCTTTCACTACTGAAGAAGAGATTAAATGGCACGAAACACGACCAACGGACGGGTGTATTAATTACTGCTACAGTACCGTCTTCTCTTTCAGCCAAGTCATTTTCTCCATTACGACCTTATTCCTACACTATCCCAGCCTCGTGATGAGATGTGGGCGCTTGAAAGAGGAATTTCTGGCATTTAGATATCTTAAGCATGACGTCTAATATCCCAGTTAATCAGGTCGTATAGTTCCTAGCAACAACGGCTTTAACTTCAATGCTTACGATCAAATACAATTTTTATACCGAGACAATAACCGACTGGCTCTTGACAATGAAACTCGAGTATATAATTTTTATAATGATCAGCACCCAACTTTAATCATTTATGAATAGAAGGGCATGGTTCTGTACTTTAAATGAATGTAGCCATAATCTAGGAATACATTTCAACCAGAATGTTGTAATTATTTTCCAGATAACTACTTGGGCTGATTAATATTCCTTTCACTTATCTTGTTTCCAAGTCAGACCACTCTTTCAAGCTCTTGCTTTGTTATTTCCCGTTTCCCTGATCTTTACCATTCCCTTTTAACTTGTTGAAGGACCTGTATATCCTTTGACAAATTTAGATTCTGTTTGCTAATATAATGATTTAGAAACTGAGTTCGAAACACAGACGAAATGCAGAAAGTAGGATTTAGTTTGTGTACAAAGAGTGGCAGAAAGTTTGGTCCGCTAACGTCGAAGTATTTAAAGATAAATATTCACCATTCTCAAGACAACTAATGTCGGTGGGGATATAACGCACATCCTGTGTTGATATATTCCTTCACTGCAATACATAGTATGAAGTAAGAGATTAGTATGATTCTTATCGATATGCAGAAGGCCCGCGAATCGAAATCCTACACCCATTAAAATACATTGATATATGAAAGCACATGTAATCATAAAACATTATTTATTATTATTTCGTGTTCTGTCTGACGACAGGTCCATATGAACAGGATCCTTCCATCCTTTTCTCGGACTGGGACCTGTTCATATACGTTCTTGGCAGATGATCCAGAAGTGGTTTGCCATTGCCTTCTTCTGTGTGTGAATGGAGTAATTGTTGGGATGCCACGGAGGAAAACTCCGTGTTGCCTAGACCACGGCCTTGCCCAACGCAAGTTATAAATTTGGGCACCGCCGGGAATCGAACCCGAGACCCCAGGATTACAAGGCCAGCGTTCTAACCGCTAGACCACCGTGGCTATCATAAAACATTACGCACTTTAATTTTAAGGTTGTCATTTCTCGCAAAACAATTACCGCTGGAGCATGTTGCATTTTCGAGCACTCGAAACTCTTCACTTCGCCATCCCTAATTCCCAGCGTGGGCGCCTTAAATCACGTTGTCTCTGGGACTGGCGATAATCATGATTCTAGATGGGTTTGAGGGTGAATACTGGTGGAATGAAAACGAAGAGCGAGACGACCCGGACCCAAGGGGAATTTTGAAATGTGTACTAGCCGCTACTCTGATCTACCCCTGCTCTTCTTTAATCTGTTTAACTGAGGCGGTCCGGTGTTCTGGAATATGCGATTAACTAGTTAGTCAACAGTCGATCTTTGATCATTCCAGCTACTAGGTCTACTAGTCTGGTTGATGTCTAAGGCTTTTGATCATTACGGACACCTAAAAGTAGCTTTTGGTGTGATCATCATCATCAGAGCCAGTTACACCGAATGCAGTATCCCAGTACATTAGACTTCTCCTATGATTTTAGAATATTTGGGTCTATTTTTCCTCCAGGTTGTTAATTCACAACTACGGATATCAGAAACGATAAATCATAATAAATATTCAACTTTAACATTTAGGCAAGAGTTAAGTGATGCTCGGGCCGTCTTTACTCGCCGTAGTAACTTCACGGGCATTATTTAAGAGAAAAATAGTGGCACATAGTTTTGTCGGACTTTTATCTATAGCGCGTGTTTTATTTAAAACAACGACGTCTGGGAAGTTGGTTCCACTTCGTTTTCATGCGACACGTGGAGGGACAACACCCTGATGTGCTAGACTTCCTGTTCGAGCTGGTACCAAGTTTCATAAACTTTCTGGTGTTCACATAGGCGAATATGAAAACCGCTGTCTTCTGGGATATTTCGCCTTGTAGAGTGGAAGAGGTTGACCAATGTTTCAGAGGTTCTTACTTTCCACTTCATCAGGGCGATCTACGAGACACGATGCAAAGATTCCATAAAACTAATCTTTACATGTACAAATAAGATATCCAGGTGTGATGACGTACAATGTTCTATGCTTACCCGTTATTTTTCATATACAAACAGCGACCTTCTTTACAGTTCTGAGATTACAGAAAGCATACGTCGCGACGCGGCGCGTCTGAAGAGGACGCGGGGATCAGTAAAATGAGATGGAAAGTCAAGCTGAAAAGTCAATATTTATTGTTGGCTTCCCGTATTCTACAGTACGCTGTAGAGACTTTCTTTGTACTCTGCATACTATGAATAAGGTTTTGACATCGGTCTATGTGTCTTTTCAACAGCCCGGGGATTTACCCTCGACACACCCTGCACTGCACATCTACATATTATTACGTAACTAAAATACACAAGTCACCCCCACAGGTAAAAATATTAGTAGAATTCAGTATGTGGTCCGCAAGTCGGTGTCAAACCAGAAACAATTTGAAGATTTCCGTCTTCTGGGTTGTTGCGCTGTGTAGTCTGGTCGATGTTTACCAACGTTTCGGAGGTCATACTGCCTCCGTCATCAGGGCGATGAATATGACCTCAGAAACGTTGGTTAACATCGACCAGACTACACAGCGCAACAACCCAGAAGACAGAAATCTTCATCGCCCTGATGACGGAGGCAGTATGACCTCTGAAACGTTGGTAAACATCGACCAGACTCCACAGCGCAACAACCCAGAAGACAGAAATCTTCATACTCTGATGACGGAGGCAGTATGACCTCTGAAACGTTGGTAAACATCTACCAGACTACACAGCGCAACAACCCTGAAGACAGAAATCTTCATAATCATCGCCCTGATGACGGTGGCAGTATGACCTCCGAAACGTCGGTTAACATCGACCAGACTACATAGCGCAACAACCCAGAAGACAGAAATCTTCATACTCATCGCCCTGATGACGGTGGCAGTATGACCTCCGAAACGTTGGTAAACATAGACCAGACTACACAGCGCAACAACCCAGAAGACATAAATCTTCATACTCACCGCTGTGAAAACCTCAAATCTTACACAGAAATAATTTCAGTATGCCTATAACTTATTCTTATTACAGTTTCTTTTGTGAATATAGTACAGTCCTCATAGGTGCTTAATCTTCATCATCAGGAAAACAAGATTTCCTGATGATAGAAACAGTATAGAACTCTGAAACGTCGGTACATTTCTACGAGACTTCTAGTAGATAGTCTTCATGCTTGCCGCCTTGAGAACCTGAAGTCTCACCAAGATGTATCAAATTTGTAACCAATTTTTGAATTTAAGTATTATTGCTTTAAACAAAGCATTAAAATCAACGACTGCCATAAAACGAAGTAATGTTAACCCATTTACGTATCTTGAAGCTTTGACATTACAGAACTGACGGATTTCAATTACTTAGACACCGCTTCAAATTTTAAGTTTGTGCAATAACGTAAGATAATAGCCTACAGGACTCAAAATACAGTTTACATTTAATACGGTCGTAGTACTAGCAGTTTAAGACTGTAACATCCGTATTGAAATTCAATTAATCTTTTATTGGCCTCTCTCTCTTGTTACAGTATCATCGGGTCCATAGGCCTAATTCTGCATAATTCTCACAGAGCCTATTTACAGGTTTCTCAGAGAACGAACGTCTTCCTGGAGAACACCAATGTGACTCCATTGAGTTCTTCTCTGAGATTCTGATAGTCGCTCGGCTACTCAGTAAATTTCACACCTTTTATGGAACACCAAGGCTTCTTTAAGGTTTCACAAAAGCCTGCCATCGGTCCTTACCCTGAGACAAACGAAACAAATAAGTGGATCCCTACTTAGGAGACGGTCTCCTGATATGAAGGGTAACTACTAATACACTGAATAAGCAGTCGTGGACAGCAGAAAAAGGGTGGTCCTTCAACATAGAGCTGGGTTAAGGCTAAGCAGCTGATCATTGCGTACTGTCGTCTGCACATGCGTGTCACACACTTAACGTAACTTAACCAAACGTAATCAAATTCAACTAAATCTACCCCTTAGTTGTTGATCATTGCGCATGCGCGTCAGTATATTAAATGAGTAATGGTGCATTTGCCTCCCTTTAATCTGCTATTTAATATGTTACTTTTAATTCTGTTCCTTAAGTTAATAAAGAAGTTATTTTATAAGTAGTAAAATAATGAAAAGTATGAAGATTTCTGTCTTCTGGGTTGTTGCGCTGTGTAGACTGGTCGATGTTTACCGACGTTTCAGAGGTCATACTGACTGCATCATCAGCGCGATGAGTATGAAGAATTCTGTCTTCTGGGTTGTTGCGCTGTGTAGTCTGGTCGATGTTTACCGACGTTTCAGAGGTCATACTGCCTCCATCATCAGGGCGATGAGTATGAAGATTTCTGTCTACTGGGTTGTTGCGCTGTATAGTCTGGTCGATGTTTACCGACGTTTCAGAGGTCATACTGCCTCCATCATCAGGGCGATGAGTATGAAGATTTCTGTCTTCTGGGTTGTTGCGCTGTGTAGTCTGGTCGATGTTTACCGACGTTTCAGAGGTCATACTGCCTCCATCATCAGGGCGATGAGTATGAAGATTTCTGTCTTCTGGGTTGTTGCGCTGTGTAGTCTGGTCGATGTTTACCAGCGTTTCAGAGGTCATACTGCCTCCATCATCAGGGCGATGAGTATGAAGATTTCTGTCTTCTGGGCTGTTGCGCTGTGTAGTCTGTGTGTACACAGCGCAACAACCCAGAAGACAGAAATCTTCATACTCACCATTGTGAAAACCTCAAATCTTACATAATGAAAAGTAATTACTTAAAATAAATAATTATATTTTCAAATGCATGATCACAGGTAAAGATAACCACGTATCGATTAGGTTCTGTTAAGTCTAATAAAATGAAGCAGATAATGAATTAGCGTCGTAAGTTCGTTCACATACAGAGCAATAAATGAAAAGCCTGAAATTCTCCTCTTTGTCTGTCCGGCAGCCATTTAACCTTATTATGGCGTAAGCTGCTGGCCAATGACATGTGACGGTTGGTATCCGTGGCTGGAGCTGTACGCAAATAAAGGTTTCATTTGATTTTAAAACTAGCAGATTGCCCGCAGTGTTGCTGAGGGGAAATTCGACAACTGTTTAAATGACTTTTCAAGCTTTCTTTCCCGAAAGTTTATCACAGTCCTGATTATCCGCTACGTGTTTTTTAATCCCACAGGAAATAAAATTACTGTCCATAAACCCAAGAATATTTGTCTTTTGCAGTGTTATCTACAGCAATTATTTTCAAAGATTTCCAGAAAACACAAATACTTCCTTTTCTTGTAGAAACATTTGTGCAACAGTATTTAATATTGTTGCAGTGATGAAATTTGTCTTAAAAATACAATAAAAATAAATAAATAAAATGCATTCTGACAGATTTCATGTTAAGTTATAAACTTTAACAGCCAATTATACATTAATTTTGCTTGTAAATAAAGTTACGCGGTTCTGCGTGGTGGGTGCTCTGTCCTTACAAGAACCGACTGGTACTTGTGAAAATCAATTTGCTTTGAGGTCCCCAGCAAGGAAACCACCACGATTTAACTTGTCGCATTCAGGTGTTACAATTACATTAAAATATAGAAGCTTTGTATCTTTTAATGGAATCGTCTATTTCAGAGTCATTAAGTAAACTGTTGAGTTGCCTGAAGAAGTACTTAGAATACAAAGTTATCTTCGGCAGTGAGACTTTCACACGTATTAAATATTCAAATGTATCAACACGTCCAGAATATATAGCAGATGTAAAATACAGGACCATTAAGGAAAACTTCGAATTCAATTTTATAGTTGGATTAGGAGAGGTTCGACAATGTAAACAGTAGTTATAGTTAGTAAATTAAGAGGTAAATCTATTCCTGTGCTTATAAATTACGCCATTAAAGAACGCGCAGAAGATAAGAACCATGCACTTTATAGAGGCGAATGGTATGATTTACTACCCTTTCCCACCAGGACAAAACCACAGACATCGATCGGAAATTAAGACGAACTGGAACAAGAAATATTATGGAAAATTCCCAAATCCAGTCCCAGGAATCCAACCCGGGACTGCATTTTACTAACTGATACATCGCTTCTCAAAATATCCGTTCAAACTCCACAAGCAGGTTTATGCATAATCTGGCTATAACTCAAGTTACGTCTTTCGATTCAACTCTTGAAAGACAAGTGGTAATTATATGTACCACCTGCTTTAACAATCATAACTCAAATTGTTCTTATAAACAAGCAGGCCCTCGTTCGTTTAATAAAATAAACAAGGCCTACAGATGATATCAGGCTACTGCAGTGTATTACAGGCCTACTATACCACCAGCTCTATCGAACGCCTAACACTCCTTAGTTTTCAGTACGTACGCCCCTAGTTTAAAATCGAACTCAGAAAAGGCTACCGTGATTGATATAAAAATTAATGAATTGAAAAAATGTGGAATTTATAACCATTTGAACGCCACAGTTTTATTTAGTTCGAAGTAAGAGATGTTAATTTAAGCAGTTTGATCGCGTAATATTTTATTACATAGAAAAATTAACAGCCTATAAGAACAAAGGAAATCATGCGCCAATTTTATGTTGTAAAACGTTTCAGATGGCAGAAGGGAAGGAGGGGCAACATATTTGGGTTTTGGAGTAATGCAGAATGGTGTATTCTGCGCACAGGGCGGACACTCAACTCATTTCATCCAGGTCTAAGAGTCACCTCCCGGGTTTTCCAATACGCACGCAAAGGAGGAATTCCTACACGCGTAGATCTCTGCTCACTCAAAATTCCACAGAGAGGCCTTCGTATGAGGACGACGAAAAATGCCACTAATAAATGGGAAAATAGTTCAAGACGCTCTGCACTGCATTTCGGGAGAACACAGACATTCTATATACGTCTCTTGTACCTTTGGCGACGTAAATCGTGATTACGTAATTTCTGTTTAATTCTTACAACGCGCGTAGTGTGTAATTGATTTATGCATTACAGTGATTTTACCATAGAGCCGAGTTCGACTCCTTATCGACATGGTGTTCACGCTGCTTTCAAAGTTCTTGTTTCGATAGAAAGTAATCGTGTCGAATCAATCAATAATCGTATCAGATTACTGATTAAGATTAAATCTCTGCTCATTGCACTATTACGTTTCATTGGGTTTCTGGTGAATGCAAAGTGCCTATGACATCACGCGGCGTCACAACGCAAAAGAACACAATCCAAATGTTCACGTCTATGAAAATCTCAGTTCTCGTATCATTATTTTTTATAAGTTTAAGCTTTATAGCTATGATCAGTTATTTCTGGCATTGCATTTAAAATGATATTCTATTAACCAAATGGGAATGTCATATTGCGTGAAATATACATTTTATATTTATACCCAATGAAGATTTTATGTTCTATCAGCACTATGCATTACATATTGGCCCACATATATTCTAAACAATTTCATTATTTCCTTATGTCGAAATCAATTTTCTAACATCGCACCTCGAATCACTAACTTGACTGAGAAAATGGTGAAGTGTGACATATTTATTATAATAAAAGTTAATCTTCGTTCATTTCAAGACATGATTTTAGTAGTTATGGTGAAACCAAATTCATAAGTATCTTGGTTGATTTAACGACCACTTTTAGCTGCTAATTTCGTAGCGTTGAATGGGAGATGACGATTACAATTAATAAAAGTGGGAATGGCGTGTAAGGAAGTGGTCGTGGCATATTATACGGCACTATTCCCATTTTGTCTAACTTGACGAAACAAACCCACAAATCTCTTAAGGATAATCCGTATCTGTCTCTCGATTCGAATTTTGGGTCTCGAGAATATGAAACATGATATGGCCTATTAACTACCCATGAAGTAGAGATGTTCAGTCTAGCGATGTCTTGACGACAGGCGGCCTCACCTTTGTCAGATGAAATTCAATCCGAATACGAGGCAGATACGCTAAGACTCGAGCATTGCAGAATGTTTACTCGATTATCGAACTTCCTGTGGACGAGGTAGTTTACTTTGGCTGCAAACGCCACTCAACCTCCGCCAAGATCGTTTCGGGAATCGATCCGATCTCCAGAGAATGACAGGACAGAAGAAATCACATTGCTCTTTGGGTGAATGTCTCAACGACGCCCTGTGTCTGGGCAGCTAATGCGTGCCCTGTTCCCGTCAACTACGGCGCACAATGTGAATCACATTTCCTCTTCCTCTCAGAAGAGTGCTTATAGTCTCGCGTTAGCCCTGACAACGACGCCGTCACAGAGGTTACGTGAGGTGCATACTTGTGCCGCGGTAAGCGTACGAGAGACAAAACGAGAGGGACAAGGCGGCAGCGAGTTCAGTCGCGCTCCAGCGTTCGCGGAGGGTACACGCCGGTCGACCAGACGCCCGAAGACAACCTCGTCGCGCGACGCCAGTGCTGAGGTGACCGGCGGAAGAGATTAACAGCACTTTCAAACCCCTGTAATCGAGTGCCACTACTGAAGGCTATTCAATCTTTCCATTGCGTTTTTAATCAGTTTCAGAAACGTACTTGATGTTTGCCCCTTTGAAAGAGGGTAAATATGTATCTAAACGTTTTGTAATACGTAATTAAATTAATCTGTGTAATTAGTGACTAGAAAAAAATTACAAACAAACTGGTGGCAGCTAAAAACTTACGGAAATCACAACGTTAAAAATATTTTATGTCATTAGTATGAGATATTTGATTTCGACCACGCAAACACCTTTAATAGTGCGTAAATTATGAGGCTGACTTGTCCAGATTCTAGAATCTTTCAATTAAAGTTACGTTGCAAGAGTCTGAATGAGGTAGCCATTAATGTGGCTGTGAAATAATGTGCGGAAAAAACTTAAGAGAAATTTTATGTAATCCCGTTTCAAACTGTAAATTAAAACGAAGTTGGTTTTGAATATATTAACAGAAAGGTCAGTAATTGAGTGAAAAAAGTGTTAAAGCAATATTAGCTCTAAAAATTTCATCCATAGTCTTTGTACTGTATCAACTTTCATTTTATAGAAGTATATAAACAGAAAACCAGCTTTGCTTATTGAAGACTCCTTTGTCCCGGAGAACGGCTAGTTCAGACACTTTAGGAAACTTTCGTAATGAATAAAATATTGAAAGTTACCCCACTGACGTCATACTATTAGGAGCAGTCAGTGCTACCAAGCAATTCGTCACAGTAGCAGATTCTGAACTTCTGGAATCTTAAGGTGTCGCGTCAAAGAACAACCCTCCATGTCAATACCGCCTTAACTACGTATTGTCTGTGGGGAGCTCTAAATGTCGAGATTTATCGATAACCTCGTAATCTATTCTAATCGCGGTAGAACGCTATCTCATGGTAATAACGAGCAACAAACACGGGAATGAAATCTGTAACTATTGTTCTGCCTGTTGAAATGACTACATCTGAAACACGTGTTTTGACACGTGACTCATTTGAAAAGTTAATGATGGTGATTTATTTTCACTTCTCTTTTTGTGACGCAAATGGATTTATAATAAACGACATGGGAATATCGTGCGATTAATTTGTTTAGATTTTCTTAGAATCATCAAACAAATTGAGAAAACGGGGAGGTGAGTAGAGTAACATTTGTTAACGATGTTAAGGCGCACATCTCACGCATATTGTCTTTTAGAAGGCAGCAAATAATTTCAAAATTGACTGACATTTGACGACAATCTGAAAATGTGTTAATAATGAACGAAGAACTGAGAGAGAAGTTGAAACGTTGGATAGGATGTGAAGAACCAGACACTTCTTATGTGGGTTATATAGGAAATAAATTTCCGTTGGAAATGAATGACAGCGGAGCTCTTGGGTTCTCCGAACGTGAGGTGAGTCACGGATACCAATAAGTTAAGTACCGGAAGGCAAGCTCTTCGTATCAAACGGGAGAGCGTGTTGGAATGGAGTTGGCGTTGTACCGCTCAGCACAGCAGCAGGAGGGATGCAGCGGGGCAGTTGTGCAGAACAATCCCGCCGAAGACACCAACACCACGTCTTCGATGACCACCATGACCTCCTGTCTTCAACAGCAGAACATTGTCCTTGACGACGGCTATGGGTCTTCAAATAGTTCCCCACACAGCTCAGGTATTGTGCGCCTTTTAATATATATACATTTATCGTCTCTCTCAGAGTAGTATAAATTATATGGCAGTCACGTGTTTTACGTCCAACAGTGTGACATAAATAACGTCAATGTCTTCATTTATACATTTAAAGCACAATGGAACCTATGAGTACCATTTGTTTTAATAATCAGCTACTAATAATTTTGCCCAGAAAGTATAAAAATTGGTTTAGTATGATTCTCAGAATAAACATTGATTATCCTACATTCCTAAACAGCATTAACTAATTTATGTTTGTCATGGAGACTCTTGTGTGATATCTTCGTTTCTCACGACGGTGAAGATGTCTGTGTTGGTCTTCTTGGTTATAACGTCGTATGGGGTTGTAGGGAAATGCAAATGTTTCGGAGGCATATATCGCCACCATCTTCAGGGCACTGTTTTCTTTGATGCACGAACTGAATTTTTTTTAAAAAAAATATAGATGAACGTTATCCTCAAGAGGGTTTAATGGTTTCTGTGTGTACGATAATGTTCTTTAAAGCGATAATATCGTCCCATGTCTTGAAATATTTTATGAAATTCTCTTTTCTGTTGATTGTGGCACTCGCCTCATGTCCAGTAATTATGTTAGCGAATGTGGTTTTTGCAAATGAGATGGTAAGGTGATCATGAACGTTGTGTAAGCTGAGGACAGAAGGGTGGAAGTCGTCGACTACTTCAAAGTACTATCACAGCATTCGCCTGTATAAATCTGGAAGAATCAGGAAAAGCATTAATCACGACAGTTGACAACCAAACCAGATACCTCTCAAATACTGAACTAATTTCACGGATCACAGTTCTTTAGAAATGAATAATTGCTCAGCTAGCCATGAAATTCCCTACCTTTTATGAAAGCCCAAATTTCATTACCGTGCTCACAACAGTACAAACCAATTAATTTTCTTAACATATATTTTAATATTATCTTCCCATTTACTCCTAGGTCTTCCAGTATTGAATAAACCTACCGCCTAATCACGTTCTCAGTTTAATCGTAAATTCGACCAGATTACTTTGTTCTTGAATACGGCCAGAGAGTGTTCCTGCTTCCTTAAGATCCACGTTTCATCATAGTATCATACGTTACACTGTAATGTCATTATGTTCCTACGTTAACACAGAATAAATAATCTATAAAGTGTCAACAGAATTTAGGACCCGGCATGAAATTTGCATGCCATTAAGCCTACGTGGGCTGTAGTAGCTTGGAGAAAAGATGGCCCGAATTTACATATTGAATACGTCTGAAGATTTTCCAGTTACTCGACGTCTAATAATAAATCCGAAATGGAATTTAATTTTTAAGGTTAGAGAAGCGATATCATCTATAAAAGTCCTTAATTTTGAATTTCCTGTCGTAGGCAAACATGTTGAAGATTAAATTATGCTAAGCCACATTCTATTTACAAATCACAGGATTTACGAACTGAATATATTAATTAACGTTTAAATAATTTACACAAACAATTTAACATAACATATAATTATAACACTAATTTATTTGAGTACAAAATTTTATTATGGAAGCCTGACTAAAATAAATCACTCGGAAGACACTGGGAAGATAATATTAAAATGTACCTCACAGAAATAGTATGTGGTAGTGTAGGCTGGATTCATTTGACTCCTGGACAGGGGCCGGTGAAGACTATGGTAAACACGGTAATGAGCCTTCGGATTTTGTAAACTGCGAGGATTTGTCTAGCTGAGAAACCATCAGCTTCTGAATGACTCAACTCCACAGAGTTACTCTGCAGTTCCATTTTATACAAAGTTCTCTTAGGAGTGTTACGTCACAAAAGCGTTGCACTAACAGCGCACTGGTTGGGTTAAGGGTAAAGGATATTGGTTATTAAATTAGTAGTAGATTTCTTTCGGACAAATCCCAACCGCCGAGGATTATTTTACTCTATCTATAGATTGAAGACATTACATGTTACGTGGAGCTCATCCGATAAAATAATTTATCACTGGACTTATTCCGCGTTATGTAATCTCAGAAGTTTATATAAGCCATAACGTAACAGAACAAAATAAAAATAACTATAAGAGACAATGTGCAGAATAAATTCTTCTCACCAAAGCTATAGGTGAGTTCAGTTTGCATGCTGTGTTTCTGTTGGAAGTGACACGGTTTCTGCATTAAAATATGACCGAAGAACGTCCCACAGTACAGACATTATAATGATTATTTATATAAAACAACTTTAAAGTGGAACGGCACTTATTAATCTGTAGGAACCCACACACAAATTAACTTCGTTAACTTCATTTTCGTTTCGCAGTCATAATGATCTACGCTCAGTTGTTTTGGGATGAAAGGAAGTTTTAAATATAACTGAAAAGTTATATTTGTAGCTTGTTAAATAAACTTATAAAAAAGTTTATCATCGTCATTATATTTATACATTCAAGGTTCAGTCCATCTGGCAAATACGAATGACAACCGCTTTTCAGCCATCTTATTTATACACTGAAATATCAACTATCAGAGGTATCCGGTCTGTAGTTCTCGTGATAAAATTGTATTACAAAAAAGGGGCTATAAATTTAATTTAATTTTCTAGAGTAAACGAAGAAAACAACTGAGACCTCAGTACAGACGTTCCAGGCAGGAATTCGTATCTGGTAACTTGGCAATGTGAGTTGAACGCATTATAGTCATGCGGCACACTCTAAAAATTTGTCACAAAATTATGTACGATCCCATAATGGTAATTCTACGGCTTGCTTAAGATTCTTTAGAAACTGAATCTGGTTGAGCTACACTGTATATTTTCACCTCGAGATGAACGCGATTTCATAGAAGAACAGCGTCAACTAACTGACTAACTAACTAGATGGCTTACCGAACCCGAAGGTTCATCACCGACTTAACCAAAGCCCTCCACTGGACCCTGTCCTGGGCCAACAAAATCCAGTCTCCTTCAACTCCTATCTCCCATAGATCCCGCCTGAGATTATCCTCCCATCTACGTCTAGGTCTCCCCAGCGGTCTCTTCCCCTCAGGCTTCCCAACCAATACCCGGTGTACATCTCTTGTCCCATCCATGCGCGCTACATTCCCCTCCCATCTCATTCTTCTCGACTTAATCACCCTTACAATATTGGGGGAGGAGTGCAGATTTTTAAGTTCGTCATTATGTAATTTTCTCCATCGTCTTCTCTCCTAGGCCCAAATATCCTCCTCAACACCCTATTCTCAAAAATTCATCATCTTCGACACTGCCAAGGTTTTGGAGAGAGGAATGGAAACGAATGAAACCCCGAGAAATCAATTGAGGTCAGTTTATTCACTATGAATCCCACAGGAATCAATCGGTAAGCAAATCCTGCCGTGGGGCGTCCGCGTTCTGTCCACAAGATGGCTGAGGGGCCTTTCATTCGGTTACCAGCACCACAGGCACACCGTCCAATGCCCGTATCTCCCCTTCTCGTCAATTAGCTCTGACTGATCGATCCCTCTTCTCAGAAAACACAAACACTTCAGTCCTGAATATGGAGGCAGCATATTCCTCCGAAACGTCGGCATTCATCTACAAGTCCACTGGCGTCACAAACCACAAGAACATCGACAAAACAGTGGCAGAAGTGATGACAACGATGCCACAGATGCTCTAAATACGGGCTTCGTAAGAACATACTCGTACCTTTAGACACGCGAATCGGTCTCTGGACCGGAATTCAAAGCGGACATCCCTCTGAATACGAAGTACGAGTGACAAACATTAGTCAGCGATATTTAATCAGATGACAGTTGCTGGTCTGTGGTTGGTAGCTGTGTGGCCTCATTCGATATCCGATATGATTCTGAGGTCGCGAATCTGCCTAACCCACATTCAGGTCAGACACGGATCAGAACCCAAGCTACGTTTCTGTGGACATTTCATAGTTCAGGTCCTTTGAAAGAGTGATGAGATTGTCACCCTGGCTTCTAATAACACCCTAAATATATTTTGTGCTAACTAGTGCAAAGATCCATGTTTGTGGCAGCTAAGCTCTAAACAAGTGACCGCCTAATGTAATTGAATTTCAATGTAATCAAATTTTATACATTTTAATCGCTGACTGTTGAAAGTAAATGCATCATGTGATCACATGTCCCTCCGTGTTTTCCCATGCTTTATTTCCAAAACTACTTAATGAGTTTCTATGGATTTTGGCGTGAAAGGTGAAAAATGACGGATGAAACTTAGTTTGGTTGACATCGATTCAGTACTATCATCTCTTAATATTGATAACAAATAGAACTTGATCACTTGATGGAGAAACAATTCATTGTATGAAAAATGAATATGTTACAAACAGCTTACATGAAGGCTGATGTTTCGCATCAACAGGTGGCATCAACAATGAGAAGTCACACGTTTTAGAATTCGACTGCACGTGTAGCAAGTATGATTTGGATTCAGTTTTGTCTGCAGTAGCAGTGTTTTACTCAGTTGTAAAAATTGACGATATAGGCCTACTTTTAACATAGAACAAACTTCTCTGTTTCATCGATATCGACTCAAATCGACGTGGAAATTTACAAAATTCTTCAACAATTAATATAGACGAAATAAAATGTAAAGCACAGGTTTCTGTGTAGGTAAGAGATTTCAAAAAGGAGGGAAATACTTTAATGATGACGAATGATCCAGTCGTCCGACATAAGAACTTCGCAAAATTTGAAAGAATTTACAAAAATGTTGAGAAATGATTGTGATCTGACTGTTTGGAGTTTATCAGATGAAATTAACATGAAGACAGAAAGTACTAGATTCGAATACACCGAAATTTTTAAGATGAAGGAGGTGTGATAGAAGATATCAGAAGTCGTACCCATGAAAACAAGTAATGCTGAAAGAAATGTGTCCCGAATTTCAGAAAGGATTTAAGGAAAACCCGAACCTTTAAAAGAAAATAATTATAACCGGCTGCGGAAACTGGGCTTTCTAGTATGACCCAGAAACAAAACGTAAAGTATATAACGCAACAGTCTTTTTCAGACATTGAAAAAACTAACGCGGATATGAAATTAAAACGTGGGACTAAATCGATATGAAAGGATTCTAGCTACCTCAAATGAAAGGAAACATTGCTGGAAAGTAGACTTTTGGCTCGGGGCGCCATTATGATCATCAGACTTGCGAAACGACTCATGGGAAGTTTCGCCAACACAATAGCTTGGGCACTGATGTGATGAATGGGGGAATCCAACTAACTCGATAAGCGTCCCGCTTGGGAATAGACAAAAATAGATGTCTGTGAGTTGAACCAAGGCAAGTGTCTACAAGTGACGTCCAAAACTGTTGATGGGTCATCGAATTAATACAGCGATAAAAGGAAATGAACAGCTTTTCGAAAATTACTGAGTTTGATCTGGGAGTCTGATGTTATGAATATTTTGGTTGTAAGATTTGAGGTTTTCACAGCGGTGAGTATGAAGATTTCTGTCTTCTGGGTTGTTGCTCCGTGTAGTCTGGTCGATGTTAACCAACGTTTCAGAGGTCATACTGCCTCCATAATCAGGGCGATGAGTATGAAGATTTCTGTCTTCTGGGTTGTTGCGCTGTGTAGTCTGGTCGATGTTAACCAACGTTTCAGAGGTCATACTGCCTCCGTCATCAGAGTATGAAGATTTCTGTCTTCTGGGTTGTAGCGCTGTGTAGTCTGGTCGATGTTAACCAACGTTTCAGAGGTCATACTGCCTCCGTCATCAGGGCGATGAAGATTTCTGTCTTCTGGGTTGTTGCGCTGTGTAGTCTGGTCGATGTTTACCAACGTTTCAGAGGTCATACTGCCTCCATCATCAGGGCGATGAGTATGAAGATTTATGTCTTCTGGGTTGTTGCGCTGTGTAGTCTGGTCGATGTTAACCAACGTTTCAGAGGTCATACTGCCTCCGTCATCAGGGCGATGAGTATGAAGATTTCTGTCTTCTGGGTTGTAGCGCTGTGTAGTCTGGTCGATGTTAACCAACGTTTCAGAGGTCATACTGCCTCCGTCATCAGGGCGATGAAGATTTCTGTCTTCTGGGTTGTTGCGCTGTGTAGTCTGGTCGATGTTTACCAACGTTTCAGAGGTCATACTGCCTCCATCATCAGGGCGATGAGTATGAAGATTTATGTCTTCTGGGTTGTTGCGCTGTGTAGTCTGGTCGATGTTTACCAACGTTTCAGAGGTCATACTGCCTCCATCATCAGGGTGATGAATATTGTATCAGTGTCCTATTTTAGAAACTGATAGTCACCCAGATAGTCAAAGAACTCCCTGCCATTTGTGGAACAAGGTTCACTAACATGTTTACAAAAAGTCACCACCGGAGCCAGATGAGACTGGAGAAGGCATACATTTTAATATTATCCTATTCAGAGCTAATCAATCCAACTGGAGTTGCAGCATTAAGCTTTCCTATCAGAATTCTGTACGTGGTTCTCGACCTAACCGTGCGTGATACACGTCCCTCAAATCTAAGTTTACTCAGTGAAATCTTTGATCTCTGAAATCTGAGGTTCAATACCTAACATCAATAACGAAAGTCCATTATGGATTTTAGCATCTCAGTTCTGCAAGAATAATATATTAAATTCTAAACACTGTCAACATTAAAGTGTTACATCCCAAGGCAACATGTTTCGTGTTCTAGACACACCATCATCAGGCCAGACATGCCTGATTGTGAACTCATCACTTTAACGTCCGCATGCCGTTAAAGTAACGGTATCATGTTGTGAAATGAGGTTTCCATTTTGGTTGCAGTCTCCCTTTGGCCCAGCCCAATCTTTGCCTCATTCCGACCTGACTGACCCATTCCTCCAGACTTACCTTCTTGCCACTTTACATTAACTCTATGATTCCGAGCATCGTCACTTCAGCCCTGAAGATGGAGGCAGTATGGTCTTCCGAAACGTTAGTATCTACCTACAAGTCCACGTCGCGTAACAACCCAGGAGACCAACATATTTGTAGTTATAATTAAAGTACAGCAATGAACAGAACTACCGCCACGGTGGTCTAGTGGTCAGAACACTAGCATTGTAAGCCTGGGGTCCCGGGTTCAATTCCCGGTGGTGCTCAAATTTATAACTTGTGTTGGGGAAGGCCGTGGTCAAGGCATCACGGAGTTTTCCTCCGGGGGCTTCCCCGGTTTCTCCGTGGCATCCCAACAATTACTCCACTCACACACAGAAGAAGGCAATGGCAAACCAGTTCTGATCATCTCTGCCAAGAATGTATATATGTATGAGCAGGTCCCTGATAACCTGAAGAGGTTGGAAGGATCCTGTTCATAATATATGGACCTGTCATCAGACAGAACACTACAAAAAAAAATGAACAGAAAACCCAGTCAGCAAAACCCAAGGCATTGGGTATTTTTTAAGAAAGATTCTCGTTGGGACTGAGGAACTCCTAATTGATATTTGTCAGCAGCAGCAGATATCGTATGTCAGTATTTAAATGAAGTAAGCAGCCATCTGCCACTCAGTATGCGCACTTAGTGATCTCACATGACAAAAAAATATATATATCGTTTTACGTCACGGGAAATGCTTCATGAGACTCCACA
The DNA here is from genome assembly GCF_977971745.1 of Zootermopsis nevadensis. Lineage (NCBI taxonomy): Eukaryota > Metazoa > Arthropoda > Insecta > Blattodea > Termopsidae > Zootermopsis > Zootermopsis nevadensis. The sequence goes on along the minus strand of NW_028259136.1, from coordinate 4,962,632 downwards.
CACTGTGTCAGTCGTGGTGTTAACAGTGTGGATGCTGCAATTCCTTCCAACTTTTTCTTCATCACCACTCCCAAACTGATTCTCCCACCCTCAAATCTTGGTGGCGTCGTGGACGCATTTCCCAGGGGTAAACATGGACAGAAAGTGAAGCAGGCAATTCGCCTCCAACTGATACCACATACACAGCAAACGAAAGTACCTCTTCGCCAGCAAAATCATTCAAAATGTGGCGCTTCGATACTGGGAAAACGCTAAATTGCCAATGCTCATTCCTATTCTGCAATCTTAAAACGCAAGACGTCGTTAAGTTCTTGTAATTAACTTATTTCTATCTTGTATTACGCCCTTTTGTATTTCACTGCTCAGAATTTAAAATCATGTAAACCACCTGGCCGTATAACTGGATGGCATCGGCTCATCTTAATGCGTTTTTACATGCGACAGAAAAAAACAAACAAATTCCCTAACGGATTTCGAACCCGCGTCCTTAGCATGCGCTCTGCCAAAGACACGGGCACCTCTTATACAATGTGACATAATTCAATTCTAATGGGTTCTGACGATGCTAGATTGCATTTAAAAGTGTTCATTGTCAGGACTTTTGCCATCGTATTTTCTTTTACAAAAAAAACCCCACGACGTTTCGGAGACTGGTTCTGTCTGAGTGACAAAGACTAGCTCTATCTAAGGGACCCAACAGAGTAGGTACCCCTTACCTGAAGACGGAGACAGTACGAGCCTCCGAAACGTGTTTTTTTTAAAGAAAATACGATGGAAAAAGTCTTGATAATGAATAATTTTAAATGTGATATAGTTCCAAGCAAATATACCACATGCTGTCAGGATCCGTTCATCAGAACTCATCTGGTTTAGACATGGGCCACACGAAACAGCATGTTGATGATACAATCGTCTTGTCCAAATATATATCCCTTTTCCCTTGTTTTTTTTTGCGAGACAAGAAAAGAAACTGCAGCTTTATTCCGCTGGGTTCAACTGACTATAAATCAAGTTAAATATTTACCATGACACTAAGGCTCCCCTCCCCTCCCCCTTCGTTTCGTCATAGCGTCATGTCAAGTGTTATTAACTGTGATGCCAGAAGTTAGTTCATTCAGCACAAAAGTGTATCACACTAACTCCAAAAGTGGAGATAAATTAGTAAAAATAAATTAATATCTTATATAATTTAAGATCACGTAAAAATAGTTGCAACTTTAAAAAATTTCGTGTACAATGTATCCTGTGTTAATAAATTGTTCGCAGTTTCCTAAATCCGAAACAGTGATGACTGATCCAGTTTCTCCCGTCTGTTAGGCTACTCTAGCATCAAACTGACCGCATAGAGTAGTAGTAAATACATTACTTAACATAAACTGGTTTCCACAAGCTCAAATACATAGTAACTGTGTTCGTTACCCTTCATAACCTGAGCAGCAAGAATTCTTGACTTTATTCAGCCTCTTTCCAAGTTATCAGGGTGATTCGTCCGAGGTAAGAGCGGTCAGAGCATAACGCTGGCATCACATTCCTTTTTGTGCAAAATATGGACGTGAGAGAACAGCACAATATCATAATAAAGAGATCTGATTTCAATTTCCAAACTGTTTAACGAATTACAATTATAGTATCGAAAATTGTATTTCCAGAATTTCGATTCCTATCGGTCAGCTGTACGCCTATCCCAACGTTGATTAAGCTCAACCAGAACTTTATTAAATTTCGATTATAATGTATGAACACTTATATTTATGATTATATAAGGATGCTGTCAGCAGCTCAGACTAAGAGGATCGAATCATTTTGTAGGTTCACTGACGGTGAAAATACAAATATACAGAAGCGGTCGTGGCCTAATTTTAGCTAATATCCTGACATTTTCCTGGAGGAACTGAGTAAAACCACAAAGAACTCAGTCAGGACAGCCGGTCTCCGGGAATATAATTTGAACTCCAGACCTCCTGAATACGAGGCATTCGACCGCGTCGGTCATTAAGGGAAATGCGTGTCTAATGACATTTTTTATGCGAGTCAGATCTGGCAACTGCACTTTTAATGTAATTAAGAAATCTCAACAGGAATGAGGGGATGAAAAATAGCAAAGAGTCTTTAGAAATTTTGTTTAGTACAAACTGGAATGCATTTGTCCTTCCTTCTTCTATTCCAGTTACGTCCCACCTAAATAGCTTGTTGTGCCCCTTATGGCTTCTTTTTTTGCCCAACGCTCGCTGTAAACAGCGTAGATTGATTAAGACGTATAATGATGTTAACTTTAATATCGTATAAGCATGGCAGCACTATGGAATTTATCAGGGTCACGGCCCATTTAATGAGAAGCACAAGCAGATGGCACACAGCGAACAAAGCCACTCAGTGGTCAGTGGTCTGAAATAATAAATATATCGTGTTATCACTTTAGAAGATTTCCAAGAACACGCGGCAGTCTCCTTCCCTACTCCCTTGCGTCTACATTGAACACTTCACTAAGTAATGACATTTGTGACGACCCGCAGTTAAAGTTTGGGTCTCTGTTATACCTCACATCCAACGCCAGCCCTGAACACACCATAAACGTTCACGCATGCCGACAGTTTCAGTTATAAAACATTTTGGATAACCCGTGAAACCTTGAAATTTCACGTTCTCACGGCGACGACTATGAAGATGGCAGGGCCAAAGACTGAATTCCAGTAGGACGCTCTATGGCCTCAATAAAGGCGTTCGATAGCTTTTACCGCGATCTGAAACACATTTAGGGTAGGAAAAGTCAACTTTAAGCCACAATGCCGTAACAATCAGGCTGACGTATTGGCAGGTGTGACCTCCGCATCGGCAGTTCTGTTTGTTTATACGCAGCGGCGAGCCATTGGGCTTTAAGGGCAGACTACTTCAGGGCTGAGCAAACCACAGACCGCGCACCGAAGTCTACAAATGTCGCGGGAAGTTACTAGCCTAGCGTATGACTTACAGTTGACGGGGATATTTTCTTTTTGATTGGTACAGAAACGCAACCCCATTCACGAGTCACCTTTAGTCTCTAATGAATAAATGAAAATAAAAATAAATTTCAGTCAAACGGGCTTTCTGGTAGCTAATTTTGAAAGATAACTGCGTTTTTATTATACAACTGAACTTTCAACTCAAGTTTTAAGGGCACATTTAAAATTCGTTCAGTCAGTTTAATAATAAAGAAATCAGGATAGAAAACCTGGCTTCTCTTTTGGAACTTTTTAATTTATGAAACTGGAGAATTGCAGGGAACTTAACGTAGGTGAGTGCTTAACGTGCATCTGTATGATTTCAGCGAAGTCGAGGAAACTGTTAATATCTATTACAATTAATTTGAAATTGACGTAAACACAAAAGTTTTAGCTAAGAAACCTAAAATGTTGTACGGAATGAATAAAATATGAGAAGAGTAAACGGGTAATAGACGTCTTACGCGTTCAACACAAAGCTCAGTAGTCGTCATCCGGGCAATCGCAAGATAATTAATGCAACAACTAGAGAAGAACAATGAATAACAGAGTATCTACACAACATTAGCATCGCTTGTGCAAATATTTGCAATTTGGCAACCACTGTTTGAGAACCTGAAGTTCATGAAGTAGTTTCATAATCACGAAGAGACGCATAGAATGGCGTCACACCGGCTGCAGACCAATGCGCCGGAAACACACCAGATGGTACTGAAATCCAGGAGAATTCTCGCATCAACAATCACACAGGGTGCAGGAAAAAGAATGCCCTCTGATGCCATATAATGGGACAGACAACTGCATCATCGATTCAAATGCAGGTCCATGACGCTGCAAGTAGGGACGCGGGATTAAGTGGCTCTCGTATCCGAAACGAGGGCTATGTTATTTCATTCAGTTGAAATGCCACAGACTGACGCGGCGTGCAGATCCTGATACACCGCTCAAAATATCACCACGGTGAAGCACCAGTCTCTGAAAATCCCTAGATACACTCCTTAAAATTAACATATTTACGAAAAGAGATAACGCTACTGACGTAAGCGGTTCGAAGTTACCGTGGGTTTCCTCAGCCTATCCAGACAAATGCCGGGAAGTTATCTTTAATCGCTTAAGATGGCTTATTTCTAAACACTCGAATTCATCGGTTTATGAATGAAACGTATACAGCCTGATTCCAAACAGCCAGTTTGTTACACAAGGGATGTTTGTCCGATTGTGCCGTTATATTTCTCTGTCTTCTTATGTCCATACTCTTGTGAGTCAGTACGGCTCTCCACCCATTATAACCTCTGATCCAACTGAGAAATTTTTATTAAAGCTATTAGGAATTTTGTGCTCTTGAAATTTCCTGTATTTCCAGCGTGGCAGCAGTTAAACATATTCCTTTCTACATTTAATATCTTGCATTCCTTTCTTTCCTTTAATTATCGTTTTTCATTCCATTTCTATCCTCTATATTTCCTCTTAGTTTTCATTTTTATTTTATATCATTCCTTCATCAGTAAAATGTAATTAAATAAAATAAGAGACACTCCACATGTGTAAGGGTTAATATTGGTGCTAAAAAAAACCTTCAATGTTTCTTGTACAAATAAGTGATAGAATTTGTAGAATAATTTCTTTTAAAATACCATTTTTTTTCAATTTTAAGACGCACTTTTTTAAATTTAAAATTTCTTAAATCGGGATTCGTCATACATTCGATGGCATCTAAAAATCGATAAAGCGTCATTCGTTCCTCAAAACCAATTTCTAAGTTAAGGGCGCGTCTTACAATCGATTTTAAAATCGAAGAAATACGGAAACTGAAACACTGTGCAGAATGAATTCTGGAAATACCTGCTACCTTGCAGTTCAAAATATTTTGCCTTCCCGCCTGCTGTCTAAACACGTAAATATTAAAATATAAAATTTTTATTACACCTGTTGATCTGTATGGGTGTAAAACCTGCTCTCTCGCGTTAGAATATATGCGAAAAGGGTGTTACGGGATTATTTGAACCTTAGAGAGATGAACTAATGGATGGCTGTAGAAAATTGCAAAATGAAGAGCTTCATAATTTGTAATCTTCATCAGATATTATTAAGATGATAAAATCAAGGAGAGTGAGATTAGTGGGACATGTAGCACGCATGTTGGAGATGAGAAATTCCTACAAAACATTTTCTGGAAATCCTGGAGAGAATAGTCAACTCGGAAGACATATGTAAGGGAATAATATTAAAATGGGTCTTAGAGAAATAGAGTTTGAGCCAGCGGATGTTGTATGCTTCTCGAAAACTTTGGCATCTATTGATGAGTCTGCACGGTGCCTAAATCTAGAAGAACGCCATCATTACGAATTTTATTTCGCAGGTCGTAACAAAAAATTCTCAAATCTTTTGAGCCGCCACAAATTAATCTAATTCTGGAAATAAAACTCCCTCTTTCAGACTTCGTCGTATTTGCTTCGGGTGGTCATTAAAAGGAGTGGAAGAATGATAAAGTGTTGAACCACACAGGCATCCCATTAAAAGAGGGTTTTGATTTTTCCCACAGCGTCAGCCGCTGTGGGGAAAAAAAACCCACGAAGAATTCCTTTAAAATTAACATCGAAGAACATGTAAGGGTTGTCGCAGGACGAGGACGAGTTAGAAGGTGACAAATATACTGTACGCGAGTAATATGAAGGACTTTGAACTGGCCAGAAGTTGATCTAGCAGCCGAAACCGAAATTAAAAAGCTCTAATAAGCCTATTAATGTTTACGTCTAACGTCACCAAGTACGAACGCCGATTGCACACAATAGGAGATTGCCCGATGCAACAGCCTTTGGGCGAAGGGCCACACGCTGAAATATTATAAACTGAACTCTGGATACTCTTTATTATGTTATAACTACTATTATACAGCGTGAATGTCAAATGTATTTAATTGTTTTATGTTATGCAATTATGCGTGTGTGTGTGTATGTACGTACGACTTTTGCCTTGGTTACGTACATGTAAAAGAGAGCTGCTAAATATTCAAGAAGAACTGATTTTCACTTTAAAGGGAAAAAAGACGTGTCTTCTTGCGTATGGAACATGTGAATGTCTGAAGACGTCCGAGGACGATAAGGAGTGACAAGAAGCAACAGCAAATGTATAACAGATTTATTATGTTTCAAAATTCTGCGTTAGAAAATACGAAACTGTCGTCTTCCTTCTGGTCATTTCTGAATACGAAAAATGATGCAAGACAGGACAATGCAAGACTGGCTTATGTCAAAACAGAGAGCGGTTTGGCACAGCGATAACTCTTCTGACTTGTATTTGTGAGGTACAGTTTCAAACATCGCTGAGATTTCTTTTGTGCTTCCAAACAGATGATGGGACAATATAATAAACAGACCGCCAAAGTTTCTTCCCAAAACCCTTCCTATTCATCATCCACAATGATTCTACCGCATATCTTTAACCGCTATAAATCGTCGATAATTGTCAAGAAGTACGATACGTAATATAAATAAAAAATACAGCATTCTTTACGTAGTAATTATGTATGTTTTAATTCTGGATTCAGAAAGTGGCCTATAAATATCACATTGCTCTATTTTCAATTAGCTATTGTGTGCGGATTTCGGTCACGAGAATTGAACAACACCCATTCTTTCAACACTTACTTCCTGAATTGTTATATGTCACCTTACTCTTATTTACGAATAAATACCGGGCGACGTGAAGTAATTCCGGGACTCATCATTGGGGGCGGATTATCTTCTTTCGACCTTCCGATTTCTCTCCTTGCATCTGGTTTGCAATGTAGTGTACTCTGCGAACATTTTGCCATCTGGGTGACTTCATATTCCCGTGTCGAAAAGTATGAAGACGGCCGTGTAGTTCGACAGAAATTGAACTACATTCAGAGGTGCTTACTGCCTACGTCATCACTCAGACCTGGATGCTCATTGGCCTGATGATGGAGGCCGTAAGCACCTTTGAAACGTCGGTCAATTTCTACGAGATTACATGGCGCCAAAATCCCTTCTTCTTTGCCACGTGTTAGTTCTATATGCCTTCTCCATTATGGTCTGTCTTTCCCACTGCGTTGGTGAGTTCCGTCCTCTAATTATTTCACTGCGTACGTGATCCCTTAATGAAAGAGCAGCGAGTGATCTGAGAAATCTCGTTTGTTGTGCTTTGTGCGTTTTCTTTTCAAAGTTCGCTATTCAAACATGAAATTCTGTTTTGGTGTTGTTCTGCCAGGTTATAATTAAACACTTCTCGACGCACTTCTACCATATCATGATCAAACCAAGAAGAATAAGCTAGACGGTGGATTTTGAACGCATTGGACAGAAGAAAAATATATACAAAATCTTTGATGAAAATCATCAAGGAAAAAGATCACTTGGAAGACCTAGGTATAGATGTGAATATAATATTAAAACCAATATTAAATTAACATGGTGTGAGGGTGTAGACTAGATTCATCTGGCTCCTGATAAAGTCTAAAAACCCGTCCAGTGAACACAGTTAACAAATCTTCGAGATTTATTAAACGCGGGGAATTTCTTAACAAGGGAAGAGCCCGATGGCTTTTAAAGAATGTGTGCTCCATGGGATGTTTTTGAGATGGGCGGAAATAGGAACAAATTTACAGAAAAATACGTGATGTGACATGCATGTATTTGTGTGTGTGTAAAACTTCGGTAAATTTTGTAAAGTGTCTAAAACCTGCCTTAACACGCTGTTCATTTTAATTTGTTATTTATTTTGTATTTACATACCTTCTCTTTTTTGCATATTTTGTAAAATAAATTAATCGACATATCTTTGTTCCTGCACCACCCTCTTTTGTGGCTTTGAAAATAATTTCCCTTAATCGTGTTAGAAATTAGTCAAATTTTAGATGAAGGTGTGACGGCCTGAATGTAACATGTAGCTTGAATGTCATTCCGAACGCTGATTTATCCTTTGCACCTGAAGCAGAATACTCTATCTGGGATTTATACTCGGCTCCGGCAGCCGAATACTGGGATAAGCTGCTTACAATAATCCACAAACGCAACGCGTAATTCTTTATCAGTTTCCGCCCACATTTTTTAAACTCTCCTCCGTTTTCTGTACGTGTGACTGAAGAGGAAGGATGATACATCGATCAGAAGAAAGGGTTTTTAATATTGAGAATCAGAGCTTGAAATAAAGACGAGAAATCAAAATTGTCATTGAATATGAGTGAATTTTCCTCTGAAGAGACGTAAACCACAGATATACTTTGGTATGACCGCCACGGTGGTCTAGCGGTTAGAAAGCTGACCTTGTATTCCTGGGGTCTCGGGTTCGATTCCCGGCGGTGCCCGAATTTATAACTTGTGTTGGGCAAGGCCGTGGTCTAGGCAACACGGAGTTTTCCTCCGTGGCATCCCAACAATTACTCCATTCACACACAGAAGAAGGCAATGGCAAACCACTTCTGGATCATCTGCCAAGAACGTATATGAACAGGTCCCAGTCCGAGAAAAGGATGGAAGGATCCTGTTCATATGGACCTGTCGTCAGACAGAACACTAAATAAATAAAAATAAATGGCAAATTATCATTTATTTCCACCACAAGATCAATGATAAATGTTTATTTTTTTGTGGTAACGAAAGCTCCATTCATTTTAATTTGTATCGGTGAATGAATGTATAAGAAACTGATGAACTGGTAGATTGAAGAATAGATATACCGTTTCCACATTACTGATGACTTAGAATTTTTTTCGGTCTCTGTGTTTATTCATTGGTTATTCTGAATGCTAGTAAAATGCTATCCGCTGATAGAATTCAGTCAAAATACTTTTCAAATCATAATTCATAATCTTGCAAAAAGGAAAGGACTTAATGAGAGAGACGCGACATAACTACCGAAACGGTATTATTAATTATAACAGATACGATATTCGGGGGTCGTAAATTCAATTTTCAGATTTATGTACGAAATGGGAAAAAGACTGATGATTTCATGATATATTATAATTCCACATTTCTGGTCAGTAACACGGTGTAAGCTACGTACTGGTACGATAACGCCAAGCAATAGAAATTGGTTGGTGACGCGGAACTGACGATTCAACGTATTCAATGAATTGGCGGGTTTTTTTTTTCTACTCTATGGTCGATGCAACGATCAAGCTTATCCTGATAATTATTGGAGGTTAAAATGTGGCCAATAGATTGAAAAGAAACGAGGTCGATCTAGTACCGGAAACATTTGCAATCTGGGCGATTCGAACAATGGTAGACTGACCCACCGCACTGACATATATAGTACACTATTCGAAGCTGAATTAATGTTGCCCACATCCTAATTTAAAACGTTAGTTACTTCACAAGAAAATACAATTGTTTCATTGTACCTACCTCACACCCTGGTATTACAACCTGAACTTTCAACGCTGCTAATTCTCAAGCTGGACTAGTTGAAGTCAATCAACACTAGCTGAACATTATTTCATTAAGATTAACTTTAGTATTGTGGGATTTTTACTCATTGCCATGATGATAGAGGCAGCAAGGACCTCTGAAACGTCAGTAAAATTCTACCAGACCACATGGCGCAACAACCCAGAAGACAATCATCTTCGTAATTCTAATATTATTCTAGTGCCTGAGTTAAAATATTCCAGACAGTGGCATTAAGAGGTTGTGCACACCCATATAGACCTAAATCATGATATTCTTAAATTATCTCTTGTGGAGGAATTGAGGAAAATCAGGATAAGCCTCCATCCCGAGTGTCCGAACACAGGGTAACTCCACGACAGAAGACATTCGCACCACCGCTTACGCTGATATGCCAGAAAATTGTAATGTTTATTTAGGCATATAAATTTAATTGTTGTGTACATGCTCGAAACACGTATAATGTTAGACACATATTTGCTAGTACAGTAATAACTAGCACACTGAACACTGTGGCGAAATACCGCGAAATATAGAGTAGACGGTCGAAAATTCAGAACTTGTGACCAGATACGCCATGTACAGCTGGTGCCGTAGAACACCCAGCAGTAAACACAGTGTTATTAGCAAAATAATTTAATTTCTGCGAATTTAAATTTGCGAAAAAATATGTTACTAGTTGTAAAGTGTCTTGCTTTATGACATTTGAACAGGAGCAATATTTTGATAAGTTGATATAATTGCGTCATATTGTGAATTAAAGGAGCAATATTATTAAGTAGATTTTGAAAGCAGCACTAGTCATTAAACAGAATACGAAACACATAATTCTGCAATACTCGTTTGTTATGTTTCTTAAATAAATTCCCTGTTAATAAATTCGAAGATGCTAACCGTCACCACTGAATCTCGCTATTAAAATCTACCCCGTCTTCCCATCTTCATACTGTTTCACCAATACCCACTTTTATATTATTCTAGGACTTCAATTTTCTGCTCATAAAATAATAAAAGACTTGTTTTTCAATTATCTCCGCAGTGTGGAAACAATTTTGTAATCAGATATTTTAATTAGGTCATGAAAAATATAGTAAACCTCGTTATCCGTCGTTTCCTAAATCCGTTGCATTTTTAACAACGTTTATCTAGGACCTACTACACGTATCTCCTTCCTAATCAATTTATACTACGATCAGTAATCTATCAGCCACCGACAGGTGTCCAGGAACACTTTTCTCTTGTGTTATTAATTTAAGATCCTAGAATTCTTCTCTATTCAATAATATGGGTATAGTATGGCCGATATTACGAATACTCATCCATTAAAGGTACCGATTTTATAACTTGTAACTGTTTTACACGTCCTGCAGTGTAGTGAGTGAAAAAGATGTAAAGGCTTTTAAACGTGCGGGACCGATTACACAGACGAGTGGTTGCTGACGTAAAGAATCTTGGGCTGTCACAGATCCCTTGCGCCATTACTACCACGCGAATCGAGTTTAACACTTCACCGATGCTGTATTGTACAATATTGCATTCTCCGTAAAAGAAACGTCCCTCTCTTCATGGATTTATTCCGTCCTGTTAACAACATAGACGGATTTGAAGTGTAGACGCGCCACTGGTAACAAGACAAGTGACGCGACGTGACGCGTCGAGTCCACGCAATTCATACGTTGTATAAACGACATTCTGTTACTGTCCATGCCGTACGAACGGAAAACGTTCGGCGAGACTCTCTGGGAGGGGGGGGGGGGCTGCCGAGCTTTGAGTTCGTATCTGTCAGCTTATAACTACATAACCGAGCTTTGAGCCTCGCGTTCTCTAACGTCATTTCGTTTCGGTACTTTGATGTTTTTTTTTATCTATAGGTTCAAATACTATAATATTATTACAGACATGTATAAGCGGTGTAAAACGATCAAACTGATAGCGAGGTAAGTTAATTACCATCCATCAGCTGTCGAGGTTATATAATGTCATCGAAAGTTGTTCTATATAGGTCAGACTCCTCATTCATTAGGTGCACAGTTCGATGTATCTTCAGTCTCTCCAGACAAAGGTCACGAATATTGGTCACGATCACTTCCATCCACTTCTCCTTTGCCTCAACATAAAGATCGTCAGTATCACATCCGCGGCCATGGTAAAAGCTGCAGCGACGAGTTACGCAAGAAGTTTAACTGACTCGTCCCACCATTTTGACTCCTGGGACTATAAATTAAGGCCTCTCGTGACCGCTTAACTTAAAAATATTTACTATCTGGAAACCATCTCTGTTTATTTCACACACGTGCAGACACAAGTGGGTTGCATATGATGATCCCAATAAAATATAAAAACAACTAAATTTCAAGATAACTGCGTTATGGGCCGTTACGACATGTGTTGGAATAGAAGTTTGCCGACGTTGTTTGCTGTCTCCATCATCAGGGCGATGAGATGGAGGCAGCAAGAACCTCTGAAACGACGGTAAACTTCGATCAGACTACACGGTTCAAGAACCCAGATGCTTGCCGCTGTGAGAACTTCAGTTACAATTCAACCTAAAATAAGTTAGTAATAATCCTTATATTTTCCTGCAATATTAACGTAAAATGAAAGCAAAACACTGACTTCAACTAAGGAACAAAACATTTATTATGTTCCATAAGATAACAGGAGAGAACTATTCCTAGAATCCTGATAGTCCTCAGCTAGTCAAGAAATTTCCCTACTTTACAGAAACTACAGCTCATTACCGTGTTCATTAGAGCCAGCTGCTTATCGCTGTCACAATCCAACTGACTCTACTTACAACTTCACACTATTTTTAAGACATATGTCAATATTTTTCTCCCATATGCGACAAAAGGTCTTGTTCTTCAGGTTTCTTGGCCACAATTTTGCGTGTTTCTTAAACCCATCCATGCTAAATGCCTGGTCCATCTAAGCATCCTCGCTTTGACACGTTGGCAATTACATATATCGAATTATAATATTATTACGGCTACTGAAATTGGAAATTTGTAGGAAGATTCGGTTGTGTTATGCTGCCCCCATCATCAGGGTAAATATTTGCATTATGAGTCATACAATACATTACCATTGCCATACAAATGATATCAAAACATGTTTTCGCAGAGAATGCATTCGAGATAATCTGCTTTTTATGCACTCCATTCAAACAAAAACAAGTTTCTTTTTCAAAGCAAGGCACACACAAAAGAAGTCCAGGTAAAATTCCTATGAATTATATATGAATCTTTCTCTCTTTCAGAAATAAATAATGGAAATAAAAGCATAGAATATGTACTGTATCTTCATGAAAATCGAAGTATTTTTATTCCAGTGAAGATCCTCGTACCGGTGGCTATAATCAACAGCAGGCACTTTTCTTCTCGAGGCTGTAAATATTCCAAACATACTAGAACTAAGCTTCAGTGTACTAGCAGAATTCTTAAACATACTACAGAAACGCAATTTTTCAAACAAGTTTTGACTTTAGACCAGTTTAATACAGATAGATCGAAAACACAAATATTTACTAATACTCAAGTACCCAATAACTGATAAATAAGATTAGCCAACTTAAAATTATTCGTTGTCAGGACTTTTTCCATCGTCTCTTCTTTAAAATCACGACGTTTCGGAGGCTGGTTCTGTCTCCGTCTTCAGGTGAGAGGTACCTACTCTGTTGGGTCCCTTAGATAGAGCCAGTCTCTGTCACTGTAGGGACCCAACAGAGTAGGTACCTCTCACCTGAAGACGGAGACAGAACCAGTCTCCGAAACGTCGTGATTTTAAAGAACAGACGATGGAAAAAGTCCTGACAACGAATAATTTTAAGTGTAAACTACTGTCGTCAAAACCCTTTAGAATTGAAGATTAGCCAAGTTAAAAACTGACTCAATCCTGAATAACTACAACCCAGTTCACATCTATGCAAATTATTTCACGAAGGCGTACTTCAGTTTATCTCATGACCTCAATTTCAATCTTTCAACGAATACATCACCAGGAAAGGCTATTAGATGAGGTATTCTAGTTAGTCTGTCTGTGTGATTAGTATATACTGTAGCCGTTCGTAATTTAAATATTTTTGAGAGTTTTTCATTGCGTTCCAGCATTATACGGTTTGTGGGGGCTGTACCATACACCGTGTGGACGTCAAGCTATATCAGACGCCCGCATTCCTAGTGGACCATAGCGCCAATGTAAGGAGGGTAATTTAGTAAACTCGCGTGGAGCAGGTTATCCAATCTGTGGTTAGTTGGGATATCAAAGCACGAGGGGTGAGGGGTGTTGGCACAGACTGGCATAAGTAAACTTTAACTATATCAAATTTAATAAAAATATTAATGAAAACTGTTCATCTCCTGCTATAGCTTCTTTGTCTGTGTTTCTGAACCATTTTCCTTTCATACGCCTAAACTGTCATAATTATCAAATTAACTGCCTACTGTTCAAACATCAGCAGCATGATTTGTATTCTATAAATCATAAGATTATTCACTATGTTATATATATGTCCAAGTTAAAATTTATTCTTTCCTGAGAAAAATACACCGTGTCTGGCGATTATACAAAGCAAATAAGCTGTAAGTAGATCAGGTGGTAAATTACCTCACTACGTGTTGAACGGCCTGGGTTTCTTGGGGGATCTCTGGTGATTCCCTTCACCGCCCAGTTCACAACAATTCTGAGGCCTACTCAGTTTCCTACACAATGTGTCCCAGGGGTTTTTCATCCGAACCAAAGCGGACTAAGAAACACATAGTACAGAGGCCAAAGATGTGCTCAATGACTTGACGCTTAGACTTTTAAAAAAAAAACTTCTACATTGTTTTACTTATATATCCTTACATCTTGCAAAGGAGATGAGACGATGCCCGAATGGTGGTAGCAGTGTTAATCATCCAGCTAACTGCCCGCAAGGCTACTTTTAACTGCGGGATTTTAGTTCTCGCTCTCAACGTTGAGCGTGAGGGTAATTACTTGCAATTATGATCAACCTCAAACCGCCACAATGTCGTTAACAGCAGATCACGTGATTAGGAGTTAATGGGAGGAGGGAGGGTAGAGAGAGAGGTTAATAAGTACCCAACAAATTTATAACCGTTGGGTGTATGAAATATTGCAATCATTCTTTCATTTTTAAATCGGTTTATAGATTTCAAAGCAGAACAGATGTCCCACATTTGTCATCCAAACTACAGGACTCATGAAGAAATTAGCCGATCACTGAATCTAGCATTTTTCGTACCTTCAGTATTTTAGCGGGTTTTTATACGATGGAAATTATTTAATCGAGATTTAAAATTAAAGTGTTACGATAAGACGTGCAAGGCACGTCGAATTAAAAATTTTTGTTTAGAGATTTCAGTTGGAAAATCTACAGGGAACAGAGCATTTATGAAAATTAATTGCGCGCTGGTTCTTTATTCTTGGAGAAAAACCAGAGGAACTTATTGTCATTAGATGTTTTTATCTTGAATGTACATATATTCTACAAAATTGTCTATAATCCTATTATCTAAAATATCCAGTGGAAAGATGTAGAAGTATTTGCCTCTCAGTTTTGCATATAATGGTACTAGACGCCTCTTCATAATGGCGTACATCCAACAGACAAAATAAATTTCCTCCAAAGTCAACAATTTTCCGCACTTCAATAACAATTTGCATTCTGCTTTGCTCAGCCTCTCTTACGTGATAATAAATCCCTTCACTAATTTCATTACTTTCACTTGCCTGTTCATAACAGATGAAATGCCAGCGCATAAGCGTCTCTCTGTGCCCGAAGGAAAAATTATTATTAATAATAATAATTTGAAAACTCCTTCACACACACAAAAAAACCCGTCCCCTTATCATCCTTGTACCAGCTCCGTCCATTGCCCGTTCCAAAATTTCTCTGGACGCCTGTTTCAAGGATGTTTTCCCCTCACCCCGTCCCCTGTCCACGCAACAGCGGAATATGTCGACTGCAATACTTTGAAGTTAAAACAAGTGCTACTCGTAATAGCAGTTTATGGAAGCCATATTCTTATTTAATATAATTTAATCATACTTATTTACTCCTGTATACTTGCGACTTGCTTGACCATGTCAGAAATCGTAAATGAAATTAAGAAAAAAAAATCTACACATTTCCTTATCGGAATTCAAATTCTTGAATTTCAACATGAAACTCGTCTAAAACTTTGTATTATTAAGGTACTAAAATCGTTTCTGTACTAAAGCCCTTGCCTTTTAAAATTAAGACTTACTTAACCCATCTTGTTGAACCTTGTTGACTGTGAAGGCCCCATATATAGAAACTTCAGTTCGACAATATGCAGAATTACTAATGGAATAATTCGCGAGGAAGTATAATTAATTTATCATGACTTATCGCAGCGCTTGGTCGGTTTTACGCGTATTATATTATATTTAAAACATTTTAAAAATAAGACGTGTCTTCCAACTTGTCTTAATTTATACACTTCTTCTGCTCACACTAGAAAATGTCCATTATTTCAATAAAAGTAATTGAACAAACATAATCTGTTGTGAGAGAGGGAGGGGTAACAGAATAAGTGAATGATATGGTCGAGTAATGGAAAGGTACAAGTTTTAAGGGGTGAACTCTGTTGTGTATTGATTGTTAGGTTGACACAAAAATTTCTTGTTATACTGGTAATGTTTATTAAGCCCTTATTTAGATATAAAGTACACCATTATATTCTTAACTCGGGGAAATTTAATTTACTAAAATGTGATTGTAGGGAAATCAAGAAGAAACATTTAACAGACATAACCGAACTAAGTCCAGGAAGCACAGTCCTTTCTGAGAAGCTAATAACATGCTCAGCTACATCGAATTTCCGATGAAACAGAGATAACTTACATAAATAACGTTAAGTAGAGAGTTATCGCTTTCGTAATTAATCATTCATATGTTACCGCTTCTGTCGTGGGTAAAGACGCGACAGTTACGTGTTACGTTGTGATTCGTTTAATCCGTGCTCGGACTGCAACTTCTCTGACGGTACTGTTGTGCGTATAATCTAAGCAGTGCTATTTGTAAGCGGCATTCTACTTACTAACAGATGGCTTGAAGCGAACACAAGTGTTATTTTAGACAAGTCGACAGTGAAAGTTTTTTCTGATAAATGTAACGAGCTTTAAAATTCCTGATTGATGTGGAGTATCGTTGGGTAAAAGTCATTCAGCCACACAAATAAGTTAACATGATTCACTGTCAGTTAGCTGAGTCTCTTACGTTGATAACAAGGATGCAATATGACACGTGCGTCATATATATTTATATATAAATTATATTTTTACACAATGAAAGACAATTAAGCCTGTAACGGGATACAACAGTGCCCATTGAAACGAGAAAGAGATTTAAAAAATCAGTGAGAGTAACTGAACACTCTTATTCCGACCTTAAATCTCAGACTTCTACTGCATGGCGTCCAGTTTTCAGCGTAGCGTATTTTGTAATTAAATCATATTTTCTGTCTCACTTTGGTTTACGTCATCTTTTCGTCGGTTTTTTTCTGCGCCATATATTTCCTCTCTCTCTCTGTATTTTCTGTTCCTTTCTCAGTGCCCCCGTCCACTTCCGGTCTGCTGATCTGGAATCCAATCAGGAGCTCGTCAACTGTTACCCCAGCAGCATAGACAGTTGAGCATCGCATTCCCAAGCGCCACAATTACGTGCGTCAGAACCTTCGCTACTTCGCTATTAGCGTACACACAACTAGGCGAGTAATTAAGGCTGCAAGGCTTCAGGGCAGGTTTTGTCTCTTACTGGACACTCTCCAAGAAAAACACAAAACTGTTGGTTTAAGCGTAACGAAAGGGCTCATTTCAATGGTCAATAAGTTTAGAATCTTCCGAGATGACCAACTCTGTATTTCACCGATACTGTGGAAGAAGATATTGCAGATTTGTCTTCAGACCTAACCACCCCTCAGGCGTATAACGTGAGAGGTAAAATGTCGGAAAATTGACCTCGGTTGCATGTTGAGGGCAAAAGAGGAATATGTGAAAACGGAAAGGAATGAATAGAGAAAGCAACGAAGAAGGAAAGGCAGGGGTGGAATAAAAAATCAACAAAGACTAAAAAAAAAAAAAAAAAAGGAATGAACGAAAGAAAAATGAGTAAGGACGGAATTTCCGTGTTAAAAACAGTGCTTCAAGTCTTTACAAGTTTGTGACGACGAAAATGAGCAACCGCTCTAATCAACTCGTGATGAACCCGTCTTTACCAGCCTCTGACTTCCCGAGCGCGGAACCAATTAACGAATTAAAATGGTACTTGACAAACTCAAAATTAGTTACTACGGTTACGACTTTACATGGTAACAACGGCACGATCCTATGGTAACCTCAGTTATACTGCGTTCCAGCGTTTTTGGCCGCTGAACTTTGTGAATTGGAACCTCGGAGCGAGTCACTTACAAGAAGTTTGCTGGAAGGGATGGCAGCAGGCCGCGTACAGTACACTCCATATAAAATATCAAAACTTTATGTAACACAGAGAAGCCTAATTCACTACACTACACATCACTAGAAAATTAGCACAGCAGACAGTATTAGATAATTTTATCTTCTTCGTAACTCTTCGGTCACATTCAAATTCATCCACACCTCACGGACCATCGCTTTCTGACATATCATCGATTCATCACTACCGCTAATGGCCAATCCAGTATCTTCAAATATATATATTATATATTAGTGACAAAGCGTGACTAGGCGTGACTTCCTTTGAAAGCGTGACGAGAGGACGCATTAACTGTTCAAACATCACAAAGATTTTAAAAGCGTGAGTAACGGATTGACGAAATGTGCCCAGAAGAGACTAAACGCCACGAATATTTACAAAGCGTGACAAAGCGTGACTAGGCGTGACTTACTGTAACGGCGTGACGAATTGTGGCCATAAGTGTCATAACGTCAAAACATTTCAAAACGTTACCTAACCTAACAAAATTCACTAAACAAACCACCTAGCTACCCTAACCCAACCAAACCTAACCTATCCTAATCCAACAAAACTTAACCTACCCTAACCTAACCTATCGTAACTTAATCCAACTTATTGCAAAGTAGCCAAAATTAACCGAGTCGTACGTAACATATCGTAAGCGTGCCGAACCGTGACTTAGTGACCACGGGTGCCCAAGCTTGACAAAGCATGACCAGGCGTGACCTGCTTTGACCTCGTGATAAGGGATCACCATGTGTCGAAACGTCGCGAAGATTCTCAAAGCGTGATCAAACGTGACAATACGTGACAAATCCAAGGAATCCTTACGACAATCACACTTTGGGTTATCAGTTCTGATTCTCGTTTGGTACACACGTATGATATCTCGAATTTACCTTATTCCAATGGTAAGAGTCCCTACTTCGGATTAAAGGAGCCCTCTATATGCCTAAATATATTCATCCATCCACTAACTCATCAAAATACCCACACCATCACCACCACTTCATAGTTCACTCATCCATCGATCCATCCATCAACCCATATAACTATTCACTGACAAATCCATTCATCTACCCTTTTAGCTACTCGTTGACCCACCATCACATCCATTAATTCACCCATCCAGCTAACCATCCACATATTCACCCTTCAATCTATTTATTAGTTTGCCCACACCTACATTCATTCATCCATCTATTCAAACTGAAAGAAGTATATTACATTCCTGACTGTGTTAAAAATAATGGTCAGAAAAAGCCAAATCTAGTTTAATGACCGATTCCTTTAGGCACGCCTAAATTGTAGGTCTGTTATGTTACAGCATTGCTTTCGAAGAAATGTATCTCTGTTATTTTTCTGCAGACGAGCTGTGAAATGTTATGGTTTGATTAAAGAAATATATAAAATGAAAATTCGGTCCTCTGTTTCTTTAACGTCCAAGCTGCGTAGTCGGAAAAGTTTAAAATAAACATTGGCTACCACAATTCAATTTGCGGTTCTGAAACAATGTAATTTCCTGTCGTATCAAAACGAAATACGAACTCTCCTCAGTTTTATAGCAGTTCTCATTTAACCATTAATGAATTCCTTCGAAAATTAACTTTTAAGACATTACTGTCACATTTAAACGTCGAGCGTAATTGACGCAAGTATGTAATTACACCACAGACAACGACGCTTGTGTAGTAAAATGGATTCCAATTTATTTGCGATTAGAAACAAGTTTTCTTGTGTTAATCCCCAAATGTCCTTTCGTAGCGCCATAAAGATATATCTATGAAGTAATAAGGGACTTCGGACCGTCTACATGTCTCTGTAATAGCTTGTATATCTGAACGACGGTCATCTGTCTCCTAAGCTGTTCCCAGTTCTAATTGGGAAATGCCAGACAGATTCTTAGCGTAGCATAGGCTCAACAGACACGTTATATTAATAAATCATCACCTCTCATGATTAAACACGTTCAAACAGAAGAAAGCCTGAGAACGGAGTGGCTTTCTGCTCATCAATGCTTTGACGAGATTCAGAATATGCATGTAATTAGCATTCTGGAGGTACAAACTTCGAATCCCGGCAGGAAACCGACTATGCTGACAACAGGTTTTCAAGTTATTTTTTATTCCCTCTACAAATCAGCTGGAATACAAGCTTAATATGGACCAAATTCGCTTCTTTCTGATTCACTCACAATTCTTCATACTCAGTCACTGTCATTCCAGGCTACGTGACCTTGGCGTACAGGCGCCATCTTCAGTTTATTTCAAACTCCTAAACTGTACCAGACATAACCACATTGAAGAAGATGATGAACAGAGAAGGATGTGGTAGGACACGGTCGTGGCACACTCCAGTATTCACCTGGAGGGACTGAGGAGTCACTAATGACGTCCAACACTAAGGCTGGGATCAAGGACTTCGTGTGTGTGTTCGCGCGCGCATATATATATATATATATATATATATATATATATATATATTGTAGTGTTCTGTCTGACGACAGGTCCATATGAACAGGATCCTTCCATCCTTTTCTCTTCTCGGACTGGGACCTGTTCATATACGTTCTTGGCAGATGATCCAGAAGTGGTTTGCCATTGCCTTCTTCTGTGTGTGAATGGAGTAATTGTTGGGATGCCACGGAGAAACCGGGGAAGCCCCCGGAGGAAAACTCCGTGATGCCTAGACCACGGCCTTGCCCAACACAAGTTATAAATTCGGGCACCACCGGAAATTGAACCCGGGACCCCAGGCTTACAAGGCTAGTGTTCTGACCACTAGACTATATATATATATATATATATATATATATATATATATATACACACACACTTTTAAAGCATCTGATGAGAAATTGGTATGACAATATATTCCCAACTGAGACCTGAGAGTTTATTTTTATGTTGAAATGAGTTCACCACTCGACCTTACACACAACTAGATGAATCCAGTAGAGTTCCCAGTTCATTTCAGCAGTATCCTCCAACCCAGGCCTCGTTTCTCTTCCCATCGGGCAAATTTGTGCGCATATCTAGTCGCTCCCATGCGCACTACATGTCCCACCCATCATAATAATGATATTTCTATCTCACTGGATAAGAATTAAAGGACCGTGAAAACGCGGTATCTTCATTACTCACTAATAAGGAGGGTTCCTGCTGAGACACGAAGCGAAGTTGAAAGCACAGCATGAACTCCAAACGACAACTCTCTTTGCGGCATTTCTTTGTTAACAAACTGCGTGAGTCTCGTTTATAAACAGCTTTATAAACATTATTGCTTGCTTTATTCGCCACGGTAATTCCAAGCCCTATACAAATGTCAGGCAAGTCCGTATTAATTTCTTCTGAAGTACGTTTCTTCACGCAAAACTACTCTGCCTTTGTTTTCCAAACGACGCACTAAAATACGTTTCAGAAATTAAGAAAAAGAAGAATAAATTTATGAAAGAAAGGAATTGGGTGGGTTAGAAGTAAGAAAAATAGAAAATGGAATAACAAGAATAGAGAAAGAAAGAAACGTCGAAAGAAATTAAAGTAAGGATAAAGAAACATACCAAAAATTCCGGCTGTGTAGTTATTTCAGTAAAATAAAACTGCGTAATTCTAGGTCTCGGTGTTGAGAGGTTAAAAACAAATATTACAGACACAAAAGAGGAAAATGAGCGAAAGACATCAGTAGGAAAACACAAAGGTGTTAGAGACCCCCAAACAGACAGCCAACCAAAACTCGTCGTAAGTACAGAAATGAAAAGTCAAAAATCATTTACAGAATAAAATTAAATAACCACGCATTTTATACATTAAGAGGTCTGAATTTATTTATTTATTTATCTTTCTTTGGCAATGTAGGGCGAAGGTCACTGGTTAGTCAGGGGGACGAAATTTATGCGTGGTAAAAATCACTTGGGAGCCAACGTCAAAACCTGTCACTCCGCTAACTTAGGCAACTCTTGCATGCAACTCACTCGATTTGTAAAGTAGACAGCGATGGGCCCGGAATGAAATTGAGCGGATATGTTTTAATGAAACGTTTTCGTACATCTGGACACGCCCGGAAACAAACTGGCAGTCTCTGCAATAGACTAAACATAAGCCCTCCTACTCATTTACGAATGTCCTTGGGTTTAAGCATAACAATCCTTTCTACGGTGTTCAGCGATACCTATCGAATGACCACACATATGACTAGGGAAGGAAGATTCATAAGGGAAATAAGCATTTGTCGGGTTTCCCCGTAGTAAATCTACGGGCACTGTGCTATATTCCATAGTCGTAGGTCATATAAACACCAGCGTTCGAATCCCGCTAGATGCATTAATGTTTGTTATCCTGTGAAGGTAAAGCTCTGTGGACCGATCTCCCATCTAAGGAGTTTAGCGGCCTGTTTGAAAAAAAAATTAAGGAACGAAATTACTTATAACCCCAGAATTTTGTTTATTATGATTCGATTTTTATAGCCTGATATTCATTTTGAAATTAATGCGCACCAGCACTAGAAATTAATAATTAAATATAAATTGTTGAATTTTGTGTTCAGATTAGAATAATTAAAACTGAAATGATGTGTTGACTCGTCATCTCATTTGTTCGATCATTTTACGTCTCTTGGAATTTATTTACGTTTCTATTCCAGTTACTTTACTTTCCCTGGAGCCGGAAAATGCCTCGGGAGATGAGTGCTAATAACACGAAACACGCAATTATGTCGCACATTCTGTGACCACGCCTATTCTTATTATCTCTGGATCTACGCATGGCATTAGTCTATTTGCAATTAGTGAAATCGGCTACTTCCCTGAAATATGCTTTTACAACATCCGTTTTCAGGAAATGGTGTGGAAATGTAAGTAGCAGGCTGTCACCTTAAACTCTACAGATATGTTAATGGGAATTACCAAGATACAATCATTTAAATTCATTTAAGTATACAGAGAAATTATTTTATACGGAAACTTAAAAACACCAATAGGCTACTTTCAAGACGTTTGGTACAAATTCCGAGAATATGTGTCTGAAATATCGCATGTGTCATTATAAATGTTGAGTCGAACGGGGAAGTCTCATCACACTGATTAAGGAGACAGTCAACATCTCTGAAACGTCGGTTAGTATCTGCCATACTACCTGGTGCAACATTCCAGAAGGCAAACATCTTCAAGTCTATACAGTTTATTTTCACAAACCGGTCTCATAAAATTCAGTACAGTGTGCTCAAAAATATATGCGATACAATTCGGTCTTTTAAAAGTAAACGGAAAAAATTATATTCACGAGTATGTTCTAGAACTTTATGTGATACAGAGTGTTATAATGTATATGATGTTATATGTATATATAATTTTATCTCATATACCAACCTGAATGACAATGAGAAAGTATTTAATTAAAGGGCAAGACTAGTTCTATAGTACTATTTACAGGCTTCAGAAAAATATGATTACAATAAATATACCTTATAATCCGTAAGAAGCAAAGAATACAAATTATTATTAGTTACAAGATTTAATATAGCGTTTAATTTCAACGAAATATTTAGTTTAAACACCGAGAGACGGGTATGTTTCAGCGACCCTGAGGACGAAAGAGAGAAAGTTTTGATCCGATAAATGGTTAGTACATAAACCTTGAACCCGGAAGATTAAGAATGAGAACTTCACCTTCCGAGTGGGGTGCACGTCTTATATTGATCGCTAAGCGTTAACGCCTAAAATGAAAATCAAACGGAATGCCATAGGCATTATAACCATCTGCAGGTGATGCGCCTTCAAACTTACTGGACTGAATAACGGGGCCTGTCAACAAGGCGATTAACGCTCGCCTCCACTCTCACTCGACGGGCTTAGAGTGTCAGACATGCGCATGAAATAGACCTACTGTTATGATATTATTCCAGAGTTTACAAAGTTTGAGTAAAATATTTGTCAATCTGACGAGTTTGTAATGAAACACAGGCATAATTAACTTTAATATTCAATTAAATGTAAATTCCACCTAACAATTACGTTGTACAAGGTGATTCAGAAGTCCCAGTGCATCTATACGTAGAAGTGTTGCGAGTGGTAATAGGCGAGGTTCACTCAGCTGTCTTAAAATAATTGGTTCTGGTAATTAAATATTGTTCCATCATTTCATGAAACGAGTGTTGACCCAGGTATCAAATAATCTGCTTGTTTATTAACGTCCTGTACAGATCGATACTGAAACGACCCTGCATATGACTTGCAAATTAGAGAGGGAGAGACAGACTCGTGTTTACGCGACTTTTTACTGGATCCCAACAGAAGGAGAAGAAGCTCTTGTGTCTAAATGAAATGCAGAGAAAGAGCTGTGACGTCACTTAAGTCTCTCAACCTGAACAAGACGTTTCAGAGGTTTACGTCAAAAACTTGACGAGAAGTCTCGTTCTAGAAGCTCTGCCGTGAACAAAGCTTCTGCAGTAAGATAAGATTCTAATCACTCTACCTCTTGGATCAGTCAGATTTCTTGAACGAATCCACTCTACTTTTGATAGCTATTAAATTTTCTAATGTATAGACTTAAGTAACTCATTAACGGGTAAGTTCAGCTATCCTTAAAGAGTTAAATTATAGTCCATTATCATATTTATTAATTAACATTAAAATATGCTAGAATTGTTTTTCCTTGTAGCAGGTTTTCGCGGCTGGAGTTCAATGTACAACTTCAGCTTTCGGAGCGAGCCGCATAATGTCTTAAGAAATCTATCTTCAGACGAGAGGAAAACCTCCATAGGCTAATTCTGTACACGTGATACTAACAGAGCCCTGTTCAGCAAACGTGACAAGCCGACTGATCGAAAATCATAACAAAATGTGAGAGAATCTATACATTTTTAAGCCGCAGCATATATCCTATCAGACGGTCCCATCGAACCGAACGAAACGACCAGAATATTGAATTACGCAAATAGAACCTCGCGCTATATATTATTTTCTCGAGATTGTATTTTCTCATTTAAATATGAAAGAAATATTTTGATCTGGAAGGGTAAGGTAATGACTTACGCGTCCTTAATTTACAGACCGAACTGTTGAGATTACCTTTTGGTGGTAATGATAGAAACCAGGTCGCGTTAGATCTCGGTGAACACGTGGCTTAATAGGAACAAGCAGATAGGAAACATCTTCCAGTTCGCCCCATAACGTCCGAGTATATAACAAAATACACAATTGTATCGAAATCTGTCCTATAATTTCTGTTGAATGATCAGACAAAACTTCTGATTATAGGTTCATTTATTCAGTTAGTGTGAATAACGTTTAACAGAAGCGCAACGTACTAAATGGAGCCGATAGAAGTGAAGTAAAGTAAAGTCGATAAATTACGTCACTGGTGGAAAATGTTTCTGTACGATGTTGATCTGGGTTTTAACGCCGTGTAGATTTGTAAGCAGATACATAATTCAAGGGTCATAATCGAAAGAAAAAACTGTCAGTGCTTTAATATTATCACAATTTCAGAAAACCTGTGAGCATATTCGAAATGGCACAGAGAAAATCCCTAAAAAGGACGTGCTTCGTATGAATGCTGATCAAAGCTATAAAAACTAGATACTAAAAATCTAAGCTAAACTTCTGAAACATCGGGAAGTCAATACATCTATTCACCGTTTATTTATACTTTCTCAGTCACATCGTCAGTCAACACTATCAGTAAATATATCTGAGTGCAAGAAATGGGACATCTATAATGAAGACATTATGGACGATGTCAGCTTCAAGCTCTATGAGGGTCAATGCTGCTCACGTGATATCCGTGATGGACCAGTGATAGAAGGGGCAAGGCTGAATGCAGTGAAAAACAGACAGGCTCACATAGCCCTATGCAAAAGTGGAACTACCGCGAGACACTACGCTCATCGATATAGCAGCTCACTTTGTCGTCTGCCCGTTCTGAATAGCTGAGAGGCACAGAACGCGTTCACCGCAAGAATGCATTTAGAAGGGGTCTTACATGCTGGTCGGTACTGCAGCTACCTGTCACTTACATAATCAGATATCCAAATTGGTAATGACCAGATTTTAACTACCAGAATTTGAAGGATGGTGGTAACTATATGTAACACATTAATAGTCAATAACGAACCTTGTTCTGAGATGGTAACGCTTCTGGATCTCTCCTCTGAACCGATTGCTATTTCATATATGACTGGTATAAACATCAATAACACCACCTCAACAATAATGTTATATTAATAATATCTAGACACAACTTCCATAAAATATACTGAGAAAGATGATAAAATTATAAAAACTATAAATAATTGTAATTTGAGTTTAAAAGTTTATAATTTACACCTGATGACGGTTTGATAAACCGAAACATGTTGTGAATGTTCCGATGTAAATCGAATGCTCGATATGGAACATAAGATGATATTTTAATCATTTTAATTATCTTATCTTACTATTTTATTGTGATTTGACGGTAAACAAATATAATAATTATTTTAATTAATATCACAATATGACGCAACTATACTATCTCATGAACCCTATCACATTAATTTGCGTTAAAAATTGTCATTTCGGCCAGAGAGTACACTAAAAGCTTTTGATTATTTCTCATAATTAACGGTTATTACATATATATATTATATATACATCATTAACTAACCAACTGATCTTTGTAATGGAGATGTGTCGCTGTTGGACAGGAAGGCACATTACATTTTTGGCACAATCGACATATTACTGTTTTACACTCTATAAAAAGTACCTTTACACAAGAAGCATGTTTCTTCTTACCAGGTATTTCAGAACGTAACATTAATTGACGATAGCGTCGCTCTCACCTTGTAAACATTAATTTCGTCGTGTTGCTATTACTGATTGTAATAAATCACAAAACGAAGTTACAGTAACCTCCAATGGCATAACTTTCATACCAAATCTGGTAAAAATCCTTGATTAAAACTAGTTTTATATATATAGACGCAGGCCGATAACGTGACTATATCAAATATAACCATGCTTTACGGATAGCTAAAATTATAAACAGAATATTTTAGATACGTAAAACTGTGGAGATAAGGAGTAAATTCCTACCTGTTAACTGGAAAATATCGTGGCATGTTATAAACAAAACATATCTTCCTTTAATTACATATAGTAACGTTTGTGTGTTAACAATATATATGTATGTATGCTCGTGTAACAAATATTTCACAGCAAAAACGTCCTTAAATACGCACTGGAGCAATGGGAATGAAATAGCCAAGAAATACCGGATAGGCAGTCCGCCAAATACCTTAGATCCAAAGCGCTTAAACGTGATGATGAAGACTTGATGAGAGCAGGCAAGGGGTGAGAGAGAGAGAGAGGGGGGAGAGACGAATAGCTTAACTATTTAAAGAAAGAGTGGCATAAGGGATCGAAATACATGGCGCTATGAAGCCTGAGTAGAACAAGTTACTCTTGTTCTGGACTATGATCTTTTTAACAAAATCAGTAACAGTATGTGTATGCATGCATACATACATACAGACACATTTTTGGTATTTTGAGTCACGATTTTAAGATAAGCAGTTTTAAAGTTCAGTTTCTGCTTCAAATAAAAAACAACGCGTCTCAGTTACTAAGATCAAATGGTGAATGCGTTTAGGGAAATAATCTTTTTTTTTCTTCTTATTCTGAGAAGCACGCGAAACCCAGAAGTACCATCACGGAAAGAGGAGAATTACTGACTGTTAAAGCAGACGGCGCGGTACATATAGTTACCAATGTGTTTCAAATGTTTAAAAATATTTCAATAATTATCTATCGGATAACAGTGACGGTTACAAGTGAGGCAAATTTATATGTTATTTTCCATCTAGTCTTCTTATATCCATGATAATAATTACTTAAAAAATCCTGGCCGATTTTATTAGGATGCCGCTGTTGCACGCATCCAGTGGGTTGGCTGATGATGGAGAAATAAAACGTGAAGAATGAGTGGAACTGTTAATTCGTCGTTACTACTGCCCTCCACGTAAAGATCTTACCTCAACCACTTCTATTCTGCGGCAGATAAATGAATACCGTATAATGTATGCCACACAATTTAAAACCCATTACATTTACGAACTCACAAATTAATTTACGACAAGATCGTCGTATAATGCCCAAACGCGATGTCGTTCTTATGTGGCAGCGGCTAAGGACCCCAAGACTAATGTAATAAACGAAAGAGATTCAGAATCTTTTTCTGAATACAGGCTATTTAAAAACATAGAATACCGTAACTGACTGCCCAATAAGAATTACTAGAGAATTACAAGCAAGCTCTAATTCCCAAATGGAAGAATGAATAAAAATGCTCATGCATTATTCAGGATTCAAACACGCGATTTCAGCAGTTTTTCTGCCTAAAAAGTTGGCTGAACTGGCTCCGCGGCCTTAACATTTGTCGTAATTCTAAAACGACTTACGACAGACTTCCACCACGTTAGAACTACGGTAAATCTGGCGGTCCGCGAGCCACATCCGGCCCAGGACCTCTTGTAACAAGGCACGCGAAATTATTTAATTTGTTGCTGATTACAATAAGCTCGTTTATTGTCCTTACTCAGAAAATTCTGAAAATAATTCTACCTCATCTACTGCTTTACGCACAAGTGTCACAATGCTGTTGACTCTAATACACTGCCGTACAATTTAAGTTTTCTAGATAAAAATTACATCACATATTGCTATTGCAGGAACAAATTTAAAAAAATTCAGCTCTATATGAATAGTTATGCATTAAACTCCAGGTCAGACCAGAATTTTTATACTTTGCACAAACTTTCTCCGATTCCTGTAACGCCTGCAATACTATGTTTCGACTTCACGCTACACACAACTGTCGGAGAAGTGGTCGGCCGCGAACGGCGAAATTGCGCGAGATTCAATACATAAATAAATATATGTACATCGACGGAAGTGTCGAGAACCGCCCCCCACTCCAATTCTATATTACGTGCTTTGCCCAATGGGTTTCCACGTCGATGTGATAGCAGACTGTTGTTTTCTGGGTTTCTGCACCGTGTAGCATTTTACCCGTTTGCCAGCGTTTCGGAGGAACATACTGCCTTCATCTCGCGAGCTGAAATTCTGCATGACAGTTTAGGTCTATCAAAACAATTATATTTAGCAGTAGAACTGATGGCGACACATGGAACATTATTTCTACTCGGGATCAGCTTTATCAGAAGTATGATTTATGATGAATGAAATATAGTATATCTATTGTTGATCAACAGTAGATATATTATGTGAAGCTTTCACGGCGGGTTTCATTAATAAAGTCTTCTCGGGCTATCAACCGTGTTAGATGGTGATTAACCGCCATCTAACACGGCTGATAGCCCGAGAAGACTTTATTAACAGTAGATATGTAAACAATAAATTAAGATAAAAAAACAAGAAGTACGTTAAACTATAGCTCGTTTGAAGTTGGAATATGCCTTTTATTTTATTTATTTATTTAAATTTTTTAATGTTCACAGCTTCACGCAGCGGTCCATGTCAGGTGCACTGTACCTTGAAAAACTCGGCCTCTTTCTGATTTAACTGCTGGGCGACTCCTCTAGGGGCACCCCACGCGATGAGTTTCTGCAGACTGAGATTCCTAACTCTCTTTATTGCGTTAGCAATGGAAGCGTAATGACGCTCTGGTATTGGGAATCAAGAATGTAGCTGACGTAATCAAATTGCGGGCTACTAGCAGCTCTGACGGGCGACCAGTACAGTGTTCTTCCCATTCATTAAGTCGGCTTATTTCAAAGGATTTATATGTCGTTGGAACAGCTAAACAGACTTGGTCACACGAACGGGCAAATAAACCACTTTCTCACAAACACATTTCATGGCAATCTATTTCGTAATTAGAAATGTATTTTAATGCGGAAGATTAAAAATAATTGTGTGTAGAACACAGATGTGTTACACGGAAATTAAATATGAGCTTGGAAATTAAGCAGGTTTCAATAACGCTGTTACAAAATATTTAATCGTACATGTTTTCCGTAATCATCTACGCTCCAGTGGTATAGTACCGACTGACAAATTCTTAGATTCTGAGGAACGTTCGTATTGAAACGCGTGTTTTGAATATAATAAAATTCTATTTTACTGACAAATAAGTAAGAATGGCTTCGATCATTTTAGCGACGTGTAGAAGCTGTACCACGAAACACGAGTACAAGAAATTTTAAGCGAATGTACAGTAAGAATGGGCTGTTTCGCGATTGCGCCAACTGATCTGATTTACTGTGGGAGACACCTATCGGAGAATGAAAAATACCGCTTTCGTTTTCCTCTCGTTCTTTGCTGTAAAAAAATTAAAGTAAAGCTGTCCCACTATACGCCATGTAGGCGCTTTGGAGGAGAGGGTGTAACCTCGGCACTAGGTGGGGTGAGTGGTCAGCGTCTAGCTCCGGCCGCGCTTTACCCCCGGGGAAGGACACCGGTGCCCGTTGGATAGGAGGCTGGGTGGACTCTAGAACCGGTCTGGACGCAGAGGCTGGAGGAAAAATCCTCCGCCCCCGTCGGGGATCGAACCCCAGTTGTCCAGTCACTGTACTGACTGAGCTACGCTTTCTGTCGCTGTCTTTTTGCCTGTTTCTGTTTCTTCTTCTATTTTCTGTTTCTCTTCACAGGACTCCCTCAGGTTCAATCCGGCGCGGCCGCTGCTCGGCTCAAACTAACACGGAACATGACCAGTAGTTCCAAACCTTCAAATTTGCCACCAACTTTCACATGGCCCAACAAAAGTAAGTGCATGATATTCTTATATTTCGCTCTTTCTAGCTTTTTCTCATTTCCTGCACTGTGTAGGTGCAAGTAATATCTACGAAACCAGCGGGTAGTCAGCCAAAATATCTTGTACCTAGTCCAAGATTTTCGCTAGGTTTCCTCATTCTCTTCAAGAACGGACTAGAAGAAAGTTTTTAAACGCAAAATACGTCGGTCAGGAAGTACCAGGTTAAAATCTCGGAAAGTAGACGGGCTATTTTTATTTATTTAGTGTTCTGTCTGACGACAGATCCATATGAGCATGATCCTTCCATCCTTTTCTCGGACTGGGACCTGTTCATATACGTTCTTGGCAGATGATCCAGAAGTGGTTTGCCATTGCCTTCTTCTGTGTGTGAATGGAGTAATTGTTGACCGGCTATCCTGAGGTTTATCGTGGTTTTCCTCAATTTCTCAAGGAATATTTCCGGGATAGCCTCTTAAATTACGTCACCTATTCCCTTCCAATTCGTTACTGAACATCCTATCGTTCGACAATGTATATTACGAGCTAGTGAGGGCGTGGTTAAATAAACCAATAATATGGTGACCAAAACATAATTGAACCGGAAAATGCCAATAGAACTACACTTTTACGATACCAGTGTCGGAATTTTTTTTGACAGTCTGAGCGACTAGAAGCTTCTCAGGAAGGACTGCCTTCCATGTTGTTAATATAATCAGGCCTGAACCCATTCTGTTCTGAAAGATCCGGAGCGTCACTTTATTGCTCACAAGAGTGCAGGAAAATCGTGGAGAACCGATGGACCTCATTGTAAATGAGGAATCCTAAGTCAGAATATGCGTTCCTGGAATTATATTCGCAAGCCCTCCGAATATGAGACACCATGCTGGTGTTTCTAATAAGATCCAGGAAGATCTTCCAGGTCGATTACTTACATATCAGTGATGAAGCGTGCATTCCATGTCGAGCTCTTGCTTCGGCATAGCAGCGATTCGGAATAAGTTATTGCCGCTTACAATGGCATGTACGCTGCACATTCCATGACATGAGCTTGTGAGTAATATAGGCGATGGGAAAAACAGTCGAACGCCGGTCGATTTTTCGGCATTCGAGAGCTCGGGATATATAGTCAACTCATCTTACAATGCCCTCTTTGCTAAGAATATGGACTATGTGCTCTGACCCAATGATGAGACAGTAATTATTAAGACACGGGTGTAGTATGGCCCATCAAAGTTGACGGGAATCACATTTTTTTGTGTTGAACAGCAGTACAATTTATTGCAGTATTATCTTTGGAAATCGCATTAAAAGTACAATATTTATAAAATGTCTTTTTAAGGTAAATTATGTGTGAAAACTTCACGCGACCGAAGCCTTATTGCTACCAAACGCTCCAATACAAAGCTGCCCGCAAAAATTCGGACTTCTGTAAAATGCAGACGCGGCCTGATATCACCATAGCCTCGTTTGCATTTCTTGCTACCAGAGCTGCCACGGTTGGAAATGGACCTAGGGTTCCATTAACAGACGGAGAATTTCTTACTAGCTGAGCGTATTTTCTACCTATCCTCAAGGACACTGATCCATGGAGTTAGTTAAATTTTAATGGGAGTTCAGTTTAACATGTGATATCACGGGTTTACAAATACCCTGTCAAGTTTACATAAATATCGTCATATTACCTGATTGATACATCTTATTACGAACAACATAAGAAAATTTAAGGTTTATATGCGTCATGTTTGTGTTTTTGATTAAAATATATAATAAAATTCAGGTCAATACACAAAACTTTATTTGGATGTTAAAATTTACAGAATAATCAAAACAAACATAAGATGCGTAAAACGGGAGGATCAGCGGAACACATGTTACAATAATGAATATATTGAAAGGCATGCATTATAATATAAAATAGTTTTAAAAAACAACACCTGAAGATGATGTATTACATCGAAACATGTTGTGAAATGAATGAAAGCGCTCTAATGTAACATCCTTAAGTGATGAATGGCGCAAATTTAAAATTTTAAATTTTAACATTTAAATTTTAAATTTTAACATCCAAATAAAGTTTTGTGTATTGACCTGAATTTTATTATATATTTTAAACATAAGAAAAGTAAAATTGTACATATTCTGAAATCAGAAGTGGTTATTCTTCTGTTTTAAATGACAATCTTCTGGGATGTAGCGCGGTGTAGTCTGGTAGTAGTTTACCAACGTTTCAGAGGTCCTTGCTGCCTCCATTATCAGGACAATGACCTTGATACGGCGCTACATCTCAGAAGACAGCCACCTGTGTACTAACCGCCGTGAGATCCTCGAATAATTAAATTTATTACAAAAATAAACAATGAGCCGGGACAGCTCAGTCAGTATAGTGACTAGCTATGGGCTGGACGGCCGGGGTTCGATCCCCGACGGGGGCAGAGGATG
Source organism: Zootermopsis nevadensis (assembly GCF_977971745.1). Lineage (NCBI taxonomy): Eukaryota > Metazoa > Arthropoda > Insecta > Blattodea > Termopsidae > Zootermopsis > Zootermopsis nevadensis. Next base: position 4,929,589 of record NW_028259136.1, on the reverse strand, counting down.
TTTCCTCTAGCCTCTGCGTCCAGACCGGCTCTGGGGCCCACCCAGCCTCCTCTACAATGGGTACCGGGGGTCCTTTCCTGGGGGTAAAGCCGGCCGGGGCGTGATGCTGACCACTCACCCCCATCTAGTGCCGAGGTCAAGAAAGAGAGGAGCTATATCTCCTCTCACCCCAAACGCCTACATGGCGTATAATGGGACAAACTTTACTTTTACAAAAATAAACAAAACATCAATTTTGTTTCATCGTATGAAAAATGTAGAAAAATTATGAGTTAACCAAAGTTTATTCTACTATGACAGCACAGAAAGTCGTCTGGAACTTCGTCACAAATAATTTGAACCCCGATTTCTTGCAGAAGACCTACAAGTACAGTTAGAAGAAGGCGAAAAGGGGTACGAGGCGCTGGTAGTGCCCTCTGGAAGCCCGTGTGCCGTGGACGGTGGGGCAGCACCAAGTAGAGACGGCAGAGAGACCTGGGGCCGCGGAGCGGACTTCCTGCTGTCTATCATCGGTTTCGCCGTCGACCTCGCCAATGTATGGCGATTCCCCTATCTCTGTTACCGAAACGGCGGAGGTAAATCTTGCAAACTGAGTGACTAACTGTACAAACAACTGATAATGTAGCCCGTATTTCCAAAGCGACTGACACAAAAGTTTCTTATTGGATAAAGTCTCGAATAGTTTTCACCCACCTCACATCGCCACGACTTAATTCAGTAACATTTTAATAAATTACGTAGCATTTATACATATTGTACAGATTAACTTAATAATTAAAGTATGGAGAATGTTTGTCCTATCGTAATTCTGTAGCGCCTCGGAATACTAGATTCTGTGTTTAAGCCAAGGCTGGAATAACAGTTAAACCTACAGACATCTCTATACGTAAGCTCACAGAACCACTAGTTTCAATAATTTATTTACAGGAAAGTTACATATTCATGATGGAATGAATTATATATCAAGAGTTGTTGTAATAATGTAGCATATGCTTAAATATGTTCAAAACAAAACATCGTGTTTTCGGAATAAGGAATTAAATATATTTTAATAACACTTCAAAGAGGGGAAAAAAAAACTTATCCAAACAGCATGTTAGAATGTGGTTCTCACCTTCAAGTAAATACAATTTCATTAATGTCACAGATGTATTTAAACGATGTTTATGAAAAAATATTTACTCTTTTTTTCTGTGAGCGAAATCAAGAGACATAAGAGTAGAAGCAGTTGGTATGAAGGGTTAATATCGCAAAATTTTGAATACGCAGTCAAAACTGTCAAAGGAATTTTTTTTTACTAGATCCACATGAAATTATAATTATTATAGTAGCATTCATCGCTTTGCTTCCCAACAAACGTTTATTTCATTTCTGCTGGGTAACGAATAATATTTTGTTAATATTCCTGTGTGATGCATTTGCATAGATCATGAGTAATAAATTATTTTTAGCCGAAAGGCAGGTGGATCTATTTCGAACTTATCATGGACAGAAGAGTCTGTAGTTAAAAATGAATTGCACATTTAACAAGCCGTAGTTTTCCACCCCCAACATAAATTATTCATTACGATTCTATTATGTCGTGACAGGAGCCTTCCTGATCCCCTACACGTTGATGATGGTCTTCGGGGCGGTTCCTTTGTTCTATATGGAACTCATCCTTGGCCAGTACAACAGGCAGGGACCTATCAGTGTTTGGAGGATTTGTCCACTGTTTAAAGGTGAGCAATCACTAATCATTAACGCACACGGAATGGAAATGTATCTTAAAGCGATAGTTCTCAAACTATGACTCGCGGAACACTGGTGACCCACTAGCTAAACCGAGTTGTTCCGCCACTGAAATGAGCAATGGCAGCCTTCTCACAATTGCCAACAAAACTTTTGTTATTGTTATTATTATTATTATTATTTTAAATCCGCGTGGAATAATTATGAGCATCTACGTCATTGCAGACACATTCTGGAAATTTATTGTGTAGAAACGAATCTCGGTACTGGAATCCTAACCCGTCACAGGTAACCGCGTTCTGTCGTCTCTTGCAGGTGTGGGTTTCTGCGCTGTACTGGTAGCATTCTACGTGTCTTTCTACTACAACGTGATAATTGGCTGGGCCCTGTACTTCCTAGTGGCGAGCGCCACACCCGACCTGCCTTGGCTCCATTGTAACAACACGTGGAACACGGACTGGTGCACGGAGAGCCAGCTCAACGGGACGGGTGACATCAGCAACAATGGTAGCGCCAACATATCCGTCGACGCCCCGAGCCCCAGTGTGGGCAGCGTCGCTGCAGGCGGCGGCGCGGGGAAACTCTACTTCTCACCGGCCTCAGAGTACTTCCAGTAAGTGCCTCTCTTACCCTCACAGAACTCTAAGTGTCCCCATCTATCAGCGGCCTGGCAGTACTACTAGTAATTGTCAACATTTCTTTCGGCAACAATTTTAGCAAGGCGAAATGCGATTTCTGAACAAGAGTAAAAAAAGATATACACATTCCGATGTCACTTAAATACAGTGCTACATAAAACGAGATTTATACGTTCTGACATACTGGACCGAATGCAAGAATGCAGACATGTGATACATCTGGAAAATATGGGAAAGATGCCAATTCCCATGAGTAGTTTTGCAGATGATAAAGGACAAAGGAGTCAGAAGAGACGGAACACGCTTGGTCTATTCCGTGAAACCAAACGTCGCGGCTGAGTGGATACCACTCTTGAATCTTATTCTAGAAGTCCCTGGTTCAAATGTCGACACGAATACCGACTATCCTGACAGCGTTTACACGTGTTTTTCGTTAGTCCTTCCTAATAAATGGCGAAATATTATCTTAAATTAGATCACAGCAGATTCTTTCAATATGCTTTCCAATTTATCATTAATTATTGTATAAATCAAGAATATAGTATGAGCTACTGATATCACCGTTAAATAAACCATAAATAAATGTATATCGTGAATATAATTATGTTATCCAAAAGCACTGGAATAAGATGGACATTAAAGCTAGCACATGTTTCCCTGATACAGTTACTGAGATGTTGAAAAACATTACTTTCTCCAAGTACCACACATTTGATCTAAATACTGTATACTGCATGTATGCCTCTTTTGTACATATGTGGAATTAATATATCTGACATACCATAGTGAAGATGTGGATGGCGGTTTTCTGGGTTGACGCCGTATGGACTTGTAGGTTGGTACCCGCATTTCAGAAGAACATACTGCATTCATCTTCAGGGCTGAACTGTTCGTCACTTTAAAGAAGAAAAATCATGAAACAATTTCGTGTTATATCAGTTATTTTCATACCAATGCCTGATTAATAAAAAAAATATCTTTGGGAATACATGAAACGAAGTCTCTTTTAGAGTTGTTTGCATAAGGTGCATAAATTTAACGCATAATTAGAAATGTCTCTCTCCGTGTGCATGTTTCATCTCCACAAACTTCATGAACAGTAAAATTGAATATGATATACATATGCTATGTTTATTCAGGATGTAAATATTACGTTGTGTGAATATTAATGACAAAGCAAAGAAAATATACGTAAAAAAGTTTATTGAGGTAAAATGGTCTCAGAGAGACATCCTGTAAATTTTATACAAGTGGAAATTCGCATTTAAAGTACAAATAAGTAACGTATCTTAAATATCCTGCTACAAGACTTGCATCGACACTAATTGGATGTCCAAGGACAATGTGATAAATAAGACATCACACAACTCGATTGAAAGACATCGCTCATTTTCACTCTTGTTTAAATATAGTCACAAACCCTATACTGCAAACATCAATAGTTAATCCGCGATCCATTTACTTCAACATTTCCATTTATCCAATCATTCGATCGTCATTCCATTATGCCACCCATGCGTTCTCCTATTTATCTCATCCCTTTTGATATGTAACATCCATATTCCCACTTAACAAATCAATAAATACACAGCCTACACATTTACAATTTTACTCGAATCGTCAACATCAGTATGATCTTTCCTCTTACGTTCTTCGAACAAATCACTCATTTTAAAAATGTTTCATTCATTTACAGTCCTGTCATAAAAATGATGCATGAAATACTCCATTCTGCCAAATTTCGGCTAGTCCTTAAACCACTAAATCCTCGTGGTAACTATATGTACCACCTAGATTAAAAATCAACAATTCTATGTTTTGTATATTTCAATTTCGTGTGATCCTCAGAGAAAACAGCGATAATTTCCTTGAAGAGCATTAACCGCTCGGTCTTTGTAATAGTTATGTGGTCTTCCAGGTAAGAACTATTTAAATATCTATTAAGAAGAGCTTCAACTGACGTGCTACATAACATGCAATGGTGAACAGGGACTCTGGGCCCTTGTGCTGCCCATATATTTCGTGCGAATCACGTATATCTTTGTAATGCTACATTACGCTGTATAATGAAAAATTAACAACCATCTAAAATAAATGTTTAACTTTAAACGAATAATTGATAAAACAACAAATCCACAAGTTATTGAGCTATATGTAAACCTGTTAACGAAAGAAAGTTAGTAACTAGCAAAGTAACCAACTCCTTAAGAAGTTAACAGTACTCTCATTTAGTTAATAAAAGATGAACATCGTATTCCGCCATACATTAATAAATTATCTGGTTCTATAAAAACACAAATAATTCTTTTTCTGACCAGCTGAGTAACCAACTCCTTCCCCAATTCATCCTTTAACGCCAAATAACATAAGCAGTTTATAAAAGTCGTGAAATTAACAAACACCGCTGTGTGCTTGCAGCCGTGCCGTCCTGGAAATGCAGCGGAGCGGTGGTCTCCATGAGATGGGCTACCCCAAGTGGCAGCTGGTCCTTTGCCTGCTGCTTGTCTACAGCATGCTCTATCTCTCTCTCTTCAAGGGCGTCAAGTCCTCAGGTGCGTCAGTCCTGTCCTAAAAACGATTTCTAAAGCTGTCACTGTGCTTTAATGCTTTAATCTAGCATGTAGGTCGCGGCGACAAATATCTCGACTGTGGTCTTCTCGATTTTGACGCCATGTCGGCTTGTGAAGACGCTCTTCCGAAATGTTGACATGACCACCTACAAGACACGGCGTCACAATCCAACAGACCACGATCAACGTGTACTAAGAACCAGTTTCTCTCTTAGGTAAGGTAGTGTGGGCGACGGCGACGCTGCCATACGTCGTCCTGACCATCCTCCTCATCAGAGGCCTCATGCTGCCAGGAGCAATCGGGGGTATAGTCTACTACCTAAAACCCGAGCTCGGGCGACTGGCCGATACTCAGGTAATTGCATGTTCATGATTGGGATTCAGTATGCTATTTAACATAAAAGCCAGTCACTGTACCAAGTCCTGAACAGCCTTAATTTCTCTTGTAAATTCTTAAATATGTAGCTTAAAGCCAATTCTCTACATCCACCTCTTTTCCCAGTTAACACTAAAATTTTAATTTAAATTAATATCTTGGTTAAAACCTCTAATGTTTCTAAGGGATGACCTACGAATATCGGCAAGAAATCGGCTATCCTGAAAAAAAAATCGTGGTTTCCGTCCGAAGAAAACTTTCTTAACCATCATTCACAATCATCTGAGCATATCACATTTGAAGTTAATATAGCGTTGTAAAATACCCGCATAACCAACAAGCGTGGTAGTCCAAACCGAACCACAAAGATTATTTTTGAACGCCTGCATCGCAAGCAACACGCACAACAAATAGTAACGTCCTTGGTAGTAGGAAGTTGAGTTCCATCAATTCTTTGGTCCATCAAACCCTGAGAATGGGGGCGGCTGATACGAACAGAAGGAAGGTATTTGGCAAATCTTACAGTTGTAGGGGTTGAAATACCCACTCGAGGGAATTCACTCAGTGAAGTGCGAGAGATATGACGACAAAAGAGAGCTCGAAAAACGTTATGAAGCACGAGTGGATCGTTCAGTTGCAATACTACACCGCTGCGATCTCAGTAAAAGTCTTGAAAGGAAATGCCGTAAGCGAAACATGTCGCTCTTAGCGAGCGTAAAGAACGAGGCAGGAATTTTAAAAGCCAAAATAGATGAAACAAGCTTAGGAAGAACAACCAAACTTCACGGCAAATATCAAAAAATCTAAATAAGACAAGAATAAAATAATACGAAGAAATAAATGACGCTGATACCAGACGCAATAGTCTGTTATAGAACCACAAAATGAAACAAGAAATCTAATGTCACGGCCGGATGGTTACCATTCCTCTTCTGTGTTCGGGATATGCCGACATAAAATCTCGACTGTCTTCGCTGATATTTTTTCGTTGTCTTCCTCAGCCCCCCCCCCCCCCCCCAGGAAAATGCCGGAATAGTATCTTAAGGCACGGTTCACATTACGCGGTTTGCGCCGCGCGGTTGTTTTTACCATAGATGGCTCATTAAGTGTTCACATTCAACCGCGCGGCCATCTATGGTAAAAACAACCGCGCGGGGCAAACCGCGTAATGTGAACCGTGCCTAAATTGTGCCACGATCGTTTCTTTCAACATCCTTTCCAATTCACTGTTCATTAGCCGCCATATAATCTGAGCTACTGATTTCAGTAATCGCATGTTTAAAGCTTGTGTTCTGTTATAATGCCATAAAGCCTAACATTACTTTATGTATTGTAAATTGCTTAATTCAGTCAATTTGTTGATATATTTAGCAAAGTTTAACTGGGAATTTTAGTCCAAAGTTTAACTGGGAATTCTGGGAATTTTAGTCCAAAGTTTAACTGGGAATTTTAGTCCAAAGTTTAACTGGGAATTTTAGTCCAAAGTTTAACTGGGAATTTTAGTCCAAAGTTTAACTGGAAAATTTAGTCCAAAGTTCAACTGGGAATTTTAGTCCAAAGTTTAACTGGGAATTTTAGTCCAAAGTTTAACTGGGAATTTTAGCCACTGACCCACCACTCCTTCCCAGACTTCCCCTCACGAGCTGTTCAGCGGCCACGTCTATAAAATTGGACTGTATTCGACTCCTGAAACTGAGGCTGGTAATATTTACTCTCAAATCTGCACGTATCCTATTACAAAGTCTTGATTAAATAAGTCTTATATTTAGTGCCCAAACTCGTTTTAGTGAGGGCAGCTGTGCAAAAGAAAACAAGGCAACTGACTTCACTCTGGTTCTGCGGTCGATTTCTCACAACACATAAGGAATTCCAATCACAGTTCCTGACATGACACCAACTTCGTGACGAAGAAACGCAACGCAATAAAGTAGGAGCGAAACAAGAGAATCATGCGAGGCGACGACCAATAAAGAGAAAAGAGAACGTCGAACATTCCTCCGCCTCAACACCCTCCCCCCTCCCCCGGGCCGAAGATCCTTCGGCGTATGTTCATCAAGACTGGATCACCATCTTGAGCGCCTTCAATCAAACATAACCTTGAGAACCAAACAAGGAAAGAAACACAAATGACCTGGAGCCGAGCCTTCACTCTCAGCATGACCCCCCTGATCGCCTTGGGATTTGACAAACACTTTTGAAAAGTCACGCTCCACCATTGCGACTGACGTATTTTAAGAGACTGTTCCAACATTTAATTCACTTTACAAAGGAAATTTATAAATGTTGTACTTTCAGTTCGACATGCAAAAATAATGCTGCTGTCGACGGAAAGAGTGTTCCATAAATTCCATTGCGTTATAGCTAAATCACATAACGAAACCACGCGTTATAACAGAACTGACTGTACTGTGTTATATTACACGCCCGCCTACCTTATTTCTAATGTCTGTGTTATTTCTAGTTAAGTTACGAATTTCTATTTTTCAGGTGTGGGTGGATGCTGCGGTCCAGATTTTTTATTCGGTAGGTGCGGGATTCGGGGTTCATTTGTCCTACGCCAGTTATAATACGTTCCATAATAACTGTCTCCGGTAAGTCTAGAAACGTAAGATAGGCTGTAAATATTAACTTCTTGTCTCAAAGTAAACTTTAACAAAGATGAGATTAATCTATTGACTACACAGTAGACTCTCGATTATCCGGGGACGGATTGACCGTGGTCAATCTTGTTTAAACGAATTTTTTTTAAAAAATCTAGGAAACCTGTTGTAAATGTTTAAAAAGAACGAAATTAATACAAGAGTGGCATAAATCGATTGTTGCTAAAACCTGAACTTTTCAACAGTAGAACGTTACATCAACTCGAATTATTATTTTTTTAAAAAAATAGCTGGTATGTTTATTTATTATTTGTAGTGTTCTGTCTGACGACAGGTCCATATGAACAGGATCCTTCCATCCTTTTCTCGGACTGGGACCTGTTCATATACGTTCTTGGCAGATGATCCAGAAGTGGTTTGCCATTGCCTTCTTCTGTGTGTGAATGGAGTAATTGTTGGGATGCCACGTAGAAACCGGGGAAGCCCCCGGAGGAAAACTCCGTGTTGCCTAGACCACGGCCTTGCCCAACACAAGTTATAAATTTTTAATTAGTGCATGCCTGTAAATAAACTTACGTATTTGTTACACGTGCGTGTATTTCTTTAATTTTTTGCAGATTATCCGGGAAAATATATTTCCCAACCAACCCGGATAATCGTGAGTCTACTGTACGTATTCGTTGAAATATAAAAATGTTATTCAAATCGCACAAAGTTAAATTTCCCCCTGGCATTTAACTAAAAATTAAGCCATGTAGACGTATAGGGGAATGCAGGTATATATGTCCACCCATTCTTAATTTCGGAACTAGGAGGAGGTGAATGGTCAGCTTCACGCCCCGGCAACTTTACTCACGAAGACGTAACCAGTGAATGTGAGGCTGGCGAGAACCCAGAGGAGCTCTAAATGTTGTAACAAAGGGAAAATCCTATCCTAGTATCAATTTAAACAAATGGCAGAAATACTGTAGTTCACACGCCCCATATCTGATTAGAATCGAACCAATCCAATCTCCTGGTGACATAAAACAGTCAACAGGAACTGTACTGAGCTGATATGCTTTCCTGTAGACTTTGACCTTAAATACTTTGTTCTGTATCGTCTTAAAAAAGTTGTATGAAGGGCAGACATTTCAGAATATTAATGAAACCAGTTAATATATCCTACTTTTCAAGTAGTCTCAGTTAAGAAATATTTTTTTGGTTTAATCAGTTACTTAAAGGCATCGTATCATCTGCTGAGGTTATGTAGGACAGACTGAAATTCACTGTACGATGAATGTGAGCAATAGATATAAAAAGATATTTGGGGAAGCAACAGTGATATTTTGAATAAATTTGATTTTTCCAAAACAAACAAATTGAAATAAAGCCAGGGTAGTTGATCCTCAGCGAGGATCTGAACTGGATTCTTCCCAAAAATTAGTCAGAGACATTCAAAGCTAATTGGTACTGATCCTTCAAAGATAAATGAAAAGGTGAAGTTTCCCTTCGTACTTAATGAAATGACATATGGGGGTGGAGGTATGGCTTCACACATTCTAATCCCAAATTATTATCAGCCTTACTTATTACAATTTTTAGGTTAAATTAATATATTTCATCCTGGAAGTAAGCTGAGGTGTTTGTGCTTCTCAACCAGATTAAAACTGAAATAAAACAATAAATGTTTAAAGAATTAAAAGATTAACTCCAAGAACTCCCAACAATGGTTACTAAACCATAGTTTGTAAACCCCTTTATAGCCCCAAAATGTTATTGTTAAATTATGGTAGGCAGCTTCTCAGAAATAAGCTGTGTAACAGATCAAGGAGAGCGCAACAATTGACCTTGGGGTAGAAATGTGACTTAAGGGAAAAATTATTCCTTCATTTGTGGATTTCTTGATCAGAATTTTAAGGAAAGTGTTTGTGAACTGGTAAAAATTTGGAAACCACTGCAATTGAGAAGCCTGAATAAGCTTACTCTTTTTTGGGTATGTTATAATAGGGACTGCCTCGTGACTACTGCTGTCAACTGTTTCACCAGCTTCTTCTCTGGTTTTGTCATTTTCACATACCTGGGGTTCATGTCTCATAAGCAGGGCATCCACATCAGCAATGTGGCAACTGAAGGTATGTAATTACTTCCCACTTACTGTAAACTTTTTCTTTGTACCAGAATTATACAACGTTAGGGCTTTATAACCTCTGAAAAATCATGCAGATCTAACTACAAACTATTTTATAGAATTAAAAAATATAACTGGTCAATAGTTTAAAAATTACCTTCATGACAGAAGGTTAACAGATATAAATAAAATCATCAGATTCAAATAATAGCACCTATTCAAATTGGGGCATTATAAAACATGGTTCCTCAAGGTTCAGTACTTGGTACTATGCTTTTCCTCACATATATCAATGATATAATATTAACTTTAACTCTCAGTCTAAACCCATACTTGTCGCAGATGATACTAATATTATTATTTACATTCAGAAACTGACTGCTTCCAAATATTCATGAATGATGTATTTGCTAGCTAGCAAATTATCTCAAATTAATTTCTGACAAAACAAATTTCAAGTACTACCAACAAGAACTGTTTTAATCTAGGTATAGGGTCCTTGGTACAGCAATGCAAATAAATTCTATTCTGAAGATTGCCATCTTCTGGGTTGTTACGCCATGTAGTATAGTAGATGTCCACCAACGTTTCAGAGGTCATACTACCTCCTTCATCGCCCTAATTACTACATAAGAACCCAGAAGACAGCAATCTTCATACCCACAGCTGTGAAAACCTCAAATCCTAAATTATATTCTACTTACTTACCATCAATATCAAATACCTATGCTCGATAATCTTGGTAATTGAGGATGTAGGATTGAATACTTTCACATTTATCACTAAGAATAAGAACCAAAATGTACGCACACCAACGGCACATGGTTGAGCTCTAACTGTTCTGAACGAAGTGCTTGACGAAAGAGGTGTGAAATTTATTTTTCGCGCCTTCATATCGATACCAGAATGGCCAGCAGTACAAATAACCAGAACAGGTGGAGGACAAAACAGAGGATTCTCAAATAGCCTACCACTCAAAACAGTTATTCTCGTTATGATATTACGATATAACACCAACAGTTTCCAAAATCTGAAATATATGATAAATATAGTTAATAATAAAACATTATATACACATTATATTCCGTTATATTGGCGGCATCATCAGTAGCCCTTTAATCCGTGACAAAGCACGGATATATCCATTTGCTTTATCTGTGGTACATGATAAGAAAAGCCAACGGTAATGAGGGAATTATTATTTGTCCCTTTAGGTTAGATTTACAACCATTTTACCATGACAAGAAATATGAACGAAACACAGACGCAATCTAATTAACCCTGTAACGTGACAATGAATTCGAGTTTCATTTCAGTTATTAGACACCTGTTAAGCCTAATTCTAATCAACATAGCACAAGGATAAGAAAATGCACTCTTGTGATATTCAAGGTTCTCACGGTGGCGAGTATGAACATGACTTTTCTGGGTTGTTGCACCAAACAGTCTGGCATAAGTTTACCAATGTTTAAAATGTGCTAGCTGCCAACGATGATGGAGGCAACAAGCACCTCTGAAACAATATTTGATAGATTAAAAATAGAATTGCATTTAACAATATACCTCCCAGTCCTCATTCCTGCAAAATGTCATTGAAATCATTTTTGTAGTTCATACCTGAAACATGGGACAAGTGGATAGATATGGTCTCCCACATTGCCTTTAATTCATGCACTTTGTACAGAGAATGTATAACAATTCCTAACAAAAACTTATTTGCATTTAAGATGAATTTTATCTCTTATGCTTTCATCTCTTGTCTTTTCCAAATGTCTTTATGAGCTGCCCTCAAAATCAAGGTATCCTAACTATACTGGGTGAGCTAAGTTTGCAAAATTACCACAGTTCCTTATCATGTAACATTCATCATTTCCAGCCTATTTCATTTCTCATAGCTTTATTAATGCTAATTACATAGTCTAAATGTATGGCACTAAAGATGCATTAAAGAAGGTAGTTTATTTTCATACAGGTAAGCTTCTTAGTTGTAAACATTTGGTTTGTGCAGGCCCAGGCCTAGTGTTCCAGGTGTACCCTGAAGCTGTGGCCACTCTGCCAGGCTCAAATTTCTGGTCAATGCTCTTCTTCTTCATGCTTATCATGCTGGGGCTGGACAGTGCTGTGAGTACACTCAGACTCTATTATTATTATTATTTAGTGTTCTGTCTGACGACAGGTCCATTGTTCTGCCCAAAAAGAGTTCGCCAGTTTTCCCTCAGGGATAAATTTAGAGGAGTGGTTTATTGGCTCAAACTTGCCTGAAGTATCTGCAATAATAAGTGCTTTCCTGACAAAAACCAGTTGAAAAATAAAGAATTGTTGATGGTGGGACCAACAATCATGTCCCTAGTATAGTTAATTTGTTAAGCTTTGTAATAACACTTAAGTTTTGGTTATATATTTTTTAAATGTAAACCAAAATGAACTCCAAATATTATTTAACATTGAATCAGATTTAATGAATACTGCACATTAATCCACAACAGTGAAAGGTTTAAATCCAGAAGTACTGAATTCTATTGTATAATTTCTTCTTTTAATGCTAGAACCTGTATTCTCTTTTCAGATGGGAGGAATGGAATGTGTCATCACTGGTCTCATGGATGAATTCCACTCCTTCTTTCAAGGCCGTCGTTTTGCCCGCGAAATATTCACTCTAGCAGCTGCTGTAGTCTCCTTTTCCATTGCACTAATCAATGTCACACCAGTAGGTACAACTGTTTCATTATACAAGCCAGTCTTTAAAAAGGTTAAAATTCGACAAGTAACATTTGGAGTACTTTTGTTATGATGGATATTTAAATATGATTTGTATAATTCTTTAGTTCTTAAAGAACTTTTTTGGTTCTGTGCTAAAACCTAAATGAGTCATAAAATTTAATAATTTCACAATGGATTATGAACACAGTAACAAGAAAAGAACTGAACTTTGAATAAAATACACTTTTAAATAATTAAGCCATAAATCTGGATAAAAATATAACTCATTTAAAACAAAACCATAACAGCCTTGTAAATTCAGTAATCTATGATAAAAATAATCCAGTCATTTAACTGTTTTCATAATTTACTATAACATTTATGGTAAAAAATAAAAGATAAGAAAAGAATAACTTAACAAGCTTGTTGGCATCGTGATCAGCAAATGAAATATCCTCACCCATTGTGTTCTGTTTCTGTGTGCCAAGTATATTTTCAAGTTACTAATATCATCCTCGTTGCAGGGAGGTATCTACATGTTCCATTTATTTGACACATACTCAGCTGGCATCTCACTTCTCTGTTCTGCACTTTTTGAAGCCATAGCAGTATCGTGGTTTTACGGTAAGCCATCCAGTGCACTAACCTGCCTTAATTGTGTTTTATTCTTTAGTAGTATTATTTCAGTTCATTTTTCTCAGTCTCTGATGTTGATTTTAGACACAAACCTCCTGTTGACATAATTAACAATACAGGTATCACACTGCAAACAATCACCAATCACTTTCCATTATATCTGTTAAATATTCATCATATCAAAAAATATGTATATGAAAGTTATATAAATCATAACACTATCTATTTTGTCATGCACAAATGCTTTTTTATAAGCCACTTCATTACACCCAAAAGACCACAAATTTGAAAAAGTTTAATTTGAATTTCAACTAAACCAGAGTTATAATGGATTTATACAGACTAAAATAAAACAACTTTTAGTATAGAAACAGACAGTGAAGAAGCTATTTAATTGACAGTGGAAGATATGTGCTTTTTTTTCATCATTTACACAGGCCTGGAGCGATTTTCACAAGATGTTGAAGACATGTTGGGCACAAAGCCAGGACTATATTGGCGAATCTGCTGGAAGTTTGTTAGTCCAGCTTTTATTATAGTGAGTATTAGAATAGATCAACATAATAAATTAAAATTGTCATCTTTTACAGTGGAGGTACCTCATTCCCTCCAACTCTAATCACATGGCCCTAATAGTTTTAAAATTTATTTTTCCGTATTTTTCTTACTGAACAAAATATTCATTGATTATTGTAACATAAGGTCAAGGAGATAAAATCTATTCCTCTCTGTTTTGGATTTCAAAGACCCATGAGGGTCCAAATGTTCCAAATAATTCTTGACAAAATAAATAATTTCCGCTTCCAAACTTTTTTATTCTAGCAGAAAACAGCCTGTTTATAAATCAGAAATGTTCATATTTTCAGGGTGTGGTGATGTTTGGTCTACTGTACCAGCAACCCCTTAAGTACAATGAGTACAATTACCCAAGCTGGGCTGAATGGATTGGTTGGACTCTGGCCCTCTCATCCATTCTCATGATTCCTCTTGTTGCCATCATCAGCATCATACAGACACCAGGCACACTGAAAGAGGTCAGTGTGTATCTGCTTTGATTAAACATTTACTCTTTCTTGTATTTAAAGAACTTTAAAAAAATCCCAGAGATTAAGCTCTTACTGGTTTTCCTACTCTCGTGAATGTGAAGGTAATACTATGAATAAGTCATGAGATCTGATCCTCTGTTTTATTCAGTTTGCTACTCATTTTAATATTCATCACTGCCTATGAATGCCTCAGAAATAGAATAATTTAGAGAATTATAAACTCATAACGATCTTAAACAAGGAAAGAAGATGACGTTCCAGGAATTAAAACGAGAAGCCGAGAATAGGGAAAACTGGAGAGCTCTTTTTGGGCAGAGCAATGGACCTGTCGTAAGACAGAACACTAAATAATATAACACAAGCTATTTTTCCGAGTGTTATAAACAGGCTGTATTGCACATTACCTCTTTTATACCTGACTTGTTAACATTGAAAATAGGGGGTCACAGCAGGAGCGTTAAATGTCATGGTCCTGATAGAACCCATGTACTGATGGGTCGTGAATCCTGCTAACCACCAATGCACACCGTGCTGAATGGTGTGTACTGGACACAGAAAAAGGGGGGAAAAACATTGAAAATCATAGGGGAAAATGTAAGATTTTTTCATATAAATTTGCTACTGTAAAGACAGGTGGAAAATAAATTGTGGAAATAGGTCATCAGGTATTTAAGTTTTTACAGTGAAACAGATGTTAGCGAAAAAAATCATAATTTGTCAAACATACGTGTTTTGATTATGTAGGTCTTGAAAAGGTGTATGATAGTAAAAACAGAAAGAAAATTTGAAAATTGTTACACAGGGAAAATGTATCCAAAACTAACAAAGAGAATAAAGAACATCTATGACAAACACAGGGTTAGAGATTGAAGAAAATCTGAAAGTCCAAATGTTCAGAGGAGTTAGACAGGGGAGTTTTTGTCTCCTATGCTGTTCATCATGGTAATGTATAAGTAACAGATGTAAATAAACAAATAAATACACACACACAAGTACAAACTAAAGTAAAGTTAACATTAAAGTCAGTAAAAAGTGACATGTGAAACTGTTCAATGATTATAGCTAAATGTTATATGGGACAAACTATGGATTATTTTCATGCCAAAATTAGACAGTCTTGTTTTCTGTATTTCAGAGAATTGCAATCAACATCACACCTCTAGAAGAACATGAGAGCATTCGGCAGACACACAATGTCAGCCGGTTCCGCTGCAAGCACTGGCTTTATGTGTAAATATCAATCAATGTACAAACGTGAGCACTTAACGAATGGAAGTTTGTGAGAGAAAATTTGATCTTTTTTATCATCATAACCATCATCTTTATTAAATAACTTATGATTTTAAAACTATTATTTTCTTATAAAAAAGGAATTATTTGATAAATAAAAGCCACCAAATAATTTAAACATTAAAAAATTAAAATTTGTATTCAATTCTCAAATTCTGAACAGATTATTCTACTGAAATGTTTTTTGGTTTGATTTATGTAAGATAAATTGTGAAAGATGATCTGCCTTGAAACTAAAGATTGAAGCTTTCAAATAAACATTAATTTTAAAATAGAGATAAAACATGTTCCTGATTTTTAGTACTAAAACATAAAACTAACAAGAGAAAATTTAACTCTATATTGGACAACCTAATAAGCAGTCCCTCTACAAACTAAATCTCTGGATTGTGCTTATCAGAATAAATATTATATTCACTGCAAAGATGAACCAACTGATGGTAACAGAGTTTAAAATATGTCTTGGCTGTATGATTCAATCATTACATGTTCTTTTCATTATATTGTTTAACCCAGTGCTTGAAATTGGGTGGAATGGAATAGAACTTCATCCCACTTCCTTCCGGAAAATTTGAAACAATTCCCTTATTCAAGTTTGGCAGAATTAAGTCTAATCTGAAATTCGGTTCAACATCTTCCATTTGTTTCTCTCATAGCAGCTACAATTTATCTCTAAATACTTAAATAAAGATTTTAGGTGTGGTCTTCTGGGTTGTTGTGCCATATAATCTGGTTGTGTATCAATATTTTGGAGAAATATGCTGCTTCCATCTTCATGGAAATGTTCCTGACTACATGATGCAACCACCCAGAAGACCACAGTCTAAACTCACACTGCCATAAAAACCTCTGATACTAAAGACATAAAGATTGTATGATAATTTAAAATCAAACTAATACAAAAGTGATGAGCAACTGATTAAGAAGATACTGGCTTATAAACGAATTATCAAATTCATCTTGATATTTGCATTCTTTTGTCAAGTTCTTTTTTGTGAAACAGAATAAATAATATCGCACATTTAAATACAGTATGAAAAGAGTGTTTCTGATATAATGATAGCTTATGAAAACATAATCTTTAGAATTAAAGGCTCACTGTCACTTAACTTAATGAACAAGAAAAAAAAGTATGTTCATATTAGTATAAGCCAAATAGTACATGTCAGTCCAATAATCATTCAATAATATTAATGTAAGGATACAAATGGAGTGAAATGCAGGGCAGACCGACTATAGAAATATTCTGGTATTAGTAAATTATGCTGTTAGTATCAAAAATTGGATTATCACTGTTTTAAAACATGCATAAAAATCATAGCAGGAGCATTTGTTTGCCAATGTTAAAACATATGTCTATTATAATCCAATTAGTTTAAAATTAAAGAAAATACAAAACTGTGTGTTCAATTTACAGGTGTCTGAATAAGAGGTATAGATGATATGTACCTGTTATCTACGTGTAAGAATATTTTTAATAAAAAGCAACCTCAGCATTTTCTGTGTATGTATTTATGAACTCGAATCAAATGTGAAAAATAAGTGTTCTCTGTTTAGTCTCAATACTACAGTGAGTAGGTAATGGTTTATAAAGCCATATTCAGATATTTTGTACATTGTTCTGATATATCTCTCAATTGTCAAAATGATAATGATACTTCATCAAAGCATCACTTCACATATGTCTTGCATATTTAATTCTTCCTCTTAGCTTCATTCCTTGAGTTTGCCATCTTCATTTGCTGTCTGAGTCACATTCTTTCATAATTTATTTCATACAGGCTTTCCATTTGTATGCAGGCTTCTCTTTTGTCTCTGTGGCAATCTTTAGTTACTAAAGAGGCTTTGATGAAACTTTACATGCTTGGACTTCCTTGATTTACATTTATATGTTTACTGTCATGTGATTTATGTCAGTACCTTGGATGGCACTACATTTGAAATTTAATGAAACAGATCTTAAATGGTATTTCACACTTCACAGCTCATTAAGAGCTTACTAGTAAGATTTTTGCCAGTTCTTGCTGTGATATGGTACCAGTCACTGCATAACCACTCACACACTGTTCAGTTAAGGTAAATAAATAAACTATTCTTATAATTCTCATCCTTTTACACTTTTGGCAAACTCTGGGATGAAAAATAAAATGATTCCATTTTGGACTCCCCGTAAACTGAATAATAACGAATTTATAATTTTATTGTATTCATTTTCATAATTCACTGCTTTGTGGATTTTAATGGCTGAATACGTATTAAGAGGCCTAAAATAATTCTAAGCACCATATTAAAAAAAAATTAATTTTCAGTCAAATCATTGCAGACTGCAAATCCTAGACCAAAAAAAGAAATAAAAGTATACAACACAAATCTTATCTACAAAGTAACTGAAAGGCAGTTTCAAGATGCAGGGTGTGGAATATTTAACTAAGAAGGAAGTTCATATTTGTAGTGGTAAAGGATACCTAATAGGACACAAAAATGGCAGAATATCAGACTGGCATGGAAATCACTTGAAGTCTAAATGTTGTGGATAGACATGCAATGTCCCTATCACATATTATAAATAAAGGGTTCAGAACAGAAATGATAAAATTCCCAACTTTACATAAAGGAAAGTTTGTGGCTTGGCTAAATCCTTCATATTCGATAAAAACTTGTGGACATGGCAAGTCATAGATTAATTTAGTTTGTATTTATTGTCACTAAATGCTTTGTATCCAGACAATCTAGACTTCAAAACCACGTCTGGTGATCATGAGCTGGAAAATTGATGTTCCTTTTTAAGATCGGTAGTAACCTGCAAACTTGAAACTGCATTTATTCTACACATTAAAATTCCTACATATTTTGTTTCACATCTGATATTGTAAATGAACTGTAAAGAATTCAAACAATATCCTGCACAATGAAAACTTAAGTTTGATTTCTTCTAGTATATCAATCAAATTTATTAGTTGTAGTCTATTTTCAGCAAATTTTTCATAATATATATGAAAATATAGGCTTGTGGTATTAATGTGTCCATATGTATGCCCATCCGTCCGTGTGTACTTCTCTCTGTCCATGTGTACAGCTGTTCAACCATGTGATTCTTCCTCCGTAATAACTTGTGATGGATCTTCATAAAACTTCATACAAATATCATGCGACTTGAGGCAACCCCATCTTTGTACATCTTGAATTTCATGCCATCACAATATCAACTTGGAGGCCATGTGAATTAATAATAAAGACAGATCAAATATTCCTAAAAATTCTATATGAAACACTGTTTTATATGCTAAAAATTACAAACATGATGGCAGTGTAAAACTTTGTAGATACATATGACAAAATTTCATATAACTGGAATCTGTAATAGTGAAAACTATGAAAAGATATGTATTCTAGATTGTATAATTATTAATTTGAAGTTCCTCCTAATTTCATGAATAGTAAAACATTTGAAGGAAAGTAAGCAGAATAATAATTTTTTTACCAGAATGTCTGACATTCTAGAAAGATGCCGGTACCCAGGTGTTAAAAGGAGTGGGCAGTACTTTTAAAAGTTGTCAAAAATATTAAATTGTGATGATAGTAGTGAATTTTACACAGTCATTTACTATAACACTCAATTACATAATATACTAATACATGTGTGAGTTCTAAGGGTATGTCTACCACAGCAACAAATAATATAATTGTAACACCACAAGTAATCCACTAATGTAAGATATTTAATCAATCATCTGCCAAATGAAATATGATCTCCTAAATTATATATATATATATATATATATATATATATATATATATATATATATATATATATATGAAAAAAAAGATTTGTATTAAATTTAAATTATAATATACAAACGTTGCATTAGTCTTGTAAGCATCCACTTTGTATTATGCTTATACCTGATACAAGACAAAAGATTAGACTAGTAAAGAGCATAGAATTTTGTGTGTTCCCAACTCTGAATATGGCTGTCAGTCTTTACGGAACAGAGATAAATGTACAGGTTTTAGAGTTCCTGATAAAGAATTTGTATGGATACAAATAATGTAACTTTGTACATTTGTGTGCCAATACAGTAAATTCAGTGTCTAGCTCATATCACAAAATAGAGAAGTACGCTTGATTGTTGTACTGTGTAAATACATGTTTCAGGTGTATAATCATGTGAACATAGAAATTTTAGGATTAAATATATTAGTATGTATCATAATCAGAGCAGTTGCATGTAATTGTAATAAAAAATTATCAGTATAATGGTATTTCAATTATGCTAAGTCCAAGAAAATATAATTCTTAATATCTAATTAAAAGCATGTCTGTCTCTTGGTGTCTGTATAAATACCAATAGTTACGCTTTACAGTCATTTTAGATACTTATCGCCTGACAAAAGAACAGCTGGAAATAAAATGCAGTGAAATCCTGCATCACCAAGAAAATAGAATCATCATTCTTGCAATTATCACAAAAGACTACTTTTAATCTTTCTTAGTGTAGGGTGTTAATTACTACAATCATGAATTGTTTTCTTCCACTTATTTTCATGCAATGGAACTGGATAGTCATTATGTATTGGTGGTCTGGCAGTTCACTATTAACCAGACCAAAAGATTCACCACTCATTCCTGGTTTGAATCCCAATGGAAGACTGGCTGTCCTAACTGAGGATGACTGAGTTGAGCTAATACCTAAGAAAGGACATCACTCACTACCCTCTTTGTCTTATCCTCATATTACCTCATTGTTCTTAATTATCTGTATCTGGAAATTTCTCACTTTTGCTATTAACTGTTACACTTGGTACAGCATCACCAAATGGACACACAAACAGGCAAATGTGAAACTTGTGAACATGCATGCCATATATGCTGATGCTGGTCTTCAGGGTTGTTATGGCATGTGAACTTGTAGACAGATAAAAAAAATTTTGAGAGAACATACTGAGTCCTGAAGATGGAGCCAGCATGTTCCTCTCAAATGTTTGTATCTACCTAGAGGTCTACACAGCATAACAACCCAGAATATCAACATGGTAACTGCAACACCGTCTGAACCTCAAATCTCATGTGTGCCACATAGTTGGAGCTGTTGCCATTATAATTCATGTCATGCGTTCACCTGTATCATGCAAGGTTAGCTTGCTGCATTGGTCTCTGCTAATACATTTATGTTACCGAAGTTAACTCTAAATATCACAATGAATAAGGACAACACATTTAGCGGATATTTCTTTTTTAAGCACTGTCACATTACTACACAGTAATGATTACAAGGGGTCATTTTACAGTCTCTTCCTTTTTCAAAAATTTTCAAAGTTCTGAAATCTAAATTTGGGAAGAAAAGTTTTAACAAGCACCAACATTATAAGTATCAATACATAAAAATACAACTCCAATACGACTTACAAAGTTTCCCTGGCAATATACAGTAATGTTTCAAAATTTACATTCGCTCATTACAGATCTACTCTTTTAATCAAATAAAAGAACGTAGATAAAACATATTCTCTTACATTTAGTTTTACCAAACAAAAATGCTGTCATCAAGTCAATTACATGGCATGAGGACAGCATAACTTCAGTACCCATCCACAAATTTTAAAAGGGTTTAAGGTAGAAATGTACTTGGGA
The DNA here is from genome assembly GCF_977971745.1 of Zootermopsis nevadensis. Lineage (NCBI taxonomy): Eukaryota > Metazoa > Arthropoda > Insecta > Blattodea > Termopsidae > Zootermopsis > Zootermopsis nevadensis. The sequence continues at coordinate 4,908,260 of NW_028259136.1, read as the reverse complement.
TTCAGCTGTCCAGTACATGCACAATATCTTCAGTTAAATACATTTCACTTTATTTTTGAATAACAGTTTTCACACTTGTACAATATTTGAAATGTCAGATACGTATAACATAACATCTCTCATACAATTTCATTTTATTCTTTGTGTGGATATATTAATCCATTAAAATTTGTTTATCTCTTTTCAACCTCCAGTCTCTGTAAATTCATGTATGTACATTGCCAATATTTTGCTAAAATCTGAAACATACCATAACCTTACAAAAGTAAGTGGATGCACTAACTTCTGATAACTATACTGAACTCTCTCAAACAATGAAGTAAATAAATAGACATTATTAACAGCACTTACTTCATGAGACTGGATATACCAGGGTCCAGTTACAATTAAATGCATATAAAAACATTATAATTTTACACCTACATTTTGAAATGTGAGACAAATTTACTACGGATTTAAACACAATATTCTTTCAGGGTGCCTTCTTAAATTCCCCGGAGAAATAGGCTGATCAAACTAATGTGTATGGACTTCAAAATTCAGCAGTTTTTAATTTCTACATAAGTAAAAAAGTAAAGTTTGTCCCACTATACGCCATGTAGGCATTATTAAAAGGGCATATCATGGACCCAGACCCAAATAGGCAACAATCACAAGTTCAATGCTGGTGAGAGTGAAAAACTAATATAATTATAATAAAATATTAATCTGTAACATATAATGTGCCATTTTTAATAAAAGAAATGACTTACATAATCCCATGAGTTACATGAAGATAATAAAACTAATAAGTATTTCAACATTTCAGTTTAAAAATAATTATTAGTTTCAATCACATCAATTGGTGAAATTGTTTTCAAAGGAAACACCGTTTGGTGTATTGTCATTTAACCATAATGATGCATTTTCTTCCCCAACTGTATACATGATACATATAAAGACTTAGCAATATAAATTCAAAATATATATGTAACTTGCTTGCATGTGGAATAATTAAACAAAATAAAAGAGCTTTAGAAAGGAAAATAACCATGGTACAGTTATGCCCATGCATTGGTTCCAGACTACCATTAATGCAAGAATAAAGTATATTATATAAATATTAAGAATTATACATGTGCTGAAACATATATTATACAACTAAATATGGAGAGGTGGGAAAAGAAAGTGAATTTTTATTGTGTAGTCTCAATTGGTCATTGAAGGAATTAAACACTTAAGTTTTTAGATTTTCTAAGCGTATAAAGAATCTAATGAATTACTAAATTTCTGTAACATTATTCTGATCAGGTATCATTTTTGGTCCTTTTTATTATGACATGAACATATCCTGCTACTGTGATTTTATCAAGACTGTATTCTAGGCTATAGTCATACACAACACACCTCATATCAGTAGCAGCAAGATTAAAAGCAACACAATGAAAGAACTGCAAATTGACTAAGATGTAATTTGTTGTAATTATGTAGTATATAGAACATAATGCATATATTGTAAGAAAAGAAAAATTAAACACGTGCAGACTTTTAAATGGTCAGCTAGAAATGTAATTTAGAAGTCCGACCACTACCGAACACTTTTCAGTCCTCCATTTTCAGATCAGTTCACATTGCCTAATAGCATCTATGCAGATGACATCTTGTTCTATCAGCTGTTAATTTATCATACGTTTAGGTCAAACAGAACCAACAATGGCTACTATTAATTATGCCACAAAGATGGATATTCTGTACCTTGATAACAAAGGAAGCTAAATCATCACCTTATGCTCTTACACCAAGGAAATAACTGCTGGTATCCATTAAAGACATGTCTGGGAGGGCCCAGGAGTTATTCTGGACATGGTAGAGAAGAGACCTTAGGCCTCTACTGGAAATTGAAAGCCAGAAGTCCATACCAGGAAGTTAATTTTGCAAACTTGTAACACAAAAACATCACAAATTCCAATAAGAGTGCCACTGATTCAAGCAAATAAAATATCCTTATAACATAATAATCTTAAATTTAAAAAAATGTTTTACTACTACATATTACAGAAATACCTATTGTTGTTATATCGAAATACAATTTCTCCAGTAATACAAATAATTCAAATTGAAATAAGTGTCTGGAAAGAAACAAAAATAATATGCCCCAACACTAGATCAGTAAAAGGTATCTTGAAGGAACTGGCAGGTGTAAAACATGTATTTCACCAAAGTCAAAACAACTCTACTCATTCATTTTTATCATTACACGTGCATATGCACATACTGAAAATAAAATAAAATATGGAATGAACTACTAGTAGTACTGAGTACTTATTCCAAACAAAAAACTTTCAAGACAGAAAATTAATTCTGAACCTCTGAATCCAGCAGTAACTGAAATTACAAAGTTTTCATGTTCCAGAAATATCTTCTATGTCTACAATCACATCTCAGATAGTTGCAATCAGTACAGTAATAATTGCTTTTAGAGGCAGTAAACTGTAAAAGCCATTTGCTAGCAACCTAATATTTTAAACTACCTACTTACCACAGGGGAAACATTAAAATATTTACAAAAGTTTAGGCCTGTTACAGTTTCACAACATATAAATCACAGATATTAAATAAAGACAATAATCCTCAATATAAAGTATAAATGTTTATGATACCTGCATAAAGAAGAGGTTACAGGCAGAGATAGATTCAAGAAGTGTAGCCAATGTGTACCACACTACAACAGGTAAAATATTACAAGTAACACTAGAACTGTGTGACTCAAGGCATGCTCATGCATGATTTTTGTGCATTTACCATTACTACCAATCACTCTATGAATCACCATATTTCCCTCAATCCAGGGGTTTTGCCATGGGCTAGCCACAAATGCAGATAAAATGTTACAGATTAAGATCCTGGGAACTGATTTCTATAAATGTGAGACTCAAAATCAATATGAGAAGAAGAAAAAATGTTCCAAGATTAGGAAATAGAACTGTCTGTGGTAAATTATGTCATTATTTTCCCCTGATGACATGAGAAAACTATCAGCACTGTCACCAATAAACTGGAAGAATATCAGAACTAAGAGTCAAAATTGCAAAGTGTCAGCTTATGACATCAAAATCAAATTATATTACTCAACGGAGGATTCCCTGACTATCTTCCAAAATTTTAAAACATTAATAATAAAAATAAATTTACTACTTTATATTCAGTCTGTTTTGTTATAAGTTTTTAGTCACTATGTACTACATTTTATTATGCATTACACAGGGAAGGACTGTATGAGGCAGAAACCTTAAGGTAAATTGGCTTTAGGTTCTTTAAAATATTATCAATACAAAGAAATGTGTACTGAAACAGATAAAGGGGTGGGGCAGCAAAGGAGAAGTAATAATCCAGCATGTAAACTAAAATTTAATGTTACGATGTACTAAATTTGAGGCACTCAGCTACAGCCAAATATGATACTGAAAAGCTTGATATGTTGTAAGGATGAGGTGTTTTATTCAGACCGCATTCTGATGCAACTGTTTGTTGGTATTATGATCATTAGAAAGATCTCTTATCTTTGCTCTTCAATCCAAACACCCTCATCACTACATCAGTGAAGCATTAGAAGGTCCTTGTGTAACACTGGTGGATTCATTCATGAATCAAGATTGTTTGAGGCTGTGCGGCACTTTGGAAGCTCGATCTCCACTCTTCAGGTGACCGAGTGCTACAGTACTGTTTAGCAAGAGTGATGGTCCATCCCAGGATGACTGACCACTTACCTTGTATGCTAGCTTAAAACTACATGGATTTAGTATCCACTTATGTTCATCAAAATTACATGATTGAAAACACATCAAATTATCCCTGTAACCCAGGCATCCAAGAGACAATTTAGCAAATTTAATTTGAAGTTCACCTCCATTGAATAAAACCTGATCCTCTGCTTGCCCAATCACATCAAACACCTTCCACAGCTGAACAAAGGGTTTCCTACCCCCCTCCACCCCAAAGTTCAATCTAAAGTTAGCAACTGCAATATGTGCTGAAAAATAAAGACTTCAACAGTTGACATGGCTTATCCCTGAAAGCCAAAGCTATAAACAATTCAAACATTTACAATTTACAGAATTCATCTTTTTACAAGTAGCCTAAAATGTTCCCTATCAAACAAGTCTGTAACAGACTTCTACCGACTGCAGCACAGACTACATGAACAATTGCTAAACCTTACAAAACATAAAAAATTTCCAAAAGTAGGTGTTTAATACAAGTAAACATACATTGATAGTTCCCAACTGTCAGTGTGCATGTTAAAACGCTACAATAACTGTCAATCTGATGAAGTTATTAGATCCAACTTCTGAAATTCCATGTACATTAATTATACCGCAGACTGCACTTCAATAAGATATCTTGAAATAAGAAGGATTTTAATAGTGTTAAGTAAAGATATTTGTACTATGAAATTACTTTACTTGCACATGACCAAAGAAAACCATATTTGATACTTTCAGTGTAGTTATATGTACTAAGGAAACTAGCAGAATTAAATACCAAAGTTTTAATTATTTACTCCTAATTTAGATCATGGCCCTTTCTGTCTTGAAAGGAAAACTGTGCAGAACAAGAATGCAACAAAACTTGGGGAACATGAGAAAATTAAGTTCCTTTCTTTTTTTTGAGCCTGAAAGGGATGAAGTAGAATTCTGACTCTGAGTGTTACCTGCAACATTGAATTAGTTATACAAAATAAATTACAAAGAGGCTACACATTACAATCATTTCTATGTGAGATTTTAAGTTCTCACAGTGGTGAAGATGAAAATGTTGGTCTTCTAGGTTGTGACTCACAGGCAAGGCCTGAAGATAGGGACAGTATGTTTCTCTGAATTGTTGGCATCTACCCACAAGTTCACACAGCATCAAAACCCAGAAGAGCAACATCATCACACATTTCTATGTTTTACAAGTTTTAGAGCTGAAATACATCGGCCCAGTGCAATTTCTCCTCATAAAAGTTTACATAGTCTAACAATTTGAATATTACTTTTCACTTATATTTTAATGTTATCTATAAAAATCATCGCATTATTCTGAAATGGTCTGCAGGGTAAAGGTGATTATATTTACATACCACTCACACTTTAAAGGATTTTATGGCTGATATAAAATGGGGTTTCTAGTATAAATCACATTTCTTAGTTAACATTGACTTTAAAATCAGCCTTTGAGTATTAATCATTAATAAATACAGCTACATATTTTAGGCTTAACACAGAATAAAGGGATATCCTTAAAAAAAAGGGCACTTCATGCAAAGTTACAAGATAAACAGATGCTTAAAATGGCAACACAAAAATACGAGCAAAAATATATGCACTACACTATTAACATTCAATAAAAAACTACATTTTAATTATATAAACTCTGTACAAAACAATATTAATTTCTACAGTCTATCTGGGGGTGCAAATGTATTGCATGTCCAAAGTTTTATAAGAATTCTTGGAATGAAAGCATGAACATATTTCCATTCTGTGACAGCATAAAAATGTTATATACTGAGCTAACATAAAAACCTCCATTTAATGTTCTCCAACATTTATGGCAATTGTGGTTAACAATGATTAATCTCATACATGCTACACAGTCAATCAACAATGGAACTCTACGCAAAATAAAATAAACATAACTTTAAGCAGTTTGGGACAAGAAAATTGTCCTACCACAACAAAGGCCTTTTTTAATGCCAAGACATTATGAAACAGATCATAACAAATTTTACTGCATATTAACATTAATTAGTATTAAACCATTTGTGGTTATTTAATATGCTATGTTAAGTGAGTAACTTGTCATCGGATAGTGGACAAAGAAGAATGCCTCTAGACATGCAGAGCAGTTATACATATAACAGCCACCTAGCAAAGGAATATCCTCTGTGTGGGAGAGTTGAAGACACCACACTATAAAAAATATATTTTAATACAAATTCTATTATACTGCCTTAAAATTTACATAACAAGGAAAACAGGGCTGTCCTTAGTATGGTGGATTTGGGCACAAAATTGACAATACCGCATCATAAAAAAGCTATTTTATTATACTGTCTCAAAATTGACATAATAAGGAGCTTCACAACTAATAATATTCATGTGGGAATGTCAGGATGATTAACTCAAGAAGGTTGAGAAGGAATGGGCACATAGTGTTTATAAGCAAAATAATAAATGTGTTTAATATGCTTGTTGGAGAACTTCATGCAAGAAGAGTATATGTGGATCTGTAAACTGGTTTGAAGCAGTATTTGTTTTGATGATGACCATGAACTTTTGTGTTGAACAACAGCATGGAATATCTTGATCAGCTAAGTAAATGTTACCTGCCCAATTAATAAGCAGCGCCACAAATAATGTATATATAAATAAAAAATATATAATAAAAAATTATGAGAATCTGACTCGGTCACCATGAAACTGTACCATTCCATTCATAACAGTGTTATGGTTAATTGTTAAGTTTAACCAGCTGTTGGAAAACATTATATCAAGGTTTTGCACATGATGATAACATTTATGTTAAAGGTCGCACGAGAAGTGCTGGCACTTGCGCAAAGGACTGATTTTGGTAGTATGAGATGGACCCATCCAAAGCACGCGCTAGAGGGGCTTCAGCTTCAGTTGGTTTGTAGCACTAGCTGTGTTTAGATCAGTGCGTCACCGCAGCTGAGGCTGTGTGACCCCCACTACTAGTTAACTCCCCTCTCTCGGCTTACACATTGCGTATTTAGGTGCCACCACTACTCGCATGACCTATACAGCAGCACTAATTCCTCAAGTTAAAACAACCTGTACATTGGCTAGTTTTATTATTTAAGCACCAATATTCAAATAATACCAGTTTTACTTACATAATTCGTAAAGAATTTGCAAATGGAAGATAAACATACAATTTTGCAAAGCCCTAGGAGGTAATTAATGAAACTGCAGACATTCAGAAATATTATACAATACTTAATCTTCAATAAATCTTCATGTTAAACGTGCACAACAAAATATTAATACACTTTCAAGCTGTGGTCACATTATTTCTGAAATTCAACAGTAAATACAAAAGTGGACATTTCTTAAATAGTGGTCACAAATCAGATGTCATAAAGGCTTCACTGACTGATCATAATAAAGCAAAATTTGTTCTGAGTCACTGCTCAATAATCTGTCACACAAACACAAAATGTGAATGAGGAAATAACATTTCAAAATGCAGTTGTAGAATTGACAATAAAAGCTACAAAAATCAGCTATCTAGTAATTATAATATGCTGAACACAAATAAATTACTAAAAAAACCTCAGAAAACTTAATATTACTGGTGGAAAAGGTCTATTCAAATTCAGCAGAAAGTGATTTCTTTCATACCTTTACCCCTTAGCCCCTTTCTTAATTTTTTTTATCTCTTTCATACTTTTATCTCATTTCCTCCTTTCTCCAACATTCCTTTTGCATCCCTATTATTTTAATATTTTCAACACAAACACACATTATAAATGCTTTTAAAATCTGCCTAACAGTATCAAAACTTGGAAGTGAAAATTTATGCCATGTAATTTTATTACTGACAACTGTTAAGCATACATAAACTATCCAATCATTTTTTATGTAATACAAATAATAACCATACAGAAAAATTAGATTCAGTACATCCAAGACTCCATTTCTATGATCCTCATTCACATTTATTAGCAAAACTTCTATAGGCCCAGAGCACAAGAACAGCATTGGTATTTGTAATCTAACAAAGGTGTCAGTAGGTCAAATTATACAGTGTTGATGACAGGATGATTAATGAATTAAAAGGGTATGGAAGGAAGTGGTTGTGGCCTAATTTAAGGTAATAACCTGACATTTGCCTGGAAGTATTGAGGAAAAATATTAAACACATCAGTCAGGATAATCGGTCTCTGGGCTGAGATTTGAATCCAGGGAAAAAAGAAAATAACCTGTTTCTTTCAAGCAAATGCATAATTACTGAAAGAAAATTCCAAAAATTAAATGTAGAAAATGGATACATACGCTGATTGCAGCCAATCAGATCTGTGTGACAAACTTGTGATTGTGTGGTCAATCAGTGAATCCTATATAACAGCAGCCTAGTTATAATAATCCTTGACTGCTTAGCTGTTACAGAACAATTAATTTAGAAGGAAAGAACTTATAATGAGTAACAATACACTCATCTTGCAACAATTCTAGCATCATTTACTACGCACTTTTGCTAAGCCTTTCACTAATAGTAACACTTAAAATATGTAAGCAATATCAATGGGCACACTATTTTAATCATTTGGCACTCACATAAATCTCGAATATTTATAATTATGGAACCTGTATTCCACATCTTGACATCAACTGCAGTTGATATTGTAGTATAAACAAATGTTTTGGTAGAGCCCTCCAAAGTACAGTTATGAAAGTCTGTTTTAAAATGTATTTAATTGTAAATTTTTAACTTAAAGATACGAATGTTGAAAAGTTGCCTTTTCAAAACAGAATAACAGTATTCTCAGTCTTGAAAAACAAGCCAAGTCTTAAATAAAACCATTTACATTATTTATTACAGTTTCTAACAACCTGATAATCCATTTCATATCAAGCTCCTAATTCCAAACAGTAACAACATTTGTACTGAACAACATACATCTATTTAAAGGTTGTCTGCTAGAAACAAAGAGGAATCTGTACAAAAAATAATATATACTGCTTTCGGTTATCAATAAGACATACAAGAAATCAATGCCTTACAACTTCCATGTTGTTAAATTTCTTCTTTCACGAAGCAAAACATGAAGAACTAAACCTGTGTGCTGAATTTCATTTTATGACAACTATGCAGGTACAACCTCAATCTAAAAAAGTTTGACTTAATTTATAATGTACTGAATAATGTAATTATAGATACAAACTCTAAAACAGAAAACATAAATGCTTTCTGCCACAAAATGGCAAATAACTAAACTAATTCCATAGAGAAGAGGCTAATCAACTGCTCAAATGGTTAAAAAATTGCACATTTTTCACAGAACCCAAAATTTCATTGTAATGTTCATAACAGCCCATCACTTAATCCTATGCTGAGCCAGACAAATCCAGTCTACACCATCACATCCTGTTCCTTAAGATTCAGCCTAATAGTGTTCTGTCATCAATGCCTTGGTCTCTTAAGTGGTTTCTTCCCTTCACATTTCACGACTATAATTTTGTACCCTTATAATATTTGGTAAAGAGCAAAGTTATGAAGCTTCTCATTGTGCAATTTTTGCCATTGTCCTGTTACTACCTCCCTTTTTGATCAAAATAATCTCCTTAGTACCATGTTCTCAGACACCATGAATTTATTAAGGCTTGGAACAAACCAAGTCACATTTAATTCTTAATATTGGCACAGAATTCAAAATCATGAAATAACATGAACAATTCTTACTCAACTTTTCTATGTAAGAATCACAAACATAACACGAACAGTACGACCTGCCATTATAACCATTTCATAAGTAGATTTTGATTTACCTATAAATGACTGACTTGCACAACTTATACAGTGGAAGGCCCACTTTGTACCAGTAACATGTACCAAAAGCACGAGGCATGATACAACATCAGCAATACTATAAACAACTGATTTTAACAGACATGACCCTTAAAGTAATAACGTGTTAGAACAGCAACACATTATACTCAAACTGCAATTTGTCTCATGGATTCCTTATTTATAGACTAGAATATTTTAAAACATGTTAGATGATGTATAAATCTCAAAGTCAAAACTTTAGAATATTGTACATACTGTTTTATATTTGTGCAATCCTCATAATTTTCAATCTGAATCTATTATGAAATAATAGGCCATTTGCCTGCATAAAAATTACAGAATGCAGTAAATATTCTTCTTATTACATAGTCCCTAAGAAAGAGTTACATCCAACTATCAATGTAGATAGAAAAAATCGTGGCAAACAAAAGCATACAAATTAAAATAATGCAAATATATAAAATAAATAAATAAATATATACACTGAAAAGAAAGGAATAGGGCATATTATGCATTTGAATATCATTTGTGTTTTGTCTGGCCCCTTTCGTGATGAAAACATTACACCAGTGACCTAATGAGATGATGAGTTTGGCATTTAAAAAATAGAAGTTAGATTATTTCTATGTTGATAATGTTTCTTTAAACATGAAGAAATGATGTTAGAACTTTATTTGGGTGTATGGAAAAATATCTACCACACTATCAATTTATAACAAATAGTAGTAGTAGTTGAAAAACTTGTGAGAATGTTCTTCACTCCCATGTAGTTTGCTTTCTCTCACACTTATTGCAAAATATGTTTTTGTAATGTGTGATAAAGTATGTGAGAAAATAAGTGCATCATGTTCCAGCATCAAAGAATGAAGGAATGACTAATAAAGCATATGTGTCAGAAGTCAAATCTCACACTTCAGTACTAAAACATTAAGAAGAATGCTGCACAAATGGAATCTAATATAAGTTTACTTTCTTACATACTCTTAACTCCAAATTTTTTTTTTTTTTTTTTGTATTTGTATCCAAATTAGGGACAATTAAATTTTTAAGAGTCATTAATGTTATCTGATATATCAAAATATTATTATCAACATTGATGAAAGTTCAATACCTTACTCTTTACTGTATAGGAAAAGGGGACGAAACTCCTGTATTACGGGGCTGCTGGCTGGCTGGACTTTCCAGGGTAGTGGTATGCTAATACATGGTCAGCTGGACTGTATGTAAGCATCACACAGAGTCAGTATATAACAAATAACACTTACTGCTGGGAGCCGGGATAGCTCAGTCAGTACAATGACTAGCTATAGGCTGGATGACTTGGGTTTGATCCCCAACAGGAGCAGAGGAGCTTCTGCAACCAGACTACCTCTGGGGCCCAGACAGCCTCCTATCCAGTGGGTAACGGGGTTCTTCTCGGGGGTAAAGTTGTTACTAACGCAACAGTTACTTTTGTTATGTCAGTACATTCTAATATTTCATAATAAAATAATGAATTACTGATGATGTGGAATATTAGATTGTTATGTTGGTACTACGGTCTGTCTGCGCTTCTTCCACCTTCTTTACATGGTGTTTGTTGTACTGAATTAATGTCTAAAATAAATGCATTAATGAATTTATGGATTTTTCACTTACACATATGTTACAATTAATGATGTGAATGGAATGTTGTACAGACATTAAATTTGAATAATTAAGCAACTATTGGGATATAAAATGATTAAGTTATAAATACTGCAATTATGGGAATAATAAATTATTAATATTAAACTCACCAAAAGTTGGCAGTTTATTAAACTAATAATTAACATGAATTTCATACCAATATAAACATTCAGACTCTAAAGATTCCCAATTCAGACAATGGACAAATAGATAAAGAAACTCCTAAATATGCTTTTGCCATTATTTCTTTGTGTTGATACAAAACTTTGGAGCCCTTAAATAATTTTACCATCTTGTGAGATGTAAGGTTCTCATGGCAGCAAGTATGAAGATGACTGTCTCCTGGGTTGTGGGGCCTTGTAGTTTGGTAGAAGTTTACCGACGTTTCAGAGAAAATATTTTTCAGTTTACTAAACAACCAAAACGGGCTTAATTGCCTTTAAAATAACATAGGCTTGCTTGAAACATATACTACAAATGTATTAAGTAAAGAAAATTTGAACTCAAATCTTGATTTAACATCCATAAATATAAAGTCAAAGATAACTAGGCAAGTATTTTAATATATGTCACCAAATGTGAATGGCTAAACACACAATGGCTGCCTATGAAAATTAATAAATGTGTAAACCTTAGAAACAATGGTATATTCGTGATAACTAAGAAATAAAACTATAACAGACATACGGAAGTCATGTGTTATATCACATTACTGTAGAATTTTCTGTACAACACCCACATTTTTGAGACAGATTCCATATATAAAAAATAAAATGATTAAAGATTTTATAAAATGTAGTGACTTCTGTCATTTATGCTTTACGATAGTCAGAGACATTCTTCTAAGTTATTAACTCATCAATTTATATTGTTTATGCACTGTTACTAAAAAACAAGACTAAATGTAACATACTACAACACCCAAGATGAATATTGAGTGATGTTACTAACAGTTAACATTTATGAATGAAAGAATTAACATGGAAAATGCAGCCAAATTGCTATAAGTAGGTAATGAGAAGTTTTTTTTCGCGTCCTGCGATTTAAAATTGAAATTTCAAAATGGCTGCATATTAATGTAGTATCACAGTATAGAGCAATTATAACAGACCCTATACCCAAGTTACGCTTATCAGACTTCCAAACCCTGACCAACACAACGTGTCAGACTGCGGCAGTGTGTGACAGTATTAACTGTTTCAATGTAAACTCTAACATATATTTAAGCAACATGCAATGTCCACACTGGGTTAAGTACTTGCATTTATTTTAATATCTATTTTATATATTGCAATACTATGCATGTATGCAACCTGTCAAATATCATAATAACAAGGAAGGATTGCTCTTTGATGTTTTTCACTCTTTCTTGTAACTAACCACTGTGAACAAAACCATATTTACAAGAGGTCAGTCTATTTCCGCCAGTATGCGGTGCATACAGCTGGTTTACCAAACTTTAACATGGAAACAGTTAATACAGTATTCAATAATTTGGCTGATATAATTTTCTACAAGCACATTATAATAATCTGTAACCCCCATTTGTTTCTTAAATTTCAGTATACACTTCACAGACGATGAGTTGTGAAGTAACGCGTGTTTTGGGGTGCAGCATATGGCAGTAGACTTTACTCATTACTATAGTCTGTACATTCCAGATACTAACACTGCTTCCACATTTAAGTGATTAACTGACTTCTTTACTATCCCAAATTCCTATTGGTAATATCAGACAAAAACAATTATCCCAAGAAAACTCATGAGGGTCATACATTTGCACATTTACTGATTATTAACAGGAGAATATCCATTTAATGCAATACTTTATTAATTTATCTCCATAGTCCATCAAATTCAAATTAGAAAAAATTATAATTTTTCAAAGTTAGGAAAGATGTGTGGAAGGGAAGTAGTTTATATATCACAGAAATTGTGGAAGTTTTGTTTCTTTCTTTATGTGTGAAATGATTTACTGTAGTGCTAATGGAAATCTCAAACATCCTAAACCAACAAATTTTCCTTATATGAAGAAACATATGAATTGCAATATCAGGAACCAAAAACAGGGCAATGCATTTTTGTACCTGAATGTTGTAAACGTAATGTGAAAACCCTATTCTATCAGATCCATTGCACCAGCAGAGCCAGAGGATGCAAACGACTTGCTCCACAGACCTTAAGAATAGGGCTCCTTTTCCACAAGTTCTAAAATATTTTTCACTTGGTTACCAAGACTAGGAAAGACAAAGTTCTGAAATGCACTGATTTATGTTATCTAATTATCTAACTCCACATGATGTTTTGATGCAGCTAGCAAACACATGAAAACATACACTCTCCTCATCTCGTCTCAGCAACTTGGTTCCGTCAAGCAACTGAACATGATACATCCTCTTACCTTATAAGGCAGAGCTGGCTTCTTTCATTTCCTTCACTTTACTCGAACAACTTCCTGTACCACTGCTGTTTTCCTTATCCTTGTGACGTTCTTTCTTCGACTTCTTCCGCCGCTTGGAGGAACCACTGCCACCTTTTGGCGAGCGCTCAAGAAGGAACAAGGCTTCGTGAAAATCGTCTGAACTTAGATTGGATTCTTGAACATGGAGCACTGAGCTTAATGCACCGTCAGTTGATGATTTTGGAAACCGAAACATTTCTCTTTCCCTCTCTGGTTCACTTGCTGATTTCGATTTTGTTGCATTCATTGTAGTGTTACTAGAAGTCTGAGTGGTACTTGATAAGATACCTATAGAGCTTCCATTCCCCGATGTTAAAATCGGAGATGGAGCACCTGAATTAGGACCAGAAATGTTTACAGGGGAGCCTGGTGAAGGAAGGAGGGGTGGCAGAGGTGGAGGAGTAATGACCACATTGTTACTTGTTAGAGTTGTACAAGCTGAAGTAAAGTTCACAGGACTGGATGATTTCATCACCAGTGCAGGTTGAGGTTCTGGGTATGCTGAATTAATAGTTGTGGTGGTAGTGTTAAGGGACATGCTTGATGATCCAAGGATAGTGTTGGACAGTGGAGGTGCTAAAGGTGGGGGTGGCGGAACAGTGAGACTGGATGAGCGGGACTGACGACCTACAAAAGAGTTTGTTGTTACAATTGCAGGTGACCTTGGTTCAGGTGTACGACTGATAGAAACACCACTAATAAAGAGCGTAGGTGATTTTGGTATACCAGTTTCAGACTCATATTCATTGGAACTGTCTGTCTCCAACTGGCGCCCATTACTAGTGCTGCTCATGGTGCTACCAGAAATGCTGGAATTGATATTATTAGGAGATTTACAAATACGAATACGCAAACTTGATGATCCACCTCCACATCCAGCCTTGCCTCCCGCAGCTTTGAATGCTTTACGGTGAGCTTCAAGCAAAGAATTTGCAGCCAATGACTTCACTGAAGAGACACTTGATGTTCCACCAGATGTAACAATTGGAATGCTACTACCTCTTCCACTCATTAATCCTATATCTTTACCTACTTTAACTTTTGTATCTAAGATATTATTTGAGCCACTCTTTTCTGAGCTCAACACAGGCTTTATTTCACGTTCTGAAAATGAATTTCTGTCTGTGCTACTTGAGTTGGCACCACTGCTTTCATCCTCAATATAACCTTTCCCTTCCTCGTCATCTTCTGTGGTGGTACCTGCGAAAACATACTGAACTACTTATCTGTTGTCACATGCAAACCACAAGCTGTAAGAGACAGTGGACACTCACTTTACCATTGTATACACTAAAAACTGGAATGATTAAGAGTAAGGACAATGCGTTTCTGTTAAAACATACACATTGAGCTATAGGACGTAGTTAACACTTTACAGATACGCATGAAGACAGAAATTTATGATTCTTTGTGCAAAATGTATTAAATAAATCAGTAATTATAGAGGTTATATTTACTGGACTATATAGATGTTTCATCTCTAAAAAGTGCCCAACAGATTTTGACACAACATGGTGGGGGGGGGGGGGGGGGGGGGGCATAATACAATTTAACTTCTCTTTACATGAGACACAAATTAAACTTTATTAGTTCATTCCCTAATTAATTTTTTTCTGAAAATACAATCCAAAAAATAAACATTTTTTATTTCATATTTGGAATATGCCCATAAAAATGAAATTATTGTTTCTGATGCAAAATATTTAATTGTACTATATAAAATGTTGTTTATATAATTATAATTATTAACCTGAGTTATCTCAGAATCCCTATCCACTGCTTGCAAAAATTAACCTCTTTACAATCACAGCACACAAATAACAATGCTCCCAGCACAGGACGTTGTGACTGTGCAACAGAAGAATAAAGTCCTCCTATTCATGTGCAATCTAGCATGAAAATATATAAACACAGCAGTACATCATTTACAGACATCTAGAGCCAATATATGTATTTTTTTCATGACCCAAATCAACTTGCTTTAGAAATAACTGGAGGGAAGAAAAATTATTATACCGAATTAACTTGGGTTAATACTTTTTCTGCAAAAATTATCAACCTGAGATATCTCGGGATAATCAGAGAAGCAGTTCAATTTCTCAAACACAGCTAATTGTATAAAGACACAATTAGTGGTAAAAAATAATGTAATTTCATAAAATATGAATATAAAGAAACACACTTTATGCCTCCATGCAGTGCAGAATGTGTTCTGCTGATCATGCCCAACAACCACAGCCTTACAGTCTTCTATGTGCAATAAACATACTTAAAGACGAATGATGAATAAAAATTGCAAAAAATATACTTGGAATATATGTACGCTCCATTCCAAAAACATAAATATATGATAAATACAAAAACAGAACTAGTTTGAGAAAACTCAATGCAAAAATTACATAATTTGGGTTTTATGAACAAGAAATGTTTGTACCTAGAATTCCACAGACTTCAAGATCTGCATTGAGAGAATCAGAAGTTGTCGTCGTATCCTCAACAGAGGACTGGCCACCATAGCAGATACTGGCACCATCCTCTGAGTTGGCAAGAGATGTTTCTCCTCCACCATGTCCATTGCTACCACCACTGTGGTGATGAAGTAAGAGAAAGTGTCGTCCGGCCATGGATTTCCCAGACGAAGCAGCTGCAGGGAAAGCCAGTATTCTTTTAGCAATGTCTTCAGGCTTCTCTTCATGTTGACTGCTGTGATCTGAGTCAAGGTGGTATCTGCAAGAAGTTCATACTGTTAAGTTACGATGTGCTGAATAAATAAACGAGAAGGAAGCAGGAAATGTGTTTTGGTAAGGAAATCTCCTATGCAAAACATTGTGTGAATCTGCAAACAGATCACCATTCTCATCTTTTACCAAGTTCACTCTACATTTGTAACCCTTCTTAAATGATTTATGCCTCTATACAAGTGTCTAATATTTCTGCTCTTACTGTTTGTTTCAAATTCATTAATTTTGCCCTTCAGATGTTCCCTGTATTTGTTCCTGAAATGTCTGCTAATGTCTTACATTACTGTCCTTGTTAATGATATACAATAAAATCAGTCTCAGATTGTTATAATCAGCCCTCATATTCTGTATCAAGGAATTAATTAGTAGGTGAATAAGATGGGTGATTGATGATGCATAGGTAAGTAACATGTAAAGAAACCTTGGTTCATCACCGCAGCCAACAACTCCACCATGCATGGGTCCCCGACGACCTCGCGTACACAGATCGCCCGTCGAATGTGATCGCTTGAGGAGACGTGAATCTGTTTCATCATATTCATCAACATCATTGAAACATCCATTTTCATGGATATCTCCAATTTCAAACCTTCCATCTTCTGCAACGCAGGGTTTAAATCCACAACCAATCAACAACTCTTTGTCAGCAAGGGTCTTGCTAACACCACAACCCCAGATTACTTCACTCCCTTCACTACCACCATCTGGAGAAAACAAGTTTGAACCAGGATCCAGATTCTTAAGATCAATTTGGCGCCCGGCTAAACTCTTGAGGAAGTAATCCACTGTCAAGTCAGCACTGGTTTTATGATAGATCAGTGAGGCAATGTCTGTATTTTCCTCATCATCTGTTTTGGGAGCAACATCTGTAATTATATTTCCATCTGATGAATGTTCCTGTTCAGCACATATACCACCTCCAATTGATGGGTCCGCAGATGTGCTTTTAGCAATTCTTTTTGATGTTTCTTGTAAAGAAAGTTGGATTGCTAGCTTTAACTGATGGTCATCTGCTCCTTCTGGAAGCAAATAAAAGCAGTCTATTATAAACTGGAAAACAATAGAGAAAATGTGAAGATAATATTAAAATGGATCTTAGAAAAATATGCTGTGAGAATGTGAATGTCTCAAGATTGTACCCAATGGTACTAGCATATTGAGCCCTGAGGTTTTATTATCAGATAGTTGCGTAGACTGCAAAGATGAAAGCCAATTTTTTTTTCTGTTACAGATACAAGGGCATACACATATGATAGTAAAGACACATTACAAGTATAGACCTGCAGATCAAAAAAGAGTCATTTGGAGCAATATTACATTCAAACTATACCTATTAAAAAATTCTAACGCCAAAATATTACACAGATGTATATTTAGTCCAATTCCCAGTAAAATAAAATCACAGCAGCCTTGCTGTAAGTGTTGTGAGAATGTTATTCGCAATGCCAAAAATGGTGATAAACAAAGTTTTCAGTAAAATGGCAGTAATAAAACTAATGTAAAATGCCAAAATTCAGACCCACAACATCAGCTTTCCATTGTGCTAGAACCAAAGCGTTCATACAGCGTAATACATATAGCGATTTTACTATCCACGACTATGAGTAACTATAAACAAACAAAAAACTGAACCTGGAGCATTATTAGACTCAACACTAGTGCCAGCCTGCCCTGCTGAGTCATCAGGCATCTGCTGGGACTTGCTGGCAGCATCCTCATCCGCACGCTGACGTTTCTTCATTTCGTCTTCTATCATCTGAAGCCTTGACATCTCCAATGCTATTACTAGATCCATGTTGTAATCTGCTGTTACATTCACACCGTAGACTACAAATAATGTAAAACAACAAGTTTTATGCATTGAGACAATTGCACAAAGAGGAAAGAACAGACCGCTGCCCCAAAAAAGCGCACAATACCTTCCAGACTAACCACTGTCATTATAGAAAACCTAATTACTTACATATCACAGAAATCATAAAACATATAGTGATCACCTTTAGGAGTTTGAATGTTTTAATATGCATGTTGTGGCCTCTAGCATTCTCAAACTGCTTCAAAGTTCCTCTTTCATGACTTTTCAGAATGCGTTATGACCATCCATAAAAACTTTTCCCTCATTCCTACACTGTTTTCAAAATTTCTGTAACATGTTCTTCACAGCCAATTCATAGATGAAAGTGACAAGCAGGTCACTGTACAGTCACGTTTAGGAACATATGCATAAGCAGTATTTCATTAAACTGTTTTAGGTTTTATAATGTTACAGTAAAATTAACCTTCTTCTTTTACTGCCAAGACCATAAAATGGCATAGAAGGGTAACAGAAAGGTATTACAGACCAGGAATTCTCCAAAGAATTAATGGAAATTAACGTGTAGAAGAAACTTATATCATATATAAAATGGCAAGGGCTTAAAGACATGTAAAAAGACAAGGGGGAGGGGGTTTACAAAAAATATTAATAATAAAAAAATAATTTGCACAGCTGAGTTTGCCATAAACTCATAGCATACAGAAGACTGTGAGAAGGCAGATACTGACGGCATTGTACAATGGTTTGAAAGCTATGTGGTACTGACTGACAGCGAAAATTATCTGAGAGCCATAAGGCAAGAGAAATGAAACAGACAGGAGTACAGATGAACAACACTCACTTGCCCCTCCGCAGTAAAAACTGGCACAAGTTTAGTATTTGAACATACCATCATCTTCTGTACCTAGTCTTGCAGCACGGCTACATCGCAAACTGCAGTAATCATGAATGGCTGAAGTGCGAGGATTTCGTGCTCTTGGACGACTGCATCCCACCCGAGCACATTCCCCAAGCAAGCTCACTGCTAGGGCACGATTAACTTCAGTCTCCTAGAATAAAGTACAAATATTCACATCATCATAAAATAAGTCACTGTTGCTACAAATACATCGAGTTAAGCGCAGATTTGTTGTACCTCCTCATCAGAGTCAAAATCAGGCCAGTCATATATGGCACTCAAGTTGGTGTGACGGCCATGAGAATCTTTAACCCACGGATTGTTTGGATCCAGATCCTTCAGAGAGGCAGCAATAGCGTGAGACATTTGCTCCTACAAAAGAGAATATGTATATTTTTAAACTTTGAAAATACACAATCAAGATATGGTTTGATACTTTCATGGCAAAGCACTCACTGTAACTCCATACTTACATGTCCGATTGCCTATGAAAAATTTACTGAATATACGAAGTAAAATTTGGTTTTTATACCAAAGACAGCATTTAAAATTAATTGCAATGAGTAAGAGTCTTTCAGTACCTTAAGTCTGGCATAAGTGCAAAAAACTCACTCAATTTTTATTGAATTTGTAGGTATCAGAGCTGTTACAACTACTACATAACCTTCAAATATAAAATACAGGATCTAATTGATGCTGGAACTTACGACATTCTATAATACATGTTTCTTCCATGATCTGACAAGATTTTATGATGATACTCACATCATCAACTGGATCCATAGCCATAAGCCCAGGAAATCTCCTCTTTCGAACTTTTCGCAGTGTAGGAGGCGTCTCAGGGGGAATTAGTCCTTTAGATACGGCACGAACAAACTCATGACGCTTCCGCCGCGCCACTGTGGTTGTCTCGATGATAAGTGAGCGAGGTGAGCGCATATAAGGTGTGGCTACCATTTCAGAAAGCCTTTCAGTCATCACTTCAAGTTCGTTCTGTAATGGATTTATGGCACCCAATGAAAAAATGTTATAAAATCACAAGCAAATCATTCTTCTGATCTGAGTAAACAACATATTTAATACTCATTTTCTTACTAAGTTTCTCCTTTGATTGACTGTAATAAAATTTGGAAAAAAGTTTTCATGCAATGAAACTAAATGTACATGTCTTTAAAACAGCAAATAAAAACCACGGTGATTACCTGCATGAATTCAAAGATAGTTTTGTTGTATCCATTGTCCTCCAGATAGTATCCATACACATACGAGCCACAAAGAACTCTTCTCGCCTTTAACAATTCTCGCACGCCATCCTCCACAAATCTGGTCTCTTTCTCTCCCATTTCTACAAAAAAATGATAAGATAAAAACTATTAACTCAACAACTTCAGCTTTCGAGGATGACCCGCATTAAATGTTGAATGTTGAGCATTTAATAAAGTGTTTTCTCCAAAAGCTGTTCGTAAAATGTAATGTTTCTAAAGTTGTTGTATTAAGCCTGACACAAAACTTCAAGCATGTTCCCTTTTTTCTTTAATCACTCAATTCAAAATAAGTACACATTTTTACTGAACAGCTTCACATATGGAATGGACGTAACACGAGTCCAGCTAATGGCAAAAGTATACTCTACCACATCACTTGAAAGATCTGTAGTATTATCAGTCGTGTTGTTACAGGAGTGTTCTCGTGATTTTTCAATACAACCTCACGTGTTTCATCACTGATGGTCTCCTACCTTCACCTTTCTGTCCTTTGCCGAGTGAAGATGCAAGGAGTTCCATCTTCTGACGCACGTTGTTCAACAACGGCTCTTCCAACTTCTGACTGTTCTCATGGTTACGGAATCTTGTGTAGTAATGCAGGAAGCGGTTTAACTCTTGCATCTGTTGATTCCTCAGCATTGCCTAGCATGAAATAATACAATAAAACATAATCTCAAATTTCTGGCACAGCAAAAAACATTGTGTAAAAGGAATAGGATTATGAAATGAAAAAGGGAGAACCTACATCGTACAGATGACGATCTTACATCAACAACTGCATGTAATTATACACCAAGATGAAGAAGTGATTTAGGTGGCCCCAGAGTGAGATGGGAATATCAACATTTTAAGACTGGATCTTAAAAGAAGATGAAATGTTTTATCACAAATGCTAAAATATGACAAAGTTGTGCCACTTACTTCACTGATGAGAATCCCTTGCTTCTCGTCTGCCTTGTGAACTGCCTCAAAACGGTTACACCTGAAATAGCCTCCAGTACCAGAATTATGCTTCTTCCAGTTCTCAAGGCACACCCAACAGAATTCAAATTTGCACTGAGAAATACACAGCAAGAACATTTAGATTCACCATTACTTTATCTCCAAAAAGTGTTTTCAAGGACCCATCACAATACACACCAAGAAGGTTAGTACAACAGTACTGTTCAAGACTTGTATTTGGGATGTACCAGATTTGAATATCAACTGAAGAACCACTCTATTTTCATGAAGTTTTTCAGGTGAATACCAAGATGCTACCTTAAAACAGACCATGACTTTCTTGTTTTGAATCCTTAACTATTTACTATTCATGACCATCTTTACATCTTATTTGATAGTATATAACCTATGATGAAACAGTGTCGTTAATTATGTACAACTCACTCTATAACAAGATGTATGACTAGTGTTTTGATATTGTTACTGATAGTGAGTCAAAAGGAATCAGGATGGAGTAGTCTTCGACAGCATGCTGTTCATTCACAGTAAGAAATAGTTTTCAACCTTTGGTCATGACCCAAATTAAGATGGCAGGGTTCTCATTACGGTTGTAAAAGATCATCGTTAGAAATTTTCCTCCGCCTCTTCAGTACTGAATAGCACCTCGAGGGACCAGTCTGAAGACCAGAAGGTCCTGTTGGTGGCCAATTTGTGGTTGCTGCATAACACATTTGGCAAACACAGAATGACATTTGACAAAAACTGGGCAATTGCACTGCAGCAAAAACAAATCACTGACGTGAATTATCGCATTATTCCGAGTCCCTGAACACATGTTTCTTCATGTAAGATTTGAGATTTTCACAGCGGTGAGTATGAAGATTTCTGTCTTCTGGGTTGTTGCGCTGTGTAGTCTGGTCGATGTTAACCAACGTTTCAGAGGTCATACTGCCTCCATCATCAAGGCGATGAATATGCCAATAGGGTGGGTGGGGCTAGGTTTATAAGAGCTCCTATAAACCTAACCCAGAAGACAGAAATCTTCATGTTTCTTCATATTTTTCAAAATTACACATGCATTACTGCAGGTAAGTACCAGTATGGACATTCATAAGTTGAGACTAACCTACAACTATGATCAGTTCGAGCAGAACTTTATACTTTGCTATTAAGAAATATGGCAAGATATTTGAAGAAAGGATCAAACAGTACATACTTACCTTTGAACACTTCATGTGGTTACATCCTTCATTTTTCTGAATGGGTGATTTGCAGTTGGGGCAGGGTTTCGAGTTGGTAACGAGCCAGAGGCAGTTAGCAGCATCTTCTGTTTCGATGCAAGAGGCACGCAATTCTTCTGGTTTCACCTCTGAAATCTTCTGTTGCCAATGCTGCCACTGACTGCAACCACATGGAGCATGGGCCTCACCCAGGCATTCCCTAAAACATTGAACCACTAAGTGGAAAATATATTTTTAAGTAAAACAGTATTAAACAAGCAAGACAGGACTTGGAACACATATATCCATCTTAACATACCATTTAAAGGTTTAAAATGTTAGTGAAGCTTGGTCAATAATGAAGAAAAACAAAGAAACTGATAAAATTTAAATTTTTAATGTTAGTAAAGGGATACACAAGAATGAACAACACAAAAAGCAAGGATTTCAGAGCAGACAGTTCTCATTTATTGCTACTTCCCCTTACTCTTCTTCCTTCTTATTCTGACTGGCCTATCTTCTCTTACCTCTCTTCCATTCAGTTTTTGAAAGATTGTCAGCAATCAATGAAGAGTTTTCAATAAAAAGAAATGCTGCCAAACCTACCAGCAAAAGAAGTGCCCATTTCCACAATCAACTGCATGAGATGTGAGCAATGGAGGTTTGGCTGAAGGAATATTGTGCAGGATGTCACTAGGCTGCGTCTGCTCTGTCTCAGGCAGATGCACAGCATGGCCACAACCCGGCATGGGGCACCACTTGATGCTGCGGTTACTCTCGACAAATGCCTTGGGGATAAGCAAAATTATTTATAAATATGGGAGTGTACTACAGCATTGGTTCAAGAACATTATCATTTCACAAATTCCTTCTTTAAAAAACAATAAAAGTACCCACTTAAAATTATATTTTTTTCTGAGAATCTTTCCCTAGTTCTAGATCTACAGTTCATTTGAAAATTTATCTACTGAAAGAAAATATTATTCACTGTCTAAGATATATTTAATAAAACACTGTTTCAGTTTTCTGTGCAGTCTTCTTTAGGTGACTACAGTGAAACCTCTATCCATCGTTCCCGGAACTATTGTTTTCCCGGATGCATCGTCCGTTTTGTTCGGTCCCGAATACATCCCATATAAAATAATGTTACATTTTCCCGCTTCTATCGTTCCTCGAACTATCGTTTTATCGCATCGATCGTTCAAAAATCTTAGTCCCGGCCCACAATTTTCCCGCAATGATCGTTTCTGAGAATTTAAAATGCTGGGTTTTGAGATAAATTAATACCGAAAGACGCACAATGTTTTTGGAATACGCAGTAGCCGTGACCTGTTATGTCGCCCAACCAGCACATTCTTTTGGAATGAGGGTCAGCGGTGCAGGGGTGATAGTTGGAGTGAATGGCGGTGCTCATTGTCAGAAATTTTACGATTTTAATTAGGGTGCACTCATATTTCGTTCCAGCGATGCCAGATGGCATGTGCAGTGTGAATTTCTTCACAAATGCTTTTATTACAAGTACAAAGGAAAGGCTGGCGGCACTTTTCATTCTTCTGGTTCATCTCGTTTCCAGCGGTTCAGGGTCTTCTACAGCTACGTTTCGTTGAGTTCGGCAGTAATAGTATTTTCATTCTTCCTGTTATTGTCCGCAAAGGGGGTTGGAGTGGTGGGGAAGAGGAAGACGACGAATGCGAGCCCGAAGCTGTGCCGAGTTTTGCCGAAGCACACGCTGCATTGGCGAAAGTGAAGTCGTTCTTTTATGCGCTTAATATTAGTGAACGTGACGAGGAAAACATTATGAACGTGGAAAGTGCTCTGTTTGGTCTAAAACGTAAAGTTTCAACAAACCTGTTGTCCATTAAAGACTTTTTTGGTAAAAAGAAGTAACTTTGAAAGAGAAACATTGTTTTTTTTTAAATTTTTAATGCTTTCCCGCATCTATCGTTTTCCCGCATTCATCGTTTTTATTTCCCACCCCCGCCGAAAACGATGCATCGAGGTTTCACTGTATTATCATAATGACAATCTTTGCTTTCATTTTTAATTTGGTCTGGATCAAAACTGGATCATTCTGTGTGATAAGAATACAAGTTTAGGATCCAAAAGTGATAAATGCGTTGAACACTGAAAATATAAATAATAAGGTAAGATTTTTCAGGAACTAAACCTTCACTATCCCACTTCTTAAGCAAGTAGTTGAAAGGATACATAAACCGCAGCACGCCACATGGAAATGTAAATGACCTTACCTTGATGTCAAATTGAAGGTATCTGCGTGCCATATCAGGGCTGACTAATTTTTCAATGACTTCCACAGGCACAAGAATATGACACTGATAGGCAGGACACAGGATGTGGTGAGCATCTCCATCTTGAATCTTGACTGTGAGGTAACTCTCCCAGCAGGATGTGCAGAATCGGTGATTGCACGACATGAGAACTGATCGGTCCCAACACGGCATCGCCAGCATGCAGATCTCACACTGTAAAGAGAACATTAGAGACATCAACCAGTATTTTCTGATCTTCCTGGTCCCTTCCAGGCTGGAAGACTAAAAAAATTAATAGAAGCAGAACACTTACGATACTTTCGCCATACGACTTGGTCGTGCCTTGTTGCTGGATGGTACTAGTTGGCTCTGCATTATTGTACTCCATTGTAACAGCTGATGGTTCTGAACCACAATGCTGCAACGCGGAAGTTGGAGGTTGTACACCAGCCAACTGGCAACACTGCACCGGGTCTTTCATCCATTTCTCCAGAAGAGTTTCTCGTGACCATTCTACAAACGGAAACATGTCAATGTCACTGTGTACAGAATGTGAATTGGAAAACCTGAAGGGAAGTAACCACTTGGAAGACCTAGATTAAATAAAAAGATAATGCTAACAAGGAACTTATGAAAATGGGCAACAAGTACAAATTATGAAGCTCGTTATGTATTTTTTTCTGTCCTCCTGTCGATGCCTCTCTTGGGTTCAAATACTCTCCTCAGCACCCTGTTCAAAAACACCCCTATCTGTATCTTCCCTTCCAGTGACAGTGACAGCACGTTTATACTAATATGAAACACGAGCTTGGTACATACTAATCTTTTCAGATTGGAGACAGGAAAATATGAGATTCTCAACTCGACAGTCACTGTATTCTTAAAATCAGTTACTATTAATTTTATCAAATTCGCTGATGGAGAAATCGACTGACCATTGTCTCGTAACAAAGCCTCTGCAGTGAACAATGGGATGTGCAGCATGTCTGATGTCTCTACCAGCAGCTGATCCTTTGCCTCCTGAAGGTCCTGGGTTCTCAGCCCACTGTATACCTCCTCCTGTTCTCCTGGGCCATACAATTCAGCTTCATTTATAGTGTCACTACTGTCAGCCTGTAAAAAAATTGAAATCATATACAATTGCTTCACAACAAAACAGTATAATTATTCTTATTCCAGGTTTTACAATGCGAGATTTGAGGTTTCCATGGTGGCAAGTATGAAGACGGCTGTCTTCTGGTTTGTTGTGCTGAATAGTCTGGTAAAAGTTTACCAATGTTTCAAAGGTTCTTGATGCTTCTATCACCAACCTGATGATGGAAAATGCAAGCACCTCTAAGGTTCTACAAGACCATTTGGTGCAACAACCCAGAAGACAGACATCTTCTAATACACACAAGATCATAAAATGTAATGTGATAATATCATTTAGAGGAATAAAAAAAATCATAAAACCCAGATTGACACCAAAACATTTGGTGAGGGAATTAGACAGGGTAACTCTGTAATGGTTGTTCAGTATTGGCATGCTTTTGAGAATGTGGTAATAAAACCTCAAATTCAATAAGAGGGGAGAATTTCTTGAGCTCCTAAGCAATTCATAGCTTTTCATGAGTGTATTACTTTCTGGTAGATGATCCAACCAACCAATGCAATCTTATGGCAAGAGTGGTACTACAGTGTGCAACATATGATAGCATACACTCACGATGGACAATGTGCTATAAGTTCTTACCATGAGTCAAAGGAAAAGAAGAAATGTATATCTTAATATATTACATTAAATCCACCAGCAATGGCTAGAGTGCACATGTATTATATAACTGGTACTGTTATGGGGTGGTGATTCTGGAAGGATAATTTTCAGAAGGTCCCGGAAACGAAGCAAAGTCCAAAATATCTTGAACAAAATATTAAAATTTTCTAACAAAGTTGTTTAAAACGAAGATTAATGTGTTGTGTTGAATTATTGCTGCTACTCTCTTCCAAGTATAAGATTACAATCTGCCAGCAATGCCACTAATCAAAACAGTATGTTTGGAAACAAAAGAAAAGAACTAAGCCATACATTAAGGCCATGCCACAACTTGGGCGGTTAGTCATTGGCTTCTCACCATGGTAACCCTGGTTTTCACCCAGGTCAGTCAAGAGGGATGTGTGGTGGACAAAGTGGCACTGGAACAAGTTTTTCTCAGAGTTCTTTGGTTTTCCCCTCTCAGTATCATTCCATTGCCGCTCCATATTCATTCATGTATCATCTGAGGAGTGGACAACTGGCCCGATAGTGGCCACAGTTCTACTGAGACATAGTCTCACCCCCTCAAAACAATAATAAAAACAAGACATACATTATTCGTACAGGTATGTCTGCAGTTAATTAATAGCTTTTATCAACTGTGCACTGTGGTTTATGCACAGTCCAGGTGGCTGTGTCACACTAGCATACCACTAAACCATTACTTCCAAGAGTCAAAATCTCAGAGCAAATTATTTGGAGATTATACAAGGAACTCAATAATTCAATCCTCAAATTCATTCTTCTTAAAATAATGAAGGTAGATGAAAAGTAGCCATTATGTCAGTATAAAACATCACACTATTTCACCAGTGAATTATCTACTCCAATGTACTTACAAAAACCATCCTAGACTCAAGGAGCTGAGCAATGTCATGGTGGTTGCTCCGCATAGCCATATCACAAGGTGTAAACTTGTCATGGTTCTCGATGAAGAGAGGAGAACCGTGGTTCAGAAGCAGTTCCACGCAGCGCTTCAAGCCTGATGTGGCAGCACAATGCAACGCAGTGTTGCCTTTCTGTCATCCAGCAAACAAGCATTCATCACCAGTGAAAATAGAAGTGAATTACGTGTGTTGTAACAAGACTGTAAGTACAATACTGTCACCTGTCATAGCTATTTAACACCTCTATAACTTATTCCATGCAAATCAGATTATACCTTTGAAAAAGCACTCTACTGTTAAAAATAAAAAGCTTTAAACTGTGAATTCTTAGACATTTCAATCTCAAAATGATAAATGCATTTTATCCACTTACATCTAATCATATTTCAACTTAAAAATCAATCATTAAATGTATTTCATTTTTGCTCAGTCCATACTTACACAATGGCATAAATTAATTTTTCATGAATGCTATGTGTACATTCTTTCCATTCTAACCCATACTGGAGAAATAATAAAATTTCTAAGCCTGAAGAGGGCTAAATTATCATCCCATCATATTTCGTGGCTACAATGCAATGTAGTCTGTTTGGTGTCAGAATATTCTTCCAATAAGGAAATAAGGAAATTTTAAAAAAAAGAGCATTTTTAACAACCTTAATCATTATTCATGCCCGTGTGAAATAATTATTGATCATTTGCAATTTGTAAATTAAAAAATATAGGTAAAATTCTCTTGGCTCTAAATTCCTTGTCTATCATAAATGTGATACAAAATTAATTATCCATTCCAAATATAAAAGAAAATTAGCTACAAAGGTTAACATTATATAAAATTAAGAAATCGCAAATCCGAGCATTTACAGCCAGGGCAAAACATCATGAACACACACTACTAATATACAGGATGAACTAAATACCACATTGATAAAAGCCATAATGTAAATAAAAACATATCATTGTCCTTTATCGTCATGTTCTTACCTTCTCAAGTGGTCTGATTCTTCTGCTTTCCACTGATTTCAATAAAAATTTCTTAATTACAAATACAAAAGAACAGCAACTCATGCAAGCAAAAGAATCATTTTTCTAAAGCAAATTACACATCCAGACAACACTACAACCAATATATAAAAAGAAGCATCAATCCTATACACATATATACAAATCATGTGACCAAACATTCAAATGTAACTATAAAAAAATATTATGTTGTCATCAATACATTGAAAATAAAACATTAGCTGAAGTGCGACATAAAAACCACAGTTTTTAAAAATAAAATAAGAAAGTTTTTGAACACTGCTTTGCTTTAACATAATACCAAGCACACACCACAAACAATCATTGCCCCTCGCAATTTTCAAGGCTTACCTGGTCCTGAGCCTGAAGGTCGACACGTTCCCGCCC
This sequence comes from Zootermopsis nevadensis, assembly GCF_977971745.1. NCBI lineage: Eukaryota > Metazoa > Arthropoda > Insecta > Blattodea > Termopsidae > Zootermopsis > Zootermopsis nevadensis. Next base: position 4,879,332 of record NW_028259136.1, on the reverse strand, counting down.
CCCACTGTTAAGGGGAACCCCCCTCCACTGCAGCAGAAGTGCCACACACGCTGCACGTCGCTCCTGAGCTGAGAAAGACTTCTGCTGACTCAACTGGCATGCTGCGTGCAGCGATGTTTCATTGCAAGCATTCTTCTTGTTTGGATTACCACCCAGGTCATTCAAAAATGTCCTGGTGCAATATATAAAAGCATGACCACCTAAACCCAAGCTTCGTCACTTAGCAATATGGCTGGACAAACTGAACTGAACTATATACTAAAATATCATTATGGATTAGCAGGTTACTTTATGTAAGATTTAATGTTTTCACAGCATGAGTATGAAGATTTCTATCTTCTGGGTTGTTGCGTTGTGAAGTCTGGTCGATGTTTACCGACATTTCAGAGGTCATACTGCCTCCGTTGGTTAACATCGACCAGACTTCACAGCGCAACAACCCAGAAGACAGAAATCTTCAGGTTACTTTATAATGTTAATTCTTTCACTTTGGATTCTGCAAAAACCTACACTGTCTGATATATATTTAAAAAAAAAAAACATTTAGGACCACAAATAGGAGGAAATTTTAACCTTGACCCTGCATCCTCATAATATAAGATGTACAGAATAGTAAATTTGTGTGCACTGCGTAGTCAATCTAGGCATCTTTAACATAACCCATGTCAATGTCAATAAACACAACTTGGTACTAGTAATACTGAATGCATATTACATTATCATATACCATAGCAACCAACATGGCTTGCATTTTGCACACTGTTGTCTTTCTATTTCCTTCTATCAAGCTGTAACTTATTTAAATAATAGCTCTGTTCAATCAGATGTTCTGTTACATCATAATACTGTAAGGGTTAACATTTATTGGCTTAAGTCTCTTCCTTTCCAACTGTTACAAATTAAATCCTGCATATGGAACTAAAACTACATCACTCTTATTCAAAGACCAACCAAGTGCCAAGTCGGCATATGGAACTGTAAGTCTAATGCATTATCAAACGTTAACTAGTCAGAAAAACCCTGAATTTCTTCACTCAACTTTAAGCCTCAATAAAATACGACTGTACTACATTAATGTAAGAATTGGGGTAGCTTAGTTACCTAAGAAGATGTTTCATGCCATGTCTAGCAGCATAATGCAGTGCTGTATTATGATGATGGCTATCTCCATAACTGAGATTAGGATCCAAGTTCTTCCGCAGTTCTGGAGAACTTTGGAATACCTACAAAGAAATTCATAATCTTTATGTTGTAACAAGGTCTAGGAAGAACTTATAACATCTACTTTCCTTTAAATGTATCAATCTGTATGACAAGAGTAAATTAAACTATAAACCATTTGAAGCAGATTCTCATTTTAATGACATTTAAATATTCAGTCCCTACCTCAAAGAAAACACATTGCATATTCATTATACAAAGATCAAATAATAAACGATTTTTAATTACAGAAATAATCATATTTATGCTCAGAATCAAGGAAACTTTTTGGTGTTTTGACCTTTCTAAAATACCTTCCTGCTTTCAAAGCATAAGCACGTCATGTTTGGGACAACTCAGTGTATCCCTTCTCAAGTTGTAAGTAAACATACATGCAGACCTGTAATTTCAATTTCATATTTTAGAAGGCAGTTAACCCTCAATAAAGCAGGTGTAAATATCCAACATGTTAAAGCATTTTAACAGATATTAGCACAAAGGGGTGCTGGCAAATATTTTTAATGTTTAATAAAAACAGCAGAAAAAAAGATGAGAATAAACTATCACAATTTTCTAACGAATGTTATACATTTCAGATATGAAAGTAGTTAGAAAATGATGTGTTGCAATCTGCATCTCACTTGTTTTTAAAACTGTAGCTTTGATTACAACTGAATTCATAATATGATATGATTATTAGGATATAAAAAATTGTAACTGTATAAAAAATGGTTAAACAGTATTCACATGCATGACTTACATGAAACATCAAAACACTGAAAATCCACGATGAAACTCCTGCAACAAATATACCTGCATTGCTGCAAATTCATCTCCATGTTGGAGATATTTCTTGAATTTAGAGGAAGCACTACCCATGATGGGACAACCCGATGCAAAGCCACACTTGACAGGACTGTTATACTGGTCCAGTCAGCGGCTGCAGAACACTTGGCGTCAAGAGATCAGCCCTGTTCCAGAAAACAATTGCAACTTTTGTTCATTTTATTAATACAGATAAGGTAAAAATATAACTAATTATCTCACTGATAATATAATGTGATGGTTCAACACTGCTATAATCAAAGACTAGCTTAGTATATTACTTCACATCCTTGCTATCCCCTATAAAAAACAGACAACCCAAAAATAAACATTAATGAGTTTGAAATAAAGAGTAAGAACAAATTAAATGTACACAGGCATAAATAAATTTAAGAAGGGATACCAACCTAGGGCTTGGTAAAAAATTAAAATGGTGATATGCTTCCCACACTGTTTTGAATATGTGATAGAATTACTTCTGTAAGCTATTACTGTGTCCCCGGAGTTAACAATTCTAGGCATACATACAGCTGAGCCTTTAATATTTGAATATAGTTCTTACAAGGCTGAAACTGATTTTAAAATATTGAAAAGCTGTAAATCATCGGAAATAGGAGCCTTGTACCTTAACCCCACACAGCCAAGTTCTCTTAAAAGAATGTAATTAAACACTCTCTACTGTAGAAGTTAACATATTGCCATAGCTCAGGCAGTTGGTTGGTCTTCTCACCATGAAGGCCTGGCTTCATGCCCAGGGCAGTCCATGTGGGATTTGTGGTCGACAAAGTGACCCTGTGACAGGTTTTTCTCAGAGTTCTTCGGTTTTCCCCTGTCAATATCATTCCACCGCAGCTCCACATTCACTCATGTATCATCTGGGGGATGGACAATGGGCCTGTTAGCAGCTGCAGTTCCATAGACACATTGTCTCCCACTTCAAAACAATAATAATTTACCTACATTTCTAGCACATCATACCCTCTTTGACTTATCTTGGGCAGCTGTACAGATCACCAAGTATCTCGTTATATAGGGCTACTATTACCCATTTGCTTGGTGTATCCAAATTTTCCTTCACTTTCATCTTAAATCAATGTACTCTTCCACTCTATGGTTTATAAGTGATGAAAAGTCTTTATTATACAATAAGATACTGATCCTCTAAGTATATTTGAGCGCAGTGACCATACAGACAGTCACAGCTAGTGAAATGTTAAGTTTTACTGAATGAAACAAATTGCCTTCTGATAATATGATACATGACGCTTGTGACATGTTACACAACAATAAACCATCACACACTAAACATCCCCTTCTGTATTAATTACATTAGCAGGATGTGATTAAGACTGTGACCTTACATTACAAAACAAAAACAATATGGCCAGGCTTGCTACAAAAATATAAATGCCCTACTCCATATAATAAATAGTATGGGTTTCTGCTACATGTACTATTCACCACATCTAGGAGAATTAAGGAATTAAAAAATAAACGAAGACACAGAAAACATATGATCTCAGCAAAATGCAATGTCAGCATTGCTAACTTACATTATTACCAAATAATATCACATAACCCTTCAAAGTTAAACGTCATTTGAATAATATTTAAAATTCAGTCCAATCCTTAAAGCAAACACATATATCCATTAATAAGATTGACTAGTTAATGCTGTTTCAGGGCTTAATCACTGTTCATTCTGAGTATCATACAAAAAACATAAATACACTCTGTAAAGAAAATTCAATTACTTAATATTAAAGGACATGATATATATAGTTACCACTGGGCTTTAAAGGGTTAATCAGTCAATGTCCAATGTGCAATTAATTTATAGAAAGAAAACATATTGCTCACTTCTCGGTTATACACTAAGACTTCCCTCTTATCAACCACTGCAACATTCAACATTATGCAATGTGTGCACTAACAATAACCTCCAAAAATAGCATAAACATATATGATGTAAAATTTGTGGGAGGACATGCGTTAACTTATGCTTACCAGTTGTATCACAAAACAAACATAATATAAAATTATCTTAACTTACACTATAACCCAATTTGGACTCATTTACGATTTCTAAGCATGTATAGATGCAAGCAACAATATTAGATCACACTAATACAACAAAATGGTGGACCCTGTACAAACCAGAGATCTGGAACATGGATGGAACAAAATGTGTAAGGACCTACTATAAATTACTATCCCAGTGGTATCTGCCTGGAGGCTGTACTACTTAGAATAGAAAATTCCTGCCTGGCCAGAATGCAAAGCGAATGCCTTCCAAATGATGATGTTTGGGTTGACTGTCCAGACTAATAAACTAGGAAAGGATTCACCTATTTAGTAATATGTCAAACTGACCGTAGTTTTGTCCTTCGATGCACTTTGATCGCAGATGAACACAAAAGGAACAGCAGTGAGTAGTCAACTCTAATAGCAAATAACGATGGGGAAACACTTGCTCTAGTTCAGAAGACACCATCATCTGGAGTTATCCTGTAAAAGCATAACATAAACATTAAATACCAACAATAAAATTAAAACCATACTATCCACATTTAAAGACAGCATTTATTTATATTTCTTCTTTTCTAGGCTAACAACAACTTTTCCTCTCTGAAGTGTGACCTTACAGAACTTCTACTTTCAGGTTAATTATTTCTTGATAAGCATATCTCCTGTCACATTAGCATGACATCTCACAGATTAAATATCCCCCAGTTATGGAGAGTAACTGTAAATACATAGAAAAAGCAGTCCTGGACTGTCAGCAAGGAAGTGGTCCTCTAGCTTGGGCAAACAACTCCCCACCATAAAATTCCAGCATATTATACATGCTCTTGGAAGAAAGCAGGTTCTTGTGAACACAGGATCAGGGTCACACAAAAACAGTGAATTTCTTGACTAGTGGAGTGACTATTAGATTCTCAACAACTCTTAGTCTATATAGTTATCATTTTCGATAATCCTTTCAAAGTCTTGTATTAAACATTATTGTGTCACTCATACATTCTTTTGTTTCCCCACTCTATGATCTCCTGTACCCATATTGATAGCTGATGTCTCAACTTACTTACTACATAGGCAAGCCTCATTTTACTTAGTATGCTCATTTACACCTTTTCCAGCATTTGTTTTGTTTTTTGCAATATATGAATTTGTTTCTGCTGTATTTGTCATTATAGGCATAATGACACAAATTTGTCTTATCTCCCTTGATAGATATTTATTTTGAAAGCATCCAAGTATTCTGGTTGCCTCATGTGTTTGACATATGATTTCTGCTTGTAGCCCTCCACACACATGCACACAAAAACTGATGATGTCAGTCTTGCGCCTTCATTCATGATTATAAACATACTTACTTTTTTAGGAAAGTCATCCTGCAGCACATCTAATATTTTAAATAATATTACAATTTTGATACTACTAAAAGAATAAAGAAATTTTTCATTTGCCACTTCACTTGTCCATCATGTGGAAACAGGGTGAAAACATACTAGAAAATATGCCTCAATTTAACTAGAACTGAAACTGTATCAGCTACAGTTCCTGGAACCTTGAAAATCTTGCTCAAACATGGCATACAGCCGTTATTTCCTACAATATACGCCCAAAACAGGTGCATGCACATGGTATTATTTCGACTTTTGACAACAGCTTAAATATTTGACAGACGGCTAATTGCTAGTTTCAAGGTAGTACAGTCACAATCAAAGCATGATAATTTTAAAACCCACGTTTTAAATCGGAATTCAAACAATAAACACACACATCACTTTCCACTTTTTGCATCTTCATAATAATATATTTGACAAATGCTTCACCTGCATTGTGGAATGATCATGGGATAAATTCAAGACCCCCCACGAAGACGGATCTCAACACTTCAATGAAACCAATATATTAAAATAATTAGAAATATTACTTACACAATGAATTTTCTAAAACTCTCGATGTCTTCATGTTAATGGACACTTGCTTACTTATATTTTACTTACAATAACATTACAGAAATACCTTTCCCGTTTGGGTTTCTACGATCGATTTCTCATGCACCTAACAAGATAACAGAAAGAAGGCGCGGGCGCGCAACCATAGTTAGCAGACGATGCGAGGCGAATATTCACGAGCACGATCGGTATCACAGATAACTAATCAGATGAACACGCTCAAAGGCGGCGTATCACCGTGGTGGCAGAATAAAAGAAACTGAACTGTTCGCACGTCATCTTTGAACCTACAGTAGCGCCCTTTTTGAAGCTCCAGGCCGGTCACGAAATTTTTTGATTCGCATTATCATACCCGGCCTGAGAGACCCCTACTAGTACCTAATTTATGGTGTGTTCTAGAATTTAAGATATCTGATGAACATTATTCGGATATAGAATGTTTCATAAGTGCGTACTGTAACACTAAGAAATGTACTGTTCCACGCCTATACACAAGAAATGTGAAAGGGGCAATAAAGTAATTATTACGGCCTGACCACAGTGGTCTACAGAACTATGATTACGGGCATGACAAGCCAGATTAATGGGTATGGCCATAATAATGGTTATATAGAGGCCTCGATCTGAAACCATTTTACGACTTGATACAAGCCTCCATGGTAGGCCATTATGATGGACAAAAGCAGCAGATACCAAAGCATTCTGATGGATATGTAGGAGCCTCAATCCGAAACCTGTCATAGCTAGCTATGTGCATCGATCCCAGGACAGTTTAATGGTTAGTGACCTTTCCAAGATATTCCAACTGTTGGATAGGGTCCTCAATCACAAACCATTGCATATTATGCAGGGATTAAAATTTTCAACAGTCTACCATCAAATCTCACAAGTCTTGTAAATAAAAAGGCACAATTTGAACTAGCATTAAAAAGATACTTAATTACACACTTCTTTTACCCTGTTGATGAATTTCTAATGTTTACAAGTAAGTCATAATTTATCTATTGTATATAATGGGTGGATTTATTTGTAACTTATCTCTACTTTAGGTGAACACTTTGTTTGTATTTGTGACATTTATATAATAGTATGACTTGTATTTTTATAACATGTATTGTATTATTATGACTTATTCTACATCCTATTGTCATCTGACTAACTTATGGATCCATGGAATGTAATAAATATGTATGTATGTAACAGCTAGACACTGTATGGCCTGATACAGACCTTGGTGCCAAAATATTTTAATGGCTAGATAAGGGCGTCGATCCCGTAACATTATAATGGCTAGACAGGGATGCAATCGCAGGCATTTGTATAAGCAGGTAATTGTGTTAAGTTACTATACGAATCATATGGGCTACTCTACTGACTTAGAAGGCTACCATCCTAGTCATTTCAGAGGCTGCTATTCGATCCATTTGGGCAGCTAAAAGTCTGGTTATTACACAGTGGGCCATCTTTCTGCTCATTATATAGGATACTCTAGTAGCCACATGAGGAGCTATCATTCTGGTCATTATATTGGCTACTACATCATCATTGAAATCTTCACATCGGCTATACAGAGGTCTACCAAAGTGATAAAAAAGGGCAAAAAAGTTGGTACTACTTTAAGTTCAAGAGGAAAATAGTGTAGCTGTATAGTTGGATGTTAAAAAGGCAGCAGTCTGTCCTTTAGAAGTATAACAAGGCAATTCGATTGGTTGTAATGTGAGATTTTATGGGATGAATCTTGTTATGGGAGATGCAAGAGCCGATTTTTATTCCTACATTATATGAAGGTTGATGTCGTAACCATACTGGATGCATTATGCAAAGTCGAGATTGAAGTATACTGCTTGTCTTCTGGGAAGTAAATGTGGCACTTTCTTCTAGGAATTTTGCTTCTAAGAACAAAAACACTGAAAATAGAAAGACAAATCCCTTTTCTCACCAAAAATGGTGAAACAATCAAAGAATAGGCTGTGTAATTTTTCTGATTCTTGGTACACAACTAAACTTAAAGGCTTTTTCACTGCCACGGTGGTCTAGCGGTTAGAATGCTAGGCTTGTAATCCTGGGGTCCCGGGTTCGATTCCCGGCAGTGCCCGAATTTATAACTTGTGTCGGGCAAGGCCGTGGTCTAGGCAACACGGAGTTTTCCTCCGGGGGCTTCCCCGGTTTCTCCGTGTCATCCCAACAATTACTCTACTTTCATCATCATCTCGCAAAAGGGGGGTCACAGCAGGAGCGTTAAATGTTGTGGTCCTGGTCGAACTCATGTACTGATGGTCGTGAATCCTGCTAACCACCAATGCACACTGTACTGGACATGGGAAAAAAAAGGCTTTTTCAACAATTTGAACTTCTGTGACTCCATGATAGACGTTTTCACTGAAAAAAAATAACTGGCACATGAAACTGAAGTAAAGAAGTTATAAAAGAGGGGAAGCTCAGTACCAAACCATTTTTTCTTAGTCTAATCTTCCTTCCTCTGGCTGTGTAAACAGCTATACATTATATGCTTGCCATTTTATTTTTAATTTTTACTGTAATGTTACAAATTACTCGCACACAATACATAGCTCAGGGTGAAGAAGAAGAAGAAGTTTCCTTAATATTAAAGTTCATCTGACAGCAGATATTTACAAAACACTGCTTTAGACATAAGCACAAGCCAAGGAAAAACCAGCGTCCAACCGGTTGGCGGCATGAAAGCTCGCCATGAACATGTTTCACAGGATGTCTACCTCTCGCAGAAGAAAAGGTGGTAGTCTGAAAATCAAACACAAAGAAGCGTGGTATTGTTTAAGTGCGTTAATCCCGCAGAACACTGACTGGTGTTTAGTTGTGCTGCTCTGGACACTTAACCCCCAAAAAAATCACAGCAGATACTGGACAGGAAGCTGGTCTGGATGTTGCAGGTGAAGAGAAGAATCCTGACCCGTCAGAATTCAAACCCTGGTCGTCCACCTCTTAGCCTAGTCACTATCACTGACCGATCCAGGCATGAATCTACATAAGTCTGTCACTTCTTTTTTTTGCCAAAATGCATCTTAATATCTCACATGTAAATTTCCTGACATATCTCAGTTCTTTAGACAACTGGGCACTCCTTGAAAGGACATCATGTTCCTCTGCCTAAAGCAATATAACTTATGTACAGGTTAGCAGACTGTGTCATAGTTCGTGTCGTCGTCGGGGCTGGAAGGATTTGAGGATGACAATGTTCCCGAGAATGTTCCATCACTTCCACCTTCCAGCTGAACGTAATAATAGTCTTCCCTTACTCGCTCAGAACTTGTCTTCAGATAGTAGTACTTCGGCTTTATCCTACCGTTTTCTTTGGTATCACATTCACAAATCTCGGCATAAATATTCTCTTCCTCGCACTTATCAATGTCCCCTACAGCATCAGCAACATGACTATACGGAAGATCATCCACTATAGAAGGAAGATCACGATTCTGGATGCTACAGTACAGCTGAGGTACTGTCGTATTTTTAGCCTCAGGGTCGTTACGGTCACTGTACGAGCATTCATGAAGTCGTGATTCGTTTTTGTGACGACAGATGGAGGAAGCAGTAAAACTATGTAGAACCCTTTCGGCATCACGTGTTTCTTGCGTACATAATTCCGTTCGTTGCTGAGAGATGGCGTTCCTATAATTACATTGTGATGCTACCGAAAGGTCGCGTGTTGTTGAATTTGCTGCTCTAGACGAAGAAGGTGTATAAGTAAAGGATGATGATTTTTTTGTCGTTCGTCGTGACTTGTTCTTGGTTTTTCTCATTTTTTCTTGGCCTTCTTGAGTCGCTTGTTGCTGGGTCGTTGACTTCTTTCCCGCTGGTTCGGCTGCCACATCTCTTTGCGATGGGAAGATGTGATGGGTGACTTTTATCTGGCGCCGCCAAAAGTCGCCTCGATCGCGACAAAAAGCTAATGCTGTCTGCAGAAGTGGAGATTTGAATAGACGGGACTCAACCTCATGATGGAATAACGGTCTTGAAAGGAAGAAACGGGAATCAGCATCCATCTCCAGCAATTTCGGTTGAGATGACGTCACTGAACTGGTATTGGCGAAATGGTTACTTCCGGTCCTTGAGATTGTGATAGTATCATGGGGCAGCGTGCACGCCAAGATCACGTCTTCTTCTTGGAAGGCTTCCAACAATAAACTACCTGTAACGTTAAAAACAAATGTTTGATAGACCCAGCAAATGGAGGGGAAATGAGGTGGGGGTGGACCTCGGAGTCAGTAAGATGGCGTCCGTTCGTGATGAAGCCCAATGCGTCACATTTTTGGTCGAGTTCAAGTCCATTGCCCCACCGAATGTTAAAGCAAGAATCACAATGTACACCACGGCCTCTGGAAGAGGCTGTTGAATGCATAATTTTGCACTACAGATTATATATGTTTAAAATAACGGAATATCGAAATCATAGATGCAAAATCATAATTTGTTGTTGCAACAGAAAGCAAAGGAAGATGTGCTAACCTGTGAAGCCGACGGGGAGTGGGGCGGGTTGTGGCCCTGACACGAGATGGACCTTCGCGGGGAGTCTGTTGTCCCGCAGCAGTTGTGGCAACAGGTACAACGGAGCATGCGCGGCTTCGACACCAGCGCGACCCACGGACACCTCGAAAAACTGCCCCGTGGTGCTGAGTGGCACAAACACCATCTGCAGTAAGAACAAGACGCGGTATTACATATCTCCCAAGATGTGGAGATTAACAGCTCGGCAGCAAACGGGAAAACCAATTGTAAAGCATGAGAGAATGTGAATAGGAACATAACACAAGAAAGATCTAAGAGGATGGACAACGGAGAAGTTACAAAATAATCAATTATTAAACTGTAGCAAATCTAAAACTTCTTGACGATGGTGAAGAGTCAATTGAATAAAAATTTCCTTGGATATTATCCATCGTCTAGTAAATATAAAACGTAAAACGACGTTTCGGAGATGGGACTTTCACTTTTTTACTTTGTCCGGAGATAGGGATTAGCTCTATCTAGTGGGCCCAACTGTGTAGGAACCTGAAGACGGAGATAGAGTCCCATCTCCGAAACGTCGTTTTACGTTTTATATTTACTAGACGATGGATAATATCCAAGGACATTTTTATTCAATTGTCTATTAAACTGTAGATTCAGCCCTGAAGACAATGGCAGTATGAAACGCGTTGTCTGCTTACAAGCCGTGAGAACCTCAAATCTCACGTAATTGGTTACTTGGCCGTAATAAAAACTAATCTATTTTATCCCTCTAGTCTGTCAATGAATATTTACTGCTACTAGGTTTATCACCTGATTCTTGTGGTTAAGACACTGAGCGTATCTCGTGTTACTATGACTTCGTCCAATCAGAGGAAGGGATAATCTTTTGTTGCTCAAACCGTTGTTCTGGGTACTGCTAACATCCTCAAACACCGCTAGCAGTTTCAGAATGTGTCCAGCTGGTATGATGGTCTTTGTGTATTGCAAGCGCTTCCTTACTGATTCGTGGATTACATCTGAAGAAGAAAGAAACCTCGAATAATATAACCAAAATGTAAATATGTCAGCTTAATTTTACTGTGCTATATAATTGGAGCGGGCTGCGGATGAATACATAGCTTGCGCGTACAAGAAATAGGAGAAATGAGTCATTAAATTATTATACAGAACAATTATTACGAAACTTTATAAAGAAGTTTTGTGTCGACAAGAACCTTATTTTGCTCCTGGTATTAATAAGACAAAACACTCGATTACTTTAGTTTAAGATTATGCAAAACAAATGAAGCTCTCAATCCGAAGATGTTTACATAACGAACTATATTTTGTTCCCACAAGTAAAAACTATTATCATTTACCACAGAAGCGTTTGACACAACTAGAATTTTGTAGCATATCAAACAAGCTGTCATTACCTCTGTTGTCGTTGAGTTTGTAAGCTGCGACCTCTAACTTTGTTAGAAATCGCGTGATTTTTGATGTTATTAGCTGCTGAACAGTGGAGTAACACTGTGCGACCAACTGTCCTTGCGGTGTCAGAAGGGAGAACCAACCTGGGAAAGAGAACACGCTATTTACACATATTTGAAATATGTGACTAAATTTCCAACATCAGATTCAAGAATCTTGATTTCCAGGTGAATTTCAACAGTCATTTTGCTTGTTAACATTGTTAATAGCCCTTGCGGGCTTACGAAATATGTATACGAACTTATTAAATTATTCTTTGAGCCTCTAGATTAGAACGCTGGCCTTGTAATCCTGGGGTCTCGGGTTCGATTCCCGGCGGTGCCCGAATTTATAACTTCTGTTGGGCAAGGTCGTGGTCTAGGCAACACGGAGTTTTCCTCCGGGGGCTTCCGCGGTTTCTCCGTGGCATCCCAACAATTACTCCATTCACACACACAGAAGAAGGCAATGGCAAACCACTTCTGGATCATCTGCCAAGAACGTATATGAACAGGTCCCAGTCCGAGAAAAGGATGGAAGGATCCTGTTCATATGGACCTGTCGTCAGACAGAATACTAAATAATAATAACTAGATTAATGTTACCAGTACGAACAAAATCAATGACTTTCGAAATTCACCTAAAACATCCTTAACCAACTGATCATTGCAACAGTGAAGTGTTGTGTCTTCTTTGCGGTACGGACTAAATTCTTCGAACAGTAACCTCAATCTTTTAGTTAAGGAGAAAATGCCAACAAAACCAAAACAAATTCGTGACACCAGACACGCACTTTGGAATTTTAATTAAGTCACATTTATTTAATGAAGCATGTGAGCTGAATCCATTGTCAAATTGTTTCATGGGCGATCAGTGGGTTGTGAACGCCCCTGAAAATAGATGCATCTGTGACTGTGTATCAAAATGTAGTCTTTTAAATTTGTTTTTCAAAATGTCCCTGGAATGCATTTCTTAGCTACTGCGGCTATAAGAAGTAAAGTTGTGGATCAAACAATAGATTAGTTCCGGGTATTGAACCCGGTGGTGTCCGTGAACAGCTCCTGATTACAGTAACGGTAAAGCTTTGTTGTCACCTTCAGCATGCTGGGGGTCGAAGGGTCACAGCTCGAAGCTTTAAGCTGCATTCGCACGAACGGTCCCAGTTCAATTTCCGAAATAGTCTCATCCGTTTTTTTTTTCTAAGTTATTTTCTAGATGTACCAGCCGGTTGCGTCAGCGTGGTAAAACTGGCGGACCGCGAACCACAGCCAACCCGAGACCAATTGTAACCAAACCCCTAAAATTACTCATTACTAATTTGTTATTAGTTACGATAAGCTCATTTGTTTATTTTCTTCGAAGGATTTGAAAAAAAAAAAGTCGCGATCATTATACTGTCTCTTGTTTTATGTACACGTAAGGGTAAGGAGGACATTTTTGTGTCCAATAATCTCCGAGCTCGTGAATACAGAACGAAAATCAAACTTGTGATACTGAGATTTCAAGTTTTCACGGCGGTGAATATGGAGATGTTTCAAAGGTGATTACTGCTTCCATCATTAGGGCACGTTTAAAACATCGGTAAGCAAATGGCAGGCTATGACAAGTAGGTACGTGTAGATGACTGAACAGTCATTTGTTTGAGTAGTAAATAGAAATCAAAAGTATCTATGTAATAAACTAAATTTCAGCGTTTGGAAAATTACCGTTCGCATTTCTTCACGCGCATAATAGAATCCGCATTTGAGGAGGGTTTTTCTGTAATCAGCTTTATCATTTGCATTCTTCCGAAAATATTATTAGAATGTCATGGAGGATGAGATAGACGGGGCATTTAGGACGCATAGGAGATGCGATAAATCGGTCGAAAAACCAGAACGAACGAGAAACCAGAAAGAGTTAAGACATAGATTCGAGTATAATATTAAAATGGATCATCACTTTCTCAAGCGGGGCTCTATTCCATGGAGTTAATTACGTAACAACAAGGCCTACAAGCGAAAATTTATGTCTCTGTACGCCTATTGTTGATGGACTAGTCAATACAATTTTTGACAATGCAATGCAGTAGTCGTGGGTTCAGTGCTGATAAGATATTAGGGCTGAATGTAGTGGGGGGGGAAACACGCAAAGAATGCTATGCTGTTTCATACGCCTCGCGTTGTGGTCACTGACCACAACGCGAGCGTGGTAGAGCTTCCATTCACAAAGATATGACTCTGTCAGAGATGCAAATCAATTCTGACACTTCCAGTGCAGAAGGGAAGCTCCTACCTATTTCCCACATGATACCGAATGAATTTTCGAAAGATTCACTCCTTCCAGCCCTTTTTTCATCACGGGACTGCGTCGGTAGGACTATATTTCATGGTAACCGCTGTCAAAAACGTCTGTGAAACATTGGCATAAACCGGACAGGTGTGTACTAATCTTTGCTTTTCCCATGTGGATAACCGGCTTTGTGATTAAGTCGAAAAACATTAAAACATCAGTATTCATGTAATGCAATGCGATGCGATAACCTTGGTAATGGAAAGAGAATGAAAGAAATGTGGGAGGGTTAAGAGCCTGAATTCTCATTATTAAGTCATTACCTTTCAACAAGTTGATTGACCAGTTAACTGTGAAGTCGCAATGATGTATCTCGGACAGGAATGTTTTCTGCGTAGGGGTCGGGTAAAAGTGACCGGACAGCACAAACTCAGAGGCTCGCGACGGCCATCACAAACCTAGTAGGTCCCTCGGGAACTCGGGTATCACCGCGATTATACTAGAATTCACGGAGTGAAAGTTGTTCCTTCCAACTTTGCACATCTCACTGACGTCGGTGTTCCGTAATCGAAAAATCACGGCGCTGAATATATTGATGGATGTCTTCCGGATTGTTGCGCCCTCTAGTCTGGTAGCAGTTTACCAACGTTTCAGCGACAATTTGTTGCCAAGTCATCAAAAGCCGTCTAGCTATTATCGAGTTTATATATACGGACGGATTGGCAGGCACTAACCAAGTTCTTTATAATGGTTTTTTTTTTACAAAGGCTGTACAGAACGAAACCAGCAACTGGCTGTTAGTCGGTTAATGCACAAAACAAATCGTGGTAGCGCTGTATTTTCATACCAGCCGTTTGGAAGAAAGCCAGGACATGAGACTTTTAACAGACTGTACGGACTGCATAACAAAAAAAAATGGTGAAATAATATTGATAGGGGAAATCCGAAGAACTCGGGAGAAAAAGAAATCTATCGGAGTACCACCCTGTCGAACACAAATCCCACATGGACTGCTGTGGGTGCGAACCTAAACCTCTGCAGTGAGATGCCGGCGATTAACCGCCTGAGCTATAACACAGCTACGACAAATATTTATTTTCGTTTGTCACTGCGCGTGTATGTGCCTTTTTTTTTAAAAAATGTGTATGTATTAAATTTTCCACGGTGCAATTGCATTTAGCAATTAACTTCATTATCTCTTCTATTCTGTAATAAATCGTTTCAAAATTGAAGGTCTTCTATCATTTCAAATTTCCTCCGGGGTAAAAGTCTCCGGTACCTTACAGATAAACGCGCATACCAAAATACAATTGACTATAACTCCAGATGTTCTCAGTTGGGTGCGCCACGAATCAAAACACAGATCAGACGCGTTAAGAACGAAGAATGGGGCTCAACTGAACTTCATCAATAACAAAAGCCAACTCTTCACAATTTCTCTTGTTCTTCGTGTTTCATTCGTGTTTATAACACTAATTGTTACTAAAAGCAACGGTTAGAAACAGCGCATTATCTTTCAGGGCACCGTACAAATTTGCGTTCATTGAGAGGCTTTGTATGCGCTATTAAAGAACGACGCTTCCATGACCCTCGAGGTCAGAGAAACTTCAGTTGAAAAACGCAGGCATCGGCAAACAATGACGCATCGGGTTTCTTAGATACTTCTCACTGTCTGAGGTAATACTCGTGTGAGATCATTATTTGGTGCTTGGAAAGTTTCACAACCTTTGCTGAACGCTAATAAAATATGTAGCCAAGTCATGTCTGATTGTTCTCTTCTCGATGTGGTACTATTGTATGTATGTTAGTAAAAGTTGGCGCAGTTCACCAATAGGCCATGTATTCAATAGAAAGAATACAATGTAATGTTATGTAAAATTACCGTGCTTGAATAATTCTTTAGAAGAGCTATTTAATCCTCCTGCAGTCTTCCAGACAAGTCGGCGGTCTTAATGGAAAAATGCAAGAATTAGCATGAGAGGGCCTCAGAGACGTGTTTAAGAAAAAATTTCTGCCCTGCCGGGAATCGAACCCCCGTCGTCCAGCCCGCTACTAGACACTATTCTAACACAAAGAACACTTAATCACTCAAATAAAAATTATTCACGAGTACATATGAAAGAAAAATCCTGTATTCTTTAGCGTCAGTGTATAACAGATAATTAAAAATTAAAGAAAAGCTGTCCCACTACACGCCATGCAGGTGTTTGAGAGAGACTGTTTTAACAGTAATTCATTAAATAGATTAATATCATATACACAAAAATATGTTTTGAATTAAATGTTAAGAAAATGTTTAATATTTTAATAATGCTACTGAAGAAAGTTAAGAGTGCAAAATCTGTGAATCATCCGTCGTCTTGAAATGGAATTTGGAGTTTGGATTCTAACCTTCATTTCACGTCCGATATTCACCTCTCGTTTTCCAGCTTCACAATCAGCAATAATTTTTAATCTCGTTTCCAGAGCCGTGACCACTCTCGACCTCTTACCTTTCCTAAACAACTGAGCAGAAATTGTCACTGATTTCATCGTAAAAACAAATAAGTAACGAAAAGTAGTCAGTGTACTACTGACTTGCGAAACAACAGGAACGCTGTCTGCGATAACGAAGGGTTTTCTGTCCTTGGCAGAACTTCAACAACGCTAAACAGCCCGTTCAGTGCCTACAGATGTACTCACCCTGATAGGAGTCTGGTATGACTAAAGAAGGACCGACGGTTTTCCACAACTTGGCAGTCTGCAGACTTCTGGCCTGGACCTTGGTGCTCTTGTACTGGCGGAACAGAAGCAGTGGTTCTGCTAGTGGTCCCAAAAGCATCCTCCTCTGCTCCCCATCAGCCTCGCCGTCCCCGCCATCGCCACTGGGAGTCACTACCCTCACAACCCTCGGCAAGGAGTACTTGTCCAAGAACTGACGAGGTGTCAGTCGCTCCAGAGATGACGACGTGGCAGATCTCCTCACGCCATTCTCTTTCTGGTGAGAGGCATGTTCCAGGCTGGACGAATACTTTACTGACAACTGTACTGACGAGTGTTGGTTCGATGGCAACAGCGACTGAAGTCTCCCGCCGGCAGAAGAACTGCTGTTGTTGCTCCTGACACTTCTTGTCGAAATCTCAGAAGACATCTCCGATTGATTTCCTTATAATCTGGTGTTATTAAATAAATACCTTCACAGATATCATGAAAGATCTGCCAGTGTTTACATACACTCAAGACTATTTTGGCTTGTATAATCTGCTGTCACATCTTGTTACACTACATTTCTCATAGTGTCAATTCACTGCACAGGAAAGTACGCTTGGATGAGCGTTCTCTTCCGATTCAATAAGCATAAGACGTTTCGCCTGTAAGCACAAATAAACAATAATTGGTCAAGAGAAGATCATTGACACTTTCAATGATTTTAGTCACTTTCGTTGGGAGTGAAAAAAAGTAGCATTCTTTCCAGCAGATCAAAATTAAGCCACGCTGTCATCTATTCCAAGATCTGATCCTGAGTTCCACCTTGTTCGCGTCAATATTTAGATACGATCAATCAGTTACTATGTCAGGAAGATTATTTAAATTATCAAGTTAAATGGCTGATTACTTTCATAACTGCGTACAGCAGAATCATTAAAGGAAAATGTCCCATGTTCGCGTATTAAATTTCTTTTAAAACTGCTTCCAGAAACCACAAGTTCATACAAATTAAACTGTGGAGATTTCCGTCTTCTGGGTTGTTGTGCCGTGTAGTCTGGTCGATGCTAACCAACGTTTCAGAGGTAATACTGCCTCCGTCATCAGGGCACAGCGCAACAACCCAGAAGACAGAAATCTTCATCCTCAATCGCCTTGATGACGGAAGCAGTATGACCTCTGAAACGTTGGTAACGTCGACCAGACTACACAGCGCAACAACCCAGAAGACAGAAATCTTCATACTCTGATGACGGAGGCAGTATGACCTCTGAAACGTTGGTAAACATCGACCAGACTACACAGCGCAACAACCCAGAAGACAGAAATCTTCATACTCTGATGACGGAGGCAGTATGACCTCTGAAACGTTGGTAAACATCGACCAGACTACGCAGCGCAACAACCCAGAAGACAGAAGTCTTCATACTCTGATGACGGAGGCAGTATGACCTCTGAAACGTTGGTAAACATCGACCAGACTACGCAGCGCAACAACCCAGAAGACAGAAGTCTTCATACTCTGATGACGGAGGCAGTATGACCTCTGAAACGTTGGTAAACATCGACCAGACTACGCAGCGCAACAACCCAGAAGACAGAAGTCTTCATACTCTGATGACAGAGGCAGTATGACCTCTGAAACGTTGGTAAACATCGACCAGACTACGCAGCGCAACAACCCAGAAGACAGAAGTCTTCATACTCTGATGACGGAGGCAGTATGACCTCTGAAACGTTGGTTAACATCGACCAGACTACACAGCGCAACAACCCAGAAGACAGAAATCTTCATATTCACCGCTGTGAAAACCTCAAATCTTACAAATTAAACTGTCTTTACTCCGAGAACAACCAAATGCCGGGACAGAGCTGAAGCCCCTAACTTAAGATTGAGGGTTATGACAATGTGATGTCTTCATCGAAACATCCAGAAAGGACCTCTGGACCTATGGTAGAGGGGATGGGGGGGTTCTTTCCAAAGTGAGCGCTCATGCTGGAACCGTAGGGTTACCTCCACAGCCCTTATACGTACAGAGCAAAATTTCTTCATAACAAGAGTGATGCTTGATTCTGTTGCAGGTGATAGCCTCAGTCTGATTGAGCTTACCGTTAGTATATTAGTTCCAGTAGAGTCAGCGCAACATTTTGCTAATGTCGTGTGACAGTTGCTTGTACGTTATTCAGTAGCTTTATGACACAGATATAACTGGGTCAGATCATTTCATTTAAATAACTGCCTTTCATTCTAAACAGAAAATTAAAATGCCGTAACTTTGTAACGCTACAAGCCATCTATATCTAGTTCACACATTCACACTGCCGAGCATTATAACTTCATTTTAAATATCTTCCCATGTACGTCTAGAACTCCCAACAGATCTTTCGCCGTGAGACTTAAAAAACAACTGCATGCATTTATTGCTACATCAGTTATGATACTTTTTTTGTCCAATTCATTCCACTGATAATACAACTCTCTCGTTATGTAATTTTCTCCAGTTCCGTTACCACTTTATTCCTCCCAAGTTCAAAGAAGCGCTTTTAAAATTGAGAAGTAGATTTAAAATAATAGCCATATGCTAGTCATTCATAAATTAAAACGAGAATGTAATACATAAGTTAGACAACTCGCTTGAATTATAATTATAGTCCATGCGCTCTCAAATAAGGGATAATACAGACCCCCGTCCCCTCCTAAGTGAAATTTAAATCGCTTGTAATGATACAGATCTGAGATTCGCAATTACACACGACTTCAGATGAACGGACCACGAGAAGATTGGGGGGTACTTGGCGCAAAAAGGGCTTATTTACAGCTTTAATAAAACCGTGGGAAACACGTTAGCACTAAATACGACTATTTTCTGAGATGATGGGCCGTGTAGACTCGTACAGATTGAAAGCACCTCTGAAACGTCAGTAAATTTCTAAGAACATCCAAGAAGACAAGTCATCTTCGTATCTGCCGCCGCGAGATCCTGAAATCTCATCTCGTTCATCGACGTTCATAGATTCAAAAAAAATTAATGGACGTTCATTGGCTTTATACCAACATTTGAAGACAGATTTAAGGTTCTCAAGGCAGCGATATGAAGCGGTGGTCTTCTGGGTTGCTGCGCCATGTAGTATGGTACAAACATTCAGGCGTTTCGGAGGTACTTGCTGCCTCCATCATCACGGAGATCATTGACCTGATGATGAAACCAGCAAGGACCACCAAGACGTCGATATACATCCACTAGATCAGTGGTTTTCAAACTGGGGTACGCGACGACATTTTAGGGGGTACGTGAAATTTAAATATATATATATTATTTTATGATAAACACTGAATAATCAGTAATGTAATTTATTTAATTTATTTTAGATGTAGATTATATACTATGTATAACTTGAATTATGCACCAGCAACTTTGGGGGTACAAAGTTGAAGAGAAATTATATCTGGGGGTACGCGAACAAAAAAGGTTGAATACCACTGCACTAGACCGCAGGGCACAGCAACCCAGAAGACAGCCAATTCATGCTAATGACATTGGATAAAGAGCATGTTATGAACCTCTCCCAACAAATGACCTATCACCTCCTGCCTGTTAGATCCAATTACTTTCCCCAAACACCCTTAATCTTTGTTCCAACTACAATAAAAGGTGTACAACCTAAACGGCGTTGTGTTTGGCTGCCAGAATATTGAAACTGTGGGTTCGAATCTCGTTTGAAGCACGAATATCTTCCTTTTGTACTGTGAAGACCGATTTAGAATCAAGAGATCCTAAAGTCTGTCTGAAAGGAATTTAATAACAGTTTACTGCACGATTGGAGGAAATGAAGACTGAATTCGTGATGCAAGGTCAAAGAACTACAATAGATGTCCCCAAGGTCACTGACCGGAGCGCTTTAAAGAACCCATGCAGCTGCTGTTCAGGTGGAAATGTTTCAAATTATCGTTTTACATAAACCATACTCCTTGCCTCTTTTCATGTATTTTCACCCAAGATTTGCCTTCCACAATGCAAATTGCACAAAACGATATTCGCCAGCTGTCATAAAGTAAAGGCCACCTGACTTGCTTGATAACACAACGAGGTTGTGCAGCTAGTTTGCATAAATCTGAGTTGCTCGCGTAGTTCTGTCAGTTCAATGACAACTTTTAAATGGTTATTATTCCCAATTCATCTCTGAAAAGATACTCGTTCTGATAGACGCCAAAGAGCTGCACGAATAAAATTACGTTTTAAATAGTGTGCTAAAGTTTTAAGACCCAGATATGTAAGATACTCCGTACCAGCGAAGTCCAAAGTGATTAACTCTTTCCATGATAGTTTCGTTACAGGAAACTTGGCGCATTTCCAGGGAACACAATTTATTCTTGAGATACAACGAACAGTTTGTTTCAACCGTTGAAAGATACCAGGAAAGGTTCTGCCTTCTCAAGCATAAAGTTAATCTAGTAAGGACCGATATTCTTAAAGAGTTAATTCTTTCGTAGCATGTAAAGGATTAATACGGAACATATATGTAAAGGAAAAGCAGGCCCCCCAAGAAATCTTTCATGGTCTCTCTAAACAAAGTTCTTCCACTGCTTTAGAAGTCGTTCTTCTTCAATTGATAACTCCCGTTCGGCTTCACTGATTTCCCCGATACGAAAGTTGTCTCAAAAATCTTTGCTAACGTGTTCGGAAGTCGAATGAATATTGCTTTCTTTTCTCAGTCCTTAATTAGTCCTGTCACTTTCCTTCCTTGGCCGCCAGCATTAATTAAGTTCGCTACATTTCCGCGTGTGGAGTGGCCAGTTAACTTAGCGGTATGCATTCCTGCAATCAGCCAGAGGTCAAATGTCCGTGTTCCATTCCTGCCATACGCCCACAACCTTGCTTCACCAAATACTTCCACAAACACCCCACAGTCTGTCACATGCCCCTTGCACGAATTTAATAAAATAAACACATAATACAGAGGTAAGGACTGTCAGTCCGCCCATCTGTTCTCATGTTTCATTTCACATGGTACTAAATGGATTTCGGACAGGCTATTCTGATGGATTTTTCCGATTTTCCTCAGTCCCTTCAGCCAAATACCAGGAATACCTTAAATTAAACCACCACCGCTTCCTTTTATATCATTTAAATGCATTATTTGCAGTTCTTCGGCGACGAGTGTAAAGTCTGCAGTCGTCTGGGATGTTGCACCGTGTAGTGTGATACTGACAGACGTTTCAGAGATACTTGCTGCTTCCATCAACGTATAATTCGATATAGTTTGAACTACTGTCATAAATAATTAAGCCACAAACAATATAATACGTGAATAACTATCAAAAAGTAAAGCGTTCTGGGTTGTAACTCTCTTGTAGGTATATACCAACGTTTCGGAGGAGAATGCTGTCCCAATCTTCACGGCGTTACAAGCCAGAAGACCAACTACAACATCCTGACAGCCGTGAGAGCCTCAAATACAAACCAGAAATACAAACAAATATGAAGCAAGACACTGAACAGAATACTTTATTTTATGTTCACACATGTTGTAACAGAATAAAGAGTCTGTGTCGTAAAACAATTACATCGAGTATGAGGAAGAGAGAGAGAGAGATCAAAGTTTAAGGGAATTTCTAAAACAATTGCCTTGCGTCTGTGCTACGACTGAAGCAACCTTCAGGTAAGACACGGTTCTAGTGTGAGTTATCTCAG
Organism: Zootermopsis nevadensis; assembly: GCF_977971745.1. Lineage (NCBI taxonomy): Eukaryota > Metazoa > Arthropoda > Insecta > Blattodea > Termopsidae > Zootermopsis > Zootermopsis nevadensis. The sequence continues at coordinate 4,856,756 of NW_028259136.1, read as the reverse complement.
CTTGAGATAAACAAATGTTTCTGATATACGGAGGTCTGCCTCGTCCTTTTCTTTCGCTAAATCTGTCAGGAAGATTCCTACTTTTGTTCAAACCGTGGCATTAGAACAGACAATGCAATGGAACAGGGCTACTCAGTTTCCTTTGTTCACGTCTCTAATTTTTTCCGCACTATCCACAAGGACGGTGTTTAAAGATGAGATAATGTCAGGAGGTAACCGAGACATCATGAAGTGGCCAGACAGACTTGGGATGATGTGCCTCGCATTTAGAGTCATAAAATTACGAAGGTCGTGATTACGTAATTCACTCTTATTATTATTTATTTTTATTTATTTAGTGTTCTGTCTGACGACAGGTCCATATGAACAGGATCCTTCCATCCTTTTCTCTTCTCGGACTGGGACCTGTTCATATACGTTCTTGGCAGACGATCCAGAAGTGGTTTGCCATTGCCTTCTTCTGTGTGTGAATGGAGTAATTGTTGGGATGCCACGGAGGAAAACTCCGTGTTGCCTAGACCACGGCCTTGCCCAACACAAGTTATAAATTCGAACCCGAGACCCCAGGATTACAAGGCCAGCGTTCTATCCGCTAGACCACCTCATCTTATTATTATTTAGTGTTCTGTCTGAGGACAGGTCCATATGAACAGGATCCTTCCATCCTTTTCTCGGACTGGGATCAGTTCATATACGTTCTTGGCAGATGATCCAGAAGTGGTTTGCCATTGCCTTCTTCTGTGTGTGAATGGAGTAATTGTTGGGATGCCATGGAGAAACCGGGGAAGCCCCGGAGGAAAACTCTGTCTTGCCTAGACCATGGCCTTGCCCAACACAAGTTATAAATTCGGGCATCGCCGGGAATCGAACCCGAGACCCCAGGATTACAAGGCCAGCGTTCTAACCGCTAGACCACCGTGGCGGTATCTTATTATTATATTGCAAAACAATTCTGTTCGTTTATTAAGATAGAACGAAAAATTGGTTAGGAGGGTGTGGACTGGACTTATCTGGCTTATGATAGGGGCCAGTGGCGGGTTTCTGCGAGCACGGTAATAAACCATCCGGGCCCATAAATATTTAGAGTAAATTAATGCATACAGGTAATATATAAAAACAGTCTTGCCAACCTGTTAATATGATAATCATCTATGTCCCTATTTCCTCCTTCCAGTTTATTCTGTCCCAAAAAAAAATTTCAGTGAATTTCCTTACCTTGCATCTCTGAGTATAAGAATCTGAAGGTTTAACAGACCAAAATTTCGTAATGTAAATCACAGTATATACGCCTATAAGATCTGTGTAAATACAAACGTCCACTTTTTTGTCAGCACGCGCATTTCCTGATACCTCCACTTCAACTCTTCCTAATTTGTAAAGCTGTAGGTTGGAATGTGAGGTTATGCGTGTGTACCATAGGTATTTCCTCTTAAAGCACTTCACCAAAACAAATACAACGGACTCAAGGACACTCAGCATGCGACACGCAAAGTCCATCAGAGGTCTTCGGTTCAAGACCAAAAGACCTCCGAAGCCTGACCATGTACGGATTCGTGAACTGACGACCCCAAACTTGACCTGCACAATGCCTTAAGCTTTGTTTTCTTTCGACGACAGACGCTATTGGTAACTGGTCTTGGCTATGTACCTTATTCTTTGTTCAGACTTCTAGAGTTATAATTTTTCTTTAAATTTGAAAGTTCGTTCACCCAGTGTTAAACAGGAAACACAAAACTTATGCTTCCAGGAAGTTACGAGACAGACAAAGTTGTCCGCTGCAGAGTTCAAATCCCCCTGAAATTTCTGGGACGACATGAAACAGCGTTTTCCTGAAGACACTTGAAAATTAAACACCTCATAACTGTGGATCTATGAACCAGTGAACACAGAATGTGATTGGGGTTTGGATCTCAGAGACCAGATAATCGATTAAATGGACAAAAGATGGAGCACAGTATGAAGATTCAACATTCGTCAGAAACGAACAATTGCCCGTGTTTAAGGAGATCACCACAAAGGCTCAAAGTACTCCTAACATTAAGTGGTTAGATTCACGCTCTGGCCACCTTACTCCAGACGGAAGAGACACTGTACTCAATCGATAAAGGCTGCAATCTGGAAAAATAATCTTCCTGTGCAATCCTGCAAGATAATTATAAAACTAGTGGAAAATGCTCGCTGAAACTCAACGTGGAATGACGTTTCGTATCTTCATTTCCCACATACTTTCTTCCCTTAATTTAATCCTTTATCTTTAACTCCTTTCCTCATTTCTTCCGTATTTATTTTCAATCTCCTTCAATTTGAGAATAATAAAAAAATATCATCCCCACTACGTACTAATTTATTTCAAAGTTTCGGTTACCATTACTAGAATAACAGCTAAAGGCTGCCTAACTGTAGCAGCGCTTGTAAAGAGGAGCATATTTGCCACACAGCGATCACTAACAAACTTTAGATCTCTGTGAGAACAGACGAACATAAAAGAACAAGAATAAAACTGGATTTTTGTAATACTGATACACATCGTGACACGTTAAAGCATGATGATTGAAGAGTGCTAAGGCAGAAACTCTGTTTGCACTGTTTCATGTTTAAACTTTTCCCACTTCTCGTTTATAGCACCTAGCAGATAGAACTAGACTGTAAATTTCTGTAAATAAAGCAAGTTCTTGTTGAAAACCTTGTAAAAACCAGTTAAAGGAAGTGGTAAATTAAATCAAATTAAATTAAACTTACTTCACATGGCTGTCTTGTATTTAAATGACGAAACAATAATACAAACGTGCCCATGTATTTCAATTCACAACTGTTCTTAATTATCATGGCTCAAAGGGCAATCTGACTCCACAATACTTGTTTCAATAATTTACACGACCCACTCCCATACTAGCGGACGAATATTAACAGCCTGTTTATGAAAACAAGGTTAAACGCTATTCCTGCGTCACTAATTAACTAACTAAATAACTAAATGGACCACTCTCTCGAATTAGAATCTGAATTTTAAACAGTGGCCACACAGAGGCTGGAAAGACGATGATAAATCAAAATTACACTCACGAATAAACTGGGAGGAATATTAAATTCAGGAAATGCTTGCTACCATGCAGTTCAAAATCTTTTGTTTTCCCGACTGTCATGTAAAAACTATAAAAGTTAAAATGCACAAGTGTAGACACAAGATTTAACCCGTCGTTTGCGTGGGTTTCAAACTTGGTCTCTGAACGGAAGAACAAAGACTGAGAATTTTACCTAAGCGGGTGAAAGTTTAAAAAAAAGAAGCTTCGTATTTTGTGCTATTCGCCAGATATTATTACCATAGACAAATGAAGGAGGATAATATGCGTTTAGCACGCACGGGAATATAAGAAATTCGTGCATAATTTTCATTGTAAACTCTTGAGGTAAAGAGACCAATAGGAGGACACTGCCGTAGACGGAAATATAATGTTACAACGAAAACTGAGGACACTGAAGCATTCATTTGGCTCAGAACAGACACCAACGTTGGGCTTTTGTAAACACGGTGGTGAACCTACTGGCTCCACAAAAGACGGGGGATGTCTTGACTAGCTGAGGCGACTATCAACTTCTCAAGGTGGACTCTGTCATGTGGAGCTCAATTTTAATCGGTATAAACGCGCGTATAAATCTAATGTATTAAAGTAATACGAGGACAGTGCTGACAGAAACGATTATATCTTTGCCACATTCTTCTTGATTCTTTGCAAGAGTTGAGGCGTGGGTTTGTAGCAGCTCCACCTCACTTGCACACACAGGTATAGCACAAGTTATCATTTGTTACCACTTTAAAGTGTCATGAAACTGCCTGCGAGTAAATATATCAAAGGATAAAATGTTCTGGGAGTAAGTCATGACGGCCACTTCCATTCAAAGGCCTCATTCTATATGAAGAGTCTTGAAACAGCTCCACATTAGGAGCTATGTAATTTGGTTATTCATTTACAGCGTGTCATTTCCATCCGCCCACATCACATTTGTTAACCGTAATCTTCAAGCGTATTACCATCACCTTTTTATAATTGTTAAAAGCATAAAGTCATAAAAAAATTCTAGACATGTTATGACATATTTATACATTAATATTTTATATTCTCGCAATTCATCATCAGCTGAATACAAATTTCGCACGATCACCATGTATCTTTCATCCTACAAAAATTGAATGCAAGAAACGATACATATTTTCCGGAGGTCTATTATAAGACAAACAGCGTAATATTACACGATAAAACTTACGGGAATTAACTTTTTGTGTTGAACGGTAATATAATTTAGTGAAAATCCCATTCAAAGTATAAAAGCCATAAATTCTCTTAACTAAATTTAAAAGTGAAAATATCTTTTCGGCGAATGAAGTCTGCCAAACGCATCAACACGCCTGACTCCAAACTCCCGCCAAACGCAGACTCCGCCAGACCCCCATCACATGCACCACCTCGTTTGAATTTCTTGCTAACAGAGTCGATACCGTCAGAAGTTCATTTAAATTTGTTCCACATCGCACGAACAGAGCACTCGAACAGTCAAGGCTGACTGACATTGGCTATTATATTAAAAATATGTGTATATATATTTCATGACGCTATATCAAGTGACGCTAATGTCGTTTCACTTTAGAAGTTCGCATGGTTTCCATGTTAGTTATTAATGATGTTTGGAAAATAAAAGGTGATGAGATGGGTTGAAATCTAGTAATCATGATGTTCGTTAAAATCCGTCGATTAATTAATTATTCGTAGGACCAGACGCACATGATAGCATAAGCCTACCTTTCCTTTTAAATAAAAGTAGGTTAAAATCAAATGTGTATTCCGGACATGGAGTTAGGTAGAGGAATGGAACACGGCACATCCCTCCCATAAAATTAAAGCTTACGTTAAATGTTTTATTAATGTCGCCAACCCTCCAGCACGTGCACTGGACAAGGTCTTTGTACGCCCAGGCGCGCCTTCATAAGGCGAGGATAATATAATTAATTCCACCAGCAACAAACAGCCTGTTCTTTGTTATAGGCGCATACGATCCGAGTTTTTTATCGAAGCAGCCGACTGCCACGAGGTTGTGTCTCGTCACAATCACTTTACATGGGTTTGTCTTTATTTTGTCAACGAAGTCAAAAACATCTAAGTTCTGTTTACAAAACTGGTAACATAACCAAAAAGTTCTGGGATTAACCTATGACGCCCTTTGCTTAAGATACATCCGTCTATAATGAGGCTATCAACAACTACAGAGTAACAATTATACAATTAACCGATCTATCAGTATGCATAATTTCCACTAGCACAGATTTAAGCTACTTTAAATTTTTTATCATGTATTGTGTCGTCAGCAATTTTTGGTTACAATACAATTATAGATTTTAAATAATCGGTGTGTACGTATATTTACGACCTAACTCCATACAAAATGTCAGACACTAGCTGCTTTGGTTATCTCCAGAAAACGGACAGCTAAACATACAGCACATTCCAAAAATATGTATACATATTATAATAAGGAATATTAACCTTGTGTGTATACATTTTTTGGAACACTCTGTAAATTTCGTGTGGCCGAAAAGTTGTTTTTATTGTCTAAAAAAGGTTTACCTTAAAAGTTCAATATTCCTGGAATGCCTATTACCAAACTACATTTCAGCAACGTATATTCAATAGAAGGCGATAAACTTCTATAAAAAAAATCGCTCTAAATAATAAAATAAAAACGCTTTTGAGATAATAAATTAAAGTACAAATATCATATCTCGTTTATTAAAAATGTGGGAAGTTCCTTGTCGTACAATCAGGGTTGTGGAGTCGATACTAATATCTCCGACTCCTTCATAAAAGCTCAATATGTATTAATAAGGGTAAACCTACTAAAAAATGGTAAATGGCACCATAAGAGATTTCATCACCACCACGTGAATCATCAGCCTACTTTTTAGACTTATAACCTATATTTAAATACACGTCTAATCGGTTGATTTGTAGACAGTTTGTATTCTTAAGGTACCGGAGCCAAAGTTACAAAGCTTTATTCCCACACCATGTGGCTCAAAGCGTCGTTAAGCGTGAACCGATTCCGACTTAGAAACCGACTCCACAGCCCTGCGTACAATATAACTTCGTGAGAATGTCAGAAATGAGGACGGCTCACTTGTTGGTGCTACTGATGACAGGAAATAGATAATTACGAAGACGTCGTGACCTCCAGTAGTACGTTGGTCATACCAAGTACTATGTAAATCCGTCTGTTGATTAAAATGTTACTACGAGTGATATACACACGTACATGATACAGGCTTGCCTTTCTTTGTAACAGAAAAAGATTAGGCTAAGACTTATTTCCGCCTAGAGTTTATTTCTGGGAACCAAAGACATTCATTCTTATTAATTTATAGTATCTCAGACGAAATAGTGTCGAATAGGAGGATGACAGTGAATAATAAACTGGAAAGGCTGCTGAAGGAATCTGTGGTGACATTCGTCAGAAAATTGAATCGATATCCCCTCAGACACAAGGAAAATGCTAATCATTATTCATGAAGAACCTTGAAGATGGAGCAGATACGTTCCCCCGAAAATTTGGTAACCAGCCACAAGACTGCAAGGCTTATATGGTGTCACAACCAACAAGAACACGGTTCACCAGAGGGTGACAAGTTTAGTTAACAAATACTTCTCCTACTATTAATAAAGCAAAGATACAACTGTCATGTCGTAATTTAAATACAATGTGTAAGGACATCAGCCAGTCTTTACTTAGGTCTAAACAAAATTGCTTAGTAAACTTGTTCCTGCAAATGGCAATAGAATTTCTAAACACAAACTTACATCAACATACCTCCATGAATTCTTGTTTCCATCGTTTTATAAAAGAGATCAGGTTTTTCCTGTGTTCTTAGATTCTTTTCCCATAAAACTGACATACTAGAGTTCTTGTCCTTAAACAGATTACAGCGTTCCGCCATTATGTGAAACCTTCGGTCGAAATCTGCGCTCATAAAGGATACAGTCTGGCTCATTGTCTTCTTTTCTTCACAAGGATATGTTGTTATACTCACAACTTATGTCACAATAGTAGTTGCCGCTCTTAGCGTTTGTTCTGTTTATTTTTATTTTATTTTTTTACAAAACGTGTTTGATCGAGTCAGTTACCTCAGAGAATGTGGCACGGCCAGATATTTGTTTAAATAATTCTTTCTTACGTCTTTTTGATCCTGTCAGGTAGGATCGTCCAACTAGCAGCATCTCAGTCGCAGAAGGAACGAAGGATCGTGCAGTTCTGCGGTAATAAAACTACAACCCTTTCTCTCATTCTGAAATGGACGTTGCTTCGTATTCCAGAGTCCCGCGTTAGAATCCCCGACCCGAAGATCGGATCTAATGACTGAAGTTTCTCGCGGTTTTCCTCATTTCATCAAGTCAAATTCTACGATATCTTTCGAGATATCAAAACAGGTTTCTTCTACATGCATTCCTACCATTGAACGCTACGTAACGTGTTGATTGAGAAGCATCGTTAAACAGCAACAGAAATGGAGGTGCAGTGCGAGTTCTGTGTTATTTGGAGTTCCAGGGTCTCGCAATTTTGAATAACGTTTCATATGAACCACTGGAACTGAGTGGTAAAATGTTACATGTAGCAGTTCCCTTGCTTAATTACATTTTCTTCCAGCTTCTACGTAGAAACAAATCATTCTGAAAATGAAGTTGTAATATTGGATTCTGTAGGTTTCTGACGATGGTGCGATACAGTCGGGTTCATTCGATTTTTGGACTTTGTCCATCGTCCAAGGTTAAAATGTATATATATGTATATAAGTCGTACTAGTTAAAATTTAATCCTGCTGGCACATATTTGACTTACTTCGGCTACCAATTTTAAAACTATAATTTCCAGTTACAGAAACGTTCAAGTGAAAACGATACGACCACAATTAAAAATTTACACAAACAATTAACACTAAAGCACGTTTAAGAATTCAGATAAGTAACATGACAAGACGGACGACTGTCCATTCGGGATTTGATTTCGTGTAATACAAAAAGTAAATTCTAACCATAACGTCGACAGATTTGGGGCTTCCCGTCTCATAAACTACGCAACAGCAACTCTTTTCCCATGGATAAAAGAAAGATACGTCTGATTACGATTTCTGCACCAAAAAATTAGCTGTTTCGTTCTCAATACTCTAAACATCAAGCAGTCTGAAGATTTCTGTCTTCTGGGTTGTTGCGCCGTGTAGTCTGGTCGATGTTAACCAACGTTTCAGAGGTCATACTGCCTCCGTCATCAGAGTATGAAGATTTCTGTCTTCTGGGTTGTTGCGCTGTGTAGTCTGGTCGATGTTAACCAACGTTTCAGAGGTCACACTGCCTCCGTCATCAGAGTATGAAGATTTCTGTCTTCTGGGTTGTTGCGCTGTGTAGTCTGGTCGATGTTTACCAACGTTTCAGAGGTCACACTGCCTCCGTCATCAGAGTATGAAGATTTCTGTCTTCTAGGTTATTGCGCTGTGTAGTCTGGTCGATGTTAACCAACGTTTCAGAGGTCATATTGCTTCCATCATCAGGGCGATGAAGATTTCTGTCTTCTGGGTTGTTGCGCTGTGTAGTCTGGTCGATGTTAACCAACGTTTCAGAGGTCATACTGCCACCGTCATCAGAGTATGAAGATTTCTGTCTTCTAGGTTATTGCGCCATGTAATCTGGTCGATGTTAACCAACGTTTCAGAGGTCATACTGCCTCCGTCATCAGGGCAATTCATCGCCCTGATGACGGAGGCAACACGAAATATTCACCGCAGTGAGGAACCTAAAATCAGACATCGCAAATGTCTGTCTGGCGTTCATATTTTTCAATTCCCAACATTAAATTTCTTTAGGAGTTTTGAACAAATTCATACGGAACCATTCCAAATGATGTGCTGACGTGCAAATAAATCTCATGCTTCCATCAGAGGCCTTCAACCAGCAGTGGAGCCGAAACACTGATAAAGTGGAGTGCGGAAATTCCAGAAGCTTTTTGTGCAGAACCCGAAGTGGTCTTGCAGGTGGCATCAGCAACTTATTGTGTGGGCCGAGATACAAGGTTGGATGGAAGATGGTACAAAGAAGATATTTCTCTTAATGCTGTCTCCCAAGGTTTTCATTTAAATGTGTTTACACTGGATAATAAATCTATGCACATTCAATAACACTTTCATGAAATTTACTGTTGGACCATGAATCTGCCACAAACAGCCGGTAGTAAATGATTTGTCGTCATTACCACGCGAAGAGACTTTTGTGGGACGTTGAGCCGTCTAATGTGGTAAAAACTGACATTGTGCTTGCTGCTTCAATTGTAAAGGCGCGCCATGGATGAACCTTTAACACGCGTTTGGGGGGTTCGCAGTTCAAATCTCGACAGAGAACAGGCTGTAGTGATCTACGTTTTCGCGTTTTCACTTCAGTCCTTCTGGTAAGTCTGGTTTCAAATAGGTCACGACCGATTCTTCCCACACCTCTCCCAATTCATTAAACATGAACATCATCAGCGCATATCATTAGACGTCCGTAAGGTCAGCAATCCGTGTAGTGTCAATGCATTAAACAGTGTTGGTTGGTCATCATTTACTGGTGTTAAGGGATTTTATGTCTTATGAGATAACATTTGTGCTGTTATTCCGTTGTAATGAGATAAACAAACGCTGTCATGGTAATGCTGTTAAGGGAGGCCTACTAATTACGTACAGTTATTATAACCTCGATATAAGATCATATTCGAGACTGCATTACACAAAATGGTATTATATGATTTAATTAACTAAAAATAAATAATGATATAAATGTTTGTTACAGATCATTACTTAATTTTAATTTCTATATTCTGCTTTATTACACTTAGATGTGTTTAAGTACTACTTTAGATTTCTCATCATTTTGACGGGAAATTTTCTAGCAACCAAAGAACCACCTACAGGGGCTATAATGCATCAGGCGATTAGTCACAAAGACTTGCACCATCAGTTCTCGTCAGAGGTCATGTTTCCTTGTTAGGAACAAACCGACCAATAGCAAGGACATTGTCGCACATACCTCCGCCATTTTAGCACGTTTTCGTGCGGTGCGTAATCCGTAAGAGGGAGTGTGAACCAAAATGGTCAGTCAAAATTCGTGACTCTTCCCTCGGCCATTGTAAACGTTATAAGCACGTAAATATCGTGGCTAACAAGGCATACGAAGTCGTGCTGAAAACTAACAATGACAGTTGAATTAAAGGTCGATCTTAGAATGTCACAATTCTATCCACGAGAGTTTGCCGCTGGAATATCAAGCAGATTCCTTACTTGCCAATCCTACCGACAGATGCAATTAGAAACACAAAGACAGTCTTCGCTTTTTCGAATACTTACGTTCCTGGAGACAGTTCGTAAATCGAGTCGCTATTTCCCATAAGCGCGATGTCTTAATTGAGGGGTTACGTTCACGAACGTCCGACAAAATAAAAATAAAAATGAAATGGATAATTTTATTGCCTGAAACAAAACGACCAACCAACGTCATAAATATACTTAGATTATTACACGATCTTTTAAAAGTCTAATGAAATAAACAGAAATATGTCCTATAATTATAAATGGGAGAAATACATTTTTTCCTGCCTTCGTCTGATTGGACGACGTTGGATCCTTTGCGTTATCGTAATGTAAACCCAAAACATTCAGAGTCGTAGGAACACCGTTTAAAGGTTATAACAGATTTTAGCATGATAAACGTTGAGACTTGACATATTTAACGAATTGTACATCCATACCTTTGCATTACCAACTTGTTGCCAGTGTCTGTATGAACCAGACAGACATTTAATGAACCTTGCAGCAAGGAATTTAAAATAGGATGAAACAATTATTAGTCATTTATTTAACTGCTCTGGTAATTACCACGGGAACAGAATCTGAGGAATTTTAGGAGAAATGTCATCACAGGTTAGCACGGCGCCACAGGCACCTGCTTGCCTGTCCGTCATCAGGGCAATCCCGAGAACTGCACTCGTTTATTTAAAAACAAAGAATGGTTTTGGGCACTTCGGGAGGGGGGGGGCACATGGGGGGGAATGATTCAGATTATGTTTTTCGAAACTGAATAAATTCGAAGCTTAAACGCAAAAGGACCTACGAAATGAATCTAAGATGTAATTTGTGAACGGGTGAGAGAGGTTTTCTTTTAATTAATACAGGTACGTTGTATTATGTTATGCAGACAGAGAAATCAACCAAGCTGCTAACATATTTTGTGGTATGCAATACTTTTAAAAGATGTTTTCAGAAAAATAAATAATAACATTTGAGACTTCACATTCCCCAAACACAGCTTAATCACGTAGGTTTAGAAAGCTCGTGAGAAGATATCACAAAGCAGGCGTAGACATAGATGGAAGAACACTATTAAAGTAAGAAAAAAAAGCTGTTGAATTAAGAACTTGAACTAGTTTAAAACACATTTCAATGGATGTTTTGTTTTTTGTGATTACGATGATAAATATTCAGGTTTTAAAACCAAGGCGAACTTTCTAATAAAATGAAAAAAACTATCAATGAATCACTGAATCTGTTGGTCATTCAGTCACCTTCTCAATTAGCTAGTCATTGCGACTGTCAACCAACTGAGCAGTCTAGTGTTTCCCAACCATTGGTCTGCTGGTCTGTAAATTCTACTTCGCCTACTTTATATGCGTGCTTACTTTACCACGGCTGGACAATCTGTCATTTTACAAGCTACTTTCTCCTTTCCTTTTAGGGAAAGAATAGTTTCTGTTGAGCTTTAATATCCTTTAGCACAGAGTCACTTACGATTATATGTCCTTCTGTTTTATACCGACCGACCTGACCTCATGCGAGATTTCCGACAACTTTAATAATAAGCTCTTGGGTATTATTTTGTATTGCGAAAATTCAGTTCAGGTGATAATAACGTCTGTTCGATTTTAAAATCCTATCCGATCAGTAAGTGAACCAAAAAAGGCCAATAACCACGGATCCAAGTCAATCAGGCAATTCATTAGTCACCTAGTTCAGCGTGGTAAAACTGACGACCCGCGGATCACATCCGGCCCGAGATCATTTACAACCAGGCCCGCGAAATTATTTGTTAATTTCTTAATGGTTTCTACGAGAACATCTATTTTATTTACCAAGACGAATCTGAAAAAGAATAATTGTGATTCTATCGTACAAGCGTCATGCATATTACTGACTTTTAAAACCCTGCCGTAAAAAGTACTTTTTCCAAATAAAACTTACGTCAGATAAAATATGTCGAAATACTAAATTTAAAATATTAAGTAACTCTATAGCAATTTGTCGCTGTGTTGTTAATGATAACGAACACTGGCTAGCATTTTCCAAAATCAGTGCCAGGAGGTGCTGTTAGTCCGAGGGAGAAAAACATTGGACCACCCTGACCTAGTTTGTTACTTGCGTAATTGGATGCAATGACGTACTTTGAGGCTTTAGTAGTGTACCAGTGCACGCAGCTAGGAGTATAAATCATGAAGAATGACAACAGACATCCTCACAGGTACCTTCTTTACAAAAATAAAATTATATTTAAACCCGCTGGACTCAGACTGTAGTAGGGTTTAGGATTATATTCTGTAATTTGTCTGTAGAGGATTTGAGGTTTTCACGGCGGTGAGTATGAAGATTTCTGTCTTCTGGGTTGTTGCGCTGTGTAGTCTGGTCGATGTTTACCAACGTTTCAGGGGTCATACTGCCTCCATCATCAGGGCGATGAAGATTTCTGTCTTCTGGGTTGTTGCACTGTGTAGTCTGGTAGATGTTTACCAACGTTTCAGAGGTCATACTGCCTCCATCATCAGGGCGATGAAGATTTCTGTCTTCTGGGTTGTTGCACTGTGTAGTCTGGTAGATGTTTACCAACGTTTCAGAGGTCATACTGCCTCCATCATCAGGGCGATGAAGATTTCTGTCTTCTGGGTTGTTGCACTGTGTAGTCTGGTAGATGTTTACCAACGTTTCAGAGGTCATACTGCCTCCATCATCAGGGCGATGAAGATTTCTGTCTTCTGGGTTGTTGCACTGTGTAGTCTGGTCGATGTTAACCAACGTTTCAGAGGTCATACTGCCTCCGTCATCAGAGTATGAAGATTTCTGTCTTCTGGGTTGTTGCGCTGTGTAGTCTGGTCGATGTTTACCAACGTTTCAGAGGTCATACTGCCTCCATCATCAGGGCGATGAAGATTTCTGTCTTCTGGGTTGTTGCGCTGTGTAGTCTGGTCGATGTTAACCAACGTTTCAGAGGTCATACTGCCTCCGTCATCAGCGCGATGAAATCTTCATACTCACCGCTGTAAAAACCTCAAATCTTACATAAATTGACGTTATCTTTTTTCCAACAGACTGAACTGAGTAAAGACTTTTAATATTATCCTACAATTTACTTGTAGGCCTTCCGAGTTTTCTCTTCCTTTATTTTTTATTTATCGTACGTGCAGTTACAGTTGGATGTAAGAGGCAGAAGCTGATAAGGACCTGGAGAAATCTCCTCAAGGAAATTCGTCACCAGATGTCAATGAGTACTGTTGGAATGATGTGTAGCACGAGGAAACTAATAGGATTGGACAATAAAGCTCCGATCGCGTTGTCCATCACGAACCTAACACTGAGTGTTGTAGGATTTAACACGGATCTAAACTCCAAATAAGGACAAACGAAATTACCGAAATCCGTCACATATCACCTTGATCTCAAAACACGCAGACAACGTGTAGGAATGGCGTTCTAACTGACGGAAACCTCTCATTTAATACAGTCATCGGAAATCGGGACCTCAGCTGATATGGCGTTGTCAAGCACAGAAATCGCAAGTGTGTAATTAGAGAGATTGTACGGTTGATAGAATTCAGCGTGAAATCGCCCACGCCAACTGTTTTCCTGCTGCGTTCTGCAATGCACATTTTCGTCCAACAAACACTGTCATTATGAGCAAACAATAGTAGCCATTAGATGCAGACAGAGATATAAAAGAATACTTCTCACAATTTCTGGGGCGAGAATTCGGGTTACTACGCACGCCAGAGTTTCCGTAACATTCTTCGCTCTGTTTTACTCATGTTTGTTCTCGTTTCGATTTCTTGCTTGTAGCTTTCAGTTTCCGATATACACGGATACAATAAAGGTGTCTACTTCAACTTCTTGTTTACAGGGTATCAACTGCAGATAGAATCTGTGCACACTCGAGACACGACATTATCTTGCATCTGTCACTAACCTCTACGATCAATCGACTCCAAAAATCATACCCTACGTCAAATGAGCCATTCGTGTGATGCGGAAAAATGTAAAATTAAGTTCTGATGGTGGCAACTCTTGTAACAAGATATGCAAACGAGGCTATGGTGGCACCTACGGTGAGGTCTAGTGAAGTCTGCGTTTGGCCGGAGTTTGGAGCCATGCGGTCGGTTTTGTTGAAGCGTTTGGCAAGAATCTGGCTTCGGTCGCCGTGAAGATGTTTTTACATTTAATTTAATTTAATTTATAGGGGCATTTACTAATGCTGTAGTGTCAATGCAATTTGCAAATATAACGCTGCAATAAACTGTATTACTGTTCAACACAAAAGAGGTTCATTCCCCTCAATTTTGACAGATCGTACTATGCTAATTTTATCTTAAACATATGAGAAGCGATTACAGGGTTCATAGGTTAGGAATTCGATTCTCGGGACCGGCTATATTAATCACAACCATGTTTATCTTCAGTTACATTACCCTGGGTCATTAAACTAAGGTATGTTTATTTTGTTATTGTTAGATTACTTAACGACCCTTCTAATTACTTAACGTTATTAATTCTTTTAAAGTATGCACTATAACATTCAATAACTTTTCCTCACAGGGTGTATTTATAGGTTTTGATGATTCTCAGAACAAACACCGACCCATAAACAGAATTAAAAAAATTACCTTAATGAAAATTCGGTTTCTCATGCCAGTGAGTATATTGCATCGCGTAATCTGGTAGAAACTGACCGAAGTTTCAGAGGTAATTAACTACCTTTGTCGTTAAGGCGATGAGTCTAAAACGTCGGTCAATTTCTACCAGACGCACAATCCCAAAATAGTGATCTTCACTTTATCTTGATCTTCAGATATTATTTCGACGAACTTCGTGCCTCACAGAGTTAAGTGCGTTATCGCAGCTCAGTCGCGTGTGTGGGCTATACGGATCATTTTGGGCCCACGTAAAAGCAAATCATTTTTCAAACGTCAAGAGATATCAAGGAGCGAAACAGTGACCGAATGAGTGGGTCCCTCCACTTTTTTCCTCGATGCCCCTTCAAATTCATGCCAATCCACTGCTTTTCCTGGAAAGTTCGCACACTTTCACATGTCTGAAGTGAACAATCTCTTTCAGGAGTGCTCAGCCAGTCTCTTAAGAAGCCGATTACACCAGCAAGCGGTATTTGTCCTTTTCGCTTTCGATTTCGCAATTAGAAGTTGGAACGGACAAGATATATCGATATATAGATAGATCTATATCTGTATGGATATTTTATTACCGGTATATCGCCTGTATAATTTGATATTTTCTGTGCAACAGATGTGACGTCGGAGAATTCTCATGGCTGAAGATGGAGACGGTGTTCTTCTCAGAAACGTCGGCATCTGCCTGAGAGTCCATACGGCGTCACATCCCAGACGAATAACATAAACACTTGACATTACTTACGTCACACTGACTACAGAGTTGCTTCTCAGAAATTTAGCTATCAAGGATAATTCAGTTAGGATTTTGAAAACGACTTTTAAATAGCGAGGCAGTCATAGGCTAAAGTGTATTGATGCATATGTAATTAGAATAGACCAGAGTGGTCCAACATTTTCCTCGCTAGGGTCAGAATAGTTTTCCTGTTGGACCCCAAGGGCCATGAGACCCCTACAGTCACTATTTTTGTATATTATTTTAAATTTACTCCTGCGACAGCTTGTAAACTTGCACAAATTATTTGAACTCCGCTATTTTAACAGCTTGTATCTGATACAATAAAAATTTGTACCAGTAGAACGTACATCTTATGCTTTTGAAGTCAATGGCTTTAGTGAGAGCACTGAGCAGAATGTTCTTTTACCAGTGACGGAATATCAACTTCGAAAAAAATGGGTTTGTACTAACTAGTAACAAATTAACGATTACAAGTGGTCAGTTCGACTACGCTGGAATAGACTATTGGAAAAAAAATTAACGTCAAATGGTGAGGTCAATATAACAGTGAAGACTTCAAAGAAAGATAATTATGTATGATTTTATCCTGACTTTAACCTGTACAGACTGACGGAAATCGGGGAAAACTTTTCAGGATAGCCTGTAACAAGGCTAAGATTCGGAAATCGTATTGTATCTCTAAAAAACACTACAAGTTTGAAATGTTACAATGAGATCAAACTTTTCTTGCTCTGAAGTGTACATGGGAGAAGAATAATAAAATTCTTGTCAAAATAACAGGTTATGGAGATTCTAAATGGATTGAAAGGACTGAGGATAGGGTTTGATTGCGTGTTTATGCAATGCCATTAATAAATCTTAGATAATGAACTTCTTTTTCAACAGCTCAGAAATTAAGCGTAGCAACTTTTAAAAAGTCACATACTACGGACGCTGTCTGCAAAACGAATTCCTCCAGTCTCACTTCTCAGGTTAAAAAGAAATTATTTCTGTAGTTACTGAAGCGTGGGATCTATTATGTACAACAGACAGCTTTTTACGTTCATCAGCAGCACCTGTGAAGTGCTACGGAAAAAGGTACACAAGGCAAACAAGCCACCATGACCTTCTTTCGGACTCCATCCAGCAACAAGACTACACCGGAGCAAATACGATATTTTTTATAAGCTATCAGCTCCCGAAATCTGTGTTCGCCGGGACGGAAGTTTGGTTGCATTCAATCACATACGTGAGTGGCATTGCATGTTTAAAGTTGATCATTACCGATATACATCACTCTAAAGACCTTCAGCTTCTTAAGGAAATGCCTGTCTCTTGGTAATTGAGACTTAAGTGTAGGATTAAGCTTAATTTCTAACTAATAAAAATAAATCCTAATGTTTACACATTCGCATATAATTTATTAACCATTTAACGGTCATATTTTTGTACCATTAGCTCGCATGTCTTCTAGCGGAATTTTAAATCTTGGCAGTAATCTGAGGATTTGTGACTGGCACTGTAGATACAATCTATCCACGAATTAAATCGGTAATGGCAGTGAAAGGATTGTGGTACTGTTACCTCTAGATTTGAGGTCACCATTATAAATGACGGCCGGAGCGTGAATGTAATAAATCATCCTCTGGGTACGAACACGCTCATGTACTGATAACGGTCTATAATCGTATTATCTATGTACCCAGTTATAATCTTGGACGAGTTATCACTTATCCGGACTGAGATTCTTCGTATTTTTCTAGCGAATGTTGAAATAGTGCAATGAAATTGGCAAAAGACCGCCTCCTTCCAAATCGTCACCTCAATTAACATTAATATACGCCTAAAATAAGAATTATTGTATAGACGGTGTAATGGACCTTATTTATAAGTTTACGTGTTTCACGAAAAACAATGAAATGCTGAGACAGATATTCTGGCTTTGTCACATATTTTAAGCAGCTAAATTAAATTTTTAGAACTGCATTCGTGAGAAATGCTTACATGCTCCAAGTCCTCGTGGCATCGTTAGTGTGTTGTTTTATACGTAACATCCATAATAAAATAACTATTTTATTGTTTGTGAATGTAAGTTTTCAGGCGGAAATTTTATTAAACCCATTCTGGCCGAACCTGATCATATACTGCAATAAATGACGTAAGAAGCTGAAAACTTAGTTAAACATGCATTTTTAATTTAACATTACCATCTGTTTACACGCCTATTATATGTTTTCGTTACGATCATCAACAGCAACCCAGCCATCTAACAGTATTAATGGGGCCTGTAACACTAAAATAAAATAATTTAAGAGCTAAAATGTAGGATCATGGGAGGACAATATTAAAATGGATTCTTGTGAATACTAAACTTCTTGGTTCTTAATTAGCTTCTCCAGGACTCTGTTCCATGGAGTTAGTTGCAGGATATTAACGGGGCATAAGATACATACGTGTGTATCATATAAATCAATCTGCTATAAGAAACAACATTTTTTTCAGTTAACGAAAAACACCGGAATAATAAGCGATTTTAAAATGTGTTTCTCGTGATTTTCAGTTTATTAAGTCTCTATCGGTGGTGAAGATGATGCCCATTTTAAGTAATTTCCATTGAAAATTTCGTAGTTACTCATCTGATGATCAAATACCCTACATTTATGGAACCTAGATTCATCACCATTTTTACAAAAGCCCACCACAGCGTCTTAACACACCGCAATTGAATCCAGACACTTTCCATGCCGATGGTCTTCTGAGTTGCAATGCTGGACTTGCAGGTAGATACCGACGATTCTGTGCAACACGCGGCCTGCAGATTGAGAGATTATGTTCTTCCGAAACGTTGGTATCTATCTACAAGTCCACAAAGAGTTACAACCCTGAAGACCAAGACTGGTATCTTCACCGCCATAAAACCTCAAATCTCACAGTCCCTTCCAGCCGAAGGATCTGCCCATTCCATTTGTAATAATCTCCCTGATGATAGAAGAAGCAAGCTCACCTGAAACAGCAAACTTTTACCAGACCACAAGGCGCAACACCCCAGAAGACACCCACGTATGTAACAATCTACTTGTTTTATTACAGTGAGGGACTGCTGTCCCTAAGGTCAACCCCCAAGCCGGAGGACCACCACTAGTCGGCTGTCCGCTGCTATTTGTTCATCGTATTCGGATGTGAAACAGACATCGTGACGAGAAATGTTCGCTGTCTCATCAGACACCACACTTGACAGGCGAATTTCGAATCGTCACGCTGTGTACAAGCGACCCTCGTAATGACTGTCGTTAGTTACGCTTGTTTGGAACGAATTTCATATTCTGACAGTTGACTCGCATTAAGTGTGCCGTCCCAAAACACGTTTATGTACCGATATTCATTTGTTTACATTTTGTGAGAAGCAGCAACCTAATAAAGCAGAAGTGTACCGTTGACGATCGTGGTACACTGGACTGTGACGTCGTCTTGCGCATGCGCGTATATCGAATTCCTAGCAGGGATTTTCTGTGGACTGTAGGTGGTCACTGACGTTTCGGAGTAACAACTTTAAATCTCAAATGCACCATTTTTTTCCTGTGTGTGATGTATCAAGTTATATACACAATATAAGTACTTTAGTAACACATATCAATATTTGTATAAAATTAACAAAACTTGCTAACTGCTACGTGTAAGGAATTACCTAGTTCAAATAGTCTTCCTTTAGAAGCCGACAGCTGCTTAAATGGTCAATAAACGTCAGTTATTATGGAACCAGAAGGTTCATTACTTTCATTAAAAAAAGTCGTAATAAAAATATTTTGAAATTAGTATAATTTTTGCCCTTAGAGTGAAAAATCAAATTTTACGCCTATATAAAACGCAACAGATAAGATTTTATGCTTGTAATAACTTCCATAATAAAACAATGAAAATCGCTAAATCAACTCCATGGATCAGAGTTCCTGAAAAGCTGACACTCGCGTAGCTGGTAAAGAAACTTCCGGCCTTGCATGTTAGAAGGTACACTGTCACGTTCTCAACAATCCGCCACTGGACTCTATATTTTAATCCGTTCCACACTATCACACACCATTTCTAGAAGACGCATTTTAATATTATCCTTCCACCTAAGCCTTGTCTCCCAAATGGTCTCTTCTCTTGAGGTTTTTTGGTATATTTCTTATCTCCCCCATGCGTGCTACAAGTCCCATGAATCTTATCATAATTTGTGTTCAACACGTGACATAGTCGCTGGTGCAGAACAAAAATTATGAACCAAGTTTCGATGTAAATTTTTGTATTTTCTCTCCGTCTGTTCAATTTCGCCTTACGTAATTATCCCGCCGTCTCGCATGACGTTAAATAACCTCTGCAGTTGATCCGAACTGATAAACAGGTTACAGCACACTGTGTTACGTTTCATTCTGGTGAAATCATGCGAAATCCATTCGAGGAGCGACTGTGGGACAGAGGTGACCGACCGTTCCTTTGTTTCATCGCTGCCGGCAGACCGGAACACTTGCTGCTCGAGTGTCCTACGCAACTCTGGAGGAATCTTGAACTGTGCCCAGGGCGGTTCACTGAACCAGTGGTGCAGTAGGGAGCACTTGATTTCGCTGCTTACACTCAAATGCGACACCCAAACTGTTTTTTATATTTCGGGTTTCCACGATGGTATTGATCTTCTGGGTTGTAACGACTTGTAAATGGTTACCGACGTTTCGGATAACACACCACTCTGCCTTATCTTCAGGCATATTTCACACTGTCGCAATCCAAAGAACCACAATAAACGTTAAAAATATTTACCTTTTACTTTGTACCTTACGCTGATTTGCGTATAATCTAAATTTAATTAAATCTTCAGTAATCTGGTTTGTCTAAACAGTCTTCGTGGATGGCTTTCGCCAACACCGCGAAATGAAAACAGGAAAAAATTTGTTTAACCAACACTAAAAGACACTGTAAAAAAAACTCACAGGAAGACTTCACATACTATCAACTGTTCGTAACAAAATGTTTAACTTTCAAATTAAGATACGCTGGACATTTATAAACCCATGATTGTACAGTAGGAAGTTCCATAAAACAGAGAAACCTTCAGACAAGGCCACGGACTGATCTCAGTAAGCCAGAATGTAACAAACTTAATTCCAAGAAAATTCTACGTGCACAAACATCTTTTACAGACTATGACATGGATCATACTTCATGCGCATTGAATCAGACAATACGACGTTCACATGTTTGTAATTATTCTTTTCCATATGAGGAAGTCAGAAGGACGCTCGAGGATGGAAGCCAACAAACTTGTCAAGACCGAAGCAGTGAAAGTTATTTACATACCCGTAGGCCTATATGCGTCTACCGTCCACTCGCCATCAAAATTAGCGAGACCGACCATCGGCCTTAAAAAAACCCTCATAAATATTCAATCGCCCGCATCGGGAGATATTAATCATACAAAGAACGAAACACGGGTCTCAAAAGAGTTCATGTCGGTAAAGGTAACGGCGCCATTAACCGACATGACACAGATTTTAACCCACTAGCATATTTCCTTATTAACTTTTACGTTTATTTCTTCATTCCACTGTTCTATTTCACCACAATTGCTTTTCATTCTATGCTTCTCCATATTTCCTTTCATTCTTCTTCTTTCTCGAATTCCTTGTTTATTCCATTCGTTTTAGTATTCCCGTGTTCCTCAACCATCACATACGCCGCGAATTTTTATACGAAATTGAAAATTCTTACGTTATAGTTAGAAAAAAATTATCTCGTATTTCTCACGATATTACTCCACATCTGACGCGTTATAAATGAGTATTTAACGAACATGTTTTTGGTTCACGAGTTTCGCAAGACATGTTTGCATTTCTGAGCTAAAAATTTATTTCCCATATAAAAACACAACATAAACCATGAATTTCGTCAGGACTGCCTTCTCTGAGGACAAGCAACTGCATGGTAATTGAATATTATTAAGCCACGAATCAATTTTATATTACTAATCTCAGATCGCGACACCGAGTTAAGTTTCTGCCCCTTTAAAATAGCCTACTCTGTATATTCCAAATTTTCCTGCTTCCCAAGTTTTCGTCACGGGCGTTCAAAGACGCAGTAAAAGAGAGTCTTAGTTGGGCCTCAAAAAAGGACGACTAAGCTCAAGACCAGTGAACTTTCTCGCATCCTTCTTAATGTAATCTCGGCCCCAGGCAAAAAATACCTGTCTCGCCGACCGTTGAAGCGAACCGAGGATTAAACGTCTCGAGGACGACTGAGGCCTTATGATAAATTGTAACTCTTCTAGAACCGATTTAAATTCGCAGAACAAAATTTATATCAGTCTATTTTGCCTTCCTTGCCCGAAGTAAATAAAGTGGACGCATAATAAGGAGGATATCCGTCTCCCCAACTGGCTTCGTATCTAAAACTACTAATATTAATTTCAATTAAATTTCGTACAGGCGACTCAAAAGTTATCAGGCAAATATCAATATGTTTCCCACAAACATTGCAGAGCTCAAAATAGGTTTGGCATTACGTATTACTTAGTACACTTTCATCATATGCATTTGACAAGCAATTTACAAGACGACGAACAGCAAATATTGACGTGGACTTCGGTCCGGGAATAAACTCTGACGTCAGTATTAGCTAAAGACTAAAATGTTTTAAATGGGGGGAAACGTCACAGACAACAACGTGTTTTCCTAAAACGTAGATAACGCTTCTGTACACATTAATATGTTAAAATTAAATAATATAAAATTACTCAAGCAAACTCTCCCGTGGCTTCTAGTTTTAAATCTGTAGATATAATGGAATTACCCAGAAATATATTTCATCACGTGTATGGATAGAAACGCTTTTCGCAGAAGAATCGGCTTCTGAAGAAACGAAACTCATTAGTCCACATTCCAAGCACAACAGAACGTTAAGACTGTCCCCGGAAAAAGGCATGTTGTTGCCAGAGCTTAGCCAAATCCCCGGAATAAACTTGGGTTGCATAATAGCATTGCAACTGTGGTCACTTCTCCTAACAGTATGTTACACGGTAAACAATACTACACACCAAGCGACATTTGTCAGTAGGTTTAAGCGTTTTCATGTAACAGTACTAAGTAAAGTGAAACACTGTTCTTTCGAAACAGTTCCCTTTCAAAGATAAACATAAAACATCAAAATCACGTATACATTTGCATACGTTAACTACTTAAGTGCGTTGATCCGTTACTTCATAGAATACGTACGCATTTCATACATTAACTGAACGGTTAAGTATAAAACGCGCAGAAAATTCTAGACTGGCAAGTTACCTAGTTCATACAATGCCTGGTTCCTTTGTAAAGTAACTGTTTAGGGTACTTATTATTTAAAATGAGATATTTACTAGGCATTCCAAACATTAAGATTATCTAAGGTTAGGTTAAGTCAAGTTAGATTAATTAAATCTCATAACAAATCTTACAGCTCAAGCAGGGTTAAAATAATAAGCTAACCTGGGCATAGTTAGCTATGGACTTACACACTTTACGTCACTAATTAAGAACCATAATTCCATTGCACGCATTACCAGCTTTCGATTAGTTATTATACGTATTACCTGGTTAAAGTGTACGTATAAATGTCTGATTACATACTATAACTGCAGCGTTGAATTAAGTATGAAATATGGGAACTTAAGCATTCTACGAAATGACGGATTCCATACTTAATGGCAACCTACACGCCTAGTGTGTCCCAGACGCTAGTGTCACTAAAATACATATTTTGAATCCCTTTCAGAGTTTGCTGTTGCCAGGCACATCACAAAATTAATTTTAACAGACCTCCATTAGTGTGCGACAATCAACCCTTATTATTACCTCGACACTTCAAGATCTGGAAAGTGAACTCATTTCTATTATAACTATTTCCCATGTTGTGTTAGCATAATTGTTACTATCGCTGTTGTAATAATTACTGCTACTATAAATATTTTACGAAACTCTATACCTTTATTATAATGCCCAATACAGTATCATAGGTTACTGGAATTCATCACGTCATGGCATTTTAATTTAAGGGGGAAAAAACATGTTAAACCATTATTCACATTCATTATCATTAAGGATAATAGCAAAATGTATGCAAAGAGCTCTGAAATGGAACAAATGTTCTGAAACTAATAATAAATTGGCAAAGTAGTGCCTGAATGTCTGCTCACTGTGCGTGATTCACATTTACGTTTATGTTGGTTTAATGTACAACGAACTGTAACACTTACCACAATGTAGTAATGACACAAATAAGAAATCCTTTCAGTATAATTAACACTCACTATCAACGATATCACATCACATTATTACTCAATTTTACCACTGCGCACAAAACATTTCCGTCAATTTCTGCACGACTGCATGCGAGAATCATCGTATACCACTCCTTCTACCAGCCATGCACAACGTGTTTCTAGAAGACCAACTGGACCGCTCAGTCCAATAGTGAAACTCACTACGCATGCGCCGCCACCGCTACCACCTGTCAAACATCACAGTACCGGTGATGTCATAAAAGGTCACTTTCGTTCCTAGTAATATGAACTTGCCCTCAAGGTCAATAGAAGAAAATTTCCCTCAACTCTTACCAATTGCATATTTATTTGGTGTTTAAGAAAGCCTTTGACCAGTAGCAAGCTGATCCAACATCGTAAAAAGCAAAGAAATTATAAATCACTTCGTAACAGCAAGAATGCTAGTTGCAAGCGAGCACAAGACAGCTATGAAAAAGGGATAATTCAGAACAAATACAAGAGATACTGCTAAATTTACCAAATAAGGTCTAAGGTTCTGGACAGAACAGCAATTAAACTGAAATAATTAGCCACCAGGAATAAAAACGTATGTGAGCGAAATTTAATCTGTAAGATACCAAAGTTCCTGCAGAACACATTATTACAGCAGCACAAGCGTATCAGGGATTGAATTTGTAACGATGGCGCACATTAAATAAATATCAGTCTCACATTAATTAACATGTATGAAGCAACAGACTTAACAATATAGACAATGGACGAACAACTTTTAAAAACGTTGGTGAGGAACTGGACATACAGGTTCCGTCACCATGAATGGCGTCATATCCCGTGTTGATCAAACAATCTAAACACTATCGCAGCGCGTTCCTTTAGCACAGACATCATCCTCAAAATCGTCTTATGCCCTGGAACGGTATCAACACACGTTCTAAGAAATATTAAAGTACCTCGAACCTTTCACACAATTCCATACTTCCTTACTTCATGCCTTTTCATGAAGCGCTTTGTACTGGCTGATCAATATTTTATATAAAACAAGTTACAAAACACGCACACAACGTAACTATACCGGCACCTTTGTGAATGGCCGGAGAATTATCCGGCAAATTTCATATCGTCACTTCGGCGAGAAAAAAGGGCGCCGTCTTCGTGTAGATTGCCCGTTGTTGTCCAATTTCAACTAAAATTGGATTGTTTATTGACAGCATAACAATGCTATCTAATTAACTAGTTGATGTGTAATATGATTATCCTTTGAGGTTAGAGCTTCTCGTGGTAGTGTAGACGCCAACTGGGTTGAACCCTGAAAGTGAAGGCAATACTTTCCTCTAAGAGCACACACAGCAACACAACCACAAACTGTGCCATTTGTTCATGGTTTTCTTCAGGCTCTCCAGATGAATGAAAAAACAGTAGCTGACAACCTGCGATTGTCAAACCAATTTCTTTACTTACAGAAACAAGGGGAAAAACTGATATTTTAATTATAACATTTATTTCTGCATTGTTTCTACTGGCAGTGTTACAGTTGTTGTGCAAATTTAAAATAAAAGAAATACAACATATGGAGAAGTTAGAACAAACAAGTTCAGTACCAAAACAAAATCTTGCACACAGCATTGACTACAAGCATGTGTGAGGAAGTGTTACAAACAAATAACTGTCTACCATCCCATTCTTTCAGTTTAGCATCGCTTTGAGCAAATATGATGATAGCAACACTGGCATTTCAAAATTAGCACTCGATTTTTACGTACGCTAATTCAAAACATGCTTGTTTTTGTCCTTATCCGAGCTCAACATGACAACAGTTCGTAAATTATGACGTTTTACAGGATTATGATATTATAATTAAATTGTTACAAATACTGCCACGATGTTTTTGCTTGAAAAAGGGGGGGGGGGCATGCAATACACAATAATGAACATATATTCAGGTTTGCTTTACTGGACAAAACTTTAAGAATAAAATTTCCTACAGCTAGGTACATGTGGAATAATGAATTAAAACTGTTTAGTTTGTACTTCTGCAAAGGTTATGAGGAAGAAGTTATGACCCCCAGTGTCAGAGAAGTTCAGTATGGGTACAAATATTATTTTCCTGTTTCGATGAGTCACTGCTGCTAAGTGTATATGAAAAATGACCTATAGTAACAGTAATTGAAATGCTTTACACATTCATAACATTGGAAACAGCAATTTTGAAAATGTAAATTCAAGTATCTTCACCAAAACGGAACTTTTTTTTTTAAAAAAAAAACAGAAAAAATATTTGAAAATTATCTAATACAATTTTTAATCTGTATGGAATACCTAAACCAAATTCTAATTTTTATGCGTACTTTACACTCTAGTGAGAGTAAATAACACCTTATGGTCCAATACACGTCTGTCACATTTCTTGCAGGAATGGCAGGAAAAAGTCCCATTGTTGCAACCCCTTGGTGTGCAACAATAGGACAAAGGGTTCATGTTATACATAAATGACATTAGAACAATGCTGGAAGAGACTTGCACAATAATTACCTGGGGTCACAGTGAAAGAAATAAAGACACAAAAAAAGGGTTAGGACTGCATTAGTGCAACAGTGACACAATGTGGCACGATAAACACCTTTGAAATGTTAGCGTACTCCAAATAATAAATCTTTCCGCTCTTGTTAAATTTCTCTGAAATAAAAAAACAATTCTCAGAAATGTATTCTTTGATACAAATTATAATCTGCACTTTCAATTGATATCTAACTGGTAATATTTCATTCCATTCTGCATATTTTAGGGTCGTTAAAGCAGAACACAAGCAAATCTTGGTCGAACCAGCACAAATGTGCTCAAATACAGAAAAGGAAAATTTATTACAAATAACATGGCGATGGATCATGAATAAAGTCCAGATTAGGACGATCAACATGGTTAACACGTGGAAGAAAGATACGCTGAAAATGTTTACACAAGTTATGTAACTACAGGATGAGCATTAAAGGGGGAAGAAATCGGGTAAAAACTACTGTAGATCGAAGTTACATTGATGTCTGTCAGATATATTAAAAATGATTTTGATCACATGACAAGGTCATAAGAAAGATCTATAGACTTCACATTTACGTCACCTACAAAAGGAAACAGCAACATTATAGTTTCACTCTCTCAGAAAATTGACCAAACACACTACGCAAGTAACGGTGTTTGCTCTATGTAAATTCCACATTTTCTGCCTTTGTGAAACAGTACGACATTAATTTCGAAATGCATTTAAGGCCTGAATAATGTTTAATCTTACGTCCTGAGGTAATGAAACTTGCTTTTTAACTTTAAATCGAATAACCAGTATGCAAACAATTTTTCAAGCAACTTCAAATTGAGCAATTTTCATATTCTAATTACTTTCAATTATGTGACTTAAGGAATTACTTATTAAACCCTAGAATCAATTCAATTATTTTTGTCTTGTAATATTTAATTGTACGTCCGTGCTCTTAAAACTAAGAATACTTTACTATGAAGACACTCCAGTTTCTTAAGAGTTTCTCTTTTAAGGAGACAAAAAAGTATTATAAATATAGCTCAAGTTGAAGCGTTGCCTAGAAATTGCTTACTAAATTCGTAATTTATTCTCATTATTTATCATCGATAAAAGTATCTTTCAGTACAGCTGGGGTGAAAAGGATGACGGCTAATAAAACAAGAATATAAATTATCCTTGATGCCTTCCTGTTACAGTCACATTTGCGACCTAATTTGATAATTTAATCCAATCCATTACACAATAAATAAAACCATTCCATAATTAATTTACTGTGCCTTAGTGGGGTATTTGATTTAAAGAGAAATAGGAAGTTAAGCAACGCTAATGTTGCTTGCAATAGAACCGATGTCTTACCTAAGGCCACTTTCAATCATGAATATGAATTTCATGTACACTATTTACAGCTGCAGAGGTGACTGTTACCACCAACATCATCGCCCTGATGACGAAGGCAGCGAGGACCTCTGAAACACTGGTAAGCGTCTACCAGACAACACGGAACTACAACCCAGAAGAAAACCGTCTTCATACCCACCGCTACGAGAACCCGAAATCCTATATAAGAATCCCGCAATAGCAGGATGTGAATGAAAACTTTTCACTCAAAGATTACATCGAGCATCATCGTCACCACGCAGTTCATCGTGGGATCACAGCAGATGTATCAATATTTCCATAGCCATGATCCTGTGTTTCATGGTTCTCCCCCGTCACTATTATCTGTTGTTTCAATAAACTCGTATTTTGACGTTATGTGTGTCATGAACAAAAATCCCACTATGGCAAGTAAAGACGACATTTCCGATAACATAACTGGTGCACGGTTCAATGAAGATTCCAAACATTATTTAATTTCAAAATTTGATTTCCCTGAAATTATCATTATCAGCGGCATTTCAGTGGACGCAACACACAAAATATCAACAAATTATCGCCACCTCTTCCCCCAATTTACAGCTAACTTAGGGCTTGACGCAGACATTCAACACACCGACGTGTTGTCAATTGCGAAAACATTTATTATAAAAGGTTTTTTTTCTGAATATGTGTGTGTGATCAAATGAACTTGTAAGCCTGTCAAGTTATTTGTACTGCTCACACCAAAAACATGAATTTGTTCAGACGCAGATTCCAGTAACGATGCCAGCAACGAAAACCGATATTTGTGATGCGAATAATAGAAAAATCTAGTCTCAAACTTAACTGAACCAATAAAATCATTTTTGAAACTTATATATTTCTGAAAGCTACGTCCCAGAATCATTATAAGAATATTTTATCATTTCTTCACATCACTGATGACAGTATTATGCACGCTCAGAGAACAGCTGATAAATTTTCGATCACATAACCCCCTCCTCCAACAAAGAGCTAGCTCCTGATGAAGGGATGTTGGCCTGGAGAGGGTAAGATTCCGAATCTACAACCTACAATTATTAATAACTATAGGTTTACGGAGCAAATGGTCGTCGAGTTGGTGTCGGGCTATTGCATTATGGCATAAATAGTACACAAAAGCCTGTTTTCATACTTTAGGATAATATTAAAATTCTATGGCTTATCACAAATGTTGTATCAAATGCTATGATGAAAACGAGCAAAATTATGCACAAAGCTGTACTGAAATGAAGTAACTACATAAATCATATGACCTAACCACACACACACAATTAAAATGTTGTCAACAAATACAAAAACAAGTACAGATCTACCAACACGTATATTTACTAACAGGAACTCATTTTTTAAAACGTGTATCGCTTTCCACTCCAGCATTAAAAAAAATTTAACAGCAAAAAATTACCACATAAAAATAACCATTTCAATGTTTAATACAATTAATCTTTGATGCGAGAAAAAGTTTTCTACTATTCCAAATTCACGTTTCAATGCATTTTCTTAGGGAGACAACTTGTGCGGCATTTGCTTGAGAACAGCGCTGCATCAGAAGAGCACTTTGTCGTGACGATAATTCAGCGTCACTGAACGTCAGTTACCTAAATTACACGTAATAGCCGCAGTTAATTTTGCTGGAACACCAACATCAAACTGGGTTTTAAAACAATTCTTGTTTTACACGTTCACTCAGGCACCAGCAGAATTTTTGATAAAATGTTAAATTCATTCAATCATATTTTTAACACGTAAACTGTGTACGTTGGATTTTAATTTCCACTCGTGTTGAAAACTCTGGTAATTCTAAGTACAATCAGAAAGTACAGGATGATAGTAATACAATAATTTGAAATTTTTTTTAACAATGACATTCAAAAATAACATGTAAAAACTGTCCATAGGATCTGACAATAAGGGCTTCGGATAAATATTAATGTAATAATAACATTTATAATAATCCAGTGCAGATCGTATTGAGTTATCCTAAGGTGAAGATTCCGTTTAATAAACACATAATTCAAAAGCCATTTCCATTACGTCTATCCAACAGCACCCATTGCTACATCTTTGAAGCTAGTTATCATGTATCGTGACCGAAGCACTGATAAGTGTTCGTCTTTGGTTATAAGTAAATTACACTTTTCTATAGTTTTGTTTAAACTCAATTTTTACACCTTGTAAACCAGAAAATAAACTCCAGGCTTCAATAACTGCACTGGACACACACTCCATTGTAATTTATCCCTTGCGTGCGTACCTTGTAAACCAGAAAACTGTCCCGTATTTTGAAAACTAGGTTATGTATATACTATATATATAATCTGTGAATAACCAATCATCTTAAAAAATGAACACGAACCATAGTACATCGACAGAGATATACAGACAGAATGACAGATGTGGTCCAATTATAAAACACTGCTAATAATTAATAATTATGTACATCCTCTTTGGTACGATCAACTTCCACTACAAAAATTACACATTTCAACACAAAATTGAGAGGAGGAAAAATACAATTTGAAATATAGATATATTTATTTTTAATTTGTTTTAGATTTATATATATTTATAAATGTTAAATTTTCTACTGATATATAATTCGTCGGTTACATTTTATGTATTTAGTTTTCACCCTCGACTTTACCAATAAAATTTAATTCATCGATATAAAGAAACATGAAATCTCATAGGGCTTACATGATCACAGGTAAACTGAAATCAAGTTACAAGCTCTATTACACGAGGCTTTTACTCGGATCTTGGTTCACATCATGACGTGTCCAGTAGCGACTCCAGTTTACTATTCTACCGTGAAAATAAATTTGCTCTTCTAAAGGCTTTATCCACTCAAACTTTACATAGGAATACTTTGTGCAGTCTCCTCTTGGATCCACAGCTTGAATGCAACATTTAAAGGAACAGTGAAAATGTCTTCAATCCATTGTAAAGTATATATAAAAAAAAAACAAGGAACAAGTTGCTGGTGCAGTACTTTTATCTCCCACTATTAAAGTGAAGTAAAATTTAAAATAAGATAACACGAGACAAACACAAAACTTAAGAGTAGAAATTTATAGTCTTTCTGTAGGTGACACATTTTTTTTCTAAAATGTCATGGAATCAAAATAACACATTTTTTGTTTTATAAGAAAAATGTTCTCCTTGTAATTATAATTGAAATTATTCTAGAATTACAGGTTAGAACGAGGTCGACTGCCAATAAGTAAGAAGAGTTAGCATCACCTGCTCATCACAGTTCGCACACATAAATGATGAACCGTTATGTTTTGAGACTTGCATCATCTACATTCACGTAACACCTCTTCTGCTTTAGTACATCAACATTTATTCAGCTACTACAATTGCAATTCTGCAACAGCATCAAATCCTGTCATTCAACTGAATAAATACGCTTCATCGCACTGTCTGTGAAGCCAAAAACACGTGATTCACCAATCACCTTTCAAGCACGCTTATGAACGCACTTTACAAAGTAATTCTGCATTTTTTAACATGGCATGCTTTATGGGGGCCTCTCATATAGTTCATACGCTGCAGATAACGCAATACCACAACAGTCCAAGTATGCAGAAGAATATCTGACAGCCAAATACCTGTTTTTGTCACTAGTAACAGGAATAAATTCGGTCGTCAATTTGCGGTCTCTTTACTTCGGCAGAAAAATCACAAAGAAAATATCAAAGTGATAAAGAACACCTCAATGTGTGTGCGGGGAAATGAATTTCAACGTCACTAAGTATTTACCTTCACAGTTTCAGTATTTGCTGCTGTTTAAGCGCGTTACGCAACGCTTTACAACATTTAAACAGTTGTCAGATTGCAAGTGCTTACTGCTGTTGAAGAAGAAGTTGTTCAAGCTCATCAGCAGAGCGCAGCAAGAAAGCAGCTGACTCGCGGTAACCTGTTATAAGTTGCCGCACTGCTGCCATCTCAGCCGTGTTCAATTTGTGGCTTAGTAGAGGTTTTGTTTTCATGCTGAGATCTGTCGGCCCTGTAAAGGGGAAGAAAGAAAATCAGGGTTTAATTTGAAATAAAGTGACAGTATCTATAACAAACCATTTTGCTGCAAAAGTGTATTGAATCAAGCGTCAATTTTCACGTCTTTATGTAAGGACAAAATTGACGAGTCTTTCAGGAAAGCCAAGTCTGTTTCTTGCATCTTTCAACACCTAAACTCTTTGTCAGATTTCTACAAAAATCTCTATAGAAAGGCTAATTTCTTTTTATATTTAGCAGACTTACACATTCAGCGAATCCTCACATCTGAATATATTCAAACTATTTTTCTTTCCCCCTTCAGTACACACCATTCATTGGTGGTTAGCAGGATTCACGACCCATCAGTACATGGGTTCGATCGGGACCACGACATTTAACACTCCTGCTGTGACCCCCTTTTTGCGAGATGATGACGAAAGTGGAGTAATTGTTGGGATGCCACGGAGGAAAACCCCGTGATGCCTGGACCTTGGCCTTGCCCGACACAAGTTGTAAACCTGAGCACCGCCAGGAATCGAACCCGGAACCCATTGGACAGGAGGCTGGGTGGGGCCCAGAGCCGGTCTGGATGCAGAGGCTAGAGGAAAAATCCTCTGCCCCTGTCGGGGATCAAACCCCAGCCGCCCAGCCCGTAGCCAGTCACTATACCGACTGAGCTACGTCGGCTCACTTTCTTACAGTCGATAAAATTAAAAAGGTTTTAACACTGAATTCTCTGTGTCTTTATGCAAAGAATCCTACAGAACAACATCAAACAAGATGCACTAACCATTTTGATTGTCTTCAGTTTAATCATGAATTATTTTCATTGGTTTACGATAAAAGAATCATTTATGATGAGTGTATGAGCACGTGACACATTTATTAAATAATAAATTCAGTATATGTACAAGGGGTCCGCAGTGGCCGCGTGGTCACTGGGACCGTGGGTTCGAATCCCACTCACGCCATGGATGTTTGTCCACGTTTTTCTGTGTTGTGCTGTCCTGTGTACAGGTAGAGGCCTTGCGACGGGCCGATCCCTCGTCCAAGGAGTCCTACCGAATGTCCATAAGATCAAGCTAACAAAAAGTTGCGACCCGCAGTGCTCAGGCACTTGAACAACGGGTCTTTCCCAGTATCCCAGTGTATGTACAAGCTTGCGTCATTATTATGCTCACCGTTGCTTATCATACTGCCGGAACCAAATGGGGGGGTAGGGAACAACGGATTAGTGTAAGGTCCAGTAGCAGCAGCGCGCTGAAATGCCTGGCTGAAGTTGGGTCTGTACAGAGCCGTAGGTGCGGCGGCAGACGACGTAGTATTCCCATTGACCGCTGTTCCAACTGAAGCTGTCGTGTTCACGCTTTTGGTCTGCAATCACACGACAGAGGTCTATTAAACCTTTTGGCACCAGTTGCCGAAGACCTTACGCAATATATTATCAACCATAACTTCATCCTAGTCGCTGGATTTCTTGCGAGGAGAAGTGTATAATTCAGTTGACGCCAGTGGCAGCCAAAATATGGCATTACTCGACAATGAACGTACCATCGCATCGATGGAAGACACCGCATTCTTGACGCCCACAGAAGCAGCGGGGTTGAAAGCCGGCGATAAACCTGTATCTACAGGGTGCAGCGGTGGCGGCTCAGACTTGATGGTGGGAGCGGCGGTTGTAGACAGAGTAGGCTTAGTTGATGCGTCACTGGCCACCACGACAGGAGATGAGTAGTGGTCCATGGATGACGGCCGACTATCAGTCTAAATGATAGAAATAAACGTATTCAGTCCTTTACAACAAAATAACAGAGGCGGTAGTTTCGACAAAACACAACCAGAAATGTTATAAATATGTAAAGTAGGGTTATAATAAACTGACAACCGATCAACATAAATTTTCCCATACAAATTTTGTGAGGCTTCTCACATCATTAAACAATTATATTCATTACACGGTTTAGGAGATAAAATATGTAGAATGATGGATAGACATGATACCCCTATTATGTGTTCACATCACGCACAAGCCAAAATATACAAGTACGGACGAAGAAGAAGAAGAAGAGCTCTTTTAATTACGAGAAAAGAAGTCTGGTAATTCAGTCAGTAAAGTGGCAAGAATTTTATACAAGTAGTTACAAATGTGTGTCCTGCGCCGTAGCCGCGCAGTCTGAGGCATCGTGCTTCGGACCGGTGATACGGAATGCGCGCTGGTTCGAGTCTCGGCGGAGAAGAAATTTTCTCATGAGATTTTCGACCGGTGCCAACCCAGCATCGTGAGGAATGGGGAGGTAGAATGGGTAGCGTAATCCAGTCATGGAAACTAGCAATGGCTGGGGGTTCGTCGTGCTAACCACACATCACCCTATATCTGGTTGGATGATCGTTCACCTCTGCTTGGGCATGTGAACGTGAGGCCAGCAGTCAAGCTAGTCGGCTTTGACTCTCAGAGGGCTGTTACGCCACGGATTATTAGTTACAATACGCTGAACACATTTACATCGACTCCTCGACTCCTGTACTTACAGCGGTGGATGGTAGAAGAGGCAGTGGCTGGCTGACGGGTTCAAGACCAAGTCGCATCCTCTTGGCATTGTGGCTCTCATTCTCGCAGGCTTGAGCCAGAATCTGCTCTGCCTGAACTGAAGTAAGATGCGCCGGCGTGGGCCGTGTCTGTGCCGACAAAACACGTCACACGAGATCAAAGATTTGCGCACAGAAAAACTGTGTTTTTTCTCCTTATACTATGAAAAGAAGTATCCTGGCGATTAGAAATGAAGATAAACAAAGTGCATTAAAAATTGAAGTGTCGGCAAACAGATTTACGTAGCTCTTTCATTTTGCGAGAGGTGGACAAGGCAACAAAAATGCCATTTTATGGTCCACTACAAATATTTTTTAATGGACGTGCTTTAACGTGCTTTTAGAATAAGTGAATTTAAATTCATAAACATTTCCAGAACTCAATCTCTTCATTTTGTTATTAAGAAACCTCATACATAAATAATATTCTTCCACGCGTAATCCATTCATCAACAATTTGAGCCCACGTGAGTCATTAAATGAGTCCCGGTCGAACCCATGTACTGACGGTCGTGAATCCTCCTAACCACCAATGAATGGTGTGTATTTGACACGAAAAAAAATGGAAGACACCGAATTTGCATGAGAAAATTTGGATGAAGACCAATCCGGCCGGGTGGAAACACCCATAATTTCACAGGAACAGAGCAAGATAAATATTTAGTGTGCTGAGGTCCCACAGAAGAGCACCCACTTACGAATTTCTAAGAACCGTGCCTTCTGATACGTTGCGACATTCGGAAAATAATATCCCACTTCAATGTCAGACTGAGTCCACCACATTTTAATTCTAAACCAAATAAATTGGACCTGGTGGTGTGTCATACATTAAAATAAATGAACACGAAAACTATATTAAAATTGTGACCAACCGTCTTTTAAAAAAAAGTTTATAATAAGAGATGAGTGGGAATTTTTTTTATTTTTGAGGACAGTATTTTTCCACTGGTTGGCTATTGTAGGACAGAATCTGACAGTTTAGGTTAGGTTAGGTTTGGGTCCTCACAGTCCTTACAGCATCCCAGGCTCCATTGGTCTCCCTGGACCTCTTGTTTCTACGACACGATTTGAGGTAGGTCCTAATTCGCTTGCGTGCTCTCTCCGCAAACTCTGGAAACTGTCGAGTACACGAGTCGATAATTGCCTGGATCTTCTCCTTCGGCTGTTTTGAGATTGGCACGATGCGATCCAGGTTTTCGTCCACAAACAGCCGAACAAACATCTAATAACAAACACAAAAACAAAATGTATCGGACCGCAAATGCTGAATCTCTGTGAATACGTACTGGCATATTCTTGACATGTATAACAATTGCAAACAAAAAAAATTACCTGCTCTTCCCGCTTCCAATAATCACAAAATAAACGTCACAACATTCTCACCCATAATTAATCCACCTTTACAACTCATAAAAATGACGCTGTTTGTTAAAAATAAGCTACCTTTACTCTCTATGTCCAGCCAAACACGAGTACGAAATAACAGTGGAATGACGATTACTACAGGAAAAGCTATTCCAGCGCCACTTCGTCCACAACGGATCTCACTTTAAATCGCCCAGGTTTGAACCAATGTCTCTGCAGTGATAAGCCAGCATCTAGCAGCACAGCCTTTGCCCAAAATACTTGTGAGTAGTTTCATTTAATTTGTGTTCATAATTTAAAGCTAACCTAACCTCACTTAGTTCTGCCCGACAAAATAAACACTAATTCGCAAAGTTGTCAATATAACTAACATTGAAGGCCTTGAGACGCTCTGGATCGTACTGATGTGGATCAATCTTGTCCTCCCCTTCGTCTTCATCATCATCTTCATCCTCTTTGTTACCGCTTGATGAAGTTTCGTCATGGACTGAACATGTCTCCTGGGTTAATAGCAGAGGGCTCTGGAATTTCATAGAATATTAAAAAAAAAATCTGTATGCTCATACACTGGGGACAAATAGTCTGATTTCAACTAAACTTAGGATAATTGATCAATCATGGCCCATGGTAATGACGTGAACTATAATTCTACATTTTAAAACACTAAAACGCATGCCAATATACAAAAATAATTCAATAATAATGGAATCAGTAAGTGACTCTGAAACACTGATAAACTACCAGACTGTATGGCGCAACATTACAGAAAATAGTCCCCATACTTACCGACTGTTCTCTGGCACCGGGAGGTGTGGACTTCTTGAGTCCCAAAGCATTATGATAGCCTGTCCACAACCCAGCCACGTCATCACCCGACATTTCTCGGTCATCAGTTAGTCTCATATCACCATTACGTCCTGCAAGTAGCAAGTAAAAAAGTTATTTTCGTAATCATTCTAGAAACCAACACACAGATAAACGTAATTCTCAACATAACCACGAACGAAATGTTAACCGCTTCGATAAAAGTCGATGTATCGTGTACACGCGAACTCGATATCGCTTTTTCCTACACATCTGTGAAAATCTACCTTCATCTAAACCAGAGGTTCTCATTCTTTATCGCTGGCGTACCAATAATTCTAATTTAACACATTAAATGTACAACCAACCAAATGCGTTCAGGGAAAACTTATTTATTTTAATATTATCTTTTGATTTTCTTACTTAGTTCGCGTACCACCAATGGTACGTGTACCATAGATTGAGAAACGCTTATCTAAATCATTTACCTCAACACCCTGTTCTCTAGTACCCTTAATCTCTGTTCTGCCAGGTACCAAGTTACATACCCATGCAAAAAAGCTATTAAAATTACACAAACTTTTTAATTGCGTATTTAGTTAGAAGGAGAGAAGACAAATTTACGTCAACTATAAAAATAAATAAATAAAATTTAAAAACCTGTCAAATCATGTGAGTATTTCTGGAGGTTCAAAAAATGTACAGAAGTCAAAGGCCAGTAAGATACGTACTACTTGATAGAGGTTAGGAATCGAACAGGACTTTCAATTCCACGATTCGTAATCAAGAGAGCTGGACACCCCTACCTAGGGGCATATGTATACCTCTGTGTGTTTTAAAAACAGCATCGCATTTAATTTTAACAATTCCTGAAACTTTTCAAAACAAAAACGAGCGGTCGGGGTGGGTGGGGGTTATATTCCGTATATAGTAACCGTGAAAAAACATTTTTTCACTCTGAAAACATCACATTTTTGTTGCTATGGTTCATATTATACGAGATACAACAGTGAAACATTACATTCCTCGCATGGAGAGAATCTGACGCCATGAGCTGGTCTGTTTACGTTGCCAGAGCATGTATATTGGATGAACATGTGCGTTTATCATACCGAAATCATCCTCGCTTGCTACAAAATTCCTCAGACGCTGTGTGTTTGTGTCAACAACTTTTCAAATGTGGAACTCAGAAACGCAATTTAGTAAAGTGGGCTCACTGATTCGTGTTTTGTAACTGCACAGCGACTCAAAAACAGTCACACAAAATACCTAAGTGTCCTGAGTACCATGGATATCTATGCTTGGTCTTCCTTGAGCAGAAGACATTCAGTTGATCTAAAACTGTTACACAACCATTATCATAGAATCAAGCCAGTTCAATTTTCACAACCGATTCATACAAGATCTATTTTAATATTATCCTCACATGTGCCTACGTCTACCACATGTTTCTTCCTCGACAGCCTACAACACAAAATGTTTACGTACTTGTTTGCAAAAGTGTTATATGTCTAGTCAATCCTCCCTTTATTTTAAAGACGAATACAATTTTAATAAGCTCAATATTGTGTTCGTTATTTCTCTATTTAAACCTACTTAAATTCGTCGGAGCACAAATGAAAAAAAAAATTCTTAGTGAGTAATATTTCAGGTTATCAAGGAACAACATCACAGAAAAGTCACCTTCAAACGTTTTATTAACTTCACTTCCAGGATTCATTGCTCTTTATGTGAAGGCATCAGCACAATTCCAATACGAGGAAGTTCCCAACAGATCCCGACAACGGAACTACAAACCAAAGTAACAATTTCACTTCCCCACTTACATCTGTCTCCTGGGTCCAAATATCTTCTTTAACAAAGCGGACAGATCAACAGGTTTCTCGCAGCAATAACGTGGAAGAACTTACATTTGAATACTGTGGCGGGGGTTAAGCAGCTACCTGTAGTGGGGACCAACACGAAAGCATTTTATCAAATAAGCTAATGTTCACAATCCCAAGCTACTTATGAAAGTGTTTTGAACTCGACGGTGGAACAATGGGTTCATTTCCACTGCCACGGAGGTCACCAGACGGCGGTTATCGGGTAAACTGGGTCACCATGACAACGTTCTTTGTGTCCAAACAAGAGGGGTCTAGATCTCTATTGAAGACAGTGAGTTGTGCGGGCCATTTTTCAATGCGAACCGCAAATAAATTTCAATAACGTTAACATTTACAAATCTATTTAAATTGTAAGGATATTACTCACAGCTGTGAAAACTTGAAACCTCACTATTTCAATTACGTTCTTCAACGCCTGAAGTGTTGAGTCAGGCCAACTACGCATACTGTTAGTTTATAGTTTAGATGCGTCATGTTTGTGTTTTCAATTCATACATATATTTATTCTTCAAGTCTATACACAAACCATTTTAATATTGATGTTAAAAATTAAAATTGATATAAATATTTTGCGCTATTCATCGTTTCCTCGATGTTACAATTTTGCGCTATATATTACAACATGTTTCGATGTCTCAGCATCATCTTCAGGTTTTTATTTTTTAAAACTATTCTATATTTTTTAATGCACGCTTTTCACTAATTGTAGATTGTAGGTTGTAGTTGTGGATGTTCCTTTAATCTTCTGATTCTTTTGCATATTATGTGGCGTATTATGTTATTTGTTCATTATTTCAGGAGTTTGATGTGTCGTGTGTCCTCGTCTTGTCAGGTCTGATCAGGTGAATGTCAGTTCATAGACTCTATGATATATATTAAAATGGTTTGTGTATAGACTTGTAGAATAAATATATGTATGATACTGTTAGTTGTTAATTTGTATTAATTAACAAATCTCGCTTCTCCTATTCAAAAGGAAAAAGTACGTAATATTTCTGAAAAGTTCGTATTTACAGAGGTTGGTGTCCAGAATTCCTGTTTATACGATACGGAAATTCAAAATGAACACAAACGAAACACAATCAACCACATCTACTAAAATGTGGATGGCAAACGATGAGAAATTTTGGAATTTTAAAGTACAGTTACGTCATTCGCGTTACACGTAACAGATGTTAAATTAATAATATGCTATGTTACCGTTTCGAAGAATGCCTTTCCCTAATTAATCGGGGCAGGGGTTCAATGGGTACGGTCCTAATATGCTCCAATTTCAAAATGACGATGAAAAGAATTGTTCTAATGATGTCATGTTTGCTGATATACATCTCGGATAATTAATTGCGCCTGGAAATGATGTGCGATTTATATATCGATTTGTGTTTCCGATAATTTGAGGTTTGTTTTGTTGCCCTGAGGGGAGATACGGGTTGCAAATCATTCCAACAGGTAATTAATTCGTGGCCCCTTTTTGTTCGCACGGCAAATACACATACGCACTAAATCAACACAGCGCGGTACGATATGCAATTCGTTTTCCAATAAAATGAACCGGCGAGATGTAGTGAGGAACGCGATTCATGGTCGGCTCGCAGGTTGAAGACGACTGTCTTGTAGAATGCGCTGTGTAGTTTGTCAAATGTTCACGGATGTTTCACATGTACTTAGTGCCTCCATCATCAGCGCGACTTCACGAAGCAACATCCTATAAGACAGTTGTCTTATTACTCGCTGTCTTCGTAGGTAGGAGGTGACCGTTGCCTATTTGAAGACATTATACATTATCCCAGGGTTCGTATGGAGATACTGAGAGAAACCACGGAAAATCAGTCAGGGTAGTAACTGTTCCGACAGAGATTCGAACCTGCCACAACTGGAATACGGCGCCAACTTCCACGGTACTGAAATGCGGATTGCAACGGAGAAGAACTCTTTGAGCCATCAAGAATTTAGGGTTCAGATCACATTTTCGTATTCAGTAGAATCTGACATGCCAATCTCTCGCTCTCTCCGATGTTGTACACAGTCAGACTCATTTCTCGAATTGCACACGACGTGTGGCCCTAAATGTCCAAATTTCAATAAATTAGAAGTTTTAAATTCAATCCAAATAACTACTTATATACACCTTGTTTATACATATTTCAGTTAAATGAAGTAGAGAAGAGATTCTGTTATCTTCAAGTTTCTGTGAAGATAGAAAAACTATAAATCGAATTATCAAAAGCAAACGGTCATGATTTTCCTCAGCCACGTTATGCCCCCCCCCCCCCCCCCCCCCCCCGAACAGCCACTTCTTTCTTTAAACATGCTCTTATTTGACAAAAGTGTCACGTACAGCGCTGAAGTCTAAACTGAAAACACCGCTAGTATCCAACCACCTGCCTTGATTTAATAAACACAGATCACGGGTTCTCGATATTTATCTTCAGATTTCTTTTGCCTCAAGTGACCTTTAACGTCGTGTTGGTATATAATGTCCCTGGCTGAAAAAGGGGAGGGAAAAAAACGCTTCTAATGAAAACACTGTGAAGTTTCCCGTACACGAGCGGTCTATTTACTCAGAGAAACACCAGAACAGAACAGGAAAGGGGGAGACATAAGATCCTTATTCAAGGCCCCTCAATAAAACTAGCAATTCTACACTTCGAACCGAACGAGTCCTTACAGTGACTAAATACGGGCAACGTGACCAACTTTTCAAAATCTACATTCCAATTCGTTTTTTTTTTTCTTCACGATTAAATGACTCAAAAGATGACTCTCTTCTGAGCTGTCCTGATTATGGAGGCAGCAATGACCTCTGAAACGTCGGCAAACTTCTACAAGATTACACGGCACTACAACCCAGAAGACAGCCATCTTCATAACGCATACAAGTTCATACAAAAATGAAACAGATTAACAACATTTCAGGTACCAGTGACAAGCCTAAAGAGTTTGGTCATTAAAATAGAATATTCTTAAAAATTATGACGTGTATGGAGAATGTCTACGGAGAAACTATTTAACAAAGCACGACATTAGACAAATGCTGCAAATAAAATTTGCAGATGTTGAAATCTTTATTTTAAGAAAATTATTTTACTTTAGAAAAATATTCGAGTGCACAGACTGCATGTTACATATTAATTTTATACGCTCATGAAAATTGTTACAAATTATTCCACTAATAATACTAACAATAACGCCCCCTTTGGGCGTCTGATTCACTTATTATTCTTGTTATTTATTAGTACTGCAATCTGGCGCCACATTCGTAATACTACTACAGCAGGATCGCAGTAGGAACGATTCACCTACTTCTTAACGCAACCGCTAGATGTCAGAATGCCCCAAAATAATTGGGGGGGAAAATCGATTATCGAAGCAGAATATAATCAAGTTGACGCTTCTCAACAGGTGGGATAAATGACGTAGCGAAATTCTAGAAAGAAAGTGATACAGTGTGATTCATACAGCGGTAATAATTATACTGCCCACACCAGAAAAGGAAACAGAGCAAAGTCGTAACCTAACACTGTAACAAAAATGTTCTGTAGGGCTTGGAGACAATGCCTGTTTATATAAAATACAGAATCT
This sequence comes from Zootermopsis nevadensis, assembly GCF_977971745.1. Classification (NCBI taxonomy): domain Eukaryota; kingdom Metazoa; phylum Arthropoda; class Insecta; order Blattodea; family Termopsidae; genus Zootermopsis; species Zootermopsis nevadensis. The sequence continues at coordinate 4,814,601 of NW_028259136.1, read as the reverse complement.
TGCAGTGAGTCTAGAATGTGCTGTGTGCTCAGCAAACTATAAAGCCTCAAGAATGAGCTATAGAACTGTAAACAAAATGTGACAACAGTGGGTATGGTATGCAAACACTTCGTGTCCACGTGGCCGTGTTATGGGATAGGAAACACGACATTCTTGAGGTTATAGTTGTTGTTGTTGTTTCTTGGCTCTACAACCCATTTGTGGGCACCACGTGCCAAAATCACAACACGTCCACGACGTCCTTTGTTACTGCTGCGGCGCGTATTTCTGAATTTCCCGTACTCAACACGAAACTTCACCTTGCCCACTGCTTCGGCAGTTTTAGAGTCTGCCTTCTTATTTTCTTCTTAATATTTTCTCGCCGTCCTTCGTCGTGCCCCTGGGTGTATGTTTGGTTCGTCTCCATAGCAACCCAATTCCACTCTTCTATAAAACTTCACCTCGTGTTTTAGCTCTTTTCTCTGTAGCTGTCTCTTTCGAACCCGCGTTCCTCCTACTCTAGTGCGCACCCTCTTAAGACCAACCACCCTCCACCCTCCTGTCTCTCGTCTCAAATAAAGACGAGTACACTCGCTACTGCGAGGAAATCTGAACCGAAGCGAGGAGAATTACGTACTGATGTGATGAAACCAACAAAAACTGTTAATTTAATGAAGATTGTGTGGATAATGAAGACGATAAGAGAGACAAGAAGTGATATTCCAGACTAATCTCTGAACTATTAACACTTCAGTGCAGCGCGTAAAATGCTTTGTAATAAGCGAGTCTTAAAAAGAACGGGAAATGAAAAGGTAGGCTCATAAACGATCCAAAATTATGAAGGGATTTATCCTGACGATCGCTAGAACTGGGGTACAGATGTAAATATCATACTATCATGTTCACCCTAATTGAAATAAATGTGTCACTCTATAATCCACGACATAATGAGTAACAACATCTACAGTTTAATATCTAGCGAATAATAAATGTTAAGAAGATTTCTGTCTTCTGGGTTATTGCGCTGTGTAGTCTGGTCGATGTTAACCAACGTTTCAGAGGTCATACTGCCTCCGCCATCAGAGTATGAAGATTTCTGTCTTCTGGGTTGTTGCGCTGTGTAGTCTGGTCGATGTTAACCAACGTTTCAGAGGTCATACTGCCTCCGTCATCAGGGCGATGAAGATTTCTGTCTTCTGGGTTGTTGCGCTGTGTAGTCTGGTCGATGTTAACCAACGTTTCAGAGGTCATACTGCCTCCGTCATCAGGGCGATGAAGGCAGTATGACCTCTGAAACGTTGGTTAACATCGACCAGACTACACAGCGCAATAACCCAGAAGACAGAAATCTTCATACTCTGATGGCGGAGGCAGTATGACCTCTGAAACGTTGGTTAACATCGACCAGACTACACAGCGCAACAACCCAGAAGACAGAAATCTTCATACTCACCGCTGTGAGAACCTCAAGTCTTACATTAAATGTTAACATAAAAGACTTCACTTCGCTTAACACCGAAATATTCCCATTCCATGGACCAAATCGAACAGAAAAGGAGCTGCACCTCCCCTTCTGCCTAAAGACGATGGAAGACTCGGCCTTCAAGACATAGCGACTTTCAAGGATTTAATGTGTTCGGGGTTTTCAAAACAGAGGACAAAATATAAAACAAAGAAATGACATAATACCATCCTCAAAGACAAAGACAAAATTTACAGGATTTGAGGTTTTCACGACGGTAAGTCTGAAGATGGTTGTCTTCTGGGTTGTTGAGCCGTGTTGTCTGGTAGTTTCAGAGGTGCTTCCTTCCTCCATCATTAGGGCGGACCTCTGAAACGTTGGTGGACATCTACCAGACTGCACGGCTCAACAACCCAGACGACAGCCGTCTTCGAGAGACGAATAATCCCTGCTGTATATTCGGTGGAGTGATGTTTATCTCAGGAATCACAGGTCAAAACAGCTTGTTCGATTACGATATTTAACACCCATCTTCAATGCGATGCACCAACATCTCATTCTAAGGATGTTTCGCAATAATGCAGTTAAATCAGCCCGAAGAAAACAGAAGCATACGGAAATAAACATTACAGACGCGGAAGTGTCTATCTTGAAGGTCAGAGTGCAAGTGTATGGCGATCCTAATCATCGGAACACGTGACCCAGCAAGATCACGGCCGAATCACCTAGTCACGACTCGTCCCAGACTAATTCAGCGCCAGAAATGATGCACTACAATCCGAAAGCATTCTAAATGAGTTCCCTGACATGCAAGCATACCAACACAAGAGAATTATAAAAAAAATCATTTTATTTCTTCAAACGTCTTTACAACACAAGTCGTATCGGAAAGTACAGAAAGTTAAAACCCTTAATACATTTCATAAGCCGCTTTTTAGCTTCGCCTTGCCCGTCTGTCCGTCCACCCACATGTAACAACTACAGAACAGCGTGAAGGATTTTAGTGAAATTTTATATCGGGGAGTCACACTAAAATTCGAGCAGATATTACAACTTCTGTTAAAATCTACGCGTGTTTCTGCTCGGATCTTCAGCGAAACTCGATAAATAATCACTTGAGCGAAAAATGTTCCGAACGAAATCTGCAAAACTAAAATGAAATAAATTTTATTCCTAGTACACTTTTTCCCACAACTCCTGTGGTTCTCGAATTAACCAAGCATCGGATCCATATCTTGAAAACTGTAGAGCTATTATCCATCCAGGTTTATACCGGATAAAAGGCGAGGAATTTCTCGATTAGCTGAGCGTGCTATTTTAGCTTCCCAAGAAGGACTCTGTCCCATGAAGTTGTTTGTGCTGGAGGTCTTGTTCGTCCGCCCGTTTGTTTTACGACATTAATAAGAGTATCAAAAGTTATCATTCACTGAATACAAAATCTATAGACAAAAACAGAGCCAACACCCCAAAACTATTAAGCTACACGTCCTACCCTACTTCGAAATATGATCGTCTTCTACGAGTGCATAATCCTTACTAGTTACATCACAAGTAACCACGTCTTTGCAATTACGTGCGATACAAATATTTCTGTAACACTTCATTGAAGACGGGGAAATAAAAATAAAGTTGTCAAAACCTCGTACCCTCCCCCATTGTGGAAACTGACTTTCATTTGTTACCTTTCTTTGCAGGATAATGGGTATACGAGCCTTTCTTTCTTTGCTACGTACCACCACCATAATAATCATCATCATTATCGTTGTAGCTCACAATATTCTACTTCGCCCGATTTCTACCAGCAGTGGACCTTTTTGCACTCCCCAGGTCAGCATCCATCTCTCTCACCACTCCATCTTATCTCTCCATCCAGAACCTCTAGCTCGATGTTACCCTACCTTACACAGGAGAAAGGCGTCTTCAATCTTACTCCAAACTCCCACCACCCACCCACGCCTGCGTCTCTGCAGCCTGTCACCATGTTCTAGATCAGAGTTCTGCTAAGGAGCACCTTACATGTGACCTCACATATGAGCTAAACATTACATTAGCAATATTGATGTGGTCCATGTAAGTATTATTCAAGAATCAGGCATTAAGTGTCGAATGAGATGCTAGACGTGAGATGACTGCCTTCAAAGTTGTTGCGTCGTGTAATCTGGTAGAAATTTACCGACGTTTCAGAGGTGCTTGCTGCCTCCATCATCACCCTGAGTCAGTAACCACATCTGAAATGTCGGTCAATTTCTACCAGATTACACGGCGCAACATCCCGGAAGACATCTTCAAATTCGCCACAATGAAATCTCACCACGCGAGAAATAATCTATATATGGGAATGATTTGGAAAAATTCGATCGTGATATATATTCGTCTTCGAGTGAAAGTGGGGGGGGGGGGGGGGGTATAGCCTTCAGAATGTAGGAATTTATAAGGTTTTAAGTCATTTAAAAAGAACAGATGGTGACAAAGTAAATATTAGGCCCTAATACGAGACCATCTCCAAACATATTCAGATAATGAATATAATACAGGACCTAAACTAAAAATGGTCTCTTCGTGCCCAATATAAAACGGAACTAGAAGTGATGAATTCGTGACTGATCCAACAGGAAACGAATTATCGTTAAATATGAGCAGATCATTACAAACTGAAACACCTTTAAAACAAAACGAGCCAAAGTATACATTGGCGCATACGCGCTGAATAATGCAGAAGCCGCGGTTTCATGATGAGAAATAATTTTGCACGCAACACATTTTGTTCCAGACTGAGGTCACCCTACATGAGCAATATTGTATGTTAGATTACGAGTGTATAAAATGTCTTCTCTTCCGCTTCGCCCCTTCTTTATTCGCTCTTTCGCCTGCCAACCCCCACCCCCACCCGAAACTAGATGGAGTCGTACCCACCACCACGGCACCTCGCCCTCTTTGCTTGGGTTTCTTCGTCTACCCTTCTTTTTCGCCTGTCTACGGACCCATCCCCCGTACCACCCTCTACCGCCAACTCCGGTAATTAATTTTTCCACCAGCCTCCTCCATCCTCCACCTCTCTTCTCCTTACATTTTCCTTTCCCTTTTTTTCCCCATCTTCATTTCTTTCGTCCGTTTCTACTACATCTCGTTACGAAAAAAAGGATCGGTTTTACTGTTTCTACTTACAGTCCGTTCACAAAATCATGGCAACTAACACAAGCCCGTCACACGATCACGGCCTACAAGAGACTACGGCTCATCTATGCGATCATTTTCTCCCAATTCGCATTACACCTCATTCTATGTTCATGCAGGGCGATCTTCAAAACCTCGCGATTTTTACAACTGCAACTTAGGAGCACTTGGGAGTAGCAGAATCCGGTCACTGATAGCCGAAAACGTCCTAATTCCGTCTTCCGCCTGAAGCATTCTGAGGCAGTGAATCTTTAAAAAAAAAAAAAAGTCTGACACCCTGTGTGGTGGATCAGCCTACTGCAACGCCAGACCCTTACTCGCACGTGCATAATTATATACGACACGACCAATTAAGAAATGTGTTCCACACCTCCCCAGTCATTTCTAGCCCATCATATATCACCCTGCCTTCTTACTTCGGTAACTGATGCAACGTCGTTAAATAACTAGAAAGCCAAACAAACAGGAACTACGTATTTGAGCCCATAATTCCACCGCGTGATCACCCTCCCACGTCATTAAATACCGAAAACCTCTACAGCAGAGACAGCGTCGTTAAATTATTTTCCAGTATATCAGGAGGGTTCCAACGACACAAGAAGCAGCTATCCGGACCTCCAATACGCCCACTCCACGTGGTACCATTTGTACACCTCCCCACCGACCCACGCAACTCCGTCCCCTTCTCAGCGTCACTACCCGACCAGAGCGGCGCCCGCCGTCGGCGCTAAAAGGCTTCCTCCACCCCCTCAAGGGAGAAAAAAAACTCCGTCGGACCTTCAACCCTTCTCCCTTCAAAGTTTACTTCGTCACACATAATATCCGAATGTCAGTAGCGCAGATGACTTCCAAATTTTCTTTTCGCGTTCAAGGGCTTTAAATTTGACTTGGAACTTAAAACCACTGCAAAATTCCTAACAGGAGAGAGGCTGTAAGTTTCATCTCTCGGAGGAGCAGTTGGAATAAAAAAAAAAAATCAAAAACTTAAAATTTATTTACTGAACTGAATGCAGATGATTATCAACTGGGTACGGAACTTGGTGTACGCTGGAGTCACCGGTCTTCGTGGACGTCCCGTCGTTCAGTCCGAAGTCCCGTACTTCGTCGAGTGTGGGTTATTCCTATGAACATCCTCAAAACGCCGAGGTGCTGCTCAGATCCATAAAGCCTCGTTTATGACCCACATTTTAACCGATATAATTCTGAGCTCTTGAGACTAGGTGGGTCATCTGACCCATGACTAATGAAGACGAATGACCATGTAACTGAGATAAGGTTGTAAGTGATGAGTTAACGTCCCACGTTAAGGACACCTCAGCGCCCTTTATGAATGTTTTTCTTTTCAATTCCAGGGCCATGACAGACTTGACAGCCACCCCAGGGAACTAGCGTCCCTGCGTGTTGTACAAGGTACTAACTCCCATCACCCAAATTTTAGACCCAATAATTTCTTTTCCTAGGTGTTAAGGATACGATTCGCTCCTTGGTCTCCGTACTTGACGGTCGGGGATCGGTTCCCGGAAGTATCGGTGCGAAGTTTGTATTTTCCAGCAAGTTCAGAACAGTTCTGGAGCGCGTGATGCGTCCTCCAGATGAAAGAATACGGTGCATAAAACTGGCTATTAAATCTCCATGAAATTCTGAGGGTAAGCATAACGCACGAGATTCCTCTCAGAAAAAAAGATACGGACATTTGATTATCCGGAAGCTTTCAAGTTCCAACTAGTAACAGTACATTACAAAGTCAAGCTTTCACACTGCAATGACAGGGATATCGCTTTTGAAATTATCGCTCGATGACAGGCGATATGTTTCGAAAGCAACTTCTCTGCCATATTACCTATCGCTAAAGAGAGGTGTTGTTTGTAGTGGCTTGTTGCATTATCCAATGAACGATCATGTGTGCAAGCGCATCATAGCGGATACGTAACTGAAAAACAACTAAATATTAAATTTGTTCAAACTATAGCACGTGAGTGTATGTAGTGATTTCCCCGACATTTTCACAAACTAGCAATTTGATCCCTTTGAAATGCACAGGCGATATGATATCGCCTATCGCTTACTGCTACCTGGTTCTGTGTGAACCCTACCAAATAGAGTCAGTCTGTTCAAACTCAACTTGTGGAAGCATCCTGCGATATGCTTATCCATTATTCATGTTGCCAGGTGAATTGTGTCCTCAGACTCGCTCGCACGGTCCAGACCTGTCTGTCTCCTCGACTTGTCTGATCTGATGCTTGGCCAACCTGTCAGGCTACTCAACTTCCGGTTGGCTGTTCAAGAAGTCTGTTGCTCACTTACACTGCACGGTCAGGCGGCATTGTTATAGTGCAGTTCCAGTATGGACCGACCCCCCCCCCCCCCCCCCCAACTTCGACGACCTGCCAAGGAGGTATCGGGTCATTCTGCTTCCGTTCAGACAATCCAAAGTATCATTTTCACTCGACTGCACTGAGCGTGATCGCTGTAATGTAATTCCTTCGTGTTTCTGTTAGGATACACGCATTCACGGCGTCTGTAATCCGGGAACGTATCAAATCTCGCTGTATGGGCTTCAAGACATTAGCTACATTGTCAGCATCGGTTCGCTTACACTCGTGGCTCCGATGACTGAATAACAAGCAACATCGCAACATCGCTGTATCTTGATCCGTGTTCAGTGCGTTGGTACAGCCTTTGTACATAAAATAAATGGGCAAAATAGCCTAACGTCACGACCGAGTGGTTAGCATTCCAGTTTCGTATCTGGGAGGACCCGAGTTCAAGTATCGTCACTCGCATCGACTATTTTGGCCGACGTCTTCGTGGTTTTCCTCAATTACTCCAGACGAATTGCGGGATAGCACCTCAAATTAGACCACGTCCGATTTATTCCACATAATAAATAAATAAATAAACATAAACTATGTCCAAATATATAATATAATTCAAGTCTATACACAAACTTTAAATTGTTGATGTTAAAATTTAAAATTAATATTTGTATTTTGCGCTATTCATCGTTATTTTAAATTTTAACATCAACAATTTAAAGTTTGTGTATAGACTTGAATTATATTATATATTTGAATTTTAAAACACAAATATGACGCATTTAAACTATAAACTATGTATTTCGTAAGTAAGACAGAACTACAGCAGAGTTTCCTGTCATGAATAAGACACGTCTGTTTCGTTAACGTGGAGACTCTATGCTGTTTTGATGACGACATTTCTATAAAGCAAAGCTCGTTCAATACTACTGTATTCTCCAAGGGAATAATTTTTGCTCAAATAAGAAGAAAACTTGTAACTGCTTGTTTTGAAAGTCAAGATGTGAGAATTCTCTCTTGCAGCTCATTAAATTTGCCCTGACCTTGCTCTTTACACAGCGAACGCTGTTGCGCAAAGCAAGACAGCAGATGAGGTAAATCCTGGTACAGTGACAAGATTTCGAATCTCAGAGGAATTCTTTGTTTTTCTTTCATCTGTCACCTAAGAGACAAGCTCATAAAAGAAAAGTATTTATCTTCGCCAACCAGTGAAAGAAGACAATAAGGAAATGTTTAATTTGCAGCATTGCCCATTCATATATAAAACTTTACGCGGGAAGAAATTTGTATCTCCAAGAGTTACTCATCGCCCTGATGATGGAGGCAGCAAGCACCTCTGAAACGATGGTAAACTTCTACCACACCACACAACCCAGAAGACAGCCATCTTCAAACTAGAGATTATTTCAGAGCTGTGCCGGATCCTAGGGCTCGTGAGCAAATTGTCTACACTGTGTCCCTCCAACAAACCAAACTCCAATCAGAATTTAGTGACCTTCCACTGGCCAATGACGAAAGTTGTGTATTATTACTCGGTTAACAACATCTTACCTGGGAAATGGTCGTCATCTGTAACGTCAGGCTCTGGTGTCGATACGCTGTCCTAAAATGAAACAGAAAAATACCGTTTTAAATATAGCCACAGTAGTGATTCTTCAAGGTTACTAGATATTTATAACAGAGGATGCAAATACACAGAGTGACCCAAAATAAAACTATCAAGTTTAATGCTTTATTTCACCCGCACGATAAGACATAGAAATCTCATTCAAATCAGCATCTTAGGCCATTTATATTACGACGTGTTCAATGCGCATGCCCTAAACACGGAACACCTTTTGCAATCTCATTCAATAGTGTGACTACAGGCCTGATCCTGTCTTTCGAAATTTCTTGACGAGGTTTGCAATCACGTGCCTGTCCGGTTAAAACTTCGACGCCGAACTTTGCCTGGGTCCCTCTTCTGACCTCAGAATGTTCTCTTTAGTGATAAATGTCCAATACTCGGTACAGTGGGCCGCAATTTTTTTTTTTTTTTTTTTTGGGGGGGGGGGGGGTTACCTACAAAGTCTATCGAAAATAAGTTATAAACAAATGGCTTGAGCAATACAGTGTGTCAGTAAAGTTCCTTCAAAAATACTCACAATTTTTGAGGTAAATTGAATTTAAACTTGGTAGGTATGTTTTGGGCCATTCTGTAACAACAAATACAAATAACAGGTAAGGCAGTACAGTCCGAAAGATAAATGGAACGTCTGCTTATTAATAAACTGTGACTTAAACACAACTAAGTAGTACTGAAAACGCGACTAAGAACTTACAGTAATAAAAAAACTTCCAGGGCGAACAATATACCTCCCTCTCCTTTTTTAAACTGTGCAAATCTCTATCATCGATCGCGTAAAAACAAAGACTTACGGGTGTTAAAAAAAAGGACGCCGAGGGGAATAATAAGGGGTTAAGAGGAAATATGTAAAAGGACAGAGAAAAATTAATAATTAGGAGCTTCATTGTCTGTGCTCTTCGCCAGATCAAGTATTATGAGTGTAAACACAGAGACGAGGATAAGATGAAATATTAACGTAGCGAGCATGGGAGAAATGAGATAACATTAATTGGAAAGCCTACAGGGAACAAGCCACTACGGTAATAAACATTTGGGATCCATGAAAGGTTAGAAATTTCGTGGCTATCAGCTTCTCAAGATAGACTCTACTCAATAGAGTTAATTTTTAAGACGATTTTCCTGGATAAAGGATCTGCATACGTAGTTGCTGGCAGCTGATATCGTAATTCCTCTCTGCGTCCAGGAAAATGTAACGTGCAGCTGTTTCCATGAACGAAGCGTATGAAGTTGTCATTCGGTCACGATTACAAGACTATGGAATTGCAACGAGTTTGTAAAATCTCTGTTTAGGAAATACTATTTCCGTACAAAAAAAAGAGGCCTGAGTTCCTATATAAGGAAAGAACGAATCGAAATTCGTGAAGGCGCGGCCACTTCTCTGTAAAATGTCTTCATAAGAACCACAATAAAGCATCGCGACTGTCCAAAAACATGACGTAAGCAATGAGGCATCTCCATGGGTGGCACTTCAACTTACAGGCACGCCTTGCGCCATGTTGTGCCTCCTTGCCCTTCCTGTGTGAAAGGGTTCGCCATTGTAGGTAGGATGAGCTTCACGAGAATGAAAACGATGTGGGACTTCATAGACTCTCCCGACTATGATATCATTTCGAGGAACGCCTTATAAGGTTTTCCAGCATGTCAGTATTTTTCTAATACGAAGCCCAAGCATATTGGCCAAGACAATGGCAGTCAGGTAGTTTTCACCGACGTTTCAGACGTATCTGCAGGGCGATCGCCCTCATAATCGAAGCGGTAAGAACCTCTGAAACGTCGATTAACTTCTAACAAACTACACGGCACACCCAGAAGACATCCATCTACATATTCGCAGCTGTGAGAACCTGAAATCTCAAATAATGAGTAAGCTCAACGTTTCGCTCATAAAAATGTGCATTCCTTTTTATTCGATGTGGTTCGTAACGCTCCGGAAAATGTTCATTCAGGAAAGTCGTTTGTACACTGCAATTCAAACGACGCTGCATCTCAAATAAGAGTCAGGCGTCTTACCGCTGATCCAACCCGTTCACTAAATTGTGGGTGGTAAATTTACGACCTCTGTATTCCGCGCGCGCTAACTGCTGTCTTTGGAAATGCACCTCTGCATAACGTAATCCACAAAACGTCTTTTGTTTAATAAAATCTTGTTAGATTAACTCATAAACGTCCTCGGTTTTTGTCGGTAATAAATCTGCGATGGAAGCTACGCCACTTACGACTTATAATATAGGGTGATTTGCAACCTCCGACAGTTAACCCACTGCCACAGGGAGCAGAGCTTATGTAAATCGTAAATATTCTCGGCAATATCACGCCTTCCTTCCTCCCCTCCTGCCTTCTTCGCTCGGTTACAGGGAAATTGATAGCGAGGCGTTCAACAGGTGATGTTTTTCAACGCTCGTTCCACTTCACTTTATTGCACAATCGTATTCACTACCACAGACGAAATTTAACGCGATATCACCACGGCAACACACGACGAAGAAAAGTAGGCCTACTGAATTCCCTTTCATCAATATTTCTAAACTGAAGGCCTGGAAAGAAATCATTCCTGTAAGCCAAGCACCCCATTTTTCGATTAAGTAAATTATTACGGGCAAAACACCTCACCAACCACCCTGGACTTGCCTTAAAATTTGTTGCGTGCTTGGTCCTAGCAGTTTCCGTCGATGCAGCGTATCCGAACTGCTGCTTCCCGAAAATTAAGCTCGCCAGCTCCTTTTCCGTTACCTCAAACTTCGGTTTGGATTCTCTGAAGACTCTTCGATTACTTGTAATCTGCAGTAGAAGGTCCTTCTTCTTCCTCCAGTCTCTTATACACGTCTCACTGACATCGAACTTTCTACCGGCAGGCCGATTTCCGATTTCCTCAGCTACTCGAATTACCTCCAATTTTTCCCTCGCAGCGAAACACCTTATTCTCATATCATTCGTGCCCATTTTTCAAATAATAACTGAAACAGGAAATGGTCAACACCGCTTTTAAAAGGCAAGCAGCGGGTACAGAGATACATTTGGGTACGTAGTGACTCATACTTGTGTAAGCCTCGCACCCGGGTTTATGGGTAAATTATTTTTTTAAAAAAAGTGTGAGTGGGGTAAATACGATATTTGTTTCAAAAAAGTGCAAGGGGGAATATCCACCAAGCCATAACGACGCATGAGACACAGATGTAAAGCTCCACTCATTCTTAACGTCTGCAATAGATGAAAGTGAGTTGTAAGCTTCACGCTTCGACCGATTATCGTTTGTATAGAGAATGTACTGAAGTTTTAATCCCGTTGGCCTCGATGTCTGAGGTTCGAATATTGCTTGAGGTATCGACATTTAGATGTTATTTCGTGCTGTCCTGGGACTACAGATTTCTAGTATTTGTCGCCTGTGTTAATGGTAACTACACAAATGAAAGCAAGGCTGCAGTCGAACTATCGCCAAGATGAAATTAACATAATCTACGTTACGTAATACGAAGTCTGGCGATTTCTTTGATCTGTACTACACGGGGCAACAACCCAAAAGACAGTCTTCGTCCCGAGAATATGATTTCGGAAGTCACTGTTGTTCAGATACGAGCATAGATAATGTAGGATGCTCCTGTACACGATGCCATGAAGGCGTTTGCTTTCTTACGAGGCGCTCACGTTATGCAGTGAGTGAAATCGTATAAACTGGGCCAAGGTGACACATGCAGGAGGGCCTTCATCCACCTCGCTGCAGTGTTCTTGGCTCGTGGCTCATCGACACGCTGCAATGCTTTTCGTGACCTCGCTTCACACTACACTCGCGATTTTAAGGTCGTCAGAACAGATTTTAACAAGTTTCCTTTATGGTTGAATGCATCGTCAATCAAACACTGTGGATGACATTTGAGGTTCTCGTGGTGGTGAAGATGTCGACGTTCGTCTTCTGGGTTGTTGCGCTGTGTAGTCTGGTCGATGTTAACCAAAGTTTCAGAGGTCATACTGCCTCCGTCATCAGGGCGATGAGTATGAAGATTTCTGTCTTCTGGGTTGTTGCGCTGTGTAGTCTGGTAGATGTTTACCAACGTTTCAGAGGTCTTACTGCCTCCGTCGTCAGGGCGATGAGTATGAAGATTTCTGTCTTATGGGTTGTTGCGCTGTGTAGTCTGGTCGATGTTTACCAACGTTTCAGAGGTCATACTGCCTCCGTCATCAGAGTAAGAAGATTTCTGTCTCCTGGGTTGTTGCGCTGTGTAGTCTGGTCGATGTTAACCAACGTTTCAGAGGTCATACTGCCTCCGTCATCAGGGCGATTCTTAGTATGAAGATTTCTGTCTTCTGGGTTGTTGCGCTGTGTAGTCTGGTCGATGTTAACAAACGTTTCAGAGGTCATACTGCCTCCATCATCAGGGTGATGAGTATGAAGATTTCTGTCTTCTGGGTTGTTGCGCTGTGTAGTGTGGTCGATGTTTACCAACGTTTCAGAGGTCATACTTATGACGAAGGCAGTATGACCTCCGAAACGTTGGTAAACATCGACCAGTCTACACAGTGCAACAACCCAGAAGACAGAAATCTTCATACTCATCACCCTGATGATGGAGGCAGTATGACCTCTGAAACGTTTGTTAACATCGACCAGACTACACAGCGCAACAACCCAGAAGACAGAAATCTTCATACTCATCGCCCTAATGACGTAGGCAGTATGACCTCCGAAACGTTGGTAAACATCGACCAGTCTACACAGTGCAACAACCCAGAAGACAGAAATCTTCATACTCATCACCCTGATGATGGAGGCAGTATGACCTCTGAAACGTTTGTTAACATCGACCAGACTACACAGCGCAACAACCCAGAAGACAGAAATCTTCATACTCACCGCTGTGAAAACTTCATAATCTTACAAGATGGAAGCGGCATGTTCCTCTGAAATATTCATATCTACGTATAAATCTACACGGCGTTACAGCCCCGAAGACGAACATAAAAATGCGTGAAGACCGGAAATGTAAAACTACAGTGTCTCAGCGCTTCCTGCAGGATCTATTCTAACTTCTCTGAAAGTCAAAGAAACGAGACGTGGTGCGAACCTAAAGAAACAGATTTATGTGTTAACATTTTATCGTGAAACGCAAGGAAAGACAACCTGAGCTCACATCAGCCAAACAGAACTTAGACGTTGTGGAATGCTAAATGTCAGTGAAGGAAAAAGTTCCTGCCGCCTCGTCCTGCCCCAGTTCCGTTACATTGCCCAGGGAACCTGCGATAAATGTCTTAGCTTGCTGCAAGTTAAACATGTCCAAAGTAACCACTGCACACTCCTTTGTTACATTTCCTTTGCCACATCATTTACGTTCGACAGTGAAACCAAGTTACACTGACTCCAAACAAGAAAGAAAGTTCTCTTGGCTTCATAAACACCGAAAATAATCTGTTTAAATTCATAATATCAGGTCCTGTCATGTGTTTGGGACGTCCTGGGTTCAATTCTCAGCCCGGAAGCTTGCTGTCCTGGCAGTATTTTCGTTATTTCCCTCAGTCACTACAGAAAAGTACTTTAGTCCTTAAAACAGGCAACGGTCGATTTAAGTATACGTCCTTCTCGATGTAATATGAACGTTCTTCCACTCGACACTATAAAACACGCGGTTAATTAAGCTAAGAAATAATTAATGCCTTAAATGACAATCTCTATGAAATGGTATAGCCTACTGACTCACCACTGATTAACTAAATGTGGAGCAGAGACCTTGAGAACCATTATTCACTCATACCTTCGCCTCTTTGTAAGGATCTATTTTTTGTTCCATGGAAACAACCACGTTTCTTTCTATTTTCGCTTGACATGTTAACGAAGAAAAAATCATTACTTTATGAGCTATTAGTAAATTCCGACACCTAAAGCAGCTGAGAAAACAAAAGGTAGGAACGTGGAGGGTGGATGTGATTCCTTCCGCTACGTGCCGAGTTGAATGTTGATAAAACGGAGCGTTCCGACACGGCACGTCGGATAAAATGGAATGTCAGATAATGGGGACTCTGATGTAGTTCGTTCATTATCAGCACCCCAGACATAATTATAAACTCAACGTTTGCGTTTACAAATAGGTTGATTTAAAAAAATTTCAAATTTGAAAGTGAAAACACACCACAGCGTAGGAATCCCACATTCTTAAGGCGATGCAGATGGCATCCGTGATCTTCTGGCTTGTGACGCCGTATGGATACTTGTTTCGTAGAAACTTACCGCCTCCATCTTCAAATCACATATCGACGTAATAAATAAAATACATTACAGATTCTTAAAGGTCCTTATTTACTGATCACTTTACATATGGGTTACATTACCCTTACTCTTACCAATCCTGAGGAATGAAAGTGTAAAGGTGACTCGGCGTTGGATCTTACACATCTTCGTAACTAACGCTGTGTTTGCCGAATGACCCTTCCGTATAGACGTATTTACGTCAAAAGAAGAGAAGCCTAATTCTCTTACACGAGTTCACAAATGCAGATGAAAACATTAAATGTGATTAACAATAATAATAAATAGGAATCCCTTGCCTCAAACTTTCTTCAATTGTAAGAGACCACGACGTCCACCGTCAATGACCAATTTAATCAAAACTAAAATGGAGGATCACAGATTTCTTAATAATTCTTATATAAGATAAGTACTTGTGATATTCTAAAACGTTTTTAACAGCACAATATTATCTACTCTACGACGCACTTCTTCTACAAGAGATTCACAGCAGAACTCTTTGCACAGTAACGAAAGCGGATTGTTGACGGCAGTAAATATGACATAACAATGCCGAATAAACAGATGACATAACAATTAGTTTCTTAGGTAAAGGAGTGGATTGCAATACGGTTTATTCAGGCAATTATACAGCATGCATAATAAATTAGAAAAGAGCCTTACGGCATGCTCAGCCAATATTGTTGCAGGCGTGTGTTAGAAATTCGAATCATTTTTTCTTGCATTGTTATGCACGCAGGAGGTCATATAAGAGCTGACCATTGTCGGTCCATATTTACACATTGTTGGTATGGATCTTACACATTTTCCTAACGCTGTTTTACCGAATGACCCTTCCGTATAGACGTATTTACGTCAAAAAATTATGCGATCATTTCGCCCTCTCTCTGTCTCAGCTGGATATCTTCAAAAACTGAGACCTGACTAGTCGTTTCGACAAGTGTTTGTGTTCATAAAGAAAACTTGAAACTTTATGGCAGACGAAACAAGAGAACTAATTCCGGTTTAATATCAGGACGGAAAGTCCTCTGTACGCCCTGTAAAAGAGGTGAATTGAGACTCAAAAGCTAAACAGGGACTGGCTGATAGGGTAAAGAAAAATCCTAACGCTCCTAACATGAACCGAACCACGGTTAAAACATTCCTTCCATAATAAGTTCATAATGTGATGCCCAATTCTGGACACAAGTGAACTTAATGATCTGGACGACCATGGTGTCGGTAATGGAAGAAATAATAACAATAAGAACCACATCTGCGCCTGAGTTTTATGGCAACTAAAGTCGCCCTTCTCTTACATGACGATGATTTGGGCACCCGCTACTCCGCACTTAGCCAGTCGCTAATGACCTGTGAAATAGCCATCTCTCTCTCTCTCTCTGGAGTGTGGTTTCGACTATGACCATCAGACGCTCCACGTCCATAACCACCAGCAGCAATGGCAAGGCGAGCTGGATAACCTATTCCACGAACCTACTGGTCTCCCAAACGAAAAGGATTCTGAATGATTCGTAGCTGATTTACAAGTTAAAATTCAATTAATATTTTTCCCGTGAGACTGGTAGAACTTAACCAACGTTTCAGAGGTGTTTGCTGATTCCATCATCAGGGCGATGATGGAGGCAGCAAGAACCTATGAAACCGTGTTAAACTTCTGCCAGACTACACGTTGATTTAACCCAGAAGACATACATCTTTCTAAATTCCGGGTAAATGCCTTCCGGTTAATCCATTTCTAAGTTATCTGGTTCATGAAAACACAACTTATTTGTGTTCTGAAGGACTCTGGATCAAGACTGGGACTGAATTTCAGTGACTTTGTTCTGTCTTCTTACTTATAAATAAAACAAACTTGTTCCCCGTCACCCTTCCAATTCATCGTTTGTTCTCACTTCTCTTACCTTACACGGAGGTTATCACGATAGCCAAATAACGGACGAGCTAGGAGGAGAGTTCGAAGGGAAGAAGGTTTCTGTGTGAGTCCAGAAGGAAACGTTTGAAAAGCGATATTTTTTTAACTTTGTCCATCGTCTGCATTGAAACAAAATTAGGTTCACCATACAATTACACAGAAGGCGGAGTATACAAAGAACTGTAAACCATAAAAATTCCAAAACTGTTTAAATGAAACGTTTCGCTTTACATCGGAAGATGTTTTCGATCGAAATTATAGTCGTATTAAAGGGAGATTCGTGGATTCAATGTCCCTTCCTCGCCTGAATATCTGTGACAACATAACAACATAATATAATTATATAAAACATCTAATACGAAGAGGTGCAAAACTAATTTCGAAGATTTATACTTCTAGATGTGGATTAGAAAGGACAGGCCCGTGTTTGTTACTAAATAACAAAATCACTAATGTTGTTTCTTACAAAACTAAACGAGTTTATACAAACGGCATTAATAATATGACACGTCAAGTTTGGTGATTAAAGGGCAGTGCTCCTGTCACATTAGATAAAATTCCTTTAACTCCCTGCCACGTGTAGAATCGACCGACTCAAATAACAGTTTCCCCTGGCCTGGCCGTGTCGTAGTTTAGAGTAAAACCAAACTCAGTTCTTGTCCTTTTCAGACGTTCAAGCATGGAAAATGTTTGTGTGTTGGTCAGGAAATTGTGCTGGTTCCCTGTGACGTGGAGTGGCTTAGAGTCCTGAAACCTACCTCTAAGGGAGAAAACATTCGTTGAGTGCAATGTCGTTCTACTTCAGCAACTGCATTCGCTAGCAAGACTGGAATGTGGGTAAAACCCCACGAAAATTATTCTCGCAAACACAGTTTCCATCTTCAGAGTTGACGGTTGTCCCACTGAATTAAAAAAAAATCGATCGACATGAAAAACTTCATGACCGAAAACAGAATTGATGCTTTCCTACTTGGTATAGGCAGGCTGGAAATGTTGTGCTGTGACGTAATCACACGAAGTCATCCTGTCAAGGACACGTGGCATTCCTTATTATTTCTGAATCGTTCCAACTAATCGTAATGAATGCTAAATTCTGCTAAATTCTTAGTAGATTTATAACACTGAGAGAACATAATTCATTTTAGAGCAAAACAAATAATCTTGGGCCCACTATATTAATTTCTGATAAAAACGGGGATTAAACAATAGCATTCAGCTGATGAGAACAGATACACGTAAATCGAGCTCCTTATAAGGACACAGAGCCTACCTGTTGCTTTGCACAGTTCCTTCATACAATGTTGCAATTCCATAAAATAAACAGTACAAAAGCTCGTACATAAATCAAGAATACAGCCATACCCGGCAATTATACTCTAACTGTTACCTTATTCCAGCACCTAAATCAATTTCAAATATTTATTTTGTTATTAAAAAACAAATAAAATGTTCCATACAAACATACGGATAAAAGAGTATTAATCAAGTAGAAAGTTCGTTTGTTTTATTAATTTTCCGAGTTTGAAAAAAATAACTACTGATCGCGGTTGGATGAAATTTGGTATTTGAGATCTGAATACTGCTGTCTTCTGGGTTTTACCAGCTTTCTCAGGAACGGCTATTGATATAAATATTTATGAATAACACAAAATACGTATCTAATTAAGAAACTACGACTTTTATTTGAAACTTTTTCAAGATAGTAAATATTTCACGGGAGTATAGGAAAAGTGTAACAAGCCACATTGGCTATTCACGTTAATTTCTCCCCCCAAACCGCTCATGATGAAAAGCATGCACAGTGAATGGGGCAGAATTAGCCCAGCTAAAACCTTAAAAATAAAAAATAACTTTTGCCTTACATACTGTATACACTGGATCACGGCAGAATCTATCAGATAAAAGTGCATCATTAGCCACTTCCAGCCAGCCAGCCAGGTGTTGTCAGCGATGTTACGCTGGACATGAGGGAATAATCAAGTAGCCGGCAAAGATTTTATATTTTCAGTTTTTCTTAGTGTTGGCTGGGAAAATACGGTTAACACTGATTACCACAAGGTCCAATCCTTGAACTCTTATTGTTCCCAGGCAGTCAATGAAGGCGAAGAAAATAATTTTGTTTATGTGTAAAGTAGCCTACTACATGCATAGTAATCATGATAAACCGGAAACAAGTATGCTTGCATAATCTATTGAATCGTGTTTGTTTACAATGCTCGGTTATATAAACACCGGTAAACAGTATATTTAGTAACGGAACTTCACAGTTATTCGTAGCAACCTTTTATCTCTCTGTTCGTCCACTTGTACCCCCCACATCCTAATGCAATAAGTGCACAGATTTTGACAAACAACTGCATACAGAAATCTTCATCGCCCTGATGACGGAGGCAGTATGACCTCTGAAACGTTGGTTAACATCGACCAGACTACACAGCGCAACAACCCAGAAGACAGAAATCTTCATCGCCCTGATGACGGAGGCAGTATGACCTCTGAAACGTTGGTAAACATCGAACAGACTACACAGCGCAACAACCCAGAAGACAGAAATCTTCATCGCCCTGATGATGGTGGCAGTATGACCTCTGAAACGTTGGTAAACATCGACCATACTACACGGCGCAACAACCCAGGAGACAGAAATCTTCATCGCCCTGATGACGGAGGCAGTATGACCTCTGAAACGTTGGTTAAAATCGACCATACTACACGGCGCAACAACCCAGAAGACAGAAATCTTCATACTCATCGCCCTGATGACGGAGGCAGTATGACCTCTGAAACATTGTTTAACATCGACCAGACTACACAGCGCAACAACCCAGAAGACAGAAATCTTCATACTCACTGCTGTGAAAACCTCAAATCTTACACACAACTGCGTACCGGATACCTAATATGTTTTATGTATCATTTTAATAATATAGTTAGCATCAATCCGGGTTTCAAAACATCAGATACTGTAGGCAGGGGTACAGACGGTCGAAGCGACTTCGTCTGATTATGTGTGGAATCCTGTCGCCATGGTGTTATGTTAATCGTTTGCCTTTATGGTGAGGTCATATCGCGTGCTGCAGTGTACATCTCTTACCTTGGCCTGCAGCTGTAGTTGCATTCTGCAGAGCTCTGGAGCGTCCTTACACGGGTGGAGAACTACTGGCTGAACGCTGATTAACGCAATTAAAGCAGGCTTGCTCGCCTGTTTGTTCGCCTGTGCTACTACAGTCGCCCTTGGATACTCTTAGCCGTCACGCTGTATATTTTGTCTCGTCCACCAAGAAATTTCCATTATACAATTATTTACAATGATATTTCTCTCCGAAGCTGATAGATAATTAGAAGCATTAGATGTCGGCGAGTTTCAACTTATTATTAGCGTATCTTAATTTTATTCGGAAAGTTGAAACCAAACCTTAAGACCTACATAACTATCGATCACACATCATAGAATAATGCTCGTATGATCTCGTCGGCGTTTAAAGCATGAAACCCGAGCCCTTAGCTCGATAAAAATAAAAATAATCCTGATGAAGGGTCATTTAAGCTGACAGCTACCTTCATTACTTAATCGACGTAGATTAATAAAATATCAATTATCCTAAGTGGTCATAAGATGCACAAACTGACAGGAGACTAGATAAGTCACAAAAGGAACTTAAAACCGAGCTCTTCAAAAATATTATTTAGATGATCAACACAAGAAATGTAAGACGGGCAGAACATACAGGGCGCATAAGGCACATGAAACATGCCCACAAAATTAAGCTTGCGAAGCTCTAAGGGAAAATACCACTCGGAAGACCGGCGCAAATGGGAAGATAATATTAAAATTAATCTAAAGGAAATAGAATAAACTGAATTCATCTGGCTCAGGGTATACACCCGTGGTGGGCTCTTGTAAACACGCTAATATACATTCAGGTTCCATAAAATGTGAAGAATTTGACGAGCTAAGCGACTATTGGCTTCTCAAGGAGAAATCTCCTACATGGAGTTCGATGTAATTTTTTAAAACGCCATAAAACTGGCCACGGTTAAACGTGAAATTTGGGGTTCCCACGGTGGGAGGGACGACGTCGTTATTCCTCTGAGGAGCGGCGCCGTGTAGACTCGAAGAAGGGTTGCGACGCCGTGTAGACTCGCAGGTAGATGCCAGCGTCCCAGAGAAACAAACTGTCTCCAAGATGAAGAGAAGCGTTTACGAAACGCTGGTATATACCCACGAGTCTACACGACGTCACAACCTGCACTGAGAGAGAGAGAGAGAGAGAGAGAGAGAGATATGAAAGGCAACTGGCCTAAGCCGGTCTTGCCCACAGGAATCTATGAAGCCTCAAGGAGGACGAGAAAACAAACATGAAGTAGCTGTAGCAATCAGAAGGAAAGAGACGGAAGACGAAGGAGAGTGAAACGACTAGCCAGAACGGAAAAGAACAGAAGCCATTGTTTTCCCATCAGGCACCGGAAATGGAAGGGAACCGGGGGTCAGGCCCAGATACTAAACTTCTCCACCTTGTTGTCTGACTACGCCTCACTCCCCTGCCCGTATTGCTTCAAAATATCGAGTCTTCACGGTCCGTGATCAGTGTCGAGACACGGCCCCCAGTTACAGCCAGATGCTCAGCCCCCCCCCCCCCCCTTCAACCTCGTCATCGAGAGTGCTCAGAAGAATTCGTCTTACCTGCAGACGATAGGAACGTCGTAATTTCACTTTATTTTTACGTAAAATTATTGTTAATTAACTCCAGAAGCAAGACTCCTTGAGAAGTGTAAGTAACAAACATGATAGAAGGCGAAGGGACATGAGGACACGAGTCTAATTAAAGCTTGAAGTAATTGAATACCTTCACACATCAACTGTCCGAAGATGACTGGCTCACGAAGGTCTTCAAGTGTTCACAAGAGACTGCCAAATGGTTTCTATCCCAGAGTCAGGTAAATCCAGTCCACATCGTCATAAAAAAATGTTATTATCAACTAATCTAAGCCTAGTTCTATCATGTAGTCTCTTTCGTTCTGGTTTTCGTACCAACATTTTGTATGCATGTCTCGCCCCTTCTACTCATTGTACGTACCACAACCATCGTATGCTCCTTTATCTAATGGCACTTGTGACATTTGGTGAAAATCACAAATTGTGTAACACACTGCTACTAGGCGTATTAGTATTAGCATTCGTCTGTAATTTCTGCCATATCGATTAAGACTGGAGGGAGAAAGTTGAGTGGCAAGTGTCCTAAACGTCCGGTCTATTTGTTATATTTAGAGTTAACTTGAGACCACGACAAGTCGACATAACGAAATGCCCGCTGTTGATATACGACTAACGGATGTTCTCTAAAACTAGAATAATATTCAGGCCCCGTAAACAATTAGTTACAGCCACACTCTTAAACGTAGCAAGTAACAAACTGGGCAGAAAGTGGCTTCGCAAATCGGTGTGACCTTCTGTCTTAACGCAGTCGCTTGGGCAGTCAGTGTTGACGTCGTATACAATTGTGATGCAATACACGGGGTGTCCGGTCTGAAACCTTTGCCTGTGTTTCGTCATAAATACGCATGGAACAAGGAATGCAGCCCACACAATACCTACATCGACAGCCTTTGTTATGTTTGTGTCTGTCCTCTCTCCTCATCAAATGCTTATAAAGCCTAAAGAATGCTCCTCCTTAATGTTGATTTCTACCTGAAAGTCCACACGTGGAAAGGAATAAAGGTACGTATTTATTTTATTTAGTGTTCTGTCTGCGGACAGGTCCATATGAACAGGATCCTTCCATCCTTTTCTCGGACTGGGACCTGTTCATATACGTTCTTGGCAGATGATCCAGAAGTGGTTTGCCATTGCCTTCTTCTGTGTGTGAATGGAGTAATTGTTGGGATGCCACGGAGAAACCGGGGAAGCCCCCGGAGGAAAACTCCGTGTTGCCT
This sequence comes from Zootermopsis nevadensis, assembly GCF_977971745.1. NCBI lineage: Eukaryota > Metazoa > Arthropoda > Insecta > Blattodea > Termopsidae > Zootermopsis > Zootermopsis nevadensis. The sequence continues at coordinate 4,791,966 of NW_028259136.1, read as the reverse complement.
AGACCACGGCCTTGCCCAACACAAGTTATAAATTCGGGCACCGCCGGGAATCGAACCCGAGGCCAGCGTTCTAACCGCTAGACCACCGTGGCTGTAAACGGTACGTACATATACGAAAGCCAGGCGAGACAAGTCAAGATATTTAATTTTCTGTACCACGAAGCTAAGAATTTAAAAAGACAACATAAGAAATCAAATATCACACTTCGGGATAGAAAAACATCAATATTTAATCTTATACGTTTATGCCAACGGAACGAAATGTAGCGATTAAAGCAGTAGTAGTATCGAAAATACAAAGACCCGTTCATCGGAATACGGAGCAGGTGGAATTTGATACTGATAGTTACCGATGGAACTGGAAGCTCATCTTAATCATTTGCATCTCCGGTAAACATTCCAGCGTAGGATTACAAAAGACGTCCATTCTGGGCAGAGCGAACAACTTAGGACGATCTTAAGAGTAGTACTTCAACAATTTCAAATGTATTTTCAAGACGCCACTTGCACTGAGATGCAGGGACAACACTGTAACCTAATTCATGGGCATACACAATGCAACACGGCGTGAAATTCAATTCTTTATTTATGTGTGCGCTGACTTAACAGCCCAAAGGCCACTTGAGAAGTGAGCACGAGTTAGGGGTGGGGGGAGACGTGGAACATACAAAAAAAACACTCAAACAAACAAACACAACGTAGTAAAATCAGGGGAAAATTTATCCTTTTGATGACGACAATGATTCCAACGACAGAAGTCAAAATTTTGAGTATAGGACCAGAAAGGAAAATACGTGGACACATTTATTATTTATTTAGTGTTCTGTCTGGCGACAGGTCCATATGAACAGGATCCTTCCATCCTTTTCTCGGACTGGGACCTGTTCATATACGTTCTTGGCAGATGATCCAGAAGTGGTTTGCCATTGCCTTCTTCTCTGTGTGAATGGAGTAATTGTTGGGATGCCACGGAGAAACCGGGGAAGCCCCCGGAGGAATACTCCGTGTTGCCTAGACCACGGCCTTGCTTGCCCAATACAAGTTATAAATTCGGGCACCGCCGGGAATCGAACCCGAGACCCCCAGGATCACAAGGCCAGCGTCCTAACCGCTAGACCACCGTGGCGTACGTGGACACATACACGCGTATATTGAACAGAATTACCATCAGTTAAATAGGAAAGTACCATAGTTATTGTAATTGTAGAATATGACTTACTGCATTTTTTGTTTCGCTGTAAATCGAAGTCCCTGCAGACAAAATTATCACCTGATGCGCATCAAACAGAATTAAAAATTTTAATTTTAGGGCCGAAATGCTAGTTCAATAACAACAATAATAATAGCAACGCATCGGAGACACGGGGATTGTAAACAAAGGACTAAAAATATATCACTGAACAGTACCGGGAAAGCATTAAACAGCATTTGTTCAAGACGAACAACACCAGGGCGACACGTGAAGAAAAAAGATGCTGGAAGCTCGTATCAGTTATGTTCCTTCAAATGCGGGTACACGGACCACTGCATGCAAACCAGACGCCAGCAGGGACTGCTTGGTTACACGAAGCCCTATCGTTCGTGTCTCCTTGACCTGTCCGCCAGACGAACTGACAACAAATCCGTAGCAACGGCGACTAGCGGGCATTCTCCGGGCACACGGGACAAACCTAAAAGACCCTGGCCTATCTATTCCACTGCGTCATCACAGACGCGACGACACAGCCAGAGAAGTCGTCTTTTTGCACTTTCTCTCTTTACTTTTTTTTACCATTTTCACACCTGCTTTATCTTCTCCCTCTCTTTGTCTCTCTTTTACGTTAATTTATTTCGTTTCTCTCTTTACCTCAGCCTGTAACTTGCGTAGACCTCGGTTCAAACCCGGGTGACTTCAAGTGAGAGATGATCATCATACCCTCGGTCCTAAGTTGGGGGGGGGGGGGGGCTTCCTCTCTGACGAAATGTACTTTAATTTAGATTTAGAAAGATTTTAATGCGGTCTTCGAAATAACCTACATCAAAACACTAGAGATAGAATTCGACACAAAACGACTGACAAATTCCATTCATGGTAATTCAGCGTGGTTTGATTTGCTGGACAGCAAGATCTGATATTATTTCATGTCTTGGGCTGCGTTTCGGATGTTAATGTCAATATTAGGGCATCTGAAATGGAGGAGAAACATAAAAGCGAGCACCTGTCAGCCAAGACAGGAGAAACGTCCCACAGATCGTTACCACTCCAGCAGCCAGAGAGACAAATCCATCCACATAAATCTCCACGTCGTACTACACACCCGTTCCTCCTGACTATCCACCTTGGATCTCATTCTGTGGATTCATAAATTTCATTCTGCTTTCGAATTATTATTTACTTAAACTTGTGCCAATCGTTCTTTCTAAAGGACCAACACACTTCTACCCTTTTGTCACTTTTGTTCATCGCGAATGAACATACAGAATGGGCAAAACTTCTGGAACACGTCCTAGAGGTCGTCTGGACACCGCCATCGAGTTACATATCAGTGAATTACTGGTATACGGGACGCAAAACATCTGCGAGTCTGAGTTAAATTACAGTAAAAGGGCAAGGCTTCAAGACTGGCTACCCAAAAACGTGCATTGGTCAACGAAGCTCGGAGATATCTTGCGGAAAGATTACAGTGGTATTTGTACAGTACAGCGCAACCAAGAAAGAATAGTTTTGTGGCGAGAAACGGAACTAAAAACCGCGCCGTTCTTTTTGTTAGCCAGGCACTGACATCAGCGCTGTCAGCTAGATAACATTGGAAGAAGTCGTCCTTTGCTGACTCATTCCTGCGTCCGTAAAGCGCAGATTGTGCCTTGAAACTCCTACCAGAGGTGTGCTTACATAAAGGAAATATGTCTTGGCCGAGGGCCAGTTGCTACTGACGGGAGCCACAGACGGCATTTTGCACACCCCTGTTTAGACCCCTGCATGAGGCGAATCCACCGTGGAACGTCCTCTAGCTCTGGTCACTATCTTGCTGCGATGCCAGAGAGCCTCGCCTTGCCGCCGTCCGGACAACCAGCCAACTGTCTGACCGACCTTATTCAGTTACTCAGAGAGACAACAGTGTAAAGTTTCTACTAGTCCATCCTGACACACCGAAGCCAACAAAACTGCGCAATAGAAGAAGAGAATGCTATTTTTCTCAGGTGTTTCCATTTTATAGCTCTGTACTGACTGCAGTTGAATTATGGGTCATCCCTTTCTTGCCCGGACTGTATCCTACGTTAGTTTCCCAAGTCCAAATCTCCTTGGTGAGATTTCAGGATCTCAAGGCGGCGAGATGAAGAACTATATTGACATCCTAATCGGCTAACTTAGAAGAATGGATTAATCACACATCGCGACACTTCCCGTCTGCCCTCAAAAATATAACCTCTGTTCATGCAAAATTTTAGGACCATCTCTCGATAAACACTGTGCTACATGGGAAATATGGAAATTGATTCACGGTACAACGTGTCTAGGGATTACTTTGCCGGTGTTTGTGTTCAATAAAAAAAACTGCATTCCCTTGAGGGTTTTAATTTTTATATAAACTTGTTTGTACATAACTCTCATGCTTCAAACAGTGCAACAGCTACATATCTCATTCAACGACAGCTTTCCAAGCAACATTCAGTATAGTTTATTTCTCCAATTTTGGATCTGAGTAATCATATTTAAAAAGACGTATACAATTTAAATTTCCCCCACGAAATGTCTGTGTTGGTCTTCTGGGTTGTAAATCCGTGTGGAATTGTTGTTAGAAACCGACGTTTCGTAAGAAATTACTGAAACCATCTTCTTGGCGTACGGACAATAGAGTGAGTTATGTTCCTCCGAAACGTCTACCTACAAGTCAACACGACATCAAAACCCCACCGCGAGAAACTTAAAAGCCCATGAAATGCTTCAAATTGAGAATGGAGTAAACAAGGCAGCTGCAGTCTCTGGAGAAACTGCTTTAAAATATTATAATATATGATCATAACACTTCAGAGGCCTACAGTGAGCAGTTAACAAACTTTCCCAACAAAATATCGCACAGTACTATAAAAATAAAGCACGCACGCACAATAGGTCATGACATCTTCAGTGCAAATTCCGCACAAAATAAAAGACTGGCCTACAGACAAGACACATTTTTGCAATCAACTGGGAGGCCGTCCCATTTGGAAATTAACCGTGTCAGGAAAGTAGGTCTGACAGAAAAGGGCTGTGACAACGCCCAGTTGATATATTCTCTGTTATGGAACCCCCCCAAAAGTTCATTACCACAAACACAAAAACCGGCAAATGAACCCCGAAATCCAATTCAATGCCCCTCTCCGTTTAATAACCCTCGTATTTTAAGATCCGTTTTCATTTCGCTATCGCTTATTTTCCATCAGATCGGTTCGTCTTTCATCAGAAGAGAGTGTTAATGTACTGTAACGAGGCTTAAAACACAATTACCTGCTTTCAGTCATTTCGTGATTTCAGTAGTTTATGTGTGAGATGAACTGAATCTTCTATACTTTCACAACTACAGCTTTACAGTTTCATCTCATGCCTGTTCTCTTGCTACCTGCCTATAAATACAGAGTGATCCTTAATTACGCACAATAAATATAAGGACCGTTTTGTGCTCCTAAAATGAAGTCAAAAAGTTCTAAGAGCATATAGTCACAACCGCTCTGCCAAGGAGATGTATCAACAATTCTTCGCATCACAGGTCTCAGTTATGTATTCAAACTAATGGGATAGAATTTTCAGGAACTTCTTTCAATAAGAGACAAGGATTTATTACATTTCAACACAACAGCGCCTTGATTTTTACAAAATCATAAATCAGCCCTGAGATGCCAATAATTCGCGGTACGCCATGTTTCCACATCCCAGCTGTGACATGTTTTAGGGATATTTTTGGCTTGATTTAAATAAAGTAATATATATATATATATATATATATATAATTATGAGCCGGGATAGCTCAGTCAGTACAGTGACTGGACAACCGGGGTTCGATCCCCGACGGGGGCAGAGGATTCTTCCTCTAGCCTCTGCGTGCAGACCGGCTCTGGGGCTCAACCAGCCTCCTCTACAATTGGTACCGGGGTCCTTTCCCGGGGGTAAAGCCGTCCGGGGCGTGATGCTAATCACTCACCCCCATCTAGTGCCGAGGTCAAGGAAGAGAGGAGCTATATCTCCTCTCACCCCAAACGCCTACATGGCGTATAGTGAGACAAACTTTACTTTACTTTTTAATATATATAATTAGAAATCACCCTGTATAGCCCAAACGCGTATTTAACTACCATTCCTTAAATTCGGTTCGTTGACCAATCCTGTATTAACAAACGGTTCGAAGCGTGACACGTACTGTGGAAAGCTTTCTTCAGTTCATTCAAGGATAATAGTGTTGTGGTCAACACAGGACCCAGTGGAGTGGAACGAAGCATAAATCAACGCGAGGGGACTCGCTCACTGACTCGGGCTTAGTATAATATGGATAAAAAAAAGCGGGCTAATTTGTAACACACTAATCAGTTTATGCCACCTAGTTAGCAGTGTAACTATGAATTAGTAATATAGGGATCCTAATGTATGGGGTTTTCGAAGTAGTGAGGATTATTATTTCGAGTTTTTGGGGCCGTGTAGACTCGTGGGTACGTTTATCCAAAATGGCATGTACTTGCAAGTCCACACGGCGTCAAAACCCACAGATAGAAAAAATAAAATCAGTAATATAGTTTGTTGTAAATTCCACTTATTCTATTGTGCAATGGTGCAGTCTTGAGCTTACAGACCCCTTGAATGACATAACATTTTTAAACATTCGTATAATGTCTTCTAAGGCAATCTGCCTCGAGTGCGTGGAATTAGATTCCAAAGAATCCACGACTGTATCTGCTCCCCTCATCTGTGATTCATGTATGATATGCGACAATTGAATCCCTGATGAAGGGAGACAAGGACAGCTTCCGAAACATTGGATGGCTGTCTTCTGATTGTTGCGCCTTGTAATCTGATACAATTCTACTGATATTTTCGAAGTGCCTGCTGCCTTCGTCCATCGTCCTGATGATGGAGGCAGCAAGCACCTGTGAAACGTCGGTAAACGTCCACCAGACTACAAGGCAAATAACCCAGAAGGCAGCCATCTTTGTACTCGTATTACCATTCCCGGCTGATGGCCTGAGAATACTCACTGCACCTTGTAAGGTATATACCATCAACGTCTATCAACATAGAACACCTGGGTTATGTATTCCAAGCTGTTGGAAGCGTTATTAAATAATCACTGCAGTATTCACAAGAGCGCCTAAGCCAGATGCCAGTTCAATCCACATTTCCAAACCCCATTTCCGAAAGATTAATTTATCATTGCCCTTCGACGGTATATAGTCTCAGCTACAGAAAAAGCATCGTTAAACAAACAAACTAACTAACTAAATAAATAGCATTGTCCTATGTCTTCTGGGTGGTCTCCTTCCCTATAAAGTTACCAAGCAAAATTTTGTGAAAAAAATAAAAATGGACCGAGTCGAAGCCCCCCCCCGTGGGATCCCGAGAAATAGAATATGGGGATCACTGGATTCATCGCTCTCATGTATTTTCTGCAATTCCGGACGAGAAAACAGTGCTTATGCACGGAACTCAATAATTCACACGGACAACAGCAGAAATCCTGATCAAGTTCTTCGAGCATTCTTCTAAAATCGAGAGTAGCCAAGTCTCTTGTTCGTCAATGAGTGTGATTTATAGCTATCTGACGCAGATTGTTTGAATGGCTTAGGAAAAGAAAACACAAGCCGACATGAAATGTATAATAGCTAGCTCTTCAATTAAGGCTATTAGAACTCTACAAGATTTACACAACTATTAGCATTGAGCCAGACAGCCCATTACTGGTACCAAGAACACTCCTTTTCTAAGAGCAGTCTCAGTCTTGTGGCTGATGAGGTCCTCTCGCCCATATTGATGAGTTAACCGACGCCACGACACCGCGTTCTGAAATGCGTGCTCCTAAGTCAGGCAAGGATTTAACAATGAAATAACAGCTTATTTCAAAAACTAATTCATCACCAGTCTGTAAATAAAATGAACAATACAGCATGGTTCTTTCGAGAAAATTTAATTCATTTTGACATTAATTAGTAACAAACGCGGTGGAAGCATCTCATCTGTAAAATGTTTCTTGCTTATTTGAAGACAAGGTCCTGGAAGGACTGCAGACATTAACGGAAAAAAAAAATCATCAAATCAAGTGTTGTCCGCAATACTACAATCGGCCATGTCCTGATTACAACAGGCGCTTTAAAACTTCAGTTATGTGGACGTTGGTACAAAATATTTTTCGCGCCATGAAATATATGAGACGAGTTTTTCCTTGTAAAAATACAGGGATTGAGGGGGGGGGGGGGGGGGCAAATGCAATAAAATTTACCAGGGCTCCACCCAACTACCAGTCTGCAGGACCACCCCCTTTCGGTCGTCCGTGAGTCTCATTCATTATATATGCTGTTGGTCTCCATGCTGTGGTGATAATTGTTACCAGCTCTGAAGGAGACGCGACACTGGGTGAGAATCCCGCTTTATAGATGGCAGTGTCGAAAGCCGATAGTCGGTTCGTAGGTTTGCCTGCAGTTGTCAGGGTAGATGACACCACGCTATAGCAGTTGCCATTGGACCCGGTGCCTGGCTGGGTCGAGAGGTGATAACACTGCAGTCATGCGGTCGGCGGGCGAGTACGTACTTTCTTGGCTTGCTCGTAATCCACAAAAATTCAAACTACGCTCCAAATGCAAAGCTTGGCTTCCATATCCGTCACCTTTATTTATGGAGTAAATTTCAGGCGCCTGAACAGTTACGAATACTTTCAAAAAGTTGGAATTTCTCATTTGGACTTGAAGACAAACGAATATCTTGGAAGACAGCTTGAATTTCTGACAGAAAGTGATTAGGCTGTGGGCTGAGTGGCCGGGGTTCTTTCTTCGGGAGTAAAGCGGCCGGAGCCACTCTTTCATCTAAGCGTAGTGCCGAGGTATGGTGGGAGCTATACCAACACTCCTCCATACGTCTTCAGGGCGTGGTGATTATTAAATCACCAGGAATAATTTTTCCTTTACTGTAAATGAAATGGTGCTTTATCACATTGTTCCTTAAAAAATTATTTCTATCGCCCAAATTAACTAATCCTTCCGCCCCACATCGTCGAAAACGTCAGGGACTGAAGACAAGGCTGTCACCCATCGAGGGTCAGGCCATGAAAGCGAACCTCTTTCTTAATCGTAATGAAGATTAGATATGAGTACAAACAATGTCTGTGCCGTATAATCTGAGCGACAACTCGTGGCGGGGAGTATGGAGATGGCCGTCTTCTGGTAGGCGGCAAAGACCTCTGAAACCCTGGTACAACCCAGAAGACGCCATCTTCAAGTCTATCCTGTTTGTTTATCAACGAAAGACGATACAATTAAAACACACTCATAGCTGGCACAGCCTTAAATCGAATTAGGAGGCAACATATCTACAGACTATTCAGCCCACTATCATCTCTATGATACAGCAGACAGGATTTTGCCAATTATAACAAATACGTGAGTGGAGCCCGAAGGGTGTCTAGGTAGGTAGGTTAGTATACTTGATCCAACCTCTGTGGGTTGCTGAGAGCTCTGTCAGTTGACGTCACAGCGCCTACCCATTCCCCCCTGTGGTATATATATATACACCCTTGCTGATTCATCCTCTTCCTCCCGCTGCTGTCATGCCTCACCCCCCTTTCACATTCGTCCTCCCACCCTTTACTACCGGCCTAGTCCCCGACAGTTTGATGTAGTGGACCCACTGACCCTCCTCTAACCCTCGGCGAGGGATGATTACACCCACACCCACATCAATGCTCCTGTACCTCAGCGTACCCCACACTCTGCTATCCCATCAACGTGATAGAGAACCCCACCCCCCCCCCACCCCTCCACCCCCGGGCATCCCATCAGTGCTTGCCCACACACCCACATCAATGTTCCTGCAGGCGGCCCTGTCGTCCTAGCCATTATCATCAGCGGTTTCGCCTGCGAGCTACACGGCGACCCAAAACTCTTCTCCCCATACCACGGCACCAAAAATTTTAGCCACGGTGGTCTAGCGGTTAGAACGCTGGCCTTGTAATCCTGGGGGGTCTCGGGTTCGATTCCCGGCGGTGCCCGAATTTATAACTTGTGTTGGGCAAGGCCGTGGTCTAGGCAACACGGAGTTTTCCTCCGGGGGCTTCCCCGGTTTCTCCGTGGCATCCCAACAATTACTCCATTCACACACAGAAGAAGGCAATGGCAAACCACTTCTGGATCATCTGCCAAGAACGTATATGAACAGGTCCCAGTCCGAGAAAAGGATGGAAGGATCCTGTTCATGTGGACCTGTCGCCAGACAGAACACTAAATAAAATAAACCACAGATACCAAAATTAAGGCCTCCAGCTAGTCATAAGAACAAAATCATTGGTGATGCATTTGGTAAATACGACGTGTGAAAAAGAGAAAAATTTATAGATCCAACAACATCTTAAGACGTTCTGCATAACCATCCCCACCGATTTCATTGCCTTAAGCACCGGGTGGGTAACTACACCCGCTTCTAAGAGGAGACACATTCGACGGCCTCAGTTACTTGACGACGACAGCTTCAGGGATGTTGCCATATCGCACCGATGATGGAGGCAGCGAGCCCCTCTGAAAAACAGCAACTCGTTCCAGCGACCTTGCCTTGGCCTCGATCGTACCCCCAACTCCACGAAATCTCGTCCATGAGTTTGGCTGTTTTCTGCCTTGCAGTTGTAACGTATCATCCTACATGTACAATCGAAGGCCTTTATAACCCTACGGGCAGTAGCGTACTAAAGCTAACCTGACTCTGTGACAAGTCAATTCATCTGTCTCTAATCCATACCTCGTCACCCAATTCACTACAGCTGTTTTGTTCTCCTTCCATCCCTAATCCTCGGCATTAACATTTATTTCAGTCACAAGCACTCATCAATGAATAAATTAGCAATGCCTCCGTACACTACTAACAAACATCGATTTCAGAAGTCGACTCGTTATGAACGAACATATATTTGATGCGAATGCAAAGAGAGAGAGAATCAATACAAAGCATTTCTACCTCCCCACGCTAACGTAATAAATAATACCACATGTAAAGGGTTCGAATCAATCACATTATTTCACTAGACACTAATTAACATCGTCAGGGTTGTACGTTATTTCTGCATTCACTTCTGAGACACTGGGATAATTATGGCGTTCGAAATGAAAAGAATGTCTTGTGTGCACTGCCACACGGTTACCAAGAGAAACAAACTGAAATATTTAGATAGGAGAGCAGTCGACTTTTCTCATTACAATGCATAAGAACACAAAATTACTTCCTGTCGTTTAATTAAAGACGGGCTATTTCGGCAAAATCTGTTTACCAATAGGGTAATAGGTACGATATCATTTTGTTCACAAATCTGATTGCGTTCGATTTAATTTCATACGGGGCCTAAAGTAGGCAGTTTTTGGATCAAAATACGCATCGCAGAATAGATAATTGTTTATCCCAACACCAACTACCTGTACTCACAATCGTAATTTATAAGACACACGTGTTTCAGTCCATGGATTTCACGTATGAATGTGACAGTCTTCTGGGTTGGGTGGTCGCCCTGATGATGGAGGCGGCATTCACCTCCGAAATGTCGGTCAACTTCTACCGGAATACACAATACACTTCCTAGTGTTAACTTTGTGTGCTGAACACAAATTTTACCAACACGCATGTACTACGCTGCCGAAATTCATGCTGTATGTTTACTCTGAGCCAGCTCAATTTTTGTATGATCTGAAGTTTTCATGAGGGACCACGAGAAATTCCAGTCACGATATTCCATCGTTGCCTGAAACGAATCCAGGAACGAATTTACGTCCCGTAACGCAAAACTGTCCTCAGTACACGCCGTGAAGGCGTTTGGGCGAAGCGGGGCCTGCTAGTTCTTGCCCTCGGCGCAGATGCAGATGAGTGGTCGGTCGGTCAGCCGCGCTTTTCCCCGGGGGGGAGAAGCTCGCCTTTACCCAGGATATCAGGCTCGGTGGGCCCGGTAGGTCGAACCTTTGGAACCAGAGGAAAGGAGAAAAACCCCTGCCCCTGCCGGGGATTGAACCTTCGCTGTACAGCCCGTAGTCAAGTCCCCCCCCCCCCTCCACTGCATAAGATATGCTACTGGCAACTAACCAAATGCATCTTCAGTAACAGAGGTCACCTTTTTGCCAGAGTCCAAAGTGGAAAAGAAATGAAAGACACGATATGACTACAGCTGAAAAATAAATACAACAAAAAAGCAACTCTATCGGCCCCTTACTGCGTCACCCATATTAAGCATCTCCTTTCTTGAAGATCCCCTTATAAATTGCCGACACCCGACAAATGGCTTTCAAAACATGAAGCTGACCTTTAACTGCGGACTAAACAAGTTCCTTCTCAAAAGTTTTGGGTGGGGGGCCCCCCCATAACCATAAGCAGTGAAACCACTGGATAATTATAGCGAAGGCACGTAAAAAAGCGTGGTACGAAGGTTACATAACTGGTAAGGACGTGTCTTCAAGAGACAGAGTAAGACTTGTAAGTATGCTACGGGTGACGTAACATTGTTTACGCAGAGAGTCTCTCTCTTCGAAGTTACTCAAAACTAAGAACAAAGTTTCTGACAGACACTTTGCAGTACAAGAGCAACATTTCAGAAATGTCAACGAATTTATCAGCCTGTTCATCCTTAATTCTTTCCAGTAAACATAACATAAAGGACAATACATTATATTCTGGTCCAACAGCGGGGAAACCAACAATTTATAACAACGCTTAACGTTATTCCAAGTTATATTTTGAGGGGTTATTTTTTCAATAAAATTAACTTATTTTTTAAGTAAGGAACAGATTTTCAGTGTCGCTGAGTCAAAAACTATAATACAAAGCCAAGATTTATATCAGAATGGCATTTCTTTCGATTACAAAGTGAATACTGCGTGTTTCCTGGGTAGATAAAAAAGTGTAGTATGAGTAAACTTTACCATTACACGCCTGTATGACAGTGGGTCTTCTACGCATGCGTCCACAAAGCAAAAAGGATGCTACGAACATCATGGTCTCCTCAAAGAATTCTTAGAATTCACAATAAGAAATGCATACGCAATATTTTCAGGCAGGCTATGTATGGGGAGCTTACAAATTCTTGGCACATGGTTTAATTAATCTTTGTCCTGTGGTCACTGTCTTGACCACTAAATTTCTTCAGTAAAAACATGGGTAAGAAATGAGCATGGATTTTTACTTTTCAAATAATTTGACACAATTATACAAATGGAACACTGTTTCTTGAGGTTACTAGGGAGACCAGAGTAATGAAACACAAGGAAGGGCCAAAGTTCAAATTTCGTTTTCAGCTTAAGTACACAAAAAATTGAATTATGGTCTAGGGATCTGTATCATTACTCGGGAGTTGGATGGGAAGTAATCTAAACGAGATGGCGCGAAAGAAATTAGGTCCTGTGTGGGTCCATTTAGAAGATTTCAATATTACGTACCAACTACTTAGGTATATTTACAGTGAAGGCGTAGATTACAGGTACACCCAAAACAATAATAACCACGTAATGCGGACGTCGAAGGCGTTAACACGCACATAAAACCAAATTTTGAGTGGGTCCTACAGATTTCTGGTACCCAGTTGTAAAGAAAAATAAACATCAGACGACAGACCAATCGTTTCCATCAAATCGAGTTTCGTTTAATTATTTTCTCGATCAGAAAACTTCCTCTCTACTGCGTATAAGAAGGTAAAAAAACTGGAGTCCTAATACTAATAACTTTTGCCCGTAAATGAATTAGTTTACTTACTTCGAGGAAATAAATACGGTTCTTACAAAATTGTAATATAATGGTTTATCACGACGGAAACGAGAGTACTGGTTAAGCTGACTTTATGAAGACTGTTCACTGTTTTCGTCAGTTCCGGCCCCACACGACCGCTTCCTTCCTTATCTCTTCCGCCTAAGGATTAATACCTCGAATCCACGTCTGTCTCTTGAGCAGTCCAGCCCACTAAGAACGATAAAACGTGTTCACTGTCTGTCTTCTGGGATGATGCGCCATGTAGTCTGGTTAAAGTTTACCAACGTTTCGCAGGTGCTTGCTACCTCAGACTACTTGGCGCAACACCCCAGAAGGCAGCTTCGTACTCACCAACGTCAGAACCTGATAACGTGTTGGCGTGAGCTCTTATAAACGATGACAAAAATAGTCTAAAACTGAACTACCAACCAAGAGCGGGCTCACAGATGAAGCCCCTAATTTAGGGCCGAGGGTGTGATAATAATGTCAGGGTTATCAAGTACCTCACGGTGCGGGGAGCAATGGTGGAATGACGGCTGGCAGGGGATAATCGAAGGTTAAAGCTTACTCCAGTACCACTTTTTTAACAAAGAACCACGCCCGAAGTCATCCGGGAACGAAAATATTAAGCAAGCGAGCTCCATACGCACAGAACCGAAATCAGACATCCGACAACACTTTCCATGCTCGAGATTTTAGCAGGAAGATTGTTTCCAATTTTCTCAGCAACATAAATTCACATTGCTGCATGCAGAAAATTATTACTTTAATGCTTTCCGCAATGGCAAGACAAGTATCTTTCCACTATCAAAAACATACGAAAGAAGGGCTGATTTGAAAGCGACTTATCTCTTTTGTAGCTTCGTAAGTGTTAAAAATAATATCTCTGCTAAAACTGTTTCAAAACACGTATTTTTAAACACTGGTCTAAATATGGGATTAAAGAATGTGTTCCTTCTGCGAAAACCTTAATAATAATAATTTTCAAACGCCCAGTAAAGTTTATTTATTAGCTTCAGACACTGGTGATAAATTACGTTTGGCAGAGAACTCATCCCTGCTTCTGCAAGCATTCACGCAGAATAAACTGTCTGGCCATTCGCCTGTCAGATGTCGGTATTTCACACGATGGGCATTTCACTTCAAAAATTACAAACAAGTTCCACAATCACGTGGACGCGTTCACACAGCGGTAACTTATCTGACATCCCATTTGAGAGTCATTCAGTTCAAATTCCAGCGAGGGTCGATCATGACCGACGTTCTTTATTGCACTCCGATAAATGCCGACTAATACCTTAAAACAGGCCACGGCGGTATACTTCCATACCACTCGAAGTTAACCATTCGATGTGTCATTTGACAGTACGAAAGCCGTCGGTGTCTCAGTCGTGATTAGAACCGCGTACCCCTGCCTAATGCGTAATTAAACTTAACGAATTCGCCAGAATTTGACCTCTGACCTTTGTGAATATAAGGGGAATTCTCCTCCCAGCAACTTCCCCGCGCAAAAAGTTCACTGCTGTGAGATTTTAATCAAAACTGCGATATGTCGACAACATAAACAAGCTGATCTTTGTAATGGTGAAGAGTTGTGTTTTCTTCGCGGTACGGACTGAATTCTTAAATGTTATCTCGGCGAGCTTCAGTTTAAATGAGCAAATAAGCGCTCTATGGCGAAGTGACAACACCCGAAAGCCTGACCCACATTCGAGCGACATTCGCCTTGAATCCCTGCCAGGATGACCAAGTATCACGATGGAAATTTTCGCAATTTTCCTCAGTCTCTCTAGACGTATTGCGGGATAATCTCCTTCAAATAGGTTTCGACATCTTCCTGGCATTTGCCCCCCGATATGCAATGACCCTACCATATCTCAATCGATGTTATTCAACGCCACAAGTTGATACAACCTTTTTAACTAGCCCAATGACCCAGTGCGCGATTTATACCATTTTGTTCCAGTTGAGCTAAGCTGCCGCATTATTAACAGACAAAGACCACATGCCCTAAAATGGTAACAGAAACACGGTAAAATGTAAAATAAACAAATCTTCCCCGATTGGTGTTGGACGCGCAAAGGCATTCCTAGCAACAGCCAATAGGAACTCGCTACTGTCCGGCACAATTCCGATTAATATTACACACTGAGGGTAAGCTTACACAGACGAACATCATCATAAGATGACATAAAACCTCAAAAGACAAAAATAAAAGAAATTCAGCACGTGTAATACATTGATGTGCCAGATAGATTACGTAAGAGCGGAAAACAGAATGTTAGAGCTGACCAGAAGCGACACTGGTCCTTTGAAGACCAGTGGACAGTACATGTACCACCTGGTTTAATAATCTTGCTCAGAGTGAATTTACGAGCTCAGTAAGATTTTTAAAACAAACGAGGATTACTTCCCTAAACAGCACTAACCAAGTGATCTTTACAAAGTAGACGCACTGTATTTTATTTGTCGTACGATCTCAGTTTTTGACGTAAATACGTCTATATTTTAGGGTCAGTGTCATTCGGCAAAAATGTGTTACGAAAAAGGGAAACGAAAAAGTGTAACTTCATTGTTATGTTACCTGGGAAACGTCATCTGTTTATCAACAAATAAACAACAATGGTTACCTTGGAAACCACAGTACATTAGATTACCTTACATTACATTCAGCTACCACAGACCCATCTTAAGCGTAACTAATTCAAGTTAAATAAGCAAAGTCTTAATCAAACTTTACGCAATTGTAAAGCATGTATAAAGGAAATATTTATAATAAAGCCAATATATAAACTTCCTTTCCGTATAGACGTATTTACGTCTAATTCTCCGGAACCGTGGTTCCACTAACAATTTTTAAACAGGCCTAAAACTTCATCCTAATTCATCACTGACAATGATCCTACCCATCGACGCTATATAATTTAAGTAATTGATAAAGCGTCGTTAAGCAAACAATGAAGTAAGGAAATAAATACATCCTCTAACATGGAATGTTACAAAATGTCGACTGCATGTCGGGAAGGATACGTTTGGAAAGCGATCTATCAAGACAATACCGCTTGTACCGTTCACGTGGGGGAACTGAGAAAACCCACGAAATTTAAGAACGATACCTGGTCTCTGCCACGATTCAAACCACGTGTCTACCGAATTAAGTAGGCTGTGAGAATTCCAGATATGGACATCGTAGTTGAAAAACATTTGCCCATCCTTGCCCTAATACGATATTCACCGTCATAATTTCGTGTTCAGACTGCTTAGTAGAATAACTGGGATGAAAAATGTAAGATACTTCGTCAACGACAAAAGGTAAACAAAACAAAACAGAAACTCGTGTTTCACGTCTGGACCTGCTGGTTATTGTTTATTCTGCATTTAAGGCGAAACATGATTCATCTCCACACAGATATGCGTCTTAGAGAATGTCGCTCGTAGATCTTGGTGTTATGGGCTGTGACGGAATACGCAGGTGGTCACTTGACCCTGAAGATGGAGGTGATACGTCGAAACACTGGTAACCACCTCCAAGATTGCACAGTGTCACAACTCAGAAGACCACCATCGTCATATTAACGGCTCTAAGAATTTTAAATCTCAAGATGTTGGAACGTTAGCCGAATGACCATCGTATATCACTATATGAATTCATCGGCTCAGTTCGTTTCCAGTCGAGCTGATCTCTTTCTGGACCTTCCTCTGTTTGTTTTTGTACGCTGATACGTATTTGTGAAACCAAAGTCTTTGGAATACGACCCTCGGTACATTGCACCCAAACATCTAAAACAAGATTTTGTTATGTTCTGTTAGTTTTAATGTCTTCTCCAACATGAAGATGGCTGTCTTCCGGATTGTTGCGCCGTCTAGTCTAATAGAAGTTTACCGACGTTTCAAAGGTCCTTGCTGCCTCCATCATCAGGGCGATGAATCTCATCGCGGTAAACTGCAAAGGCCAGTGATGGTTCGAATCTCTTATAACCGATTTTTTAAAAGCGCATTTGTACTGCCACGAGTCCATTTTATCTATCCTGTAACGTCAATACTTTGAAACATAATAACTTATCTTTCGATATATTATATATTAAGTATATATTAAATCTTGTCCGTCTAATCACAATAAATTCTTATTAAATATTAAAATATTGCAATAATTAACATTTAAAATATTTAAAATATTAAATGATGTTCTTTATCGAAATATTCGATTTACATTAGATAATCATTTTTCACGTTTCACGACATGTTTCAGTTCCTAAAAGAACCATCCTCAGGTGTATATAATTATATAAAGCTTCAAAACGATAAATAATTCAAATACAATTTTCATATATCTTTCGATGTTTTAGGCGCGGAACTCAACGCTTAACTAATGATTAAGTGTCACTGACGTAATATGACAAGTGTTCATTTGTGGATTAAGTGTTAACGTATGCAGTGTATATCGTGCACAGGTGTTTTGAATCAGAGCTGTAATTGTCCACAGCACTACACTATCGCAGGACGGCATTTAGAGGGACGCATTTCGGAAATAATACAACTGCAAAATATTTTATACAATTTGTAATAAAAGAAATATGTTGAGGATAAAGGATCTAACACTCATGCTAGTGGTGTAGCCATGAATGTGATAGTTAATGACATCCAAACGGAAGCCCAGATACATTCGACATAATAATAAAATAAACTGAATAAACTTTGTCAAGCCAGACCCAGCACGGACAGAAACAAGATTTTTAGACTCAATTTCCTTTCAGCGAAGAAGGTAGTAGGCCCTTCCTCATTTCAAATCTGAACGAGCTGACCGATCTTCAGGACACCTGATAGAAACCTCTTACTATTTTAGTTTCCTACAATTGTAACTAACAACATGGCGGACGCGCGAATATTCTGCGTGGAGTGACACTGGCGCGACTTAGCACAAAATCCTAATATTACGAATGATAAATATTAAATTCGTATAGAAATAAAGTTAACAGAGCTAAAAATTGAGCATGAAATATTATAATTCAACAAATACAAAATGGCGACGGCGCTAATGAGGTTACGTGAACACAGAATGTGCATACAAGAAAAGGAGTTTCAACCTAACAGACCCTAATAGCAGTAAAACCACTCAGCAACACATTTACAATTGAAAAGAACAATAAAAGTTTCAAGTGGAATCAGATTCTGCGCCCGGTGATCAACAAGCCCAGAATTATACTCTGAGCTAAATTGCATTCCACTGTTAAGATGTTGCTACGAGCATTAATCAACCAAGTCCACGGATCAGAGTCCTTCTTGATAAGCTAGTCATGGAAGTCGCTGCTTTTTATGGAATCGAAAGCTTAGTTAGTACGTTCAGCAAGCCACATGAATCCAATCTGTACATTATCAAGACCTACATGGCCACAGGTCTGTGCATGAAGCAATTCGAGAAAGCAAACATGAAGACGGTACCAGAAGACACCTGACGTCCAGAGATATTTCAACCCGTGACGGATCTGCAGTCAACGGAGCATAGTATGTGTACCTGTGCCTGTCAAAGCTTAACGGTGAGGGAAAGGCGAATGGGATTCGTCTTTTGGTGTGAAAGCGCCAGTATTGCAAATACGCCAACAAAGCTGGTACATGTCGACCAGCCATGGGAAACGACTTTCGTGCCTATCCCAAGAGGTACTACGTACTGTCTTACCGACTAACCTACATGGAGCAAACCCACTGATAAGCTAACAATTATTTTATTTCTATTTAGTGTTCTGTCTGACGACAGGTCCATATGAACAGGATCCTTCCATCCTTTTCTCGGACTGGGACCTGTTCGTATACGTTCTTGGCAGATGATCCAGAAGTGGTTTGCCATTGCCTTCTTCTGTGTGTGAATGGAGTAATTGTTGGGATGCCACGGAGGAAAACTCCGTGTTGCCTAGACCACGGCCTTTCCCAACACAAATAATAAATTCGGGCACCGCCGGGAATCGAACCCGAGACCCCAGGATTACAAGGCCAGCGTTCCAACCGGTAGCCCACCGTGGCTATCTAACAATTATATTTTATGAAAACGTTCTCTTTAAATGTAACAGATTATGATGCATTTCAACATATGGGACACTGTATACTGCACTTATTGGACAGTCTGTAGTAACCGTACAGAAACAGAGTCAAGGGCCTCTATTTGAAGCCACGCTGTTCTGTCGGCAATCAGTTTCCGATAAAAAAATCACGAGATAAGGAAGAAAACAAGGTTCGAAACACGTGTGCGTGCATTCCGGTGATAAAAGTGAAAGGTGCGTTCATTAAACTGCAGTTCTCTCTCTCTTGTCTTTTGTGAACATGAAGTGCGTAAGGGTTAATTAATAAATATTACGTTAGAAAGACACTCTCACGTTTCCACGTAGTCCGCGATATATTGCTAGGATTTTGCGCAAGAAACTTACGTTTTAGACAGGAGCATTAAAAGTTCAAAAATTTACACGAAAACGTATACGGAATTTCTTACATTTTCCTGTACGGATTACGCCTTTCCATGGGAACAGTAGCATGACCAAGGATTTTGGAATTTATTTTCTCATGCACGACACTTCCTCCTTCGAGAGTATTTACTTCTACATCGCTCAAAAATATTCGTCAAAGCGAAGGTAGTTTATTCCTGTTTGTTTCTTTAACCTTAGGGGGAAACTGCACGTCCTTCAAGCGTCAATTTCGCAACGAATTCCTACAAAGATTTCCATTTCAAATCACTGATCACAACTTCGGTAAATTACAGAGATCTTGAAAACTTGAAGACACTCCACAGTTGGCATAGACGACACTGTTACCACGACATATCAACTTCTGATGTTATGTACACTCGACCGAAGTCAAGGTAAGACTATAAATCATTCATCAGTAGGATGTGTAACGAAGCAGTTGTGTGGAAGGCGTGAGGAAAACCAAGAACATCTATCGGATTACTTATTCCACCGCCATAAGCAGCCTCACGACTAAATTCGTCTAAATCTGGTAACGTGTATGATAAGATTCTGAGTCACACAGAAGATAACCGTCCAGCGGAAGGAATCCTGTAGGGAGACCCGAGGATGTGTAGGGAAAGAAGCAGGGTCCCGCTGTCACAGCGAAGAAGAAAACTTGCAGAAAAATCCTGTCCTCACTTCTCTGCGGCTGTGCTACAGACTACACGTTCGTTCGCAGAAAATATTATATTCTAAAACGTCGCCAGAAGTAAAGAAGGACGGATCTAAAAACTAATAACAAAGTACCTGGTGGAGTTTTAATACTTGTAAACGGTAAACACCAAGGACTTTTGATTCATGATTGCGATGTCATCATAAATACAACCAGTACTGCGCTTAAGTTCATTAAATATTGTTATAGTATGTACCATAATTTGAGGCTCAGACTCGGCCAATGTTGTAACGCAGGGGTTCTGAAAACTTTTCAGACCTGAAGCGACAATTTATAGAGATTCACAGATATTTATCTGAAACAATACTAACTCAGTATTGCTAACATGTTCACATATTACTCAATAATTATCTTCAACAAAACCGCCATTAGTCAGACACTTCTCTCCGCTTCCTTCATGAGTAATATTTAGATTTTATTTATATTTATTTAGTGTTCTGTCTGACAGGATCCTTCCATCCTTTTCTCGGACTGGGACCTGTTCATATACGTTCTTGGCAGATGATCCAGAAGTGGTTTGCCATTGCCTTCTTCTGTGTGTGAATGGAGTAATTGTTGGGATGCCACGGAGGAAAACTCCGTGTTGCCTAGACCACGGCCTTGCCCAACACAAGTTATAAATTCGGGCACCGCCGGGAATCGAACCCGAGACCCCAGGATTACAAGGCCAGCGTTCCAACCGCTAGACCACCGTGGCTCAATATTTAGATACCGGATTCATTTGTTGCGTTTTTAATCGAGCTGAACAGTTGTTTCCACCGATTTCTAGATATTGACAGGGAGTTTTTTCTAATATCAGGTAACTATTTTGTATCATAAAAGCGATCCAGAATAACAATAAAACGGGCAGGGCCCTCTGGTACATGACCACTGCTCTGGTTAGTTCGTATCATAGAGTCAGTTTAGCTACGTTGCAAGAGATTATAACCACGCGTGATACTGTGGTACGAAGTCTTACTGCCGAATAGCTAATTGTCATTTTCTGAAGCGAACAAGGTGTATTAACACTCAAACCGGAACTGCTAGGATAGCCGTCTTCTGGGTTGTTTCGCCGTGTACCCTGGCGTAAATTTACTGACAAGGAGACTATAGCAATGACGATTAATTCGGTGACGGTGTGTACGTGTTAACCATGTCAGCCCTGCTAACACTTTGAAAAACGGAAAATAAAAGTATCACTCGTATTTGCTATGTTTGTTTGGATTGTCCTCTTTAACATTATGGCGCCGTGTGGTGAACATGGAGGCGATAGTTTCCACAAAACGACGGAAGCCACCTACAAGACTACACAGCGTCATAACCCTGATTATCACGATCCATACTCAAATGTAAAACACCGATTTATAAACCTGCTAGTTCTGCAAGACACACGTAGAATTTGAAAGTCGAATGGAATCAATCTGGGTGTAGCGAGAAGAGTTTAAGACCCCACCCAGAAAACACTTCGTTTTGAGCGCTAGACATGTGCGTTTTTAGGTTTTCCCACTCCCCAGAGGTTTGCGTGTTACCACGAGTTGGTCACACACAGGGCACTTTTACGTTTCCTTTTATTATTATTATTTTGGTTTTCTTTCTCAGGGAAAAAATGCCTTTTCCAGTCATCTCCTACCTCTCTCATTGTAGCCCCTAAAAAACCTTTCCTCCGCCCTTACTGTGGCAGTACACCGAGGGGGTGGGAACAGTAGAAGAGCGGCAGAAAGGAAAAAAATTACAAAAAGTACAAGACCTGAAGGTAGGGCGGCGAGGGGGCGATAAAGGTAAGGGTGGTATACAGCGCGAGGGGTGAGTGTGAGTGAAAGAATGGGTGGGCTGCTCTACCCTCAACCCTGTCTCAGTTTATATCCAGGTATGGAATGAGGGACTGAAGAAGGAGAACGGTAGAAACACAGAACAAGATGGAGAACATCGAAAACAGGGAGAAACAGACTGAATTTCTTGGCATTCTGCGACACGGCTACCCATCCGTCCAATGCGTTCAGCGGTTAATTCTATAAACAGGATTTAAAACCACCAACCCTCAATTTATGAATAACGCAAACGTTCCGGTGAGCCACCACCTTCCGGTCACTTTTATTACTAGTAAAACGGCCACGCAGTGAAATTAACCACTCTCCCCTCCGCCTAGTGACCAGGGTAAGAATGCGTGGAGCTGCACCTCCATTCTCCATTCTCCATTCGTCTACAAGAAAATGGGACAACGTAAGATTTTGAGGTTTTCACGGCGGTGAGTTTGAAGATCAGGTAAACTTTAGATTAACTTAAACCAGGATACAGCCATCTTAAAAATGAGACAACTTTGCGTTACGTTTACCATATACTGAACATAAAGTGTTTCCGCGCAATTTGTTTTCAAGTGAACTCTCATAAAGAGAGTATAATCATCCATGGAGACTAAAATTTATAAAATTCCTTTCGGCGTAAAATTCAGAGCTAATGCCACCATCTCCTGGTGATGAAAATGGATCGCCTCTGTTACGCAGGACACAATGGACCTGAAGTTCTCATGACAGTGAAGACGCGTGTGTTGGGTCTTCTGGGTTTGAAACAGATTCCAATGTTTAGAAGGAAAAAAGTCCCTCCATCGTCAGGGCTGTAATGAGATTTTCGGAAACGATGCCACGGCCACATCAACCGACGTTGCCAGATTCACGTACCGCAACGTCGGACCAGTGCCGTTGGGGCGCTCACTGCCCTGGTCACATATCTGGCAACGCCGCAGTCTACCTCACGCTTCAAACTCTGAGGCCGTTGCTGAATCAGCATACTGGCTCCCGGTAATGTAGAACACCATAATGCATAAAGAGGGTTGGGACGGGAAAGGGGAGGGTGAGTGTCTGTACAGGCATAGGCCTGTTTATCCGGGCGAGTGCAGAGGGTGGGCTGTCAGGCCTTTGTTCCCAACATCAGCGGCAGTTTGTAGGCCTATATGCACCTGTTTCCACGGCAACCACCCCTCCCAAACCTTACCCCATGAGCCCCCGCGGCAGGTGTATCAGAATCAAGGGGAACTCCCCCTCCACCCCAAACCCCCGGCCCTTACAACCACACTTGGATTCTAGATATACAATATTTGCCTCCCCTACTACCCTGCTGCCTCCCCCCCCCCCCACACGCTAGTGCTTTTCACGTCAGTTCCTTCAACGTACCCGATAACACATATGTACACATATATATGGACACTTATAGAAACCCATCTCACAAAGCAAGAGACGGCCACATCACTGAGTCCGAACTATTTTGCTTCTATCGATTTTGTAATAGTCGCAAAAGTTGGGAGGGGGGGGACTGTGTCTAAGACATGGCCTGATCGGAATTCCAGCAAATGAAAACCTGTCAGGTTACGATGTTTCTACCGGAGCTGTCAACCAGTCACATTTTAAAGTCCATTCATCAGGTACCGGTTACCACTGGGGCTAATCGGCAGATGCGCTCATCAATAACGTTTCTAGCTTCTGTTCCCGAGGAAACTACTTCGAATCTCGGTCGGGGAAGAAGCTAATCTTGCCGATTACCTGCGTCAACCTGGCGAACTCCCGGACACTATCTGGTTAAAGGACCAAGGTATCTTCCTTAACAATCCTCTCCAGTTCACTGACTCGCTCATATCTGATCATCCGACGGCAAACAGAATCACCAGTTAACTCAGCATCGTTACATGAAATGCCTCGACTTGGAACTAAACGCTCTCTGACAGCGTTGCATTAAAAAAATAAGGCAATTATTAAGTCAGACTACAATAATAATATACATGACACTAAAAACGTTGGCTTGTATTTGTGAACTGCATCTGTGCTGAACTTATGAGGCGAGTACGTATACCGGGTGGCACAAAAGTGACGTATTTCAAATACAATGATAAAAATAAACTGCTCAACCGATTTGAATGAAACTTCGAACTGAACACGTATTTTTCTACATAAACAAAAGTACGCCTACATGAGTTCATTCAAAAACCGTTAAAAAGTACTTTTTCCCGTCACCCGTTATACTGAAGTATCGGCGTATAATTTCCACGTGCAGACACGTGTTGCGGGCACATCTAAGTTACAGGCTCGGTCTTACATGACGAAGGCCATCGCAAAGCCCATATTGTTTCGAGGTTTAGCTATTTCGCTGCGACAGGTGGGTAACTTTTCGACCGGTTATATGCTGCGGGTAAGAGTAATTTCAACTTTCCAGGAGCCCAATCAAACAGTCGTTTTGTTGCCAAATTAACACAAACATCGATACAGCAATTTCATTTCTGAGGTTTTGAAATCAATTTAATAATTAAATTTCACTATATATACATCAAATCAACTACGTTATTTGTATTAATGTTGACTTTACATGTTGAGAAGCTAATAGTTGCTCAATCGCGAATTTTAAAAGAACCCAAATGTTCATGACCGTGTTCTCAGCAGCACGTCAGTGGACCGTACCGTAAGGCAGCTGGACGAATGGTGGCTCTGCATGACAGATAATTTCTCTCGCCACTAAAAGCCGCTGGAAAGACATAAATAAATAATAATAATAAAGTAATTTCAATCGGAAGATAAAAATTATTCTCCTCTGTCCAGAATCGAAACATCAGCGTCCAGATGACAGCCTGCCACCTTTACAGGTATCACAGAGCTGCAATAGTAGTGTGATATTTTCACAATCGCCAGTGAATAATGGTGCAGTAGTCGAGACGAATGCTCGCGTTCCACGTCCGTTACACGAAAAACGCAAAGAACCGGGAGGGGGGGGGGGGGGGGAGACAAGGAAGCACATACTATCCATGCTACAAACATTATTTCCCAGCGGCATTCGTAGCTCGCTGTCTCAGTTCCTATATCGGTAATGTCTTTGGTTTACATTTGTTTTCCTTCTGCTAGCAAGGTGGTGACGACGTAGGCGAAACGCACGGTTTGGTTCCGGGTGTTGTACCTGGCTCGTCATCACTGTGTCAGCAGGAGAGGTCTCTACTGTGTACATTAAAAAAGACTGATGTTTTCTAAAAGTTTTTGTTATAATTTAATGTAGTTTACTCGTCCAATTTTGACGAAATCTGATAGTAACATCAGTCGCTACAACCGACCCTTCCTTGTACCCAAATTTCTACCACCAAAATCAATATGGTAACCATGAGAGTTGGGACACACTATCGCCGCATTAAATTTCTAACCTTCTAACGAACTTCAAAGATGAAACCGACATTATCGCCAGTTTAAACATGCCGCATTGTAACCGTGTGAACTTCTACCGATTTAAATTTCCTTCCGTTTTAAATAAGGCAGACCGCGAAGTATTTACATGTATGCATATTTTAATTTTATTGTAATCTTCCGTCGTAGTAACAGGACTATTTCATTACCTTTCACACCTTAGGCTTGCAGGTCTAATGTATCTTTCAAAATAGGAAGTTAGAAACCGACGCGCCATGTATACAAGGTTCTTCCCGCGGGATCACAACACTTGAAGCAGTTACCGCACCAGACGTACTAAAACTTGCTACACAAGAGACGATAGGCAGGGGCTGTTCCGTCCTTTTCCAGAGGCTACTATCTTCGTCTACGCCCTCCTTCTGTTGCAATCTTCACAAAAAGTAGTCCCTATCATGCTTGGTCTTTGCCTATTCCCCTCAAGCTATATGAAATTGTCCAGCGTAAGCATGTTCTACCAGGGCCGTGTCTCATTTGCACATACTGGGACCATACAAGGCGGCGTCTCGACGCAAACCCAATGTTACGGAAAACACTACGGGTTGCTATCCTGCATTTTTAAGGTACAACAGGATTAGACCTTGTATGTTTTAATATCGCTGGTACTTTACCCGGGGCGCTGTCTGACCTCACAACACTTACTGTATTTCGTAACGTTATGACATAATTAATAAATATGCAGTATGTGTAAAAATTTGTACGTTTTCGCTCTAAAATGCAAGGCTGAGAAAGAAAAACTAAGGAAGAGAGGTTAGAATATGCATTCCACGAACAATGAACTCCGAAGTACACCGATGTATTCTCGGACGAACACTCAGCAACATCACATACGCGACATTTAAATACAAAATAGAGGTACTGAAATCTATGCAACAATTTTTACTTTTCAAATATCAGAAAATATTTAATTTCAACATAAGACAAAAAGCTGGATTGCTTCAACATCTCCACAGGCCACTTCCAAAGGAGATACACGAGGTCTTTGATCAGGGCAGAGATTAGTCAGGACATTTGTTACTCCTCTCAAAACGCCATATTAGAAATGAAGATAACTTGCACGACTTTCGGAATGGTCTGTCATCTATTCTCAAAAAGCCTTATGAATGAATAAAACTGCAATTTAAAGCATTAAAAAAAATCTTTAAAACACTTCTTTTACTCCGATGCTGAATTCCTGGTGTTTAAAAATGACTCTTAACCTTTCAAAAGGGGTTCTGTCTTCAGTGTAACGTACCTACTGTGCATGTATGGATTTTGCAAAACATTTATGTGAAAGCTTTATTTCATGTAATATCTTTATAATATACCGAATGTTATTTGTCTGTACGTTTTGTATTCTTTTGACTTATGCCTTATTTCACATCGTGTTTTTCATTACAACAAACTTCTGAATCCACTGAATGTATAATCATGTGTATATATGTATTCATGTACGTATGATCCTTCCATATACGGATAAAGCCTACAGATATCCTAATTTGCGGTATAAGACAGCTTTTATGATCACTGTTAAAAAACATTAGCATTTGTGAATAAGAAGTCTCACTGACGAAGTGGAATAGACGATCCCGTCGAAGCCGGTTTAAAGACGATCATCTCATTTCAATAACTCGACACTCCACAAAAATCACACTTTATATAAACGCTCATCATCCGTAATGTAGTATGAATGTTTAAATGACATTTTATTTGACGTTTAGTTA
The DNA here is from genome assembly GCF_977971745.1 of Zootermopsis nevadensis. NCBI lineage: Eukaryota > Metazoa > Arthropoda > Insecta > Blattodea > Termopsidae > Zootermopsis > Zootermopsis nevadensis. Next base: position 4,764,991 of record NW_028259136.1, on the reverse strand, counting down.
ATAACTTCTAATATCGCTGTTATAAGAAAATTTAAGACTTTCTATTGTGACAAATATTTCATAGTCCAAGTCCGAGACAGCAGTCTCCTAACTTGCTTCTTTATTCTACATTTACTGTTCGTTTTATTTTAAATTATTTTATTTTATTCGGTAAAAAACTTCTCATTTCTCGTTTATGGCAATGGTATTCAACCTGGAGTACGCGTACCCCCGTGGGTACGCGAAGACATCTTAGGGAGTTACGTGAAATTTAAAATATATATATTATTTTATGATAAACACTGAATAATCAGTAATGTAATTTATTTATTTTAGATGTAGATTATATACTATGTATAATTTGAATTATACACCAACAACTTTGGGGGTACAAAGTTGAAGAGAAATTATATCTGGGGGTACGCGAACAAAAAAAGGTTGAATACCACTGGTTTATGGGATACGATCGTCTACTCAGTTCCGTAAGAAAATAAGATAAAGCCATATCAACCTTTAAAAAAATTCAACACTCTTGTCCTTGCACTTTCTTACCACAATATCATTAACACCGTCACTGTCCATCGACGCTATAACAAAATCCTTGTGGCTGACATATACAAGTCACATCAGCAGGATAACACAAAGTCGGCCAACCAGTCTGTGTTGGTAAACTATGAACATCCGTGGATGAAGCAAGGAACAGGTGTCTCGTAAGCGAGATACGACGTCTCCATATGCAATTGGAATTCGGTTCGTTCCTCCTTATCACTTAATACGCTTATTCATACGAACAAGGCACCATCAAAGTTGGATTCAATAGGCACTATCTCTTCTAACGCCACGTGTGTTGTTGCACTGCAGTTAATAGTCGACTCTTATTTCATTATGGGTTAGCTGCATCGTGATTCCAGGCATGTCACCAAATGCTGAAGATATGGCACGTGGCGAAAAGCAAAGCCTCAAGGTCGGGCAGTTTCGTTAGCGGAACACATACAAGAACCTGATATAGATGGGGTTACTGATTGAAAAAAGACCGTGAAACATCTGGCAACACGAAACGCAACTGTCTTCATAATAAAAAAACATAAAGAAACTTTTCTTTGGAAAAGAACGATTCGGCGAAGAATCGGCACGTGGACGAACGGATACACACAAAATTTCCTCTTCAAGCACTTTACGGTGTAAGGTTTGCGATTCTAAAGACGGTGAATATGCACATGTTGATCTTCTGGGTTGTGACGCCGTGTGGACTCTCATGTAGACAGATACCAACGTTTCGGAGGCGATATTCCTTCGAAAATTTCATATCTACCTAGAAGTCCACACGTTAGAATCCCGAACAACTTCTACATTCATTTTATTACATCAACGTTTCTACCCTACCCCAGTTCCATAGTTTTCCTGTGCTGGATTTTACTTGGAACATCGCATACCGAACTCCAGAGAAACCAGATTTCCAGATTCATTCAGCCTTAGCTTTTCCCTTCTCCTATCGAAGTATCTTCTTCATGTCCCCCGCTCCTCGTTTTATTCTTCCAAGCAATGACACGAAACGGGGGAGGGGAAAAGAGGGTACCCGAGGACTAGGGGAGCGTTCCTCGAGGAGCCTGTCGAGCGAAATGAAAATGTCCGAAGCACGAAGCAGGAATCTATGGGCGCACCTATCGGACGATCAGTAACTTAGACAACACACCAGAGACAGAAAACCGTTCGCAGAATAATTCGCCAATTTGTAAGTTTGCAGCTAACGGAACGATCAGAATCGATGTAAGAAATTAAGCCAGTGGTTGACCCTGAGCAAAGTATGACCGTGAGCCCCCCACTCCAACAACTTACAAAAAGATAAGACCTTTACAATCTGATACATAGCACAATATTTATTGATATTAACAAAAGTAAAAAAAAAATAACAGGAAAAGATTAAAACAATCTAAAGTATATCTGTTTATATTCGTGTGGATTATTAAATCAAGATAGACGGGAACAAGTCTTGCAGACCGCAATAATGATAAAATATAACTTTATCGTACAATAACTGCACACAAAGTATGGTTGTAAATAGAAAAATATTAAATTCCACATTTCTCATAACCTAGTAAAAACAATAGGGAGCAGAGTCCTTATTGATAAGCTGTTAGTCGCCCAGATTGTCAAGACATTTCTCGCCTTTCATGAATCTCCAAGTCTCATCCCTGAGTCTATTATCCATGTCCTGACGGCGCGGCGGTAAAGCTCCACTCATTCTTAACCTCGAAAACGCGCTATCAGCTGCACACCTGGGGAAGAGTCCTCAGAGTCAGGGTGGACCCTTGATGTAACATGAAAGCGGTAACTGAAAGAAACGTCGCAACCAGGATTCGAAGCCCGGTTGTCCATAACAGTCCGGCCGTAAATGTCGTCATATATTACACGATCTCTGCATTACTTGAACGTGGTCAGCTTCGTGCTCCGACAGGATTTAACCCAAGGTAAAGAGCCACAGCTGTTAGATGGGAGCCTCGGTGGTTACGTGTTCTTAGGATCGGAATATATTCCGGTCGGTAAGTGAACTGGCAAGCGGTCTTGGAGAATAGGTAGAAGGTACTGACTCGTTCGTCCTGCTGACGGCGTACTACGTGCTAGCATAAACTAGCAAAATATACACGAGAACACAAAGTCCACTTCCGGTGTCTGCGGTTTTGCATGTCTTAGAAAGCAAAAATCAGTCCGCCGTCTGCAGAATGTTGCACTCTAAAGAAACTGGTTTTGGGGGGGGACATACACCAATGCACCAGAAGAGAGGCACACGTCACGTAAGTAAAGACATATTTAATGGTATTACATATCGGGTTACGAAGCTGTTTTTTTTAAATCACACAGTACAGAGATTTATCTCGATGCTGTAGCTAATCCCGGATTTATTTTCGGGAGGTTGGGAAAGCGTTTTAAAAGTCAACAAAAATTACAACATAAAGATTATCGACCATAAAATTTCTTGACATAAAGGTTGGTGCCGATCAACAAACTGTCAAAGTTAAAACAGAATTTCCCAAGTCATTAAATGTATTTACGGATCTGAACACGTAAATTCGTCTAATTACTGTCAGATCCGCGGTGCAGAGACTGATACTTGTCTGTTCGAACGGTCCAACAAGAGTTCAAGCTCAGCTTCTAATGCTGAGGTACACGATAAGAATTTACGTTCCCTCTGCGACAGAAGAAAGCAAGGCTACGATCAGGTAGCAATACCACGAAGAATTGGAAGCTGTCAGTTGGCTTTCAGAGTTACTGGGCATGGCTTTAACCCTTCAGGGGCCGAGATGAGACGAAGTAAAGATAAAGTGGGAGTAGTGAGAAAGCTACATTTAGGTGGAGGGAGATTTACGGCTATTAAGGTCCCCAGGCTGTGCCCGCTTGCCCTTCTGATAAACGTATGTTTAGTGATAAGTCTTGTGGTAGTTGAATAAATGGAATAAGGAGAAAAGTGAAGATATCCGTCTTCTGGGTTATTGCGCTGTGTAGTCTGGTCGATGTTAACCAACGTTTCAGAGGTCATACTGCCTCCGTCATCAGGGCGACCAGACTACGCAGCGCAACAACCCAGAAGACAGAAATCTTCATACTCTGATGACGGAGGCAGTATGACCTCTGAAACGTTGGTTAACATCTACCAGACTACACAGCGCAACAACCCAGAAGACAGAAATCTTCATACTCTGATGACGGAGGCAGTATGACCTCTGAAACGTTGGTAAACATCGACCAGACTACACAGCGCAACAACCCAGAAGACAGAAATCTTCATACTCTGATGACGGAGGCAGTATGACCTCTGAAACGTTGGTAAACATCGACCAGACTACACAGCGCAACAACCCAGAAGACAGAAATCTTCATACTCTGATGACGGAGGCAGTATGACCTCTGAAACGTTGGTAAACATCGACCAGACTACACAGCGCAACAACCCAGAAGACAGAAATCTTCATACTCTGATGACGGAGGCAGTATGACCTCTGAAACGTTGGTAAACATCGACCAGACTACACAGCGCAACAACCCAGAAGACAGAAATCTTCATACTCTGATGACGGAGGCAGTATGACCTCTGAAACGTTGGTAAACATCGACCAGACTACACAGCGCAATAACCCAGAAGACAGAAATCTTCATACTCACCGCTGTGAGAACCTCAAGTCTTACAAGGAGAAACTAGGACCGAAGCTCGTCTAAATACTAAAACGCATTCATTATAGAGATCAAGATATTAATGCTGATCAGGGAAATAACAGCTGCTTCCAGTGAGAACCATACAAAAACGCGTGCGGAATTTCTGATAGATGAAGGTGGTACATATATTTACCACTGGGTTTTAGAAGGTTATCGAGATCAGATGTAGGCGGTGGATCTGGGGGAAGACTGGGTAGTAACGAGAATTGGCAACCTTGGCAGGAAACGAAAGAGTACCGACTGGCTGTTTCGCTTGCTGGACTTTGTCCTCCGACCATCCATCGTGACTCCTCCTTCTCTGTTCTGGACCATTTCCTATCTTTTTCTCATGTGTTGGCTACGTCGTTCTGTGCTTTGTGTTTCCAAGATCCCCTGCTACTTTTTGCGACACTCCTATTTCTTCTAAACAACCAGCGTCTTCCTATCAAACCCAATTCTCCGTCTTTGTTCGATAGAAATCGATATTTAAGGACTGGGGTGAAGTGTTATGACTTGGTACCATCTAAACCAGGTACGATTTCTAAAAGCGTCAAGATTAAAATATGCAAAAACTATGGTTTTACCTGTTGTTTTGAATGGGTGCCAAACTTGAATTGCCATCTTAAGAGAACAATGACAGTGAAGATTTCCGTCTTCTGGGTTGTTGCGCTGTGTAGTCTGGTCAATGTTTACCAACGTTTCAGAGGTCATACTGCCTCCATCATCAGGGCGATGAATATGACCTCAGAAACGTTGGTAACCATCGACCAGCGCAACAACCCAGAAGACAGAAATCTTCATCGCCCTGATGACGGAGGCAGTATGGCCTCAGAAACGTTGGTAAACATCTACCAGACTACACAGCGCAACAACCCAGAAGACAGAAATCTTCATATTCATCGCCCTGATGACGGAGGCAGTATGACCTCTGAAACGTTGGTTAGCATCGACCAGACTACACAGCGCAACAACCCAGAAGACAGAAATCTTCATACTCTGATGACGGAGGCAGTATGACCTCTGAAACGTTGGTTAACATCGACCAGACTACACAGCGCAACAACCCAGAAGACAGAAATCTTCATACTCACCGGACTTCTTATCATGCAGTTATGGTATTAGATATTTCACTTTCTGGGTTTAAAAATCAATAAACAATTAAAATATACCTTACAACACATATTTCCAGGACTATCAAACTGCCATTAATAACGCTCCCTATATCAAAACCGTCCATAAATTGTATCGTAGTGTGTCTTAAGTTGCATTAAACCGGGAGCAGATGGCCACGGTACACAGCACGCACTGGGGAAAGTAAAAATATGCCGCCCACAACTTTGTTTGTAAAACTACTTCGGAGAACTGGGAGTAGATGGAACAATAAGCCCTATCTTGAAAGTAAAAGTTCTTAGAAGGCGAAGTGGTTTCACCTAGTGTAACGCAGGGCCCAATGTAAAGATCTGCACGAACCTTAGATTTTCATAAAAAGGACCAAACGTCGTGGTCGTATTCGGGAGGTCCCGGGTTCAAAGCTCGGCCCGGAAACCAGCTATCTCGATGCATTCGTTATTTTTCTCAGCTACTCTGGACAAATTTTCGATCGTATTTGAAGTCAGGCCACTATAAATTCCATACACAACCTTCGCAATTAACTATTCACGAACCAACCTTTCACTCGACACCACATATTCTCTGCTAGTAAAAGCGTAGTTGATGAACCACGAATACACCAGTCTGTACAAGCTGACAACACGAAAAGATGTACAACCATCCGGTACAGAAGATATGCCTTGGGGTTTGTTGTTGTTACAGCAAGCATGAGATTTTTATTTGCGGAAATGCCAGTTTCTACAAGGTCACAACGTGTTTCGTGAAAAAAGGAGCTACAAACAGTCCCTACTCGAACCCCAAGTACAGTCCGGCAACCGTATCGGCCCGTTAGGAAAAATAATTGATTGAGGTTTTGTCTGGCCAAGGAGACTGAAGCAGATTCCTCACACAGATTTACGTGTTCTGAGATGGCGTAATGGGTTGTGTGTGTGTTAAACACAGGAAGATTAAAAAACAATGTCCTACGCCGTCATTATTCCTACGTCAGTACCAGAACGTATTAATTTATTAAAACATACAGGAATCTACTTCCTTAAAACTCATACACAAAACATTAACAATTACGAGGTGCGATCGGAAAGTTTCCAGACTGTGTCAATAGAGGGCGAACCGGATGTATACGTCTAATTCTGGAAAGGACATATCAGTTTTTGGTCTGTTAAGATTCACAGAAAATAAGTCAAAATTACAATCACGAAAAGAAACGCATTAAATTCGGGCAATGTTTACTAACGTTTATTTAATGACACTTACCATTCACCCTCTCTTATCTGAAAAGTTTTTTTTAAAAAAAATTTTACCTGTTGTTTTGATGGGCATTGGTTCCATAAAAGGCGGAGAATTTCCCGACTAGCTATGCGACTATCCGCTTCTCAAGTAGGAATTCGCTCCATGAATATGAGACATGGTGGTATTCCTCTGATCATGCACACATCCACAGCTTCTTAAAACATGACATGATCATTTCCCTCCAAGGCGTTTCAATTCATCATTCATAATCGCCTTCCCGTTCTAAGTTTCGAACTATAACCTATGTAGATCATAAACCATCGATTAAGTTACACAACTTCGGCCATTTTATGCTAATTATGAGTTATTACGTGGTTCCAGACGGACAGTCAGGTGATTTTTGCACCAATGCGAAAAATAGTTGAATTACGGAAATGAACTTACAAGGTTCGGGATTATTCTGAGTTGGATACTTGTGTATCCCATACGAAACAAGCGGCCTCCTTAGGTGTGTGAGTGCGTGGGACTTTCGAATAGCCCCGCAGAAAGTGATCAGCTCTCGGTAGATGCTTAAGACAAGTGACAACCCGTTTTCCCAGTATCTGCATTCAATCTGACGCAACTAATGTGTCCCTGACGCATACACATCAATGATGTAGTTCCACGCCGGCAGGGAGAGGGGAGAGGAGAGGTCGGTCCGGGACTCGAATACCGAACCATGCATTGCAACAGACCGGGCGACCTCCCAGCATCCTCCCTTCTCCTCGCTCTCCGCCACAACCCGATTAATATCAAGGCTGTACTGGGATGCTCCCCATAATTACGTTTCAAAACATAACAGCAGATGCACAACAAATTAATTACGCAAAAGCAGAATATCGACTCGAAACCAAGATAAGCCTCAGATTTATGAATCACCTATGCAACTTACATCAAAACTGCTTCTTTAATCACGTGGTTCTGACTCGTAACCTACCTACAAACCGACGAATTGGGTGGTAAGTCTGATCAACGTTATCTTAGCGCGCTGCATCAATTAATCTGGTTCATCACTGAAGATGAATGGTCAGTCATAAATAATGACAGGGTGTCGAGCGTGGTATTCTGGGTTGTGACGCCGCGCAATCTCGTCGATGACTACCCAACATTTCGAATGAACGTCACACTTCTACCTTGAAGCGTCGTAAATTACAATTAATAAAAAAGGAATTAGTGACGCTTTCCTCCAAAGTCCCAATACGCCCTTTAGGTGCTTACACTCAGTGCATTGTGTTTATTTTACAACTTCTATAAATAATAATAAGAAGACAAAGAAGAATTGCTATATTTGTTCTAAAATAAGGTTACAATTCTTGTAACAAATACAAGAAAGATAACATCCAATGTGACATGAGATACGAGGTTCTGTGGGTCGCGGAGATGCCGATGTTGTAACCGATCGCCCTGATGATGGAGGCAGCAAGGACACCTGAAACGTTGGTAAACTTCTACCAGACTACACGGTGATACAGCCCAGAATTCAGCCATCTTCGAACTCTCCGCCGTGAAAACCTCAAATCCTACTGATGTTCTGGGTTTTAACGCCGTGTGGACTTCCAAGGTGGATACCCACGTTTTGCCTCCATTAACACGGTTGAATACCAACATCCGACTTCCAGCACGAGGAATGGCAGAACACTTGCGATGAACTGATGCCTGAATGGATTCATGTAATACAGCATGATGTATATAAATTCCGATACGCCGCTTCGAATTACGATTTTCCAACGTTTCGGCAAACCCTGCAGTTGCTACCTTCAGTGTAAATTTCTAGGGCTTGGGTTGGGGGGGACAACCGAAAGGTAACAAAGGACGGAGTTTTGCACCAAGCACAAGAATTCTGAAAATGGTATAATGGAATACTAAAACTTGGCCTAAATGTGGAGGAGAAGCACACTATTTAAACTACCGCTGTTGATGATAATGATGACAGGAATGGTGAGGGGTGGGGACGGCCGAAGGTCCTAAAGATTAAGTTCCAAATCTATAACATTTTCAGTTTGCAATAATCTATAGATACAGTAGCAGATTCTATACATTATGGCTTAATAAAACGTGACACTACGTAGCGTCATCTATGTTTTGCATCACGGTAGCGAATCGCACTTAAACCGTTTTTGCCCTGTGAGACGATGGAATGCACGGGGCAGTTTAAATAACTGAGGAATTTCTCGTTCATAAAATCCAATGTTTTAGCGGAGAAACAGAAATGCAACACATTATGAACCTTTATCAATAGAATCAGAAGGGTTTCATAACATTCATACAGACAGACATTCCGAACATTTGATGAATACGAATCCATATTCACGTGGTCGCTTTCAGCAATCTGCGTTAAATAGAGTTATACAAATCTTTAAACAGAGTGCCCCGGTTACTTTACGTAAATATTTCTTGAGGCCGTGTTCCCCGTCATAAATGTCATTCGAACTAGAGTTCGATTCTGTTACGGCCCTATGGACGTTTGAAATTCAGGATCAACTGAACCTCACATACGTAGAAGACTCGGGTCATTCCTGAGACCTGCAGCATAAGAAATTCAACGACATATTTCTTCCTTCTGTTTAACTTTAGCGTTCATACGCCTTTTTTCCATGAAACCCCACACGGGGAAATCTAGAGAGAGTGAGGTCGAGTGACCATAGTGTTGAATTCTGCGAACCACCACGACCATCGATCAGGGAAATGGTCATTCAGGTACTCCGTCAAGTGTCAAGTGAAATGTGGGGTGTCCCGTCAAATTGGAAGTACATTTTTGTGTCGTCCAAATCATCTTTATTTTCTATACTTACATCCTTCACGGTTATCAGACATTTGTAACTGGGAATAACCTCAGGAATAAGATCTTGAAGAATTAACGTTGTCACCGGAAATTCTGCACAACGTGCGATTAATTCCTGTCGCAAGGAACATTTCAAACGACAAACAAGGAATTTCAAGTAAGTGCATGGTTTCATTCCCATCCTCTTTAAATGATAATGATATTATATGCTTCGTGAACGAACTACTTAAGAGAACGCGGAAAAGAGAATTTGCCCACCAGTCAGCACGTGGGCTCTGTCTTCTAAATTACTCAAGGGATTTCGATAAAATTTGGTACTGGGGGTCTCAACACTGAAATCTATCGATTTACAACAAAACATTCAACGATCCTGACCCGGAATATAACTTTACTCAACCACAAGACAGCCATATTCAGACTCACCTCCGTTACTTAGTCGACGAGTAGACGAATAAAATTACACGATAAAGATCTTCATAATGTCCTTTTAATAAAATATTAAGAGAGTTTATAAACTTTGACGAGACCTGTGCAAACATTGGAGATATGACAAATGCACACAAAATGTTTGCCGAAGAAGCCTGAAGGGTGATACAGGTGTACATGGGATAATATTAAAATGTAAGTTATCTTAAATAAATCGGGTGTAAGGTGGATTATTCAATTGCTCAAGGACTGTACTCCACGGAGTTGCAACAACATCCATAATTATGATGATGATGATGATGATGACAACCGACCGTATCATTGTGTCCCAGTGCAGACATTACAGCGCAGACCGCCTGAACAACCAAGCCAGTCTATTGATTGTGTTGTCATATAGAACATCGTACGTAACAATTTCAATTAGCAGAACAGCGACACGGATCCTGCGAACTTAGGAATCGCATCCCTGCCCTACGCCACTGACTCTGCATTCCTAAATCCGGCGAAGAATGTAGCACGTATTAACAATATGAGTGTTTAAGTTGGACATGCCTTTTGTCATGATTTGCATATAAAAATAAAATGCTCTGGAAGGGGGGGGGGGGAGGATGACTTCTGTCTATATTTCGATCCCCCCCCTACGACCCCTTTCATTATTTTAGCTGCCACGGTATGGTTATTGTTCATCATATGTAGCCTTGTACCTAATATAATAGCGAGCACTGGAAGAGTGGAACAAGCGACGAAGAGAGACCAGGAATTATGTAATGAAATATCCAACAGCGAAAGCAGGACGCGAGAAGGGACACGAAAGGAGAGGTGCGATTAAGGAAATGAAGAAGGCGTAAGAGGTGAGAAATGTATAAATACTAAGAAATTAAAACTGAAGAACGGCTTATGAAGCAGGACAAGGAATTAAGACGGAAGTTGGGGGGAAAATAAAGCAAAGGGGAAAGGCGATAAATATGAGAATGGAGGGTTTTTACGTAGGACGACTTGTGACAGGGGTGAACAGAAAATGACAAAGAAAAAATAACATTGAAAAGGAAGGAAATTAGTCAGATAATACGATAACGAGAAAGAGACTTACTGAGAAACATGACTCATTCGAAAGCCGATGTAAAGTGACGACATGGCAGATGCGACAATAAAACAGAAACGGAATGAATGTGAGAGAGGAAGACGTCGAATTACGGAGGGAAAATAACCAATAGACAGGAAAATAAGTATTAAAAATAAGCCAGAAATTCTGTGCGAACGAACAAGAGGAAGAACTTTGGAAGTTTTCATGTTTGGGGACGAATTCAACGTGACAAACAAATGACCAGTGGTGGCAGAAGCAAGACATTAATTAACACATGAGAGAAGAGGGGAAGGGCATGATAAATTAACTGAAACAGAGAAAGACCGTGACAGGTCTGAATAAGGAGAGAAAAAAGATCCAACAGTAAAGTATTTAAATAAGCAAAGTGATGCAATTCAGTGAGCTGACTGTGTGTAGCTATAGCGTAATTTTCACTATCGCCGCCAGCAAGGTAAACTTCTAACAGACTACAAGGGGCTACAACTCAGAATACAGCCATCTTCGGACACCACATCGTGAGAACCTCAAATCCTACTTAATTTTTACTATTCGTTCAAGTATAAATTTTCAATACCTTGCAGATAAAGAACGTCGATATATATTTAAAACAGACACACAAATTAAAAGGTGTCATATACGGAATACCACTTTTACGAGTATGCTACAGAAAGAAAAACATTTCTTGCAGAAAGTATGCCAAAATAACCAACCAGAGGCAGGCAGTGCAATCGGGAACACCGATTATGAATGCACACAGAACAAGTTGCGTTCATTTTCTTCCTGGACAGCAAGCATTATGCTAATTTGTAAATATCTTCTTTAGCCTGACACCGGAGTTCAGAAGTAAGAAATATGCATTACAATTTCTCTCTTTTAAAATAAGCACTAAGCAAAAATATTGTTCTTACCCTCACCCCATCTTTGCTTTGATGAATTTCCATTGGACTTATATATCAATGATGTTATATAACGTACTGGGTGTCCATCAATTATTTTTTTATTTCAAAACATACGAAAAATCTGTGTACTGGAAAATAGTCACACAACTTAACATTAAAGATTTTTTATACGTGTGGTGATGAAAGTTCACACACACGCTTTTCGTATGTGTTACATATAAATAATTACACACCCTTCAAAGCGCCCGTTAAATTTACAGACACCCGGTAAATTAATATATTATCATGTTATTTATAAATCCATTACAATTTAAACAAGTTTGTATGAAAGGGGTCTACGAACATAACATATAGAAGTAACAGTCTTTGTTGCCTAGATGGAGCTGCCATCTGTGTACAGCCGAGAGCTAAGAATAAATAAGAGCAGAAAGTAAACATATTATTATTTAAATGAAATTTCAGATTCTCACAGTGGCGAGTAGCTTATGAAGATGACTGCCTTCTGATATATGTTACGCCACGTAGCGTAACACAAATTTACCGACGTTTCAGAGGTGCTTACTATCACCACGATCAGGTCGATAAATCATTTTCAAACATGGTTTTCTGCGCAGAGAAGGGTTCACAAACAAAATGACGAATTTGTATTATTTATAGTATTAAATAAAATCTTATATGGATAGAGAGTATCGAATACGTGTTGGCTGGGTCTGAGATATATTCTTTCCGTGAAAGTGACGCCATTTTATACACAGTTAACTATCCCGAGTTGTCATAATTCACTATCATTCAGTGCAGAAGGTCCGTTCCCTCCCTTTTCCTGCCAATTCATACCGAAACTTCATTTCACGGAAATTAAATTGGATGAATGTTATACATTTTGATGCATCACAGCTATGATATTGACTTATGAACAGGATTTCATTCTCAATTACCCCTTCAGAAGCAAATTTTACCTGAAAAGGATGCTTTTATCCTCTTGGGTAACTCAAAGGTAAAGGAGATTAAACCGATAAATCTTCACTTGCCCGAAGCCTAGCAATGAACAGTCGATTCTGAAAACACGTCAGATTCAGTCGCATGAACTGCCAGTTGTTTGGTGGATCATAAAAGGCTGTTTAACTGCAAAACCAACAGTGCATTTGGAGCAGTATTCCACTCACCTGGCAATCCATTTCCTCTTATAGTAGGTACATCGGGGTCGAGCAGGACTGTGGGCGGTCACAACACGTGACGCGCCCACCACACCACACAAGGGGCTCAGGGCTCCTGAAACTGGGTATGTGCTCATGTGGGGAGGATCAATACCGGTAGTTGGACTGACCGAACCCCTTCACTTGGGGTACTACTGTTACTACTAGCGAGATCCACGCACATCACTGCTGGAAAACGTACAAAGCGCGACCTAAAATTTTCGGTACTATCGTCAATATTCGTTGTCACGCTGAAGTTGAAACTGCCTCTGTCCCTTCGCACCTAACACTTCTTGGCGAAATGCGGGATACAACTTCAGAATATCCCATGGCCGCCTCGCAATAGGCGACGTCCTTCCGTGACCTTGAAGAACGTAGTCTGGTGTCGGCTACTATCGTTAAAGCTGGAAGACTCTGGGATCTACTGGACAGCAACATGAATTGGACAAGGTTCTTGTTGGACCGCGGATGGGACATAGAGTCGTTCTTTACGCACAAAAATCTCTGTGCCCCTAGTGATTTATCACCCTTGCCCAGCCAGCTCCTAAATCATCACTGTGAAACAAGCCGAAAATTCATTCGGTTTGTTTCATATCGGGACCGGATGCTTGGTAACTTCCATTACTCAACCGCGCGCTAAATTTGATCAACAGACAAATCAGAGTTGATTATTTGGCCACGCCAACTACAGTCTAGCCCACACAGAGGAAATGTACGAGCTGTGTGTGGTACGAGGCGCTCCGCGGGCCCCGAAATAGGCCGTTTGTTACTTTTACTAACAGACAGAACGCTAATTATAGATTTAGTGCGCCGCTATACTGTTACTCTTTTAACTCAAAAAGAAAAAAATACGGCCCCTTAACAATATTATATGCTTGCGAATACATCACCTAAAATCATTTCAGGAACATACTTTAAATGAGGCTAGTGAAGACCTAATTGTCACCTGAGAAGTTTCTTCGGCCGCCATGTTGCAAAACCTAGCAGGGAATTAGAACATGAGTACATCTTAAAGCTGCTTATCCATGTTTCGGAAGAACATGTCGCCATCATCTTCAGGGACGAAGAAGCTTCCATACTGAAGTTGGAGGCGTATGTTCCAGCTACAAGACTACATACACGGCATCCCAACCCTCAGGACAAAATTCGACATATTCATGCCCGCGTTGCGTTGTGCTGTCTCTTTCAGCGTAAGGCGATTCAGGACAGATGATGAGTGGGCCGTAGGAATTACGGCCACATGTCGTGATACTTAATCACTGGCCTATATGCATTATCATTCTATTAATGGGTTTAATATTGATTTCACTTCCGGAATGATGTGTACAGTGGCAACGTTAGAGATCAAAGCCAAAACTTCTTAATAACAACTACGTACGCTACGCGTATCAGTATTACAATAAAACACCTGAAGAAGGCAGCAGAGAAGACTCTCGTAACGCCTCGGCACAATGGACAATACCTAACAATTGTGACGCAGTGCATCAAATGTTGTCAACAATTTTTTGGCGTAAGTTGTGATGATTAAAGGAGCAATTATATTGTGGCATTTTAGCAGACAAAGTCACACCGACAGCGCGTTCTTCGCATTTCATTTTTAATGTCATGGCCGATTACAATCTCCTTCTCCTTCCTATTTATACGGCATTCATTTAAAAATGGCCGGCAACTCAAAAGCAGTATAATGACCCTCTGTGCATGGTTTTCTTATTTTACGTTCTGTTACCACCCGAGCCCATCTTAAGTTGGAAAAACCGCGACGCATGCAGACAGGGTCCAGTGACCCCCTCCCCCCGTGCTTTCATGTGGCCCCTTCCGGCCTTTAATTTAACATTGCTCAGCAAAAAGAACCAGTAGCTAGTACACCCATGCTCACAAAAATCACACTCTCCGCAGATTAAACGAAGCGTGTCCCACAGCGGCTTCCATTTGTATTAGATGACACCCAGTTCGAATCCCAGCCATGAAACCGCTTAACTTGCACGGTCTTACTCAGTCCTTTAAGATAAATACCGAGATGGAACTCATAAATACTACAGGGCAGCCTCTCCCATCATCCAACACACCCTTAAATTTATTTACGTAACATTACATCATATCATTCGCAACTAGTAACCTCTGTAGCTGGTACAGAATCGTTCAAATGCAGTCAGATTGACTGTAATATAATGATTCTGCTGTATTCCCCATTAAAGCATGAGAAGCTTGACGATTGCTATCATGACGAGCACATCTGACGGACTCCACAGTGGATTACATCGAAGTGACGGTCGCCTTGAATGGCCTCGTAAGATCCAAGTTCTTTACATACATTTTTATAGCATAGCATCCACAGTAAACACAAAATAGCGCCTACATTCAACATGTTATTTTAATGTATCTGGGAGAAGCACTTCAGGTTCGTAGGTGCGCCTTACAACTGGTAAATTTTCCACAGCAAGTTTATTCTGAGGAAGTGAATTCCTTCGTGGCAAGTACAAGGATTAGATTCCAGTTCTTGGTCTATGTCACATCCCGCGGATGGATACTACGCTGACATGCTACTACAATTCTGGGAGAAAATAATTAAGTTATCTGGTAATTTTATTAACACCTGATTTGGTGCCGATTATACACGGATAGTACGAGATCTCCAGAACGCATTTTAAATAAATAAATAAATAAAATTACAATTTAGATTTAACTTCACAGTAAATGGGATAAAAATTATTCGTCACAACAGAGTGTAGAGGCACTACGACTGGGAAGGATAGAGGGTTGGAAAATCTACTAAAAAATCTCATACTTTAGTGCAAAGAACCATAAATCAATTACGCTACTAATATTTGCAAAAAAAACATCAGGAATATTTTATGCAAAGGATTCACGTCCCTTTGAATACTGACAGGGGTAGGGACATCGTGACTGAGATGCATTCGACGCTAAAAACCTGATATTGGAACAAAACACTAAAAAAAACATTCTTCTTTCGCGTCTCCAAAGCATTTCACAGCGAGCATCCTACCCTCTTCTGACTACGACACTGATAACTACCAACAACAATTTATGCAAATAAATTAACTTCCACCATCTACTGCTTACTCATGTTAAGGAAACATGCCTGTTATTTATAATGAAGGTCGATTATTTGCTTCCATAGCAAACATAATTCAGACTGAATGCAATGGAATGTGCAAGTGCATCGTAAGACAGCAGGCAGTCGTATCGTCCAGACCAGAACGAGGCTAGGACACCTGTACACACAATCAAAAACTACACATATCCGTTTGGACATTAATAAAAAGTTTTATCATAAATAATGCCATTTATATCGGTCGCTCTGCTCAGTCCTAACGTAAAAGTAGCATTTCGTCGTCGTGCACAGTGATGGCGTAAAATGATCCGAGAGATAAATCATAAGGACACATGGAACACGGTAGTCGAACCACTTCACTGGTTGATCTGTCCCGGTTACGCTACGTAAAAGTCACGAAGCTGTGATAAACTGTTACCTTTACTATCAGACAGAACGCCGTCATGATATTAATATATGACCGTCCACAACATTTTCGGACGAAAATGTATCACCACGCAACTTATACGGACCTACTGTAAATTATAGGCCTACAAGTGAATATTCCAGTGGGTAGGGTTACCTACTACCTTCAATAAAGAGTCCAAATTGTCCCTGGCGCTTAATTAAACACCGCGCCATTTAGAATAGGGGTGTGAAAGTACAGCTCCACGCGTGTTTAACCTCGGTACCAGATGGAGGTAGCAGCTTTACCAAGGAAAGGGTTGGCGAAGACAGAAATCCTGCCGTGTCGGGAATCGAACCCCCGTTGTACAAACCAGTAGTCACTACATGAGCTGTCTGGGCTCACCATCACATTTTATTGCAGACATCCGTGGACCCTTGCATCCACAGAATACGTCGTCTTTAAAGGACAGGGATTTTTACCTTTAACCTTTCCTGTCGTCGTGTTGGCATTATGGTCATCCCGGAACAACACAGGCAAACGCGTTCAATTATTAAAATCTGTGCCTCAAGCGATCAGGGGTTCGTACCCTGCGGTACCTGTGTTCGATCGACCCAGACCACGCGGGTCTTTCTGCTCGAACCAGAATCAATAATTACCAAAACTGCAGACTAATACCGGTCGTACCCGTCACTCCTACAGTCACGAATCTCGTCTTCAGCATTTCTCTAACCCTTTCACCAATTCGGTAAGTCATCGGTCTTATTGAAAGCCACACTGTGATTGAAATGTTAGTTAGATTTCAGGTTCTCACAGCAATGAGTATGACGTCTTGTGGAATACTGCACAGTGCAGCTTGCAGATTGTGACCGTCGGTCAACATCTACCAGAGTCCCTCCACTGTGCAACGTCTCAGAAGACAGTCATCTCCATCTTCAATATTTGTCAGTGCTGTACCATGGCGAGGGCTGGGCCGAGCGGACTGACTCTCGGCAACCTGCTTGCTCGCCAGCCAAGCTCTTCTGCCGGCCACGAAGGCGATGACCTCTCCGCAACGCCCGCATACCCTGCCGTCTAGTTACAAGGGCCAGTACCACCCCAAACTCTAGCAGGTCATTATTCCCGTCAACCTCACAAACACAGAAAAGAGAAACTTCTCCCTTCTCTGTTACTCCTTTCATTACATAAGAAAGGCGATGGGGCTACTCTGTGGTGGTTAAAATGCGTGTTGGAGTCCCTCCTGACTGGCAAGGCTACTTTCAGAAAGTCAGCGAGGACAGAACCGCCCTTCCACATGCGATCCTATCGAGTCTAAACCTCAAGAAAAGAAGAAAATGCCGTCTGAAACTCGGTTTTCAACCCAGAGGGAAAAGGTAATTTTTCATTTCTCTCTTCCTTAATACATGGCCTTAAAATCCAATACTTTGTCAACTTTAATCTCACAGGACAAGCAGATAATAAAGTGAACTATGAACAGTTTTACTCATCACACACAGATAAAAAAATATTCCCCCCCTCGCTGTCGATCCAAAGTTGTTCGTTGTTCAACAAAGTCTCAGTTTCAGCTTGAAGATACGTTAGCCTGGAATCAATACTTTTAACCAAAGTTGCTGCCTTCCTCACGTGAGTATCGTAGTTGTCATGAACAACTGCACCAATATTCTGGTTTGTTCTCTTCAAATCCACTTTAGTCAACTCAAAGAGAATTCGGTAGCTTTCACCTCGACGGGCGTCATAAAAAATACATTTACAAAAACCAAATAATTGCACAGAATCACAAATCAATTACAGGTGAACGACGCGACAAACGAATTACAATACACAGGAGCCAATAATTTTGTTATATTCGGCAAGTCTTCTGGGGTGGTGTGGCGCTGTGCAGTCTGGCAGATGTTTACCGACGTTTCAGAGGTCATACTGCCTCCGTCATCAGAGTATGAAGATTTCTGTCTTTCTGGGTTGTTGCGCTGTGTAGTCTGCTCGATGTTAACCAACGTTTCAGAGGTCATACTGCCTCCGTCATCAGAGTATGAAGATTTCTGTCTTCTGGGTTGTTGCGCTGTGTAGTCTGGCAGATGTTTACCGACGTTTCAGAGGTCATACTGCCTCCGTCATCAGAGTATGAAGATTTCTGTCTTTCTGGGTTGTTGCGCTGTGTAGTCTGGTCGATGTTAACCAACGTTTCAGAGGTCATACTGCCTCCGTCATCAGAGTATGAAGATTTCTGTCTTTCTGGGTTGTTGCGCTGTGTAGTCTGGCAGATGTTTACCGACGTTTCAGAGGTCATACTGCCTCCGTCATCAGAGTATGAAGATTTCTGTCTTCTGGGTTGTTGCGCTGTGTAGTCTGGTCGATGTTAACCAACGTTTCAGAGGTCATACTGCCTCCGTCATCAGAGTATGAAGATTTCTGTCTTCTGGGTTGTTGCGCTGTGTAGTCTGGCAGATGTTTACCGACGTTTCAGAGGTCATACTGCCTCCGTCATCAGAGTATGAAGATTTCTGTCTTCTGGGTTGTTGCGCTGTGTAGTCTGGCAGATGTTTACCGACGTTTCAGAGGTCATACTGCCTCCGTCATCAGAGTATGAAGATTTCTGTCTTCTGGGTTGTTGCGCTGTGTAGTCTGGTCGATGTTTATCAACGTTTCAGAGGTCATACTGCCTCCGTCATCAGAGTATGAAGACTTCTGTCTTCTGGGTTGTTGCGCTGCGTAGTCTGGTCGATGTTTACCAACGTTTCGCAGGTCATACTGCCTCCATCATCAGGGCGATGAGTATGAAGATTTCTGTCTTCTGGGTTGTTGCGCTGTGTGGTATGGTCGATGGTTACCAACGTTTCAGAGGTCATACAGAGATCTTCAATACAGTATTATCAGTATAATAAAAACGTGTAGGCCTAAGCTTACCTAAAATTGACCACGCCGAAGGTGAACGCTTCTAAAACTACACTTTCTTTCACACACACGCCCGGAATTACAAACAGGCTGTATCGTGCGAGAAAATCAAAGCTTCATTCAATAACCTTTGTCACCTACATTTCGCTGCGCAAGTCTCCCCCCCCCCCCCCCCGGTAGTCGTATCTGAACATCCCCCCCACAACCTCTCCTCTTCAGTGTTCCGCTAACTACTCTCTGAAGCTACTCTGGATTCATCATTATCACCACGAGAGGCGTGCCCTAGAAGGTGGCAAGGCTGGAGTACACACGTACGTAATTCTCATACCGTCTCGTCTGTATCTGCGGAGCCAGACCACGAAGTGTATTCTAGACATGCAACTGTGACGGAAGGCCAATGGAAAATAAAAATAATTTGCGACATAAAAGCAGAACAATGTCTGAACAGACTCTTTTGTAAACCCATCTGGTTGTAACCTTTTTCCCCATAACCACAGGTGTGAAACCAGACAAGATAATGAACACAGTTTTTTGAGATTTGGTTTTGACGGTACCTAGGATGAAGACTATTCCAGGTTTCAGTTCGTCCACTGATGTCAACGTTTCCGATGACGAAGACTATGTTTCTACGAAACGTTCCCATTGACCAAGTTTACAAGGCACCAAAACCGCCCTGAGGATGGCAGCATCGAGGACCTCTGAAACACTGGTAAACTTCTACCAGACTACACGGCGGAGATGAAAACCTCAAATCCTACAAAACGTATCAGTATCGATGATTGCGTGATCGGATTTGTTGACGTGACCCCAAGCTATTTTATACAAAATCCTTTATTATTTTTTAATTATTAATAATTTAAGTAATGTATGTAAATAAACTTTCCTTGTTTTAGTTAAATTTTTCCGAATTATCCGGGGTTTCGATTATCCGCGAAAATATATTTCCCAACCAACCAGTAGCCTATAATCGGGCTATATTAATTTGTAGACAAGTTCTGCTCGTTGTAAACTATTGAAAGTACCTTCAGAAACAAGTATAGGTATGACTACAGTCACAAAGAAGCTACTTTTGTCACAACGAAACAATAACATTGCAGCTTTCACCTATTCATATAAAGAACGCTGGATTTACAGTCATACTACGAAGCCCTGACCACAGCTCAGGAATGTGTCTGAAGGGACGTCCCCAGAAATAAAATGTGGGGTTTAGTTTTTAGCAATTCCTTCAACACACACCTGTGTGCGTATTACAAGTAAAATGGCTGTTGCTTCAAAGCACTACAGTGCATTAAAGAGAAGACACAACGCTTTTAAAAAGCTGATAATTCCTTCCAAGAACTGAAAGCAATCGAGAAGGTGAGTAGTGTAGTCTTTCAACGACGCAAACAGCACTGAAACTAAAGTATCAAAGTAGCATTAAGGCAAACGAGTTACTTATAAATCCCATACACAAACTCCAGAACAAACATAGGTTCAAGTGTTTCTGTAAAGCTCAGTATGTACCTACCAAATAAATTTTACGCGGCGATTTAAAGCATAAAAAGCGGATTAAAAATTTTAACAAGGCAGCGAACTGAATAATAATAATAATAAAAAATATTTCGGTTTTTATTCAATTGTTTGTTGTACATGTTTCGATCCAAAATGGACCACCTTCAGGTTGTAACGTATAGGATACTGTTGAGGTTGACGGGGAACAATTAACAATTTAATAAAAAGCCACCGAACTTCGTATTCGGGAGGTCCCGGGTTCAAATCTCGGCCCGGAGACCGGCTATCCTGACTGGAAGGATCGAGGAAAACCATGAAATTCCTCAGCGAGGACAGGCAATCTATGGACCGGCAATTTAAAGCAGGATGTCCTGAATGTTTACCATTCGCTCGCGATGTTTGGTGGCAGAACAACGACAATACTCGTAGGGAATGTGACAAGCAAATTAAATTATCACTTTACAGTACTTCAAGGTTTTTATGCTAACGGACACTATAAGCTCTTGTGGGAACCACCTCTGTGTTCGGATACCAGGTTCTCACGACAGCAAGTTTGAACGCGACATTGCACCGTGGAGTCCGATAGAACGTGACCAATGTTTATGAGGTACGTACTGCCTCCATCATGATGGTGATGATCGCGCTGATAACGGAAGTTTCTACCAGTGCAACATCCCAGAAGACAATCATCATCGACGCAAATGTTGTCCATTACACTGTTTAAACCTTCAGAATGAAGCATTTACCTTCAAATACCGCACAAACCTTTTGTGACTTCAGTTTCTCTGTCAATGAATTCAAATTCTAAATTGTCAAGACATGCCGGTACATTCAATAGGCACTTTTATTCTTGACTTCTGTGCCATTGCCCGCATTCGACAGAGAAAGTAAAACTGGAAAACAAAAAAGAAACGAGACCACGCACTGCCTGAATCATTCACGTGATGACCTTGGATATTTGTGACTGCCGGGTGGTATATAGTACAGGGGATTTAAATGTTTCCGATTATACGACCCACTTTCGCGAAGGATGCATCTGATAGAGACCAACCGAAGTCTTCAGTCGCCCGAATTGTCTGCAACGTTTTAAAAAATTAAGTTTCCCTTCACAAAATTCAGTGAGAAAAATAACGCGAAGGACTCCAAAACTTTTGTCAAACACAGTTGCAGTTCGGGCTTTTGGTCTTTAGCTTCTAAGATGGTGTTGGGAGCATGTGCGTAGTGCCTAAAAATTTCCAACAATTGTTACAAAACTGTACTTCATTTATACCAGTCAGAAGAAGCTGAAAGGCAGGCAGATTTTACGGGAAGATTAACTTGGCAATTACTGCATAATAACTTAGAAAGCAGCCACTGTTACACAAGATATATATATAAAAAAACATGGCTACTTCCGTCACACAAACTGGGTGTCTTCCATTGTCCAACTTTTTCAAAAAAAAAGATTTTACCAAGAATGCACGACATAAAATACGTGTTTACAAAAGTTGCTTTGTGCATGGGACGTATTTACGAGTTGCACTTATACGTTCAATGTCCGACCTGCAGAGACACGCACGAAAAAAAACTATTTCTGATAGTATATTTTGTTTGAATAGCGAGGGAGTTTACACATCTGCACATATGAGTGGCATGTATGTGGAGGAAATGTGGATTCTGTTGATTGTTTAATTTCAAAAACAAACCTTTGATACGCTTCTGGCCTGAAATAATATTTAGCAAGATACATTTAACAAGTGTAATTACAATTTCATATAATGGCAATAATGTACGTACGTTGTCTAAGAATGGCCAAATACGAACTGTGACCAGGTTCGTTTTCTGGAACTTTTTCGTCGCCATTAATTATTCGAAGTAAACAAATGCACGGATGCTAAGTCTTCTCGAACGATCGTATCCAATATTTCGGAAACTGTCTCTGACGGAGTCAACTGGAATCATCGTGAAAAACGTTTAAATCCTACATAGATAATTTTCAAATAAGATTAAAGAAACACTGATCTGCTACTTCTTATAGTAATGACAGACGTCTACACACATTTCACTACAGACACATAAAACCCTTATTCAGAGACAGGTACACGTGTTAAAACGTGTTATAAAGTTGTTCCAGAACGTACTTAAACATTTTATGTCTCAAAAGATAAAATTCCTTTAAGCGTAAACGGTTTAAGACAGGCTTTATTATCGCACTACCCCGATTCGATCACATACCGACTATACTGATGACATTGAAAACTGTTCCCGTCTCGAACAGAAAGCTAAAAATACATACGTAGTCGTGATAACGTAACTTTCGTTCGCTTTCGATTCTGCGCAAGAAGCCTCGAGACCAATAAGGTTTATCCCTGCTGAAATAAAATTCACCTGTTGACACTTAAACATGGTCGCTTTCTATCTCTGTCACAAAACACACAAAAAACTGGTTCTTACCTTGTGTAAGTTGGGTTTTCTCTTGTGAGACATCTTTCGGTGATTTTTTGCAAGTCTCGGAACAATTAAGTCGAAGTGTTCAGTGTCTTTACCGATTCTGTTTCCACTCAAAACGAAGACAGAAACCAAACGTGTTTAATGTTACATCTCAGAGGCACAGGAGACAATTCTCACAAATGTATCGACAAGTCTTGCCTACAACACACTTGGCAAAGCACTAAGCTTTGCTGATCTTCAACCTGCAACTTCTTTTGTGTTAACAGGACGTCGGGTCCTGTTAGAATACAATGACGACAAAAGAGGAGACGGGATTAGTTACTTTTTATGTCCCGGCGATGAACACTGTCTGTGATAATTTATAGGTTAACACAAAACACACAATTAAAAATTATCCCAAGTGTAAATTATAAATAAATGTCTTCTTAAAACTCAAGTTTTCGATTGGTTCAGTCTTGTTTCCACACTCTCAACCTATTATTTTTTAAATACTTTCCAACAAGTTCTATCTTCCTGTTGCCATCAGAAGAAACTGGTTTGAATCCGGATTTAAATAAGTCTTGCAGTGCCGCCCTGTTTCATTCATCACAAACTTCAGTGTCTCATATTTCAAATTCTGACAGCTAGAACAAGTTATCTTATATCAACCACGTGCACTCTTCAATACTGAAGCACTTATCACTTAAAACCTGGCCGCTGTAACCTACAACACGTCCTACACTCACTCTTCGCGCTCTGTTACTAACGCCAAGTTACCTCTGTCAATGCTGTCACACGGCGGGAAGAGGAGGGGGGGGAAGGGTCTCTTTCGCTCCTTGTACGTCACAGGGGGTACTGAGCAATGATAGCGAGTCCGTCCTCTCTGACCAAGGATCCTACGGACACTGCTACTACCTCTCTACAGCGCTACGTCTCTGTTTGTACAACCAACGAGCGAGTGGTGGGTGAAATTTGGAACAGACCCATACACACACGCGCTCGTACTAATACTGCATGCCCTTCAGTCCCAACCCATCTTCATCCCTTTCTCTCTGTGTTATCTCTCAAACACTTCGTCTTCTCTCTCTCTCTGTCTCGTATTATTTCTATACCATTCTCTGTCTTGCTTATTCTAGGTTGTAGTTTTCCTTCTCGCACCTTGCTCGGCGTCTCACTCCCACTGATAGTGGGACATGCGCAATGCAGAGGCGAACTCACGAGGTTTCCAGTCCTGCTATATGGTATATAGCTTTACCCGACCACCACCCGTTGTGAGTAGAATAAAGAAAGGAGGACGTACATGGAAGCTCCGCTGTTCTTACGGACATTTTCAATAACATTCGCTCATATCAATTTGCGAATTCCAAGTTTAACGTTTTTTTTTTATAACGCGTAACTGTGGTCCCATCGAATGAACAACTGATGCGATTTCCTCAAAGACATTTTTGGTGTCAATAAAAAGAGTAAAACGAATGTGAAAGAATTACATCAAATAAAACTGACAGAAATGAGTAAAGATCCGGTTTAAAGTGGCGAAGTAGACTTGCGATTCGTAAACAGCAGCTATCGATTGCTTGAGAAGGGATACAAAATGTGAAAGTGTCATCCCAAAAAACACTTTTTTGTTCCAAGGTGGCCAAGCATTGGCAATAATACTGAAGACGGTGCAAAGCATTCGCCCTGACCACTGTGCTTTCATTGTAAGCCTGACTTTAGTTCCAGAATCTCTGGTTAGAATCTCCCGGAATATGAAAGTGCTCAAGATATCCGAACAGTTTTATCAGCAGAGCCGATCTCCGTTCCGATGATTTAAACCCAGAACCTCGTGAATACTCAAAACGCGTTACACTTATGCCTGAGTGATCGGGTTATCCGAAATCTGACTGGGGGGGGGGGGGGGGGTTCATCTTCTTCCGTCGAGCCAATAAATCCGTCCACGTCGAGACTTGGTGGCATTTACAAGCACCCCTACATTTAACTGTGAGAGGTTCTTTGGCCCAACGCCCAACCTAAATCTTAGAGGAGAAACAGAGAGGACTGGACTTGTGAGCGATTAACGAACAGGAAGGGAACCGAAAGGCAGATGGGGTCGGCTTTAGTTAACGTCTAGACGGTGGCTTTGGAGGTTCTGATGACGCAAGTACAACTTCCAAATTTCAGAAGCCACCCGCAATAACTTATCATTAACAGATGAGGTAACTGAAGAAACTCAAGTGACAACAAATTGTCAATTGGGAGAAACAGGGCGAAGTTTCTCACTCACCGATGTTAAGAGTGCGTTAAGGTGGAGCATTACCTCCACGCGTTCATGCTGTGGTGGCTGCACCCACTAATGTGAAGAAGGTAGAGTTGGCTTGGGGGTGACATGAAAGTTTTGATGAAGATGAATTAGTTGGGGGTGGGGGGGGTGTCATTGGCAATGATATTAACGGGGTGATGTTTTGCGGGATGGGATACTGGAAGGGAGGTATGCGGGGGGAGAAGGCAGTGGAGTGGAGTGGATACTAGATGGAGGTCGGAATAAGAAGAGTGATTTTGGCTCAAAAAACTCACAAAATTAAAAGTAGTTAGGTGTTGTGTGATCTGAATCCTCTTGGCCAACAGCCTATCTAGCCTTCATATTCGTTAATAAACAACGGGCTGGCGGCTCGCTGGAAAGATGGTTTGAATCGAGAAAACCAGAAGTATTCTGAGGGGATTATAATAGAGAACACAAAACAACGTAAAACGTGTCTCAGCACTGCCAGAATTTTGTCTTCAATTTCTTTTACGCTCTATGCACTCCGGTCTGGCGGCGTGTCAGACATCAGCAAGCCTATAAGGCACTCGATTGCTCAGATAATCGCGGACACGTGAACGAGGTCAGTGTCGTACATCAGAAGAACTGTTTCTGATCTTGGCTAAAAGTCTAGTTGCATCTCATAAACGTTCTTGATATGATAATGTGTGAAGTGATAAGGTAAGTTGCGTATGGTAAATGTCTTCTGGGTTGTAGAGCCGTGTAGTCTGGTTGAAGTTTATCAACGTTTCGGAGACTACACGGCGCTGTAACCCACTGGCGTGAAAACCTCAGACCCATGGTGGAACTTCACAGCTGCAAGGTCTCTCAGGGGGGAAAAATCCTTTAATTCACGTCCTTAAATTTTCGAGGCTGGAGTTCAATCTGTAATATCGGCTTTTTCAGATAGGCCGCGTCGAATGTTGAGAATTATACAGTGTTTCGGTGAACATTGCAGCTGCCATCTTCAGTGTGAATGTACGACATCCGACGCATACCTGCAATATATTATAGTTATTCCATGAACTCGCGACCAATCGGTATTACTTACGAGATCTTATTGATTGATTGAAATTATTTAAAGATACTATTTCTACTGCACATGTTATCTACGAATAAGGTGCGAGAAAGCAAAGTTTTGCAGAGTCGTGGACTATCTGAAGATACCATCAGGGTGGATATTTGCCTGAAGAGACAGAAAGAATCACAAAATGTGTCGTAATACTTGGTAAACCTGCGGAGATTCAAACCGAGTCCTCCCGAATACAAGTCTAGACAGTCCTAGTTACGCCACAATTTACGAGGCCTGAAAAACAAAGTCCCCCGACCCCACGCGCACACATAATAACCTTTTTAGTGCTTTCTCCCGCCTCACTTGTGGATGGATGTCACGTGTATGGTCAGCCACAAACGTAGACCCTATGAAGTCTTCTATTCTGAGGAGACCATGGCAATGAAACTCTGCGAGAATTCGTCTCGCCCGTACTGGCTGAATATTTGAGAGGGTAAGATGGCTGTCTTATTTTCCAAGTTTCGTTTTTAAACGTGTTAGCCAGGGGTAACAGTGTTGACACGGTTGATGTGAAATCTGGCCCAGCTTTACGATCCGGCCGGTTTAGGGTTGTGGAAACAACGACCATCACCCATGGGACAGGAGACCGGACAACCCTTACAGCCGGCCCGACATGCAAAACCACGAGGAAGTTGATTTGCCACTCCTTCATATTCGAAAAGTACGTTCAAATATCGGTCCGCGTCCGATATCATGGAGTTATGCGTGATTTTTCTCAGTCCCTCCAGACGAATGAAAGCAGAGTACGTTAAAATAAGTTATGAACACTCCATTTAGAGCTCATCATTCACTGATAGGCTATTCCTTACTATTCCACGAAACACAGTCCATTCCGTAGATGCGTAATCTAAGAAACAAGGAATCAAAAAATAATTGGATGTTCCAAAGATACGGGAAAAGGGGTGAAGCAACTGTTGGCCTCCCCTTAATTGCGGGGTTTAATATTAGGGGTCACAGAAATTTCGCACTGCATTACAGACGCAAAGTCAATAAAGCTGGAATTTGTTTTAGTAGTATAATTCGAGATAAAATCATTAAAGTCCCTTCTTGCCGTAGATTACGTCTTTGTAGTGCTGTACCAATTGTGATAAAGAGCTTTCTGTTGTCCTCGACTGTCATAAAATGAAGGTTATTAGGTCAAATACAAGACTGATTCAAATTATGCGCCCGATCGTCACCACAGCGCTTACCAGCTATCGGTACTGTACCAAACCAAAACGTTTGAAATACCAAGTCTTAAAGTCGAGCCGATATATTTCATTTGTACAAACATTTCTAAGAAATTGAAGGAATGTGTCCAGGGCATGCGTTCTGGCAGTATTTGTCATTTCAATTTTCACCCTGAAGAAGGTTTAGTATGGTGCAAAGACTCGTAGCAGAAAGGACCATGACTTCCCCCTACGCTCCACTACCACGTAACGTGGTGCCTGTTTTTATTTTGGGGGGGGGGGGCTACAAAGAGGCAGTGTGGGGCGCCGAGAAAAGTCTGTCCCTGAAGGGAGAATGTGGGCAGGGGATATTGCGTGTGTACGCGAGCAGTGAGGGGGCATGGTGTATAAAAGGGGGTGGAGGGAAGGGGGACTCACTCCCCTTAACATCTACCCATCTCTCTTGTCACACACCCTTTTCACATCTATAGTGGGTGGGGGCTGCCTGGATGTAAGGGTGTAGCCTCGTGCCTGTGTTAGTGAGGGTCCTACTATTGCGACTGTAGAGCTATGCTCACACGAGAAGGTACAAATGTACATAAAATACCACAACGTATGTAATGTCCATCATAAGAGATAGGACACTAGTTTCCTTACGTTACGAACAAGCAGGGAACAAGCCAATCGCTTAATAACGTTATTGTGCAATGCCTGAGAACAACCACGATCTAGTTTAAACATATTTAAGGATCATAGTTAAGCCTAGACACGCATTCGTGGGCTCCGATCTCATTAAGAATTAGCAATATATATATATATATATATATATATATATATTATTTAGTGTTCTGTCTGACGATAGGTCCATATGAACAGGATCCCTCCATCCCTTTCTCGGACTGGGACCTGTTCATAAACGTTCTTGGCAGATGATCCAGAAGTGGTTTGCCATTGCCTTCTTCTGTGTGTGAATGGAGTAATTGTTGGGATGCCACGGAGAAACCGGGGAAGCCCCCGGAGGAAAACTCCGTGTTGCCTAGACCACGGCCTTGCCCAACACAAGTTATAAATTCGGGCACCGCCGGGAATCGAACCCGAGACCCCCAGGATTACAAGGCCAGCGTTCTAACCGCTAGACCACCGTGGCTATTATTATTATTATATATATATATATATATATATATAGAGAGAGAGAGAGAGAGAGAGAGAGAAATTGGGACGTGCCGTCACTAATAACGTTGTGCTCACTTCATTATAGTACGCTCTTGCGCTCTGGCAACGTCTTAGATGAACATCACAGAGTCAAGCTTGAGGTAACTAATTCTCTGGCCTACCTGAGTCGAATTGAAAGTGTCGTGTCTTACAGCGTACCCCGGATACTCGTAGCGACGCCTATCGTACAAAAGCTCGGCGTCGGTTTCCCAGTGTCGTGACGAATGAAGTCCTTACACTAGTCTTCGTTTTATTCGGAATAATAAGTCGGCGTTGGGATGCAGTACGCATCCTCGCCTGATTGGTCTGCATATGTTCACATACGCGTCACGAAGCTCGGCGTCGCTTTTATAGCAATGTGTCACATGAAATCAGAAGGCTCTTAGCTTCATTTGGAATTCTGTGTCGGCGTCAAGAATATAGGCGTTGCGACCCTCGGCGTCCTATTTCCAGCGTCGTGCTGAATGACGAACGATAGGTTTGGTTACGTTAGATTCGGTTAATTTGGAACTTTGTTTTGGTCCTGGGACGACGGGTGTGTGGTCTTTTGGCGTGGGGTTGACAGTGTCGTGTGGCGTAAGTAATGACGGGTAGGGTATGGTTGGCTTGTTTCATATGCGAAGATAGATTAAATTGGGTTCAATTATGTTAGGTTCAAGGTACGTTTGTTTAGGTTGGGTCAGCTTTAAGTGACAGAAAGAAATATTCTCTGATTTGATCCCTGTAATATTATTTGGTTAAAAGTGGCCTATAAAAATTTTACGCGGCTAATTATAATACACGTTTCCCAGTCTCCTGCCACTTCATCCCTCTTACTCTCAAATATTTTCTTTACTACGCTGTTCACAACAGCCCCGATACTGTACTTCCCTTTATGTAGAACTTTTAGCATATTGCTAATGAAGAGACGTTCGTAAATAAAGATTCAAGTAGGCAGACGGACACAATATTTCCATGAAATGCTCTAGATTACTCGTGATACAAGTTAAACATTTATCAGAAATATTCTACGTCAAACCTCATAAATGTATGCACCTAATTTGCTGCTATTTCTTGAACTGTGAAAGATAATAACAAATGCAACGACAGTTCAAAGCTGTGCCTTGGATTCTTAAAAACTGAGAACAGTAAGACATTTGATATTTATATGGCTTTTAGGAGTAAAAAATTAAGTTTCAAGTTGTGGATATTAAATATTGATGTATCCGCCCCTCGAAATTTCAAGTTCTATAATTACTTTCTCACAGCAGCTGATAGCAGGGTGGGTTTGTCCACGCTGTCCTATAGTCTAAACGACATTAACACTAGACGACCATAAACCTGCCCGTTTCGGGGAATTATACACAATAAAACGCCGCGATACGCGCTTAAAGTCCTTTTTCCACCTGTTAAACCTAATAGGTGCAGGCTACTAGAATGGACAATAATGAATAAACTCAAGTGCATATGTCACGTTCTTACTTCGAAACCTTCGTAGGAAATGGCACAAACTGGTTTACATGAAGATGACTCTGTTTCGGGATGTTGTGCCTCGTAGCATCCCGAAATAGCCATCTTCATACTCAGCTATGGGGACCCAAAATCTCAATATGATTTAATTAAATTGAACATGAGATGATAATGTTGCGTCATATTGTGATGATTATAATTGTTTAATTTTAACCGTCTAATCACAATAAAATATTTTATTAAATATTAAAATATAATTACTACAATTAACATTCAATATTTAAAATATTTAAAAATATAAATGTAAATCGAACATTTCGATAGAAGGAGCATCATTTTAATATATTTTTAAATATTTTAAATACTGAATGTTAATTGTAGTAATAATATTTTAATATTTAATAAAATATTTTATTGTGATTAGACGGTTAAAAATAAACAATTAAATTGAACATGTTACTTTCGGCGAAGTTTTGCGTTTTATTTGCGGTACGGATTGCATTAAACCATAGCAGAGTGCTCGCACTGCACCTGCGGGTAGCCACCGTGGCGATATGAACGACGAGGACTTCCTTGGCGAACAAACGAATATGGTGCTCGTGGCGACCGCGGTGTTACAGCGGCCTTGACGATTTGTGCAATCGGACGGCGTGTGAGACTTGGACGAGCTCGCCGAGTGTCTGCTGAGGTTAAATTAGGTTTGGTAACGTCTGGTTTGATTAGATTAAGCAGGGTTACTTTAAATTACGTTACGTTAGGTTTGGTTGGGTACGTTAAACATTATCACTTCTAGTCGCTCGGCTTCATGACACTTTTCGTCACAACGCTCGGCGTCGGTTTACAATGTATGTATCCCGAGGGTCGTCGCTGTTAAATTATCATATCGGCGTCGGACTGTTAGTGGTATCTTGCCTCGTGGCGTCCCGCTGCTTCTATTGGGTTGAAAAGGATTTCGAAGCCGACGTACCTACGCTCGGCGTCGGTTTTACAAGAGCAGTATCTTGCAGTTCGCAAAAATATAATTTTGGGTCTGCGACGATACGCGTCGCGACGCACGGTGTCGGTTTTCCAGCGTCGTGTCTTGTGGCTTCCCAGGCTTTTGTTTCCTGCCGATGACGTCTTGAGTCGACATCGCGACGTTAGGCGTCGTTTTTCTAGCGTCGTGTCTTATGGATTCTTCGAGTTCATGCACGTTATGTATGAAATTTTGAGTCGGTGTAGCAATTATCAAGGACAATACATCTGCGTATGATAAGACTAATGATGCACATTTGTCAAACCAAATAATCGTAAGGATTTAGTGTCCTGTAAATTATAAATTTTGTTGATACGCCCTTTTGGCATGATGTCGTCGATATGAGGACAGTCGGTGCTAATGCCATATTTTAAACTGGGTACGTCCCGAATATAAAAATGATAGGTCAAACTAAGAACCACAAAGAAGAATGAATTTATGAAGACTAGGAAGATGGCAAAACCGCCACGGTGGTCTAGCGGTTAGAACGCTGGCCATGTAATCCTGGGGTCTCGGGTTAGATTCCCGGCGGTGCCCGAATTTATAACTTGTGTTGGGCAAGGCCGTGGTCTAGGCAACACGGAGTTTTCCTCCGGGGGCTTCCCCGGTTTCTCCGTGGCATCCCAACAATTACTCAATTCACACACAGAAGAAGGCAATGGCAAACCACTTCTGGATCATCTGCCAAGAACGTATATGAACAGGTCCCAGTCCGAGAAAAGGATGGAAGGATCCTGTTCATATCGACCTGTCGTCAGACAGAACACTAAATAATAATAATAATAATAATAATAATAATAAGGAAGATGGCAGTCAGGGCGTGATGCAAGCAACTGCAATCCTAGAACCACACAACTGCCACAAACCTTTAATACAAGACAGCACTACTAGCCAGTACATCGCAATTAACTGAGTGGTGAAACCGCGTAGACCAGTATTCCACGACATGTTTTCATCCGCGGTTCACCCTAATTTGTCAAAGACGCAAGCAATAAAATTTCACCTCACGAAAAGGGGGGACAAAACTATACACGGCCATAAATATCTACATATAAATCCCTCCTTTACAAGAATGCACGTATATGAAAACAAAACATAACACACGGTGAATAAACCTATCGATTATGGACCTGTATGTGTGTTTTTTTTACGAATTTTAATTACGAAAGATAAGAGTTTGTCTTTTCTGACTACAACGTGGGAATACGTAGTTTCTTATAAAAATTCGCGGTTCACCTGTTGCGGTAGACTGTCGTAGACCAAAAACAAACCCCACATCATCTACCTCATAATGCAGAAACTAAAGTCTTGAAACTTATTACACGTTCATGGTATGTTCTATTGGACGAGCGGTTCATCCTTTAAAAAAATATTCTGGAGCAATATATAAAAATTGGTGAGATGATAAAGTTGCGTCATATTGTGATAAATATATATTGTTTGTTTAAATCTTGTCAGTCAAATCACAATAAAATTCCTATTAAATATTAAAATATTACTATAATTAACATTTAAATATTTAAAATATATTAAATGATGTTCTCTATCAAAATGTTCGATTTACATTAGAACATCACTTTTTACACATGTTTCAGTTCTAAAAGAACCATCTTCAGGTGTATAAAATTATATAAACTTAAATATAATTTCTTAAATGCAACTTTTTAGTCAGATGTTTCCTTACACAACGGTGTTTTACCGTCTGTGGTCAGTGCATTATTTCAACGCTGTAGTCAAGACGCAGGTATTATCTTCGAAAGATAAGCTTCATGTGTAACAATAATCATCGACTTCCAATAAAATTTCACGCGCACACAGGTCATTGCATACATCATATAAAGACGCAGATTTGTTATTATAATCTGATGATGATCATTACGATACTGAAATTTGTCGTGCGAACCTAACGCCTTAACTACGTCATAACTAGTGTCAACCGATCACAGTCTGTGAAACAAAGCGGTATACAGAAGTGACTGAAGAAAACATTGAACTTAATGTGAAAATGTCCTGTTCCTGGCTTACTCGGATATAATATGAGGTGATGAATGTCTGTGGACAAGAGGTAAGATGAATCTGAGGGAACAACATTTGCAGATCAAAGAGGATGAACTGAATCAGGGGCCACTGGAGGGCTCTGACATCAGCGGTGTTAGAATTTCGAGTTCTGCAGCCACAGAGTTAATTCGACAAGCAATGGCAGAACCCAATGAGAGGTTGCAGTATCGAACCATACCGCATATCGCGTTATTAGAGGAAATACGGACCAAAAGAACGCAGAAAGGCGCATTGTGCTGGAGTACGGCTGTGAGCGAAACTTTTTAGTGGAGGAGTTTTAAGGGTGGAGTAGAATCCCTTGAACCAGCTCTGCTAGCTCTCTGCTCTAGTATAAGGTGGAAATGGCAGGGGTGGGGTGGGGGGTTGTGTTTGAGGCTGAGTTGTGATATGAGGGTTCCACTGGACCGAACCGGACTTTAGGGAAAAGCACCCTCCCCACAGCCTATCCAACTTCCTCTCCTCCCACCCTCTTTTACTCCCACGTCAATCCAACGGAACGGTGGCGGATGTAGCAGGGGGTTGGAGGCCAGTATAGGGGATGATAAAGGACAGACCGAGCAGAGAGAGGGTGGATGGCTGTGTGCCTCGCCTGTTCGTCTGGTATAGAGGATATTGCTAGCAACGTTAGAGGGTAAGTGGATAGGGAAAAAGGGATGAGTCTCTCATCAGTGTGGGTTGCTTGGGGAACTAGAAGAGAAGTCACCCTGTTTTAGGATGGTGTGGGGTGTGTTGCAGGAAAGGAATTGTGAAGGTTTTGGCGTCGTAGCGAGGGAGTGAAGAGCTTTGTAAGGCGTCCCACCCTAGAGCTCAGAAGCCCTAGACCACCTACGTCCGCAGCAAAGCAACTCCAAGAGACTTTTCTCTAGGAATATGTTCTAGAATTCTAAGAGCAGTAATCCGCCCGTAATGGGATATATACTCAGTGTTTCTGTACGCCGGGCTTTGCTGGTAGACTTGAAACGAGTACTGTAAGGTACGTTATTTACTGTTTATTTAACGACGCTGTCAGTAGCTCGAGCTATATAGAGTCAGAATGATTATTAACGAAGAATGAAGTAGAAAGGATAAGGAATGAATCAATCGTGGTCTAATTCAAGGTACAATTCCTGCACCTGCCGGATGAACAGAGTAAAACCACAAAAACTTTCAGTCAGTATAGCCGGTCTTCATGTAGATTGAACTAGATACTCCTCAAATACGAGGTAGGGTGCTGGTCACTCGACGGCGACCTGGGCGGTAAGGAAATTAGTCGCCTTTTATGAACCAGAAGGTGCATTTTCATATTCACGAGAGCCCTCCACTGATCCTATCACGAGCTATTTGAATCTTATCCACATCCTGACACTAATACAAATACTGATGTTTAATCCTCTTACGTTATAAAATTAAATACAAGCCCGTCACAAAAATGTACCAAGAGACAGATTGATAATGGGAAACTAGCCTTGTGCCATGCCTCGAACCAAAAACAATCCAATAACCCCCCCCCCCCCCCCCAAAAAAAAAACGTCGAGTTTTGTTGACACTCAACATATTGGCCTGTAATAATTTTCGTTTCGTTACTCCAAACTAATCACTCGTCAACAAGACGGAAAAGAAAACACAATTTAGAAAATGAAGGCATCGCAACAAAAAGGCTGACAAGTTACCGTGTCAGCAATGTGAGCGCCTCGCAGTGCTTCAGACGCTCAGGGTCATATTCCCAATCAGCGAGTGTTCCACTTTTTATGACAAGTCGGCATCATTCTGAGCGTAATAATAAATACGTAACATGGCGGGGGGGGGGGGGGGGGAAATTGGCGCCCCGACCACGTGCAACGGATGATCTGAGAACACGATATTTATTGCTGCTAAAAATGATGTCAGAGGAAGCAGTCTGGCTGGCGGCAACTTTGATTTCAGAGCTCCAAGTATCGATACTGGAATGGAACTTCGAGATCCCCGAGACCGTGTGGGGACTCAGTCATATCTTCTTTAATACATGGGCGTTGTGTGTGGCTTCTCTATAATCGTGAATCGCATTCCACACGCCCAAATTTCGAAATTTATCACGCTTATGATAACTATACTACGTCGTTACTGAGTTAATTTGAGGATCCTTGAAGTCATTTTATCGCAGGTTCGAATCTTACCAGGTTAAGGGCATTTTTAAAGTGTCCTCATCTGTGTCACAGATTCAACGACACAGTCACGCACATTCAAGAGGGTTAAACAGTGAGACTTTTGTAGGATTTGAAGTTCTCAAGGCAACAATACGTGAAGATGGCTGTCTTCTGGGTTGACGAACCGACTAGCGTGTTAAAAGTTTTCAGCGGGGCGTTTATTCGGATAATGTTCTTAATCGAGTAACTTATTAGGCCTGCAATTATTCAGTTTATTCATATTTATCTCGTCACAGAAATGACGTAATCTTTTTGAAAAATTAATCATAAACATGTAGCCCAAATTTCATATTTAAAAACAGTAGGTTTAGATACAAAATATCACCGAGTGTCAGATGACAGAACAACAAATTTTCTGTCGTTAAGAGAAGTATTCAGATCAGAAATTGAAATCTAAATGATACCAAACGAATCCACAATCCTACGGGCAAATGTTATACATATTTGAAGAAAAAGTTTCTGTCGGAAGTTCGAAAACAGTTATCATTATAGTCGGTTCCTTCTCTTCTGTTTGCTTATTAATGAGAAACCAGAAGAGGTTGGAAAGTACTAACGAAAAATAAACAGTGATATTATAAAAAAAATTAAAATTGGTATCCACCCAGATGCCTTCGCAAACCACGAAGACCTGAAGATGAACGGAAACTATTTAACTCAAATGTCCTTAAAAGTGTAAGGGAAGAGGGCAATGTGTGAGAAACTTTTTAACTTGCATCCTTGATATGATATCACGGTGATAAACCAAGAAGGATAACATGAGATGGACGTGTAGTACGCATGGGGAACATGAGCAATGCATGACCCCTGTTAGGTCGAAACATTACTAGCTCACGCTTCTTAAAGAACATGAATTTGCTTCGCTCTGAAATACAATTAACTTAATTCTTGAGGTATTTAGAGACTCCTTATAACAATATAGGTTATAGAGCTTAGATCTATAAAATTTAAAAGGATGTGGAAGGAAGCGATACTAGAGACACGAGATATTAAAACAGAATTTCCACCGAAGCCTGTGGACAGCCGGTGCCTTGGATATAAATCAGACCCAGGAAAGCGTTCTGACTACTGAACTCTTCAAGAAGAGATAATTGTTTCGCATTATCAGTTTACGAAACGAATGGTACACCTGCAAGTTTATACACTCCTGTGTTTTGGGCGATTTTGGAAAGACGACGAGGAAACAAAATAAATTCTTCCGAGATTTCACGGCCATGGTCATCTGGCTTGTGACGCATGCTTCGGAGGAACTTATTACCTCTTTCATTTTCAGCGCTGTCTTCCTTTAAAACGTACCACCTACAAGACCACACGTCGTTACAGCCTAGATCATGATCGACAAATAAACTTTTAACTCAATAACCTGGGTCTTTTCTGATCTTGATCGATACGGCGCACGGAAAAAAACAGAGAAGAGTACGCGAGTGACATAAGCCACTTTTGACCGAGGTATGTACCAGGGTCCGTATTCCACCAGCTCCTCCGTACCTCAGCAGCTACACGCCGTCCTCCATGTGGAGGCCTTCCTTTATCGATCAACAAGAGGGAAAGAGAGAGACAGAGATGGGGTTACAACGGTAGTGGGCCTTCTGAGTAGGATGAGAAGGGAAAAGAAGAAATAAGAAAGTCGGGTCTGTGGGAGGAGACGAGGGAAAGAAGATCCACGGGCTAACAGGGGAAAAGAAGAGAGGTCTGTCGCTGTACTGGCAGGCTAGAAGATCGTGCTGGATCGTGGCAGAAGCAGGAGGATGTGAAGGACTGGCACTCGACTCAATTGCAAGACTTGTATAGTCGGCGTAGTAGTTCTCGGCCGGTGGAGAAGCTGGCGAACGGGCCTAGTCTGTGTACCTGAGGTGGCACGGTCAGTGCATTTCTTTTGTTTGGGCGTTCAGTCACACAAGCTCCTCGGTGCAGTCAGCATTATACAATCGCACAACAGACTCGCTCCTAGCCTTCCACTTGAAAATTCCACCGGCCTAAAACTACTGCGCCGACTATAACAGAGTTCTCAGTAATTTCCATGAGGATAGGCCTGCTGTTTTAATCGTATTCCATATGCACCCCTTTCGTTTTATTATTCCGCATTTTCTTATAAAAACGTAAACTATAACACGAGTCCTACGCTCATGTTATTTTACAATACGAACTCGGCTAAGTGACCCTAAAGAAACCGCTGTGACCCACAGTTACTTAAATTGGTCACTCCAGTTGTGAGAAAAGGCTCAAGACCGTGTTATTTGAATGTTAGATGGGAACTTAGTATCCTCAGGGAAGACAAATGAAGCGTAAAATAGCGTGTGTGAGCGCTTATGTTTTGTTTTATCGAAAGCGACGTTTGTGTACACGTGGTATTGCGAATGACCGATTCAGTTATCTATAAACCCGCGATAAGAGATACGTAAAAACTTATGTTCACTGCTCCTTCCCCCGGCGTAGTCATATTTAGAAGAGCCCGCACTACACAGCGACTCGAAGATCTTCCTCGTGTTGTCTACAATGATTGTTAGTGACAAGCTCTGAGAACATTTGAACGTGTGAAGAGGATATGAGAGGAAGACGGAAAAATCACACAGGCCGAGCTTCTTAAATTGTAAACTATGATTAATATTATTTGGGCTGAGAAATTAAGTAGGTTAAAATGGGCGGGGCAGGTAGCATATCAGAAGAAATGTGAAATACATAAAATATTTTTGAAATAAAATATCAAGGCCTAAAGGAAGAAATATTTGTAATGATTTTATACGCAACAAAACTAATTTCTTAATGATCATAAAATAACTCTACCATCACTTAGGGAAGAACACAGATTGTAAGCATATATGGAAACGAGAAATTAAGAAATATGGTCAGGAAGCCTGTAGGACTGAGAGCTCTAGACACGTGTGTAGATGACAGTACGATATTAAAATGGACGTTAAGGAGATATAAGAGTGGTATGTGGAATGCATTTATGTACACCAGGACAACGACCAGCTCGTGAGCTCTGTGAAGACGGAAGTCTTAAGAGAGCCATAAGAAGAGCAGAATTTCTTGACTAACTGAGGAACTATTAGCGTCTCAAGAACTCTGTTCCACGAAGACAGTTTAATCATAACAATTACTTCAAATATCTCATGTAAACGAACAAATTTGTCAATGTTAACGCCTGGTTTCCAACACCAGCATGTAGGTTGGCCTTAGTTTTAATTCCGTCCAGACAAAGACAACGTGGAATCCTACAAACAGTGGAAATACGGGCGGAACCATGAAAAATCTTGACTTGGCTCAAGACCGCAGTTTCTGCGGGAACAACTGGGAAGCATGTAGCAGTGCTGGGAGTAATTCTGCTCCTTGGGCCTGTTTCTTATCGTCTTGTGAAAGCTCATTGGCGGCGGACAGGCGGGCAGAAGACAACCAAGAGGCTTGCTTAGTGCTTTTCTAGGTAGCTTCATCGTGTGCACTCGGGAACACGAGCCTTCTCGTCTACCTCTTTACCAGCGCTACTTCTTTCTATACTGGATAGAGGAAGAAGAAGAAGAAGATGCAATAGAAAAGGGAGAAAAGAGATAAAAAAGAGTTCTACCAGACCGGCTCCCAACACTGTAGTCATGGTAGCCACCAAAGCCTGGGGAGTATGGAGGAAGATAAAATGAAACACCCACACTTCAAGAAAATTTATACTTTTCGTTTATTTGATTCTTGTTTTTTTTTAATTTCATTCTTTCAGGGTTGGAAACAATAACATACGAAAGAAGCATCTGAATTTAGAACGTTCTTCTAAAATAACAAAATAATTAGAGAAATATCAGACAAAATAAATTTAAAAATAAAATAAAAATCTCGAGAATTGCACGGACTGAGAAATTACATATCCAGAAGCAAGCCTTTGCAGTAACCCCCACCCCCGAACCGTACGTGGTAACGTGTGGACGCGGTGTTGTTTCAGAAAATATTTAATAAGATAATTAGAAGGAATCTACAATTATGTCGACAAATTTACTTGTTTATGAGTGAAAGAGAAAGTGTGTGATCTCAGTTGAGTATCTGTCGAGAAAGCTTTGCTATATAATATACGAATCGGTCTGTCGTGGCTGATTTCATGGAGAAAAGCCAGAAAAATCCTATTTAAATTCCAATTATTTGAAACAAAAAACTTTGGAACGCGAACCTTCGAGTGCGGATTATCGCAGCGATACATCGACTCTCAGTCGTACCAACCATTACACAGAACTGAAGGACGTCTCATCTGTCCATTGAAACATGCGACGCGTTATAGGACGAGATCGCATTGCACATTGTTTCAAGATTAAGCTTGTCTCCAGATGATAAATAGCACGTATTAAAGGGGCGAATCTTCGTTTGGTGTCCAGCGCGGAAGATAAACAAAGGGTAAAACAAGGCTCAGTGCCTACTGCCTGCCTCATCTAGCCTCAGCCTACACCCGGCATCCTCCGTCTTTCGCTCCGCACACGTACAGAGGAGGGGCGTTAACCAACAAGTACGCTTGCTTCCAAATGACAGTGAGCCTGTTTCAAACCAGGACACCTGAAACAGTACACGAGCCACGGGCTGGACACTAGTTCGATTCCCGACTCTGCTTGACAGCATGGCTAAGAATTTTGCAGATGAGAAAGGAAGATTTAGTAAGATCAAACAGTACAGATAATGTTCTGGGATGTTGCGGCGTATGGTTAGTATCCTGGCTGTGTGCCTACTTTTGGGTGGAACGCACTGCCTCCATCATCAGCGCTGAGGATAAAATACTTCATGGCGCAACGGCGTAGAAAATCATATATAAAAAAAGAAGAAACAGGCGGGAATCGAACCCCGGTTATCGGGGTCCTAGCTTAGTCGCTAGTCTTCATAAAGTAGTCTTGGCCTACAAAAATGTACATATTTTTCTCGGTTATATACAATAAGACGTCTCCTTACTTCTGAATATATTTTGTTACCCCTATTTCATTAATGGCTCATTCAAAGTATTCAATAGCGGTGAGGAGGGGGAGGGGCAGTGAGGACTGTCCTCGGTTACCCCCCACAGCGATGTTACAGCACGCGACTCGACTCAAGCACATAACATTAAATCATCCTTCCTTCCTTCCTTCGATTCGTTATCGTCATATTCAATCCTCCTCAATTAATTACAAGCATTCAGTCGGCAAATAACTCCTTTGTACAGAGTGGGACATTCCTTGTACGGGTCATAGTTTTTCAGCATATGGAGGAAACTCCAATTACGGTCCCAAAAGGTTCATCGCTGTCACAACGAAAGTACTCCAGTGGATCCAACACAAATGCAGAATGAAAGATACAGTTTAAATTCTCGTCCATACCTCAAAGAAAACAACGCGTTTCCATTACAGAGACCGATTGGTCAACGCTGTTTACAAGGAAACAACAGCTATTTAACCTGAAAATCATTCGAAGCGCGTAATACATTCTGCAGACAAAACTGCAGTTAGTAAAACAGAAGGTAAATATAGTTACCACTTTAAAGGGTTAAACACAGTTCCTCATAAAGAGACAAATTTTCTGTGTGTTACTCTGAGTGTTTAAAGGTGTTACGGTGTTCTGATATGCATGCAACCAGTTTTGCACGTGACGTCTACAAAAGTAGACGCCATGGACCTTCAAAGAAACTAGGAAAAAAGAGTAAAACGAAAAATCATATTCCGCGAAATCGTGATGAAAATCCAACATATTTGTTGTACTGAAGTTAAGAAGTGAATCTGGAACAGGTCAGGGCGAATGTTTCACCGCGGGTGGCTTTCTATTGAACTTTGAAATAAACTAGGAATCATCATGGTTCGTCACGACAATGCACACTCTCACGTAGCCGAACGTGTCAAGTCTGCATCACGTAGAACGATGTGCGAAGTGTCGAAACACGATCCTTACAATCGAAGTTTGAAAATTTCTGACGATGACCCGTAAAATTGTCTAAATTATAAAATTACAAAACTAAAAGTCAGAAGACAAAAAGATTGTCTGTTAGGGCTGCTGATTGAGATAGCCTCAGACCAGGTCCGTATCTGCTATTCCCCCCCAGTCCTTAAATTTTTATTTAACTTCTATGGAATATGGAACGCACGGCTTCGTCCCGATTAATATAAACCTGCACGCATTCTACACCTGAAGATTTGATTTCATGTACAAACCAAAATTGGCAAACACGTCGACTTAAATTTCTATATGAAAGTTAAAAATTTAAAACGGAACAAGTGTTAGTGTTCTGAGAGAGTGTAAACGATACAAAAGTTTATTTTCTTCAAGTAAATATTACTTAACTATTCACTGGTCCAAGGAGCCCTAAAAAATATCTAAATAGATTACGAAATCTCCAGAAAGGGCGGCTAAGACCCCACACTGGGTTGTAGAGCCACATATAATGAAATATTACTTTATTTACATTTTCAGCCAAGTTGAAAGAACTTTATAAAGCAATATGAATGAAGTTGTAACTAACATTTTCATTATCTGTTGCTATGTTTTACTATGACTTTCTTTTGTTACAGTATCAGGTAGCGAAAACAGGTTTTACTGCTTTACAATCACAGATTAATGTTCAAGAACACAGCACTTTGAAGAAGTATTAAGTTAGAAATACGTATATCATCCTAGTAATAAAAGTGGGCTCGCGGTTTAGAACACGTTCGGTCTTGGATCGTGGGTTGGAAACCCGCCCAGGGGGAGGTTGTCTGTTCACGTTCTTTTATGATGTGTTGTTCTCTATAAG
Organism: Zootermopsis nevadensis; assembly: GCF_977971745.1. Taxonomy (NCBI): domain Eukaryota; kingdom Metazoa; phylum Arthropoda; class Insecta; order Blattodea; family Termopsidae; genus Zootermopsis; species Zootermopsis nevadensis. The sequence goes on along the minus strand of NW_028259136.1, from coordinate 4,722,705 downwards.
TAGAGCTCTCATGATACGTTTATTCCGTCCCAAGTAATCACGAGAAGTTAATATAATTATGCAATTCTTGACAGTTCACATACCCTAAATTCCACTTACGGAGAAAACAATATATAAATATTAAAATCTACGTTGAAATGGAGAACAGCAGTTGATGTTCACTGACAAATTACGGTACATTATTCAAATGCAACGTATCAGATACTGGAATTACTTAAAACATCTTCTGAGGTGATGTTGGAACAAAGCACATATTAAAAAGACGGGGATAGAACACCGCGCAAAGAAATACCAGCTTTCTTAACCCCGGCAGGCGGCACAGTGCTTAGTTGCACTACACCCACGAAGAAGACACAGACCCCAAATTCACTGGTTGCGACGCTGGGCGGGGCCCAGAGTACTGACGAAGACAAGTCTTTCTTACCTTCCCTTGCCGGAAATCGATGTTAGGCCATTCAGCTGGTAGCCAGACGTGTTACCGTCGGACCTATTGTGGCTTCTAAATGTATGGTCTGGGGTGGAAGTTGTGATGAAAAGAGAATGAAAATTAACAATTTGCATAGGACGTCACTGCTGTTCTCACCCGCTCGGCTAGGGAAAGGTGTCTCGATTAAGGGTATCGAACCCACGATAAATTGATTGGAGAGCTATCCAGCAGTCCCAAGGCTAAGCGACTACAGAACTCTGTCGGCCTCAGACTTGTGAATTCACGAACTCGCTGCATTTAAAGTAATGTTCATATTCTAATAAATTTAAGCATTTTATGGATTATTTTCAATATGGAAAAGTATATTACGTCCTTATGTGACAGTGGCGACAGTGAACGATTACCGTAGTGTACGACCATGCCTTCCTAGTGCTTTTCATACAAAAATTACATGACTGTTGTCGAACCCCGGGGCCATATAGCGGAAGCTCTCAAAGTCCGCAACAAGGCTATTATAGAACATAAAAACAACTCTAACATCTGTAACATTTATTTCAGACAGGAAGGTAATACACAAATTCGGCACCTATACGTGTATTCACGTTACTTTTCAAGACAGACATTTTAAAACGCAATAAATACGTAACGGATTAAGCGATCCATATTCATGGCCCAGAAAACTATTTCAGCAGTTCTTATAACGGGTATTCGAAATAGTCTGACTCACTGAGTCCTAATACAAACTACAAATACAAATGCACTGTAGTTTTGGTGATGGCGAACTGAGGCTGTAGATAATGGTACTGGAGAAAACCTGGCCCAAGCAACTTTGTCTACTGAAGGAAGGGCTGAATCAGAATTGACTGCTACATTTTTATTTATTGGTTATGTAAAGTTGAGAAGGGCAGGATACGACGTTTTTGAACTTTACAGTGACCAAAAAGTAACTAATTAATCCTTAACTATAAATAATTAAAATTATAACGAATGTCTGTTACATTCCGACTACAAAAACTTCAGCTCCACGTGACGTGTGATGACATTACTTTGGAAAATAAGACGCAAGTTTGCGTCGCGGTTACCTGTTTAGAAGTTCTAAAATAAACAGGCGAATGAAGACTATCTTTTCGGCAATACATCTCACAAGTTCGTCGTTAGTTCACACCCCTGGGTGTAGTCCATCTCCTCGTCGTCCCCTCTTCCCCACCAACACAACTTACTCATCAAACTTGTCTTGTCCTTTTCTCTTCCGACAGTCTTTCTAGGCCGCGGAGGAAGCGATGGACTGAGAGCTCTCACAAGTTAGTAGCTGCGAAGTTGTGCTTACTGTTCCAAACAGTGCCTTGATCCACAGCCTTGATAGTGATATTATCTGTTGCAAAAAAATAATCCATCTTCTCGCCACGGATTTCGCTAGCGCAGGAACGGAGTGACAGTATGCTTCAGGGTCATTCTTTGTTTATATCGCTTTGTCAGCTGATTTTTATTTAGTGTTCTGTCTGACGACAGGTCCATATGAACAGGATCCTTCCATCCTTTTCTCGGACTGGGACCTGTTCATATACGTTCTTGGCAGATGATCCAGAAGTGGTTTGCCATTGCCTTCTTCTGTGTGTGAATGGAGTAATTGTTGGGATGCCACGGAGGAAAACTCCGTGTTGCCTAGACCACGGCCTTGCCCAACACAAGTTATAAATTCGGGCACCGCCGGGAATCGAACCCGAGACCCCAGGATTACAAGGCCAGCGTTCTAACCGCTATACCACCGTGGCGGTTTGTCAGTTGATTACGTTACAAAAAAAGCATCGAAAGGAAAAAATAAAAGAATATTATTAGTGTGCTTGTCAGACTATTTGAACTAAACTGTCGTGGACGATTTCAAATAGCTAACTCGGCAATTTCGCTGAAGAAATGTGCTGGCAGCCGGTGAACGGACCAAGATTCGAACTGGTAGACTCCTAAATCACAAGAAGAAGCAACGGGTACATTACAACGTTCGAAATGAAATTTTGTTTGCCCTTTGAAGACGAAGATCGTACAGTTCTTACCTCAAAGAAAATACAAGTCTCCATTACAGACCAACTGCGTAATGTTGCTCAGGGAAGTATCACTGTTAACACTAAGAATCGTATGTAACCCATAAATCACTCTGTGGCACAAAAGTCCATCATTAAGAGTTTATTTCCTGAAGAAACCCCTGAAATATTTCGCCAACTATCATGGAGTACTTAAAACAATTGGGATCACTGCCATAGCATTCAATTTCTGGCTTTACAATTGTAGACAATTGGAACACTTTTTAAATGTTTTTAACATTTTACGTCACAAGTTATAGTGACCCCTGAAACATATTAGAAAGCAGTTTCTGGATACAAGACTAAATATTCTATTCCTAATATAATGGCCAATGTCAGTCACGCTAGTTTGTACGAGTGAGAAACAAACTGAATTAACTTCTGATGAATGTGCCTCTGGTAGCAAGGACGGAAGCTGAAGTTGTGGTGGCTATGGATCTTCCGAGAGAAGCAGACATTCTAAAATGGGTAAGTTTGTTTATGCCAGAACGAATTATTTTTACGTAGATGGCAGTAGCAGCTTTACAACAGTCTCTCGATTGTATACACACTGAGGGCTCTCAGTCTACTGCTAGGAAAAATGGACAGATACAGGCGGCGTAGTCTTCTGATATTTTCTTTACACGTCAAACTTAGCATTTCGCGGGTCATCTGTGAGAGAACCGATCACCTGAAATGTTTACAAGTTCATGTTTTGGTAGCAGTGTGTGTGTTCTTCGTTCTGTATTTCTACTACATTGTGAGACGGTTTGCTCTGGGTGGGGCTACGGCTAGTGTATTTAGAGCCATCTGTTTAGACATTCTGTGCCAGTACAAAGTTTCTGTGTTATAACGTTTGGAACTCTAAGATGAACTTGGTCTTTCAACACTCAGACTATATACTACGTTTTGTCAATGACAGTCGCGGACAGAAAACTTCATGGTTATTATTTTGTTAAGCAGTCAACCGGAAACAAGATTTCAGGTACAAAGATGGCTGTCTGCTGGGTTGTTGCGCCTTCCAGTCATCGCCCTGATGACGGAGGCAGCAAGCTCCTCTGAATCATCGGTAAATTTCTACCAGACTACACGGAGCGACTTCCCAGAAGACGGAGATTTTCAAACGTAAAGTACCTAACAACGACAAGAGAACTTGAAGATTCAATAACGTTAACACGAAAACCCACCACCGGATATGATCCGGAACTATCCATCTCTGAGTCCCACAATCCATATTAATGTTATCTTACCATATGTTTACAAGACGCCGTTTTCCAAGAAATCTCCCGACCACCGTTTCGTATGAATTCCTTGTCTTCTCTGTCCTCTCAACATGTCAGCCTGCTAGAATTCACTGGTCTATCAATGGCTGATGACGTACATAAACCACGAAGTTCCTCGATGTACAGAACGCGCTTTCGCGAGAAATCTGCTGTGGAAGTACGAGCAACTGAAGGGTGTGGTCCCACTATTCTTGCAATCGAATGGTCGCCTAATTCAACCGCTAAATTTGTCTTGTTCGTGAACGTTACATGACGAATCCGCTGCACCAAACAGCGTATTTAGGATCGCTGGTGACGAGTGTCCGAGAATCCCCCGATGCCACGGCCGACATTGGTTAGTGATGGAGATATAGATAAATACTGTCACAAAACTAAGCCTTTTGAGGAAGCAGTAAGGTATATGATAAGAAGCAAAGATAAAATATAATGGACCCACGCACAAACTTTTAACCTCGGCACTGAGTGATAAGTTTGTTCCAGGACCTTTAAGCTCTAAAGGAAAACGTATCACGGAAGAAGAGACTGAGCGGGTCCCCAGAGAGAGTTTGAACGTGGTGGCTAAAACAAACACGTACACCACCAACACGTGTAACTTGTATTCGGAGTTGCACGGTTCGAATCTCGCTCGGTGCGCCGGGTATCCTGCTCCTGTTTAGTAGATATGCTCTTTCTTAGCAGTTCTGTTCAAATGCTGATTGATACAGCACTTTCACCATCTCTTTCGCCATCCTCCTTTCCAATTTCCCGTACCGCGCATAATGAAACCTTATCATCTCAATGCTAAATCAAAACGAAAGCTAACTGTCCGTCCGTCACACCCCGTTTCTCCCATACGACATGTCGCTGAAAAAAAATTTAAATACAAAAATGTTCCTCCGGCAGAGTCAACCCCGGAAAATTATTGACTTCTCTCTCTCTCTCTTTCGAATAAAAGGCACAGGGGTGTCTAAAATACAATAACGCGCCTCCCCCCTACAAAAAAGGCCTAACAAAAGCTCCTCTTAGACACACAACCAAACGCAAACTACATATTTCTTATGTTTAAAAATTGGGTGCAGGGGAAAAGCAGTAAATATTCAAAAACGTTTTTTCACAACCCCAGGAAAGTTATTGATTTTCTGTGCCGAAAATGAGGCCCTCTATTATGTTATGAAATTCATTCAGCATTATTAAATAGTCTATTAATGAACCCCTAAGCATGAAAACGTGGATCTATCAATTGAAATGCACAGGTTAGAACCACGAGAGACGACGTAAGCATCAGAACTGCATCACATGTTCTGATAAGATAGCAGGTTGTTCCTTCACCTCCATGCAAGAAGACTGATTACATTGCAGGTTATTTAATGACGTTCTATCGACAATACCGCTGTGATAAGATAAACGAAAGAGGGAGAGGCTGGTTAAGTTAATCCCCACACATCGACTCAATGTCAGTCAGTTCAAAACAGGTCCCAGTTTATAATTGAATACTTGTTGTAATTTAATTCGGAAACATGGTAATTTAAATAACACATATCAAGGCCTGTATATTATGTTGTCCCATTAAGTTCTGCAACTGAACAGTCAACATCTAGTGCTTTCTATTTCTATTTTGGTACGTGTTGCAATTTGAGCCCTGAAGCCTATTTTAGCACCGGATTTAACCGAAAATTTACAGAACGAAACAATATCAAAAGAAATAGAGTTCAGATTCTCACTACAATGAGTTAAAATGATTGCCTTCTTGAATGTTGCGCTGTGAAGTCTCGTAGAAATTGTCCGATGCTTACTTAGATTCATCGCCCTGATGATGGAGGCAACGAGGACCTCCGAAACGTCGGTAAACTTCTACCAGACTACAAGGAGCAACATCGCCGTGGAAAACTCAAATCTTACGAGATAAACACGTATCCCAAGTCAGATTTCTTTAAAAGGACTGGATGCAAGCTGATGGATCCTATCAGAAGTCTTTACTATTTATACGAAAAGTACAGAATTCTGTTTGTCTCGCACATGGATGACGTGGAATCGAGATGCGTGGAAAAGCAGAGAATGCATCTCAGGTCAGACACTGTTGGAGAATAAAAGATGTGAGAAATGGAGGGGGAAAGCAGACCACAGGACAGACAAAAAGAGACAGATAAACCAGACAGAAGGAAAAATAGAGGCAGGCACGAGAGAAATGGATTGTATGTATCTAGTAGAGGAAAGCAAAGCTGAAATAAAATTAAAAGAACTCTTTACTTTTGTCTTCGACGCCGTCCCATTCTTGGCATAGCTTGGCTGCGAGTCCAAGAAGGAGCCAACTGTGCCCTCCACTGCTGAGACACAATGGTCGCGGGTAGGCGGTGAGAGACGGCAGAGCGACAGGATGTGTAGGTGAACAGACAACCTTCACACACGAACGACTAAAGCACCGCTGTTATGGATCTACTTCTTTAACTTTGGAGGATTAGAATTCTGGACATCTGTTAGGACTCTCGGGCGCGAAATCGGCCCATCTTAAGACCAGTTTAGATGACTTCGTTTCACCACGTTGTAGGGTTTATGAGTACAACGGGGAGGAGCTCACATGAATGGTAATAAGATGCAGTAGGGAGGGGGGGGGGAAGTACGTGTCATCAGATTCACGTTCCTCGACCAGAATAATATGCGAAAGACGTCTGTTATAATTCTGGTTATTTTATATACAACAGCCGAAGCCGGTAATCGAGAGTATTCTTATGTAACAGATGCTTAGAATCTGATTTGAAATTAGTTTCTTTTTCTGTATCTTAACCAACATTACCGTCAGAACTCATATCCAGTGAAAACTTTGATGTTTTCAGCGGAGAGTAATTTTGTGAGGGGCAGTAAGTTCTGTCGTGGTTAATATTTCATTCATCTAACAATAAAGGGGGGTACATTTACTCTGAACTGCGGTCCAACATCTTTGGTCAGCATCCTCTACTGAACACACCGGAGAAATCAAAAAAATAATTATTTCGCGGAGAGACGCGTTCAGTTACCGAATCAGCATAAGATTTTTACTTTAGGAAAGGTATAAACACTTCAACTTTTGTTCGTGGTGGTCTGAGGTGTGACGCCGTCAACGTGTAGGCAGATTCCAACGTTTCGGAGAGCCACTTAACATTAATTATTATTTCCATACCAACGCCTTAAGAATTTCGCACTAAAGTCTACGAAAAAATTTATACATTAGTGCATTAGGACAAGTCGACGATAGCCGTCTTCTGGGTCATGACGATGTGCGGGTTTGTAGGCGAGTAGCACAACCCAGAAGATCAACATGGACATTTTCATCGATGTGAAGACATCAGATCTGATACAGTTCGACTTTTCATGAGGGTCTCATAATTTAGAAACTGCAGAGTTGACTTCCTCCACGTCGGGAACTTGGTCAGAATGTTTACCTCTGGTAGGTGGAGGAGACGTGGCACTAAAGGAAACGAAAGGAATTAGGGAGCAGACTGTCGAGTACGAAAACGGGGAGAAGCAGCCAAGGAATAAAAAAGGAAAGAAAAAAAGAACGAAAGAGAATACGCTTCTAGGGTATGTGGAGCGTTACGAGAGCGTTTTTGGGTGGGTGGAAGATGGCTTGCTCCCACCCTCCTGCCAGAAGACAGGGGGTATGTAGTATCGGCAAGAAGGGAATTACGTAGAGAACAGGGGGAGGGGAGAGGAAGAGGAAACCGAAGGGTAGTGGGATGGGATGGAAGTCTGTGAAGTAAAACGGTGGTGTGGGGGTCGATCAGGAAGACAGAGACAGTGAGTAAAGAACTGAAATGAATATCTGGATGGAGACTATCCTTTGCAAAACGGAATTGCACACAAGTTTAACCTGAAAATCGGCAGAAGAGATAGAAAATTATTGCAGTAAGTGGATATAAACTATCAGCTGTGTGTAGGATTCGAGGCTTCCACAGCGGTGAAAATGTTTTATCTTCTGCGCTGTTAGGGCGCGTAGACTTGTTGGTAAATACAAAAGTTTGGGAGAAGCATACGGTTTCCATCTTCAGAGGTCATGTAAACTGTCTGTAAGTGCTGGAGGATGCTGTCGCTAATCTTAGGAACGGGTCCAATTAAGGAAAATAAAATATTAAAAAATTACTGTGTTCTGGGACGTTACGTCCTGTAGACTTTTAGAAGTTGACCGACGCTTCAGACGTACTCAACGCCCTGACGCTGGAGCCAACACGCACGTCGGTCAATTTATACCAGAGTACACGGCATACAAATTTCCAGAAAACATTCTACTTCATAATCGTCGCCGTGAGAATCGACAGCCTGAGAGATGAGAGAATAACATGAAGGAATATTGGTTGTAACTGAGTAGAACCATCTCAGGGCCTCACTCTGAAGAACCGCGTTAAATTTAGAAACTGCAGTTGCCTTAAGGAGGTGAAGTTTCATTGTGTATTTGTTACTGGGAGCTGATTTTGATTACAGCTGAGCATACCTTTACATTTTATTTGCTAACACAGGTAATTGCCGTCCGAGCCACGAACATGGGCAACCCGGGCTCCGTGGAAGAGTGAGAGGCAAACGCATTTCTTTCTATTCATAAACCTAACCGGAAAAGAAAAGAAAAGAAAAAAAAGCGAAGCGAATGAATGCTAATTGCAGCTCAAGCCACTGCATTCTAATCCGATTCGCAACGCATTAAGTCGTAATTTCAAGACGTGTTGTGTGAAATTCTACACTGAATAGCTCGCAAATTTTGTGGCTGTGATGTATAAACGGTTAAGGTGTATCTTATAAAGATATTTCCCTTTCAGAGCTCTTGTCTAATCCACAGGACTATTTTCCTAAGATCTATTTTAATATTATCCTTCAATACACGCCTAGATCTTTCGATCGGTGCGCTCATTTCTCCACTGCCTCGAGCGTGCTACATGCCCAAGAACCCAGAGGTCATCCATCTTCATTGTCGCCGCCGCAAGAACTTGAATCTTTATGTAGTTATGTATCGGCTACAATATGTGGCGCTAACAAAATTTTGCTTCCCTCAACACAAAGTACTTGGTAACTAATATTTGGGGGGGGGGGGGGCCCTAAATGGATCTTTATCGTTATCCTACATTCGTCGAGGGGGGAGACTGAAACCATAAATTCCCCCTTTAAACACCCTCTTCAGCTCATACAGCGTCGTTAAATAAATCATATAACAATCAATAACGGAACGGAACAAGCAGTCCTTTCATTTTATCGACGTGCAGTATAAAATGTGCTGCAACATGGGATGACGCGACGTCCTCCACGCAGATCGTGTCCATGTTTTCAAATTCACTGGAGTAGAGTTGGAAATGTTGAGAGTAGAATCAAGAGACGGGTTTGCTCAGCACCGCGGCTTCGTGAGCATAAAGGGGTACAGGAGGGTTACAGTATACCTGGATGGAGGAGCACTCTCCTGTAAACCAGGCAAAGATAGGGGCACCACTCACGCGTATTGAATTAGGCGAGGGGGTGGTGTCAAGTTTTAACAACCAGAAGTCTGCTTCAAGAGTTTCCATAGTTCGGCCTCGTATCCTTGGAGTACAGGCTGCTTCGTTAGGATGCAAAGGGTTCAGATTTTGTTTCGAGAAAAAAAGATTTCGCAAAAAGGTCGTAAGAACCTTTATCGTAAACTGCATCCATCTCTGGCCTCTTCCCGCTTCGTAGGCCGAAACGGAAGATATAAGAAGTCAGATTCGAGGTTCTCACTGCACAGATTACACAGCGTCAAATGTAAAAGTCATGCATAGGAATGGACGTGGATATTCCTGTGGCATGTTTTAATGTCACGTTCTAGGAGCTTCCTGCTGGGACTGAGAAAGTTGAGAAATACCTCAGACAAGACAGCAGATTTCTTAAACAAAAATTCGAACCTGAAACCTCCAGGCTACGAAGTAGGAGTGAGGAAGGTTAAATGATTTGATAAACGTTACAGGATAACAGCGTATCTAGGTTTTTATTTCGTTGGATGTTTCGAAAAATGGTCATCCAAGGGATACTTTTTACTACGCAGACTCACATATCAGGTAGTGAATGATTGCCCAGGGGTTTGGAAGACCTAATAATGGAGGCGATATGTTACTTCAAAACGTTTGTAATCACAAGCAAGACATCAAAGCGACAAAACCCAAAAGACCACAATCTAAGGTAGCTTACTTCACCGAACATCGAAAGCACAGCCAAGTAAATTCAAAATGTGAAACTGCTTGGTTGAAGTCATCGCTGTCGTTTTAAGTACATGGCAACGAAAGACGAGTAGCGGGTTTGGATGCAAAGCGGAGAGGAATACCATAACGCCCATATCGGGGATCGAACCTCGGCCGTCATTTTGCTGACTGAAACTGTCCACGTCAAAACAAACGCGGTCACTGCTGGAGCGTTCTGGTGTCTGTGTCCGGGTGTGGTAGAGGGTCTACAGAAGTCATCGTCTGCCGTTAACTACCCCGCTGACACACCCCTGCACTGTACTTTCAGCGTTATCCATCTTCAAACCCCTTTCACTCCACCTCCTCAAGCGTCTGTACCATCTCTTCTTCTACCACCAACGCCAAGCACCCCAATCCTTCACTCTCCCCTCACACCCTCCTTCCAAACCGCCCCAGTCCTCTAATTTCTTTCTTCCATCCATCCACCCACCCACAACACTCAGCCCAAAGGGAACCACGTCAGTCAGTCGCCTGCTACTATCATCCCCTTTCCACTTCTTCATCCCCCCTTGGGTATTCTCTTACTTTCCAGCATCCCTATCCTGCACCCTTGTCTTGTTTTCCAGTTCCACCCTTTCTGGCTGCTTGAGCCTCCTCCCCCAAAGGCACCTTCAGCCCACCCACTGTGTCGACTTCTCTTCCTCTCCTTCCTCCGGAGGATCGATCCGTTAAGTTCGACTTCCCAATGCTCAGGTCGGTTTGCTAGATCTCGCTTGATCCGTTCGTCGTCTCCCCCTCCCTCTTGTAACTTTTGGCAAATACAGCAAATACTGCTACGGAGAAGGAGTAATTATTTTTTTAAAACATTACGACACTTGGTGAGATTTCAGGTTCTCCATCACAAAATATTAGTAGGGTTGAAGATTTCTGTCTTCTTTAATTTCGCCTCACATGAAGATTTGAGTGGTCAGCTTCACGCTGCTGCTGTACCTCCAAAGACGAAACAAAGGTGTCCATCTGACAGGAGACTGGGTGTGGCCCAGAGCCGATATGGGCTTTCTAGCGATGAGAACAGGGAGGATTGGACTCTTCTATATTTAACTCTAGGACGCACTGTTCTTGATCACAAAGGAATCAACAAGAGATCAAGATTAAGTCTATGGAAGAGAACTCCCATGAGTATAGAAATAATTGGTTTCAACATCGACCGAAAGATTACAAGTTCCTGAAACAAATCGTGAACTACCATTCTCAGGAAGAGAAAACGTGAACATCCTCTAAAGAGACTTTTGGACGACGTGAAACTGAGGCCGGAACAGGCCATATGATGCAAATTCTTTTGTGGATGCGGTCCTGATTATCGCTTTCCGTTATAGGAAATTCTTTGACCACCAGCGTTTAGGAAGCTAACACGGTCATATTCATCCCTAAAGACTGAGGCAAAATACATCTCTCCGAAACTACGATTTCTCCCTACAAGTCCACATGGCGTCAAAACTCACACGACCAACATCGGTATATTCATGCCATTTATGCTCTAACGAGTAAGAATGTTTTAAAACCAACGACAAATTCATACAATCGCTGTACTTAAAATGATCTCTTTTACTTCCCAGGCGTTGTAATGTGATTTTCTGAGCGAAAAACAATCTCGAAGTGACGTTCGTTGTCCCTGTCTTACTGCAGTAAAAATAGCTTGTTGTCAACATTGCGGTGACGCAGGCTGCAGTCTATCCACCACACACGGGTGTGCGATGTGTTGCCTAACATAATCGGCGGGCAAGGTAAGCACGCACGTGCAAAGCTACTGACCACACCTCAGCCACCGGTCGACAGAATTCAAGCTCTGGGCAAAGCTAATTAGCAAACTGTTCCGTGTTTAACATGTGACGGATGACAGAAGAAAACGTGTGTGAACTGAATCAAAACTACGACAGTTTACGCGGGATTTGGAAACCATTTAACACAAGACTAAACGTTCCTATGGACCAGTGAATCAACCAGCTAACTAATCTACTAAGCTTACGGATCCACGGTTGAGCATCTATCGGCTTTCAGATGTTTTCAATGTGGCACATTTCAGTTTCCTGCTTGTATAAAATTACCATAAAATGACTCGAGAAGCTCGAATTTTTTTTTTAAAGAAACGTTTGCTCCTTCCCCATGCATTTCTAACAAGGGTAACACATACTTGAAAATGTTAGCTCAGTTGAAACCAAGTGATGAGTCATGCAATCTAATGCGGGTAAAATTCCCTTAGGGTCGTCTATCTAGAACAACAGCGTTCAGAAAGTAGCAGAAAATACAGACACTTTTGCGAGTGTGGGGGTGGCTGAAAATCGAGAGCCACTTGCGGGTGTACGAGCAAACGATACTTTGAAGTATGGATTTATTTTCAGTTACGGTTAATTTCTTGTAAGAGTGCATTCTAGAGCAGTGAAAATGTTTATTTAATGGAGAATTAGAGTGTACGTAAAGGGACGAAGGAGTTCTTTACGAACAAAGAAAAGAGTTTCTTCCACAGACAGCCAGCAATAGGAGAAGCTGTAGGGTGCTTTCATTCCATTTCTGTGCTCACAGAAATTTATTTCCTTCAAACTCACACAAATAAAATAAAACGAATCGGTCTGTCCGACACCAGTTATGATTTATGTGAGAACCCTGTCCAAACCTCCGCTGGGTCTGAAACTCCTGACACAGATATTCCAAGACATCATTTCCCTTTATGCGAATCCCAAGACAATAAGACGAAGATCTCGCGCGTACCAAATATTTCGAACATGAAATGCACATTTAAAATAGTATCAATACAGAATTATACTGGCAACTGCTAACACGATATTAATAAAAGATGGTAGGACTTACCTCAACGTCGATCTTGAGGGCGTCTTCGTCGGTGTAGCCCAGACTACGCATGTGTTTCAGGTACGTGGTCGTGATGGGGAGACTGAAGTCGATGTCCGGCGGGTCCACGAGCTTCTTCAGGTGGTTATTGTTATGGATATGATTATTGTTGTTCAGACGATGATGGTTGGCACTCGGTTTCAGCGTTAAAGGCGTAGAAGTGGCTCTCTGTTGGTGGTTATTATGATGATTGTTGTTCAGATGATGGTGATGGTGGTTGTTCAATCTTCGGGAATTTGTTGTGTTAGGGGAGGATTTCACAGTGATGGGGGATGGCAGGCTAAAGTTATCGGAATCTGCGGAGGGTGTAAGGGGAGGCTGCTCTAGGTCTGAAGGGATATGTGTAAGACTAGAGCTAGGGGCGGATTTTAGGGCGTTGGCAGCTGTAATTGGAGAAGGGGACCTCGGACGACGCTGACAGTCGGTGCAACCCAGCAGAAAGCGCGTCACCGCCTCTCGGGGCAGAAACGCGTACGTCTCGGTGATCTGGAAACCGTCAGAGGGCGACGAATGAGTTGATGGCACATGACCATGAATGCAGGAGGACTGTGCAGGCCATGGGAGGAAACGACCAGAGTCTACCTATGATTAATAAGAATCTTGTAAAGTATAAGGGAATTTACTACACGATCGGAGATCCTCGGGACGATATTTCAACCAAAGACGTCCCAAATACAAAGCAAAAATGTTGAATTCCTATCCCGTGCGCGTTACTTGCCCAGGCCATGTATTTTATTTTATTTTATCATCCTAATAATATATGACGAAGAGTACTTATTGCATAGTCACTCACTATACAATTTTGTCTACCCTCCTGTAACTTCATCCCTCTCGCGCCAAAATATTCTCCTGGGCACCCTGTTCTCAAAAACCCTCAATACGTGTTCTTCACTCAACTTGAGAAACAAACCTAGACACACAAGTAAAACACTTTAACGTGAACTTCAATAAAAAATTGACTGTCACAATATTTCTGTACAGGTACACAAAGTTGCTTCTCCATTGGCTGTTTCGACCTTCATCCCGTGATGTTTCACAAAGACCCATGTGGCCACAACCCTAAAATGGATAGACGTTTTGTAACTGTCAAATTATGTCAAGGGTTTGAAACCTAACAAGAATAATATACTGACATACTAATAATGTCAGTAACTATGAAAACGTTGTCATAAAAGAAAACTGTGACCAAAATTATTAAAAGGGACAAAACAATTTCCCTCTTATGATTAATAAACAATAATAATGCAACAAAAATGACAACAACAACAACATCTGTATTCGCCTTTCAGTTGCTTCCAGCTGAAACCTGATTATAATTTATGAAAACAGTAACTGAAACACCGTGTACTAAAACTGATATTACTCCTTTAATGTTATGTAGTGAATGATATAAAATACGATTAAATATATCTAATGTAAACTTGTGGTGTTACGAGTAGCAAATTGTCGGATATAAAGACAAGAGCTGCTAATATAATTACTTAGAGCGTGGCGACTGGACAAACTGAAAACAGCATCAGTTTCAAGCTTCTGTGCGGCCCAGTTCGTAAGCGACAGAACAGCTTACAAAAGCAGAGAAATAAAGCAAAAGATTGCAAACCTTGTCTACTCGCGGTTGCCTTACTTCACCATAACTAACAGGCTAACCGTCTTTCGAGGTTTTCCCCTCGAGTGAGTGGTGTTTAACGATGTTTCGTGCTACAAAGCGAAAGTAACTACACATCGCAGTTTTGCCGTGTAACCGGTACATCAGCAGTTCCTTCTGACCAACTACCTCACAACACAGCAGGAGGCTTGACGTCTAAAGAATTGGCCGTGACCTAATTTAATATGCTATCACGGCGTTTGCCTGGAGGAGCTGAGAACAGCAACTAAACAGCGTCGGTCTCGACAGACGGTCCGCGGGAAATCCCGAATACGAAGCAGGAGTACCAACCACTCGGCAGAAAAGTTCGGTGGCGCGTACGATTGAGTAAAAGTGACGTCACGACGGTATGGCCCATCATTCGTGACGAGACGCTCGTGAGATGCATAAGGGTCAATTTGGTAATTACATTGCTTGGTTTAGCAGACGAACGTGCTAAGGGAGCATTCACTACTTTGCATTTTACCTTCTACTCGAATAGCATAATTACGTTTCGGCTAAGCGTCTCGTAACATCACAGCGAAGTAGAGCAATGTATCAGAATCCACTAGCACGTCACGATTGTTATTAATATAACCAAGTATAAGGTTACGGTGCCCACTTTAAGCAATCTCAAAATAATTCTGGTTATTCGGATATTTTACGACGATGTATAATACTGCTAGGTTTATTTAACGTCGAAGGCCATGTGGTAGGCCTAGGGTGTTGTTACTGATAAACCTGATAACGATACAATCCATGCATTTGCTAACAGACACTGAAAAGAACTTTACTTTGACCTGGATTTCAATCGATAACGGAATGCATCTCTGCCCCTTTTTCAGTTCTAACATCGGAGAACACGACTGTCGTAAGTGAGGTGTTTCTGACCTCCTCCATTCAGATGCTACGATGAAACCTTAAATCAGCCTAAGATCTCTAGTTTCATACAATTATTCACTGAGATGTGCTGGAGATGCATAGGTAAAACTTATGCTCTAGAGGTGATTCTAAATAGCATGTTCCAAATACCTTTATTCCGTGCAAAACCTATTCTGGTACCCGTTGCATTCAAGAGCAAAGTGTCATTGTCTGTTGAACTAAGACCAGTCAGCTAGGACGCGCGTTAAAGTACGACTTTCATCAGAGAAGTAACATCTACCAAATATTGTACGGTTAGTGGATTTATATCACGGAGAAACTCGTCTGTCCTATTAAGGTCGATGATGATCTCTCGCTCCGCGAACCAATGGACTTCTGCTCGCCAAACAACAGTTCAGAAATGACTGCACATCTTATGGAGTACTTCCTTTGTTTTGGAACAAACCCAATGTCAATTGAAAGTTTTCTTTGTTCTTAAATAATCAGAATGTTCCGAAGTATGAGTTTTCTTTCGCGTTCGGGGTGGAACGGGAAGGCGCCTTGTATTCTGCTAGATCCGATAGATCGAGCTATTCCAGATCTGCCGACCTGCCTCACGAGGAGGCAGATCACAAACTTAAATATGCATATTAACAGTTACAACAACGACAGACAGAAACTGTGATATATACTGAGACAGATTTACAGAACTCGTACGTTAATTATAAACAAGGTACGAGAGTATAAAATATTACAAACTGAATGGTAGTACGCATTTACCTTATTTAATCAGTTCTCAATTCCAACATGAACAACATTCTTTAAAGTGTTACACATTAAATATGGAAGACAGTTCTATAAAAAGACCCTTTCCCAGATAACTGTCAGTGCACACAACTGTTACATGCATTCGACTGCAGGCGTTTTGTAAGAAACACGACTAACAAGAAAGTGTGTATACTAATTGTAAGCTTGTTATGAGTTGTTACATAATATCATGTTTCACTACCAGCATTACTACATCCTATTAATTTACATGCTACTGCACTCTACACACAACTGTTTTCATTTGTTTTTATACGGACATGCAGTGCCGCAGGTGGGTATATTCTGTAACATTGCTTCGTCTCCAAGCTTTCTGGAATGTACGGTCCAATTCCCGCATGACAAATGTGTTTATTATACAGTTTTCCTTTATGCAGACCGTCCGATGGCTCATAAATATCTATAATGATTAAATTACTAAAACATGGCTTTTAACGTCCATTTGAGCTATCTTTCGGATAATGAGACTGCGACATTAACACGAAGACGAAGAATGAAGAATAAGCAACCAACAACTGCCCCCCCCCCCCCCCCCAAGATCCGTACAAGAACTAGCCAACTCTGTGTAAGCTCTATACATCGCGTATAAAAATATTCATTAACTCAAGAACGAATTACGATTAGGAATGTATCTGGCCCGGTCATTCTGGTTAATATTATCGTAGTTCTATCAGCTACTTCCAGTTGATACGTGAGTACACGCATAAAATATATAGAAAAATCTTCTACTCTAATTTCATCAGAGGGCTGTGATGTAAGGTGTAGTAACTGGTTACAGTAACAAGGTATAAAGGGGAATCAGTAATGGTATAAAAAAATAACGAGGGTGTCATTTACCACGAGAATATAGGCTACTTCTTCACATTATACAGGGCTATTCAAAAAGATTGTCGGGGTTTTGTGAATTTTTCTGGGGCAATGCATTAAATATACGATTATTATCATTACACTGGTGGATAGAGAAACTCTCAAAGTTTTGTTCTGTACCTCCCGCCATCCAGTAGTTACGTGTTTGGCCGCCAGGTGTCAGATTTTGCAATATGGCGGCTAACGGTAAGGAGATGGCTTTTTGTACTCTCGAATATCATCAAAGTCGGTCCGTTACCATTGTCCAACGACACTTCCACACGAAATTTGGGAATAATCACGTATTTGTCCTCCCTCTATCTGCGACTATCCTGGATCTGAAGGTACGTATCAGAGCCGCCATTCTAAACATCACCGCTGACACGCTGGGGCGTGTGTGGGAAGAAATGGACTATCGTGTAGATGTCTGCAGATTGACAGAAGGCGCACATATTGAGAATTTATAAGTCATGTAAAAAACTTTGAGAGTTTTGCTATACAATAAAACAAGATTCGTATTCCTACCTCAATTGTACTACGTGTAGTGATTTTTTAAAACCCCGACAATCTTTTTGAATAGCCCTGTATTTATAAAGTCTCCTTGGACAACTATTGTAAAACGTGACTTCAATCAAATAATGGGAAGTTCAGGCCTTCAGGAAGATCCTTCCTTGAGGGATGCGAATAAAACGCGGAACAGAGAAAAATACAGTGATAAAGAATCTAATATAAAAATAAACTACATTAATCAACGAAACATGGCAGAGGAATATTGGATCAAATTAAAACGAACTAGAAAGACGAAGGAGAAATTGTTTTAAAAAGGTGTCTACAGAACTTCAGAAATATAAATACATATAAGGAGGTGAAATTAATAGAAAAAAAATTGGAACATAGAAGTAATAAAGACAAGGACAAAATAACAAATTAAGTAATAAATTACAGAAAAAACTGAAAGGGGAATATCGGTATGTGCGTTTATCAATGGAAGCGAGTAGGCCTACACAATTTAATAAACTGATTTTTTTAAAAATGTAAACGGAAAGAAAGAGAACAAAGGGAGAGAAGAAATACGTCAGAGGCAATCAGAAAGCACAAAACAAAGAAAATAACTGAGTAAGAACTAAGATTTATACATAAAGAGAGATGGAAAAAACAGGGTAACGAAACAAACACAAATAAATGTGAAGAAACTGTGAAGAGACGCGTAGCAAATATTCATTTTCCGGGTGGACAACAGACAGCTTCACGGGCAGAGTAAGCCAGTGAAATCCTCGTGGTTCATCCGAAAGTAGCCCAGGTTTCATTGATAGGTTCATGAAAATCAAACGACTCGGAACTGGTAGTACCGAATTGCAGTTCCAAATAACTTTTACTGAAACGACTTACTTTCGTGACACATTCCACGTTTACACACGGGTACTGAAAGATCCGGATAGCGGTAGCCTTTGCGGTTCCGCTACTTCTTCGACACGCGTGTGAAGCGGGTTGCTCTACGTCTTAAACAAATATGATATATATGTATTCATAACATCTCTCTAGTTAGATGGTAATGGTACGATCTTGGAAAATAAATTTATTTATCGTTTAACGTCATCAGTTTTTAGTTACTAGGACAGGACGAGATATCGAAGCAATATTACAAGTGACTGGTATTCAGAGATACCAGATTCGAATCCCGATCAAAACTTACCATTTTCACCGACTTATTTTGTGGGTCCGTCCATGAATGTATTCAAACGTAACTTAAAACAGACCACGACCACTTAATCCGACAAAGGCCCAAGGACGGTCGGTAGGCACTAAATATTCCGTGCAGCTTGCACAGAGCCGTTAAACCTATTCCATATTTTTCAGTCTGACCAGTCTAATGATGCGAAAGCACTTATTTACACAATTTTCATTCCCGTTAAAGCGCCACTTTAGGCATCGGGGCTGCGAAGAAAATAAGCTAACGCTTTGTATGAAACATTACGTCTGCTAAAAGCGTAAGTTATATTGACAGTTGCCATCCGACTGTTTTAGGCTCTGATACATGTTGAACACGCCTTATACTCATTATGCACACTCACAATTAATCACGTTTCCATCTGATATGGTAATTTAGCAAATTATCATACGACACGACTACTTTCAGGTTTAACTTCAGCGTGTCGTGTAGGTAAATTTAGGTACCCAATATAATACTCAGTTAAATACAAATTAGAAGGTGCTCCAACGTGACTGTAGCTTAAACATATTTTATTATTTATTTAGTGTTCTGTCTGACGACAGGTCCATATGAACAGGATCCTTCCATCCTTTTCTCGGACTGGGACCTGTTCATATACGTTCTTGGCAGATGATCCAGAAGTGGTTTGCCATTGCCTTCTTCTGTGTGTGAATGGAGTAATTGTTGGGATGCCACGGAGGAAAACTCCGTGTTGCCTAGACCACGGCCTTGCCCAACACAAGTTATAAATTCGGGCACCGCCGGGAATCGAACCCGAGACCCCAGGATTACAAGGCCAGCGTTCTAACCGCTAGACAACCGTGGCTATCTTAAACATATATACGATTTTATTGTATTACACATTAAATGCAATAAATAATATATGACATAAATAGGTCAGGAACTGTACAATTCGGTGGCGCGTTCGACAGAATTTAACATTTGGCCTGCGTAAATTGTGCCAGTGACGTCAGTGTTGAATTGGGGCCAATGTACATTGTGTCTGGTAGGATAATGAGACCATCACGGAGGATCCCCCACCCCAAGGTAACCACGGTAACCAAGGAAAAACCCAGCCATAACAACAGTTGACTTTACATAGAAGTAAAGTGGAGTTATGAATGCGATGAATATTTGTCGGTGCTGTGTGGACCACATCTCGAACGAGCGTTGTTGGGGTACGTTGACGCCATCCATCAGAACAATCCACAGACAGTAACATTACATTTTGCCCCTGGTCAGGGACACGACATGAAACCGGATGACAAATGAAATGCAATGCTTGATGCAATTCTGCGCTACCAGCTTGACGACTTGTCTTTTATTTTCGTTTTCGTCTTTCGATTTAAAACGTCTAAAAACAAAGGATAAGTAAGAGAAGTCTTTTGTTTTACGTTTACTGCTTGTTACAGAGAATTCAGTCTTAGACTTGTCTTTAAAAAAAAGTCGGTTTAATGTACTGCAGCAGTGACCTTGACATTCTTACTGGGATTGTGGCCAATCTTCAGAAACATTCAGATCAAAATAAACTTGAACGTAATACGATTTCGTCTGGTGTAATTTCTCTGAAAGTGGTTAGTGGTTACGGAGAATTTTCAGTATAAACTACCCATCTCCATCAATAAAAAAATTAGCAGCAATGCTACTGAAAATTAATACGAAATACACAATAGAACTTGAACATAAGTAATCCCAAAGCACCCGGCCGTCTATTCATTTTACACACGATTCAGTTTAACACACGGGCATAGATAGATAAATTATCGTCATTATGAATCATTTATTTATTATGCAAATTTTATAACGAGGTTCACGTTTCTTAGTTCTATAATCTCAGCTCTAGAATAAAGAAATATATTCGTCTTGTGTCTCAGTATTTCTAAGCTGTGGGCTATGGGGTGTTCCTTTTGTCTCTGACTCAGTCCAAAATCTGTGCTAACTTCTTAATTTAGATAACATAATTTGTACAGAATGGTAATGGGTGGTTATTTTTTCTACATCACAAGGTTTCAGACGCAAACAAGTATCCTGTACGAGGGAAATGTCTATTTAAAGTTCCTTGTGCCGAGGGATATATGGTGATATACAGTTGACCCTTGGCGGCCGTCACCATGCGGAACACGTGTGGCAATCCCCAAGGCCGTGTATGAGCTATATATTACTAAGTCAGTAAATAAACAAACTCCATTCAAATCACGGCTTACGATACGTAAGCAAACCCCGCCACACCTAAAGAATGACATGAGTACAAACATGTTACGTTCTGTGTGCATGCACATCCGAATTTGTTCCATTTCTGTGTTCCTGAGAACCAAAAGTTCATTTTATGATACTCGAAATATTTCGTAGTTAAATCCTGTGTGACATTTTTGGTTCCTATGGCCGCGAGTCTGAAGATTACTGTCTTCTGAAATGTTACGTTGCGTAGTCACAAGGAAATAAGTCATCGCCATGATTATGGAGGCAGTAAGCACCTCTGAAACGTCGGTTAACTTGTACCAGAATACACGGCCCAACAACTCAGAAGGCAGCCATCCTCATTTTTAAAAATGTTCTGTATAAAAAGGTTGTAAAATTTTGATTCTTGAACCTTGTCCAACGTCTAATGTTACAAAATTACACAATGTTATGGCTGGATCTATCCCCGTCTTCAGGTATCGTGAACAGGAAGGACACTTATTCTGAGCTAATCTCAATCACTAGACCCTCACCACTCCTGAAGACGAGGACACATCTAGTTCTCGAAACGACGTGAAATTTTATAACATCAGACGACAAAGTCCCAAAACCCAACAATTCAGACCGTATTACACCATCGTCAGAACCCTTCAGATTAAAAGTTGTAAAACATTATGACAGCGATATTTCATGTCGTACGTCACTTGCGTACGCAGGGATGTTTTTGATCAAATTTATACCGAACCTTCGTTTCAAATATACAAGCCGTTACGAACCACATTTAAATTTGCTGTACATCATTTGGCGCTTTATAAAACTTACTCGTATTTCGCCCAGTAATTTCAGATAATAAAACTTTTGATAACACATAAGAACTAATTAGTCGTCTACGGATTCAATTCGCATGCTATGTGCGAAGACAGACGCTTAACGAGAGAAATGGGTAAGAATTTTCTTGAGCATCCTGTAGTCTGCTGAGATAGTGAGCGATATATTATCGCCTCTGGACCAAAACAAACGAGAAGCACGGAGCTGAAGCAAGCAAGTAGCAAACTTTTGAAATCGATGTGTGGAACAAGTTTTGAATGGCATTCAACAGGTGTCGGAGCAGGGCCAGAATGTTAAGTGGTTCAAGCGAGAGAAAGCACAGAAGTCGTGAGTGATCTGCTACTGAATGGATGCTGTGTTACTGCTCGCACCTAATCGATTACTTCCCTTTACAGCACCATCATTTTAATTGGTTTAACATCGCATTCTTGTATCCCCACCAATTTTTCCCTATTATTTAATGACAGTAACAAGTGCTAAGATAATCCGGAGCGCTGACAAATTGTAATTTAATGGGGGAGATACATAACCAGCCCTTTAATATGGAGGGAAAACAAGTCATAATCAACCCACAAAAACGATAGAGATGAAAAATAGCTCCGAGAGAAATATATTACGGCCGAATGGTCAGAAATCATACTTCCTATTCGGGAGGTCCCGGGTTCAACTCTCGGCCCTTACATCACCTATCCTGATAGGCATTTCGTGGTTCCTCTCAGGCCCTTAGAAACTTAAATCAGGCTACAACCGCTTACTTCCATATCCTTTCCAATTCATTTATAATCCTATTATACGATGCTGTATCATTTTGTGGTACTGACAGCGTCACGTCGTTAAATAAGCAACCGAACATAAACAGTAATCATATAAAAGAAATCAAATAGGCTTAATGGAGAAATTCGTGACAAGCCCAGTCCGTAGTCAGAAGACGCACTCTGTGAGTTTCGTAGTCAGTTGGAAATTCAAACTTTCATAATTTTGTGTGGTCTGACTTTCAGCCTTTCTTTCAATAATCAGAATCCTAAAAAATAAACCTTGTTTCGTGCCCCAATGTAGGGGCGGCCTAAAATTCGACATGCCTGGCAAGGCGCCGGATTACGATCGGCGTTTAAATTCCGAAAGACTATTTTAATATCCGCATTTGCGATATATTTAAGCCTAATATAGACCCAATGAAAAGCACGCAATTCGTTTTGCACGTAACAATCTGTGTATCAAAACTGGTAAATATTGAAGGAATTGTGATTAAATTCTCCGGTACAGATTATCTGCAATAAAATCTATCTACTGGTAAGTGTTGGATTAAATTCTACTATAGGATTTATAAAACTCAAATTAAATTCCATCACAGGTAAATTTCTTCTTAAAAACGGGGAGGGAGAAGGGATTGATAGGTGGAAAAATAACAATATATTGCATAAATTATAGTTAATATTAGGATTAATAACTTTAATTTAAAATATTTCTTAAGTAATCAACTCCACGGAGTGGAAGCCTTTTACAGAAGCTGATAGTACGCTCAGCTAGTCAAAAGAATTCCCGCCTTCTGTATTTAGGGCAGGCAATGCTGGGTAATGTTGGTACCCATGGTAATCAATACAAACATGAGACCCAAAGGTAACCAGTGTAACCATGGTAACTTCAGGGTAGGGTAGATTAGGCTAAGTTATAAAAGGCCAAGGTAGGAAAAGGTAGGTAGTGTTTGGTTAGACGTGATAAAGGGCAAGGCTGTAGTAGGCCAGGTTACATATTTTAAAATCAATATTTTCAAAGAACGGGAGTGGATTTATTTCGATATGCAATGAAGTATCTAAACTTTGTTAAACTCTGTAATTAATCGATTTGTAGGACACCAAATGTAACGATGAATACACAAATTCGAGAACACATAAGGATAATACGCGTGTTCTGAACAGGATTACAACTCGGTACCGCCGTTCGTTCTCCGGGATCAGACACACTCGTTACTGAAGCTTAACGCAATTCTGAATTCAACTTACCGTGCGGTACGTCCTCTTCTGCCCTGCATGTTTGCCTGCCCTTCCTTCCATCTCCACATGGACGCTGTATATGATGTCAAAGAAGTTCTCCACCACAGCCACTTTCTTGAACAGCTGTTTGTCCCGTCCCTGTCCATCCTGCAACAAGCACAACACGCTGTCATTCGTTTATCAGAAAATGATTTCCATATTTTCTGTGATCTCGTTAGTGTGCTGCATTGACGGGATTCCGGGTTCTCACGGCGTCGAGTAGGAAAGTGATCCGTCTTCTGGGATGTTGCGCCGTGTGGTCTGGTAGAAATTTGCCGGTACTTACTGCCTTCATAATCACGGTGATTAGTAAGCCATAAGCAGTAAGTACTTCTGAAAAGTAGGTAAATTTCCACCAAACTACATGGCGCAATATCCGAGAAGACAATCATCTTCATGCGCTCCATTTGATTTTTAAAGAATACTTCTAAGGAAATACACGGCCCTAAGACAAAATAGTTTGAAATAAAGGATTTATCATAATTAGTAATTTTATAGCTCTCTGTGGTTTTCCTAGGGTACAGACCTCGAGGATATTTCGATGGGCTGGACACGTAGTTTAGATGGGAATAAAATAATTATAAATAAATTTAAAATGTTAGTGTGAAAATTTTTCGGAAAGCAGTCACATCATCCCACTACGGCGGACTTCCATGCGAGAATTCTTTTTTCATTTCTCCCAACAAACACAATTCCCATCTTTCCCTCTCAAGGACCTGGTTTCAGTTTCTATTGTTATTCTCGGGCCAACTAAGCATTTGGAAACTTAAATGCCTTTTAAATACAGAAAGACCTGCATTATGCATATTCTGTTTCCCTATTCTGGAGCAGTTTGTATTAAAACATATTTGTAACGTAGCGACGCACATCACAACACCTCGCAAGATACACGTCCAAGTGCATTTCGACGATCAGATTCCACACCCACGGAAGCACGTTACCCTTCCTGTACCCTGGTCTCGGAACAACATTACCAGCCCTCGCCAAAGGAAGTCATGCCTGTCTGGAGACCTTATTTTCTCTTTACACACCGTCATAATCATTTCCATCATCGCCTACTTTTTCCTTTTCCTTTCGGAGACCATCATAATCATTACCGTCATCAAGAACCCCCAACCCACTCTCACACTTTTCATCCACCTCTTAATACCCTTACGGCGCCAACAGTGGATTCTTATATAAAAAGAAAACTGACGTATAAATCAATAGACGAAGCAAGGCGAACGCCAGCTCCAACCCTTAGCCTGCCTCCCCCACCCCCCACGAAACACCGACGGCAACCAACCCCATTTCTTGGGGGCCCGGTGCTCCTTTCTACCAAATGAGGCTGAATCCAAGAAGGATGTTGAAGACTGGAACATGTTTCTTCCTGTACATTGTAACAAATCCGAAAAGGCGTTACGTGAATTCCTCGTCTGATATACGAAACCCTGAAAATTAGACCACATCAAACACTTCCGAAATGTTATCCCTTGCTTTATATGGGTGTGAGGTCTCTTACTATAAATGAAGACCGGATATTGGGGGTGTCGGAGAACAAACAGGAAATGGACGACATAAACGGACGTAACAAGGCAAAACTGTGTATGTGCTTAATTAAGCACCTCATTAGAAGACGAATGGTGGAACGGAAGTATCCCACTCAATCTCATCACCCAGAAAATAAAATAAAAACATTGTGTAGGCGTTCTTACAGGTATAAACCGTCTGATACGAATTTACCATAATATATCAACATTTTAAAGCCTACTGACACATATGTCCTAACTGTTTCACAATCTAAACGTCTGCACTTTTTGAAGTTCCGTATAATTCTCAGTTTAAACAGAGATAATTTCCTAAAACAGCGTTAACAAACTGATGTTCGCAATGACGACGTGTTGTTTCTTGGCGGTACGGACTAATTTAATAAATAATAACAGAGTTTCCGCAGAACTATTGTAGAAATATTTCAGAAACATTTTCTCTTACTAATATTTTTCGACCGAAAGCCTATCATCACAAATATAAATTGTTTAATGCCGGCTAAGCAAAAACATCGTTTATTTGTATCAACAAAACGACCTATGTAAAAACTATTAAAATGACCCGATCAAAACTAAAATTTATACGGATCAGCGTTTTTTCACTCTGCAATATCTAATTGCGTGAAAAATGTTCTTTTAAACCTTTATTAAGTGGTTGCATGCGTACAGATAGACGGTCAGAGCGGCTTTATATACATTACTCAGGGTAGAAAACGCGCCTAAGCAGGACAAATAGGCCTAACGAAGTCCCTTCCCGCGGTAGGGTACCAACCCTTTATCATTACACTAATGTAAAATAGGAGCAGAAATATAGATTCGCTTAAGAGTGTGCAAGCAGATTCGGTGGGAGGTGCAGAAGGGAGGGAGGGAGGGGTTGTAGATGAATTGCAGAACGCGCTGGATAATTTTCTCTCACATTCAAACAAAACTGCGGGAAGCCGCCACTGCTCTGCGGTTTGCAGAACAGGTACGCTCTGTACTTCATGCACGGAGAGGTCTGCTGACTTTTCATATAGAGTTTTCGAGCCTAGCTGAGAGGAATGCTTTGGCGAGACAGACATGTACGTGTGGTGTAAGGGAGGGGGGGGGGGAGACAGGGGGGGATGGATTCCAGCCAGTCCACAATGTTTTCATGGCAACCCCCCCTCCCCCCGGGGGACGGTGTTCTCTAGTCTGTACCAAAGTTCAGCCTTACATACACACTCCTGTGATGTTTCCTGTGCGACTATCAAAGTCTGGATCCAATATCGACAGTTTGTCGGCCAAAGGAGACTCGGAAAGATCAATAGCTGACTGAAGGACTTAATGTCAAAAACCGACCACGGATTTTTTTTAAAAAAAAACTTACATTTGCCTTGAAACATTACCGAAAAACTACGAGCTTAGATATAACTTAGAAAACGCAACGTTTAAATGTTAAAAGCACTGATATGGGACTTGATATTCTCATACTGGCAAAAATTACGATGCTGATCTTCTGGGTTGTAATGTCGCGTGGAGTTGCAGGAACATACTGCCTCTATCTTCGGTGCCGGGGCCGAATGTAACGCATGAAAGAAAAGAGAAATGCACACAAAAACTTGACTCGAAAGTCACGAATGAAGAAACTCAAACAGGGATTGAAATGAGTCTTAAAAAATGGGGGCCTGAGGATAAAGTCCAGTGGCGGGCGTTAGTCACGCCACTGATGAATGTCCGTCCACCTTTCGTAATAATAGCGAATTTCTTGACGAACCTAACTATAAATTCCTCAAGGAAAATCCTGTACCGCGAACTTAGTTGGAACTTCCCTGAGTATTTCGCCGTTCTTTCAAAATAACTTCGTAATTTTCGCGGTAGTTTTCCATTTTCACGTTGCATGAGATACTATTTCGTTCTTTTTTTTTCTTTCTTTTTGGGGTATCTGACCTGTCTGTTTCCCTCTCTTTTGACCTCCCTCCGTCTTTCTCTCTATTTAGTTTCCTCTTTATCTCCACTGCAGTCCATCTATACGACTAGCGCTTCATACAAGCCGGCCTGAGTACGCCGTTGTAGCCCTGCACTAGACTTCCATCGCTGTAGGTGGAGGGACTTTTTTGTACGCGTGTATTCAGGTCTCTCCGCCTATCATAAAAGGAACCCCTCCTCGCCTTCATACAAGCACTAGTCTACCTACGTACAGAGTTTTCATGTTGGCTTTACAAACATGGGTGCGTTAGCAAGAATCAACCTTGCACGATGGGACTCACAGTTTCCAACTTTGTTAACTTTTTCCTTTGTTCGGTGGGTGGAGGTCTGTCCACAAAGAGCATGATTCAGTATCAGACGTTAAGAAGGTCGTCTGCTGCATCTACGTAATGCATCTGTCCACGCAGACAGCCTCGTGCCTTCTTCCTGCGTTTGTTGGGAGTCCATTCAACTGTCGCCAATGCTCCATTTTTTTTCTTCCATATCCGCTCTTTGGTATCTGGAATCACTGATCGGTCTCGAGGTTCATTTACTCCCTTACAAACATTTTACTGACACGGCTAAAGAAAAGTAGCTTTTTCTTAGCTCTGTGGTACATACTCTGCTTTCGAGAATGTGCCGCGTCGAATGTCGAAAATTATCCAGCGTTTTTGCATCATAAATCGGGCTAAATGGTAGCACGGACACTGAGCATGGCCAATGGACTGACAAAATATTTCCAAACCGAGATCTGAACCCGAGCGGGAGTGCTAACCATTCGGCCGCGATGTTAGATTTTTTGTTTATTTGTAGTGTTCTGTCTGACGACAGGTCCATATGAACAGGATCCTTCCATCCTTTTCTCGGACTGGGACCTGTTCATATACGTTCTTGGCAGAGATGATCAGAAGTGGTTTGCCATTGCCTTCTTCTGTGTGTGAGTGGAGTAATTGTTGGGATGCCACGGAGAAACCGGGGAAGCCCCCGGAGGAAAACTCCGTGTTGCCTAGACCACGGCCTTGCCCAACACAAGTTATAAATTCGGGCACCGCCGGGAATCGAACCCGAGACCCCAGGATTACAAGGCCAGCCTTCTAACCGCTGTGGCTAATGAATACGGAATGACGGCAGAAAACACCACCGTGCGCCAGCGAAAAGTAGTTTTTGATCTGTATCTTTCTTCTCAAACCGCATTAAAAACTTATAATTCGACTGTGCTCATCCTCCGAGCTTCAATACGAAGCAGCCCCTCTGCATAACACGAGTAGTAGTTTCTGATGGATTTACTGGGTGGTTACGTATTGGTAAATTATATATGAGACAAGACTAGGTCTCGAGCCTCCAAAACAACGCATGAGCACTACAGGACTCCGGTAGGATTCAACCGTGCCATTGGGTGTTCAGAGAAGCATTTTTCAAAAGTCTCTACACCTGTAATTTATTGTATCCGTTTGAAAAGATGAGCGGATTCACTCCAAAATAAAATACATTTTTTTATGTTCGGTCTTACAGAAATTGGCCGACGTTTAAGAGGTGCTTAATGCCTCCATCATCCGAGGCGACGGTAAGTTTCTACCAGACGACGCGAAACAACATCCCAGAAAGCAATTATATATAAATTCCTGTTATTTAAGCCACAAGTTCGTCACAAAAGTCGGCCAATGGACCCCGAACGATACCATTTATAATCCAGTTCACATTTTCACAAATGCAGAAGTTCGGTTGTAATATCAGAATTGTAAAACGATTAAGGAATTCAGAGCTCTAAGTGAACACTCTTCATATAATTCAGTGAAGTAATTTTAAGTTTAAAGTTTAAAGTTTAAATGCGTCATGTTTGTGTTTTATAATTAAAATATATAATATAATTCAGGTCTATACACAAACTTTATTTACAGATGTTAAAATTTAAAATTTAAAATTTGCGCTATTCATCGTTACTACGATGTTACAATACTGCTCCTTCATTTACTACATGTTTCGATGCTTAGCATCATCTTCAGGTTTTTCCTTTAAAACTTCACCTGGAAACAGTGAGGAATGCCGTTTTGGAACTGTAAGGATAGGAAACGTTGCTAAACATTTGCAGATTTTATTGACTGTACTCGCCGCGAAAGTCTCAAATCCCATATTTGCAGTTTTTCTTTCTGCATTTGTTCATATCTTACACAAATTTGTGATTAGACACAGATATTTCTGATGCAGCCTGTTAAGACAAGAACGCCATCAGATAAAAGCGAATTAAATCTACGGTGCCGTGAAGACTGTTTGTATTTTAAAACACCTTGTTGAACCTGTTCGACCTTTCGCTTGACAACAAATATATCGATTGTTTTCACGACCTTCCATTCAATCAGTGAATGAGCCTACTGACAATTAATAACCTTGTTGACATCTTCTTCGCTGTTCAAAAGCTACGGGGTCACTGACATGATCTACTGTCTTTCGTTTTGGCAAGGTTAAGTTCCATGCCTCCAAACACCATATTAATCGAGTGTTATTACGAGATATTACGTCAATTAACTAGGAACATGAGAGAATAACATAAATAGCCTAACAACGACTATAAACCAAGTATAACTTGTATAGTGACTAGCTACGGGCTGGACGGCCGGGTTTCGATCCCCGACGGGGGCAGAGGATTTGTCCTCTAGCCTCTGCGTCCAGACCGGCTCTGGGGCCCACCCAGCCTCCTCTACAATGGGTACCGGGGTCCTTTCCCGGGGGTAAAGCCGGCCGGGGCGTGATGCTGACCACTCACACCATCTAGTGCCGAGGTCAAGAATGAGTAGGAGCTATACCTCCACTCCCCTTAAGCGCCTACATGGCGTATAGTGGGAGAGCTTATAACTTTCTACTGTTAATCTGATTAAAATTTATTTCAGGTTTTCAACGCGACGAGCATTAATATCGCTGTCTTCTGGGATTTCGCGCCGGATATTCCAGCAGATACTGACCACGCTTCAGAGGAATTTACTGCATCCATCATCAGGGCGATATCTGCCAGACTCTCGGCACAACATCCCAGAAGACAGACATTGAGGGTGCTAGACAATATGGCTCTGAACAGAATACTTTGACCTGAGAGGGAAGTATTGTCAGAATAATTTCGTGACTAGATGAGCGACTGTTAGATTCTGTACTATGTGGAATTAGTTATAAGCTCATTACCACAATCGTCTGTTCCAGCCTATCCGATGGTGTTTCCGTCTGCAATTTCATACAGTCTACAGATCGACATTCCGAAATGTACAGGCGTACAGCTTTTAAATACATCCTACAAATACCACACGTATAATAATACACTTATCTTCTTCCAGCGAGAAACCGAGACTTAAGCCACGAATCGCAAGATCTCTGATTGACAATGCATTGTTTCCCAAACCACATGGTGAAAATTTGAATTGCAGTGAACGAACTGTCACATTCCTCACAGATTAGCCCAATTTCTTGGTTTCCCCCACTGTCTGAATAATTCATTTTCTACGGATCTCTGTCGCTCGCCCGTTAACTAGCTTCGCTCCATCCATTCCTGTTCCAAACTCCAACCTTTGTCCTGGAAAGTTTTTGTCATCTCCTAACCCTTCTCAGAGTGAGGTAGATGGAGGGTACTCTAGCTTCAGAACGACCGTGGATTTCCTCCTGGTATACACCATCAGAGTGGGTGGGTTGGTTGGTGGGCGGCAATGCGATGGAAGGATTAAAAGCCAGCCAGCCAGGCAGGCAGGCAGCCAGCCCGGCAAGCAAGCAAGGCGTACAGTAGTGTACTCAGGGCAGCTACAGCTTCACCATGGAAGGGGCCAAGAAACTTTCTCTCTCTCCACTTTGTGTGATAAGGCCCTTCGGGGTAGGTACTGCAGCCACGCTACGCAGCAGTATGGGATGGGATGGGATGGGATGGGCTTCGTGGGTATATAGCACAACTGCCATAGCAGGCAAGGGAGAAGGTTTCTGGATGTGGGGAAGGGTTTTAGGGTGGAGAGAGAGAGAGAGAGAGAGAGAGAGAGAACAAACCTAAAACCTAAGGTTGCTTCTCAATGAATATCCTGACATGTATCTTCTGTTCCTGTTGTGTTCGTTTGTTCTCAGTTTGATATCGCTTCGGCTTTAACAAGCCTTAAGTAAGATATGCAGATAAGACAGGTGCGGAGTTTTGAAATTAATGGCTAAGACAAAATCTGTTTACATAAATGTATCACCAGAATCAGGGACATTTTAAACCAGTTTTAAAAAAAAGTTACTTTCATTATTCTGGACGTAAAATAAGCCTGTATCCAAGCTCACTACTCCGAGGTGAGCTTTTATTAATTACGCTATGATTAGAAGAGAATTGGTAATCAGAGAGGAGAAACTGCTTAGTCTTTTGGTTTCGAGAGAAGGGGTTAACCCCAATCCCTGGACATCTATCAAGGATTAAATGAGCGCAGAGAAGCAGCACTGAACATCACTTAGGTCACTGTTGTACTAACGCTGAGGTCATTCAGTGTTGCCCAACGATATGTTCCAATAACGGAAATTCACTCTTCACTGCTGCAGAACAACGATTCGTGGTCATGGAGGTTGCCTATCCCTAGAAGTATGACAAACATGGACGGGCCCTTAACGTATACTTTGCTCGCTCTAGACTCTAGTATCGATACCGATACCGTTTATAAAATTATAAAAACAAGCGCAAATTATTTTCATCCGAGAGATCGGATCTAAGTAGTCGTGTTACAAGCGGAAACCCGAAGGACTGTCAAAACACGTGCACCTCGAGCTCACCAGGCGGTATCCCGGCAATGAGGACGGCTAGTACCACTATTTGCTGGTAACCAATTAAGCCAATTTGGCCACGCTAAATCTGAACGGAAGTGTATGAAATTTTATACGAGAAAACACTTCGAGAGCACATTTTCCACCGAAGGACTACCAGAATTCCTTATTAAATACAAATCACACTAAAAGCACGTGATCAAATACGTAAAATATGAGACGAGAAATTCGTCTCTGAAGTGCCCAGGGTCTTCGTCCATTCAAACACAAGGACTGCGTGTTCGAATCCTTATTAACGAAAGACTTTTTATTTATTTAGTGTTCTGTCTGACGACAGGTCCATATGAACAGGATCCTTCCATCCTTTTCTCCGACTGGGACCTGTTCATATACGTTCTTGGCAGATGATCCAGAAGTGGTTTGCCATTGACTTCTTCTGTGTGTGTGAATGGAGTAATTGTTGGGATGCCACGGAGAAACCGGGGAAGCCCCCGGAGGAAAACTCCGTGTTGCCTAGACAACGGCCTCGCCCAACACAAGTTATAAATTCGGGCACCGCCGGGAATCGAACCCGAGACTTACGTAATCGTTAATCTGTTGTGTTTGTATTTATGGTTTACTTAACAACACTATTTGTATATCAGAAAATATAGCGTTGAATAATAAGATGATTAATAAATACTAAAACGGAAATTATTTGGAAGGAAGTGGCCGTGACCTAATTCAAGATACTATCGAGGCATTTGCCTGGAGGTGCCGATCGAAACCAAGTAAACCCTCAGTCTCGATAGCCGGACTCCGGGTCGAGATATGAACCTGAGGTCTCCCAAATACGAAGCACATGTGCTAACCACTCGATTGCTATACTTGGTTAACCTGTGCAGGTTAGCGAGAAGCCGATCGCCCGTTCAGGAATACAACCAAATACCTAAGGATTCGCAGCATCAGAAATGATAAAGTCTGAGAAAGAAACTGTCAAAACTTAAGAAAACGAGGATCCAGTGTATTAACGACTTGCTTTAAGCGACTAATCATATATTCAGACCCGGGTAATGGGTGTTAAAACTATACAATACGTACGATTCGTAGCTTTCGAGGCGACTAAATTCAGCACAGCTCTCTCGGTCCTCGTCATACGTAACTCTACGTTTCTGAAGACGTGTCTGGGAACTGAAAAGTTAAAGTAAAGCAGCCCTTGTGCCTCCTCAGCAACACGAACATGTACAGAAGGACTTGGTGGAAGACCTGAGTAAAACCTCGGCCGCAGAGTAGACAACCGATGTCGCGTGCCGCAGGCAATAACTCGCCACGACTGTCAGTTGTCAGACGTCGACTACCGCCGGCCCATCATGCTTTTCGTTACTGGGACGTTGACCCCAGTAAGGCCAAGGGACCTCGCCTTTTGTGCTGGTTCTGGACTGGGGTGTAATAATTTTATGAACCACGACGACTGACAGAAAGTGTAATCAATGGAAGGAAGACAATAATAAATCCTGGGCAAATCTATTAAAGATGTCATAAACTGTTGGCTGATGGGTGAGACATCACGAAGTTTACAGACGTTTCACAGGTGATTGCTGCCTCCATCATCAAGGCGATGGTGGAGCATGATAAACACATTAAAGAACAAAATATAATTTTCGATTTACTTTTCCTGTAAAATTAATTAAACCAAAATTTTTGTGTTAACCATACTATATTCAACAGGAACACGTCCGAAATTTCGGAGATGAATAACACAAGTAAGTGGGCAGACACGACCTCTCTTTCATACGTTCGCTTCGCGGACGTTGTACAAACGCAGAAGAATTTCATCTAGATTTTACGAACATTTTTATTAGTTCACAACTACGTTATTAAAAAATACAGTTATGTAACAATGGGAGATGTCGTTGGTATAACTCCAACATCCTCAGCACTCAACGGAGATGAGTGGTCAGATTTATGATCCGGCCGCCTTGCACCGAGGAACTCCACTGGACCCCACAGCCAGTCTAAACGCAGAGTCTAAGAGAAGAATCTTCGGACCCTGCCAGGAATCGAAACCCAGTCGTCTAGCTTGTAATCAGTTACAGAGCCACCCCGACTCTGAGAATGGGAGACTATCAGTAAATAAGCCAGCGACGCAAAAGTACGTAGAGGTAGATTTAATCCCAAGAAAATAAACGATGTGGAAATCAAGGAACATTATTGGGTCTAGATGTCAAATTGGTTTGCAGCTTTGGGAAACCAAGAAAATGTTGCTATCAATAGGGTTTCGCTAAGTATTGAGTAAAATATCAAAACTTCAGCCAAAGAAATCTAGGATATCACGAAATAAAGAACCATGGGTTGACGAAGAAACTTCTAAAGCATACTAATTATAAGATCAAAGGAAACACGAGAGACTGCACTGGTTGCATAACCCAAGCCAAACGAATGGTTAAAATCTGAACGTAAAACTAACAGACATTCCAGGTACAAAACCAAAGAAGATCAAAACTTTTGGGGACCTACAGAGGCATTAATGGTTTTAGGAAGAGTCATCAATGTAGAACTAACTTTGTAAAAGACGAGAACGGTGACCTGCTTGCAGATTCCGAGAATACAAAGGTCAACTATTGAATGTAAGCTTACACGGGGTTAACGATGCAGGATTTGAGGTTTTCACGGCGGTGAGAACGAAGATGGCTGGCTTCTCGGTTGTTAACGCTGTACATGAGTTAGCAATATTATGCAGACTAATATAGACCAACACACAGCTAAGTCATTGATACCGAAAACGTGATTTATGCTCAAAATGAGAGCAGAAACGTATGTATCTTCATATAAAGTGCCCGATTATATCGAAATCAAATTTAATTAATATCCGTTCTCGAGTTGTTACATGCGGACGGATAAGTATGGAAGAGCTGATGGGTGCATTTTTGCAATGTGTAACTTTGGCTTTCAGGGATGAGCCAAGTCAAACGATGAAAATTATCCATCTTTTAGACAAACGTAACAGTTGCCATCTTCATGTGAATTTTAGGGCTTAGGCATTGCTGAAAGACATATAGGAAAGGAATCAAATGGCAAATATAATTTGATGGTACTGATTGGTGGAGCGGATTAACAGGCTGCCAACCAATTTTAGAAGTTCCTCGCCACCTCGCCTAAAAGTAGGTCAGGGTAAGTTCCGTTCGTAAAGGCAGATGTGAATATTCTTGTCGTTGTGTTGGAAATCGACCTTAAAGGACGATCCATCGATGAGGGGGTGGGGGTGGGGGGTCAGAGAGGGGTGTGTGCGTGTCAGAGCGCCTTGTTTTGTACGTCCAAGCAACTGATAAATGACGTCTAGTGGAAATGTAACCATCATTTCAGGTTGTTGTAACATTTGGACCGGACCTAGACATGTACGGATTGCGAACGAAAGAACAAGCAGGGGTGAGGGGGAGGGGGAGGGGGTGGTTTGCGCGCCAGCCCGCCCCGGTAACTATGGCAACAAAACCAAACCAAAACGTGTAACAGGGGCAGCGAGCAACGGCAGGCAGCCGGGTAGAATCATCACCAGAAGCTCTACCCTTTCTACCCGGTTCTACCCCCAGCACTGTTGATCTACTCCAGCTACGACTGAGCGTTTTCTTACACAAAGAGAAAGAAGAGACAGGACAGGCCCATGACACTGCCGTGGGAGACACGGAGCGTACAGTCGCTACCACAAAAACCGAACCGAAGCGAAGTGCTTATGATATGGGGAACCCAGCGCGAAAACAATTTGTGTTCAACGACAGGTCCTTATTTTGCGGGTCAACACTTACACTTCCTGGATTGACGTGGAAAATGAACTAATCGTTTCTGGCCTACTTAATTATAAGCGAAGATTGGCTCATGACATCATAATAACCGTGCATCAAGCCATCCTCTCCTAATCACTTTTAACGTAACTGACAAATTTTTATGGTACCCCATAAACATCAAGACAATTACATCGCTGTACTAACCAATCGCAGCGCGTTCTGGGGCCAGAGCCTAGATCGGTCTGACACTGGGACCGTGGGTTCGAATCCCATTCAAAGCATAGATGTTTGTCCGCGTCTGTTGCTGTCCTGTACAGACAGAGGCCTTGCGACGAGCTGATCATTCTACCAAATGTCTAGAAATATTAACAAACATCCCATCTGTGAGCAGGCCAAGGTCCTTTAAGGACTGTGAGGCCACGCAGCGGTATCAGTACGCGGTCATGCAGTGTTGATTCACGAACAGTTCAGCTCTTGCCGGGAAACGAACCCTGGTATCCCTGCTTGTAGCCAGTCACCTTACCAACTCAGTTATCCAGTATACAATTACGTGTTTTGTTTTCCTTCTGCTAGGAGAAGCTGTTTCCATATACGTGTCCTTTCGAAGTGATACACACGTGGCCAAGTACAGCGACCCAAGCCACCAGTGTCCCGTAAGTCGCTTTTACGTGTGGAATGTACAAGGTCGCCGTGCAAGGCTGAAGATGCAGTCAGCCTCGGCTGTCGCGGCACCTTGAGCTCACTAGCCGACACGATCGAGGCTCAAACCCCAATTCTATCAACCCAACTATTTTATCTTGCTATGCAACACCAACGATTCTTATGCGACAATAAAAATTATCTCAATTGTTCTATGACTTCATACAAAGCAAAATAAATAAAACAAAAATGTCGTTCCTGATGACGGAGGCAGTATGACCTCCGAAACGTTGGTAAACATCGACCAGACTACACAGCGCAACAACCCAGAAGACAGAAATCTTCATACTCTGATGACGGTGACAGTATGACCTCTGAAACATTGATTAACATCGACCAGACTACACAGCGCAACAACCCAGAAGACAGAAATCTTCATACTCTGATGACGGAGGCAGTATGACCTCTGAAACGCTGGTAAACATCGACCAGACTACACAGCGCAACAACCCAGAAGACAGAAATCTTCATACTCTGATGACGGAGGCAGTATGACCTCTGAAACGTTGGTTAACATCGACCAGACTACACAGCGCAGCAACCCAGAAGACAGAAATCTTCATCGCCCTGATGACGGAGGCAGTATGACCTCTGAAACGTTGGTAAACATCGACCAGACTACACAGCGCAACAACCCAGAAGACAGAAGTCTTCATACTCTGATGATGGAGGCAGTATGACCTCTGAAACGTTGGTAAACATCGACCAGACTACACAGCGCAACAACCCAGAAGACAGAAATCTTCATACTCTGATGACGGAGGCAGTATGACCTCTGAAACGTTGGTTAACATCGACCAGACTACACAGCGCAACAACCCAGAAGACAGAAATCTTCATCAAAAAAGATTATTCAAAGTTTAACGTCGACCTACATGGTTTACAATCAGAGTCGATGGTTTATACAAAGGCGAAAGACGTGCATCCATCCTTAGACTGGATTGGATAGAATGACTATAACGAAGCCTTATTATATATAACACAGGAGAACTGCAACTATGGCGCAGTTTGAACAAAAAAGACACTGCAGTCAAGAGAAGAAAAAGCATACAAAATAACTGGTTCTCGCGTTCCCACGGAATGCCAACTGTTTGGATAGAAATCCGCTCTGGTTCTGCAACCCACATTGCGAATCCTGACTCTACGACAGCTTTGAGTATAAGTGTCATGTTTCACATGTGATATTTTCAGCGACGTTGAATATTTGATATACGATTTCTTGTGTCTTTATCTAGCATTCCCAGCTTTAACTATTACAAAAACCTTTACAGCCTGGGCGGATAGTTCATAGTACTTATTCACTTGATCAAGAGATATATTGCTGATATGGAACGCGACGGTTCATAACTCTGCTTTCGAACCATTGAACAACGTTTTAAATCCCAATGGTAACTATGTATACCACCTATATTAGAATTCAATAACTCTGCACTAAGCCGACATTGTGTATTTATAGGGTCATAGGATTATTTTCTGAAAACCATTAATC
This sequence comes from Zootermopsis nevadensis, assembly GCF_977971745.1. Taxonomy (NCBI): domain Eukaryota; kingdom Metazoa; phylum Arthropoda; class Insecta; order Blattodea; family Termopsidae; genus Zootermopsis; species Zootermopsis nevadensis. Next base: position 4,684,859 of record NW_028259136.1, on the reverse strand, counting down.
AAAATTTCACCACGGTTAACATCAAAATTCAAATTTCCGATCGAATGTACAGAGACGCTGCCCAATTTGTCTCTATGCTCCACGCCTCATCCTGTATTCAACCTACCTTTACTAGAAGGACGAGTGGACACTGCCTGGCAACCTTCATATCCACGAATTTTTCCTTTCCCCCCCAAAAAATTGTGTTTTCTCATTACACACCTGATAATAAAGACGAAGGTAGCAAGTCTGCACTGACATGTAATTCTTTGAGCATTTTCCCGTAATGACAATAAATAAACCTGGCATGTCTTTCAACAGCTATTAACAGGCACATTTATAACACATATGTTAACAGGTTTTGCCATCAGCGCAATGTGTGTGTAATATAATCAACTAATACGATGAATTATTACTTTCAGTGCCTCACCACACAGAAGGACGCTCTCCCCTAGTTAATTGCTAGAATCTGTCAAGCCGTAAGGAGGAGACAAATAGTAGTCTACTGCATGAAGTACCATCTGTCGGCGAGAAAATTACTCAGGCCAGTGAACTCTTAACGATGTTTATCTCCGATGCTTCTTTTACGTTTACTTCATTCGGAGATGGACTAAGGACGGATCCGACCATGCATACCAACAGCATATTTGGGATTTCACGAGTTCAGTTCTCTCTTTGCAAATCAATTAACAAAACCAACATTTTATTCCACATATCCACAAATATGTACGTCATGCTGTTGACACACGTCTTTCTTGGTCTTCTTCTTATTTCATTTAAAGAGCTTTCTCAGATCTAATGGACGGAAGGTGGCGGTGTATGCTTTTCAAAATGGTGTCCCGCGGGCCATATCCGGCCCGAGACCACTTGTAACCAGGCCCGCGAATATATTTGTTCAGTTTGTTTCCAGTCGCAATAAGCTCATTTTATTTTATTTATTCCGAAGGATTCTGAAAAAAAAAGTTCGTGATTATTATCTCGTCTGTTGCTTTATGTACAAGCGCCATAGAAGCTATTTGACTTCAAACCTTACCGTAAAATGAAAATTTTCCAGGAGACAGACACAAGCTGTTGCAGGAGAAAATCTAAAATAATATGCAGCTAACTACACTAATTTGTGCACATTTCAATCACTGCAGTAATTTGCCATTTATGAATAAGTACTGTTAAAGTAAACTAAAACTGACATTGTTTTCAAAATAGTGCCAAGAGGAAAACTTTTTTGGGCCAAGTGAAGAAAAAAGGTGGACCACCCTGACATCAAACAAGACCCACAGCTCTCAGTTCCATAGTGTAATTCCCCGAAATGAAACACAGTCATGAGTTCATGCGTACTCGCAACTTTGAAACTTATTTACCAGATGGCAGGACACTTCGCCGGAGTTCTGAGCAGGACTACTAGCGAAACCATGCGGAGAATTGTAAAACGTCGGGAGAGGCGATCGGTAACGACGGTTCAGTCGACAAGTTAGGCAATCAATCGATTCTCTCCGCGGCCATATATATAACACATACACTTTTAGCATGTGCATTCAATGCACTGATCATCACAATTTAAAGTTTTCGGCGAGAATTACACTAACTGTAGTGTTTTTTTAAATCACAAATTTTACATGACAACAGTTTCCGTTTTACTTGAGCATAAAAATCCTGAAGATGACGTCGATATTCGTCGAAACATGTATTTCATAACTGTAATGTATAATCTTATACAACAGACTACTGTTAAAAATATATTGTAGTTTTGATGCGTGTGAGGGATTTCTTCATTTACAACTGAAACCCTAAATAACTTAACAGGCTGGTAACATTTTATAGGCTACCTGCTCTCAAATTAGTTAAGCACGTGTGAAACAAGAACCACATTCAAAATTTTGTTGCGAAACATGAATAAGGAAGACTCCGTTAAGGACAGAAGGCGTAGACGACAATCTCGCGTTTAAAACTAACTACGACGGGAACACGTGAAATACAGTGAAATGGTTCAGAGTGCGGTGTTCTATTATGATAATTATGATAAACTGTTTGTTAATGTCTAACTCAGCAGAGCTATTATAGACTGGCCCTCCAATACTCCATAACATGTAGTTAGTTAATGCGGGAATCAGCTGATATTTTGCTAATCTGGTCGCCCTCGGAGAGCTGTTGCGAGCATACTGGTTTCAACTTCTGAATTATGCAATAATGTCTGTATAAATATAACCACTGAAACAGCATGGATAAGATAAGAAAAATCAACAGGTTCCTCGTCCTTTACAGCGCTGGAAAACGATACTATCGATATGCCTATAGTCAACGGCGTGACCTTGGAAAATACAATTCCTTGCGTGGCGGAAAAACTTTCTGTTACGATCAGCTGCAGTGTCAGTAACAACAAATCAAATAGAAATTCTTCACTAGCTGAGCAACTATCAGCTTCTGTATTCTCTGTAAGGAAAAAAATCCTGGTAAAAATTCTAGAGCTCATACAAAACGACAATCTTTACACGGAAAACGAGGGGAGCCCACCGCACAGAACTTCGCTTTCACAGTAAATTATCAATATTCTCTGAGATACTTTTAAATTCAGGGCAAACAAAATGCTCCTATGAACACTGATAGAATCCTTTATACCATCATCAAAAACCGACACTTTCCGTTGGAAATAAGACTTCCGATTGTTCGTAACTTGATTGTGGTAACAGAACCTAAAGTTTAAATGCTACTGATATCGAAATATTGTTGTTGAACATAACTGTTAAGTCAGTTAAGTTAAAAAACAAACAAAGCTGTCCCACTACATGCCATGTAGGGTGTGTTGGCTGGAAGGGTTGTATAGCTCCTACTCATTCTTAACCTCGGCACTAGATGGGGGTAAGTGGTCAGCGTCACGCCCAGGCCACGTCTTACCCCCGGGAAAGCCCCAGAGCCAGTCTGGACGCAGAGGCCAGAGGAAAAATCCTCTGCCCCTTTCGGGTGTCGAACCCCGATCAAAAGTCAGTTCAGTCAAATTCAGAGTCTAACAAGATGCACTTTACTTCGACTCTGTTAAACCCCACAGCTCGCGACATAATTGCATTCGCGGTTTCTCGTGGTAACCGTGGGAGGTGTTCCATACCGCCCTGGACACGCTAGTTATTTTATTACAGTACATGCATTTTCATACACCAGCAACGCGAACTTGAAAATCAGTGTTAATGCATATCTCTCTTGTCTGTCAGTTCGGTTTTCTGACGCGTTCTTTTGCGGCTAAGCGCGGCTTGTCATCCATAGCTGTCCGTCTCTTATCACCACTTCAACCTCGAACTGTGGTTGAACGATTTGTTCGTCACCCCTCCCCCACCCCCCACACCCCGTTCTCACTGCGTCTCCTGTTTTCCACTTCCCTCTCGCTCTGTGTCGCAGTCTCCATCCTCCTCTCGCTCTGGTTCGTCTCTTCCTGCATCCCTCTGCCAACTCTCTTCATCTGTCTCAACTCGGCTGCCAGATATATCCTATCAAACAACTCTCTCAGACCCCTGGGAAAGATCAATCCAGTTCCCCCGACGTGCCCGTTCGTCGTGACGCGCAGTTTCGTCGCCAACCGTCCCGTCGTTGTCTACTCCGGCCACGGTGACCGGGTGAACTGTTTCTCCCGTAGCCGGATACCGTATCTGTATCTCCGTGAGCATTAATTTGGTTATTTTTGTTTCCTGATGCGTTCACCTGCACCGAAGTTCAACATCCATGACTACCTTCATTCAGCACTTTGAAGCGGATAAATTGTCGTCCCAATGTACTGTGCGTGTCCCACCCGTGTTCTGTCACAGAATACAAACCTCCAGGGAAACACTGTTTTTTTTTTTCCAGCGGACTCATTCGCTGTAATTAGAATCAGCAGCGTATAGTTTGCTACACCTCGAAGCCCATACAGCAAATATGCAATCCCCGAGGCTAAAAACGAATAAAACAAGCACGTGAAACCACGCTGAAGGTGTCCCCGTGATAAGAACTTTACCCCTAAGGTGTAGGGTGGCATTGAGCTTAGCAACCGGTGCCAAGCTAAGAATATGTTAAATTTACGTGAGATTTTTTATTTATATTATATTTATTTAGTGTTCTGTCTGACGACAGGTCCAAATGAACAGGATCCTTGCATCCTTTTCTCGGACTGGGACCTGTTCATATACGTTCTTGGCAGATGATCCAGAAGTGGTTTGCCATTGCCTTCTTCTGTGTGTGAATGGAGTAATTGTTGGGATGCCACGGAGGAAAACTCCGTGTTGCCTAGACCACGGCCTTGCCCAACACAAGTTATAAATTCGGGCACCGCCGGGAATCGAACCCGAGACCCCAGGATTACAAGGCCAGCGTTCTAACCGCTAGACCACCGTGGCGGTCTACGTGAGATTACAAAGTAATTATTACAAAGCCCGCAGATAGATTTGAAAGGCGAGTAAAGGCAGCTGTCGTGGCCTATTTGAATCTTCTACTACTACGTAATCAGCCAGGAAGAACAATTAGAACCAAGCATCCCAAAATACAAGGCATCGCTGAAACTTTCGGTAAGGTACATTTCGCTAGGCCGGAAGTTTGCGCATTGCCTCCATCTTGGGAGGCAGACAGCTGCAGAGTCGGACTTCTGCTCAGGCTCAATCAAGGTCACGCGTTTTTAAGCAGCACGCCATAACGTTACACAGGAAACACGGAAAACAAGTTCCGCGCGTCTTAACCTACACACAGACAAAGACACGTGAAATGTCAGCTTCCTGCTCCTTCTTGCTTTAAATTGCAGGAAACAGCCCTCAGATTTATACTTCATAGAAGGTTGGGCACGGCCCAGAACTGCTCTGGATGCGATTACAGAGGGCTTTAACGCCTCTGAGACCGGAAATCGAAACCCGGCTACAGTCCATACCAGCACGATGTATGCCGCGACAAACACGCAGAGCGCTGGCGCGCTACGTAAAACAACTGAGAGATGATAAACCTCAGCATTTAGACGTGTAGTACAGATATTTAATATTAAATACTCTCCGGTTGTGTTGATTGTAAAACCATTTATAACTGTCACACAATCGGACACAAAATGACGACCCTGAGACCACACGAATACTCATCTCAAACCCGTATGACCGTTGTCAGGCTTGATTGATAAGGGCTCAACCGGAGTACGAAATGAAGTGGCCGAAATTGCAATGCGAAGACTTCCCTAGCTATTCATTCCACTTGTTCGAAGCTTCCTCGTTACAACGCCTATCTAGTATAGTCTGTACCAGAGCGGTCGAACTGACGGCCCGCGGGCCACATCCAGCCCAAGACCACTTATAACCAGGCCACATAATTATTTGCTAATTTATTACTAGTTACAGCCTTTTTAAGGGCGGCTATCTGTCTGGATGATATCAGGGTGTTTGGTTGCGGATTTTCCAAGGTCACGTAAGAAACACAGGCAGAACTTCGTGTAAAATATCCTTCATTGCTACTCAGCTTTAAAAAGAATGTTAACAAATTCAAGTAAAACTCCCCAATATCAAATTTAATAAAGATCCGTTCAGCTGTTCTGAAGTTGTTACATGTAGACAGACGGACTGACAAACATGGCACGGCATGTACGGGAATCTTTTCAATTTCGTTGGGAATGCGCCTAAAAAGATGCATTTTATACTTTATTCATTAACCTGTGCCTTATTTCGAATTGGTTAAATCCTACATTTAAATCTGCCGGATAGCATCTCAGAGTTTCGCACCTCTGCCATATCTGTACCAGAAATGTTCCATTCACAATTTGCTAATACCCCTATGGTCTCCTTTCAAACAAAATTATACAAGCCTGGTTCTAAATATCAATCATCGTCATCATGTGAAAATGTAATTACTGATTTTGTGGGTCCGCCATGTTTGCATATTACATTCTAAGAAAATTAAAATTTTTACGGTCGGACACACAAACGCAAAACTATATCACACACTCATTTCCTTAATTCCTACAAAGTAAATTAGGCAAGGGATAAAAAGACTTTGGTCCGCTTTTCCAGTGACGTGTACCTGAAACCTATTAAGTGGCGCTTCTATAGCACGTCTCGGGGTAAAACAATTTCGCTTGTCCCCTTCCCCGGCGCGCATGCAGCGGTGTGGCCGCTAATCATCGCGCGGGTGAGTAATGTTTGCCGAGGCCCGACTCTTCCATCTCGTTCTCCGTCCGATGTGATCACACGGCTGGATCAACAGGTTGCCTGCCAGCAGGCGGCTGGCTGATCGCGTGCGGGAGACGGGTTGGGTCAAGGACGAGCGCGCGCGCGGACCCCGGGCAGCCCTCGTATCTGCCCTGTTCAACGACTCCCTTCACGATATCTGAGACCCTGGGCCACATGAGAAATGCGAACAAAATTTTAGATCGGAAATCTGTAAGATAGAAACCATTCGAGGAATCGTATGACCACAGGGTTTTGTGACGTAGATTGGATTCACACGGCTTAGGACAGCGACCGGTGGCGGACCTTTGGAATCCACGAAATGCGGGTAATTTATTGACTAGCTGAGCGCACTACCAGCTTCTCAAAAACACTCTGCTCTATGAAGATAATTATTGGAATCATTGCTACTAAGTGACAATACCCTAACAGTCTCAGTAAAGTTCTGGGGACACCGTTAAACATCACGGAATATACGAAGCTTTCGCCGGGATGTCATACTCCCCGCCCAACGCCTGTCAAATCTTCATCCGAACATCAGCGCGGTCGCAAACTGCAGAGAACTCATAAGTGAAACGTAGAGCTGGCAATGCGTCTATCCAGAACAAATTCGCAAATGTTTCTAGACGGAACGAAATGAGCTCTGACATGAAGAACATTCCAATTTATGCTACGGCGCAGTTCATTTTCACGGTCTTTGAACCCTGGTGATACGTCTGACATGACTTCTCCATTCACATTAATGCGCTGAATAAGGACAATATGTGATCCGATTTTTTTAGCCAGTTTGTGAAAACTGTCGGAGAATACCAGGTAATGATGAGAACTGTACGAGCCACAGGACAACTTACGAATGGGCTGAAAGAATAAGAAAGGAAGACAAAGGAGTATTCATGATAACGCGTATTCGTACGACTATTGTCCTAACGTGTCGAGTTTGAGACGAAGACATAGTCGTATCCGGGACAACTGAAGAATCAGCATTATCTGAAATAAGCACCTTTCGTGGACAAACTGGTTAAATGTCTGTTCGAAAAATCTGATTCTGATGGAATCAGGAAATTTCCGGATTGTTCGAACAATTCCATTAAAGTGCATGTCTATTTAAGTACTGTGTGAAAACGAACAGTAATACTGCTTCCAATTTTTTACGTACCATCGTTAACTCTCTTAACGATTATCGAGACATTTACCTTCCACCTTAATTTACCCTAAATTTTAACCCTACGGATAAAAGTCTTGCAGTGAGCGTAACAACAACAGCGAATAAATCGTGTTTTTACTCCGTGCCTCCAAAAATATCCGAATAACGAAACACAGTCTATGGGCTCTTCCTCCGGGATCCTGTCGAATACACCATTTGCAGTCCCTGAGCCATTCCACGCCTTGCATCCGACACATTCGGAAACGCGTCGCTAAATATGCGTAGAATAAAGCTGGACGCAGCCTTCGAGAGCCGCCACCGGCTACAAACTGGGCGATTCCCCGTTGTCCGAAACGCCCACGGCTCCAGTGAAACTCGATAGCGGCTGGAGGGTTTTTTGCATAACTGATTGCTCTCTTATGACGCACTATGTTGAATGATTCATGTTTCGTCCTATGCTTTCCATTGGAGCAATCAAATAAATTGAATCGCTTCCAAACAAACGTCGATGTGTGGTTGGAAGGGGGACGCACGTTGTGGTCACGGTGGTGAAGACAGTCTCGAAGCAAGGACCTCGAACTGAACCTCAGTAGTCCGGTAATTATTTAAAGCTCGCACACGGTAATACAATGATTTCTGTCAATCACATGCACCGAACATTACGGTACACGTGCTGTGCTCAGGACTTGCATTCAAGGGACATCCACTTCGAATCTCGAACGCGACACGTTAGTATTATTCATCTGGACAGCACCGGGATGCTTTTTGGTCAAATCCACATCTACTGCTGGTTCAGCAAGGTGTCACATTCAGGTAACTCAAACGGAATGTGGCGATAAATGGCGACTGAGTACTTTTGAAGGTTTCTTATAGCGAAATTGCACTAGCAATTTCTACTTCCCCTATTCTTAATTAAATAGAAACTCGTATTTTCGTCTTTCGCCAAAAAGACACCAAATTATGAATAAAGCCAAAATGAATCAAATGAAAATTTGTTACGTGTATTCGGGTAAATCTAAAGCATGTCTTCAGGTGAAAAATAACGTAAATGTTCAGATAATCACAAACGTGATTACATGTTTGATTTAGTCTGGTACACAGACAAACAAGGAGACAAACAAACCAAATGGAAAATAAAATAAAACTGCAAAACCTCCCATAGAAACGAACCGACAGAGGCTACCACGAATATCAAAGGCCACGTGCGTTTGTACTTGTTCATCAACAGGCCGAACTGTTGATTAGAAAATGCAGTATTATGATTGTTTAGTACGATAATAAATACAACTGTTAATGTCAATAATGAGTATAATGCAAAGGGCATAATCCAAATCAGAGCCAATCAACTTGAGGCAAATTAATATCCACCCTACCACAGTATTAACTGCACTGGAATTTACTTCATTACGGATATATAATTTTTTTTTTGGAAAAATATAAATTATGGTTGAAAATATAATATAATGGATAAATATGTTTTTCCGCAGTTATTCAATATTTTACGCATATTACGAAAAGTGACGAGCCAAGCCGGTGACCAGCCCGAGAGGGCTCCACATACGCGCATGTTCTCAACAGTTCAGTGGGGTTTATTCGGAACTACATAAATAGTGGAAAGGTTTCACTCATTCGGGTCACACACCAGAGCAAATTTGCATTTTAAATTTTAATTCCTATCGACCAGTGGTACAGCACATGTTTTCCGGAAGCCACCGGCTCCTCTTAACAGGACGTGCGTGGCCCATTCGTTGACCTAAGTCCCTGCTTTGCCCGAAGACGTGTGTCGTGGTTTCCTTCAGGCACTCCAACCGAATACGGATCGGGTCAGGTCAGTTCGGCGGACTGGACGACCGAGGTACCATCTCGTCGACACTGACACATCCAATGGCTTTTCGTGGTAAATCATCGGACCCTGAATTTGGCCACTAATTTGCCGAAATTACGAATGCATGAGGAACATTTTCCTCTGTGCCCCTACACACCCCCAGGACGTGTTTCTTAGGCTCAGGGACACTTAACTTTTTGTGTTTACCCTCTGAGCAAAGAGTACTTTTTAAATAGTACACGACCTCTTCCTTCTAAGTTATTTCATGCTTCTGATTTATGTAATGAGGAAGACAATATCTCAGATTATAGAAGAAATCGGTCATGTTACAGTCAAGGTACCATTCCTGAAGAGACCGAGGAAAACAACGAAACACCTCAATCTGGATAGCCGGTCTATGAACCGAGATTTGAATCCGGGTCCTCCTGAATATGAAACTGGAATACTACACACGTGGCTGTAATCCACGCTTTTTAAAGATTTTCAATTATCTTTAAAAATCTCGGAGAATCAGAAAATATTCAGTAAAGTGGTGTGAAGTAGGTGTCTTGAACTAATCGGTAAATTTTGCATTTCTTTGTGCCTTTACGCAGCTATCGCGGAGAAATTACAGCAAATCTGTCTTTGTGCATTAAACATCACGCATCTAAGACACATGGGGGGCATGGAGATAAACCGCTCGTTCTGAACTTCAGAACTAATGGAGGCGAGTGACCAACTTAAGCTTATAATTATTTACCTCCCAGAAAAATAAAGTTCCGGCATGCGATAAGCGAAAGACCACGAGAATTCCAAAACCGTTGTAAATGTTAAAGTTTTTTTTTGGGGGGGGGGGGTGTAGAGACTCAGTACAGTTCTCACTAAGCCGTGACTGCTCCCAGACCATCATGATGGTTTGATAAACTCTACTCCAACTCAAAATTAAATTTCTGGACTAACAATCCACGGTCTTGACAGGTCGTTTAAACGAAATGTATAAACGTGTATCTTATAGGTAAGATTGACATTTTTTTATTCTTGTTTTCAGCCTGGGTGTTTCTGCAAAACGCACAACAGCTCTACTGTGAAATTTTCTGCTGTAGGTACAGGAAAAAAAATCTGTTTAAACTACGAACCACACATTTGATCCACGGACAGGGCAGTAATTTTCGAAGAGAAATTATGAAACAAATGCAAGGTTCACGTTTAGAATAAAGGTCTCGTTTATCAAAAGAACTCATTTTATTTCGTACGATTTCTAGGTGGAGGTCACAATGCTTTCGAATTATAAAAAAAAAAGCAAGCTCTTTTTAACGTATATTAAATACGGCTGTTCACAGTTAGCGACGGATTCGATGCACACCTCTGCCCCCGAACGGTAGATTAGTGAACTCGTCATAAGCTACCCCCTCCTCTCAGAGAACTGGCGAATATATACAATGGAGGTCCAAAACAAAAATGAGTTGCTGCATATGGTTTTGAAACCAAAACCACAGAAATCACAGCATTTTGACCATAAGTGGGTTCTTCAAACGCTTTTATATTCCGACAGCAACGTTTTATAATATATATAAAAACAAGTGAATGGGTAACTTCAATTAATACGAAAATATTTTCGTTTCGACTATTCCTTTTCCAACAAAAGTAATTTTAAAAACGAGAAAACCTTGGTGCTCGGAGAAATTTCAAGCATAACAGCACTCTGCTGAACTATGATTCGGATAGTCTGACAGAAGAAAAAATGGCTTGTTAATTTTCGCGGGCTAGCAAAGTCAAGAAACCATCGCAAACTCATTAAATGTATATAATGTCACTTTAAATCTGCGACATGAAATTTTTGTAGCAATTAGCAAACATTAGAAAAACCTAAATGTCGCGGTTAACACTACCGCTTCGTATTCCGGAGACCGGTTGTTCTGGTCCAGTCACGGAAGCACAGAAAATACCCGGATCCAAATGATCACGATCAAATCCTATATATGACATTGCCGCCTTTCTCCGGCCAACGAAAACGCTGATTTTGAATGCGCTCATTTTATGCTCGTGACACAATCGGGCTCCGCAAACAAATCCCGTCGAACTGATTTTGTCGGGAATTTTCGTAGCTGCGCCCTACCGGAAACAGTTCGAGATAACACCCTACAAACTTGGCGTCCGATAACTTTGTGCCCTTCCTCAAACGCTAAAATGACCCCATATGCTTCAGAGCGTCGCTAAATAATTCAGTCAATGATTACTGGCACCGATGCATTAAAATGAACATACGTTAATGACACGGATTGTAAATAGATCGGGCTTTATTCGGGCTGGAATAAAAGGACTTCGGGTTTAAGTAGGGCATGGGTACCATATATGAAGATAAACCTCGACATCGGGCTGGATCTAGCCAAATGATCTTCGGGTCCAATGTAATTATAAAATTTAGGCAGTGCAATGCCCTTCAAAAGCATATCATTTCCAATTCAAAAATCAGAATAATCCTACAGTTCAACAACTTGTAACCAGTTCAGTTGAAAAAGCAATGTTAAATAAACAAAGCTCCCAAACAACAATCTATACATTTTCTAATGTTCTAATTTATAATGGACGTTTCGGTGTTAAAACATTTGTTGACGGTAATCATAATTTTAAAAGTTGTATTATTGAAGTACTGTTAGTGTGATTAAACGGAGAACGACATACAACATTTTTATTGGAATATGTAAGGAAGTGGACACTTGACATTTAAAATGGCCACAAATTAATAAGTAAGAGATTGCTGTTTTCTGCGTTGTTGCGCATTGTAGTCTGGTAGATGTTTACAGACAAATTTCAGAGGGGCTTACTGCCTCAATCATCAGGTCGATGGAGGCAGCAAGCACGTCCGAAACGTCGTTAAACTTCTATCGAACTACACGGCGCAACATCCCAGAAGACAGTCATCTTCATACTCGCCGCTGTGAAACCTCAATCTCACGTGATATGGATTTGAATGGTTTATCACCGGATCAACGGAGAGCTTTTGCGAGCACAGTTATGAACATTATATTGTTCACACAGAGTTGCCAGTTATTAGGAATCTTAGTGACTTTATGGATTGTTCAGAACCTCCCTAGCTGACAAAATAATCGATCGCCAACGTTCAAGCTGTGTGTGAACGTGGTTAGGATGCGGTTACGTACCTTAGCACACCACTTGCAGTGTAGACTTCATTACTCATTTTAACTCAGTGAGTTTTCAAAAATATATAACAAGCTAACTGATCGTTAAACATAAATTTTCATATGCAAAATAAAACACGTATGATTAAATTTTTAAGCCGAGCCTCGACTGTATGATATTAACAGTTCTTACCTCAAAGAAAACACAACAAACTTCTTAGTTTATATGAATCATACTAGAAAAGACTTAAAAACTGCAAACCTGCTGGAAGGTGTCAGGAAATGTGGTGCTTCACAATTTAGGGAACTTGATGTCTGCGTTCGCTACACATGCATAATTCAAAACGTGTGACGGTGACGTGAGAGAGCATCGTTCTTTGACGCACTCACGGTAATGCAGCTAGCGCTTCAAACGCTTCAGACGCCCCCAGCGTCGCGCCGGGTTCGTCTTCCAAACTGAAATCTGCTGGGACAAATGGAGTCTCGGAGTCATGCAGATGCTAGATGCGAGTCTTGACTGACAATAACATGGCACTTCTAAATTAAAAATCCGTGTATTTAGTGAACGACCACAGATATTAACGTAGCATTTAATAATTTAATTACGTATGTTATGTCCATTATACTCCGGGTGGCAATACAAAGAACGTCTATGCTGGTATACAAATCCTCGACGTGCATAAACGAGCTTTGGGCGGGAAACAGAACGTCTCAGTGTTTTCGTCGTCTTCCTCAGTCAGTCCACTCTCTTATCACAAGACGCCTTCAAATATTTGAGACCATTTGTTCTTCAACATGATACGTCATCGTTAAAGAACCTGTGAAGCAAGAAATCCCTTCCTGGTGAGATCTGAGGTTCTCACGGCGGTGAGTATGCAGATGACTGTCTTTCGGGATTTGCCGTCTACGACCTTAATGATGCAAGCAGCAAGCAGCTCTGAAACTTCCGTAAACTTTTACCAGACTACGAGGCGTAACATCCCGGAACGAACCATCCTTGCGACAGAGCACAATGGAAGAAGGGAGCCCAGAACAGCTCTTCCAGAAGCTTTACGCTGCACTTCACCGCCAAAGTTACCTGCGTACGAATGACGAAACCGGAAGGATACTTAGATAAATCCGGAAAAGAGATCATGCCCCATTTTAATACATTTTCCTGTTCCCGGTCGGAATTCGAACTGGGTTCCTCTGCTAGACATGCTAGTCTGAATTAATCGCTTGCGATGACTTCCAAGTTCGTACAAAATTGCGTGGTGACAAATCATAAAAGTCTATACTTCACATTCTGTGTGACTCAGCATCGGGGTCCCGACAGGCCAAGCGACCGCCCACACGTCATGCGCTTAAGAGGCGACAGCGGAGAACGGACACAGGAAAAGGAAGACGGAAAATGTGCGAGAAGCCGAGAGGGGGAAAAGGAAAACTTGATGAAAGCGGGGTGGGAGATAACGAGTGGATGACAGGAGGGTCCCGTCGAGCGCTGTTCCAAGTGTGACGCACACAGCCTGCCGGGCCGGGACATGAGTGGGTTGTAGCTTCCCGTCCCGCCAGCCCCAAGACAGATTGGCCCTTCGCTGCGCTCTATAGCAGGCGACAACGAAGAAGCTCGACGCCAACTTCAATTTCCTCGTGTCAGCACTGCACTAAAAACAGCCCCCATTCGCTCGCGCACACAATTGCGCAGAACTAAATGTGGCAGTGACTACAATCATCAAATACAGGTCGTTAATGAGACATTCTGCAATACTTCAATTCGTGTGCGTGTAACTCCGTGAGGTTTCTAGTTTTCGAGGCAAACAATTAGAATGGCAGCCTTCTAGGATGTTGCGCCGTGTCGTCTCGAAGAAACTGACAGACGTTTCAGAGGTGCTCACTGCCACCATCATCAGGGTGAAGAATGACTCCTCAGGCACACGTTTAGAAATTGGTCTGTAAGACACGATGAATTCGGAGACAGCGATGTGGTCACAAACATCTTAAGCAGCTTTCTGATGTTCAAGAATAATAAAACACGGGGAAGAATGAATGTTACGATATGAACACAGACGTTTCGGCCTACACCATATGAAATTCACGCGTGGCTCAAAAAATATCTGACTGAAGTTTTTCTAATATTAAATTGAAGACCTGAAAAGTGTCACGCAAATTCCGTACATACACCGTTTTCTTTATAAAGGCTCGCATCCTCAATTTGAGAAAAGATTTCAGAACTGGGGATCACACATATTCTACAATCAGTCGTCTGCCAGCCCCGAACCCGACGTTCATCTTGAATTCGTTACTCGAACCCGAGAGAACTGAGAAGCCATGAACTTCTAAAGAACTCTGTTACATGGGGTTCCACTTTAGTTTCAATCGGTGATAAGGCTATAATTTTCAACCCCATTACTCCGATATTAAAAAGGACCTGAAAGGCAGCCCCCTTCCACATCCCTTAGTGTAGAAGGGCCAGTGTGTCTTTCACAGATCAGTCATCCATCTTTCGTGTCCTGGTACCATATATACCGGCAGTGCTTCCCCGTACTGTAGTAATCCGGCTAGCTGCCACATCCACCCCTCCCCTCCCCCTGCCAGTTCCGGTCGATATGCACTACCTCTCGCCCCTCTCCGGAGCTGTCAGTCGGAACCGCATCGGGAGGGCAGGCAGAGAGCCAGCCTCTGCTTCATTCCCTCACGCGTGGCACCAGTCCACACGCTTGCCTCTCACCAACGCACGGCGTTCATATGTCAACCTCAAAGTCACACATCACCGCCGTATGTGGTCCAGACTGTCCTAAAACAGTGCGTCAAATTTTTGGTTTATTTAACAGACATTTCTGAACCGTTAATTTGAATGGCAGCGATTGTCAAATTTTGGCAGGACAGTGAAGTAACTGGTCCTAACCTATTATGGGCCGATACTCAACATTTGGTGAAGGGATACTGGGCGAAACCAGAATATGTGGTCCTCGAACAGCAAAGTCCAACCCCGAAGATGGAGGCAGTTACCAACACAAGACGACGACGTCACTACCATGAGAACCCGAAGTTTCATACAATTAAAATTTCTCTACAGAGTAATTTTCTTACTGATATTAACGTTTCTGACAATAAGAATTGTCTCCCAGAACAAGTATCCGCTACAGTTCTTCATCCGTGAAGTTCGAAACAGACCACTACCGGAAGATGTATCGATAACATTGTCCTGGGAGATGCGAGAGTTCGTGAGATTGACATCTGCACAACGTCACCTCAATTCTATCTGGTTTCTCGCTACTGTTAATCACACTGTCACAGTGTGAGTAGCACAACGGTAAGCGCAAATGGAGATACGAGACAAGCAATGTCTGCCCAAACTGTTCACAGTCTACTTCGACGCGATAACATCCTTATCAGTCAGCTAAGCTAAGGATCTGGCGGGCCCATGTTTTCCTCTTACGTTTAATTCAAAATCGCATCTTCATCTTATCACCACGTCTTCTTTATTCGTTCTTCAGAACCCTAACTCGGAAAATGCAATTTCTATCGCCAAAATTAATTGATCCATTTTTTAGGAAGGCTTACAAAGTTCAATCTTTTTATAAAACCCAAATACACATCAACCCTGAAAATGACAGTCTTTATTTTTGCCGAAACGACGGAAAACCTACAAAATTCGGCACGGCTCATCGCCGAAACCGAAAGCTATGGTGCAGTGGGTAAACTGGAATGACGTTCTTAACAAATTTCACGAAAATCCGTGAATTGATTCAGAAGTTGTTTGTTCAGCTACGGGTGGGCGGGAAACACAGACAAGAACACGACGTACCATAAAACTACTTTTTCCTTATAGGAGAAGTGTAGACGATTAAAGCTGAGAACATCCCAACCAGTTCAAAAATTTAGTAACGTGACATCGGGACGACTGCGGGGAAAACACATATCCAAACTGAAAAGTTACATAAGTAGGGCTCTCCTAATACGTAAAAGAAAAATCCATAACATCTTCATTAACTATATACCCACCTGTTTCTGTTGGACTGCTCTCTTGAAGAGCTGAACAAAAAAGTTGTGTCTTTTACGGGCTCTGGTTTGAAGTTAAAATTCTTTTTTGTCTCATTATCTTCCTCTGCCATCTACGACAGAAATGCATCCCCTCTTCAGTTTTTTCATCATCCTGAACAATCTTCTCCATTCTCTTTCCTGTCTGTCTCCTCTCCTCTCCTCTCTTCTAACAGGAACCCGCTTTTCTTCTGCCCCGACAGCGGAGCAGCCCACACCGCAGGGTCATTCTCTCTGCGTCTCCTTTCCTTTTGTCGCTGTCGCCAGCGGTCGTGACGAAAACTAAACCTCCCTCTCTGTTCCTCTCATGGCCACATTGCAGGCTGTCATTGGGTCGCGCACATCGCTTGCAATTAGTGGCCCTGGCAGTTAAGCACCAAGCCTCCGGAATAATCCACCTCACAGCTTGGCATATACGCCTCGTCTCTGATTACTCCTCCTCAAGAGCACAGAGGATTTTTTTTGTTTGTTTTGTTTTTGTATCCACTCTGTTCAACAAAAGACCAGAAGGAACTGAAAAGCTAGCAAGGGCTCTTCTCAAGGAAATGTTATTTTCATTTCTCTGGTTTCACGTAGACCTACAAGATTTAAGGACATTATCAGTTGTGTTGGTAAGTTTCTGCCAATTTTAGGTTGTTAGGTTGATCATGATTTAACGACATTTTTCACTGAAATAACTAGCAAAGTTACAAACCACCTTTAAACAACACAATGGTGATAGAATCAGAAATATAAAAATGGCTAATGTCAAAACCGATTGGACACGATTCCAGGCCTCTTAAATCCACATTCCTGACACCCATTAATATTGTCCTCTCATCGTATTCTCGGTATTTCAAGTGACCATTTTCCAGGCTGTTCCTTACCAGGTCTCTGGACATCACGATCGAATGACAGGATATAAACGAGGCCCCATGAAGGAACTGTCAAGGGCTTCATTAACCTAGTTCATTAAACTTTATTATAATTCGTCCTCCATTCCTTGCTTCTTGTATCGCTGTTTTATTTTACCCCGCACTGCCAAAGCGTAACATGTTTAATATATTTCGAGAAGTCGTTTTTGCTTTTCAGCAAAGTCCCATTAAATCCCACAAATGTAACAAAGCTAGATCAAAGAGTTTTCTGACACCACTACACACAAAAGTGAACATTTCCGCCTGCTTTTGTAATCGTAAAGGTACGAAGGCCACAAACACGTCATTGATCGTTATCTGGGAAATCAAAATTGAAAAATATACTGCCGATGGACTTTAAAATCTTCATATTCACCGCCGTGAAAACCTCAAATCATACATTGAAAATTCAAGTCTCCACAACACAAAGAAACCCAGCTCCAGGGCTGAACAAGTTCTGGCAACTACGAAGTAGACACAAGGTCCACGTTCTCTACAGAACAGAACTGTCAACACATCTTCGTTCTGCTAGCAACAAGTTGTCTGCGACGGATGAGTATCTCTTGTTCGCTTGCAAGATACCAACGCTGATCAATCTACGAATCGTTAAACAAACTACGTGGTTCAAACAACGAATGCACGTAACAAACATTATCTTATCAAACTTGTTTGAAGTGTTTCAATTCCCTTGCGAGCGGGCTACGCAGTGCGGAATGAACCTGGAACGAAAATTAACCAGCAAATGTTGGGGGTTTCAAACTCTCATAAGACGTCGAAGCGGAAAGAAAATTTGTTTGTATTTCTCGAATATGGAGCCATTTGATGCGTTTCCCATTCAGAATGGACTGACACAATGAGAGGATTTACCACTGACGTTTCTTTCAATTTGCTTTAGAATAAACATTAAAGAAAACGAGGCCGGATCTCAACGGGACGTACCAGCTTCTGATCTATACCAGGCGAAAGTCGTGTAAATACCAGAAAGATAATCACTGAAACAAAATGTCACGGCCCAAGTTGTCACATCCCGTGCTTCGCAATTTAGGTGGTCCGGAGTTCAAATCTCGACCTGGAGACCGGCTAACCCGACTGAAATTCTCCGTGATTTTCGTCGGCCCCTCCAAGCACATATCGGGATAATATTAAATTAGGCAACGATCGCTTCTTCAGATACCTCCCCCCCCCCCAAATTTACCATTCCGTAATCATCCTATCATTGTACGCCATGAGGTCTGAGAGACTGGCAGCATCATTAGATAAATCAGAAATAAAACACCGAGATTCTAACAGAAGCTGTTAAGAAGGTTACAACAGAACAAAATTAAAAGATAAAAGAAGCCAAAGTAGGCGATATCTTCCATTATCGTCGGCAGAATGCAGGATGAAAAAATGCTATAAGGATGATTCCCTATTAAAAGCGCCGAAAATGTTCAAACAAAGACAGCAACAAATCAAATCAAGGATGAAAGATTTGAGGTTTTTACAGCGGTGAGTATGAAGATTTCTGTCTTCTGGGTTGTTGCGCTGTGCCCTGATGATGGAGGCAATATGACCTCTGAAACGTTGGTAAACAACACGGCGCAACAACCCAGAAGACAGAAATCTTCATACTCATCGCCCTGCTGACGGAGGCAGTATGACCTCTGAAACGTTCGTTAACATCGACCAGACTACACAGCGCAACAACCCAGAAGACAGAAATCTTCATACTCATCGCCCTGCTGACGGAGGCAGTATGACCTCTGAAACGTTCGTTAACATCGACCAGACTACACAGCGCAACAACCCAGAAGACAGAAATCTTCAAATCAAGGATAATGATGAGTGGGAAATGCAGCACGCATAAGGACTAACGGGAAGTACACACAACATTTTAGCCTAGAATCCGAAAAGAAGAGACAGCTCCCACCTGGAAGGACAGCGTTAAAATCAGCGATCTTAAAGAAACAGGCTGCAAGGTTGTGGACTGGAATCTATCCACTGTAATATATAATCGGGTTTCATGAAATGCAGGGAATTTCTTGACCAGCTGAGCAAACATCAGGTTTCCAAGGATTTCTCCACAGAGACAACACATTACCGCTGGCGGGACAGTGCAGGTCGATCCATCTGACGTGTGTGCACGTCCCATTCCGTTCCCACTAGGACCTGTTGCTTACGAAGATACCCCTGTCTCTCCCTGAGCGCTACTAATTATCGTCACTTTAATTGCGTTAAAACACTCCACTTCAACTGAATCGGCCTGAAAATTATTCGTAGAACGAATTCATTTTCGGGAAACAAAAACTCAAGGCTAATAACTCGTAGAGCCTTATAATCAAAACGTACATATAAAGAAATACTGGCAATGGAACGTTTCAGGCAAAAATAAGTATTTCTTTAATCTTCAATAGTCTCGATACTATCCACTGTGACGCTTAGCGACACACGATGATCCATGCAATAAAACACTACAAACAACACCTCGTCCACAGCGATAAGCAATATGGCAGAAAAGTTGCTTTCGATACGCACCGACTGTCAGCGAGCGACGTCGCTATCCTACCAGGGCAAACGCTTTACACATTGCAATGCAAAAACACGTATTGACTATCGCTTGTTGCTTGTTGCTTCGATGCGAACGCTGCCTAACGGACAACGGATGCAGAACGAAGTTCGTCACTGGATTAGATTTCCAAAATGGAGAAACAGCGATGCAGATATATCAACTTTCCTCAGATGCAAAAAGGCTGGTTCCGTTTCTGTTTCACTGCATTAATTAGGTCTGTCCCTAAACACGTAGAGGACCATGAATCACAGATCAGATGCCTTGAACTTACATAAAGCATTTCGTACTTACATTATGTGACAATGGTCCATCCTTAATGCGATGCAATGAGCGTCACGCTGATGAGGTACTGGTTGCCGCTATTAAGACAAGGTTACGTCTTCCACAGATGACGGGAAATATATGGGGTCGTTGTGACTGGAACTTACCTGCAAGAAACAGATGAAGTACCGATATAGAACTGGAGACATGCCATTGTTAAAGAGAGTTTAGAAGAACTTATTACGCACCTTTATAAGTGCGTAGCTTTACACTAAAAGCCACGGTGGTCTAGCGGTTAGAACGCTGGCCTTGTAATCATGGGGTCTCGGGTTCGATTCCCGGCGGTGCCCGAATTTATAACTTGTGTTGGGCAAGGCCGTGGTCTAGGCAACACGGAGTTTTCCTCCGGGGGCTTCCCCGGTTTCTCCGTGGCATCCCAACAATTACTCCATTCACACACAGAAGAAGGCAATGGCAAACCACTTCTGGATCATCTGCCAAGAACGTATATGAACAGGTCCCAGTCCGAGAAAAGGATGGAAGGATCCTGTTCATATGGACCTGTCGTCAGGTAAATTTACACTATCACTTGTTTCACACTGGAAGGTAATTACTGTTCGTATGAAGTCACATAACCCATTCTGCAATTTATGCTGGGATGATCGCTCACTTAGGGCAATGGTTCTCATCAAACTGCTCTGGTTTAATGAACGGTAAAACCAAAGTGATCTTTCCGAAAATGGGTTAGCTGTTTTATAGTGCAAATTTAATTATTAATGTATTCTATTACTGTTTATTTACAACATAAAACACAACGTCCTTACGTGGTTTTAAAATTGGCATAATCATCCACACTGAACGCTGTCAGTTAACAATTAGATCTATGCATCAGGGCATATTAAAAAATTTACGTTTTCAGAAATTTACCGTTAGTGTATAACGGAACGCGCAATAATAATTATATTACCTATAGAGACATTAAAACACACACACACACTATTTAACCGCTAAAAGTTAATGAAAAGCATATAAAATCTCTATTTGTAAAACCTAATTTTCTCCACTTGTCGTAATCTGGGTCTATAGATTAAACACATCAACGCCAAACAAATTATAAACAAAAAGGCTACTTGTAAAAAGTATCTTCCTTGTCGCATGTTTAAAATGTAACACTAATTAGAATTTCCGTTGAAGGTTTGGGATGACGGTGTCACGCAACGTGTAAAAAATTATACCGAGTGTTTCGAAAGTAGATTGTACTGTCATCTTCAGGCGACCGCTGGGAGAAAAAACTCTACTGTGTGGAGTCCCTGGTAGTGTTATCCCTGCACTGAGGACTGCACTGCCTGTTTAGTCAGCCACGTTTCATTATTCCTAAGAGGGTAGAATTAGCTATAACGCGTACAGGCTGTATTATTAAAATGAAACTCACAATGAATTGGATTAGGTACAACATTATTCAAGTTTGTAAAATATCAAATCCACAACATGGAACAATACAACACATTTTAATTTTCGTTTTTTAGTAAAAAGAATACAACTGTTGGAGGTTGCAAATTAGTGTTTAAATCTCACACCCCCAGCTTCGATTAATTAGGCTTCGCAGTTTACAAAAAGTTAACATTGCTACTGTAATCTCTCTTTCTATATTCGGTAATGCGGGGTGGAAGAGTTTATTTAACATTGGGGTGCGGTATAGAATCCATTACCAATCAATCGATCTATCGATCCATCGGTGTTTCGAGGCCCGTTCCACTGCCACTGTAAATGTCACTTTTCATTAACGCTTAAAGAGGATAAAAAAGGCAGCTTGATGGCAAATTAATTTGATGTCACGAACCAAAATAGTAGCCTGGAGGGAGGAGGGGCCACATATTCGCTAATCTTGACTGTTTGGTTTCTTTAATTTTTGTCGGAAACACGCAACAAATTTTCGATTGAAATCTACCAAAATGACATTTAGGGCGAGACGTTTGGGTAGAATCGATGTGAAAATAAAACTACTTTCACAGTCATTAAAACGTCGAAGTTCCATCACAAATTACACGTTTCTTGTAGATTCTACAAAGATTTAACGAAGGACTCGCACAGTCGTGTTGGTTGCCTGACTGTTATCCACGCACTGTAGCAGCGTTTGTGTGTTTCTGCAGACGACTGGAGGCGCTGTGTTCATCGCACATCCGGGCACGGACACACAGTTCCACCTAGACCCGGTAACACGCCCGAGTGAGCTGGAAGACCACCTGCTTCGCTACAGAGGGCAGGCACGCCTGTGTTATCTGAATTTTGGCTTCGTCTGGGGTCTTAGGCAGCACCCGCAGTGTGCACACAGCCTTTAACGTCCTGTGGTAACTATCTGTACCACCTACTTCAACAATCAATAACTCTGCGCTCTACTTATCATCATGCAAACACAGCCCTGATGATGGAAGCAGTAAGCACCTCTGAAAGTCGAAAAATTTCATCCCAGAAGACAGTCACCTCAATGAAAATTTTAAACGGAAAATCTCGACGAAAGAGATGTCCTATGCGTAGATGGCAAATTAATGGACTTTAAGAAAATATGGAATGGATTGAACTGGCTCAGATAGTCCAATATAGGACATTTATAAACACAGCAACGAACCGTACAGTTATAGACAAGCATTTACAAGAAAAAATGCAAAAAGCATCTTCGTTACCAATTTAAAAATAAAATGTTTAAGAAATTAAAATTAATGAGAGATACTTCAACGAAGCATACGTATTTTCCAAATGAGCTGTTTGCACTTTTATATAATAAAGTTTACCTTGATGCTAATTTATTGAAAACAAGTTATCTGTTATGTAAAGCTAATCACACTGCAGGTACGGAAAGGCATATGCTGTATCAAATTATTTTAATTACATATTCACTGTACTGAAAAATGTTCCAGACAAAAACTGTAGATCATAAGCGTATGTTTGTAGGACGGAGGAGTATTTTTTTTTTAGATAACTGATAAAAGTTCGATTTCAGATTCATACAAATTCTAAACGAACCAAAATTAGATTCGTTACACAAATTTCATCGCAGAAAGTAAAAAGCTAAATTCAGCCCGGATCCCCTTCAGTCGTTTCCGTCAGCGAACGAACACGCACGACCTCCAAATTACATGCACTTTCGAATGCATAGACGTACTAGTTTGTTCCACGTCAGCCACAGGTCTGGGCGCTCGTCGCGTAGTCCACACACGTTTCTCCTCTTCACAGTGGATCAGAATGGACTGGTGTCACGCGGAGCCAAACCACCCATGACATCGCCTCGTGCATGTTTACAGACACTGTGGGACGTATCAGTCACGTCGAGGCCAGAGCGCAGTATTCCGACGGGGTTATTTGTGGCATTCTACGAAACAGTACCCCACAATGGTCAACATTATCTTCTTAAGCCATCCCACACCCCTTAAACAGCGTGTGACTCACATTCGTGAGGGTGATGTACCACCACAGACAAAAATCAGATGAAGTTCCGTTCCTGAAATGAGACTACCGGTAATCTTTCTCAAATCTTGTGTGAGATTTAAGGTTCTCAGAGCGGTGAACGTGTGGAACTTGGTGTTATGGGTTGTAACACCATGTATGGCAGGTAGATACCACCGTTTCGGAGGAATATACTGCCTATATGGATGAAATCCTGGAGATGGAGGCAGTATATTCCTCTGAAATGTTGGAATCTGCCTTACATCCACAAGGTGTTACCAGTTATGTGACCACCATCGATATCTTAAATTCTTCAACGTTCATCCATAGATTTCTGGTCCCGTTAATACCATAAGCGACGAGTTTCCTCTCAGGCGTGCCCTGACTCCACCACACAACACCTGTGTTAAAGAAGTTGCCTAGCAATCTCGGCGGGTTTCCAATTCAGCCACGCGTCTTGTAACCCATTCCTAAATTTATTATATAAAATATGAAATGTCCACATCTCTGCACGTCTGTGGCAGACAACTTAAGTCCTGGTGAACCACAACTCGCACTAAGCAACGTGTCTTAACATTCAGTACAGAAACTGTTTCCCTAAATAAGGAACCATAGCTGTTTTGTGATAGGTGACAATATGTAACAGACTTTCTTTCAACAAAGGAATAAATTAATCAGACGAAGCCGTGCTCAGAGGAGACATTAAAAAGAAACATTTCCTGACAAAGTTTAGTAGAACAACACTATTTGTTAGTGAAGAAATTTTAACTTCATGAATCTATGTTATGAATTGTTACAATAAAAATACTTAAGTTTTCAAAACACGCTCGGAGAGCAAATCCTGCTAAAACCGCTGTTTCTCTGCCACTAAGTTACGAGTCCTTTAAAAAGTCATATTTTCGACATGAACTAGAATCTCAATCTGTAATTTCAAATCCAAATTTACTACAAAGTACTAGAAATATCATAAGTTTTAGGATATAGTCGATGGTTATGTAAATTGCTTAAAGACACACTCTTAATTAGAAGAGAATGCAATGACAG
This sequence comes from Zootermopsis nevadensis, assembly GCF_977971745.1. Taxonomy (NCBI): domain Eukaryota; kingdom Metazoa; phylum Arthropoda; class Insecta; order Blattodea; family Termopsidae; genus Zootermopsis; species Zootermopsis nevadensis. The sequence goes on along the minus strand of NW_028259136.1, from coordinate 4,660,433 downwards.
TATAACCAGGAACCGAGGAGGAGGTGATCGTGGCCTATTTCAAGACGTAATCCTAGCATTCACCTGATAGGCCTGATGAACCCCACGTGGAACATTAGTGGGGCTGCCATGAACTTGATTCCATTTAAGAACGATCCCAGTACAAATAAATCGTGTTTGTGCTTCGGCTATCAAGTTTGGCAAACCTACAATAGGTTTTTAAAAGTGTTGAAAACAGATCACATGGTCACATTTACCCAACATTGACAAAACTAGTTTAACTTCACTCATCTGCATTGGTTATTCGCTTAATTATAGTGTGGAGCGTGCAACGCGCAGCAGGTAACTGACGCGTTAACACGCACACATTTGCAGCGAGAAACCATTTTGTGCTGAAAACGCGCGCCATCGCCTGGATCCAACGAAACCTCGAACGTAAAACCACGCACTGAGCACTTCGAAGAATTTTCCCGTAAATAGTTGGTCTTTTCTGGCTCTCCCTTCCTTCTGCTGTACATTTCACGTTTCCACTCTTTTTTCTCTCCCCAACAACTTTTCTCGGGGTCTTTCGTCTCTTTTCTTTAGTCTTCTTATTTCCTTCCGTCACGCTTTCTCCTTCTTTGATCCCATCTCTTGAAAATGTTCATATCTCTTTCCCTCATCACTCTTAGCGTCTCTTTCCTTCGATAAATCCCCTACTCCAATTCAGCACACCTCTCGTTTCGTGCCACCCGTTTTCCACTCAGTGCCTCTGTCTCACTTTCTTCTCTCGCTTTATGCGTTGTTTCCCTCCTCCACGTTCTGTCCCACTCTCACTACACTCTTTCTGTCTCACTTCGCGCTCTTGCTCCGCTACCTGACTCCTGTAATCCACACTCCACGTGGGGGGAGGGGGGGGCTTACGGTCACCGGGCCGTGTGAGACCCACAGCTGCGACCGTTCCACCCCGCCATCATGCCTGCCTGATTGCCCAGTCTGTCTGTCTCTCTGTCTGCCTACGTGCCCGCCGTATCTGAGCCCTCCGACTACACCTCTAGAACCTACCTTATTGCACCAGACATGGAAGGATTTTTTTTATTTCTTTCCAGTTCAAATTAATCTTCCTTACACAGGCGGCATTTTGGCTGAGAACGGAGGTTATCTGAATAAACAGCAGATCGCTACGTCAGTTACATGCGGCTTCTTTCTGAAACAACCCAATATGCCGATGTAGAAGGTTCGCGTGGTCTTTGGCCAACGACACACAAAAGCCGCGGGTTCGAACCGTGGTTGGTACACACATGTTCAATGTTCTGCGATGCAAGAAGTCTTACCGACGGGTGTGTGGGCTTTTAAGTTCAGCTCTGTCGCCTCCGCTACGAGGTGGACGACCGGAGTTAGATGTCCGGTAGAAGCTTCTCTTCGTCATCGCCTCAGGACCGGCTCTAGGGCCCAAATGGCCTCCTGACCACGACGTACATGCATTCCTTCCGCGGCGGTAAACCGACCTGAGAAAGGGTTAAGAATGCATGGACGGAATACACGTCCTCAGGGACAAATTTACTCGTCTATTCCGTGTGCATGGCACTGCCATCTCCTGAAAGACTTATGAAATAACACAAGCAAGGAAACAAACACGTAAATATATAACTGTTTTTATATATTGCAGATGATTGATTTGGGTCCAAATATTTCAAAACATAAGACTTATCTCTGTAAGCACCTGCGACCCAAATTACCTGGCAGGTGGATTACGGTAGAACAGACTCACAAGAACAAACATTTCTGGGCAGCTGGCAATCAGCTTTCTACATTGGCTCCTACGGAGACCAAGTTCAGTGAAATCGGCGTCAAGGGTCTACTGGCAGATGGAGTTCACGGGGTGGGGGTGGGGGGAGGCGACAGCGGTGTTGGTGTAGAATGAATGAATTTTCACTTCAAAAATCAAGACCGAAATGTTCTGACTCACCCACTCTACCGGAAGGGTTCGGGCAGTAAAAATGTATCTCACTTGCATCGAAGGAGCATTCCGAAATGCGGACACTGGCTCTCTAATCACGTGCCACGTAGCAGTGTCACCGTGACACCATCTTCGCCCACGACTGCTTCCTCTCACATCCCTGATGATCCATCATTCGAAATAATATCAGTAAGTAGCACCTGATGTTAACAAATTCTTTCTCAAGTGCATAAATTCCAAATAATCAAATTGAAGGACGTAAATTAGCCTATGAATCGATAAGTTTATGGGTGAAAACAGCCAGTCCTATTTTAAGGTAACTCACTGTCCGAGCAAAAAGAACTCGATTAGGCTCAGTGCATTGGTCTTCCGGGTACAACATTGAACACGGGACGTCACAGAGCGTTCTAAGCGTCCCGATGCCAAGTTCGGCACGCAAGGCACACAACACGTTAGCTTCGCCTTGCAACTGGTTTTAATCTAGAAAACTCAGTTATATAAAAACGCATTCCAGGCTGGCGAGTCACTAACCATCCAGCAACACAAAATACAGATAATCAAAATTAGGTAACTTAACAGCGATTAAAATTTGATGTAATTACACCAGTACACACAAAACTGTGACAATGAAATCACGCTAAAATGTACGATTCGTTTCGTAACATCTCGGTCTATGAAATATAATTATCAGGTGCTTAAAATTCGATTCAACTTAATTCTATCTACCAACCGATATAAGATTAAAAGATTAACTTATGATTCAACTATTAGCCTGCTTTAGTGTTTTCAGGGCATAATACATAGCTTTACTTTTTTTATTATTATTATTTAAGTGTTCTGTCTGACGACAGGTCCATATGAACAGGATCCATCCATCCTTTTCTCGGACTGGGACCTGTTCATATACGTTCTTGGCAGATGATCCAGAAGTGGTTTGCCATTGCCTTCTTCTGTGTGTGAATGGAGTAATTGTTGGGATGCCACGGAGAAACCGGGGAAGCCCCCGGAGGAAAACTCCGTGCTGCCTAGACCACGGCCTTGCCCAACACAAGTTATAAATTCGGGCACCGCCGGGAATCTAACCCGAGACCCCAGGATTACAAGGCCAGCCTTCTAACCGCTAGACCACCGTTATAAAAAGTAGGATAAAAAACAAAGACACGTAATGAAAATTGCACAAGCTATTTTGCATTTTCGCCTATAGGGTCTATTCTAAACTCATACATTTCAGCCAAAGGAAACCCAATACTCATCATAATATCTGTTCTATATTCAAATACAAGCTCACTGAAAATTATCTAGTATCTGATCATCACTTTGACTGAGATAAATATCGGCCAACTCTCATGGAGCGAGGCTACTAACAATAAAGTCCAATAAGGAGTTGTGTTGATAATATTAAAGCAGATAACAGACAAGTAAGTTGTGTCGATGTAAAATTACTATTATTATTATTACCAGACTCGCAATGCATTACGATAAAAAAATCCAATTATTTATTTAAAAATAAATTATGCGTCGTCGTTCATATGGTACAATTTCCGGAATTTTATCACAAACGTTGCAGATAAATAACGTTTATGCAGCCATCGCGTCCCACGGACACATCCATTTCTGAATGTCAGTCTCATTCCTCTCGGAGAGGGATGAAACGTATAAAATAAAGTTGGAAATCTCTCTTCGTACAAACCAATTTAATTTCCAACAGATTTTGAATTTAATGAGTGTCCGGGGACCTATTAACTTGATCCAAGCAACAACATATGCTCATACCCCTCTCCCACCCTACTACACCCTCACTCGTTGGAGTCACACACGGTCATTTGGTCGACATGTTTCCATCCTGTAAAAAGATTTTACACCTGTAATATAATCAAACTTTCGAGTGTCCTTCTTCGTATGTTGCTTATGTGGGGATGAAACTTACTTCACGCTCTAAGGGAACAACGTAGATTAACGGTATTTGGCGAAATAGCGTCCAGACGAGATGTCGCTCTCGTTGTGTGGGCTTTAGCGGTTTCATGAGAAACGTTCATTTCCTATACGCGGCAAACCAGGCTTATCAAAGAATTCTGACTCCAACTAAACATAAAAATCACGTTTCTGTTTTACGCGTTTTTTAATATAAACAGCGTTTCGCAGGACCTCAACACCCGTGTATAATGTAGGCCACCTGTATCGAGACGCGACATAATTCACACGTCTCACCTCTCTAGCTAATATACATTACGTAATTTACCTGTTCCTATTCAGAATTTATTCTGAAACTCTAAATCCTTCTACGTTATGTGAGATTCTTTGGGCGGAAGTAAATCTGTGTCCTTTAAAAAGACGACATCTACACGGGACAAGACAGAAAAAGCGCGGATATACATCAATGCCTCTCGCAGGAAATAATTTTTAATCTTAAGCGAAAATTTTAGAGGAATTAAATTAAGATTGAAGTGGGTGAAATATGTAGACTGAAACTACAGCAGGAATGACGAACAAAAGAGTCCGATGTAAAAATGAACCTGAAAAACGTACGCGATAGGAGGGAAATAATTAAAACGGGTCTTACAGAAATCTGGATCGGAGATGCTGAGTGGATTAAATTAACTGAGGATGTGATTCAGTGTCAGGCTTATGGGAAAGCGGTCGTCAAACTTCCAGTTCCATAAAAGTAATGTCATGCCCAGCTGAGACTTCCGTGTTTTTACTCAGATATAAATGAATCATTGGCTAACACACTGAGGTACGTTAAGTCCGCTCGCTTGTCCTTTGTTGCAAACTTGCCGGATCCTCTCATCTCATTCGAAGCTAAATATGATCCGAAGTTATCGCTGATCACTACTTCAGTATCAATCGCATTTCCAGATGTGTATCGAAAGTAGTGATTTCTCGTCAAATTTGCCCGGGTATCTAGTAGGACATTTTAATTTATTGCGGGCTCCATACGAATCTACAGAAAAAAATAGTAATTGAAACAATCAGACTATTATCGTCTTGCATCTGCTGTGCCAACTGGCTAAAGATAAAATACCTAGAGATAATGACATATAACATAATAGGCAAGTACAAGTACCCCAAAACCCTTCCGAGGGAGCACCAATGTGTTCAGGGGGGCTTACAGTTCGCCGTTCTGAACAACATCAGTTGACAAAACGTCGTTAAACCAAAAACGTATACCTGGTGTGAAGCTGAATCAGGGTTTCCTTCAACAGACAAGTGGCATTCCACCACCAATTGGCACGGTTGTGAAACAGACGCCCTAAGAAGGGTCTGAAATTCCTTTCTGTAGACCCTACACCTGCAGAGGTGTTCACTTGTGTCAACAGGCGTTAGCCCCTCAAGACTGGTCCAACCCATCACACCCTTGTTTTAGAACCATCGAACATTCTCGTGTCAGCTCTGCATTTTAATCTTAAGGCACGGTGATTACTGAAGTTGTGAACTGTAGGTTGCAAGTTTTGGTAATGAAGACAGTCTCCGCTTTACGTAGATTCGTACCACGAGATTTCGTTCATATGAACTTCAATAATGCAGCGTACCCTCCGCTTGGATCTTAATCCGAACGCGAACTCCCTCATCCTAAACACTTGCCAACAAAAATCACTGCCTTAGAATCACTTAAACCCAAAGAAATTAAACTGAGGGCAAAAATAAAATCTATTCTCGTTTACATGACGTATTTCTGATAACATTTCAGTATTTTTATATTGCAAGTTTTGTTTCAGGCAATAAAACTGTTGATTTCCAATTTTCGGTCGTTCGTGAACATAACCTCCAATTATAACACGGCGCTTATGGGACATAGCGACTCGCTGGACGAACTCTCTCCAGGAAAGCAAATGTTTGTAAGAACAGGGCATGCGTGTATATGCTTTGCTTGTTCTGCTAGCAGTGTTAATGGCGATAAAATAAATAACTTTAATTTTTGTACCACTCCGTTCTACCCATATGCAACCTACGTGGAAGATTAGCACACATGCCGGTGAGTGTGTTTGTGAATAAGTTGGGATGGATTGACGACCGCTTGTTTTGTCGAGAGAAAGAGAGGATGTGACGCTGTTATGAGGCCGACGGACGGACGGACGGACTGATCGACCGCTACCTCACTCAGCCGTGAGCCAACGGGCGGGGTATGCCACATCACACTTGCGGTGCTTATGTGCTCTGCTGATTGTGAGTCACATCATGCAGGGAGTGAGCAGGGCGCACGAGAGAGAGAGAGAGAGGGGGAGAGTAATGACGGGGCATGTTTCGTTTCTCTGTCTGACGATGCCACCAGCGTCTCTGTACAGTCCCGCAGCGACGGCTGCCTCAGTCTACTCGACCGGGCGTTGCTTATTATCAGACAGCTGGCAGCCAATGAAACAAGGCCGGCTCAAGCGAGATGTGATAGCGAATGGAACAATGACGCGTTCCTGTATTTACTAAGAGCGCAAACTCTCTATCACTCGAACACGAAGGTTTAAAAAATACGATAATTATAATATCCGACCTCGCCGCAATTAAACACAACCTACCTTCTGCCATCTCTATATTTGCTGTAAGCGTAAGTCACGAAACGAACTCTCTCTGATAACCGAATCCGAGGGTTTCCAGCCCAAATGCCGGCGCTACCAATGGATTCAAACCCTGAGCCAGTTCCGTTCTCAATGTATAGGGATGACGTATGGTCTGTTTTCGAAACGAGCTGTCTCCGGTTATAAAATCGAATGCTCCACAGTGTCGATGCCGCGGTTCGACTCGATTCTCATTTGAACGAATTCACATCTTTAATAACCAGTCATTTCAAGTCGAAGCTGATACAAATATTATTTAAGAATTCAGCACGTACCACATAGAAAACACAACACCATTACAAAGAAAAACTGGTTTACGTTTATTAACCAAATAATCCAAGTTTACGTTGAGAATCATACGAAATACACGAATACAAAATGTAAAGTTATTAATTGTCAATCCACCTGGTACATACAGTTACCAATAAGCTTCAACTTTTTTTAGAGTATCCTCTAAACCTCACAGCCATCCACGTGTTTTCAGAGAAATTTCCCGTCGGAGTCAGTATGACCTCTGAAACGTTGGTTAACATCGACCAGACTACACGGCGCAACAACCCAGAAGACAGAAATCTTCACACTAAGAATCGCCCTGCTGACGGAGGCAGTATAACCTCCGAAACGTTGGTAAACATCGACCAGACTACACAGCGCAACAACCCAGAAGACAGAAATCTTCATACTCTGATGACGGAGGCAGTATGGCCTCTGAAACGTTGGTAAACATCTACCAGACTACACAGCGCAACAACCCAGAAGACAGAAATCTTCATACTCTGATGACGGAGGCAGTATGACCTCTGAAACGTTGGTAAACATCGACCAGACTACACAGCGCAACAACCCAGAAGACAGAAATCTTCATACTCACCGCCGTGAAAACCTCAAATCATACAAATAAAAACATGACCAAAGGCAAGTTTTGTGGTTGCTTTAATACTGGAACATCCTGTTTTCAAGACGCAGGAGACTGCGTGATTCATAATGGCAGGGCCTTTTAATTACCTTGAACGTTCCTTGAACCTCCGCAGCTGGTTTGTGCGAACCTCGTTGTGACCTACCTTGCGATATAGAGTTAAATGGCGACAAAGAAGTTGTTTAAAATATTTAAAAACAAAGCCTATATGCTGTTATCAGTATGAAGTGCACAATTCGACCAAGCCCGATGTAAAATATGCTGAAATCTATCTAAAACGATGCTTGCTGGAACTGATCTCATCGTAAGACAGACTCGTTTGGCTAAGTCCTACTGTCAACAAAATACGTGTAGAACAGCTCCAATATATACGAACCAAACAAAAGGGACAGAATATTCACTATGTGAAGTGCACATCGAATTTCTGTCTTGTTATTTGCATTACTACACCAGACACGCACTTTGCAATATTTTTCTCGAAGGAAACGTTAAATGCAGAGTTAAAGCGGGAATAAAGATGGCTGTCGTCCGTGATGATTCCCCGTGTGCTGTGGCGTATGCTAACTGTACCACAACTACACGGCGCAACATCCCAGAAAACAACAATATTTCTAACATTTGCCTTGATAACCTGAAACGGAAATATCTTCTGGTACAGTAGAAGCCGAGACTCGACTTGTAGGATGCAAATTATGATTCCTACGATACTCGTACGAAATTACGTGGCAATACTTTACAAGCAAACTATAAGACGAAAGTCTCAACTGAGTGGTTAGTATTTACGCGATTTGGGCGGTCCCATGTACAAATATCGGCCAGGAGACGAACTGAGTCTCTTCATGATTGTCCTCCGTCCTCCAGGAAGATTCCTGGACAGTAACTTAAATAAGGCTTCAATCATAGTCTCTATAATTGTTTTTTCCCAATAAATCCCTCATTTGGTCACAAACAACTGAGTATAACAACAAATTAAGTATACCTGTCTGCTGCTTTGCTACCGATTTAGAATTTGGTTCTGAAATATAAGCAAGACCGCTGCTGACTAACCCTCCGAAGTCGAAGCTCGTCTACATAATAATTATTTACAGATTTGATTCCTACAGCAAAGATACAACACATTCAGATTAGGGCTATTTTATAAAATAACCGAAATTCAGTACGAAGATCCCATAAAAACACTCGGTGGGTAAAAATTCAGAATTATTGATTGTTCAAAGCACGTGGTACAAAAGGTCATCGCTGGACTTTTAAGATTTAGTTTACGTTGCGAAAAGGAGGCCCGTGTCTGCACTCAAGTTGCCCTCTTGTTATTATATGTAGCGTCCCGAAAGGCTGGCGATGAAGAGGAGTGGGTAAAGCCATCCAGCCAAACGAGACTCACTTCCTCCTGTACATTGCATATCTGCCCAGTCAGTCTGGCGTACAGCATTCGACCCAACCTTTCCCGTACTTTCTTGCCCGAGCAATTCTGCTTCACTACATATCCACCGTCATGACGCCCAATCAAAGTTTTTCGACTGTCTTCGGATCGATTCTCGAGTCCCGATCTTCAGTTCCACAAGTGTTCGTGATACATCAGCATTTCGGTTTGGGGGGGGGGGGGGGGGGGGGGGTCATCCGCTCACATCTCATGGAAATAAACAAAGTGTTCCACAATATTTAACTACACTTTTAAATATCAGCAGTGGTCTTGGCTGTCTCTCTTATTCAAAATCATGTCTGAGTTGTCATTTGTTTGGCAAAGTTTAATTGTAATGTGCCTACATGTAGTGCCGATGTTATGAAAGAGTGGAGCTATACCTCCATTACCCCATTCATTTTGATGATTATGGGACAAGAGAATGTGCCTATCAATCAATTCGTCTAACGACTTCAAAAAAATCGTAGCGTTACACTCCCCATCAATATGGTTTACAACGTCCAGTGATGGACACAATGCAAACAGCTCTAACGTCGGACATCATCAGGGGATGAACTTCTGGGGAAAAAAGCACGAAAGCTAAAAGTGAGATGGTGTTTTGTTTCAATCACCACCTTTCATTTCGCATACACCAACTTTTTTCACCGGAAATGATTCAACTCACACATTTCCTGCAAAAATTATACAAATTCACCTAAACAATAATAATAAAAATATCTCTGTACCCTGTGTTTGAAAGCTTTTAAGCCTATACTAAGCTCATGGTTCCATTAGCAATGAGACGGGCTTTAAAACAGCAATAATACGCGTATAAAACAGCAGCCAGGCCCTCTCCTGTCGTGTTCGGAACACGGCAAATAAATGTCTGTAAATATTCCGTGTCCCCGCTGAATCTGCACACCAGAATCTGCCCCTCGTCGTCCTGCACTCGATTCAGGACGCGCAGAGGCTATGTGGGAGTTTATAAAGATCACAACTTACTGGAATGTAGGGAGGGACCTACACCGGGCCCAAGGGAGTAAACGTGGCTTTCTGCATTTCCTTTGACCCCGGCACACCGCAGGACTGCCAGCCATCTCTAAAATGGTTCGGGCAAGACAGACCAAACACACGCGAGAAAAGAAAAGAAAACTGAAAAATCAATTCTAAGAATTGTTCGTACTTTTGTCTTTAACACAAACTCTGTAAGAACCTAAGTGTGTCAGTAATAAGATACAGGAAAGCCCTTGTTGAGATCCTGACAGTCACCCGGGTAGTTATGCAACCCCAATGATCATTCCCGTGTTCACAACAGCGATCCACCAGTCCCTATCCTGAGCCATATGGATCCAGTCCAAACCCTCCACCCCGATTTCCTTAACAGCCGTTTTAATAGCATCTCCACGTGTACGCCTACGTCTTTCGAGACGTCGCCTTTGAGGTTCTGAAACGCACTTTAGGAACGATCAGACAGTCACTCAGCCTCGGCATCACAACTTAAAACGGAGAATTAAAATGTGACAGAGTCGTGAAAAGAATTGCGTGTTAACAGGTACTGAAGCTAGAAACATAATTACAGGAATGAGATTGGCAGAACGTGTAAGAAATTCAAGGGGGGAAATAAAAATGTGTAAAAACAGTAAAATCTCAAAGGGGGGGGGGGGGGAGCAAGGATAGACAGGAAGATATTGCAATGGATCACAGAGACACGGATTGTGAAGACTGAACTGGGGGAAGATAAGAAATCGACTGTGAGCTTTTGTGATGATCATAAGAATGAACACTTTCAAGATCAGTTAATTTTTCATTGCATCATCATTGTCAGCCAGAATTTTGCATCAGTTTACAAACAATAAAAATTATGCATAATTTCGTCACCAGATGGAATCTATCGGCGTTTACCGCATGCAAAAGACATGCACGGTTTTCATTATTTAACGTTAATAAGATGATATAGTTGCGTCATATTGTGATACCATATATTAATTATTCGGTTTTGGTCAATGAGGAACATTAAATGATATTTTAATTATCTTATTTGTAAATTTTAAATTTTAAATTTGAATTGTGATTAGACGGATCAAAACCGAATAATTAATTTAACGTTAAATAAAGTTTCCACAACAGCAAATTCCTTTACCAACTAAATAAATATCATCTGCTCAGCAAGGACTGGCAACTGGTAGAAAGGAAAATGTTACATGTCACTATGATTGGTTGGTCAGCAAATTTCTTACGGCACTGCACCAACTTCCAAGTTTATTTGGTATCGAATGCTGCTAAAGATAATTATGCAGGCCAAGGTGTAAAGGATTGTTCAGGGAAGTGGTTGTGGCCTATACAAAGGCATTTTACCACAAGTATCTAAGAACAACTAACTCTAAGTAAAGAGCCAGTAGGTTTTCTGCCTAAGTATCAAACGCACATGCCAATTTTACCACTTGAAGATGGCCGTCTTTGGATTGCAGAGCCCTAATGGTGGAGGCAGCAAGGATCTCTGAAACGTCGGTAAACTTCTACCAGACTACACGGCGCTACAACCCAGAAGATAGCCATCTTCGTTATCGCCGCTGAGAGAACCTGACATCCAACTCATGTTACATCCTGAGTTACCGGGTCGGTACATCGTAATTGCCCCTTCGACGCCTTAGACACATTCGAAAGCCAAGGATTCGTGACAAAAGGGTCGATACGGGGTCAGACGCCCGAGGTGATACGACGCTACTAGACGACCGTACTGAATGAGGTGGAATAGTTGTGCTTTCGATACTCGAGGCTGCGAGTTCAAATTCGCTTTGAGTGACGACGAGTCTTGGCTTCCACAGTTCAGTCAGCTGTAATATCGCAGATAATGTGCAAGTGAGAATAAATATAACAATAAAACAAAATAAATCTTTTCAAATAGTTTAGAATTCGGCCTGTGTTCGGTGAAATGCCAGCATGACTAGGTCTCCTACAGAACAAAGCCCTGAAGATCATGAAAGACAAAACTAATGTGTTTAACAAGCAACGGAAAGGACAACACAAAAGAGTTTAACAGAAAAGAAATCTGACGACAGACTCTGATTTCTATTCTTACAAGTTTGTCCGCTGGCCTATGCTTCATGGGATTTTCTGAGACACACACACAAACTTCATTAACAAGTTTTGTTAAAATTCCAAGAACGCAAGTCACCCCAATGTATAAACAGGTCACCCACGACATGAAGATGCACTAGCTGAGGGTGAGTAGTCAGCTTCACGCTCCTGCCGCCTAACCCCGGGAAAATGGTATTTAAACTGGAGGCTGGGTGGACCTCACACGTGCTGGACTTGGCGATATGTATACAAAAAATACCAGTCTACCCTTACCAGGAATATAAATCCGGGTGTGTAGTCAGCGGCCTGTCCCTTGACTCAGGTGATGTAGACCAGTGGTATTCAACCTGGGGTACGCGAAGACATCTTAAGGGGTACGTGAAATTTAAAAAAAAATTATTATTTTATGATAAACACTTAATAATCAATAATGTAATTTATTTAATTTATTTTAGATGTAGATTATATACTATGTATAATTTGAATTATACACCAACAACTTTGGGGGGGAGGGGTACAAAGTTGAAGAGAAATTATATCTGGGGGTACGCGAACAAAAAAGGTTGAATACCACCGGACTACATCATCGAAGTTTGAGACAAGCAAGTCCAGACACCATATCTTTGACAATAGAATGTGATACATCGTCCAGAAATCTTGAATCTTTCTGATTTGTAATAAATATTATCAGCAGTGTTCTAGACACTCGGCATTCCTTCTACAATCTCTGCAGTTTTCTTATTTGAAACGGACACGAAGAAAAACGTTACAGTTTGCCGCATATCTTAAACAATATCGCGTGATCTTGATTTGAATCATATCAAGAACACTGTTCTGGATATGTTTTTTCTTGCCAGAGCGTCGGGTACAGTCCACGTTGCTAACTGTCTTCATATTTACATAAAGGCACGGGATATCACCGATGACGTAAGACCTCCAAGTAATCACCCGGACCCAACTGGGTGTTGCACACACGTGACTTACTCCACCCGACTGCGTTTATTTCCACACCTCGTGTGTGCCTACCTGCTTGCTGACAAACCATCAATCCATGCACTAGTGTTCCCGTCTCTGTACTACTCACGTTCTAGTCTGTACTCCCAACTTTCTATCTGTCTTCTTTCGTGGTCTGCCTGTCTGTCTTACGCTTCTGATTGCCAGCCCGGGGAAAGAGAAACTTGACTCTCTCTCTCTCTCTCTTTCTCTCTTCTCTCGCCGCCGTGTAGAATCACCAACCGACTTGAACCATCAATTAGAGGAAGAGAGCAAGACAGTGTCAGTCGCTACCGCCCTTCGGGAAACAGAAAGAGAGGGCGTGAGTCAGACTCTCGGAACAGCAAAGCAAGGTCGGTTCAAACCAGCAGTCCCACTCTTGCGTTGCCGACTTCCAAGCGTCTCGCCATCCCATGCCATCCTTTGCACAACACGTCTGCAGATCGAACTTACGCCCCGGAAACGCAGATATGTATAAGTGCTGTTTCACCTTACTATTATCATATGGCACATGAATACTGACAGGCAACACGCAAAACAAATTAAATTCGACGAAGACAGGGTCCTATTCTAGAAGTCGATATCTGATAGCAGATTCTTTAATTGCTTGTTGTTCTGGAACTGGAAATGTTACTTACGTCACAATAAAAATTCGCCACAGATCCTGTCCTGGTCGGCAACAACGTACATGTCTTATGAAGACCTTATTTAAGTGAATCCTGAATACAGAAGCGATCGATCGATATACGTTCCTCCGAAAGTGGCGACACAACGCACATCACCGAAGTGAGAAACTCAAATCTCAATCTACGTGCAGTTCATAGCTTTAACCCTGTATGAAGCACAGTGGTAATTATAGACACCACTCTAATTAACATTCAGTGACTAGGCATTTTGCTCACAGATTATGTTTGTGGTGGTCTAGCGGTTAGAACGCTGACCTTGTAATCCTGGGGTCTCGGGTTCGATTCCCGGCGGTGCCCGAATTTATAACTTGTGTTGGGCAAGGCCGTGGTCTAGGCAACACGGAGTTTTCCTCCGGGGGCTTCCCCGGTTTCTCCGTGCCATCCCAACAATTACTCCATTCACACACAGAAGAAGGCAATGGCAAACCACTTCTGGATCATCTGCCAAGAACGTATATGAACAGGTCCCAGTCCGAGAAAAGGATGGAAGGATCCTGTTCATGTGGACCTGTCGTCAGACAGAACACTAAATAAATAAAATAAAATTTGGTTTTTATCTCAAAACAGAAGGGCCACTATTCCCTTAACCAGCTATTAACCAAGCTGATCTTTGAAAATTTTAATCGATTTTATTTTGCGGGGGAAGGGGTAGGAACTACATTACAACAGAGTTGGGAAAAGCAGAACAATATTATTAACATTAGCGTAAGTCAGGGACGCCTTGTTAAAAAAAAAGGTTTTGAAACTCGACCATGCAGAATCGAAAGCCTTCCTATAGAAATCTCACCTACTTTACTGGTTCCAAACATTCTTTCTCAACTTCTTCCCTGTTCCTGGCAATATTAACGGGTCACTATTATCCACGCACGCTGCTCAAGGTGTAGGATCCTGAACGAAACAAAGCACGTGACCGTAATTACGTGCCCTCGCACGTACAGCAATGGGATGGCGGACGGTTCGCCTTCGCCTTCAACTTCACGTGGCACGGAGTGCATGCGTTCAGTTGTCAACGTCACAGCTTCACACCTTATAGGGAAAGGTCCGCGCGCTTTCGTTCCACACAAAACAGGCCACAATTGGGATACGGGGACTGTATTCAAGGACTCTGAATCGCCCCGACAGGGTGTATAAAATACAGTTGCATATAGAGAAAAGCAATTCTTTTCATTTCTCGTTTTTGTATTACTTTTAGGGAACCGAAAGGGCCCTACTAGAGGTCTGCGTTTGTCCGTCTACCACTGCGTAATTTGATTTAAATAAAAACATCAGTATTATAAACACTGATCGACCTCTTACCACGAGAATTAAGACATTTCACGCCATTTGTTCCCCACCATCTTCGTCCATTTTAACTTCCTGTTATCGAAATGGCTGTCGTGTTCATTTCTGATATGGGAACAATCATAGTTCAAGTCAGGTCTTTGTATAGAAACAGATTTTTGGAAACCTTTATTAACATTATGTCTTGGAAAACCGGTACCCAGGCATCTTAAAAGTGTATAGTAACATGCTACAAAGGCAGCCATAATGGAATGAATACCTCTAAAACCGATTCTGGTACTTATAACAGGTCCCATGAGCAGCCAATCCTATCTGAGCTGGTCAAGACATTCCGCTCGTCTAATGGAATCCAAAGGTTTATGACCGTGCTTATCTGGTCCATTTTAGACCCTTGAGGTCTCTTACCTCTGTCCACAGGAAGCATGTCAGATAAACCGTTAGACCGACTAACTTCGGAGATTAAACATTTGTATGTGGACAGGACCGCCCAATTACGTAGGCCTATCAGTTTCATACATTTCTTGCTAATAAAGCACAACGTAGAAGGTGAACGCGGGACATAACAGCAGCAGGACCGTCAAAACCTTGAGGTCAGTCTGCTGTGGACGCGCTGTTGAGAAGCAGAAGCTACCCCAAGACTTACGGTGGGTTCCAACAGATGTCGCAAGCAAACACAGTATCCGACAACGAGTGAACTATCTATCACAAATTCAGTGGTCACTTGGTGCGAACAACAACACCAGAACACACTCTCAGTGAAAGTTTAACTTTTTTACGGAACTTACATTATTTGCCACTCATTCTTGTTATTTATTACTCGTTTTCGAAGTGTTATATCATGAAATGTTTTAAATATAACAAAATTATATAAACAAAGAGCCTAAATACGTATTAAGAATAATACAAAGACATTAATGACGTACGGATACGTACACACAAGGACTATAACCCAGAACCGCGCACAAGTGATACAGGTTCCATGACCGCCACGTAGAAAAGCTTTGGAAGCGAAACCGCCGTCTGTCTGTCTGTCCGTAGTGGCCACAGAGTGCCAAAGTTGACTGCAAGGCGGCCGAAGTGTGGATGACTGCAGGAAGTACGGTGAGTGACCGCGCCTGACGTGACTGGAATTGAGAAACGGACGAGAGCTGTGATTTGTATGCACGCGCTCAGGTAGCCAAAGCCGTACCTCTTCTGCCCTCTTAAGAAGCCAGTTTTGAAACCGGACGAGGTTCGAGGGCCATCTAATTTCTGCACTGGGTCACCTTCTTCATCGTCTCTTTAACATTAACATTAGCTGCTGGTACAGGGTCCGTTAACATAGAGACCATTCTCATCCGACACATATTTACTAATTAATACGTTTATTTGCAGTTTATAGAACGAAGATGGCGGTATCTCAGATAATATATCGTCTAATGACAGGATTATTAACGAATAATGAGTAAAAAAGGATACAGAACAAAGCACGTCAAATATCTCACTAATAATTGGTCTTGTTAGAAAAGTGTACTGAGTAACATCTAAACAAGTTTTCAGTAGCAGGCCTAATGCAGAAGTATTTTGATAAAAAGCCACATTGTGTTTCCATAATTTCCATATTTCCAATTTCCGAGGGAGACCCAGGTCTGATAAAGGTTGAGAACGCCTCGCCTGCAGTGTCGAAGTTCAAAACCTTGATTACGATTTAAAAGTAAACAAGGGTTAGGAAGGAGGCATTCGTGGTACGATTCGACCATTAATCTTGAGAAAATGGCAAGACCACGAATATTAACTATACCAAAATTCGATCTGGGTAGGTTTCGAGTTCAAGTCTAGGGCATTACCGACCCATCGACCTCCTGAGTTTGATAGCTGAACACATCACCTCCTTTTTGAAGTAATGTTGAACCAGTGACTGTGTTACGTATCTCAACGGCAAGTTACCTTTCCAGACTCCACCATGCACCAGAATATATTAGCCGTCACTGGAAAGAAGGCAAAGAGCCTGCTTCCCGCAGACCTTAACCCGATAAGGTAAGTAAGTTTAGTTGAAAATTAATTAGGACCCCACGTCCGAACGTAATATACCATTTCATCTTCGTCTAAACAGTAAATAAATGCAAGCTGCATACATTTGTAACCATTAGGCACTTCACAGCATAACTCAAGAGTATAAAACACACAGACATTAACGAAGAAGCACATCGACACATTATTCCACGACTGTGCCTTCCCAATGTTACTGACAAAACAAAAATCCAATCTTTTCCAAAGGAATTCTGCAAAATGACTCACCCGCACAATATTAAGGGACTGGACCAAAAAATCGAAATTTGTTCTTTGCACATACGTTCTTCACAATCTCTATTTCTCACTAAAGACGCAAATTAACTGCTTACTAACAACAACAGTACAACTGATACCACACTGTACGGAAACCACGCAGTGCACTGGATGTTGCACGATATCTACGTATGTACTGAGGAAGGCGGGCTGTTACGTATTACTTCGTAGAACGGCGATGACTGCCCTGATGATGGAGGCAGCAAGGACCTCTGAAACATCGGTAAACTTCTACCAGAATACACGGCGCTACAACCCAGAAGACAACCATCTTCACACTTGCCGCCGTGAGGACCTCAAATCCTAAAGTCCCTTACGACAATAAAATGCACAAGGCTGCGAGGAAGTGGCTATGATAAGGAGACAAGTAATACATGCAGAATATTGATGAGGAACCTCTTTGAAAGATCGAGAGAAGGTTGAAAGGATAATGTTAATACAGATCTATGGAACCGCCTCAGGATCGTGTCCACTACATGATAAAGCCTTCTTGTGACCTTGGATTAGACACTGGTTGATTAAATAGTATTTCTAGACATTATGGTAAGAAAAATACAATGCCTCCGACAGAAGTTGAACCCCAGTCTGTAGCCTGTCACATCTCCGGGGGGGGGGGGGGGGTGGAACCGAGGGCGGTGTACATGAAAACCAAAGAACCGGCGCACGCTAGACTTGGAGAACCCGCTCAACCGTAGAGCAACCATCATCCACACTGGACTTCCCCCATTTCCTGACACGGACACGTGAGTGTGTGAGAAAATTAACGGGGCATTGAACTGCAATTAATGACGGGCGGGAGCTTTGTCGAAGCTTGCAGTCCCGGTTCGCACAAGGTCCAACTCTTTCACTCGGAACGCGCGAAAATTACTCAGCCTAAAGCTACACGAAGAAATATTATCGGAAGGACAGCGAGAAACAGAGAAGACAGACCCCCCCCCCCCGTCCTGAACGGATAATTGGTATAATTATACGCCGACACTGTTCACTGCCGACAGGGGAGGGGCCAGTTACATTTAAAAACGCATCTAGCCATTACAGATTTCGAAACGACATTTTATGAAGTCAACTGAACAGTTATATGGAGAATTTTAGTGTGAAACGGCACACACACAATATCTGATTGAACAGACTCCAATTCTGTACCACAAGAAGGCACTTTTTTTGATTTCAAATGAGAAACAAACTAAATCTAAATTCTTTAAGGATTACGGAACGGAGTATTTTAACGTAGGCATGTAACACGCATGGGACATAATAGCAATGCCCTGAACGGAAGACTTAGTCGTATATCAGAGAATATTATTAAAACGGTTCTTAATAAAACAGGGTTGGAGGGTGAGGATTAGACTCACATGGTTCAAAATGGAACCGTTGACGGGCATTTTTTTTAACACGGTAATTAAACTTATGTTCGCACTTAGGTGGAACATTTCTTGGCTAGCCGAGCGACTGACTATTTAGCTCATCAGGACGAACTCTGCTCCATGGAGTTTGTTGCTTAGGCATATAACTTAGACTGCTTGACGATAACTTAATAAAATGACCGAATAACACAAAGTGCGGAATAACTATAGCTGTTTGAACATGTAAACTACACAAAAAAAAAATCAGTTAAGAGACCGTCGTTCCATCTTAACGGAGAACCTACTTACGAATCAGGCTGTAGTTAGAGAGTACGTATGCAATCCTCGCACGGGCCGGGCGTCAGGGTTCAGCAGCAGCCCACGGGACGGGACGCTCTCTCTCTCTCTATCTCTCTCTACCCCGCCTAGCCGTCGACCAATACCACACAACCCAACGCTCGCGTGCGGAATTATTTATGGTCCCGCATGCAGACTGAGCCTTCAATAACGCGATCAAAGGCAAGCTGGTGTGTTCTTTCGCCGAAGATAACTGTCGCTGTACAGGAATTATAAGAAGGAGTGAGGAGAAACACAAGTTAAACCCAGAGTGACAATCAGAATAAAAGTGACGGTCTGTTTTCAGATTCGCGCGAAGGAAATACAAACCACGAGGACCATCTTCGGACTCACCGTCCTGAGAATCTCAAATCCTGCTTCTTTCACTGAAACCACAATGGCCTGCGTGGGTGTCGAACACCGACCCATGTGGAACAGCCTTTGATAAAGCCATAATGCGAGCTCGCGGCCTTTTTAACACAAACACCTACATCGTTACGAAGTTCCGACCTCGGGTCACCACGGTAACCCCTACTAGCTGAGTGACGTCATTCCGAGATCTATTGTCGTCTCCTGTCTGTTCTTGTTTGTGCCCAGGTCGGACGGGACAGGAAGTTGGCCCTGAGGAGGAGAGCAGCATCTATCCTCCCACCCACTCTTCCTCCATTTTTATTTCCCTTGTCGATGTGACGCGCCTATCGACTTCGTTCAAGCGATGACAGCAAGAGTGGTGTATAGGCACAGGCTAAAGATTTCACGAGTAGTGAGTGCAACCTGGATTAAAGCGAACCTGCCCTTGTCCGCAAGGCTCAAGTCTGTAGTTCCGAGGATATTGGTTGAAACTGGGTGTAAAAATTACATGCAACAAACACAAGCTATTCAACAGAAGCCGCAACATTGAAACAATATAACGAATTCGTCATACCCTCCTTTGTATTCCAGAAGTCTTGGGTTCCATTTTGGGACCAGAGGCGTAACTTAAGGCTTTCCTCGGTCCGTCCAGGCAAATGCTGGGACATTAAATTAGCCACGACCGCTTCCTTCCATATCCTTTCCAAGTCATTATTTGTCTGACGATTTCAAATCTCAACTACTGACTGAATATTCCAGCCACAAACCGAAAATCCGTATAAACACCCACCTCATTTCCCCGTGACCAACCCGTACCGTCAAATCCACCCATTCACCCTCAAAGAGAATCGAAGTGACAGTACGAATTCATAACTAATTAATACGCTGCTAACACAATTCATCGTTTCTAAATTCAGAATAACGCCATCATCCATGTTTGGGGGTGGACGGTGCAAAATTCAGAATTTAGTTTCAATGTTTATAGCCCAGTGGTATCATCTGCTTTAACAATAAATTCCTCTGGATCTTGCAAAGGGTTTCCGAGATTATCAGAATGAAGAGCGAGCAATTCTTTCCCTAAACAAAATGAAACAATTGATCTACGTCATAGATAAGCCCATAATCGCGAGGTGGCGTCTGTGGATTTAACCCATTCTTGCAGCAAAGCCACTTCACTCCGCGTTCTCGTCACAAACTGCGCTGAGCCCGTTGGATGCGAGCGACCCTTATCTCACAACCACTGTAGTAGCAGACCTTACTGTCAACGAGGTCCCATCAGACTCGCTCCGCGTCGCTCGCTTTACCACCCCTCCCGTCCCGTACTCCTCCCACCCCCACTCACAGATATATGGCTCGGCGGGTTCAGCTAACCCCCGTCTTCCCTCTCTCGCCCCCTTCGGCACAACATTCTCGTGACCAGAGCAGCAAAACATCCTCACCGCATGCTCACCCCCGTGTTGCTCGGTATCTATCTGCGGCGAGGACCGCACAACCAACCCTCCTCGTTAAGGGCTGTACAGTCAGCGTCACGTTCTCAGATTCATCTCATTATCTTTATTCGTTCAACTGACCAGAGCACGGCCGATCGAACTGACAGCTTTGCAGTTTCTCAATCCGGCAAAGACGTCTTCTTGGTGGAACGTACTGTCTTCATCTTCGGCTCTGAGTCCCCTCCATCATAGCCTCACCAGGTGTGAGACAACCCCGACGAAGCAACACGCTGTCATTCTAATCTCTGCCCCGGCAATTGGTTGGTCCAGAATAAAGGAACAACATAAAATGTATATATAACTTGACTTTGTTGTCTTCAAGCGTCAGTCTGCTAACTTCGCATACGTTATTAATCATCTCTGTGCAACCATCAGACTAAGTCGTTCTGATTCGTACGTTATTCTGCATGACGAAACAACTCTGTCAAATCCAGTGCACGAATTACAACTTTCAGACGGGGCACGCCTAAACCAGATTTCATATCTATAAGATAGATGTATGTGGACCAGTTCTGGCTTGCAGAAAATGGATATTAAAAATTATTATTATTTTTTAAAAGTGCTACATCATCGTTATTATTTTTATATTAATAAAGTTACTGAACATCTCGGCCGAATTTGTACAACCCGTTTCGTATTCTAGAGGCTTCGGTTTAGAATTACGATCTAGAGATCGCAATCATGGATTAATATCTTCGTGGTTTTCTTGGCCCATACATGCAAATTCTTAGAAATACCTTCAACAGGCTTCCTTTGGGCCCTTTCTAATTAATTAATAAAACAATACGATCCTATGTCTATAGGATTATGGCGATGGTGCGTTACATTCAGTATTTCTGTTTATATGGACTTAATCCATCGTTAAATGTATTAAACACAGAAGTAAAACACTGCGTTTCGGGAGCTAGATTTGCTCCCGTCTTCAGGTGAAAATGTCTACTCTGTTTGGTCCAATAGAAGGGGCTGATACAGTGGTTCAGAGATTGGTGTTAGACTGATTAGACATTTTCACCTGAAGACAGGAGCAAAGCCAGCTCCCGAAACGTTGTGACTTTGTTTCTAATATACAGAACGATTGATCAAGTCCAGAGAAGCAGAAATATATAATACGGCCTTAACATATTTTACGATGACTCAAATCTTAATAATCCAGGAATAAAAAGTTGTTGCTGTCGTCAATTAAATAGCACGTCATGATGAAATGTGGGGGAGTGAAGGTACAGCTCCACGCATTCTTAAAAGCTACGCACTGGATGGCGGTGAGTGATCGATTCCCACGCTCCAACCGCTGTACCTCCGGACAAAGAACTCCGGTCATATTGAATAAGAGGTTGGGCGGGTCCCAGAATCAGCTTGGACGCAGTGTCCAGTAGAGAAATATCATTTTTAATATAATTTTTAGGTAAAATAAAATAACATTATTCAATAACATACTTTGGTTTGATGACCATAAATTATAAATGACTAACCTGGCACAGGGTGACATTTTATAGATATGTAGGTTTACTATTTCAGTTGGCAGTACTGAAACCTGTAAGATCTAAACATTTGGAAGCCTAAAATTCGTGAGGAAAGTTCACAGAGAGTTCTTTTAATCCTTGATCTATAATTGACGTTCCACATGTTAACTTACGTGAGCTAATTCGGGTCACTACACCGTTACATGCGTCGCAAGTCTGGGATCGACGCGAGATTCTTTTAGTCTGAGCCGTCACAATGGGTCGTTTCTTCCATTTTATCACGTACGCCTAACCATGACTTTTAGTGCACAGTCAAATGAGAAACTTACGAGCGCTGGCAAAAATGAGGCAACAGCCCTCTGCAGTCACGTCGAACATCATTCAGCAATACCATGGACATTACGTAGTTTGCACAGATAATAACTAAAACTCAGAACACGCGAGATTTCAGGTTCTTACAGCGAATTTAGAAATTAACAAACATTTCAGAGATACTAACTGTCCCTGATGATGGACGTATTAAGCACCTCTGAAACGTCGCTCAGTTTCTACCAGACTATACAGAGAGCAATATCCCGGATTGTCAGCTTCAGTCCAATAGACACTGCGAATTTTTAAGAATACAGCAAACATTCATCTCCAATACGTAGAATTTCAAGTAATGAGATTCGGTGAGAGGAACTGAGATATATTGGGGTAGAGATTACTTCGCAGCTGAATAAAAGGAGTAATCCTCCTGCACAGAAAACTTAAAACCTTGCGAGCCATTTCTTTCTTTCAAAATGCGTTCCCATTTCCCTGTACTTCGGGCCTCCACGTTCGCTTCAGAATCAGCACCGGTCTAGATAGATGCACTTTCGTCTCGATCCGCGGCGCCCTCCAGTACAACCAGCTTGTCACCTCACTTCCCCCCGCCCGAATCACCAGCTTAACCATTCTCCAGCCAGCATACTGTACATACCACGCTGCTCCACATTGCCATCCGGGCTTCCAGCTTACCGTTAACAATGCCAACAGCACTCGCCCGCGCCAATCATTAACATTAGCATTCTGCTCAGTCCCTTCCTCCCTTAGCGTTCATTCACATGCACTACAACCCTCTCAATCACTCCAGAACACACCCCTACATTAGTCAGAGTGCCAGCACGTGTGAGTGTATGCGGTCATGGTTTAGACGTCCCGTTCGATTAGTTCTAATTTAGTTTAATATAAAAATTCCGAGGAGAAAAAAACTTTGCTTGCAACTCTGAGGGCGTCGCTTGGCAACTAGTGACCCAGTCGATCACCTTTCCACTCCATTATATTCCGAAATAATTAAATTCGAAACTGTTCATGGGGATAGTTACCGTATACGGCTGGTAACACTGATAAACATTACCCTGAAAACGTGGATAGCGTCTTTTTTTACGATGGTTTCGGTAGACATCTAAGCATGTACCGTTCATAAAAGCATACATCTTCCGTTAGCAATGACCCAGTTTGTACCAAATCACTGTCGGCGGTCAAGGCAAAATCCCCAAAGCAAGACAACACACACACGTGGGCGAAATAAAAAAGTGTTTCCCGGGAGGTAATTTGTTATTAACAATTAAAACCTTGTACATTTAAGAACGCCATTAAATACCTTTAAAATAAAATGCTGACAATTTCTATAGGGAAGATAATACAAGGTGTACCATTTAAAACACAGTCCAAAAACAATTAAGTAATGCAGCACAAAATTGAAATCAGAAGCCGGTTCAACCCAGTGTAAACACATTCCTCACCTCCACCGACACTCCGATTAAGGCCATCACCTGAACCTTTAGACACCGAATCTCATCAAAACACAGACTAAGCTTTTGTAAACATCATTATGAAATATCTTGATCACGCGAATAAATAATCAGCTACTTTTGTAATAATCCTGTATACTACGTACGTGTAGTTGGTTTGTTAAGTCAGTGGTATTCAACCTGGGGTACGCGAAGACATCTTAGGGGGTACGTGAAATTTTAATATATATATATATATATTATTTTATGATAAACACTGAATAATCAGTAATGTAATTTATTTAATTTATTTTAGATGTAGATTATATATGTATAACTTGAATTATACACCAACAACTTTGGGGGTACAAAGTTGAAGAGAAATTATATCTGGGGGTACGCGAACAAAAAAGGTTGAATACCACTGGGTTAAGTTATCAGAAGGTATTTAACGAAATTAGTAAATTGCTATTCTGTTAGCACCACAAGGTCTCTTGCCCAACACTTATCCCACAAGGCCCAATGTTCCGTAACAGCAAATGTTTATCAACTAACCAACAAATCAACCAACCAGGTTACTTGCTAGCTGTTTAGAAGAACTATACGTGTGTAACTGCCGGTAAACACACGTGTACCGGAGAGGTTATAAGGACAGGAATGTGACTGGAGATTTATTCCATTCATAAATATTTAAATTTATTTACAAAAATTAAATCTCCAGAGACGATGCTAAGAATGTCTGCAACATACAATTAGCATTTAGAATTCATTTTCGGAGTAATATTTTTTTAAATGGGTAGATGAAGCATGGAGGTTGGCGAGCAGAGCTTAAAACCTCGCTATTTCCCGCTTTTAAGAACTCAGCAGTAGCATGGTCCCAATATTGACAACCGAAACATGTTCATTTCATAGACGAATATGCTGATACGTTGTAAGCACATCCACACGAAACTTACGAGGCGCATAAAGTCAACTGCGACTGTGCAAGTTCTGTAAACGAACGTAAAGTGGCACGAGCTGTTACGGACCACGGCTGCAGCACCTGCAGGCAGTTTCCTGTTTAGTTCCCGATTGTCTTCCTGTTGTCTCCCCCTGCCCCACGTGTTTTCTGGTGGCCTTGCCCAAATCGTAACAACTTCTAGAACAATGGTTCCAACTTCGTTTCAGCGACAAAACCACCCAGACAACATCAAACCAACGCTGTTTTCCCTAGGAAGATAATAACCTCGTCTATGAAAAAAAGTATACGACCCGAAGTTTCATTCACGTTTTCATTTATAATCTTGCCACTGGCCCCTATTCTGAGTCAGATAAATCAGTTCCTCACCATCCAACCCTATTTGTTTCAGATTCATTCTAATATTACCCTCCGATCCTAAATGTGTCAAATATTCAAACTGACTGGATACAGGCCGAACGACCAGGATTCAATTCCCTGCAGGGGGAGAAAGGATTCTCAAGTTCACCCAGTCCCTATTAAATTGAGGCAGTGGGGTCCTTCCCCAGACGAAGAGCTGCTAAAGCGTGAAGTCAATCAGTTTCATTTATGGCTAAAGTTAAGAGTGCGTGGAGCTTTATCTCCACTCCCCACACAGCTCAGTGGCGTGATGCATAAACAGAGAGACACGGGAATGGACTCAGAATGTCCCGGGTTCAGATCTCGTACTGAAGGCTGGTTTTTCGTGTATTTTCTCAGTCCCTCCGATAAAATAACAGAACAGTGACTTAAATTAGGTTACAGCCGGTTCGTTTCGATGCTACGCTGTTTTAGCTTTTGAACGTGTCGTTATATGGAACACGAATGTGTAGCTGAATGAAATATACCACGAGTCTCATTTGAGGAAATCTGTGGGCGCGATCTGGGTTTCATTGAAAATCGTCCACAATCTTTTTTTTGCGCAGACTCTCAGTAACAAATTTTGTCGAAATCCGTTCACCGCCAAATTCATTTACGACTAATCGAGCGCCAACACGCAGAAGCTGGTCCAAACAGTCTAAAAAAAAAAGTGCGAGCAGTTAAATTGGCAACATTGAACGGCTTGCCCCCGCTGGGTCGGATCGGTCGGCCTGACAGACGCTCACCCTCTGGCCCGCCTGGCTGTTCCCGGTGCTGCCAGCTTGCTAGAATAAATCATCCGCCATCAAGCATGCCGGCTCCGAACAAACCCCCCACCCCCCACCCCGATCCTAGCTCGCTCGCACGCACGCACGAGGGTATTCTGTCGTCACCACAATGCCACGCAGCTGCAACAGCCCGTGGGCTAAACCACCGTGCTTTTCAGAAAGTTGTATACGACGGCGGTCCCTATCTCTGCAAGAAACACGCCTTCGTCGGATAATTAATTTTCGTCTCGAACGTAACGCGAAAACCAAAGTGCGATTGTCTCCAATAGACGGAAATTGTTTTACTACGAAGCACAAAGACAGACGAGAATGAACGGAAAATAGTCGGCCCGAATATTTATCGGTGTTATCAGGGGTTCCCAAACTTTTCAAGATTCGGGCCACCCTCTTGTCGACTCACAAGCTGCGAAGTTTCGATCAGGACGACTTATTGGAACTTCGTGGTAACGTATTAAAGGTTATACCAACTTGAAACAAGTATTTCAGGCAGGTTCACTACACTCCCTACGTACCATCCCAATTAGTGCTACTGACCAGACATTCTTCATCCTCCTGAAGTCATTCAGAGCGACAGGTACTGACAAATACTATTAGACATTTGGGACTTAAGTCTTCAGCGTCATCTTTGTTTCATTTGTCACTATTCTTCTAAAATAACACTCGTTTATGAATGTGGTAGGACACCTTGGACGGAGGATTAATTCACTGCAAAGTTTCTAGACAGAACACACAAAGACGAAGGCGTACACGCCATACAAAGAGCCGGAGTTGAACTCGTGACCCCACGTCAGAGTGGACGAAGGTCGTACGCGTCTCATAGGGCCCACTGTATGGCTACTGCCATCAACAGTTTGTTAAAACTTTTCATTGTAAACAGTGATTATATCCTTAAACAGTATTAACCTCTTGATCTAAGTAACGGTGAAATGTTACGTTTTCTTTGAGGTAAGGACAAAATTCGGGAACATTTTTATAAGAACTTCGCCTTCAAAGGTTTAGCGTCTCCTTTCCGAAGATAAAGTTGTTTAGGAAAATAATAGCTGTTTATTCTTAGTACGTATCTATGCAGTAGATTAATCTGGCTCGGAACAGGGATAGGTGGCGGGCTCCAGTGAATACGCTGAGCGACTATTAGTTTCTCAAGAACTGCTTCACGCAACATACGAAACCCCATATTTCTGTAAGCATGGTGTTAAATCAGGTGGTATATACAGTTACCAATGTGCTCTGAAGGTTTAATACTTTAAATAATTTGTTTTAAAGGGGTAGAGTGAGGTATTTTATTGTTTGGTTATATATATATCATAATCCGTTTTCGTCTTTACCCAGTCACAACCACACACCTGTAATCCTTACACGATCCTGGACAATATATATTCAGACAGAGAGCGTACGTGTGTCTGAGGCGGTAACCACACTTACTGGATGTAGCGGTGGAAGGCGCTCTCTGTGTTTCCGTCTGACCCTACCGCCGCCTGGCGGGAGCGTCCGTCCGTCCGTCCGCCTATTCGCATCGCTGCTCGATTAGAGGGAGATGGGGAAAGTAGGGACTGTCCCGGAAACTCTCTAGCTGCGCTCCGGCTAGGCGTCTCTTCCCCCCATCCACCGACTGACATACCCGACGAAGTTACAAGAGACGCGCTGTTCACGAAAAGTTCGGTTCGTGATGACACTTCGGAAATCAGCCTCTGCAGCTATCTTGGCCGGTAGGATACGAAACGACTATGTATCGACTAGTTACTGCGAAATATACAGAACTGGTCTTGAGGGGAGGGGATAATGAAAGTCCTTTGTCGGCAAACCAAAGCCATGCCCCAGTATGAGAAGCGAAATCACGGATGGTTCGTAGTCTAACAGCTTTACCCAAAATCAGTTGCAGGGGTTATTTTAATGGGAATGAGATGCAAGGATCAATACGTACGACGAACCTATTTCTCTCAAGGAGGATGATGAGATGGACGGGGAATGTAGAGCGAGTGGGGAGATAAATTCGTATAAGCCTTTGTTAGGAGGTCCAAGATACAGATGGGAGGATAATATAACTGGTCTTAAGGATTTAGGATTTCGGGGTATGGACTGGATTTTTCTGGCTGAGGGTATAGACCAGTCGTGGAATCCTGTGGACATGGTAATTAGCTTTAATGTTTCATAAAGTACAGAAAAATTCTTGACTAGGTAAGCGTACTACGTATTATCTTCTCAAGGACTGTGCTCCGTGCAGTCAGTTCAAGGAACCAACAGTGGAAATAATTATGAATAGTAATAATGAAACAACTGAAAACAATTATTTACTTCAAGGAACAAACGTAGCATTCATCCGGAATGACAGGAGAAAACCAATAGAGGTTTTCTTAATATGGGCCATAAGAATTATTACGAAGCTTCATTTGAAATACGTCACGGCGTGTATAAAACAGACGACTGAACAATCATTTTATACCACAATAAAGAATTTAAATATACTAAATATGACACGTTCTAATAATTTATGGTGACAAAATCAATATTTCGGTCACTTCTTTAATCGTTTTCTTCTGTCGCTATCGGCAAAGTTCTTTGAAGAGCTTCCTCCACAGTCCTGAAAGAACTTGCGCGACAGTCCAAAAATTTTTTTTATCACTATCAGGAAAGTTGAAATTTTCCTTTTGGTGAATTTAGCCGAGAGAATGCTCATTTCTTCACACAGAATGCGGTCTGTTCCTGTTCCCCCTCTGCCTTGCACAACAAATTTCATTATATATTAACGCCGGTACCACAAATTTACTCACCCAACATAGACTTCGCCCCACAGAGCTTAATGTTTGACGAAGCTCCAGGAATGTTTCAGCTCGTACCATCAGTCGGTCAGTCTGCGTGTCTGTGTGTACGCCATTCCACTGTTCTGTCCACGACATTAGGTTATAAAAGAGGATTTTTTAAGAGAAGTTGTATCAACTGCAGAGGTTCTAACGGCGGCGAACACCGAGATGGCCGCCTTTTGGGATGTTACACTGTGTAGTCTGCTAGAAATTTAACGTTTCAAAAGTGGTTGTACCTCCATCATCAGTGCGGCGAGTCCTTGGTGTAAGAAAAGAGAAGGACTCTCCACCGTCGAAGTTCAATTAGTTAATCCTCTTCCAAAAGCGGCTTGTCTTTATTAACTTGCACGAATTTTCAACAAGACAAGGTACGTGGAGGACTGTCAGGGAGTTCCCACACAACAAAGATAAGGAATGCATCCGGGTTAGCATATGTTCACGTCGAAACACGTTTTTACGTCCTTCACTAATATCATCGCAAAATGCTTTACCACGTACATAAACCTAAGTTGTTTCTTCCGCAAATATTGAATAGTCACGAGTTTGTCAGCCCAATTTCTTGTTTGTTTACGCATGTGGATTAACGTATCTGTTTCTTGTTGCAAAGTTAATAAAGACGAAAGAGGAGAAACTCTACTAAAACTATAATTGTTCTTCAAATTATAGCTATATGGTCTCTATTCGCCCTTAGATTCTTCAGCAATTCCACGGAACGTCTTGGACGAGAGGTTATCGCCCCTGCTTCGTACAGAGAGATCCGGGGTTAAAATATTCCGGAAGCTATCCTGAGGGTTTCGTGGCTTTTCTCAGTCCGTACACCCAAATGCAGATATAGTACCCTAAATCAGACTAGACATCCTCTTTTCCATATCATTTTAAATTCATTAATCAGTCGTTAAATAAATTACAAATAAATAACATTACAACACAACTAAAATTTTCCAGAACAATATACACATTTCAGCATGGCTCTGGTATCAGAGTTAATGTTCATCTTTGTACGATGTGTAGTTTTTGAGAAAAGTGGTAAATTTCTCATTTGAAATTATTGTAAAAGTGAGTGTTTGATTTGACTGATAGCTATCGTGGTCTATTTTAAAGCATTACCTCAGTGCTTGCACAGAGGGAAATAACAAAACTCCCACCAGGATAACCTGTCTTCGCCTTAAATCCAGGACCTCCCGAATATGAAGCGAGGTTTGTTAGTAACACTGAACTTTTGAACTCTGAACAGCCTGGTATTCCTGATGGTAATGCAGTGTCCTGCTTCGTGACCCGAGCCTACAGCAGCGATACTTCACGCTTGGCATGGCAGAGGATAGAAGCTTTTTTGCGTTAACCCGTGTCACAGAGTCCGGTGGTTAGCATCTCGAGGTCGTCTCGGCAGAAACAGGAAGCTGTAGACGCACATCATCGCCTTTTAAACGCTTTTGTGTGATAAACGCCACTAAACTCTTGCTAAATATTTGCTAAGCCGAAACGCAAACGAGCTCAAAATCTTGACAATCTGCGTGAAGATCCCTTAAAACACGTAATACACATATGGTGACGTGGAAAATCGGATTTTACATGAGACATGATCTAAAGTTCGGAAGCTCAGTGTTTGTTTTTCGGCTATTTTACAAGTCTCTATCAACTGATGATCATATGTACTGTCGCACGAGGAATTCCGGTATGTCAGAATTATCAAGAAACCTGAACACTAAGAGCTATTAGTCTACTTTGGAACACTACTCCATCATTCTTGATGAGCGAGGGGAAAGGTGTACTGTTTGTACTACAATGACATTCTAAAAATAATTCTTCACGCCACATCATGTACGTCACTACTGAACTAATATGATCTGAGGTCACTCTTGCGTCTTAGGTCACCCTTGCATTCATATTATTCCTAGACAATTGTTGAGCAACGTCTTCCAACAATGACCTTCTGTAGTTATTGCATGAATGTGATCTGACATCCTATTGTTACGCAACAATGGGCTCCGACAATGGGACATCCGGTCCCATTGTTGTTAAAAGCACGGTAGACAGGGAAGCAGATATGGATGAGCCCATAATGTGTTGTTCGCTTACGCCAGAGCGTAAAAATGCCACAAATTTCTAGGAATAACGTTAATAAATGCTCTTTATATCAAGGAAGGAGGACTTGGTGGGTAAGAGGGCTCACACGTGATAATGCCTGACAAGGCAGGGAAGTTATTCCACATCGAACTACCCAAGGTGATGCGAAGTGCTCCAATATAGCCGCCGAAACAGAACGTACCTCACAACCGGCCCTAATCAGAATATTATTCCGTTCAAAGGCTTAGACAGGCCTGCTTTAAAGTTGTGACCTACAGTAAGTAAACAAAGTCCCTGTGCTTAACTGATAGTTACAAGCAATGAAAACGTAGACAACGTTCCACTAGCGTCACTAGAAGAAGCTGATTTCCAAAGTTGAAAAGTACGGAGCTTTTGTTAACGCGGCAACGCACATTCAGGTCCCATAAATACAGGTGAATTTCTTGACTAGCTGAGCGACTATTAGCTTCTCGACGAGGATCTAATCTAAGGACTTACTTAAGGGGAATTATAAAAGGACAACAAAGGGAGAATGAATTAAAAGACGGAAAGAAAAATACAAAAATATGAGACATGAAAAGCATGACAAAATCGGAGACAGAAATATTTCGATACCGCCATGAACACTGAACCTCGCGTCTCGGCCACAAGTCGCAGCGTTGAATTTTTCTCGCAAATAAATAACATTTTACTCCGTGTTCCGAGGTCAGAGGGGGGCGAGATGGAACAGCGGTACCCACGTGACGGAATGTTGGTAGCACTGGGTGCAGGTGGACTGGCCCGCAGCGAAACTGCAGTCCGACGTCCCGCCAGCCTACGCTGTAGTCTGTCTAGATTAGTTCCGCTCGCCACCGTAAAAATCACGGGTCCATTTGACTTTTTGTGCCCTGATTTCAAATGCACAGTGTTTCACTCTTCAGGCCAATTAAATTTTGCCTGTGGGTTTTGTAAAAGTCTGTAAAGTGGTCCCTAACATTAATAACAAACGCATATCGAGAGGTTTCAAGAACAGGATAATGAGGTTAGTATCTGGACCTAAGTGGGATGTTGTGACGGGAAGATGGATAGAAAAACCCACAATGAGGAACTTTTCGCCAAATATTATGAAGATTATCAAGTCACGGAGAATGGATCGGACATCCAGCAGTACGCGGACATACGAAATGACTAAAACTTTCTGACTGGAAAGTCAGAAGGGACGATACCACTCCAAAGCCATGGACGTAGAAGGGAGGAAAGTAAAATAGATCTTATGGAAATAGGGTGGGACGGTGTGGACCGAATTCATCTGGCTCGGGAGATAGGCCGGTGGCGGCGGACTCTGTTGATATTACAGAGTGTCGGAGGACAAGTTTGGGGCAGCCATCAGCAGTAAAGCATTCACACCAGTTTAACTAATTCAGACGTTGGAAGGTAAATACACAGATAGCATGGCGATCTCATAAGCCTACGCAGTTTCCTTACGAAAGGAAAACACGTCAAAAATACATTTTATTGAATAGTTTTTAAAAATCATCTACGCCCCAAAAAAGAAATATTGGCCGCAGATTTCGTAAATCACACTCTTATTAGTAGTTCCAAATTGACCGCGTAAACAAAGTAATAAATATAAGAAAAATAATTACCGTGACCCACTCAAAACAACGGCCTAATTATCACTTACAGTTGATGCGGAAACTTCCGTGCTACAGCCGAAGAGGAACACGACAGTAGTCAATTAGTTACCTTCACACGTATGATAATTTTTTTTTTACGATTCTGGCCCACCACGGACAAATTCCGGGATACCGGACTACGTGTTAGCACAGCATACCAAAGTCGTGACACATCAGTTCCGATGGTCCACACTTTTTTCTATTCCAATCAGACAGTGAACGTCCGTCGTTTGTACTTAGCGCGCAATGTTGTTACTTCATTCTTGTTTTATTTTCTTCATAAACACAAACAATGAATGGACGAAACCTCTTTTCATCGCGTTAATCGACATGCATCGTTGAAGGCCATGCCTCTGGCAAGTGAAAATCGACACTTAAATATGAGAGAAAAAATTAAAAACTACAGCTTTTGAAAAATTGGCCAACTTCGTGATTCTAACGATTGGTCCGTTACATAAAAAAAAAAAGTTCCTCCAGGCAAAACTGAAAGACCAAACCAAGGGGGCAAATCCGTTAAAAAAAACTATGGATCGATGGATCTGACATTCTTTAACCATCGTGTCAGTACTTTCTTTCATTCCACTGTGTTTTAGTCTTGAAACCTTAAAGGTAAAGGTGAGAAGACACTTCCCCGCCCAATCTGAAGACGAAGGAAGCTCCATCATTTGAAATATGGTGATTTTAATGTTTTAAGACTTTAAAAACAGAGGCGATTGGCAGAGTCTAAAAGACGGTAAGAAATAACAGAAGACCACGGCCAAAGATATTCACAGAAAAATCTTATCCTCAGTCCATACGATGGACGTGTATACTATAGAACGGATCCGGACGACGAACCAAAACCCGCACTGCGTGTGTGTGGGTATAGCCAGCTATTGCGGAACATAGCAAAGCGGACGGACGGACGGCCGTTGGTATCCAGCACAAGCAGTCAGCCACCTGCCACCTAGTGCAAGCAGGCAGGCCCTTTACGCGACACGAAACCGACACAAATGCTGACCGCTAGCTCGCTTGGCCGCCTGCTGCCACCATAAAGAACACAGGTCCGCGCAACATCGAACCATATAACAACCTCCGACCGACTGCCAGAAAAATATTCAACTAATTAGTCACCATCGGTTCTTACGATTAACTAGTAAATTAGCTATGCAATTAAATTAACTGGATGGTTTCTCAAGCAACTAGCCGATTCGGCGAATAATATGTTGACTAAACAACCAATCAATATGTGACTTAGTCATTAACAACTTATAATAAATATTGTAGCTATGTGACTGAAAAGCGTCTACGTTGACAGGTAGGGGCAGCAGGTGCCTCCGGAACTTTGGTAACTACCAACATGATGACGTTATCAAGAACATCATAATCGCAGGTGTTATTCATATTTTGTCCACAGACTGTATTTAAGGATTCTGCATGATTCTAAGACCAAACACAATTATTTTCCTAAACACCAAATTTTATTTAAAAATTCAGTCCGCACCCAAAGAAAACAGAATTCGCCACCATTATAACAATCAATTTGTTAACGCTGTTTAAGAAAACAATATCCATTTTAAGCTTAAAATCATACAAAAACCCATAAATACAAATATTTTCAGTGATTGTTAAAACGGGTGGATCATATAGATTTAAAGGGTTAATGAACTGATATTTGTAATGAAGAAGTGTTGTGTTTTATTTGCAGTAGAACTGTATTTTTATATATTATTTCAATCAACACCGTGCTTCAAAAGGATCGGAAGAATTCCGCTGCTCAATGTTGACTTTGGCCATATCAGGCACGAAATGAACAGTCTGCAATCGAAAAACACCTCATTCGCGTATGACGTAGGCTCAATGACAGCGAGGAACGAACTCGACATTTTTGCCACCGGCAAACTTAAACGAATTTCAGAGCAGAAGAATTTCTTCGGTCAGAACGAGGTCACAGACCGTATCGCGACCTGTCTGTGTGGTCGCTATGTTCCCGAGGCGAGGACCAATGAAAACAATGCCAGGTAGAACAGTGGTTTCTACAACGGCTTTGTACCTTAAAGTCCACGGGGAGTGGGTCTCTCGTCACCAGTGGTCGTGACCTATTCTAAGTTTGAATTTGTACAGAGGGACTGAGAAACCCCACGTAAAGACAGTCTGTCCCCAGCCGAGACGAACAATTCTAGGTTCCAAAATGTTTTTTTTTTAAATAAACAAACTCGATAAATTTTGCTAATTCAATTTGGTTCACTAAAATTCTGCGTTAACCGTTCGGGATTCGAACTCGTGTGTGTTTAATATGAGGTCCCTGCAGCACCAGGAACATACGCCGAGCAAAGAAACACGTCTGCATTACGTCCTGTAAGGATTCCTGGGTTTCACCCACGACGCGAAGGGGCGGCATGAGAACTAACGAATGAATTTGGATCAGTTAAAAACAAGCAAAGGAAGTTACTGAACTTCTAGAGTCAGCATTTTCGATATCACTGAATACAGAATGTTTCGATAGTACAAATTTGCACCGCTTAGTAATCTGTGTAGTTCGACGTACGTCGTAGCTCTGTAATTACTGAACGGTTTCCCTCTCGAAAAACGTAAAGGAAACAAAAAGACCCATAATTAATACAGGTGTCACGTAAATGCATGAGAAAACTGAACAATACAATTTTACTAACATCCAACGCACATATAAACACGGAGAAGTAACCTGCTCTGTAAAGATATAAGTCCTGTAGTATCTTCCTAAGTCCACGTTAGTCATGCTGTAACACCGTGTGGACTTCTAGACAGACCTACATACCAACGTTTCGGACGAACAAACTGTTTCCATGTTCAGGGCTTCAAATCTCTCGATACAATCACACGAAACTTGTAGTTGACATTTCAGGCGTACCTACTGCCTTCACCATCATTAGTTTAACTGAGCAAAGATATAATCTGCTATTTCCTCTTTTGTACTCGACGAAAAAAGTCACAACTCTGCACTTCCGGCCGTGTAAGTGAAGTCCTTGCAGCGAGATTTTGTTTAACATCAAAGGCTGAAACACTGTCGCGCTCTTGTGGCGATCTGTTGGACTTGAAGACCCTTCTAAGAGACCTCTTCAGAGGTTAAAGATCTCAAGCGGGCTGGAGATCATGAAGTTGATGTTCTGCTAACGGAAAACACCTGAACCTTCTTGCCTGATTTTTAAACGTCTTATTGTACGTGATTATGTCTTGATTACTAATGGATTGGTAATGAATACGTCTGTCACATACCGAACCAGCGTAGTTAAATTTCTTATTTGAAACAGACTGTAGTACTTGGTCGACATAAAACGACGCGTGTACTGTTCACTGTAACTGGAGTCTAAAATGAACAAGTATTTTTTTTATTAAGTCGAAAAATAGTTGCTGTTCAGGGCTTTTTATTTCGAAACGTCGACATTCATTTATGAAGACTGTGAGCTGTAATATTCCTGTTGACAGGTATTCCATAGCATTACACACGTGTACTCATAGAGAAGGGGCGTGTATTAACGATAATAATCACATGCTAATTATAGCAGTTCATGGTTTACACACAGTTCATTAAAAATGTCGACTGTTACTCATACGAGTCGAAGTGAGAGGTCGGGCGTCGGGAGGTCAGAAGAAACGATAAGACGTGGTACTGGCTCACGCGAAGTAACGAAGGTCTAGACAGCGAAGTTTTAACTACACGGCCCGCTTTTCTGAAACAAAGCGTGTTTTGCACAAGGACGTGTAAAGTACTTCTTTCGCCACACCAAGACGTCAGCGACGCGGTATAAACCCTCTGTGAAACGATCGACTGTTTTTCTTCGGTGAATCAGCCGCGGATCGCATCGATAGCACGTCTAGAGCGTTACTGTTACAGACAGACGTTCGGTGCAACCTTAAACGAGATGAAGGTAAGTTGTCTAGAACGATAAACTGAAATTCAGCATCTTCGCCTAAAATAAAATCAATTATGAAATCAAGCATTGGTAATAAAAGCACGAACATTTTATTTGTGGATCTATGGAGTCAGATGATGATTGGGAAATTCGATGACATTTCGCGTACAGAACGAAGTTTTTTTTTTTTTTTTTCCCCGGGACAAGTTCCAAGTTCTGCTCTCTTCGTCCTGAACGCGTCACGAGAAGATCACGTCTCTGCTCCCGCCAGCTCGTTTCAAGCCCGAAACTGCTGAAAGGGTATCGCTCAAACTTGGTACAACTCACGGCCAGTACGTGAGACCCCAAAATGGTCTGCATTATTCTATCAAATACAACACATCTGACCACTCCACAAGCACCGGATCTTTCACGCCACTCTTAAAGGCAGGCTCACAATGCAAAGGAAAATGAATACAATTATTAAGTTATTAAAACAGTCCCTCACTGATTTTTTCAGGAACGACTCGACATAAAAATCTCAACCAGTATAGTCAGTCTCCGATCAATAAATACGGACCTGCCACATTAATCCGGTCCATACCGAATCCATGAGACAGGATAGGAACCGGAGACAAGCTTTTGTGAACACGTTAATGAACCTTCGTGTTCCATAAACGGCGAGGAATTTCTTGACTAAGTGAGCGACCATTAAATTGCTGTTCCATAGCGTTATTTAGGGCTGAATGTTTTTATCACAGTGTACCAACAAGAGTACTCACTCCACACACTGGAGGTAGAAGCCGTTCTGAATCCCAGGTTACAAAGACGGAGTGGCGTTTGAACTGACAGGACTGGTTTATGGATGCCATGGACTGTGACAGCTACAGTGAACTACCTTAGTTGTGTGCGTTGGTTCACTGTTATGTTGTTAATGGAGATGTTGCAAATACACTGACTGACACCAGTACCGTCATGATTGCCGGCCCAAGAGGTTTCATCCCAGTCTGCAACTCTACGTGGAATCACTTTTGACAGCCTGGCCTAATACCTGGAACATTAGCTCCAAACGGCCCACCACACACGGGGCGAACTTCTAATTCGCCATAAATGGACTGTTTCAGTTGCGTGAATTTGAATTACTACCATATCCAGAATTACATTCCGGTAGGACCTTAATGGGGCCTGAAAAAAGACTAGAAACAAAAAGATTCATCCGAGTTCGAAAAAGTCTGTCTTCCGGGATGTAACGCCGCGTACTGTCGTAGAACTTTATAGACGTTTCACTGGTGTTTGCCGCCTCCATCTTCAGAGCAGTGAGACTGATGATGGAGGAAGCAAGCGTCTCTAAGATATCGGTAAACTACCCGACTGCACGGTGCAAAATCCCACAAGACAATCATATTCTGTTTGTGACATGAGTTGTGACGTCGTGTAGTCTGTAGATGGCTGGTTATCAACGTTTACGATAAACGTACAAGTCATTACGTAACACGGAAATGTCACTATGTAACACTATAAATCGACTCCAGTAGATTTTCATATTTGCAGATATAATTAATTATTTATCACAGTCAAAACACTTTTAAATCAAAAATAAAACTGACGTTTAATTTCAATTCACTTAATTTGAAACCATGACCTACTAACGATAAATTCAGATAAACTTTATCGATTCTCAGGCTATGTAAAGACGTTTCCAATTGAGGAGGTGGTACTGCGAAGAGGGAAAAGTTTAGGTCGTACTTCGGAGCGATTACCTATTAAGACATGGCCTTATTTTCATCTGACAATTTAACAAACATATGACAATGAATAGGAAAATATCTGGACCACCGAACACCACAGCTGACTTATGTAGCATATCTGTGTTGTGTACGCCTTGTCTGGTAAGTGCTTTAAAACAGATCCTCCCGAAATGAAACCACTGAACACAAAACACGTTTAATTTGTGCTACGTGGCAGGAAGTAATGTTTCTAAATCGGACAGCAGAGAAAAGCAAGTTCGCAGACTTACGGATGTCATAACTCAACTCATACTGGAGGATCTTCGTAGAAAAGTGAAATAAATTACTAGGTCTTATCGAACTTAGAAGTTCATTACCATGTTTTACATAACCTTACGTAAGCCAGAATAGTACCGAGATCCATTTCAATACATTAGATTCCGGTTAATTAGGCCGTCGGTTAATCGGGGATACCGTTTATTTGGGACAAATCTTAAAGAACAAACCTTTCTAACTCTTTACGTGGAACTTCGCATAATTGGGCCAAAGTGTTCCAGTCCCGATGCGTCCCAATTAACCGGAATCCACTGGATTCTCCTCCCACCTACACCTAACGTCTACGTTATTCCTCTCTTCCATCCGTGAACGACGTCAATCCTGCTCTTATTCGGGCGTCCCGTTTTCAAATCTCGGTCCGGAGACCGGTTATCCTAACTGGACTTTTAGTGGTTTTCCTCAGTCCCTTCAGACGAATGCCTGCATACAATCATAAATTACACCACGACGGTTTCCTTCCATACCAACCTATCCTCGGACGCTGTACAGTCTGATTACCGACAACGTCGTTAAATAAACCACAAATAAACAAATGTAACGCATAGCTCTCCTGTCTCAACAACCTTGTTTTAATGACCGCATATAAAACTTTTATACACCATCAATACAGCAAAGAATTGAAATTTAAAACTTTAAAATTCGTCTAGACGCATCGGTATAATGTTCACTTTCGACGACTAATTGTAACGTCTACACTTGCCACTAAAGATTTTAGACCTTTAACTTTCAGCAGTGTTCAATGGTTTACTAAAGTTCTGTAACATTTTTAAGTAACCAGAGCTTACAACGTGTAAAGAGAACAAATATTGAAGCCTTACATTAAATAATATTCTCCACTCTCCTTTAAAAAGGCAAAGAGAGCCGGTCTAATTTGGTGGGGAATTCAAAATTTCGATTTTGGATTAAAGCCAAAAAACAACTCCTCCTTGGGCCCAAACATTCTTCGCACATCGTCGTACGTTCTCCGTCCCATACAGTATGACCTAATTGTACACATTTCTGAATCATACGTCCTGAAACACAGGAAGCTCCCCCCGTGAGGCAGCACGCCGAACAGCGCCACCTTTGAAGCTCGCACAATATAACAGCTGCAACATCAAACGTCCTCATTTTGTGAAGTGTGGTGAACGCGGTGATGTCACTGCCCCCGGCCACTAGACCATAAATTCGGAGAATGGGTCAGAAATGCGATATTCAGTGACAGACCAGCATGCAAATATTTACCTACATAATCAATAGTTTGTACCCTAAAGCCGTATTATATTTCACGTGTTTTGGGCACATCATGATCGCATGAGTGAACGAGAAAATTCAAAAAGGTGTCACAAGTACAATTTCCTATTTCAAAGCGAAGAAATTATAAACAGACATTCAATTCTAAACGGCAGTAACGGATTAAAATCTCATTAAATATGAATTTAGGAGCAGATTAAAGTCGAAAAATTCCCCTGTTCAAGACCGAATTTCTTCCCATTTCTTTCATGGGAACATTCATATTCGTATGAGACATCGCGAGAACCTGAAATCTCGCCTCAAGGAGGTCTTAAATTGGTTAAGCTGGCTCTAGACAAAGCCCCTTGCAAGCACAGCGAACCTTCCGGTCCTCAGACAATAATCCAGGAACGTATGTTAACAATTTTACAACTAGCGTACATAAAACCTTAGAAATAAAGCACACGTTGTCGTTAATTCCACAGTCAACAGCTCATCCTGAAGCACACTGCTGTACGTAAACGAATTTCCGAATACCTGATCATTATTAATATTATTATTTTAGGTTTGTACAAATGTTACAGGCGTCGTTCCGGGAAACTGGCACAAATTACATTGTCTGTCACTCCAGGGTTAAACACCAAACCCCACTAGCCACTAACTGTATAGAACGACTTCAAAGTTTTCTGTTTTACAACACCTAATACGATTTAGTTATACAAGGGACGACATTTTCTACCATCGACACAGTTGATCTGTGCGTATACATAGCGAACTGAAGTTATCTTATGGATTAATCTCTCAAAACAGCCCCCACGTCCTAGCTAAAAGACACTAGAAAATAATTTCAGAATGAGATGCATTAATTATATTTTGCTGTTAATCGTAGTCGAATATATTCAACGTTTACAAGACTTGAACCAAAGTGAAGAGCCTTTTCACAGATTTCTATCAGACTTACTTCTAACCTCAAAATGTCTGCCTTATTAAGGCGTCATTTGACAAAACCTAAGTTGCTTACTTCAACAGACAAAACACAATCGACAACAGTTACCGCATAAACACGTCATCAGGGAGAATGAAACCAAATTCATTAACTTGTGAGGTTTACTAAAGCCTGGATCATTTGATATTTATGGTATAAATGAACTGAATCGGTTAACTTCCGTCAAATGAACACACTAGAGTGGCCTCGGTAGATAACATGCACATGTCAGCAGTTGCTGTGTCCTACCTTTGCAGTTGCCGTGGGAACGTACAGGGGCGGGTCCTGGTTGCCGCCTTCCTTGTCATCAGATAGGGTCTGACTCCCTACGATGCCATCAGC
The DNA here is from genome assembly GCF_977971745.1 of Zootermopsis nevadensis. Taxonomy (NCBI): domain Eukaryota; kingdom Metazoa; phylum Arthropoda; class Insecta; order Blattodea; family Termopsidae; genus Zootermopsis; species Zootermopsis nevadensis. The sequence goes on along the minus strand of NW_028259136.1, from coordinate 4,619,462 downwards.
AGGCTTCGCGATGTATCCGGGAGGTTGCCCAATTCGAAATCCTTTGGCTTTCACCCAGAATCGAAATTTCGAATTCTCCACTGAATTACCTTCCTCTCCTCTGAGCGTTCTTAACACGCGTGCGTATTTCCTCAGTGTGATTGTCTTGGTCTTCGCTGAATCTCCGTACGTCTGTATTACCCATGGTTGGTAATGAACGAACATGTCTTCCTTTGTGTTGCTAGCCGTTCCGTTGACGCTGCCCTGGCTTTTGTTACTATGGCGACGACGCTTACTAGTAGGCTGTTGTCCATCTTCGTCTGTTTTTGCCTGAGACGTCGAACGACGTTTGTGACTCTGGGCTGGGGGTTTCATCGGTGATAACATCAAAACAGACGGTGATGAAGCTGATGACGACTTTGTTGGTGTCAAGGTCGATTTTGCAGCTGGCATTGTCAGAGACGATGTCGATACAGCTGTAGAAGGTTCCACAGATGACGGTCGGCGTCTCAGTTCTCTATCGAGAGGCATAGCAGACGTCATGATGGATCTGCTCGATAGATCGAAAGTTCAACACATCACTAACGATTCAGTTCCTTCACACGAACTATTAAGCCCTTATGTTATTTATGTGTATTAGACTGTCTACTTCATACTTCCTACAGACATCTCTAGATGGAAAAACAAGCCTATCAAAAGATCGAGTTATTATTAATTTCGGAAGTCCAAAACTACACGCACTGGTTAAAAGGGGCATACGACCTACACCGACTCCTTTCGAAATTCCCCGCCGTCCCACCCCACCAACGAAGTAATTAAATCACTTGGATGTCACTAGAGATTTACTGGGATAAGATGTGTTTTGTTTGCTAAGCTTTAAAACAGTTTTTGTGACCTGGGGGCCTGCTCCACGTTTCCAGCCCGCGCAAGGTGTCAACTAAGAATCGCCCGATGTAACAAAAAGCGTCCTCTCTTCGTATGCACCGGCCTACTAGCCTGTGTTACTCTCTCACTACCACGAAAAATGCAAAAGCCACCGACGGGCTGCCACCGTCCTGGTTCCAGTCAGCTCGTTCTTCCGTCACGGGACGTTCTGTGGGTCTCTGCCGTACATCTGCCTCTCTGACCCCCCCTCCCACTGCTCCGTGGCGCGACCAAAAACTCCCCTCCTCTGCTGCTGCCACTTGAAGCAAGGAAACAGGCCCGTCCGTCTGTCCGACCGTCTATCTGTCTGTTGCGCCTGCCCTCACCGCGCGCTCGCTTTGATCGGGATAGTTCGGGCAGCCCCGGTACCCCACCACCGAGAGTCCCGTACCCGTATGCTAGCGGGCCCATTCTACACTGCTCGGTTTCTTCCCGTTAACGCTGCTTCTAGCGACATCTCCGTGCGGTCTGAAAGCTTATTTCCCGTTGACTGGGAATCCTGCTAGTGCAATACACCAACAAAAATCTCTTGGCTCATTAGACTGTCCAACCGCAAAGCATGGGAGTCGTTTTATTCTCCTCGTGTTCTTTGCGTAGCGTTTTGGTTCTCCGTCTCTCGACAGAATAAATCCACGAAGCAGACTGCTGCTTGAGAAGCCAGGAGTTACTCACCAGGTCAACATCTTTAGCCTACCGGGCTTTATGGAATCAGAATGACTATTATCACGTTCACAAAAGGCCGCTACTGTATTATACCTTCATCCAGGCCTTCAGGATTTTCGATTTTATGATTTATTTAAAGTTATACTTTGTATGTTCCGTTATAGTAATCTGACAAGAATCCTAAAAGTACTTTTATCAAATTAATTAAACTTGTGAAAGATCCTAATAAGTTTATTAATATTTTTGACGTAAATACGTCTATATTTTAGGGTCAGTGTCATTCGGCAAAAATGTAACGAAAAAGTGTAACTTCATTGTTATGTTACTTAGGAAACGTCATCTGTTTACTCGGCATTGTTATTACCTATAAAACATTACATTACCTTACCTTACCTTACGTTACATTAATTTACGTTACATTCAGCCACCACAGACCCATCTTAAGCGCAACTAATTCAAGTTAAATAAGCAAAGTCTTAATCAAACTTTACGCAATTGTAAAGCATGTATAAAGGAAATATTTATAATAAAGCCAATATATAAACTTCCTTTCCGTATAGACGTATTTACGTCAAATTCTCCGGAACCGTGGTTCCACTGTCAATTTTTTATTTAAATTTATGGTGATCGACCTTCGGGTTCCTTTAAATTACGGTAATATCTTGAGTAGCTGAGCGACTATCAGCATCTCAATAATCTTCATGGAAATACCACTGAAAATTAGAAACGTGGAATGTGCCTCTGTACTTCAGTAGACACTATGTGAAGCTAATAGTAACTCAGCGGGTGAATTAATGTACCACTTCTTACGGAACCATAAGGTTCAGTACCGTATTAAAAAGAAAGCGGCTTACGACCTTATATGCTTTAAAGGCTAGTTTAGAGATATGATGAAAATCCATTAGCATCTACTCTACTGACATGTTATCACAGTGCACATTCAATTATGTGACAGCAAGGATGTATTCAGACAAGGAAAGGGACTTAAATGTCCATATTTCCAATGAAGTGTCCAAACTTTATCATCACAGTTTGAGAACGTGAGTGATGAAGTGCAGTATAAGTTTAGGAAAAAGAATTATATGCTGACTGATTTTTCAGCGCAACTGCACAAAGCAAATCCTAGATACACTATCGTGCGAGGACTACGTATGTCCTGTTTTGTTGTGTCTCGTCCTTACGTCATGAAATTTCTTGTATCTAATGACAAGCAGGGGCGAACAACACGCGATTAAACAACACGACATGTGACAGACAATTTACATGTTTACGAACAGAAAGTAGCAGAATATTTAATTAAAGGCGCTTGAGCGATGTTTTGGGAATCCATGCAGTTTGTTTTAAAAACTACTACAAAGTTTCATACTGTTTCAGAAGACGCTAAATTAAAATTATACATGAAGATGACTGTCTTCTGGGGTGGTTGAGTCACATAGTCTGGTAGAAGTTTACCGACGTTTCAGAAGTGCTCACTGCCTCCGTCATCAGGGCGGTCGCCGTGGTGATGGAATCAGTAAGCATATCTGAAACGTCGGTAATATACCAGACAACACGGCTCAGACATCACAGAATACAGCCACCTTGATTCTCGCAGCCGTGAGAACCTGAAGTCTCATCACAATGATACATTATTAACAGATACTCAACTAAACCGCTCGGTGTAATCGGCCTACTGTGCCAATGATCTTTTTGCATGGCTAAATACAGTGAAGAAACATACAAAATTACAAAGAGCACACGCCTTAGGCCACAAATGAAATAATGTGCAGGGTCTCTTCCAATTTTAGGTATGGACTGTAAAAGACTAACCTGATTTAAATCCAGAAAGAGATTCATACAATTTTCTGTCCTTTCCTCAGCCAGAACTATTCCTGTTTTGTTCCTCAGAATGAACAAAGGACAGCGTCCACTTCCAGTCTGGTTTCCGACGGAACAATGCACAAAGATGCGAATAAATGTGTACCCCTTACAATAATAATAAACGTTTTACACCTGACAGGCATACTTTATACATGAAACGTGATGTTTCAATAAACTCGGGAAGTTGACAGAGAGATGAAGACTTAGTCAAGTGGCGATATCATTTCAGCCCTGAAGATGGAGATATTACATTTATAATACTCTGCGCAACGTCAACTTCACCATCACGAGCAACTCAAATCTCACGCAATATAATCTAACTCGTCACTAAACTCAAAATCCTCTCATATAATATAATAATCTAAAGTTTCACCTGACCTGCAATCATCCGAGTCATGAAGGCAAAATTCCCGAAGTTTTTGGCTGTTTGTGGACCAACCAAACAATTGAATAATAATAATATCTAATAATAATTATGAAAGAAATTTCGTTACTTATTCAAACTTCCGTTCAACAGCGCCTGCGGTACAGTGATTATACCTGCCCGTAACTAAAACATGCCAGAGAAGTTGCAGACGAATCAAGGAATTTCTAATTTTCTAGTAGTGTTTGTGATATCACTACAGCTTCGATCGAGACTTTTCCAAACGTGACAGATAAGTTGCCGATAAGTCATGAGCAAAACTAATTGCGATGCTACTTCATATATTTGGACAGCGCTTTCCGTCCATGTTGCATACTCAAGTAATTAAACGAGCTGCACTTCGCATCGCATTGCTGACTGTGAAATGAACTGTAACTTAGTCCTACCGGGCATTCCCATGAGAGGTTGTTGACTTAGACCTGGACTCAAGAAATTTCCAGCCATTCAAGAATTCAATAGGTTAATAATCTTATTCACAAGGGCACTACTATTTTCAAAACCTTTTTGTAATATTTTGTAAGTTGCTGTATTTTTACGGTCCGTCGCCCAGGTTCTTAGCTGGAAGACCACCACTTGTCGGCTGTCTGTGACTCTTTATTTAATTAATTCACAGCCTGAGGACGAGTCATGCTGTGGTTACTTAGTCTTAAATATCTCACACGGCTGACAAAAAATTCTTAAAAAGTTGTATACTTTAAAGGGATAATGTAGATTTTGTTGTCAAAACGATACATATCTATATGTATAGTTTAGTTGGAAAGACATAGGCTCGTGGTTTTAAGAGAACGTAAGAAATGTGCCGATCTGCATACTCGTTTCATCGTGATACCACCGTGGTCTCATATTATGTAATAAGTGGTTGCAGGTAGGAAAATAAATCTCTTGAGATTCGATATTGATAGCCAAAACCTGAGTCTTGATTAGAAATATGCAGCTCTGCATACTGCAGTGCAACATGAATCTCACACAATTCGATATATGGGTCAAAATATCTACACGGCGATATATCGACAGGTAATCATCTTTGTGCATAAACGTCTCAGTACGTGGTGACAGCTAATCCTCTTACCTTTCAGGTCTTGCGGCGTCAGATCGACACGGTTCCTTACTTCACTGTAAACCCCTGAAACAATGGTCTTTAAGTGTAAGACAAGGTCAGGGGATGACAGAAGTTTTACTTTGCCCCTTCACAACATCACATTTTGTCTTGGTCATGACTGTGATATGCGTATTATTTGTGAGAGGACTGTTCCCCGATTTGCCTCCAAAATGAAATATAAGTGATATTAACAATTAATCTCGTCCATCAAGGCCGTAAACAGCCGCTTGGGCGATCAAAGTTTTAAAACTCCTAATTAATTAGAAACTGTTTTAGAACAAAGTGGTCAATATAACGCTGTTAAATAATACATCGTGCATCTCCCAACAGTTCCATCTGTAACTGAGGAAACCGGACTAGACATGAAAGAAAAGCGACCAAATCATTTCATTTAAGAGGCGATTTATATTTTATACACCGGGCGATGAACATTCAGGGTTCCACGCGTCTCACGCGATGCCTTACTTCCGACATTAAACAAAACTGAAATGCGTATAAAAATTTTAGTAAAATTCCCCAATATTAAACCTCATGAAAATCCACGGTTCTTATTAAATGCTGAAAAAAATAACCCTACAGATGTAACTTTATCTTTGTGTTACGTCTGTTTCTCGGTGTATTCAATTACGCTGCATAAATACGGAAATAAATTATAGTGGCCTGTTTTAAGAAACTATTCAGCATTTTGTGGCTGAACGAAGTCTCGGGGAAGACGAGATGTCTCTCGGACAGCCAATCTTTGCTACGTGCATCTACCGCCGCCCTGTGTGCGCAGACATTCATTTCATTTCTTTAGCCGTCCAAACTTACAAGAAGTATGAACAATTCCGAAACAAACAATTCAAATCCGTTCCATGTCTCACTGTCCTTTTCTCTATTTCTCGTGCTCTTAGCGCGGCAAAAGGACCCGTTTGAGACTCACACCTCCAATTTTCCTCGCATCGTACATATTTGTGATTTTTTTCTTTCTTGTCTCTCTGTCTATCTGTCTCTCTCTTCCTCATCTCCCTAACCGAAACATCTCTTCCTCTCTCTTTTGTCTCTCTCTTTCCTCCTGGTAACCGAGGAACAGGCTCGGCTGACTGACTTCGGGATTTCCATCTCCTTCCATCTCTCAGTATTGTACTAGAACATAGTCGTAGTAGTGGTTGTACGGCTGAAAACTCCCTCAATCCTCCCCGCGCCCCTTCATTGCCGCCACCCAACAAGCCCGTCTCAGCCACTGTGATGCATCTTTAGTTAGCACACCGCCATCACACAAGCAGACTCACCAGCACACACCGCGATGAGAGATTGCTGCAGGCTTTTGCTGCACCAGGCGCGGGGCGTTTCGCTCCATCTCATTTAAACTCGTTAAAGCATGAGTGGCATATAGCAAGAAAACACACACACACACACCCCCATTCCTTTTCAGTAGAGAGAGAAAAAAAAAGGTATCACTTTTTGCTTTGCGTCGCGTCGAGAATGGATGGTCCTGGGATCCACACAACCGTCTAAGGACACTAATTCCAAAGAGGATAAGCCAACTGGGATGTTAGACTGATCCTGTCCTATATCATCAAAGTTTCGAACTGTCGCCCTGTTTATAAGTTACAACATGTGAAAAAATATTTCATGCAAAATTTATAGGTTCCTGGAATTTTCGTTCTTCCTCGATTCATCCACTGACTACGAACTTCAGAGATAAGAAATATGTATATCCTATGTAGGCGACGAGTACCTCTAGAGCAGTGGTATTCAACCTTTTCTGTTCGAGTACCCACAGATATAATTTCTCTTCAATTTTGTACCCCCAAAGTTGTTGGTGTATAATTCAAGTTATACATAGTATATAATCTACATCTAAAATAAATTAAATAAATTACATTATTGATTATTCAGTGTTTACCATAATTTTTTTTTTAAAATTTCACGTACCCCCTAAGATGTCTTCGCGTACCCCCGGGGGTACGCGTACCCCAGGTTGAATACCACTGCTCTAGAGGACCGCCTGATACGAAGAAGATAATACGACTTACAGGCATGATAATAAAGCCAAGTGAAATCTGAACCGTCTACGAATGTCCATAATCCATATAAATACTAAATTTCGGATTGGCCCATTTCATTTACACGAAGCCTTCATACGGAAAACTAAATATGGATTTCGTGAGGCCGTCGTATTTCATATTCTACAAAATATGCCTTTAGCCCGAGTTTCATAATTTTTTAAAGTTCTACCACTGTACCATATTTTATGACTCTATGTTAACTGGTAGTAAAGTGACCCGCAAGAAGGAATTCGGGCGCAGAACAGAGAGCGCGAAATAAAAATTACGACAACGTTGTCTAAGGAAAATTCCTTCGCAGTATCGATTCAGAGTGGTCAGCCTATGTGTAAATTATCATTCTGTTTATAAATATAACTGTTTTAAGATGAGATATATCGACACCGTTACAATTTTCATAACCACAATAACTCGTTCCCAGCCCCCGTCTTCCGAAAAGTTGGTAAACACCTGTAACGGCACACAATGTCGCAATCGATAAGATTACGATCACAATTCACCCCCTTATATCCCAGCTCTAAGCAGTTCAGCACCGCGAAGTCCAAGTTCCGCCTTGTGCCACTTTAGCACTTGCAAGCAGCGGAATCTGTGCCTTCTCTTCTCGCTTATTTTCATCTCATCTCAGCAGCTCGCGTCTGTGTGTCTATCCTTCGCGGCTCTCACTCCTTCTTCTAGAAATTGGCCTTGCGATAGGCTACCAGGCCGACTACCTTGTCACCGCCGCACCTGACAACTCCCCCCCAACCTCCCATTCCACGATGATGATGGGAACTTTGACTCCCAGCCAACAAGTTCCTCCTCTACGTAATCTATGACGAAATACCAAATTCTGTTTTCATACGCCTATACGAAGCGTAGAAAGCTCTTCCATGAGCGTTTTTGACTTCAGAACGTCGTGACCGAGTGGTTACCACTCTTACTCCGTATTCGGGGCGGGGTTGTCTCGGTTCAAAACTCGGCTCGGAGACCGGTTATCCTGAAACGAGGTTCTTCGTGGTTTTCCTCAGTCATTCAAAGCAAATTCCGGGATTGTACCTTGAAACATTCCACATCCTCGTCTTTTCCAATTCATTAAGAATCCTTTTTATCATCCGACGCCGATAACAGACGGCGTAGTTGAATAAACCACGTGTAGCTACGTTTAAAATGACTACAGTACCGAAATCGCCCTGGAAATTTTCACCCAATGGCTACCCGGACACAAAGTTGACCACACTTCTCTAGTCCAGTGTCTGAGTCTGGAAACAGTGTGTCTACATAAATGCTGACTGCACTCTGAATTTCATGGCTTCATACTATAACATTTCTAGTAAGACAAAACATTTTTCCTAGTACACTGTATCGAAACGTTTATAATTTGTATTATTCACTCACCGTGAGAATAAAAAGATAAATTTTTATATACCTACAGATTTTTTTAGATGCTGACAAATTTAAATATTACGTATCGTTACAGATCTTACATAATTTTCAACTGCTTTGAACGTAGACGAGACTTTAATGCCAATTGAAGAAACAGAGTTGTATTTCCATCATCGAATCCCGTCCCCTGGTACCAGGCTCATGTTGCGAAGTGTCTGGGTTTGAAGGACAAGTTAACAGAGCGTAAGTCGTGCTGACAGGGCGCCCAGAAGGCAGTCAGCCGAGAGCAAACTGGAGCATTAGCACGGCTCCTGCCATTAGGTCGGCGAGAATGGTTAAGGGGATAAAGTCGGATTTACAACGTAAATATCGGGATGCGCAACAGTCTTGTGGCAGGTGCACTGCGTCACGACGACCCGCTCGGCGTTACACTGCTCTGGCGAGAACTGCCGAACGTGCACGCCCATATAAAGTACATGGTCGTCGGACTTAAACTCTGAACGACCGCAGAAAGGGAAAAACCTGTAATTTATAGGCTATAATTTTCAGAGTAAAAAGTGTGACAATGTGGTACCCAAGTTTATACCAGACCATGATCCTTACTTAAGTTGATGTTAGGCGCATTTTATGTAGGATTTGACCTACGAGAGATGACGAGAAAAATTAGAACTCTACATAGTGAGAAACGTGTTAATTTATGCTTGCAGCGTAGTGAACTAGATGGCAACTGCACGTCGTTCGAATAGACAAAACCAATTCTTATCGAATTACTCGTTAAATACAAGAAGACTTTTAATATTTAACGTGTATTAATAATATTATGTACGATACATTTCGGAAACAACAGAAATTCGAAAACAAACATTTGAGTCAATAAAACTCAGAAAAACATTATTAACGTCCTCACTGCTGTGAAAACATCACATTTCACATTTTGTCAGTATTATACGTAGTTTTCTGTTATATTTTCTTCAAAAAATTCATTAAACAGATGACCACCGGTAAACCATTAACTTAGTTTGAGTTCTGTTTTGAATTCAGGCCAAACACAAGCACGCAGAATTGATGTCGCCTCGAGCGACTTCCACAGTCCTGAAGTGGCCTGATTTCGCCATCTTTCAAACGGACGCCCGAGTCGTAGCTGATGTGCGTCGCTGCCTGAAGTGGCTTCAGGTCATTTACGTTGGATAAACATCAAGGCAGTTGCGTAGAACCGCGTTCCCTATATTTTCATAATTAATTGCCGCGTCTTATTCTCATAATATATTACTATCAACAACAGCCTTCCGGATACTTTGATGATGAAATGCTACCGAAATCCGACGTTAATTAATTAGAAATGAGCTGTTTTACATCGCACTTGCTTGGTGTGCTCAGCGATCGTTCAACTATCTCGAAATAAATGATTCTTGAAATCGATGGAGGTAGCTACGTACTACGTGTATGAATTAAAGTAGACTAAAGGCAGCTACGTTGCTATCATTCCTATTGTAATGTGGTAACATCTATACGCGACTGTTGGATGGAAGTTTGGTAGATTGGATGACCGGTGATCAATTGCTGTTAAGAGACTTTGGCTATGAGTTTCCACCTTCAGATTTTGATATCATTCTTGGAGGGTAATTTACTGGTACAGTATACGAGGTGCGATCGGAAAGTTTAAAGACTGTGTCAATAGAGGGCGAACCGGATGTAGTACGAGCTTCTGCCGCTAGGGGGTGCGGCCTACATTCATAGTGAATCAGTGTGCCAGCCGGCATCATCGAATTAGCATTTGTTTCTTAGTTACGGACGTTTTGGTAGTGCATTACACCGACCCTCCTGCGATTTCGGAATGGCGTGTGCATCAAATTTTGCCAAAGACTCGCCAAAACGGCTACGGAAACCTATGAAATGCTAAAGCAAGCATTTGGGGAGTCCGCAATGGGTCGTGCACAAACTTTTGTGTGGCATTCACGTTTTAAAAATGGCCGAACCTCTGTCGATGATGACGAGCGTTCTGGACGACCATCTTCGAGCATAACGCCCGAAAATGTTACGAAGATTCGGCAGGCCATTCACGAAGATCGACGTCGTACCATCAACGACTTGTGCGACATTGTTGGGATAGGCTATGGGACCTGTCAGCTGATTCTAAAGGAAGAACTCCACATGAGACGCATCCTGTCTGAGGACCAGAAGCAGAATCGACTTCTCGTTTGTCAGGAGCTCAAAGATCTTGCAAGAACCGACCCAAACTTCCTTTCTAAGAACCGTGTGACTTCTTCCTCTTCCCAAAGATGAAAATTCAGCTAAAGGGAAGGAGATTTGAGACGATAGAAGAGATTCAGGCAGAATCGCAGATGGTGCTTGACAGGCTGACAAAGAAAGATTTCCAGGGATGCTTCCAGGCTTGGCAGCGGCGCTGGGATCGTTGTGTTCACTCCCAGAGGAACTACTTCGAGGGTGATGGATGAATTTAATACCTGAGATAAGTGTACGGGTTTTTATACGCGCAGTCTTGAAACTTTCCGATCGCACCTCGTATTTATTTGTAGTGTACACAACACTTGTCAAATATATTATCACAGCATTACTTCACATAATCGACGTAATCGTGACTTTGACTGCATGCTTCAAAACTCTGTGGTAAAACAGGAACTATGTGCTAGCTAGTTAGCTGTTCCCGGTTAATTAAACAGCGTGTTGTTAATAACTGTGAAGTTACCGCCTTCGTTCATCCAAACAGTCCTCTACGCAGATGAACCATTGAAGTATTACCATCGTCCACGCCCCAATATATTACAAAAACACTATAAATGACATCCCTTATTCTTTACATATGCAGTGTATTGGCAGTTCTTTGCTTACACGATTTACATTTCGCATGAACAGAAGATGACTCCCTTCTGGGTTGTTGCGTCGTGTAGTCTGGTACAAGTTTACCGACGTTTCAGAGATCGTTGCTGCCTTCACAATTTTGGAGACAAGTGACAATCAACTAGCGGTCAAGGCCCAAGGTCTACAATTTGAGAATCTCTGCTCAAGTTTAAACTCCTGTGTAGTCTGACTCTATCCTTTGTACTTCTGATGATCTGTGGTTGGTCATACTTCTTATTTTGCTATTATTGCCCCGTTTACCTGTCACGGGGCGAACGAATACGCAGAAAACAACGAGCGACAATTTGTATAAACATCGCCTCTTAGGACAAAGGAAAAGTCTTACCGCCAAAGAAGAATGCGTAAGAAAGAAGACAAAAAAAGTCTCTTCCCGTCGCGTTTTCTCGCCTTTTTCTCCACACCAATTTCTCTGTTTTTTTTATCATCTCTCCTTTTCTACCGTCACTTGGATTATTTTGTGTTCCCTGACGGTTTACTGAGCGCATGGTCCCACGTCGACTGCTTCTCTCAGCGTTAGCCCACGCGTCCTCTTTGTACTCGAGAGCCAACATTCACAGCACGGTCCTAACACAGTTCGCTGGTTCGTCCGCCCGCCCCGTCGCGCCACCACCCTCAAGCCTAACTCTGAATCACACCCCGCAACACGACTCCTCATTGCCTCACCCCGTAACTGCCTCCCGCGCTTTCAAGCCCCCCAGCCGGGAAAGCCTGACTACCTGCCTACCCTCCCAGAACGTCCTGTCCTTCCACCAACTTGATCGACACCCCAAGGCTTTGGCTACAGAGTGCATCAAAATGAGACGCAAATGGTGATTACTTGCGATAACCCTTGGAATGTTACTTTACTCCTGTGTTTTGGATCCTACCATTAGCGCGTACTTGAAACAATATCGATATATGGGAAATCTAGCAGCAGATAGGACAATATTCGACTTTAAAATAAACAGGTTATGAACACCGTGGACTCGGGGGAGGGTAGCCTCTGCACATAACACAGTATCATTTACTTGATTTAACAAGCATCCCTCGACTGTACATTTTAATCAATTCCAGGTCCTCTATGACGAATCAGTCCTCGAACTAAGCACCATGCGAAGTCCTAATTTTCCCCCGATTTTAATAAAGTGTAATTTTCAAACGCAGATTAAAGATACTTCTGTACAACCGTTTCATATTTCAATTAAATAAAATATAAATGGTTTTCAATCAAAATAGAGGAACGAAAAATAAGGCCTGTATCTTAAACTTAAGCTTGGAATTAGCAAAAGAATATAGTATGATCCGAGTTTCGTATCTCATGGGTAACTGGGGCTCCTTTCCCCAAGGGCAAAACGGAGACAGGGCGTATTCTGACCATTCACCCCCCCCCGTCTAATGTCGAGATGAAGAATGACCTTGCTCTCCCCCCTATGGGGTCTCCATGGTGCGTAGAGAGACAGTTTTACTTTTCAAAGGGACTCATAATATGTTTCCAAATGTAAAATACTTTTTGATACAAATTAAAGACCGTGTAAAAAGCACGGGATATCGTGAAAGTTAAATTGACTCGGTCAATGTTCCCTTTCTCGTACATCAGGACTAGGAAATGGTTATACAATCCAGACCAACTTTCGGGCTTACACTTCTATTTTATGCACACCGAATAATACAGGAACCGGTTGTTAATGCACACGCACTTTTGAGCTCTGAAGAGACGATGAAAGACGGACAAAGGAAGTTTCGAATCCCAATTCTAATCATTTAAATGTTTGCATTCTTAGACAATTTAAGAATGGAATACATTAAGAAGAAACACCTTTATAATGCAACTGCACAGCCGTCATTGCCCTCATGCCCGTTAGATGGCGCCAAGACCCAAACTTTATAACCCCGTCGTTTTCGCATTCACCACACCTGAGTGAAGCAGTTGTTATGGCTACTTCTAAGAGGGGGATTTACGGATACAACCCCTCCCCCCCCCCAACAAATGGCCGGAATGCGAAAAAACTAGCTTTAGGATACATTGCTGTTTAACGATTTGGCAACGAACCAAGTTTACAGACATTTATGTCAATATCGTGACAAATCTGAGCAGGACTGAGTAATAACACGTAAAATGACCAACGACCGGATATTCTCTTTGCAGTCACGTACAAACCAGCTCTTAGGCCGACCGAGGCTCAAAGATGAGCTGGTAACCTCATTCTAATGAGAAACTCCGATGCCAAGAACTGTGACTGATGACTAGTTTTCCCTAGGCACTTCAGGCAATAGCAGCATCCTACATACAATTCCTTCTTCTGGAGGGAAGCATCACTTTTTAACGCATTCTGTAGCTCCCTCTGCGCCTTGCAGCATCCAGCTTCCTGGTAACCCCATCCCACTGTGGCCTTCTGGTTCTACTTCGGCTCGGCGAATCGGCTATCCTCCACCCAGCAAGCAGATCTGCTCTTACAGCAGGGGGTGGGGACGCACGGCCTGCAGCCCTCCAGCCACATGAACACGATCAGGAACGGATGTTTCGCCCGTGTAGTCTGGTGGAAAATGACCGACGATCCATAAGCGCTTTTTCCTATTTTGCATCTCTTCTGCCTTTATGCTCATTAGTTGTCGCTAATAAAAGGCAAGGCTGCTGCATTACGGAGGCCATTTCTCATCAAAGTCTCTCCTGGTTCACTGCTTCACTGCTAGATGACTCTGGCAGTCAAATCAGGAGTGAGTAGAATTTGTGCAGAGTCAGTGGGCTAGTCACTCAATACTCTTAAATGCACGCTTTAAAGACTATGAAACCTCCGAAAGGAGGCCCTATGCTCCATTTCGGAGTTACAGGAACTATCTATCTATTTGCTGCATTACAATCACCAATTATTCCACAATATTTCAATGAATAAGAATACAGGGCTAGTCTAAATGATGTTCCCGATTTGAAACACATGTTACTCCCGTTTAATGAAATTCAGATGCACAAAAATGGTACCGATGGAAAGAGAAACTCTCCAAGTTTATGTTGGTATACTTTGCGGGCCGCGTAGTAACACTGTTCGCCGCCAGGGGCGATATGAGAGAAAATGGCTGCCATCGAAGACAGGGGAGCTTTTTGTGTCTTGGATTTCCACGTTCACCGATCTGTTATTAGTGTGCAACGGCATTTCCGAACCAAGTTTGCGGCAGACCCACTCAGTGGGCATACAATTCGTAAGTGGTATTCCGAATTTAAGAAAAGGGGCTCCATCCCCTCAGTGGAGCGGGTCCGTGCAAGTTTCACACGCAGCCCGCATAAATCCACCTGGGGCTCACGTTGAACACCTGTGATGTACTGAAACTTGGAGAGTTTCTCTTTACATCGGTACCAATTTTGTGCATCTGAATTTCATTAAACGTGAGTAACGTGTCTTTCAAATCGGGAACATCATTTAGACTAACCCTGTATATGCAATATCGAATAAATTCCAATAAAGAGATTTTATATGCTTTGGGCGGTTATGATTTCGACTGTTGTATTCTGGGTTGTGACCCCGTGTTGTCTTAAACGTGACTGCCAACGTTTCGGAGGAACGTGTTGTCTTTCGTTTCGGTGTTGAATTTTCTTCGATTTGAATACGCTACATGAGGCATTTAACTCGACAACCACTGGACTGATTCTGATCAAATTATATAAGTTATAAGTTGTTATAAAGTTATGGAATTTACGTAAATTCAGTATAGGTCTATGTACAGCCTGTTATGCTACTAAGCGTTGAGTTTGGTGGTACATATTAACAACAAACATTCTTTAAAATATTAATTAATAACAAGAATATTTATTCAGACCCATGATCATATCTGTGGCACAAAATAATACTTTGGAAACTTCCAGAGGATGGGCGGAGGAGCACAGATCTTTGATATATTTTAGAAGAAGGAACTTTTGTGTTTTCAATTCCAGAGAAACCAGTGCAAATATCGTTCACACTGAAGGCGGGATTCAAACCAGCAATATCTTGAACACTTCAAACCAAAAGACACCACTGAGATATTTTGTAGTTGATGGCGTTGGAGCTGCCGATCGTGTTCAGGGGGTCTCTGCCCTAGCTTAGCAGGCAACACGCCGTTCGCTTCCGTCAGGCAGCCGAGGCGAGCGGGTGTACTGTCGGCCGCGTGGGGCCGCCCGGGATGGGGGTGGGGTGGGGGCCCTTTCTTCTCCCACAGAGCACGCAGGAACAACTCGACGGTCGGTCATCTTCCACTCTTCCTTCGGCATTATCGCTTCTCTACCAGCCCTCCCATGTTAGCTTCCTTGTTTCCTGCACATTCTTTCATTTTCTGTATTCATTTTGTGGTTGTCAACCATTCGCTTCTTCTTCTGTTGCATATTTTACTCCGTTGTTTCTTCAGCGACCCCAGTCTTTACACTGAGACTTCCTGTTGTATTTCTCTCCTCTTTTAATGTCATTCGTATTTTTACGTTCTTCAGAGTTAATAATTAAAGAAGTGATTAATAAATAATTATTTTAAAATATCTGAATTTATTTTGCTTTCCTTTTTAACGTTCTCTTCCGTTCTTTATTGGCGACATTTGCATCACATGCAGATTCGTAAAACTGTTTTTGGAATTCAATATTTCTTGCCTTGGTTACTTATTCTTGATATTTGCTTTGTCCTTTTTCCTCCTTTTTTTTCTATTTCGTTTCTTTATTTCCCTAACAAAGCCCAGAACGAAAAGGGGCAAGCCAAACCAAAAACACACTGCACTAAAGAAGAAACAGGCTGGTCGGGTTTTTCCATATCGAAACCAGTGCTCAAAAACTCGGCCTTTGAAACCCAGTGCATACAATTATATATCTGTATGCGTCATACTTACGTAACACGTACAATAAGACGTGCCACTGGAAAATATTTGTCGTCTAAGTGTAGTTAGGTTTTATTACGTGCGTGTAACTACGTGTATAACCCAAGTCATACCGAAGAGCAGTCATCGACAATCTATTTTGAACTATTACGAACACTCGGTATATCTCTGTAAGTTTGGATATGGCCCTCAGCTTCGAGCACGCAGCTGCAGCGGTATATGAGCGAAGCAGAAGGCGTAGGATGTACATCCCTTTCGGCTCTGCCAGGTACTGACAAATAATTGTACTGTCTGTACCGATAACATCGTCGCAAAACTGCTGGTTCCTTCGACACTAACTTCATATACTGTCCATATACTAAAAACTCTTGGGTAAAGTTTTTAGCATAGTTGTCAGGATTGTCAAGAGCTGACATTTATTCCACGGAGTCTCACACAAGGAAAAGGTCCTCGCATCACGCATTTTAAACTTCTGCGCACTTTGGGTCATGTCTAGGGGCGTTAACAACCGCCTTGCTAAATTCAAAACAGAAGGAATACGAAAGTATACAGTTCTATAACTAAACAAGAATGTTGGACCACTTCGAGTAACGTGCCATAATACACGACGTTTTGCTTAAATTTACACCTAAAACCCACCACGACTGTCGATTATCATCATCATCATCATCCTTACCTATCGTTTTGTGACATCGATGGTTTCGTCCATACGCAATTTTCCTACCACTCTTCCATTCGGCATTCATACACAGATAATTCTGTCCATGAGTGAAGAACTTCATCATACATGCAGTTCATTGGCTCTCTTACGGAGCTATTTTCCTCTCCCCCAAAACCTCCCTCGCTCACACACATTTTAGATGCCAAATTACTCTCATTCCGTACCCCTCACCCCTCTCACAGTTCCCCTCACCCTCACTTTTACATCCCCAGCCTTTTTTTCACTCACTAGTCATTCCAAGTTCTGAGTTCCCTTCCCTCGCCCTGCGCCCCTCAGGCAGCCGGTCCTCCACATCCCGAGCTCTGCAGAAGGTTGGGTCACTTAACCCAATATGCAAAACGGACCGCTAAATGGTCTCTTTTCGTGGAAAACAATCACTGCACACATTGGGTCCAAGGCGTGTGTTTCTAACACCGTTTCAGAGGTCCTTCCTGCCTCCATCATCAGGACGATGCCCCATCGCCCTGATGATGGAGGCAGCAAGTACGTCTCCCAGATGATGGCGGTAGCAAATCACACATTGGGTCCAAGGCGTGTGTTTCTAACACCGTTTCAGAGGTCCTTCCTGCCTCCATCATCAGGACGATGCCCCATCGCCCTGATGATGGAGGCAGCAAGTACCTCTCTCAGATGATGGGGGTAGCAAGTACCTCTCCCAGATGATGGCGGTAGCAAATCACACATTGGGTCCAAGGCGTGTGTTTCTAACACCGTTTCAGAGGTCCTTCCTGCCTCCATCATCAGGACGATGCCCGATCGCCCTGATGATGGAGGCAGCAAGTACCTCTCCCAGATGATGGCGGTAGCAAATTACACATTGGGTCCAAGGCGTGTGTTTCTAACACCGTTTCAGAGGTCCTTCCTGCCTCCATCATCAGGACGATGCCCGATAGCCCTGATGATGGAGGCAGCAAGTACCTCTCCCAGATGATGGCGGTAGCAAATACCTCTGAAACGACGGTTAACGTCTACCAGACTACATGGTGCTACAACTCAGAAGACAGACATCTTAATTTTCATAATCGCCGCCGCGGAAAACACAAATCCTACTTCCAATTTTTTTCTCTTGAGAGCCAGCCACGTTCGTGTATCATAAACAAAGCGCCGGGCTCCTGTACCAACATGGTGCTTGGCCTCTACTGACGTGTGAGATCTGTACGTGATCTTCCCTCGGGCTGGGTCTCCCTCTACCACTGTTTCACTAAGCTCCACAGTTCGCCTGGAATGAGTCACTAAAGGAACTGCGTGTGGTTGCGAAGGGGACATCGATCTGTTAGGGGTATTGACGCGAGGAGCAGAGCGGGACTTGGAGGGTATCACGCACGACACAAGGGTTAGAGGGATGGAAGTTGTGAAAATTAGTTCGTGTGTCCGCCTACCCTCTGGTGGGTGGGAGGCGTCAGACTGAGAAACCTGTGGAAGGAACAGATAAATTGGACCAAATATTTGCGTGCACATAATGGAGATACGGTATTACCTGATAACAAGGTGCAGAGGCACCCCTCGCCTATAAATGTACATACAAGAAATAACATGAAACAACATTAATAACTGGCTACGCGAAATGATACAAAATGTTAAGCGAATATTAAAGCGTATTTGCTGCGGTGAAATCAGAAGGTGAAATGTTGAAATTCTGACAAAGGTGCCGTTGCAATAATCATTATTTTAACGGACATGAACAACACAGGATTCTTGTATCGCATGAAACCAGTCAAATTTTAACAACAATTTCTTTCCTCGGTCCGATGGCTGCTCTAATATACCTACGTAATTAAGTAGGGACAGTTTCTCGCCCATATAGCATTCTGGTTAGAAAGACTCTTGATAAAATTCCACTCTGCTGGCTTAATCGAAAGAATGGTGGAATGGATGGCAACTGCAATGTCTGCCGAATCGTTGGATCATTTTCAATATTCGACGTCGTTCATCTCCGAAACCAAATTTGCACACAGAGCTATAAATTTGATCACACAAGGTCCAAAACGACCACCGAAGAACTTAGAAGGAACATCTCGATATAGGCAGGAGACAGATCGAAACCTGATATCCTCTGCACCCCCGAATTCGACGAGGTCCGTTTCCAATTCGGGTCGATCTCACTGACGTAGGAATAATCCGCGTCTAGTTTCCGTTACCAGAAGATCAGTTTTTCTTTGTATATGAATAAACTTGGTAAACCGTACAGAACACTGGGGAGATGTGTCCACTGGATATCTGATGAATACTTTCGGGCATGTAATAGTGTCAAAGGTCGTGTTAAAGTACGTTACATCTTAGCATCTTTACAGATATGCTGGCGAATACCAGATCAACTCTTCCTCCCTTCTGGGTCCAAAAGAGTACGCACTTAAGGCGACGAGCTTCGCCAACTGTCCTGTGTCGGGGAGGGGGGGGGGGAAGCTGGTTCCCACGTCTGTACATGATCTCGGGAGCGCTGCTGCGGAATCAACATCTCCCTCCTTCTCTCTCAGTTGCAGCATCACAGGGTGCCCATGATGTAAGTTGCTTTGTGCAACGCCGTCCTGACAACTTTCGGTAAACAACAATTTGTAATATACGTAATCTGTAATTTGGAATTAAGTAAATAGTGATTAGTTCATATGATGTCCACCATCTTATCACACAGACTGTCTTCAGTCTTTAGTAAATGATGTTTAGATTTCTATTTCTGAGCCATTAAAGACACTTATCCATCTCTTCTGGATTTCCCTGAGTTTCTTTCCTTCTGAATTTCTAACAGCGACATCTTTTTATTCCAATCATTCATCCTCATTTTCTCAAGATGGTCCTTCCATTCTTCGGAGTACTCTAATATCTTATTTTGATTCTAAATGCCTAATTATTTTTAATTTATATCTTTGCTTCGTATTTCAGACACACTCCAGCAAATGAACGCAAACTGGAGCATTCTTGCTGTTTCCAATTTGCATGTCTTTTCAGCATTGCCCCTTCAGAGCTATACATCAACACAGTAGTCGCGGTTCTAAAACATTGTATTGCATGTCACTTGTATTTTTAAGGCTCTTCGTACATGTAGAGTCCAATGTTGAATGTGGTTTCATTCTGGTTTTATTCGTATGTGTATAAATATTGTTCTATATGAAATATGACACACAAAGTAAATAAAGCTAACAGCTTGCTCTAATTATTTATATTCTACGATTATTTCTGATCGTATATGAGCCCTGATATAAATTGTCCGGTTTATTAATTGAAGTGCACAAGCATAACAATGGAAATCATTAAATCAGATCACCACATCCTAAAATCTGTGTTCACTTGGTATTAAGACATATCTCAGCGGACCTAAAGCGTATTTGCACTGCGTGTTACAACTCAAAACCTTATATATCCGACAAAAAATTATTTTTTTGCAACTAAAGTACTTTATATAAACTGCATATTAAAAAGTAAAAATTAATCAACACCTGTATTATTAATAATAATGTATCTTAACATTGCTATTGACCATTTTTGATATCCGCACTCTTTTGGCCTACAGGGATGCGAACCTGAGATTCCAGTACCCCGTCCTCTCACTCCCATCAGACAGTATCTTGTCCTGCAATTAGTAAATCATAGAAACTACGCGCGGATTTTTCCTCAGAGATTATCGATCCAGGGGGGATGAAAATGTTCTCCTATTTTCCACCGATGTCTTGTTAAATAACAGTTCTTACAAGAATCATTTTACAACTAAAAAAAAGCCTGAATATAAATGTAGTATATTCCGATGACAGAGGAGGCGAAGACTGGAACTGGGCACAAAGAATTAGTGTGTAGCTGGAGGGTGGCATAAACGAGAGATGGCGATAGAATTATGACCTCCTTGTTGAAATTACCCCTCCGGATTGAGCATTATGTTATTGAAGCTGTTTCTTTTCGAAACCACATCAACACCCTGGTAGTTATACACAGAAATTAAAAAATACATTAAAGTTTCGGCAAGGAAGTCCCTTCCTAAAATGTGAAATTGGAAGATAAGTTTGAACTAATTTTTATATATTATTAATGCCGACTGGATTATAATAAAATTATATGGTAGTATTCTTTTAGAATATTCTGAATACTGTCACTGTATAAACTAAGAAACACAACAAGGACCAAAAACCAAGTACACCTGAGGTCTGACCTACGGAAGACTGCTGTTTGATTGGACATTTTTCCTGAAGCTATTCAATTCCTCTATTTTGTAAGAAATGGACACAGAGCTGCAAACACTTAACCCAAGGCACACGAGTGAAGAATACGTTTTGGCTATTCACATTCTTAGACATTTTAAGGTAGTGTTCTCACACTCACTGTCAAAGCTGTCTAATCTACAGCATCCAATACCACCTTTAACGGGTGGAAATAGAGCGATGCTTACGTAAAAATCGATCAAATCGAGTTTCCTTGTGGTAATTTATATGTAAACTTGCTCAAGAACCAATCATATTGAACACGAATCGGTGGTACCGTCGTATAAAATTAATTTTCTTCGCTTTTACGTGAATTTCCGGAGAAATTAAGGCACTTCAAGTGGGTTGTTAACATTTCTGTCAGAGATGGAAATGCGGACTTACGAGAATTATTGAATTTCTCTCAGTACAACTGAAAAAAAAAATGAACTAAGTATTTGAAAGATACGGTCCTGGTTTATTTAAGGCAGTATCTGAGAAGAAAACCGGGAAAACATCAGTTAGGAAGCCAGTTACCGACCCGAGAACCGAACTCTTGAACTTCCGGATACCTGCTGATGCTTACACCAGATTCGAAAATAAAAGTGGTAAATCTGTCCCTGGTGTTAGTTTAAGCAACACTCAAAGCGGGCGTATGAAGAACTGGAGGTGGTATAGCTAAACAGCTTCATAACCTCAGCACTAGACGGAGATAAGTGATTCACGCCCCGGCCGCCTTGCTCGCAAGAAAAGAGGTACGGTATCCATTATATACGAGGCCGGGTAGGCTCCAGAGTCGGTCTGGTCGTTGTAACAAAGAGAAAAAAAATCATGCCTTGCCGGGAATCAAACCCCGTTCGTCTAGCTCATAGAAAGTCACTGCACTGATAGTTACCCTTACTCTAAAACCAAATTTGTGATCAGATAAAATGTTATGTAGATTATTCTGTGAGCTCTGCGGAAATTACGTCCATTTCATCTTTAGCAATTAGCAGTTTTAAAATGCGACGTTATAGGAACCCGTCAATAACACTTTCGATTTTACCGGCGACATTTCAGTTTCTATTTTGTAAGACAGTGTCCCGCATCCTCAGAAGCTCCAATACTGAGAAGGACAAATGACATTTTATATAAACGTTAGTGTGCTATTTGCAAACACGGCTAAAACAGTAGTACACTCTATAGATACATAGAAGGGCTGTATAGATCTTTATTTCATTTCGAAGAACATCCTAAATATTTAAATAACTTTCCTTTTTAAATATAAGCCTACACAGTGTCTTCTGGTCTCCACTCTGCATTCCATGACTACGTTTTGTATGAATTTCCTGAAATGTAACCCTTGACATACTATAGTTAAGAAATGTGAGAGACGTCATCAGCCATTTCTCCACCAGGGTTATGTTTTATAGGAAGGAGACATTCCTAGAAGTTTTCTGAAAGCAGCAAGACTGACAGAAACTGACCACTGGACTACCCGTTCAACCACTTCCCATTCTCTAATCTGTATCTCGAAGATCGATTTAAAGAAATCTCGCGCGATGTTTCAGTCCTAGTAAGTTTTCTCAACAAAAGGACTATGCACGAGGATGTACGAAGAAAGCTAGAAATCTGGAATCTGCATTCCGCACTGGACCAACTACATCGACCATTTTAACAAGATCAGAAAGCCGAACTCTTTGGAGTACACTGACATTTCAAAGATGTCGAAATGTAGAAACTCGTAAGTAATGATAGATTAATTTCCCATTGTAACTGTTTCTGATGCTATAAGCATTTTATTTTAAATTCTTGTACATGATCAGACATAAGTCGTCACGGCTAGCTTGCTGAACAGGCTGTGCTGTCAACATGTTGGAGGAGAGATGCAGTAACACTTGTACAAATCTAGCAGACCAACCTGTCCTCATTCCCATCAGATGAGCGGACTGGACCCTGTTCAGGCTGGGGCCCTTTGCTGCTGCTAGCTGGCAGCCAGCTGGGATGCTGCATGCACTCATCCTACTGCTTCATGATCAACTGAATATCACGATCAAGACCAGCAGATCCTGTACCAGAGTTCTCACAAACCATTGTCATCACTTGCAACGAACTTTATATTCGCCGGTGAGAATGTTTCTAGCTGGCTCCTTCGTATGTTTTGAATTTATAATTTCCTACTGAAGGACGTTACGGTGATGTGATTGTCCAGTCGAGTTTCAAATTGTCCGGTAGTAACCGACTTCAGTCCCGGAACCGATATCCTTGTATAGAATGCAACACGAGGTGAGATTTCAGGTTCCCTCGGCGGTGAATATGAAGACAACAGTCTTCTTGGTTGCTACGCTGTGTAGTCTGGTAGAAGTTTACAGACGTTTCTGTGGTAGTTGTTGCGGTAATATCATCGCCCTGACGATGAGGGCAGTGAGAAACTCTGAAACGTCGGTTAACTCCTACAAGACTACACGGCGCAACATCCCAAAAGATGCACCTTGGAGGCATCACAAGTTTTGATATTCACTCAGTGAAACAGAATCTTCTTAATCCTACAAGTGTTCGAGTCAGAACCAATTACAAATCAGGTCTGGTTCTTCGGTATTTAGAAAGAACAATTAAGTACTCCTCTATCGTATTACACACACGACGTTTGTTATAAAACATCGCGGGAAGAAACCATTAGGGCAGTCTCGACTTCGGAAGAAAGCGAGAACTCGGTTCAATTCTGGGTGACTCCAAGTGAGATTTTTGGTGGACTTAACAGTCATCTCCGAGATTATCGATTTTCCCCTGGTTATCATTCTTCCCACCGTTTCATTCTCATCTGTCACTTCTCCACGCAGTACAAAACAGTAACCTCAACCAACTGTTAAGGACTTAATCTCAGACCCGGCACCTGACCGCTCTCAGACAAACAGTAGCTTTATATATAGCTATTACACTTAGTTGTTACTTCTTGTCTGGTGTTCTAAACTTCGACAAAGCTACTTTGTATGTACGAATGAATTTATATACGTATTCATGTGTGTATGTAAACCTATGTATTCATATATGCTACCTGCTGGCATGATAATGAACCTCTCGACCAACTACGAGGCAATAACAGTGAAATGAAGTTTTTGTCAATTTTTCATATATGACCAAAACACCTAAACCAACTTCATGACAACCGAATGGGCCTATTCATCACGGACATACACCGAGACGAATAAGGTTTTTATTTTCCATGGTTCTGAATGCCACTTGTTCAGGCCCCATTTTTGTTTTCGTGGTGCGACATAACCTAGACTGTCAACGTCACTTCCAGAATTCCAACATGAACAACGGGTACCGAGTTTCCCACAGCTACGTCCCGATATCCAGTCAGCGGTGTGACAACACCTACTGAACTGTTAGTAACTTTCAACCACACACCCTGATGCTCGGGAAAAGGGAGTAAGCCATCTCTGACTAACATGATTTACGACCATCACAAATGATAAAATTCCTTCCAGACTTCTGCATAACGGCCTCCGTGTTCTGAAACCAACGTCGACCTGCAAAATCTTAAATGAGCACTTCATAGTTGTCGAGTAGCTTAACTACTCGTAATTCTGTAGACCCCTGCTATGAATCCCAAATAATCACCGTACTTTGAAGCCCAGGTCTGACAAAGAAAGATTTAAAAATTCAGCCCGTATAGCAGAGACAACATTTCTCCATTAGAAATATCAACTGGTTAATGCTATTTAAGGAAACAAACGCTTACTCTGAGAATCACAGAAAACTACAAAACAGTACGAACAAAATGCAGAATTGTTTGAACATTAAAGCCTGCAGTTTTAAAAACTGCAACCTGTTATGTAGATGGTTCCTTTTATTTTTATTAGATTAAATCAGTGGTACATTTACATTCCACCGGAAATTAAAGGGTTGACAGTGGACATACCAGAGCCTTACGCTGAGACAATTCAAACATTTTCGTTGATATTGAAGTAGAAATCAGAGACTAACTGGTCTAAGCAGGAATACTGACTGGCCTCACTGTTTTTACTCAGCCCCTCCCACCAAATGGCCTAATAGTACATCGAAATATACAATTTTCTCTACAGTCCTTTTCCTTCTAAAGGCTTAATTCAGCATTTAATATGACGTTCTCATAAAAAATATTTAAAAATCAGTTTCTACCTCAAATAAAACAATGCGTCTCAGATACAAAGTAAAATTTATTAATTCTGTAATACTGTTAATCGCTGCTTGTTCTGATAACCGTAAGATTCAGGAATACCTTCCGTGGGAAGAAACGTTACAAACTACGCCATGCTGTTGTTAGGTCCAGGCATTCTTTACTTCGGCACTAGATAAAGGTCCTTCACATCCTGACAGCTGCCGGGCAGGTCTGGATGTAGTGGTAATGACATAGATCCTAGAACTTGACGGGAATCGAACCCAGATCATCCAGCCCAAAACCCCTAAATTCCTTAGCCTATACAGTAGGTTACTTGGCTCAGTCTTGAACCGGGTACCTCCCGGATGTAAAACATGTCATCGCTGCGCTAACCTGCTAGGCTAAATGTTACTAAACAAAACGGCTATGAGAACAACACATATTTCTCGAAGTAGCTCAGGTGATGTAGGGCTTTGTTTTGACGGGGTATTTCAGAACCAGTTTTGCACAGGTTAGTCGGGATTTACGGCATGTGCCAGAGACGAGATTCAATTTTAGAACCCTGGAACATGATGTCTAGCACCTCCGACAAAATGGCTGGCTAACCCGAACAGAGAGGACTGAAGCCAATAGTTCATGAAACAGGCACAAAACTGTTTTCCACCTGTATTTTGTCCAGTTGTACACACATTCGAGAACTTTGTCTGTAACCTTAAGGAAGACCAGTTGCAAGACAGAGAAAGAGATGGAAGAATATTCAAATTAAAGGTGGAGAAGCAGGACGTGAAGATACGAATTGGATTTAACTGGCATGCTACAGGAGAGTTAAGATTCAAATTAAAGTTGGAGTATGCTAACAGATATTTCGATGTGCACGTGCCTCGCGTCTGTCACAACCACGCCTAGTTTCAACTCAGGCTTGACAGCGCGAACGACGTGGGTGTTGCTAACAAACACACAGCTCATCGGGTCTACATTTCACACGCAGTCACTCCGCACGGCGTCAAAGTGACGACGATTTGCGACATCTATTAGGAAACTGACAAAGCACAAGATCACAAGCTGCGTTATCGATTTTTTGTACTCTGGTAAAACCTGCATTATGCGACCATACACGTGACTGGTCGCCAAATTTTCTCGAGTTCTTTGCCTGTTTCGAACTATGTCTGATGTCCCAATTCAGGATCAGTTGTCCTATAATTTATTTTCTGAACATTTCAAAGGGCTATTTGCAGGAGTAATGTGTCGTAGCACGGCCTATTTCATCTCACGACGACACAGAGTAACCGGAGAAGCATATATCAACAGCCGGACCTGAACATACGACAACAGCCTTAAGAACTTAAGGTGGAAAAACAACGAACAGTGTAAACTGCCTTGTTTCTTTTCCAAATCCTCAGTTGTGGCATTTTCAAGAACTTCGCACTTATCACTTCGATAAGAGTAAGACGTATTTTGTACAGGATGGTAAAAAAGTCTTATCACCAAAGAACATGAACATGGAAAGGAGACGTTAGTCGTATGAAATGATGTTTATCCTAAAAATGGAGGAGACACGTTCCTACTAAGCGTTTGTAATCACATACACGACCACACGGCGTTATAACCCAGAAGACCACAAGAGACATCTTCATCGACGTGAGAACCTCAAACCTCAGACGATGTTTCAGATTTTTCTCACTAACCTAACCCACAAGATGGCGTTCCCGCGCATTTTGCTTTCTCTGTAACATCCTTACATTTTCCCGCAAAGACTTATGGGTCGTATAATATCCAAGTCACATGCTCCTGTTGCTGAGTCGGTACAGAGTCTAGACCAGACGGAACGGACACCGCTTTGCCGGATCTCGTAAAGGTAAACACGTGACGGGACAAATAAAGCGATGATTGCTACGTCCCAGCCTGTGACCACATCAGACGCTGGACAAAACGTCAAAAGATGTGACAACACAGCTGCGCACAAGTTAAAGAGTAACGCGTCTTTTAACCCAGACTGTACACGCGCATGCAAAGACGTAGAAACTTTTTTATAATTTCTGTGGCAGTATGAATGATGTAGAGAATCCCGCATACTTGTCACGCCTTGCTATTTTTTTACGCAATTTATGAATACTTGTAAATCTTCATCCGCCGCTCTTGCAACGAAACATAAATATTGCAATTGTGCAAGGACGCGGAGAGGGGGGGGGGGGGAGTGCTAGCTCACCGAGCAGGTGGGTTGTAGCGTTCGGCTACCCACCTACGATCGAGTGGTCTTCGTGGTTTTCTTCGGCTAGACAGAATTTAGCCCACTTCTACAATACCACGCCTAAATCTAAAACGTGATTTTAGAAAAGCGTCTAAACATAAATTTTTAACAAGCTACGCCTGAATAACAATTTCTGACAGCAAGATGTCTGTAAAATGTTACGTTTAATACGATAAGTTCGACAAAAGTAATTTCAATGCCTGTTAGTTCTCAATAGCTGATAATCATTTGTATAACGGACTTCATTGTACGGAATTATTTTAGAAGATTCTGTCGTCTGGGTTGTTGCGCTGTGTAGTCTGGTCGATGTTAACCAAAGTTTCAGAGGTCATACTGCCTCCGTCATCAGAGTAAGAAGATTTCTGTCTTCTGGGTTGTTGCGCTGTGTAGTCTGGTCGATGTTAACCAAAGTTTCAGAGGTCATACTGCCTCCGTCATCAGAGTAAGAAGATTTCTGTCTTCTGGGTTGTTGCGCTGTGTAGTCTGGTCGATGTTAACCAACGTTTCAGAGGTCATACTGCCTCCATCATCAGGGCTGTGAGTATGAAGATTTCTGTCTTCTGTGTTGTTGCACTGTGTAGTCTGGTCGATGTTTACCAACGTTTCAGAGGCCATACTGCCTCCGTCATCAGAGTATGAAGATTTCTGTCTTCTGGGTTGTTGCGCTGTGTAGTCTGGTAGATGTTTACCAACGTTTCAGAGGCCATACTGCCTCCGTCATCAGAGTATGAAGATTTCTGTCTTCTGGGTTGTTGCGCTGTGTAGTCTGGTAGATGTTTACCAACGTTTCAGAGGCCATACTGCCTCCGTCATCAGAGTATGAAGATTTCTGTCTTCTGGGTTGTTGCGCTGTGTAGTCTGGTCGATGTTAACCAACGTTTCAGAGGTCATACTGCCTCCATCATCAGGGCTGTGAGTATGAAGATTTCTGACTTCTGGGTTGTTGCACTGTGTAGTCTGGTCGATGTTTACCAACATTTCTGAGGTCATACTGCCTCCGTCATCAGAGTATGAAGATTTCTGTCTTCTGGGTTATTGCGCTGTGTAGTCTGGTCGATGTTTACCAACGTTTCTGAGGTCATACTGCCTCCGTCATCAGAGTATGAAGATTTATGTCTTCTGGGTTGTTGCACCTTGTAGTCTGGTTGATGTTAGCCAACGTTTCAGAGGTCATACTGCCTCCGTCATCAGGGCGATTCATCGTTGGTTAACATCGACCAGACTACACAGCGCAATAACCCAGAAGACATAAATCTTCATACTCACCGCCGTGAAAACCTCAAATCTTACGAATTATTTTAGCTTTAAACAGACTTGCACTTGTGTCTATTATAAAACGTTTAAGGACTCAGAAGAATAGCTTTTCAGCTTTCTTACGGGAATTACAGGGCTGTTAAGAATCGTCTAAGAACGAGTTTTGTAACTATGACTTCTGAGTCTGGGAGAATATTACTTCGAGACATTACCAACTTACGTTCCTGGATGTCCATAACAATTTCAACTCTTTTAACGGGTAAATTTTTCTCTTTTATATTACTTATTCGAACCAGCCCTTACCCTAACTGTTAATATTACCGTTACAATTGCAGATATAGAACGAGAGGTTATGATGCGCACACGGTCGTGTGTGTGTGGCGAGAGAGGGTGAATAAAAGTTGGTAGGAGAGAGAAAGACAGAAATTTTGATCCTGCGGGTAAGCTGCATCACCATGCGCCAAAACTTGCCGTATCATTTCTCCACTTCGCGTCGCGTCGCTAAGCAACCGAGCACGAACAAAAATGACGCCTCCAAAAGCTTTCTTTTTAGTTGAACACCGGGCCGAATCGGAGAAAGCGTTTCGCCACATGTTTCTTTTGTTGGTGCGTGTCGAAACCGAGTTGTTTTAGGTGTGTCGAAACAATTGTATTGGATTATCGAATTCTTCCATCACGTAAGCCCAACGGAACGCAGAATTTAGTTACCTTTGTTTTTATATAAAACAATTGTATTCTGGTGCACATATGACGATATATTTTTACTATTATAACTCACTCTGTTGTTAATTGTTTATCGTTTAGCTACTGTCAATATCATTTAATAAATTATTTCCGTGGAATCGTTTCTAGTTTTGCAGTGACATAAATGAAATTTTATTCTAGGATTAAGAATGTAAATAGAAGTGTTACAATTATGTTAATGAATGCGTAGTTACTAAATTCAGTCTGGATTTATTTAACAGCTATTTAAACTGATAGGTTTATATGGCGACAAATTACAGTGTGAATAATGAATTAATAATGATACGCAAAGAATGGGCCATGGCCTTATTTAAGATACTAATTACTAAAACTTATACATTACTGCATTCTTACGTGTTCTATGTTCATCACGAAGAGGAAAATTCTTAAGATTATAATTCTGAGTGCAGGAAATAACAGTCATGTTTCGTTTCGGTCTGTTGTGACTGTTAGAAACACACATTTTAACTTAAAATAAAACAAGTTGTGTCTAAATATCATAAATTTTAAATATAATCTTGGATAAATATTAATAATCTGACTATACTGAAAATAAATAATAATTAAATACATATATTTCTTACAAGTTCTTCAAGTGACATAATGTGAATAATAAGTAGATTTAACGTGTTATAATATTTCAATTAAGTTTAAGAGAATTGCCTATTAAGTTCTTCTGTTTGAAATCTCAATGCGTGTGTTTTAATCTTTTATTTACGGACACTGGGAGCGTCTTTTCTGATAGCTAAGATTTCAACATTAAAATATATAATTCTTGCGATAAGTTACTTTGCTACTGTAATATGTATCACGATAATTTCCGTCGGTTTGTACGAGTTTTTCATTTGTCCAGAAATGTTCACTGTACCACTAAACGCATCGTAACAGTAAAACAAAAAATAGCACTAACGTCAGAACAAACCGAGTCATATCACCTCCCGCAAAACCTCAAAACTACTTTTCAGTACCAGGCCTATGTAAACGTGACTGTCTTCTGAGGTGTATGCACGCCAAGATTTGGATCTGAACATTCCATTTTTTGCAATGAGCTGCTTATAAAATGCACCGTACATATTGACAGAGAATAACCCTGATATGGCAAAGGCATTATGCTCTGTTTGGAGACGAGCGGAAGCTCAGAAATCTCCAGAAATATAGCATTATATTGTGCAGTAGAATCCACGCCATGAATAATTTATAAACACAAGAATCAAGAAGAATCTTGAAGAAATACGAAGTCAACATTCGCATTCTTGCTTTTACTGTGAATGTAATTTCGTGAAGTATTGTCGAAAATATAATCGACAATAATGTAT
Organism: Zootermopsis nevadensis; assembly: GCF_977971745.1. Taxonomy (NCBI): domain Eukaryota; kingdom Metazoa; phylum Arthropoda; class Insecta; order Blattodea; family Termopsidae; genus Zootermopsis; species Zootermopsis nevadensis. Next base: position 4,588,847 of record NW_028259136.1, on the reverse strand, counting down.
TCACTATTAACTTACGATTCATATAAATACTGAATTCCTCTCGTAACTTGTCTACTTACATTACTGTAAAATATACTACTAGTAATAAGCGTGTTATTACACCGTGATCTTATGTCGATTTAAAGTGTAAATACATTACACGGACAATCAACGTGAATGCTGTATTTAATGATCACGGTTATGTAATTTCCGGATGAAAATGCACTTATTAAAATTAAATACTAGATTAAATTTGTAGCTGTAGTTTTATACTGAGATACTTCAACTTGTAGTTCGGTAGAACTTTATTGAGTGATCATCCTAATGACAAAGGTAAACTTGTACCAACCTATGGGCGCAGTATCCCAGAAGACAGACATTTTCATATTTCCCACTTAACAACTCGAAATATCGAACAGTTTAACGACGATTAGACACCATAAAGTTGCGATTAGACGACAATGAATGACGTTATAAACAGAAATGACATATTAAGAGTACAGGTAAATTTAGCCAGGTAGCTTAAAGACACGATAAATTAAATAGTATTAAAAATATATTAAAATTGGCCGTCAATCATAATATAAGATAATTAAAAGATTAAAATATCATTTTACGTTCCGTATATATAGCCATCATCAGGTGTTATGTTATAAACGTTTTAACTGAATTACTGATTTTTACTGATTTTTACTGATTTTTAATGATTTTTAGTTTTCATTTTTCTTATCATGTTCACGTCCTTCATATTCTTTTAATTATCTTATATTGTGATTGACGGCCAATTTTAATATATTTTTAATACTATTTAAATAAATCACAATATGACGCACCTACAATATCTTACGATAAATTACGTTCCTTACTTAAATATTACATATATTTTTAAGAAAGAGTTGCTTACACACAGACATACAGAGAAAAAGAATCCAAGAGCTATTTGGTAACTGTGCTAATTTCTCGGCGTATTTTCGTGGAATCATTCTATCACACTTTGATATTCAGTAAACTCAGTGCAAACAGAAGAAACTTGAGAGTATACTGCATTGTTCATAGTTGGAGAGTTTCATCTGCAGTCACATAAAAAGAAAGTATGATACAACTCAGAAAGCGTGTTAAAAATTCCAGGTACTGCCTTCCTGATAGCAAGTGATTTACTCTAGTGTAACTGTGATATCATCAATAACGTAGCTAGTAATTCGAACCTATGATTGAATCCTGACGTTGTAGCAGAATTAATATCAATATATTTGATACTGGAGCCCTCATATTTTGTGTTGTACATATTTATTTCGTTTTAGAAAGTTTAACAAAAGGAAAATAAGAACAAGACACAGAGTGGAGTTGTAATATTTTGAATTAATTGTTAAAAGTACGACGAATATTTGGCAGTGCAAATACAAGTGAGGTGTTGGTCCTCACATTTCAATTGAGATCTAAACTTTCGTTTTTTTTTTAAGTTACTGATATCTCCATTGTGTTTAAATCCCGTGTCTTTTATGAGACCGATGTGAAAGTGCGGATTTGATGGACGCTGCTTTCGAACTGCGCACATCTTTTGCACCGGAGAGACGTTTTCCGGTTTACACGGGACCATGAACACAATAAGTGGAGGCGGTGGGGGTGGCGGGGGCGGGAGAGGGGGCAAGAAGAACACAGACGATGAGGTAAGTCTTATAAAGATAACCTTAAGGGAAAAAATCCCAACAAACTTTTACTATTCTGTATTTATCATCTCCCGCGTGATATTTATTTTATATAATATCAGTTATAACAACAGATCAAATTCAAATTGCCATGAAATTCTCGTACTAGTCTGCAGGTTCCCGTCCATCGCTCTTTATGTAGGCCATTACAATACGACACGGAAGCTACACGAAGTTAATTAACCAGAATATGACACGTGGCCTTGGCGAAGTATCAGTGACGTCAGAGTTATGTGGGTGGCAGAGGAAATTTGCGACATTCTTTTCGACTAAATAACTAGGAGTTCTAGACAGTAATTAAATTCGCCCGAAAGTGCAAAAAGAGATTCCGAACGCGGCTACAGTCATACTCAAATCTCTTTATTGTACCAACTTCCGGAAATGCACCTCTGAACAAAGTTTTCGATATCCTCGTCAACAGATTGCACAGCCAACAACATCGGCCATATGCTGCCATCTAGGAACTGCGGCAAAAACTTGTTCTCGCGGAACACTTGTTGCTGAACTGGTTCTTACAATACTGAGAACCATATTTCGTATAAGAATATAAAGTAAAAGGCTGATCATCCCAACCCTTTTACATGGGTCTGAGACATGGACGATTACAGAATCTGAACTGAAGAAATTAGAGGCAGCAGGAACGTGAATATTAAGACCACTAGCAGGACAAACCCTCCTTGACCACAAACGGAACGAAGGCATTCGTAAAAAGTTGAATCTAGAGAGCATCACTAGTATAGGAAAAATTGGTATGACCACGTGACCAGAATGCCTCCACACAGAAATCCGCTTTGCAGAACATTTCGAGATAGCAGTAAGAACAGTAACCAAATCATGAGTAACATCAAAGCGCACAGGAACACGGATAAAGGCATCATATTCTCAAAAACGCTCCAAAATAAAGGATAATAGACATCTCTGAAATATTCTAGTCTTGTGAATGTTATAATAGCAAATATGATTTTGATGAAACGCCATGTTAGCAGAAAATGTAATATTTAATTTTACGAGTTTACGCTAGATGGCGAATGTATGAGGAAGTCTGCAAGAATCGATATTTAGCTACTGTTTCACAGAGCCACGTATCGTCCATCACGTCAAGCATATCGGAAATCTAGTGAAAAGTCATTCTTTCGACGTGTGTCAAATTTAATTAAATAATGTTGGTGGCTCTCCAGTTGCGATGCCGACAGACGGACAGACATGGCAAAGCGCATCTCGGATAACTTCGTTGCGAACGCACCTAAAAAGTACTGAATTCGGCTTGGACTGTCCTTCTGAGGCATGGTGTTCATACGAAGTATTACAAGAATATTTTCACCACATCAGACGAAACAGTTTCACGTTTCTCAATAATACGTCATTTTTAAACGTCCACTTAAAATCTATGACCGTCCTCGCAAAAACAGATCGACACATATCGACCGTGTTATTCTCTGGCTTACAGCGCCGCGTTACGGTTATACTGCCAACTTCTGTCTCGCCCAAGCATCACAGCGCCTGCGCAGACGAAAGCCAGATTCACCAGGTCACTGTATCACTTGTATCAGTACCCGCGATGACGTCGATATTCAAGCTCAGAAGGAGGAATCTTCCAAGTAATTTCCTTGTGTTCCCTCGGCTTTCGGTTGAGAGCCGCGTGGAATATTTCGTGTTAACGTTTCGGTAAACATTACAGTTGCCATTTTCAGTCATGATACAGGAATTACAAAAGACTGATTTTTCCACTTCAGTAATCATACTAATAATTAACGGTAAGGGGTATTGGAGGAAGCAGTCGTGGCCTAATTTAAATATGTACTTGTCGCAATATATCTCCGACCTTATTTTACCGCCACAAATGCACACGTTGGAGGGCAGCCAGAAATGTTGCGTGGTGGGGGATAGAAGGGCTTCTTGTTACACTTTCCCAGTTCCTAATCACACTCACTGTGACGTAGATGAGGCTCGACGATATTTTGCGTCCACGAAATACCTCAGAAAGATTACCGGTATCCAAACTGAGATTTGAACCAAAGATATTCTTAATACGTAGCAACTGACCTGGACGTTCGGTTGTGACGTCAAAAATGAGGGTTGAGTGAAGCGGCAATACGTAACGTTATTAACATCAATTAATTACACACAATTAAGTTCAATATTCGTCATGGCTTTGTTCACATACGAGCGAAGGCAGAAGACGCTTCTGTGCAGTGTCTTGATAACCTTGGTTGAATTTTAGCGGTGTGAAGATAGTCGTATTGATTTACACCCATAGAGCCATCGGCGATGGAAATTCGTTCCGAGAATTCAGTCTGTGATGTCTTAATGAGCTGCAGATTCTTTCCGATATTGATTATTCATCTCATCTTTTACAATCAACTCAACTGCGAAAATATTGCACATCCGATACTCAAGATTAATGACAGTGTGAAGTATATACGTTAACGGTAATGCGTACAAGAAAAGAGCAGGGATTTTGCCGAAATAACTCTGGCCGGGGGGGGGGGGGGGGGTCGAAATCGTTACGAATGAAAATGACCGACTGTCTTCTGGGATATTGCGTATATTGTAGTCATTCATGATGATGGAGGTTTAAGCACCTGTGAAACGTACATAAATTTCTACCAGACTATTAGCAAACTTGAGCACCTGCAAACTTTGCATTACGATGGTTTCAAGTGCCGATATGACAAAGCCTTTCTGGTGTTATAGCCAAATACCACGAAGTTTCACTTCAGGCGTCGGAAACACCCAACGGCTGAGTAGAATGTTACGGATATTTCCACATTCCCTCTGCTGGAGGCCTCACGCCACACGCATATTTTCCAAAAGCTTTACTCAAGATTTTACATACCCCCATTAATCTTATTGCAGATACAGGCCTCTTATTGCACAGAGAAGCCAATTACCGTAAAGTTAATCACATTACATATCAGATATTGCATAACGATAACTATCTTTTCTTTTAGGACAACGTCGTCCTTATCGAAAATTATTTTAGATTTTAATATGACCTACAATTTGGTGTCACTCACGTTGTAACATGCGCGAAGAACAATTCTAAGAGGTCATCCGCGGTTTCAGGAATGTAATATACAGGCCACTGACGAACAAATATAATCTCTTCCTCGTGGTATAAAACGCTTTAAAATAGCATTAACTGGCTGATAATTGTAACTGTAAAGTGTCGCGTACGAAGTGAATGTTTAAATATCATTCAGATGAGCTTCGACTTCAAAGGGTTAAGGTAGAACCCTGTATTTTTCCTTCATACAGTCCAGAAGGTCTGCAGTTTCGTGGAAGTACGTATGTGTGATTACATCATTTGTCACCAACGAAGGATGTGTAAAGTAATTATTTTAAAATTTATCACAGGATTAGATGCTGTGATCAGATAAATGCGGGCAAGCTGAGCTGTTTAATTAATATGCAAGGCAACTCAATTTACGAAGTAATTCAGTACGTACTAACAATATTCAGCTTCAGTTGACTGGATAAGGCTTATTACGTTAGCCTTATCAGTTAGGCGAATATTTTGGAATAAGAAGAAATTAAAGCTGCTAGTATATTCAAGGACGAAGAAAGAAAAGTGTCGAATGCGCTCAGATGTGTTCTGAAATGCTAGCGTCAATCTCCTCGGAAATATTACGACTTCATCTTCATATTATTCGCAGAAGACTATTTTCGCCGGCGAAATAGTTTAAAGACAGAAATACGTAATGACTTCTGAGAATTTTATCCTCAGCCTTCGTTCTGTAAAATGATTCCCGTGAGATACTTCTCGAAGCACATGAAAAACCACATTAAACCAACCGAAGATAAATAATGTGAAATATATGTAGTTTATTTCGTATATTTAATAATGCTGCATCAAGTTATGAGGTTATTTAGGTCTCCGAATGCGACGGGTTGATAAATATGCACCTAAAAATTTCATTCAACGCTAAATAATTTTCGAAGTTGATGCAGCGGCGTTGAAGTTGAGTTTCAGTTTGTGAAGATACCAACTGGATTCAACTGAATGAGGAAAACTTTTAACAGTAAGCATTCGTTATAAGCCTTCACGTTTTTAATAATACGAAATTTGTTGGTCATGTGAACAGATGTGTAATGCTGAAGGAAACTTTGTTTACTGAAAGTAATTAATTATATAATATTGAATAAAACGCCTGTTTTATATCACTGACATCACTGTCGTCTTCATAATCCATCTAAGTCTTGAATATGCTGAATTGCCTTATGGAAGACGGCCTCCTCCGATCTACCGCGTTCCTCTTTAATAATTGTTCCTGTATCTACGCCCTCTCTCTCGCCGTCTTATAAGAAAGGCTTCTCCATTTTCATATGACATTTGAGATTCTCACGGCAGTGAAGATGTCGATGTTGGGCTTCTGGGTTGTCGTGTAGACTTGTAGGCAGATATCGACGTTTCGGAGACACATACTCTTCCATTCTCCTCTGTCCTTCCATAAGAAACGCTCTTGTATATGTTATCACTAGTTTTTTACGTTATGATAAACCTTACATCATTCCTTTTTACCCTCCCGTAACTACTGCTGCCTTTAAATTCGTGTAAAATTATTCGCTCATTTAAAATTCACCCAATTACCTTCACTCTACACACGGATGTAGTAAGGTAACTGCTTCAACTTTGTGTTAATAAATCCTCTCTCACACCAACCTCAAAATATGGATTTTCGATTAACTGGAGCCACCTTGTTTAATGAATCTCGTAGTGAGCTCTTAGCTAATGAAGAAATTATGATTCACTGCGCAAGGGGTTTCTCTCTTAACCATTTTCCCGTCTGCTCTATCTACTACACGAAGGGCAGAAAGCCCCTGGATGAATCGGCAGCCCACTGCACTCCAGCACGCCTTTGCATTTAGATAGGTAAATGCCGTATATTTGTTAGGAATACCAAAACAAATCATTATTAGGACGTTAAAACCAAAATGTATGAGACTTGAGGGCACAGAGCAGGTAGGAGGAAAATATTTACACATTTTAGTTGAAAAACCTAAGATAAGTGACTATGTAGGATACCTTGGGGCAGATAGCAGAATAATATTAAAATAGATCTTAATGAAAAGGTGGGTTTGGACTGTCTCGACATTAGAACCGGAGTCAGGTTCTTCTAAACACCGTAATGAACTTCGGGTTATATAAAATCCAGGGAATTTCTTGGCTATCTGAACAAATGTCAACTTTCAAGGACTCTGTTCCTTAGAGACAGATTCCTCTTATGAATAAATTCATGTGCTCAATTACGTGTGACTTCGGTAGATGGAATCAAATACGCTTTCAACAAGAGCAGACAAGGAGAAGTACGTTATTTTACATATCCTAACGCGCAATGCTTTCATTCCGAAATAAATAAATTTGGAAATAACGCAGCAAACAATAAAATTTTCATTGGTAGCTTCTAGGCAGGTACGTAAAATTCATCAAAAGTAGGTAGCCAATGTATCGAGAGAGGTTGACCTACTCGCCCAGGGCTATTTTCTTTTATAGCTCATTTGTCTCGTTCATTAAAGCAGATACAAGTAGAGCTACGTACATTGTTGACACAGCTAACAAACAGTGAAAGTATAACAAGTCACAATGACTTGAACTGAACTACTGATAAAGGAGGGGATATGTACAGTTTACACAACAGATTACTGAAAAAGGCAAGACAAAAGTACTAAACCTAGGCTTTTTGCATGCGTCAGCTTAACATAAACTTATGACGTGATTTGGATAGCACGAAACAAACGTTTCTACAGCAGCATAACATTAAAGTTCCATGAAATATTCCACACAATAATTCGATAGTTATTACGGAACACAGTGTTTCCTTAAAAAAGTTCTACAAAAGACGAACATCATATAAATAACATTTAAATATTCTATGTTCCTACTCCCAACTAAACACGCCATATCTCAGTTACAAAGATCAGTCCGTTAATAATGTTACGAAAATATTCGCTGTTCGATGCAAGAACCAAATTAAACCGACAAATCGAAATATAATGTAGCTGAAATACATACTGATTGAAGCAATGAACATTCCTGTATTCTGGCATGCTATGCCGTATAGTCTGGTAGAAGTGCACAAACGTTTTGAAGGCCTTTCCTGCCTCCATCATCAGGACCTATGAAATGTTGGTAAACGTCTAAAAGATTTAGCGACGCTACAACCCAGAAGACAACCATCTTCGTACTCACCGTCGTAAAAACCTCAAATCCTACTAAAATAACAATGTTACAGGTGTCACAGGAAGGGTTTATAATTAGCAAACAAGTGATGTTGTTTTGGAATACACTAACGAAAGTAAATACTCAGGGCCTCGTAATTACTGGAATGCTTGCAGTGTCATGTATGACAAGAGTCAGCCAAGGTGATAAGCTAGCAACTCACAGTCAAGTTTCGCTTCGTTGTTCATAAGCGACGAACTGTACAGTCCAAGTTTCGTATTAGTTATGACAGGCATTCACTCCCGGACCTCACAAAATCCCGACATGGTTAGTGAATAATACGATCTATAAACTGGTTGATTGATGGGGTTTGGGGTCGACACAGCCCCTAGGGTTTTGTGTCATTATCTGTTCAAATAATCCGACCAAAATGACTACGCCACAAATTAGACATGTTGGCAGATGACAGATGCTATATACCACTGTCAGGTGCTAAGAACTAAACCAATCAGTGTTAGCCAGACTTTGGTATAATTACTGAACACGGTTCCGTAACTTAGATCCTCGGCTGGGATACGAAGTGGGTTCATCAAGTTACGGGTCCGACGTGTTACCGTTGTCACCACGCTCGTAAATCCTGTCCCACGAAACGACAATGATGAATTAGCTCTATTAAATCTAGATGCAAATGAACGGGAAGAGTTTGTAGTACTACGGAGACAAATTACCCAACAGTCACAAAGATTTCAGGAGACTATACACAGCATGACTTATCCTCAACTTTAGCTCTTAGCGATAAAAAAAGTAATCCAACTTCTGTACCCAGGGGAAGAAAAACAAGGAAAATGGTAGGTTGAAAGTGCAAGCCCATTTGTTCTTCGCTATTCATGAGGTTTAAAAATGGTAATCAAATAAAGTCTGCACGAAGCAATTACGTTCACAAACCCATGAAGGGAACAAGGATTATAGGGTACAGTACAGTATATTTCTTCTTGTGTCCATTTCATTATTTTAAGCACATTTTAAATTTATATTTTTCAGTGTCATGACGTTTTACGTTTTATAATTTAGTCGTTCAAGTTGTTAAAAAGATCCGATTTTAATTTGCATATGTTTTCAGTTTGACTTCACTTAAAAATTTGTACATCACATTTTACACAAATTTTCACTGGCTATAATTTCATTGTCTTCACAAGGCCTATTTGGACGTACAAGAAGATTTCCACAACGTTTCAGACACCGAACCTGTAGGAATAAGAGTGTAAAAGACCACGCTCTGGGCTCCCTCGCAGTTTGTATCTGCCACTACAGTATTTTTCTCAATTAGCAGTTTAATTACAGCCTAACCATAATTAATTAAAACACAACAAGAATAACATGATGACACTACCGAACTTGTCTAGATCCTGTGCGGTCACTGCTATGGGCCGGATGTGAACTCATGTTTAGATGTAGGCCTACAGATAGTCATTTAAGTTTCTGAGATTATAGGTTCTGAAGACAGAGGAGATTTCGATGGTAACCTTCTGGGTTGTGACGTCATGTTGTGTTGTAGGCGGTTAACTTCACCGTGAAGATGGATGTGACACTTCCCACCGAAACGTTGGTAGTCACCATAAGACGTCATAACCCAGAGGGACACGATCGATAAACAAGCTATCTAGATAAATAAGTCCATGGAGTGAAGTACTTCTAGAGAAGGTAATGAAGATTGTAATTAGATTTGTAATGTACAATCTGAGACAGATGAATACAGGTCCTAAAAAAATTACTGCAGATTTATAGGTCACACAGGCGACTTCCGAGGTATCCAGTCACATCAGAACAATGGTGATGGGGACAGAGTTGGTTCCCGAAACGTCGGTTTACTACGGTAACCAGTTAACGCAGCTGATTGCCCGAGAAGATTTTATTGATTTTAATCGCCGCGAAAGTCTCAAATCCTATAAACCAGTTGCTGGTTTCAATGTATACAGCCTTTTGTAAAAACATCCCTAAAAATGAAGGTGTGGAATAAGGTATTGGTTGAACGAAAAACAGAAAAAAGTAAACGAAGACAGAACTATTAAAGTTCAAAATACAAGACTGATGTTTTCAAGTCAGAGTGTACAACGTTTGTTGAGCGGGACTACATAATATAAATTTGAGCTCACTGAACATTCACCCTACATATCGCAGACTAAATATCGTGGAGAGTTTGTATCGGAGAAGTTGGGGCCTTTTTTGTATATCTTTTTTTGTGAATGGGTGTCGGCCATGATATTGCAAATGACAGATATGATTAAATCGAATACTCAGTTTGCATAGACTCGATGTATCGTGAATCATTTCCTTCCAACGGCGCAGCGGGTCATATATAAATGGGATTTCCGATATATGTTACATTACGTGACAGCTTGCACAGAAGCGCGACACAGACATTTCATCACAATTCCTAAAGTGAGGCCCCTATTTATTAAGCCGTCCAAATTAAATTCCACTTCGCGAAGCCGCGAATAAACACAAAAGTCACTTTCTCGATTTGCTTCAGTTTAGAATATCTCAGACGTAACAAAATCTGAAACATGCGAACTGTGAACTGTCTGCTTTATTACGTACAGGCGTCTGTCTCTTGAATACAGTTTTCGGGCCAGGCTTTTGCTTTCGTCAGACAAAGGATGGCTTCATTTGGGAATTTTCCTCCATTCGAAGTTGAACCTGATTGTCTCTGGTTATATGTTATACTAACCCCCTTGACGTCACTAATTACGTCATACTTTAGCTAGGGATACTAAACTGGAGCGGAATTGTGCGCTGGACCTCAAACGAGCTGTGTAGCGGAAATTTCTCAAACAACCCTCCATTTCACGCCACCACCGCAACACACACACACACAAACAAGCACACAGCATTATCAACCTTACAATTCTTGCCATAAATTAGCGAGAAAAATTCAAATTCTTATCTAATTAGAGTGGCTAATTATTCATTTTTTATACTGTAAACTACTCGCTTTATATCAAATCTAAAACTTCTTGACGATGGTGAAGAGTGAATTGAGTGAAGAGTCAAAGAGTCGCTTTATGTAATCTCATAGGCAAAAGATTAATAGACTGATATTTATAGGTTGAAGTGATGGAAGTTTCGAACGTATTCTTCAAATCGATTCTCATACTTGAACAAAAGGTTTTAGCAAAGTTCTTTCGATCTGAGGTAAAATAAGTTCCAAGACGTGGGTTGGAAGACAAGTTTTGAAAATGTGTCCAACTCGAAATCGATTTACTATGTCAGACACATAACTATGGTACTACAAAACATAATGAGACACATCGAAGTCACTAAAATAATGTATTATTTGATACCAAGAATCAGACACAATTAAATCTGAAAGTCCAAGTGTTTCTTCTTTCCGATACAGCAAGTATTTGAGTAGGTATGTGTAGAATAACAAACGGGGATCGCACTGAATTTCTATAATAATGGAAACAAAAATACATAGATTATCTTCATAATTTTTCTAAAGTAACAGTAACAAAATAGCGAAGCTTGCAACCTACGTTCACACAAACACGCCTATAAAAATCTCTTAGGAACAGCGGGGCCTTTTACGAAATGATGTGTCTTCCCACTTATTCGCTCATTAACTGAAGTGACACAGTGGCCTACCTTATTTAATGGGATGTCATTAAATCTCAGTACGCATAGCAGAAAGAGGAATTCTTGGTGTACACAAGAAAGGGAACTGTCAAGAGAAGAGATTTCTGAAGGCGTGAATATGCAAATGAACTAGAAACTAGCTGCTTGAGACCAGGCCTATTGATATGTAAAGGTAATTTCCGTGTCCTTACTGTCTGTGGTTCCACAAACGATAAAATAAATGTCGCTTTAAGTGACACCACACACTACACTGTTTTCATATATTAAAAGCAATTCTCGTTGATACAGAGCATTTTACAGTTCCGAAGGACTAAACAGACTACGTTTTAAACATCGCACTTACCGCTAGTCAGGTTTCATGAGTGTTTACTGCCTCTGTCATCAGAGCGATGATGACAGTGCAGGCAGTAAGTACCTCTGAAACGTCGGTAAAGTTCTACACTAGACTACACGGTGCAGCATCCCAAGAGACAAGTCATCTTCTTACTCGTCGTCGTGAGAACTTGAATAATTTAATGTACTTAGAGAGATCAATAAATCCTTCCTCAACGAAAATACAACGCTTCTCCATTGCGAAGACAAAACGTGAATGTTTTTTTACGAAAATAAAAGCTCTTAGCATTATAACACATGCATTCTATGAATAAAATACAGAGTCACTGAATGTATAGTAGGTGGTACGTACAGCGAACACTGTTTTAAAGAATGAATGTAACTTTAGAAAGGGTTGAAAGAATAGTCGCATTTGGTAGGATTTCAGGCTTTCACCGCGGTGAGTCTGAGGATCGCTGTATTCTGGGTTCTTCAAGGCGATCGACCTGATATTGGGGACACCAAGTACCTCTGAAAAGTGCTACCAGACAACACGGCGCTACAACCCAGAAGACAGCCATCAACAGTAGTAATTGGGTGACGAACGTATGTTCTTTGCAGACAACAAACATATATTTGTCTGTTCGTGCCTAAACCGCCTGAGAGATTCAGACGAAATTTCGTAAGGCACGTCTAAAAACTGTAGATGCTGTCGGGATAATTCCATTATCCCCTCTATCGGCCCACTGTAGCCTCTACTACACACGAAGTTCATATCGATCTGAGTCAGATTTACAAACGTATATAAACAACACAAGGTTTGTAAGACTTGAGGTTCTCACAGCGGTGAATATGAAGATTTCTGTCTTCTGGGTTATTGCGCTGTGTAGTCTGGTCGATGTTAACCAACGTTTCAGAGGTCATACTGCCTCCGTCATCAGGGCGATTGAGAATGAAGTTTTCTGTCTTCTGGGTTGTTGCGCTGTGCCCTGATGACGGAGGCAGTATGACCTCCGAAACGTTGGTAAACATCGACCAGACTACACAGCGCAACAACCCAAAAGACAGAAATCTTCAACACAAGGTTTCGTTAAACATATTTTATAAATGCGTGCTTGCCACTTTGATTTTGACTGTAAGGTTTATTTATAGCAGACTATATGTGTCTGTCACTTCAAAGTTTATCACCATGCAGATATCACACAGCAAAGAGTATTTTTTTGTGTGTTTCGTAAAACAGTCCTACTCATAATACCGTAAAATGTTTCAAATAAAAGGTATTTGAGTTTAGTTTAATTTGTGAGTCACAGATGACAGGGAAGAGTCAAAAATAGAATTCGCCAGAAAACTACCAGTGCAGATCGCCAACACGAAATATATTAATTAATTTCGAAAATGAGGACAGACAGACAGACAGACAAAACATTTCCATTATTCATTACTGTCAGAAAAGGGCAGATATATTTTATAGTCTGATTTGAAATATGTGAGAAGTAAGTTATTAGAAGATTTAGTTCAATGTGGTTTAGCCTTTGGCGGAATTTTCAGGACCGTTATAAGCAAATTAACTGGGTCTTAGAAGCAATACAGATTGGAGTGTTTCTTCCGAATTTTTCGAGCACATTTAATCCCATGAGTAAGTTCCTAAGTACAAAACTTTATCTTTGCTTGGGCTGTCAATTAAAAATGACAATTTAAATTTCCACAAACACTTGTAATCGAGTCAATATTCATAATGCCTTAGCGGTGTCCCTATAAGTTCAATGTAAAATGTAAAATGATAGGAAAGGAAGTGGATTACAGACTGTCACACCACATGGTAAATCACACAATTGCAGTGACAGCAGACAAGTAAAGATAATCCTTGCAGAGAAATGTTCATTTGGCAGGCCTTTTGCATTGCTGAATGAAACTCATCTCTCTCTGTGCCACGAGTGAGGCCGGCGGGTATTCGCTACAGTGGAGTATCGATTGTATGTGCTGCGGGCTGCACACTCGCGCCTGTCTGCCTCTCCTGCATTCTACAGCGGCGGACTGCACTGGCAAAATCATATGAATTGTGAAACTCGATCTGTAACACGCGGTCCCCTAATTTGAGAAAAATTAAATTGCATCTTGTTCCAAAACAGAACAAAGTAACGAGAAAACTTGAGAAAACATCCCGTCGTCTTCCTACGCCATAAACTAAATTCTAAACTATCTTTACTCGAAGAACAGCCAAGGTAAAGCCATTAACTTAGGACCGAGGGTATAATAATGTGTTGTTGGTCAACAGTCTACTGAAATAGTTATTAGCATTTAATACACGTAATTAAAGCTGATAACTGCCTCAAACCTTAATAGGAATGTTTAATTAGTGAATTGCATAATTGGTTGGTTAATTTGGTAACAAGGTCATTTAGTCACTTTGAGGAAGGCGAGTGATCACATCTGGTTGGAACCGCTTAACAATTTCAAACAACTTTTGAAGTGTTCCTTCTAGTCCCTCATTCAAGTAAGAGATTCCTATGATTTTAAAATAAATTGACAGTGATTCTAGGAGCCTGATATAAATTGAATTTTATACGTTCTTTGCATGAAATAAATCAAGTAAACGAATAATGTGGCGGTCTTATGTCTTTTAGCGAGATTCGTCTTCCAGATCTGCGAACGGCTTGTGATTACGTGTAACCTAGCCGCGAGAACTTAAATCAAACTCCTTATAACTTATTTGACGAATTATGCATGTGTCGGCTTAACGAACTTCTGATTTGTTGCCAGGCGACGTAAACTGATAAGCTGTACATAGAGATCTTTGTTTCTCCTATCTCCCCTCAGAAGCCTCACTACTGGCAGAAACAAACACTAACGCCTTCAAGGAAAACTTCACTCCATGCTCAGACAAGTAGCAGAGGTAATGGTGAGTTTGAGTCCAGACGAACTTCATAAAAGTAATTTTTACAAAATGAGTACCATCATTTATACTATCGTAAAAACTTGAAATCTCATAAAAGGACTTTAATAAGTTTAAAACAATTAATGGATATCCCCGAATGCTGAAAATGTTACATTATTACAGATTTCCACATTACTCCAGTCTCAAAACGATCGAATCAAATAGGTTTATTGTAATTAATGAACAGTTTGAAATATACATTTCTCCTTTTTTTTTTGAAGATTATAAGGTAAACGCGTTTCAATACATTTTGCCCTCATACATTCAGGTTATTAAGCGGGGGACAAGTATGTACGACGAATGCTTAATCCACGCATATCGAAGCCACCTGACCCGTTGTTATGACAGATATATTTAGAACTTAAAATATGTAACGATTCATAACTATGAAAATAGAAGCATTCTGCTTTTCCTACATCTGGCACAATTTCAAAATTTTATCAGTCCCGGCATGCAATGTAACTACTCTTTCTTCTCGGGCGATCAGCTGTATAAGAATGGAGTCTGCAGCCAACGTTTTAGAGACTGTGATGGAAGCAAGGACGTTGGTATCCTCTCACGGTTGCCGTAAAAGCTCCAAATATTCTATCAGTCTACGCACATTTAAATTTAAAATCCCATTCGACAATAGACAGTTGTAGGCTGCTACTACTACTAATCACATGAGGCATATAATTAGGACGGCAGTTAAGATATGACCCAGAATGATCACTGTTTCTCCATTGCTCCACTGGTTGCAAACCCGTTCTAAAAAATAAGGGCTGGAACGAGAGCGAACATCTACGTGCAGGGTGAAGGTATCTCTTGAAGAGTGCCTGATATAAAACAGCAAAGCCGATTTGATATGCTATGATAAAAAAGTACAGGTCAAATTCAAACAGCATACTTAATTTAACTGAAATCGAACTATTTCCAGACGCTTACTATCCCCCACAACCTATGTCATCAGTCCGTCTTCTTCTTGGTCTTCCAATCGGACGTTTTTCACGAGGGCTGAGAAATCACAGCCAATCACAGTTTCTTTTTGCTTGAAAAACCCCCATGAAAAGAAACTATTTAAGGTTGTCTGTGTAATGGCTGAAATACAATATCACTATGGAGGTTACAGTATGAAGATTTCCGTCTTCTGGGTTGTTGCGCTGTGTAGTCTGGTCGATGTTTACCAACGTTTCAGAGGTCATGCTGCCTCCGTCATCAGGGCGATGAGTATGAAGATTTCTGTCTTCTGGGTTGTTGCGCTGTGTAGTCTGGTCGATGTTTACCAACGTTTCGGAGGTCATACTGCCTCCGTCATCAAGGCGATTGAGAATGAAGTTTTCTGTCTTCTGGGTTGTTGCGCTGTGCCCTGATGACGGAGGCAGTATGATCTCCGAAACGTTGGTAAACATCGACCAGACTACACAGCGCAACAACCCAGAAGACAGAAATCTTCATACTCATCGCCCTGATGACGGAGGCAGCATGACCTCTGAAACGTTGGTAAACATCGACCAGACTACACAGCGCAAAAACCCAGAAGACAGAAATCTTCATACTCATCGCCCTGATGACGGAGGCAGCATGACCTCTGAAACGTTGGTAAACATCGACCAGACTACACAGTGCAACAACCCAGAAGACAGAAATCTTCATCGCCCTGATGACGGAGGCAGTATGACCTCTGAAACGTTGGTTAACATCGACCAGACTACACAGCGCAACAACCCAGAAGACAGAAATCTTCATACTCACCGCTGTGAGAACCTCAAGTCTTACGAGGTTACAGTAGTCGGGGAGAATCTGTAAGTTTGACGACCGTTAGCAGTAAAAGCAATGGGATCTGAGGGGTGGGAGGAGTAGAAGATAAGGAAGTATATACAGTCTGTAATGTATACATTATTTTCCAGTGGCAGTATTTCGCATCTCGCTACCTCAGTTCCTATATCGATAATGTCTTTGGTTTACATAGTTCGCATTTGTTTTCTTTCTAGCCCGTAGGCTAGTGACACAGGTGAAATGAATATTTTGGTCCCGGCTACTGCACGTTGTGATTTAAACGAGATTGATGCAGCTTATGATAGGGTTGAATGACATGTTCTAACACGAAGACGATACCTAACGAACAATTTCTTCGTGTGCTGAAAAGCTATGGTTTCCTGTGGAAAAGTGCTGAATCGTGGCATTACTCAGAATGTATTTAATACATACAAATTTTGGGCTTGGTTATGGTTAATATTATGGATTTTGGTGTAGTGTAGACACGTCGGTACATGACGTTTCGAAAAAAAAAATATACTGTCTCCATCTTCAGGGTTGAAGATGGAGACAGTATATTTCTCTGAAACAATGGCATCCACCAACATGTCTGCACGTCGCCAAAACCCACAAAAACCTCAAATCTTAATAACCACATGCGATTATCTTGTCTTCGCGTCCTCCATGATCTGGAACATTTCACAGCGCCAGATGCGACGGGAAACTTACTGAGGTGTACGTATTAAACATTTTTTACACAGATATTAATGTAATTTTTATTTATCCTGCTTGGTTTATTACATACATTCTTAAGTTCCACAATTTACTGACGTGCGCTCTTTTCGATTTTATAGTCTATAAAAGTTTTATGATTATTTTAATATAAATAATGGTTTCGAAACCTTTCTATTCATAAACTCTCAGGCCTTGTTGCACAAAGAGAGAAGTAGAATATTGAAACACATCCCCTCCTGAGAGCTGAAACACAAAAAATGACTAAACATGCGCATATCCCGGATTAAAATCCCGGCGCTGGCCAGCGGAGAAGTCCGTTAAGCAGTTCAGTCTAGAGACCAATTTTAATAAATGTCGATATATGACAGAAATACATGTAGTTCTACAAAACAATTTTAATTCTAGCTTAGATTCATTCACTTAGCGAACAATTCATTTAAGGGCTTAAATAAACTTATATCTTTCGAGTCCTTTGACAAATGTTGATAATCCTTAATATACGAATAGGTCTATTAACATATGCACGATGATTGACTTTAGTTTATTTTAAGGGTCACTGTGTTAATAATATTTTTATAAGCAACACAAGTATTGCTGAAAATTTAGTTAGCTTCAATTTTATAGCATTTATATAAACATGAGCGTATGTGGCTAAGAACTAACGTGAGAAAAACTTGGTGTTGGAAAACCTCTTCCAGACTACAAGGAGAGACATTTTAGAAGAATGCCGTCTTCAGCGAAAAGAGAGATTTGAAGACGAAGACGCCAAATATATATATATATATATATATATATATATATATATATATCAGCAGAATCCTTGATTTGTGAATTCGGGAAATGTAATAACTGCTGATTAATTATTCAAGTGATCTCCTATGAATAAAAATGACAGTAGTACCTACAGTTTCAAAATGTGAGCGCCATAGGCAATTCCTAATCTACGGAATTTCGACGTGAATATTTTAGAGTCAATATTGTAAATGATTGTGCTGTATTCAATTTAGACTATAAGGCTACAGCCCAAGACAGCGGTCAGGTCCCTTAATTTCCCTGGAGACGTCCTTGGTAATTAATCTTGATGTTGTCACTAGACTCTGCTTCTGTCAGGCCCGGATATCAAAGATGGCTCGCGACTCATATTACGTGTTTGGATAGAAAAAGTTACAATCTTTCAGAATCATCTTAATTTTTTAGTGTCATTAAGGTACAAGCTGCAGGCAACGAGTGGAATATGTCGGATCTGCCTGCCTCATATATAGATTCCAAAAAAAAAGTCAAATCAGCATATACACCCTGAAGACTGCAATGTGCACAGAAACGTTGAACAATTTCCAACATTCGACGCGGCTTAACCCTGAAAGCCGAAGTTATAAGCAAGCGGCTTTTATTCCTCATAACGCCGTGAGGGTGCGGTTACTTATTCGACGTGCGTGTGATACAAGTAGCCTGAACAAAGTTTCAGGAGGTAGCCTTTCTTCCACAGGTTTATAGAAATTATTCCATAATAGAACAGCAGGAACAGGATATCGTGTGAACGTACAAATAAACGTTGCAATCACGAAAACAACAGCAAATATTACAAAAAGGAAGAACTTCATTTCGTAAAATTACAAAATAAATCCCACCCGAGAATATGAACGAAGGTAATTTCTGGACGTCAGAGGTGTTTCCTGCCTTCATCACCGGGGCGATGAGGCAACAAAAACCTCTGAAACGTAGGTAACCTCCTGCCGGACTAGACAACGCAATCCAGAAGACAGCTATCAACAATTTAAATCTTAGATTATATAACAACTACCGCTTTCAAATGCAGAAGTTCCACGTAATTATAAACAGATTCCTACTGAATATTTTTACGGATCATCGACTGAGAAACACTGGTCTAGAGACAAGTTCACATATACCAGTGGGCCTATAATCTCTGTGGTCTCTCTGTATTTTGGTGACGAATCAGCTGATGCTCCTAACTAAAATAATTCAAAATGACCTTTGAAGATCCCGGTGTTTATCCATAAAACGAACGTAATTCATGTTGTAGTTGTTTTTGTAAGACCTGTATGTCCTTTTTATGACGATACACCACGCCCTGTGTTTCTCTATTCGACACTTCACAGCCACTTTGATGTCCAGTGTTTACTCATAAAACAAGAGACATTCATACTGGACTAGCGTTACACGCAAATCCTTTCCAAGCCAGAAATAACGAATTTCCGGCAGTTTTATTGGAAGAAGAGAAGCTTGTTGACATTAACAAGTGTCTGTATAAACGAAAGACGTTGGCGTAAGCCAAGTCCGTGTGCAAATTTTGCAAATGCGTCTTTTTTGGGATATAAGAATACCTTTATGTACTTTCACTGCAGATACAAACATTTTAAGGTTTGTTCACTAGCGTTTAGGGCAAGGACGAGTTACTGGAGAGAGTTACTAATGTTTAGTTACTCCAATATAGTAAACAAGCACTTTAACACTCACTGGCTTAAATAAATACATATAAATAAATAAAATAAAAAATAAATCGATCTCGTAAATAGCATCAGCAACTCGTGTTCGCACTTTGCCCGAGCAAACAAGGTTTCATTGTGCATATAAACTTATTGTTACAAAGTAATAAAAAGAAAACACTTTTTCAATCAGAACTTAATTCTCCATATAGGCCTATCCAATTAAATGTTCATCAAATAAAAAACTGGAGACCGAAGTTCCAGATTTTTAATTATATCTTTCTAACCATATTTTAAGAACAACCTTACTTTAATACATGCTTTTCGGTATGACTTTAATGCAAATTGGTGTTATACAGACCTACACTAGTCACGAATGCGTCCAATAGCACGTAATACAAAATTTATTTTTTATGGTTTCTTTATCGGTTGTGTCAGCAGCTCGCATTAAACATCGAATGATAGGCTGATTTAATGGAAATGACATCCAAGAAGACGCAAATAGCCTAATATAAACTACTAACACGGAATATAACCACAAAAGAAAAAATCGGTCATTACAGCCGGTCTCATGCCCTACATGCGAACCCGGGCTCTCTCGAATACAAAGCAGATGTGCCAACCACGCGGCCGTCACGTTGGGTGCTTAATAAAAATTATAATCTAAATCTACCTATATATGTAGGGAATAAAACGGACGGATGTTTTCTCCCAATTTTGGATTTACTTTATAAATTTAATCCAAAAGTCTTATAAAATTATATACGACATTCATGATGCCAAACGCTGTCTCTCCTAGAATGATAAATAAGGGCGACCTGTTCTGTCGTCTACTTGAACGTTTACCTAACTAGCAGACATCGTCCAAAGAAAGAACTCCCAAAACGATACCAGATCGTTGTCGCTACGCCTACACCAAGTGGGTGCATGAGAGATTTTAAATGCGTCTTCTCAGTAATATCTATTCAATATCTTAATCGATATTACGAAATTCTATGTGATAATGAAGAATCTGTGGAAGTTCATCATCCCCATATTTTTCATAATTTTATAACGATTTACAGATTCTTCAAGTAGACCTTGACTTGCCATTTTATATATTTTTTTCTTAACACTTCAAGTAGAAACGATCAATTAGTCTTAGCCATGAAAATGTAGTAAAACAACGAATCACTTACTTTATACACGGAACATTTTTACTTTGCTAGATATAATTTATGCTATTCGATCAAAGTAAACTTCTTTCCAACGTCTCTCTTTGTAAATAACACGGATTTACAAAGCGTAGCATTAATCAAACTTATAGTAGGTTATATAAAAAAGTTTTCTGTAAACCCTTGAATGTATGTAAATCAAATTTGCATTTCTAATGCAGTTCATTAAGTAAATAAAAAGATTTTGGATTTTTATACAGCGTGAGTGTTATTTTACCCTCAATATGAAAGCGTTTCCAAGACGAAAGATTTTGAAATGTGCTGCGATTAGAATCCTATTAGAAGTTCTAAGACAGAAAAGCGATGGAGTTTACTAAGTCCATTAACGATAATAAAAGTTCGTAAATACAATATAGGCGTAATACGTCCTAACAACTTGGGCCATAAGAGAAATTGGAATATTTACCTTCCTATAGGTCACTATTATAATTCTGTCCCTTCTGTCTTAAGTGTGGTAATAATCGGAAGTAGGCTGCTAATTTTTGAAAATAATCATAAATGAAAATCTTATTCTTGAGTCTCTATACTGAGCACATATATTAATAAATAACTTGCAGAGATTAAATTCTACATAAAATCAATCATATGGTGACTCACCACTTGTCAATGTTCCCATGTGTTCCTGGAACATGAATTCACCTTCCATTTTCGTTTTCCTAAAAGAGAGAAAAACATTTTATTTCTGGTTTCCTACAAAAATATGAAACATTACATTTCTTTTACAGCAGTGTTTTAGTAGATCGTTCATTTAGTTCAGACCCGCGTAGGAAAAACAAGCCATTTTAGGTAAGGGGACAGAATGGCAACGAACATTGTTCCAGTTTCATGTTTTAGGTTCTCACAGAGGCGAATATGAAGATCGCTGCCTTCTGGAATGTTGCGTCGTGTAGTATGATAGTTTTATCAGACTTCACGGCGCAACATCCCAGAAGACAGTCGGATTCATACACTTACAGTCCCCCTGTACAGATGAACTTAAGCGTAATGCATTACTAAAGGACTTGGAGTCTTTTCAAAAAAATTGTGAACATATTTCTTTATCGACAAATAGAGACATGAGGATATTAATGGACTGCATTTACACACAAATGAAGAACTAATCTAATATATAACCTATAAACTGCAGCTGTGTTATAATGTATTTTATGTTGACGAAAATTCTTTTACAAATCACCTTACAATTCAGTACTGACGCCCGGAAGATGCAAAATATTTTCATTTCAAAAAATAAGCGGTCTGAATGTGGCGAAATAAAACCCATAAATTATGTATTCTAAATACGTTAGATGGGAAGAGTGTGAAAAGAGGCTGTTCATTTAAACTCTCAGAAAAAAATCACGAGGTGCGTCTCAAAAGATACGAATTCTGGCGAGAATCCAGTCACGTAAGATCGTATGCGAGTATCGGAAAACAAACTGTAATAATCTGTCTGACATCTGAGTGCTGCTTTATGCCGGGATATAGCTAGCTAGTCCTATCATATGAGCGTAGGATATCATACACTGAAAGGTCGAAATACGGCCCAGAGTGGGGGGGAGGCAGGCCTTTCCTTCACCGCGTCATACAGGCTTAGACCTAGTTTATTCAACCGGAACAATGTATTGTATATATTCAGACAGCAAATGTATTTATCTAGTGCGCAGAGCAGGGCCGTACCATATCCCACTTATATGACACTACACGACGTGACATCCTAGAAAACAGTCATCTTCATCAATAGAATCCTCTAGGACAATCAGCCGCGTCAACTGGTTACCGTAGTAAACCGACGTTTCGGGAACAAACTGTCCCCATCATCAGGGTTCTGACTCGTAACATCAGAACCCTGATGATGGGGACAGTTTGTTCCCGAAACGTCGGTTTACTACGGTAACCAGTTGACGCGGCTGATTGCCCGAGAGGATTTTATTGATTGTACTCGCCGCGAAAGTCTCGTCTTCATATTCGACGCCATGAGGATCTGAAATTCACAAAACACTGCATTTAGCCATCTTGTTTTCTCTCATCGGACTGCATTCCAAGTGCACTAGATAGAGCTGCAGTTTTTGGATTCTCCTCCACGCACAGACCGGTTGGGGAGAGGGAGAGAGAGGGAGAGAGAGGGAGAGAGAGGGAGAGAGAGAGAGAGAAAACGAGCAAGCGAGAGAGAGAAGTCGGCGCACGACGTCGGCTGCCAGCCCAAGCAAAAGCAGGTTCCAGCCTTCAGTTGCAAGCGAACCGCCCGGCTACACAAAAACGGGGAGCATCGCAGAATATCCACCACCTTGCACTCGGTTCGCGTTCGATCAGTCCAGCTGTAGCACCTAACGCTCTCCTACACCTACCAACCCGTGTTACTACTACTATTACTACTGCTGCTTCCGTTAAGCATGACCTAGCCCAAAACACGAGTGTTTCAGTGTTCTTCAGTTTTTCAGTGTAGGTTCTGTTGGAGCAGTGTTGCTTGTGAAATGATTAATTCGATTTATAAGTGTTTGTTTAATACTACAATTAGATATAAAGAGTGTTAGATGGACCTTACCCTGTGCAAATTAAGTGTTCTTAAGTGGTTAAGTGGTTTGACATCAATCTTGGATAAGAGACATCTATAATCTGGTTTCAAGTTCAATTTATTATTAACACAGGATTGCGGTAAAGGATGTGAGGTCCTTCGATCGCTAAGTATAAGTTTAATAGCGGCCTTAAAGATCACGTTACTTTTGAATTGAACAGTCACAATTTTAAAACCTATATTATTTTAATTTGGGCCTCCGTGCTGTCTATATCCCCTGTAGGCAGTATTTAGTGTTTATGTCTTCCTCAGGCACAATTAAAATATACAAGAGTGTTCTTTTACTTGGAATGTAAACAGTTCTTTTATTTGGATATTTAAGAACATTTCTTGATAATTTTGTGTTCATTTGAATTATTCGGGATGTTTGAAAAACAACCCATTATGTCCTAATTTTAAGCACTGGTTATCAATTGTAAATTCAGTGGCTCAATTTACAGTCCTAGATTGAACGTAATGTTACTACAGCTCCATTGAATATGTTGAAAATGGTTTGTCCCAAGTCATACAGCTCTTCTAAATATTTAAGGAGAAATTGTTATAATTTCTTTCGTAGGCGTACCAGATAAAGGCAGAAATAGTACTGCTTATCAAATACAGGAAGTAGTTTGGTCTAACTGCTGTTATAATCCAACACGAACCTTGTAAGATTAATTGTTTAGATATTATTACAGTTAACGTAAGATTATCAAAATCTGCAGTATTGGGTAAAAAATATACGTAATATACAATTAGAAAATGGTAAAAGAAAATTAGCTGAGAATAATAATATACAATAAAAATATGTTGGTCGTAAAATTGCGGGAACAACAGAATCAGTATCACCAAATACTCGGTATTATTTAGTACAAAATTTACCGTCCCTCAAGCTTTTAAAAACACTAAAAATCAAGACATAATAACGCTCCCAGTTGTTCTGCAAAGAATGAATCGTAGTTCTTATATCTGAGATATAAAAGAGCATGTTTCACAAATGTTTAAAACTTCTCAAAAAAGTATTCGGTTGTAAGAGAAATGGAATAAGTTACGAAGCAAAATATGCTACATAGACATACTTCAAGTGGCGATTCCTTGTGAAATTTAGTGTCATGAAGGTGATCGTCTTCTGGGCTGTTGCGCCTTGCGGTCTGGCAGAAGTCCACTAACGTTTCGAAGGCACTTTCTGCCTCCATCATCAGGGTTCATCCATACGCGAATTCGGAGGAAATATCTTTAAATGCACAGGACATCTTCATCTATAGGCCTCATAAATGATGCTGACGACGATAATAATAATAATAATTATAACCTTCCTCACCCGATGTTACACTTGCTTGTCACTGTCACACGTTGCGGCAAAGTGGTTACTATTTCTGAGTTATGGGTTAAAATTTCGGCTTGGAGACTGGCTCACCAGACTGAGTTTCTTCGCTGTCTTTTTCAGTCCCTTGGGCAAATACCAGGACAGTGTCTTAAAATAGGCCATGACCCTTTCCTTCCGTGTACTGCATATATTTTCCTATTTATTAATTATGTTGTCATTCGACGATAGAAACTCGAGTTATTGACAGCGTTGTAAAATACACAAATAACTACATAAAAGCAGTCATTAAATAACCTTAGTGGACAGGAAGGAACACTTCACAGCACAACATAAAATGCCCGGAAGCTGTGTGAATTACGAGTTTATGTTAATAAAATTCTCATCTTCAAAGGGGTTTTTAAATAATTTCCGGCATCTGCGGAATGAGACAAAAGAGACATAATTAATTTGTCATTGTGACTAATAAAGGCACAAAGAGGCTTTTTGATTTTTCATTGTGTAGGGGACAGAGGCGAGTCCATATACCATGTCGTGTGTCTTACTCCAGTGTTCCGTACCAAGCGTTCGTACATAACTTGAAAATTCCTGGATTGCCCTGATGATGGAGGCAGCAAATACCTCTAAAACGTAGGTAAACTTGTATCATACTATTCGCCTTAAATGTATAACTTCACGGTAAATCTTTAAGTATTCAAAGATGCAGCTGAGAAATAACAGGCAGGGAGGCATTGTCTTCACATTATACATTCAATTAATATACTTCGTATAGATGATATCTAAATTACAATACCATCACGCTTCGTAGGATGAGTTTTGCTATTTACTGGCACAGAATACGCCTGCTATCTTTAACGGCGACTCACAATAACAGAAAGCAGTATTCTGGAGGAACAGCATCCGGGCAGGGCGAGTGTGTTGTCACTACTACACACCAAATGACACAGCAGGTTTCCAACAGAATTAATGAGACAGCTAAGTGACAAATAGTTCAGGCAAATAGAAATTAAACCACGGATTTCCAAACGCGAATCCACAAATTCCTATTTTAATATAAACTCCAACCTAAACTAGTAACATATACTAGACTAACAAATTTTTTTTTATATGACCCCCCCCAAGATTCAACACCCTTAACCGAATCACAAATTTTAAAATGGAGAATATTCAGTAGATACATCTCAATTGTTATTCTATTCATACTGACATAAAACAACAACAAATATTATTTATTTTATAATAATATATCTTGAAGCGCGGTATTGGACGTTCATATACTGGGATCGAAACCTAATCGAAGCACTGACGCGTACGCTCGTCTTGGCATGCTGTCTTATCCTAGTAGGTAAAGGCCTTGCGAATTGTCGACAATGTTCGAAAAGTTGGCAGAAAATAATTCTGAGATGCCGAAGCTCTGAATGAGCTATAGTGCCTAATGCAGTAGCAGTCGTAGTATTGCATTGAAAATGTCGCAATGAATGATTTTACCCTTTCGAACACATTCTGATTCATTCTGTTTGATCACCAATGACAGGTACAAATAGAAAATGTACACAATTAAACAAATCAAAGCATAACGGGACGCATGCAAATGAAGTCGAGATGGTTCAGCATGATCTATCTCCGCTGTAAACATCAACACAGGCGAACTCTCCACATTCAAATAACGACTAATATTACATCTATCGTACAAAGTTCATAGGATATAACAGAATTCCTAATGCTTTCACTGTAGTAATATGATCTCGGATAAGTGTCTAACTCAGGAATAGCTCCAATATTAAACATGCTTAGAGCAGGGGTATTTAATCTTCTTCTGGTTGACGTGCTTCTGGTGATGCTTAAAATTTATAGGGGACAAGGTATTAATCTACCAAAAACTGCCAATGTCAGTAATTATATTACGAATAGATTTCCATCTTCTGTTCTCAAATAAAGATATTTCCCAAAAAAAACCTGGCCTACGGAATAGGAAATATTTTCACAGAAAATGTAACCACAACTTACGCTCAAATCACTAACTGGTGCGACATCTGATCGCAGTCAAAGAGATTCTGTTCATACAGCGAAAATCACCAGTTGCTTTGCGATCACCAGTGACATATAAATAAATTATTATAAATATTTTAAATTCTTGCCAGCACCCTGAAACCCCTCTGAGGGAACCATGATGTTCGCTGGCAAGTCGTTGGGGATCCCTGGTTTAAAGAAGCAGAAGAATGTCTATAGATTACGATAAATGAAGTATGGACATATCACATGAGTTCCGAAGACACGTGGTTTATGTAGTAATATTTACAAAATTCGAGGTAATTAAAGGAGCGAGAAAATGCCATTTCTTTTCCCAAACGTCATTAAAATTGTCGGGCTCATTTTTATGTCCAATGCAGCTCTTGATTTACGAGATGATAAATCCGAATTCCAGTTCGGTAAAGCCGCCTCGTTGTTAAAAAATTAGATTAAAGAAGATAACGAACCTCCTTAATATCAAAAACATTTTATAACATATTTGTGTACGCCTATCGGGTGAAGTGAAAAAATTACTAGAGAAATATTTATGGCTCTGTGCTGTGTAATATCTCCGCTACCGATTTTCTATGTCAACAATACAATTTGTTACTCTGCAGAGTCGCATTTCTTCTCTTGATTAGCTTTATCAATAATTAAAATCACATATCGCGCATTTGGGAACAGCAAACTAGATATTAGAATAGCTTTTTACCTCCTGTTCAATAAATGTATACTTTTGTAAACTATCTGAAAATTGTAAACTGAGCACAGCAGTTTAGCACTTTAAACGTTCCCAATGTTTGTTGGCTACCACGCCGCTTAACGAAATCGATTGGATTCTCGACTGATGGAATGTGGAAGTAACAGAATCCATCTGTTGCACACCCACTTTGCATGTCCAGCTCGGACTAGGCCAGCCGGAAGGCTGCCTGGGGTCAAGGTGATGCTACACCCGCAAGCTTGGCGAACCCCAGTTCAGACCTCTTCACGAAAATAGTTTTCGTACCTTAATTTTTTTTTTACTCCGAAAGATTTAAAAAAATTTTTGATTATTATTTCGTATGCTTTAAGCACCCAGTTAGCTTTAACACCCTGCCGGAAAATGTTAAGTGTTCCGGGTACATTTAAGGCTTTGACCGGGATGTTAAATCTTATGTGGTACCGCCTGATTCGACTTCTAATGGTTAAGTGAAGTGTTTTCTTCGCGGTACGGTCTGGATTCATAAATAATATTCAGACGATCTTCGGCTTCAAAGGGTTAAATAACATGCAACTACAATAATTTGTGTGAATTTTAAAAAAAAATATAGATTAGCGTACACTATAGTAATTTGTTATTTTTAAATAAATATTTTTAAAGATAAGGAAAACAATTTTTGGCCAGAGGGAAAAAAAGTTGGACCATCTTGGCTTAATTCACTGTTGCTGCTGGTTTCATTAAAGACGATGCTACCCCCGTTTCACGTACTCCACAGTCCCAATCGAGTCAGTAAAACAGTCATGTGCTTCTTTTAGAGGAAGTTACAATTTCCAAACACACTGCAGATCCAGCACTTCGAACAGTCCACGCGAGCAGAAACTTTTATGAGTTTCAGACGAAAGGAAATAGTCTTAAAAGGAGCATTCCTCTTTCTAAGCTGCTGGCATAAACTTCATGATAAAACACACAATTTAAAATGATCCTGATCGTCAATAAATATTTCACTTATGAAAGGCATATAATAGCTTCATAAACTGTCATTTTACTTCTAAAACATTTGACCTGAGAAGGAAGACAGAAAACACTAAAACTGACCTACATAGTTGAAAGAACAACCCAGGCATGCCAATAAGTAGAAACACTTTAAAGAAACTTTTATAATTTTGCTGCCGAATATAACTGTACCCGCAAATGTCATTAAAATAGTTTTATTACGCTTTTATCCACGACATTTTTGGTAACACAGTGCATGAAAAAATATCGAAAACGACGTTCACAATATTTTAACATCTTAAATGTTGATCTGAAATATTATAAACAATTTGATCGTCTTGAACAGTTGTAATATTCGAAGTAATTTTATCCATGCAGTGTTACTATTACATTTTTATCATATTTAAAATAAAAGTGAAAGTGAATTTATTTTGGGTGTCTCTGAAGCATTCACTAACTTCGCAAATAAACTCTAAACAATAATTTCACATATTATGTTCCTCAAATATCAAAATAGCTTTCAATGTCATTTCGTCCTTGTATATTTTGAAGATACGTAAATCCACGTCTAACCAAGATGACTGAAAGAATATTGCTTTTAAATGTCATATCTGGAAATATCTATCGACATTACTCGTCCAACGAATGTTAGAAACTACAAATCTGACCCTAAGTATATTTATATCTGTGATAATAATACATACTAAACTATTTTTATATCTTTATTAATTTATAATTTTTCACTCTCCTACACTTAAAGATATTTAATTTTGAGATGGCTTCTATGTAATTTGTAACATCTATTAAAATGTCTTCAATTATGTAACTCTCCATTCGAACATTTTCTACGGCAATATGTAAATTGAAAGCCATCATGATGTTCTATTAGGCCTTTTTGGATTCAGGAGGGAACTTCTCATTCTTATCCTTTATGACTTAATGACTCTTATCCGCTGACATGGAATTATCTTTTACACAGAATCTGCGTACAATAATAAACACTACTACCTACAACTGCCCAGATCCTGGATGTTTCTAACGCTGAATTCACTTGAAAAGCCCGTCCTTGCCTGTAATAATTTCAGCCGTTTAATCGACAAGGTGTTTCTGATATACAAAAGAATAAAACATCACATTTCTTTGATTAGTGTTTGAAGCACGAAGAAGGAATTGTTTGAAGACAAAACTCGAAGATGAGAACATGAACAAACAATCGAAACTGTGCATATAACAGCGTACGTAAATTCAGACAAGCGTTTTGCGTTCATCTGCGTATTAATACAAATTTGAAATTGTTGACGTTTCAAAGAAAATTTTTCGCTCGTTCGTTTATTCTCCAAGTTTGGTGGATCTACTATCGCAATATAAATGTCTGATCCAGATAACAACTTTGACGATGAGGTAAGTGTTCTTCCATGATAGAATAAGATAACTGAATGAATGTGAGTGTAATGTATTGATGGTAACAATTGTTAGACGGATGTGTGGAATAGATAGATTTGATTTTGCAGGGCAACATGAGACGTAAAACAATTTATGTCCTACTAGATACATGAAATGTTAAATTTATTGCAATAAGATGTTTGATTAACTTGCATCGAAAGCAGTGTCCTAAAGTTTCTAAAGACACCTACACGTTTAAAATATTTCGGGATATGGATCTTTGAATTTTATATAAAGTGGGCATTTTCTTGATCAGCTGAGCGAGTAACAGATTATCAATAAATACTCTGTAACAAGCAGTTAAAATTTGTAAATATCCCTAACCACTTAAGCATTCAAATAAGTTATATTATACTTTTGGTTAAATAAAATAAGTCGTAAGTTTCTATTACGACTTAGTACAAGTATTTACGTCGCCCTATTAAAAATATTTACAAATTCATTCTTTCTTATATGTATATTTATATTAACTCGAATTTAATTTAAGAGAAAAATATTCGGCCGCATGCAAATTACACTGCAGATAATACATTACACACAGTCGGATATTATTCACCCTTGTCTGTTTCTTTTGGCCTAATTCTGTCGAGAATTAAAGGTGGAGGACTAATGTATGAAGCCAAGAGCCCTTTATTTAGGACATAAATCAAATGGTGTTACAAGCAGTCTCCTCTGTTTCATGTGACACACAGATAGTTCAGAGACGTTTGTACGACCCACATCCTAAACCTTCACATAAGCCTCATAAATTGTTTCTGCATCGTAAAATTCTCTCTTAGAATCCTGTAGAAACTTTTCATTCTTTGAAGCCCATTAAGTTTATACATGAAGCCACTGAATGGCCAACGGAATAAGAGAGAATGGTATAACACTAGACGTTAAAACTGACGTATCTTATCCACTCAGACCACACAGGATCTCGCATGTGTCTACAAGCTTATATTCTTTTACTCCCACACAGAGAATCTAAAGCCTCGGTTTCAAAACAGTGTTTTTTTTTGCGAAAATTCGCAGACAATATTTTATCGCGCAGAATGACCTTGAACCAGAAACTGTCTTCATTAAAATAAAATTTTAAATTGAAGGAACACAAGCAGAAATAAGAGAAGGACGTAACCCTGGTATCATCTAACAAGATCGGGGGCATACATTTTCAAACACCTTACATTCTTTATTACATTTTATAATTTATTTTTATATAATATTTTGTAAGGTAGTATATTTGCGCCATATTGTGAATTAGGTTAATATTTTAATATTTTCCGTCAAATCACAATTTTAATAAGATAATAAAATATAAAATATTTAAAATATCATTTCACGTTCCGCATCGAATGATCGATTTACAAATTGGAACGTCTCTTACGACATGTTTCGGTTATATTTAACCGTCCTCAGGTATAAATTAGATTGGTAAATTTAAAACTCGAATTACAATCATTTACAATGTTATGCAGTTTATTGAAATGTTCTTATCAGATTACTCTTAAAATATAATATTTTGTCATAACCTCTTTGAGATTTACTTAAACTAAAATTGAAATCCGCCCAATAACGTCAGGCGTACGTCCACAATAACAAATCTGATCTAAAACCGTGCAATAATTTCAGGACGAAACACACGTACAGAAAAACCTCTCCGTCTTAGTCTGCATTACGCAGTTCATGTGAAGAACTCGTATTAAGGAAACACATGTATTAACTGGGCAATAACGAAGTTCTTACAACGTGAAATGGAATAAAATGAGTGTTCACAGTAACAGATGGCAAAGTACATAAATTACGGCAATAAAAATATGTTCGACATGCCTAAAACGTTAAACAATTACGCCGGACGTGAAATTTCATAAGAAACACCAAGCGTATATAGTTGCAGTTCAAACATAATTAACTACAGTCTCTTAATGGTTACTAATTTCAAAAAAAAGTATTCATCGCGAGAAGGAAATACGCAGACTATAGGCGAAATATATAGTCTATTTGGAATTAATTTCGCTTACACAATTCCACAATCTCCGGATAATTCAGCGGGCATTAGTAATGCAGTTACAAATCGATTTGGTCAATATTTGCAAAGATAAACTACAACCACAACCACAACCACACAAAAAATGCACACGAACACGGTTGACAGAACGGCAAAAGTAATAGATGAAGTTTTTTTTTGGAAAGTTGTAATTTCGTTGTATTGTTATGAAAAAACTCATTATTCGATGAAAGTGGGTTTGATTCTGCTTGTATGTAAAACGTAATCGATTCCGAGCTAAAGAGGTTTACGTCCTACAAGTTCCTCCCAACAATCAGGTTTATTACGATTTAAAAAACCTAATGCTAATCTATCCACACACTTTAGATATTAACTTGAGATCAAAAGACTGTATTTGCAAAATCTTTAAACATGAAATACAGGACCACAAAATAGTAACTTATTAAACCCGCTACAAATTTTCGCCCTACGTAGAAAGTATCACCTAAAAAAAAAATCACATTAAGTGACGGCTATAAACAATGTCATATACCAAAGTCTTATAAACAGAAATCTATAAAAATAAACAGTACTAATGATAATTTATCAAATTAGGATAATATCGGCCAATGTAAAATTATTTCCGAAACCGAAACCGCTTTAGAAGAATATAGAGCGTGTTTTGTACCCAATTCATTTTTGAACAGATTACGTGGGTTCAACAGAAGTACGTTGTCTAAAACAAGCACAATGAAGTGCGCACTATAACATTAATCAGCTTAACTGCAACAATAGTACTAAGCAATGGTACTTAAAGATGATCTGATGTATTTGCAGTACAGTCACTGTTGTTGGTATTATGTTAACTGTTACTAAACTCCTTGGCAAGTACTACTCAACTGAAAACTGGAATCGTCCATTACTATTATATGTATTTACTGCTGATGATTTTAAATTTACTGGATTGAAGAGGTTCAGGATTGATCCAAAGGCTCGTTTAATTATCGGCTGAGTTCAGGCTTATTGCTGGGTCAAATCTAAAACTTCTTGACGATGGTGAAGAGTCATTTGAATAAAAATTTCCTTGGATATTATCCATCGTCTAGTAAAATATAAAACGTAAAACGACGTTTCGGAGATGGGACAATTGTCCCATCTCCGAAACGTCGTTTTTTATTCAAATTATTGCTGGGTATTTATCATTATTACCACCACCAATTTTACGATTAGTATTGACTAACGGAATGAAATAGGATTCTTTCAAAGGTTGATACATAAAAAGCTTGTCAAGATGTTTCATACATTCTGGATCTTAAAATTAAATCATCCTGTTCACAAAAGCTTGTTTCCGGACCCTATAATGTCTCGACTGAATTTTGTTCACACTTTTACACTATAACGTCTTATTTCTTCAAGGTACAGTTCACCATTACCATAACATCTGCTTCTAGGTCTCCCAAGTGACGCTGATCGTCCAAAATATATGTAATATATCTCTTACCGCGTCCATACTAAGTTATGTTTTCAGGTCATGTCACCACATTTTATTTAATCATCCTAACAATATTAAGCGAGATATTAAAGTGATAAAGTATAATAATAATAGATAATAATAATAGATAACTGAATTATTATTATTTACATTACATAAAATAACTGTGGGTTTGGAATCTGTAAATTTATTTATATCACAAAATATAATTGCTGTTGTAAAAAAGAAGATAATGTAATTTGGACATTTTATCCAATACAGCATACACCAGTTTTTTCGGTTGTACATTTTCTCTCTTACCTTTATAATAACAATGGTAAAAATGAGTTGAAATCCCACAGGAGTTGTAATCCTCTTACAGAAAATTACTTACAGCACATAAACGAATATTAACAGAGAAAATTGTTCAGAAAAAAAATTCATTACCGAGGACGGTCCTTTATTTCCCTTCGTGTTCAGCTCTCAGAGTGAAAACTCGCATACATTTTTTTAATAACACTGTTTCGAGTCAATGCTACTTCACAGGCGGAGACAGTG